>NW_026606664.1:4772057-6083577 GCF_029890125.1 Rhinichthys klamathensis goyatoka | reverse complement strand
AAATTGTGCAATAACTTTCACATTGGTCAATTATCTCTAAGGAAGGGTTTTTATATACCTAATTCTTGATGCTTAATCTATTATTTTTGTCTCACAAACACAATACTGTCTTTTTTAGTTCAGCCACAGTCTCTCGCCTCATTTAGCTGGTGAGCAAAAAAAAAAAAAAAAAAATCAAAACCAACCAAAACATCCCATATTTTGCATCTTAATTATGGTTGTGGTTAATATTGACACAGATTCTGGTTAAATATTGCCCACATCCCTTTATCTAAACTTTCAGATACAAATTACAACATATTCAAAGGTTAATCTCAACTCTTGGGTTTGTGACCTTTTAGACCCTTGACCTGAGCTTGCACTCCTTCTTCCCGTTGACCCCAGTCAGGCACTTGTTCTGATATATATGCTCCTGACCTGGCTTCTGTCTGTAATAAGAAGGTCACTGCTAAGAAGGTCTTTTTGGCAGCTTTAGCATCAATGATACAATTTAGAGAGGTGAAATTGAGCATAAGGTCAGTTAAAAGTAAGGAATATGAAGATCCAAAGTTCAGTACAGGTTTTCAGCCAAATTGACTTGCATAGATGACTGTGTTTAGATGAATGTGTTTGGCTTTTTTCCAAAGTGAGACTTTCTGAATGAATGATTTTGATTTTTGAACTAGTAAAATCTGACATTGTTTGGGGACTTTGCTCTTATTTGAAAAATTATATTTATGCTTTTCCCTTCTAAATCAAATTTTTTGATTATTTGTACATGTCTGGTCCACATTGTAACTACTGCCCACTTAGACGGACAGGAGCAGAATAATAGACTAACAAGTCATGAGACAACAATTTCTGTTTAGGATTGTACAGATTGCATTAAAGAAATTGATAACATTTTAAAATGTTCATATTGTGGTCAGGGTTTCCTTCCATTCAAAAGTACAAACTATTTCACTGACAATGACTCTGAAAAGTGGAATACACAGTTCAAGGATTTTTCATTTAATTTTTGCTAACTGCCTTAAACAAAAACCTCTTTCAGAAATTCTACACCAGGAACCTCACAAACCGTACCATGTTTATGACTCCTGGAGGCTGTGTAGAAGACATTTATAGTTTAATAAAAAAAATTGTGCAATATGTGTCAGATGGTCCATGAACAGACTGAGATTATTGTAAATTGAACCATTCATTATGAAATGGGAGTTTTGATAAGTGTGAATGACTTAGTGGTTGGTATTAAAGGAATAGTTCACCTAAAACCATTTACTCACCCTCAATTCATTCCGAACCTGAATGACTTTATTCCTTCCGTAGAACAGAAAAGAAGATATCTAGAAAAAAAAGTTCCATAGTCAGAGTCACTCTTAAATGTTCTTCAAAATATCCTTAAGAATCCTTCACAAAAATATATTTACAGATGACTGGCATACAGGGTTGGATTGAGTAAATGATCATTTTTGTAGATTTAGTTGGACAATAACTGAGCTGTGGCCAACATCATTTAAAAAAGGATGTAAACAGAGCCTTGGATTTAAAAATATTATTTTTTATAAATTAATAATTATTTCACATTCTCAATATTCACAGGATGTTTCATAAAGAATAAGAACGATAGCTTGATGCGATTGAATGTTTATAGTGTTAGTTAAAGGTCTAGTGGAATCCAAAACCCTAATCTTTAATCATGATTTAGAGTTTATATTAATCCCTTTATCCTACGATCATGAGCTTCCATTTAGAATCATTTTATAAAATTAATCTTTAAATGCCTTCTTAAATGCTAAATTGATTGTTTTGTTTATCTGCATTTTTAAGGACCATATGATATTTTGATATTTAAGACATGCATAACCTCTAATCTTTCTTTCGTTTTTTCACTTCTCAGCTCAGTCTATGAAGCTCATTTTCAAAAAGGCCAGATGGAAGTTCACTCTACAGGATCTGAGGTCACCAACACAGTCTGCCACAGGGAAGCAATGATACCCAAGAATGTATGTTGGAGTGCATGTACTGGTGCTACAGCTTAACACAGATGGTAAGACGTAATATTTGGTTTCGCAACACAATATTCCCAGAGAGAGATTTAATCGCATAGACCTTTTTTCTTATGGGTCGAGGTGTGCATGACATGTTCAACATGCCTGGTTTATTTCAGCACATCAAATAGGGGGGAAAATATGATATCTAAAATTAGTAAATATACACAACATATATATATATATATATATATACATATATGCTAGGCTGCATATGCTGTGCAGTATATGCTACGAATCCTTTTGTTACAACAAATTCCAACAATTCCTAAAAACAGCGCTGTGTCAATTTTAAGCCATATTACCCATGATGCACTCCCAGCATCCATACCTCATTATCCACAGAATCACTCACAACACACCACTCCATCAAGCCATCACCACAAGAAGTGTCACATACAAGTGACCTAAACCCAGAATCTGACCTCAAACCCACTCGATCATAATCACGGCTGCTTAAAGCACGTGTCCAAACCCTAAAATTAGACCCAAAAATGACTGATGGATGAAGAAATATGCTCCATCCACACATCACTTCATCACAATGAAACTGCACCCCTGCATCATCTGGAGATAAATGTACTGAGTCCTAGTTTCTGACCAGAAGTGTGAGCTTTGCTCTGCCAGTGCCCTACTTCTAAGGATCAGGTGGCACGTACCACATTTCTGCTCGCCTCATCTTTAAGGTGCCTTGTTGCTTTTATCACCGCGGACCGAAATAGCGTCACCTCTTACAGTGACGGATGCAAAAATACCCCCACCCCCATTAGTCTATTAGCATTAAAGCCTTTGTTCTGTAACAGGAATCGGTCTTCAATGGTGACTTCGAAAGCAGTGGAATAGTGCATATTAAAGTGTGGCTATTGACCCCAGAGTTAGATGGGAGAGAGAATACGAGACAGACCTCTGTGATGGCTTTGATAAATGTCCTCCCATGCATGAGTCACAGGGAACATTATTTAAAATCAATGTGGCTTTTTCTCTCTGGTCCTAGAGTGGCCTGGCGCCTCTGAAAGCTCTGTAGCCTGGTTTTAAGAGGACAGTGATGTCCTTTTGTGTGTCTGTATACACAGGGGGTTAATGTAGCTCAATTACGTGTGTTCTTTTTGTCATCGCGCTAGACCCCTTTGCCCTCGATTTTAATAATCAATTGGATTTCGGTAATACTCTAAATAAAGGTTAATCCATATGTCAGGTTAACAATTTCCACTCGCTGAGTTACTGTTAAGAACGAGGAATTGAAATATCATGGGTTGACTTAAGCATGTGTACGGTGTTGGGGAGTAACTTACTAAAAGTAACTATATCTGTCAGTAGCGTGACTGTAGCTCAGCTGTTTTCAAAACTGAGTAGCTTCTCCAGTAATGAGCTACTTTTTCCAGCCATTAGCGGTGTAGCGTGACAAAACAATGCATTGCTGTGTTTTTGTCACGTTGTATTGAGTGCGCCGCTTTACAGCCAAGTGAACCGAGGTAATAATCAAGTCTCTTAAATTTCCAATCTCTTTCGCTTTCATATGAAACATGGGGAAGTCTGATTCATTTTAGTGAATTGGTACATTTGGACACTTCATGTTGAAACATTATTAACCTAGTCATTAGAGATTTTGTCTTCAGTTTTTTTTTTGTAGTAATACACAAAGTTATTTAAACTATATATTTATTATGTTTATAAAGCTTGTTCATACATTAATGTCAATAAATTACATCAACATACTTGAAACGTTAAAATACATTGAAATATGTGAAAATTAGCACATACCAAGATTAATAATAATGATGTAAAATTGTTCATTGTTACTGTAGTTTATAATACTTAATGCATTAAATAAATATTTGATTATTTGGTAGCACCACAATACAAGTTTTCATTTAGTTAACATTAGTTAATAAGTGCTAAATGTTGCTGTTTTGACTCGGTCGGTCAATTCTAGATCAATTGAAAATGTATCTGTTTAATATCTCCACCCTAATTGAGATCCCCACTTTTATATAGAGCTATTTTTATCAGTATCTTGTAGTATAGATAACTTTTAATAAGTTTGGTTTCAGTGAAGTTTAATTTTAAAACTGTATAGTGCGTCAAATCACAAGCTACACATATTTTTAAGCAACTTTCACGACACAGTCCAGTAGGTGGACTGAGCACGATTCTCAAGTAAACCTCTAAGTTCTCAAGTACACACACTAAGAAGTCAGAGGTTAGTGTTTGGTATCAGATGTGAATAAGTTTCCGTATGCCCAGTCTGTGGGGGGACTCTGGATACAGCAGCAATCTGTTGGGCACGTTTAGCACAGTGGCCTCTTCTTCCTTTCCTTTGGCCCTTGTAAGTCGTTCCTCCCTCATGGGACTAAACTGTCCCAACCGTCTGCAAGTGCCTCTGGCATTTAGTCTCAGCACTCACACCAAATGGCTATCAGATTTTAGATGATCCATTTTAAAAAGTCAACAGCTGGCCACACAAGCTGGAGAACACACACACACAGACACACGCACACACACACACACACACACACACACACACACACACACACACACACACACACACACACACACACACACACACACACACACACACACACACACACACACACACACACACACACACACACACACACACACTCTCTCTATCTCTCTTTGTCTCTTTCTGTCTCACTCCTATACTCTCCCTCTCTCAACACATTCAGTAACACAATTAAACCATGGGAAATGGCAGAGATCACCCTGATATTCCATTATATATAGCAGCAGTAATCTTCCCTTTCATGGCGGTGTATTTTTATTCTGCAAATGGACAAATACAAGATTATGGCTTATCTGGAAGGTAGCGAGGCCACGAATGACCTTGAAACATCCCCTGGTCTGAATATAATCACAAATCCATCAAACAAGATGCAAACAATTTCACCTACATGATGTAGGTGAAATTGTGATACTCAGAGACCTGAGAATGTTTATTCAAGCTTGTCTACAGACAGTTGGATTACAGAAACATTTACAACAGCCATATATATATATGGCATCACGGTTTCCACAAACAGTATTACTGTTTTCAACACTGATAATAATATGAAATTTCTCTTGAGTATATTAAATTAGAAAACCCTTATTTTATATTGTAATATTTATAAATATGTTATAGTAATATTAATACAGAATATAGTTCACACCAGTACTAATGATGCTGTTCTGCGTGTGAGATTTGAGTAGTCCACGTTTTATGGCCATGCTTCAAAACATTGTTCAGTGCTGTTTTAGAGGGAAATATTGCAATGCCATTTATTTTTGCAAAAGATGTCTGAACTTTCTCACCTCCTTAATACAGAACTGTTTCTCAGATCTGATGTGCTAATTATTATTGGATGCAACTCTGCACGTAAATCATTAACAGTTTCTCACATTCATTGGAGTAAAATTCAGTTGCTTGACAATATTTCCATCCCCCAGAATGAGCGAGAGCTGCAAGTGTCATGCAATTAGCACCTTGACGTGGTCCAATATGTATTTTTGTCTTATTAATTTTATATAATTATAAAAAAAGCTTTTCCATTTCAGTAACACTTTATAATAACTGCACACTTTTAATCATTAGTTAAGCATTAGTAAACAGTTAATTCATAATTTATAAAGCATTAATAGACATTAATAAGCAGTTTATAAATACAGCTATAAATGCTTTATTCTTTTTTTTATAAACATATCTATAATGTGTTTAAAAATCTATTTTCATACTTTATTATCATTTCTAAATGAAGTAATGCATTATTTAATTACAAACCAGTTATTTAGGAGTTGTCAGTGGTTCATAAGATCAATTATAAAATGTAAATAATTAATAAACTATTTAAATGTACTACATTCATACATCTTATTATTCAGACATATAGTAATATTTACTTACCGGTAGTGTGTTAATAAATGCTTTATTAAAATGTATTTCTACTGTAATTCATGATTAATTCAGTTATAAAGCATTTAGTAGTAGTCAGTAAACTATATTTGTGAGCTCATCTGTAGTGAGGACTATTTATGCCTTATAAAGCATTTATAAAGGAGATTTAAAGGCTCAGTTATCTTTCTAAACAGAAAAAGGAAACAAACACAACACAGTGATACAGAACATAGAAATATGTAAGATGTATGAATGTACATTTAAATAGTTTACTAATCATTTACTCACACTTTCTAATTGATCTTATGAACCACTGACAACTCCTAAATAAAGTTTGTAAATAATGCAATAATCATTTAGAAAGGATAAATTGGTCATTAATAAAGTATGAAAATACAATTATTAAACGCGTTATGCTTATAAATCAAGAATAAAGCATTTATAGCTGTATTTATAAACTGCTTATTAATGTCTGTTAATGCTTTATAAATGATGAATTAACTGTTTACTAATGCTTAACTAATGATTAATAGCATGCAGTTATTATTAAGTGTTACCTCTATTTCTTCTACCCAAAGGAAATGAAACCTGAAGGTCAAGGTCTAGTTAGGGAAAATAAGCAATGTTAAAAATTAATTTGTGAGCTGAAAATATCGATTGTTATTACATCTTTGCGACTGTCAGGGTGTTATTTTAATGGATTCAGAACATATGGTCTGTGGCCCTAAGGGAGGGCAGGATTCACTGACCCCTCTCCCCATTCAGAGCTGTTAGGGGTTCGAAACCGCACACCAGAGCGTGTAGAGGATGAGATTGATTTGCCTTGTGGCCATTGACGATGTAAATGTTTCTGCACTCACCCTTTATATAAAGTCATTCTAAATTATATGTTAAATATTTTCGCATCAAGTTTCTTTTTTGTTCTTTTTTTTACTTGTTATTTATTTGGACATTTTACACATTTCTTTGTCTCCTAATGGAAGCGGGTTGACACACACACACACACACACACCGGAACACATTGTATGGTCCAATTTAATCCATTTAAAGTGTGCAACTTAATGGATAGTACCTCTCCATATAGGTCACCTCTACATCGATTGCCTGAGGAAAAACACGATTTCATTCTGATCCTGTCATAACACTTTTGAAACCATTTATTTGGCTCTTTCGCAGAGGGCATTGGGATCCATGTCACGTGCTAATGTGGAAACATTTGTTCTTTCCTGTTCACTCGCATCTGTATGCACAATTCACTCATTGGAAATGTGTGCATTCAGACAGAGCTGTTAATGCTCCCGCTAAACCCTCTTCCTTCTTGCGAAATACTCTGTTTTAATGCCACATTTTCTTAAGTATCTCTCTATGGATATTAAAGCATTGTCCCAGTGTTAATGTTTCTTTAGCGCTAAAGCACTGATGTAACAAAGAGAAATCTTGCGACTTTGTCCTTTTCATTACAGTTGAACAAATGAAATGAATTCTTTAAGAAGCTAACAGTCACCCTGCGTCAAGCAAATGTTAACACTAACGTGAAAGCGGCTAAAACGTCACACTAATGTGTGTAAGCGACAGACAGCGCCCAGGAATCGATTGTCATTGTGAAGGGCCCTATTTAAAGTGTGCCCGTGATATGCTTGACAGGAACTGGATTTGGGTGACTGCTTGAGGTTCTGGAGCTTCACTTTAGTCACACTCTCTGACTCTTGGTCATCCGAAGTCCCAGAGCTTTTCAGATTGATTCTGTGCTGCCTTTGTTTAGGTGTAAATCCTATTCTCACCCCACGTGGCTGAAGATGCCATTCGCCGGCATTAGATATAATGAGAAATGTGTTCTGTGTATTAGTCTGCTGAGAGAGGTTTTCTTCCCGTGAGATTTTCTTCGCTTTTCTTTTGCGGATCTGCGTATAATTTCGCCGGCTGCTCTTTACGTTGGGGAAAACTTCTAGGGCACTGAAGAAAATGAAGACATTACCAGAACGGTATGAATAGATAAGTATGGGGCCTTGCCTATAAAAGACCTGTTTTGACAACAGAGCTGACCTCAGAATTATGTTGTTATGGTGAAAATAGGTGGTCATAGTGTAGTTGTTTGTGTTTGATTCTTATTCCAGACTCATTACAGCGGGGAAATCCCAGATGGATATGAAAGAAAAAGGATTAAGCTTTCTCATCGCTCTGCGTGTCTGTTATGTGTGCCCGTCGATGCTTTGACCCCTGACGCTCCCTCTCTCTACGCTGTGCTTACATGGGCATTGAGCGAGGCTAATTCACCACAGCAATGTGATAATTAACCCTGACGGGAAATGTCACATCAAACAGGAATCACGTGAATCCACCTTGCATATTTTGCGACACGCTATTAGCAAGTCGTCTTCGTTGAGACACCGTTTGACATCCGTTAAATGAGTGAAACTCCAAGCAGGCACAAATCTGGTGTTTAGAAAACACTTGCTGTGTCAGTTATGTAGTGCTGTGAAGACACAAAGCTGTAGACCTGTTAAAATCAGAGATTCTGCAGCAGCACTTTCAGAAAAAGCACTTTGAATACATTCTGTCTTCACCCTCAAATCCAATAAGTCACAGCGCCTCCGTCGATGCAAAGTTAAGATGTACTGGAGCCTTTTGGCAGATCTTGGAAATTGCAGCAGGTGTTAAGTCCGGTTTTCGGTCAGTGGTTCATGTATTAACCAGGGCTGTCAATTTAGCATTCATTTATTGTGACTTCGTTTAAAAAAAGAACGCAAAAAGGGTTTTATAACATCACTGAAGACACTTTTTGTACCTTGTTGAATTTTGGATCTTTATTTATGGGCCATTGGAGGCTTTATATGTGATTATTTGGTATTGATTTGATTAATTGTTCAGTCCTTCTATTAACTAATCATGGATCGTGTTGGTATTTGTAAAATATACACTACAGTTCAAAAGTTTGGGGTCAGTGAGAATTTTATTTTTATTTTTTGGAGGAAAGAAATCAATACTTTTATTTATCAAGGACAGTAAAGACATTTATAATGTTGCAAAAGATTCTATTTCAAACAAATGCTGTTCTTTTGAACTTCCTATTCATCAAAGAATCCTAAAAAAAAAAAAAAAACTGTACAACTGACAGACCAACAACTGTTTCAACATTGATAATAATAAATGTTTCTTGAGCATCAAATCCTCATATTATACTGATTTGTGAAGGATCATTTGACACTGAAGACACTGACACTGGTGATGCTGAAAATTCAGCTTTGATCACAGGAATAAATTACACTTTACTATATATTCACACAGAAAACAGCTGATTCACACTGGAATCATATTTAATACTATAACTGATTTTTGTTGTATTTTTAATCAAATAAGCACAGCCATGGTTAGCAGAAGAGAATTCTTTTAAAAGTATTTAAAATCGTACCGACCCCAAACGTTTGAACGGTAGTGTACATAAAACAGAAATGGGGCCTTGGCAACTTACTAAAATAAGTTCAAGTTGAAGTACCTAAAACGACTAAAACCAAAACTGAAATACAACTTAATTGAAGCTATATGAAATACATATTTTTTAAAAACAATAAAAATGACAAAAGGACAAGACAAAATTACTAAAACTTAAACTAAAATGAATATTAAAACTGAAAATATTAAATCTCATTCAAAATATCAATACATGCTAAAATAATAAATAAATAATATTAAAATAACATTGTTAAATGTGATGTAGCTGTTTTTTATTAATTAAATTAGGTCAAATTGCACTTATAGCAGGACTGAAAATACCTAAATGAACACCAGACATATATCCAAAGATACTGTATCACCCTGACATTCCATTCAGCCCCTGTATTATAGAATTCTTTATTTCATCAGTTCTAAATCACAAGTGTGTCCAGTTACAGTAATGCCGAGTACCCTTCTTGGATTACTCAATGATGTTGTAATGCTTTCCAACAATTTGGAGTTTGAGTGGAAATGAGCTGTTCACATTTAAAAGCAGTAACAGGATTCAAGTCAATGGAATTCACGCTCAATCAAGTAGAGGAACACAGGCAATAGCGGCCCATTAATCATTTTCACAGATGCCATTTTTTTATACACCGTAATCCATATCTCGTGAACCTGTAGTAATTCATAATTAAACAGTTACTATTATCTCCCATGTTAAAAAGCAGGCAGAGGCTGCCAAGGTCCCAGGTAATGCATTACAGAGTGGCATGGAGGGTGCTTAGTGAAACTTCAGAAGTCATCCAGGCAGTTTAATGGCCTTTCTGAATGACTCAGCATGTTACTTCCACTGCCATGGCACTCTCTTATACTCCACAGCAATGTGTCCCTCTCTTTTATGGTCTCAGAGACTCCCAGAGTTCTCTTTGAGAGCTGGTTGGGTTTTATTCAAAGGTTTCTGTGCTGTGTATGTTGACCTCAGAATAGCTCTAATGTAGAATACATGTAAATAACTCTTTGCATGTTAACATACTAGAGATCAAACTGTTTATTGAATCTGTTTCTAAGCAATGAATCATTAGACTGGAGTTAAGAGTCAGTCTTCCAAACTAGAATGGAAAAGCACAAATGCCATGTCAAAGCAGAACAGTGCACTTGATGTGCAATGTCATTGCCTTTACGAAGACCTCAGTTGATTTCAGCTCTTCACTTGTACCAGCTGCAGTATAAGGAGGAATCTGAATAAATTAGAGCAGTCAAAATGCTCAATATGGCATCAGTAGGAAAGGTGAGTCAGCCAAAGAGCCAATAGAGCATGACATGGGTTCTGAAAATCATATTTAAAATCATATTTAATGGAAAAAGTATCAGAGAACTGCAGCAAACAAATTGCACAATTCCTATGAAGCAGTACAAATGACATGACATATTAAAAGCAGTGCAAAACTACTGATTACAAGTATGTAAACAAAACAAATTTGAAATGTAATACAGTATGTAATTAAGGTCTAAATACATTCAAGCTAATTTTATATTTGTATACTGTATATCTAAATTATATCTGAATATATAAAATTCTAATTTAATGTTTATATAGTTGTAATCAAACCATTTTAATTAATTTGGAATCGCAGTTAATTCCCTCATTGACATTTAAGCACACAGTATTGTACTGTACCTTTGCCTTTTTGTCTGTTTTTTTGTGTTCCAGCTCAGAGCTGGTTGGTTTGGTTTATAGCTTAGAATTCTTTTTTAAACCCCTATGAAAAAATAAATGGGAAAAATAATTCCGGAATCAAGGTGGCTTAAAAAGGTGCACTGTTGTGTTTTATTGATGGTTTGTTTACTCTAGAATGTGCATGCACCTGTGATTTAAGGCACATTTGCTTGCTCAAACGAATTGCTGAAACATAATCTTGACAAGAAAATGGAGATTTTAGTTTTTCTCATTCGAGCAGACAGGAGAGAACACAGAATGTACTGTAGCTGCAGGCGACATCACCAAGATGGCCGACGAGTGAACTGTCTCGCCTACACTGTCTTCTGGCCGATTGTCTTTCTGAATGACGAGAGAGACTTTTAAGCTCCTTTTATTTACAGACACTTATTATAAAAAAACAATAAATATTAAATTACACAAGAAAGCATTAAAAAAAAGTCCTACCTACATATACATAAATAGGTTATTTTCTCACATTAAAATTAATTACAATTCATAACATTATATCATAACCTCTCTCTTCACTCGGTTGACATAAAATACCTTTAGTACCCCACAAAGAAAAAAAAAAAGTCAGTATCATTTACGAATTCATAAAACTTGTACTCCAAAATTAACCTACTTTTTACCAAAGCCTTAAACATATGTAAAGGATCAATTCTTCCATTGAGAAGTGTTTTATTCTTCCTTGTCAGCTACATTGCCATTTTAGCCTTACCAAACAATAAATTAATCAAAACTGTTTGTGTCCTGTTTGAGGCACTATATTTTGGTCCAAAAACAAAAAGACCATTTGTAAAGTGAAAAGCAAATCTATGACTCAATTCTCCTAATACACAAAACAAGTCTTTTAGCCTTGAACAACCAATACAAATCTAAAAAACAGTTTCTGAAATTCCACAAAAAGAACACTCTTCCTCTTGCAAAGGATTCAACCGTGCCTTATATCGATTTGTTGCTATTATCCAATGTGAAATTCGCCATTGCAAATCTCCATTCCGTTTTTCAATTGGTTTCTTATATAAGGACCTCCAACTACCAACTACTACTATTTGGGGAAATACCAGACTCAACAAATTCAGTCCACTTAGTTTCTGGAAGTTCTTTTAACGCTCTTAAATTGAGATATTTTACACAAACACAATAAAGGCCTTTTCTCTCCTACATCCACAGCCACACTGCTCTTGGGGAATACATTCTCAGATTTTTCAACTTTTAGTGGCAGAACTAGAAAAGAGACTTGAATTTCATCTAACAGTTTTTGCACAGTTCGAACAGAACGAATACCAGTCTTTAAGGCCAGTTTTTCTGCAGTAATCCACTGGTCATTTGACCTAAGATGGCAGATCTTATGGACTCCTGGTCTCACCAAGCTTGTGCTGATTGCTGATTGTGATTCCAATATCGTAATGGGTAGGTGAGAATTACAAATTAAGGGTTCTTCAAGATCCCAAAGACTCTGTGTTTCAGAAATCTCCCTTTTAACAATAAAAATCTGCCATGCATTGAATACTGAGGCATAAAAAGCTGGAAGCCCACTAAGATCCATCTCCTTTAAATTCATTAAAAAAGAGATGTCTGTCCAAATGCAACCGTCCCACTCGATTCAATAAGGCACAAGCCACTCTTATCCAGTTCTGAGACTGATGATACAGTAGTCTCTGAGCAGTTTGCAGTCTAAAGGCAGTCTTTAGACTTAATATCCATAAGACCTTGACCTCCTTCATATTCCTGCAGATACAAAACTGACTCTCATAGCCAATGTTGTCCAGACCAGAACAAATTTACAAACAATTTTTGGACTCTTATGAAAACCCCAACTTCAAATTTAGAATATTGTGAAGAGGTTTTCATAGCTGTAAGCCATAATCATCAACATTATAACAAATAAAGGCTTGAAATATCTCACTTTGCATGTAATGAGTCTATATAATATATTAGTTTCACCTTTTAAGTTGAATTACTGAAATAAATGAACTTTTGCACGATATTCTAATTTTTCGAATTTCACCTGTATATCACCCAAAACAGATTTCATTCTATTGGCCTATAATTTAGCTATTAGCTTATAGTCAGATGTCAGAATTGATACAGGCCTCAAATTTTTTAGGAAACTCAAGTGTCCTTTCTTAGGTATCAGTGCCAACACTGCCCTTTGACAACTTTTGGGAAGAAGTTTATCTTTAAAACATTCAAGAACCACCTCATAAAAGTCTCTTCCGATGATCTTCCAAAAAGCCTTATAAAAGTCCACTGGCAGTCCATCAATTCCAGTTGCACGGCCAGCATTCATCTGTGTTACTGCATCAGTACTCCTTAAAAGAAACTGCACTGTCCAGAGTCCGACTCTGCTCTTTAGTGATGGCAGGAAGCTGTTGTAATAATTGTGAAATGCATCCAGTATCAGTGTCCTCTTTTTTATATACACTCACCTAAAGGATTATTAGGAACACCTGTTCAATTTCTCATTAATGCAATCATCTAAGCAACCAATCAAATGGCAGTTGCTTCAATGCATTTAGGGGTGTGGTCCTGGTCAAGACAATCTCCTGAACTCCAAACTGAATGTCAGAATGGGAAAAAAGGTGATTTAAGCAATTTTGAACGTGGCATGGTTGTTGGTGCCAGACGGGCCGGTCTGAGTATTTCACAATTTGCTCAGTTACTGGGATTTTCACGCACAACCATTTCTAGGGTTTACAAAGAATGGTGTGAAAAGGGAAAAACATCCAGTATGCGGCAATCCTGTGGGCGAAAATGCCTTGTTGATGCTAGAGGTCAGAGGAGAATGGGCCGACTGATTCAAGCTGATAGAAGAGCAACTTTGACTGAAATAACCACTCGTTACAACCGAGGTATGCAGCAACGCATTTGAAGCCACAACACGAACAACCTTGAAGCGGATGGGCTACAACAGCAGAAGCATCGGGTACCACTCATCTCCACTACAAATAGGAAAAAGAGGCTACAATATGCAAGAGCTCACCAAAATCGGACAGTTGAAGACTGGAAAAATGTTGCCTGGTCTGATGAGTCTCGATTTCTGTTGAGACATTCAGATGGTAGAGTCAGAATTTGGCGTAAACAGAATGAGAACATGGATCCATCATGCCTTGTTACCACTGTGCAGACTAGTGGTGGTGGTGTAATGATGTGGGGGATGTTTTCTTGGCACACTTTAGGCCCCTAGTACCAATTTGGCATCGTTTAAATGCAATGGCCTACCTGAGCATTGTTTCTGACCATGTCCATCCCTTTATGGCCACCATGTACCCATCCTCTGATGGCTACTTCCAGCAGGATAATGCACCATGTCACAAAGCTCGAATCATTTCAAATTGGTTTATTGAACATGACAATGAGTTCACTCTACTAAAATGGCCCCCACAGTCACCAGATCTCATGGTGCGTTCACGTGCTATGGAAAATATGATATTTTCCACTTGTGAACTGGTATTTACCAGTGTGTTGCGTTCAAGTGCTTTTGTTGTCGTAATGTGGTAAAAAGATGGAGATCCAGACCTGTTATTTAGCTAAAACTATTTTAGATTGCTTAAGTCATCTGCTACAGCAAGAAAATGATTTATCAAAACTCAAACGGTAAATAATATGCTGTATATTTTCTAGATCATGAAAGTACATATTTTTACCATTCACGACTCTCGCGTTTCTCTCTGCCATTTTGAAAAGGTCAAAGGTTATCTCATCTCGGCAACTCATGCATCAACATATTCTACGAGCTGCCCAGTGAAAAATACCACATGAGGGGATGTTCTTGTGCATTTTCCACGTCGGCTTTTGGTATTTACCATAATTTCCATAGCACATGAACGCACCATCAACCCAATAGAGCATATTTGGGATGTGGTGGAATGGGAGCTTTGTGCCCTAGATGTGCATCCCACAAATCTCCATCAACTGCAAGATGCTATCCTATCAATATGGGCCAACATTTCTAAAGAATGCTTTCAGCACCTTGTTGAATCAATGACACGTAGAATTAAGGCAGTTCTGAAGGCGAAAGGGAATAACACAGTATTAGTATGGTGTTCCTAATAATCCTTTAGGTGAGTGTAGTTCTGAATAGAAATCCACTGCAATCTTTCGCATTTTTCTTGAATCAAAAGTCTTTAGTCCATCTGGTGTAGTTAAACAGTGCATTTCATTTTGTTTCTTTAAGACCTTTTCTAAATAAAAAAAATATGCAGTGGGAGCATCCATGTCATGTATATACATAAACCGTGACCTTATTAGGGCACCTTTAGCCCAAACTTGCAATAAAGTTTCAAGATCTTGCTTCTTTTCAGATAACTTTCCATCTAATGATGAATCTGAATGTTGAATCATTTCAGATGGAATCTGAAAGATCTCTTGCTCTTATTCAGCTATTTGTTGTTTAATTTTTCTAGTAGACAAGAAAGTAAATTGCTGACAAAAAACTTTTATTTGAGTCTTTCCTATTTCCCACCACTCTATCAAACTTTCAAAATCATCCTTTTGGGAAACCCATTCACTCCAAAACAATTCAAATTTTAACAAAGCCACATTAAACTTCCAGTAAGGACTTTTGCATTTTTGATTTGTCAAGGCAATATTCACTGTAATAAAATGATGATCTGATACACAACATGGAAAAATGTTACATTCCATTAATCTATTATTTTCTGTACGCTTGATATAGAGCCGGTCAAGTCTAGCTGCACTAATCCTCCCTTGTGAAACTCTTGTCCATGTATATTGTTTTACAACATTATTCTTTTCTCTCCACACATCTATAAAATCATGTTGAACAATAATACTTTTTAAAAAAGATGATGATACAGAATCTGGTTCCTCATTATTTCTGTCTAAAAGAAAATTGAGAGTACAGTTCCAATCACCACCGACAACAATAAATTCATCCAGGGTAAAACTTTTTAAAATATCTCCCAATTTTCTGAATAACAACGTTCTATCTGTGCCTCTATTTGGAGCATAAATATTTATGAAAACAAATACTTGATTATGAATCAACTTTCACTAACAAAAGACGTCCTTTCTCCAATTCTATTTTTGATAAAATATTAACATCAAGATTAGCTGAAAATAGGATAGCTACGCCAGCACTGATGTTTGTGCCATGCCTTAAACAACTTTTCCCTTCCCACCACAAATTCAACTCAGATTCATTATTGGAGTCACTATGCGTTTATTGTAAAATATATTACATTATTGTCTTTAAGCCTAAGAAATTCAGATAGTAAAGCTCTTTTTCCACCATCCCTCAACCCATTAACATTTAAAGATCCCACTCTTAGTAGGCTATCTGCATTAGGGGAGAGAAAAGGGAAACAGAAAAAGAAATAGCAGAAAAACAAAAAAATATAAATAGATCCCACACCCATGTGCTTTTATTTTTTTTGTTTTTACATTTTTTGCCTGATCATTTTGAGCTTTACGCGGAGCCGTCATAAATTTTTTCAGCCTAAATCTTTTTTGTTTCGAAATCACATCGTAGCCAACAGTCTTCTGAGCAATCATTTCCGATTTAACAAATTTATTACCATCAGCGAAGTATTTAAAAACATCAAATACTTTTTTCCCTTTAGTTTGATCCAGAAATTAATTTAATTCTTCTACAGAATAAACGTCATTCGTCGACTGACTGTAATCAAATTCAGACACCTCCAAGCCGCTATCACATTCCTCCATCTGAGCCTCATCGCTATCTTCATCTACTCTCACAGCAGACTGCAAACCACTACCACTTTCATCCTCAACACCAGTACTAAGTTCACTGTCCTTTACAGAATCAACTACATCTTTCGTAACATTTGGGCCTCCTTTGTTTTCACCATCTTGTTTAGATAAAATAAAAGCACTCACCTCTGATTTTGAACTCTGTTCTGAAGCGTTTTGCTCAGTTGAGGATTTAACCTGGGTTGTTTCGCTGGGTCGAGGAGTTCCACAGGTAGAAACAGATATCAGCCTCTATTGCAGCCTCTATATCCTCACCTTGAGTTTCCTGCCTCTTTTTTTTTTTTTTTTTTTTTTGCTGGAATAATTGTTTATTTTACAAATTTAAGTCTGTTTTCCTTATCATGATTTTCAGTATTCTCAGTTTGATCTACGTGTTCTTCAATATTTCCGTCCTTCTCTTCATTCTCCGTCTGTTTTTTATGCGGGCAAGTAAATCTCTTATGCCCCAAATCCAGTGGCGGCTCCTGTAAAATCTCTCAGGGGGGGCAAATGTTTGGATGATTGATAAGGATAAGGTCCAGCCATGCAATGGATAAATTAACAGCTTAAGCATGTAAAGGCAACTTCACTACTTTAAGATTGTGTCGCAGACCTGACAAAATAAATACATTTATTTTAGTTATAAAATAAATTATTTGTTATAATATAAATATAGAGATACAAGGTTTCCATCCCGACAGCAACAATGTATCAGGCAGAATCCATATTGTATATCTCCCTATTTTTTCAAAAATGAATGCTATTGGTCACCCTTTACATCTGTCAATGTGTTTTACAAATATTTTACCCATGGAAAGCATTAAAAGAGCTTGGAAATTATTTTGGGGAAAAAACAGGTTTTCTTTCGTTTCCTGAAAAGTAACAGTTCCCCTTCAGGGACTACCGCTGCGTGTAATCGCAGTGGGAACGCCCTCAGCGTGACGCGTCTGAAGCATGAATTAAATCAGTCAATGGAGAGAATGAGCGTACGGCGAGTGACGTCATCGACCAGGAAGCTATAAATATCCCCTGAGCACACAATACGCCAGCTTTTTGTACTTCAGCAAGCTCTGTGTGTGTCTGAATCTGTCGATTGTGTTTGTCTGCTTTGTCAGGAGTTTATCACTATATATATTATATAAAAAAAACAATATGAGCGAGCAGTATAAGAAGTTTTTCCCCCCTGTACTCGATACATCACGGGTGGGGATTCACACGAGCTATGTGTGGCTTGTTTAGGAGTTCAGCATGCCCAGTCGGCTCTTGAGGGAGTCGATTGCGAGCATTGCGAGCGCTTTCCTCTGAGAACTCTGCGCTCGCGGCGATCGCTCTTTGAGGAGAGTGGTTTGCTGCGAGCTCCCCAAGGCTCGGGTCCCGCTTCTGTTGAGGCAGAGCGGCGGCGCTTGTCTTGGGGTTCGCAGATGGATCTCACCGGCGACGTTGAGACGGGCCCCGCCCTATCTCAGCTTTCTCCGGCGGGATCCAGTGCCTCTCACCCGGCTTTGGAAGCACGCGCTGCGGCGGTTACTTCTGCCCGGGTGAAGGCACATGATGATGTTGAATTGAGATTATCCAGTTCTGAGGATCTGGATGTTGAAAGTTTTGCATCAGAGGAAACTAGTGTGACACATTATACTGCAAATGAAGAAGGTTTGATGGATGTGTTATCTCGGGCTGTTGAAAAGCTCTGTATCGAGTGGCCAGCTGATAGACAGGATTCTAAAATTAAAAGCAAACTAGATGATAGATTTCTGTCTGCACGACCTCAACCTTCTCGCCGGTGCTTACCGTTCTTCCCAGACCTTCATGCTGAGGTTTCAAAGACCTGGGGTAGACCAGTTTCAAGCAGAATTTACACGAATCAGTCAAATGCTTATGGTAACATTTTTGGTGCTAAATCTGCTGGTTATGTGACAATGCCGAAGGCGGAGGAAACGCTCGCGAGCTATCTCTCTCCTGGTTCTTCGGTTTCACTTAAAGCACCGGCTCTTCAATCTAGACCACTAAAGAATACCTCAGTGCTGGTGGGGAAGGCTTACTCGGCGGCTGGGCAGGCGGCTGCGTGTTTGCATACGATGGCTATTATGCAGGCTTATCAGGCCGACCTGCTCAAAGATATGATTAGCGAACTCAGGCAGACTGCTGATCTCACTCTGCGTGCCACCAGAGAGTCCGCGAAATCTATTGGTCGGTCTATGGCAGCCATGGTGGCCACAGAAAGGCACTTATGGTTGAGTCAGATCTCTATGAAGGAAAAAGATAAGTCTCTCCTTTTTAATGCTCCTGTTTCGCCTGCGGGCCTCTTCGGTGACGCTCTTCACTCGGTCACGGAGAGGTTCCAGGAAGAGAAAAAACAGGCGGCTGCTTTTCTTAAATTTATCCCTCTGAAGGTGCGTGTCACTGGGGCTGCTGAGCGAGGGCAGTCCCAGCCGTCGAGTTCTTCTTCCAAGAGAGCACAGCAGAAGCGGAGTGTCGCGTCTCGTGCACCCCGCAGAGAAACTGGAAGGACAAGGCGGGGCGTTCTCCGGCGCGGCCTTCTCGGGGCAGGACTGATCTGAGGACAGTCATTGTCGCCAGGAAGGCCGCGTCGAAAAAGTCCTGACGGGCTGAACGTCAGGACTCTGAGGGTGGTCCCCATCTGGAAAAACTTGAGTTCACCGCACAAGAACACGGTGCCCTGTCTTTCTCGATGCCCTCAGGGGTCTGTTCTACTAACCCTGCCTATACAGGGCGTAGAGAGACTCGGCGAGCGATTTCCCGAGGGACGCTCGCCCCCTCCGAGGAGGGTTGTGGAGTGCTCAGACCAGCTGTTTCCTGCCAGTATGTTACAGGGCGCTGTGTCTGTCACTCGGGATGTTCATCCAGAGGCCAGCTTCGAGAGGCTGGTTCCCTTAGTAGAGTTCCTGGCGGAATGGGAAATGCTTCCCAATGTTTCTCAGTGGGTCCTGAATATTATAAAGAACGGGTACGCTATTCAGTTCAGAACGTGTCCACCTCGGTTCAGAGGGGTTCTGCCCACTGTGGTGGGCCCCGAGCAGGCTCTGGTATTAGAACAGGAGGTAAAAACTCTGCTGCAAAAAGGGGCTATAGAACGGGTTCCTCCACCCAGCAGGGAGTTAGGATACTACAGCCGGTACTTCATCGTTCTGAAAAAAGATGGAGGGCTGCGTCCCATTCTAGATCTGCGTGTCTTAAATCGCACTGTAGGGAAGCTCAAATTCAAGATGCTCACTCTCAAGCAGATCGTGTCACAAATCAGATCCGAGGACTGGTTTGTCACGATAGATCTAAAGGACGCTTACTTCCATGTATCTATCCTCCCTCAACACAGGAAGTTCCTGAGGTTCGCTTTCGGGGGCGAAGCGTACCAATATCGGGTTCTTCCGTTTGGCCTAGCACTGTCACCCCGCACGTTCACGAAGTGTATGGATGCAGCTATAGCTCCGCTCAGGCTGCAGGGCATCCGTATTCTGAATTATATAGACGATTGGTTAATTCTAGCTCAATCGGAACAACAGGTGGTTCGGCATCGAGATGTCGTTCTTGCTCACATCAAGAGGTTGGGGTTGAGACTCAACGCCAAGAAGAGTGTTCTTTCTCCATTACAGAGAACCACTTTTCTCGGTGTAGTGTGGGATTCGACGACGATGCAGGCACAATTGTCACCTGCTCGTGTTGCTTCGATTCTCGCCGCAGTAGATCAAGTCAAGCTAGGCCGGTCATCCACTGTAAAACAGTTCTAGAGACTGTTAGGTCTCACGGCAGCTGCGTCCAACGTGATACCTTTTGGCCTCCTGCACATGAGACCGTTACAGTGGTGGCTCAGAACCAGGGGATTCTCCCCGAGGGGAAATCCGCTTCGCATGATCATGAGTTCGCGACGGTGTCATCGCGCCCTGGTTATGTGGAAAGATCCTTGGTTTCTGTCCCAAGGCCCTGTGTTGGGAGCTCCTTGTCGTCGCGTTATGCTAACGACAGATGCCTCTCTCACGGGTTGGGGGGCGATCATGAGTGGTCGCCCGGCTCAGGGTCTGTGTGAGGACCATCACCGTCTATGGCACATAAATTGTCTAGAGATGTTGGCAGTGTTTCAGGCCCTGAAACATTTCCTCCCAGACCTAAGAGGCCACCATGTTCTTGTCCGGACAGAAAACACATCGGTGGTCTCTTATATCAACCATCAGGGGGGTCTGCGTCCTCGCCCGCTTTACAAGCTGGCACGTCAGATCCTTCTATGGTCCCAGGGGAAATTTCTCTCTCAAAGCTATTTATCTCCTGGGGTATTTGAATCAGGGGGCAGACATCCTGTCGAGGCAGGGGCCGAGGCCCGGGGAGTGGAGTCTTCACCGCGAGGTGGTGGAGCTCCTATGGGGACATTTCGGTCATGCCGAGGTAGACCTATTTGCGTCCCGAGAGACATCACACTGTCCACTGTGGTTCTCTCTCAGCCAGCCAGCCCCACTGAGGTTGGATGCGATGGTACATCCGTGGCCGAGGTCACGCCTGTACGCTTTTCCCCCGATCGCTCTGCTCCCAGGAGTTCTGGAGAGGGTTCGCCGGAACGGGCTCAGTCTCCTGCTAATAGCCCCGTTCTGGCCGGCCCGAGTATGGTTTGCGGACCTAGTGTCTCTCCTCGACGGCTCTCCCCTAGAGATACCGATCAGGAGAGATCTGCTCTCTCAGGCGAGTGGGTCGATCCTTCACCCCCGTCCAGAGCTATGGAGGCTGTGGGCTTGGCCTCTGAGGGGGCCCAGCTCATAGATTCTGGTCTCTCGGCTGAGGTCGTTGAGACCATCCTCCAATCCAGAGCTCCCTCCACGAGGAAGTTATATGCCGCGAGGTGGAAACTTTTCACCTCTTGGTGTGGAGAGCGCCAGCAGGACCCAGTTAACTGCCCGGTTGGTACAGTGCTGGATTTCCTGCAGGACCATCTCTCCACAGGGTTATCCCACTCCACACTGAAGGTGTATGTGGCGGCCTTAGCCTCTTACCACGCCCCTTCAAGTGGAGGTTCCCTCGGGAAACACCCACTTATATCTCGCTTCCTTCGGGGCACCTTGAGGCTGAGGCCTGCAGTTCGCACGAGGGTACCAGCTTGGGATCTGGCCATCGTCTTAGAAGGTCTCTCCCTTGCTCCTTTCGAGCCCATCGAGGAAGTTTCGGAAAAGTTTCTTACTCTTAAGACTATCCTTCTTCTTGCTATCTCATCTCTAAAAAGGATTGGAGATATTCAAGCACTTTCGGTGGCTCCCTCGTGCCTGGAATTTGCTCCTGGTATGGTTAAGGCCTTTCTCTGTCCGAGACCAGGTTATGTTCCTAAGGTGCCAACTACTTTTGTTAGACCTATAGTTCTGCAGGCTTTCTGTCCTCCGCCTTTTCTGACGTCAGACCAGAGGAAACTTAATTTGCTGTGCCCTGTTAGGGCTTTAGATACTTATGTCCACAGAGCTGCCCTGTGGAGGAGATCGGAACAACTGTTTGTCTGTTTTGGGTCACCTAAGAAAGGGTGTCCTGCATCTAAGCAAAGGATGAGCAGGTGGGTGGTCGAGGCCATCTCACTTGCTTACGGTTCGGCCCATCAGCCTTCACCTTTGGCTGTAAGGGCTCATTCCACCAGGAGTATGGCTGCCTCTACAGCTCTTCTTTCAGGAGCTTCTCTTCAGGACGTTTGTGATGCGGCAGGCTGGTCCTCACCGCACACTTTCGTCAGATTTTATTCCCTTGACCTTAGCTCCACTCCAGGGGCTCAGGTTCTCTCGTCGGTTTGTGTCTCCTGATGACACACGACGGGGATTTGGTCGTATGGGGATGTGGGTATTGCGTTCCCACTGCGATTACACGCAGTGGTAGTCCCTGAAGGGGAACGTCCCGGGTTACGTATGTAACCCTAGTTCCCCGAAGGGACGGATGCTGCGTGTCCTGCCATACTCTCGGCATCCCCTTGGGTCGCTTGCTTCAGTAACTTTTAAGCTGGCGTATTGTGTGCTCAGGGGATATTTGTAGCTTCCTGGTCGATGACGTCACTCGCCGTACGCTCATTCTCTCCATTGACTGATTTCATTCATGTTTCAGACGCGTCACGCTGAGGGCGTTCCCACTGCGATTACACGCAGCGTCCGTCCCTTCGGGGAACTAGGGTTACATATGTAACCCGGGACGTTTTGGACATACAAGGCTTCCGTCCGACAGCGCTGATGATGTGTTGTCTGTGTGTGTGTGTGTGTGTTATTACGTTAATTAACATTTACCAAAATTCAAGCTCAAATGGAGTTTGACAAGGGTTTTTGACCAGTAAATGTATTTTCAATCCACTCAGATAGTTTAAGTTATTTTATTAAAGATTCCACTAGGTGGTGACAAATAATATTGTTGACTGAATCGTTGACGTGTAGGATAAAGATTGTGTTGGTGTTTGAATGGAAATATACAAATGTCAAAGTACAATGCTAGGAGTAAAAAAGACTGCTACCATCCTTTCCTAAACTGATTGTAAAAACAAAGTGAGATTTTCCAACACTCGAGTATTAAAATGTTCAGCAATAAATACCTCTTTAGACAGCCTCTGCTTGTCTTCTTCTCCCGAGGCCCTCCTAAATCTTGTTGTTCCTGTTGCTACTTCTCAATATATGCTGATTACTACGACGGGCTGAATGGTATTTATTTTAATGACACGATAAATGACTGCGTTATGACTGTGTTCGCCATGACGTTGTTCAAGTTCAACTGGCCTCAACTCGCAAGTCGCGAGATGTCCCAACAGTCTCTCTCGCTCTCGTTCTTTTTTATTTTTATTTTTTTAATCACATTTGATAAAGATATTAGAGTAGTTTAATTTTTTCTTGTTATTCAAATTCAAAATTGTTTTCAAATATTATTTGTCACTTAATCTTAAAGATTTTTAATAGCGTATGTTTGTTCCCACCAATCGCTGCACAAGTTAAGGATTCGTATGATGACATAAGCACGTTAGTGCGAGCCCTCCCGGAACCCATAGAGAATGCATTGCAGTGCCTGCAGTTCGAAAAAAAACATCTTTGAATGTAAGTCTATGGGAACACTTACTTACCCATAGTAAGTCTTACCCATAGACTTACTATGGGTAAGTCTAGTGAAATCACCCAAAAAGAGACGGTACTCCACAGAACATGACATGATGCTGATTGGACTATAGTGACGGCTAGCGTAACTCTGTGGTTGAATGAGATCGTGAATGTGATTGAAAAAGTCACTTTCACACTTCGGTGGTGAGCCCTAATGAAGAAACCGCCCCTGCCCAAATCTCCGCAATCAAAACAGCGCATACTGGCGAATATCATGTATGAGCTATCTCCATGTTGTATGCGAAAGGAGATTTCCAAAGTCTTATGGTGTGTTCACACCGAACGTGAATAGAGCGTCAAATACGCGTCTATCGCTTCTTAGACGCTTGAATCTTCCGCTCGAGTTCAAATTTTTCAACTTGCGCGGAAGACGTTCGCGCCATACGGGTCGCCCAATTCGCGAATGATGCGTCTATTCGCGTCTTTGTATTGACTTTGTATGTAATCTGCTCGCGCAAATAATTAAATTCGCGTTCGGTGTGAACACAGGGTGCATTTAAAAACATGAAAACATGTTTTCGAAAAGACAATACATGTTTTAATGCAGCATTTTTGCATCCAAGTGGAACTACCTTGATGGAACTAGCAAACTTACCAAATCGACTAAGTTTTTTGATAATCCCTTCATCAGACATGAAAGGAGGCACGTTTGAAATCGTCTCTTTAGTAGCAGGTGCGCGCAACGGCGTTACCTGCACCAAAGTGTCGGACACAACAATTCCGTTTTCAACAAGCCTGTTCACTAGATTTTCCTCTTTCAGAAAAACCACGACGGCCTTGTTCATTCTAGAGGCCGAGACTATTTTTCCATTTCCTACAATTTCTCCCATTGCTAGTAGAACATCTTCTACCGTAAACTCTTGATCCGAATCAACTTTACAGCCATACTTGATTGAGAAACCAGGCGTTCCCTCACCCGAGGGAGATGCCATAGTTTTCTAAATCAATAAATTGATTTTTTTTTAAAGAAAAAGGTATACAAAGTGATAATAAGAAAAATAAAAAAACACCCACCATAAAAAAAGAAAAATTCAAGCGAACCACTCTCGCTTCCCAGCATGCAACACACACGAGAGAGAGAGAGAGACCTTTAACACGCCTTTATTTATACTTACAATATATAGACATTCCTCATAAACATCTATTTTCTCAGAGATTGATAAATACACATAGGCCTATATACCCACTCACAAACTCATACATTCTCATAAACATACCAAAGCATTGAATAAAATTTACAATCCTCATTTAAACAACTTTTTTTTTAAGTCACAGAATCTCATAAATTTAACACCAGCTCATTTTCATAATCCACTGAGGACAAAGCATCATTCAAAGCCCTGATTTCAATAAATCTGTCCATATTATTCATTAGTTTAAAATATGCAAACTCTGCCTTGATTCTAGTCGCTATAAGAGCCTTTAAGACCACCTCAGGACATACTTCCCCCTCTCCTTTCAGTTTCCTTTTCCGTGTTAACCATATTGCCATCTTTGCTCCTCCAAGCACAAAATTAATTAACGAGATTTGTTTCCTGTCTGATGCAACATATTTTGGTCCAAAAATGAAAATTCATTATTAAAAACTACCCCCAAATCTCTGACCCACCCATCTAAGATTTGAAACAATCCTCTTAATCTTAAACAATTTAAAAACAAATGATCTAATGACTCTTCAGTGCCACAAAAAGGACATTATTTCCCTACAGTGGGGTCAGTGTGTGCCACATGCCTGTGTCACCGGGTCGGGGGAGGAGTGGACGCCAGATGACCGGCCGTCCCAGCCCCCGACTCACGTACCACCGCGAGGAGCCAACACCACAGAGGACACAGAGGCAAAGTAATGTAGAAAAACACAGAATCTTTATTGAATAAATTAAGTAAAAACAACCTCAAGCCAACTGGAGGAAGGTGAGGTTTCAGCCGTATAACTGGTCCTTCTCAGGACTCGGGCAGGCAAGGAACAGGTAAGAATTATCAGCGGAACTGTTCCTCTCGGATTCACAGCAGAACTGTCTCTCTTGTTACAGGATTCGGATGACGAAGAGGAGTACGGAATCAGCCACAGAACTGGCCCTCTTCTCGGGGCTCAGACAGGCAGAGAACAGGTAAGAATTATCAGCGGAACTGTTCCTCTCGGATTCACAGCAGAACTGTCTCTCTTGTTACAGGATTCGGATGACGAAGAGGAGTACGGAATCAGCCACAGAACTGGCCCTCTTCTCGGGGCTCAGACAGGCAGAGAACAGGTAAGAATTATCAGCGGAACTGTTCCTCTCGGATTCACAGCAGAACTGTCTCTCTTGTTACAGGATTCGGATGACGAAGAGGAGTACGGAATCAGCCACAGAACTGGCCCTCTTCTCGGGGCTCAGACAGGCAGAGAACAGGTAAGAATTATCAGCGGAACTGTTTCTCTCGGAATTCACAGCAGAACTGTCTCCCTCTTCCCAGGATTCGGATGGACGGGGAAGAGTACGGAATCAGCCACAGAACTGGCTCTCTTCTCGGGGCTCAGACAGGCAGAGAACAGGTAAGAATTATCAGCGGAACTGTTTCTCTCGAATTCACAGCAGGCCTGTCTCTCTCTTCACAGGATTCGGATGACGAAGAGGAATACGGAATCAGCAACAGAGCTGGCTCCCTTCTCGGGGCTCAGACAGGTAGAGGACAGGTAAGAATTATCAGCAGAACTGTTCCGCTCGGATTCACAGCAGAACTGTCTCTCTCTTCACAGGATTCGGATGGACGGAGAGGAGTACGGAATCAGCAACAGAGCTGGCTCTCTTCTCAGGGCACAGGCAGGCAGAGAACCGGTAAGAGTTATCAGCGGAACTGTTTCTCTCGGATTCACAGCAGAACTGTTTCTCTCTTCACAGGATTCGGATGGACGGAGAGGAGTACGGAATCAGCAACAGAGCTGGCTCGCTTCCCAGGGCACCGGAGGACAGCGGACACAGGTGGGCGTGCAACAGTATAACGACTTTACTCACAGGATCCAGATGGATGGAAAGGAATAAGGATTCGACAGCAAGGCTGGCTCTCTTCACAAGGCCCGGGCAGACAGAGGGAAGATGAAGGTTCAACAGCAAAGTTGGCTCTATGCACAGGGCTCAGGCGGAGAGAGAGAGGATGAAGTTTCTACAGCGAAGCTGGCTCTATTCACAGGGCTCAGGCAAACAGAGAGAAGATGAGGTTTCCACAGCAAAGCTAGTTCCATTCACAGGGCTCAGACAGAGAAGATGAGGATTCAACAGCGAAGCTGGTTCTACTCACAAGGCTCCGGCAGACAGAGAGAGAAGATGAGGATTCCACAGCAAAGCTAGCTCCATTCACAGGGCTCAGACAGAGAGAAGATGAGGTTTCCACAGCAAAGCTAGTTCCATTCACAGGGCTCAGACAGAGAGAAGATGAGGATTCAACAGCGAAGCTGGTTCTAAGCACAGGGCTCAGGCGGAGAGAGAGAGGATGAAGTTTCTACAGCGAAGCTGGCTCTATTCACAGGGCTCAGGCAAACAGAGAGAAGATGAGGTTTCCACAGCAAAGCTAGTTCCA
The DNA here is from genome assembly GCF_029890125.1 of Rhinichthys klamathensis goyatoka. Classification (NCBI taxonomy): domain Eukaryota; kingdom Metazoa; phylum Chordata; class Actinopteri; order Cypriniformes; family Leuciscidae; genus Rhinichthys; species Rhinichthys klamathensis. The sequence continues at coordinate 6,056,130 of NW_026606664.1, read as the reverse complement.
TTCACAGGGCTCAGACAGAGAGAAGATGAGGTTTCCACAGCAAAGCTAGTTCCATTCACAGGGCTCAGACAGAGAGAAGATGAGGATTCAACAGCGAAGCTGGTTCTACTCACAAGGCTCCGGCAGACAGAGAGAGAAGATGAGGATTCCACAGCAAAGCTAGCTCCATTCACAGGGCTCAGACAGAGAGAAGATGAGGTTTCCACAGCAAAGCTAGTTCCATTCACAGGGCTCAGACAGAGAGAAGATGAGGATTCAACAGCGAAGCTGGTTCTATGCACAGGGCTCAGGCGGAGAGAGAGAGAAGATGAGGAATCCACAGCAAACTAACACTTCACAATGCCCCGTAACGATTAAAGAGGAGAAAAGGAGAATTTCACCACTAGATGACTTCTTCCAATGGTCTCCATCCAATGAGTCGCGGACGATGTCTCCACAGCCAGGACCGCTTCCCCAATGTCACTGCATTACACCTCCACTCGTGCTCAACTGCAACTCGCACAAATCTGCACACGTGTTTACATTAATGAACAACACTGCAAAGTCTCGTCACTCACAAACTAGGGCGGAGACAGGGGGTCTGGTCCACTGCACCTCTCACAATCTCTTGGACTTCTTCCAATGGAGCGTGGGACATTCAACTTCCTCCAAACAGACAAAATTACACTTCATGCAGCCTCATCACATCCTCCAAACAGATTTCTCATATCACAGTCCAAACATCAACAGCACTTATCCTCTCATCACGTCCTCCACCAGATTTCTCATTTCTCAATCCAAACATCAACAGCACTTATCTCTTATCCACCACAGTTCTCCTCCCCGCATCTCCACATCTCCAGATTCACCCGAATATCTCCCGCCGCTATTCCTCTCTCCTTCCTTTCCTTTGTTGAAGATGAAATGTCCTTTTATCCTTCCCAACTGACAACGCGTCCCAATCGCGATCGCAATCATCCTCTCCCGCACCTGTTTTGTATCAACTAATCATCCTCCGTCTCTGCTCGGAGTTTTCCGGAACTGGAGTCTTCCGGGTCCCACACCGGAAATCCCTCCCCTCGGAAACCCGGCCGTGATTAAAAGGTTCCGCCTGCCTTTGTCACCCCGGTGACACCTGTTTGTAGCTACTGCCCAGTGAACAACCCTCCATTGGAGATCTGCAGTGCGTTTCTCTATAGTAGGTTTGTATATCAATCAATCAATCAAATTTTATTTGTAGAGTGCCTTACAACAGCCAAAAGGTGCACAAGGCGCTTTCCAGTAAAAACATCAATAGACAACAATATATAAAAACATAAGTGTACATAAAAAGCAATTGAATCGGGACGGAATCTACGTGTTAAAAGCTTGTCTAAATAGATGTGTTTTCAACTGCGATTTAAAAGTACTCAACATAGTAATACTTCGTAGGTGAGGTTGAAGTGCATTCCACAGCCTAGGGCCTTGGACGGCAAATGACCGACCTCCAAACTTTTTATATTTGAACTTAGGAATCACCAAAGAGGTGTATTCAGAGGAGCGCAGGTTTCTGACTGGTTGATAGACCGTTAATAGTTCTACGAGGTAGGCCGGGGCCATACCATTGATGGCCTTGAACACGAACAGCACGACCTTATACTCCACCTTAAACCGCTCCGGAAGCCAGTGGAGAGAACGGAGGACTGGGGTGATATGTGAGCGTTTGGAGGCATTGCAAAGGAGACGTGCTGCTGCGTTTTGTACCAGTTGAAGCCTATTGAGGAGTGATTGATTAAGTCTATCCTCGAGCTGATGAAGGCATGAATGGCCTTTTTCAAGGTCAGCTCTGGACAAAAATGGTTTGACCTTACTCAGGAGCCTTAACTGGTAAACGTTCGCCTTCACGACTGCACTGATCTGTACATCGTACTGCATACTCTTGTCTAAAATAACACCCAAGTTACGCACATTGGGTGCAAACTGAGGTGTTAGAGGACCAAAACTGAGAGACCCATTGGGTGAGTCCGGGTTGAACAGGATGTACTCAGTCTTTCCTTCATTCAGATGAAGGAAATTCTGGGAAAGCCACTGTTTGATGTCCTGAAGACAGTTATGGAGAGGATCCAGCGCAGAACGATTACTCAGAATCACGGGAAGGTAAATCTGGAGGTCGTCAGCGTAGAAATGGAAATTAACGTTGTGTTTGGAGATGAGTTGACCAAGTGGCAACATATACAAAGAAAACAGAATCGGACCGAGAATGGATCCTTGAGGCACACCGGAGGACAGAGGAGCAGGTGAGGAGGAAAAGTCATTAAGCATTACTGAAAAAGTTCTGTTGGTGAGATATGAAGTAAACCAATTAAGCACTGCGCCCTGCAGACCGACAACATGTTGAAGACGGGAGATGAGAATGGCATGATCCACGGTGTCAAATGCAGCGGTCAGGTCCAGTAACACCAAAACCACAGAGCTTTCACAGTCCAGGGCTCCAAGAATGTTATTATGGACCCTCAGTAGTGCTGATTCGGTGCTATGTCTAGATCTGAAACCGGACTGAAATTTGTCACCAATGTCGTGCCGTTGTAGATGAGACTGAAGCTGGGAGAAAACCAGCTTCTCCATCAACTTGGACAGAAATGACAGGTGAGATATTGGGCGGAAGTTGGATAGTATGGTGGGATCAAGGTTGGGTTTCTTGAGCAGCGGTCTAACAATGGCGTGTTTGAGAGCAGCGGGCACAGTGCCCAAACTAAGATAGGTGTTTATGAAGGGGACAAGGAAGGGACCTATGATGTCACTAGCCTCCTTTAAAATCTTAGCAGGAACAGCATCTAGAATGCAGGTGGTTGGCTTCAACTCATGGACAGCTTTTTTAAGGTCCACAAGAGAAACAGCCTTAAAGTTCTCAAGCACACATTGCGCCGCTCGGGTGGACAAGGCAACAGAAGGGGCTTGTGTGATGGTTTGGCTGACAGACAAAACCTTGTCCAAAAAGAATTCTTTGAATGCATTGCATGTATTTTCAGATACATCATTCAAAGCAGCAGACTCCGGATTTATAACAGAATTAATGGTGCTGAACAGGATTCCAGGACGGTGGCTGTTGCCATTGATGAGATTAGAAAGGTGCTGTCATTTAGCTTCCTTCACTGCTTTCTGATAGGTGGCAAGACTGTCTCTAAACATTTCCAGTGACACCTGCAGCCTATCCTTCTTCCATTTTGTTCAGCCTGTCTACACTGACGCCTGACAACCCAAGTTGTATCATTGAGCCAGGGGTCCATAGGACCTTTGGTCGTCTTTACCTTGTAGGGCGCAACAGAGTCCATAATCTGGGAGCAGATGGTGTGGAAGGAGGAGAGGAAAAGGTCAGGACATAGAGGCGATGCCAGTTCAGCACCAGAGGCGAAATCGGAAACAGAGAAAGCAGAAACAAAGTCATCAACTGTAGATGAGGTAATGATGCGACGACGATGGGGGGGCGTGGACGTGGGAGCAGGAGGAACAGCACAGATGTCAAACCGTATAAGAGAGATGGGAAAATCCAGGACCTCACTAGTTCTCACAGTCAACTAGCGAGTAATAATAAGGTCAAGAGTATGACCTAACCTATGAGTGGGACAGGATATGGACTGAGTCAGATCCAATGAGTCTAAATGTGCATTAAAATCGTTAGCAGCTTTATCAGAGGGGCAGCAAACATAAATGTTAAAGTCACCACAGATTAAAATATTATCAAACTTTGCCAAAAACTCCGTCAGAAACTCTGAGAACTCATTTAAGAAACCCCTATTTAATTTAGGCGGCCGATAGATTACTGCACATAAAATAGGACAGGGCAGTGTGAGTACAAATACTTGTAACTCAAAGCTGGAATACCCACTAGTGAGCAACTGGCGGCACTTGAAGGACTGTCTATGTGTCTAATAGCTATCCCCCTGTGCTGGTATCAGCGGGTTATTAAAGAGAGGTTCATTCTCTGTCCAGAGTCCAATATTTGAGAGAACCCTCTTGACCTTAAAAGTTGAAGTCCATGCTCTCAAAACTGCCTTGTAGAAAGGGGAAACATTCCTCAAGTCCATATTGGCCAATTTGATCAAAAACAATTGCACATCAGACTTGAAAATATTCATTTTCCTCAACATAGCACGCGCTGTATCAGCCCAGCACGGCTCCGCACGTAACCTTTGTGCTGCCTGAAGTCGGAATGGTTTTATTCTGTTTTTAATGTCCATCAGGCCTTGTACTCCCTCTTGAACAGGTAGGAAAAGTACAGCAGATTTTTTCCAGTGCTGTCCATCCCAGAAAAAGTCAATTAGCTTTCTTTGTAACTCTTCAACCACACTTTCTGGGGGATCCAGAACATTCATTTTGTGCCATAGTGCAGATGCAGCCAGATTGTTCGTGACCAATACCCTGCCCCAATACGATAGCTGGGGCACCACCCACGACCATCGAGACAACCGGTCACACATTTTCTCCACCATATCCTCCCAGTTCTTCTGCCTATATTGATCTGTTCCTAAAAACACTCCCAACATCTTCAACCCCCCTCTTCCCCATTTAACTCCCCCTGGAAGCAGAGGAGGGGCCCTTCCCTGCCAATCTCCTAATAAATATCCTTCACTCTTTTCCCAATTTACTTTGGCTGACGAAGCCTTTTCGTAAATATTTAAAGCATTTGTTAAATTCATTACATCTGTATCACTTCTTATAAGAACAGTGATGTCATCAGCATAGGCCGAAAGAGTGATTGGCCTATTTTCACAACCTTTCACTAGAAAACCTTGCAATTTCTCCCTAAGTTTATATAATAAAGGTTCAATTGCTAGAGAGTACAACTGACCTGACTAAGGACAGTCTTGTCTTATACCTCTATGAACTAAAACTGGACAACTTAGCCCACCTCCAACCTTTAACAATGCAGAGGCTCCAGTATATAACAGTTTGATCCAAGAGATAAAATTCTCACCAAAACCAAAAGCTTTAAGAGTTTCAAATAAATAAAAATGATCCACTTTATCAAAAGCTTTCTCTTGATCAATTGACAGAAACCCCACATCCTCATTACCAGCATTTGCTAAATTCATTATATCACGCACAAGAAAAAGATTGTCCATTATTGTTCTTTTTGGCACACAATACATTTGAAAATCATTAATAACATACTCTAAACAATGTTTTAATCTATTTGCAAGACACTTAGCTATAATTTTGTAATCGGTACACAGTAAAGCTACTGATCTTCAGTTCATTAATAGTCCAAGGTCACCTTTTTTTGGTAATAAAGATAGAACCGCTCTTCTACAACTAGTCGGCATTTCATTTTTCCTATGAGAAAATCTAAAAACATCAAGTATATCATCTTTTAAAAGAGTCCAGAATTGCTTATAGAATTCAGAAGGAAGTCCATCAATGCCAGGGGACCGGCCATTAGAAAGTTTCTTTACCGCCTCTGATATTTCGTCCAATTGAATATCGGCATCAAGCCATTGTCTCTGATCATCAGTGAGCTTTGGCAAATCTCTTAGTAGGTCTTCCATGCAGTTAATGTCACAGTCTCTTGTTTTGAATAAATCAGTATAAAAATGATTTGCATGGTTTCTCATTTCTTTTGGATTAGTTGTTAAAGTCCCATCTGGTAGTTTCAAATGTAACATAAGTTTTCTTTCTCCTCCTTTCCACTATAAGTTGAAAAAATATGAGCTCGGAGCATCTATTTATCGTATTGAGGAAAAACGGGCTCTTTTCATTGAACAAGGACGCCAAAACAGTCTGTTTTGCTCTTAATTGATCCACTTCTTCTGAATTTTATTCAATAATTCCTCCTTCGATTTAAGTTATTTCTCTCTCAAGTAATTTAAAAGTGTTCTTTACAAGTCTATTTGAGTGGGCTGTATAGTTCTGGCACAAAAAATCGTATTTGTGCTTTTCCAACCTCCCACAATTGCACTAAATCTTTGTATTCACTTTTTTGCTCTTGCCACTTAGACCAAAAAAAAAAAAAACTTTTCACAAAACATAGAGTCATGTAATAGCTTCAAATTAAAATGCCAATACTAACTAGAACGCTGTGACTTTTTTAAACTAATTTCAATCATGCACAAATGATAATCAGTAAAACCATTTGGAAAAATATTAGCTTTTAAAACCCCCAAGAACCATATATACATTATCAAAGTTTTTACTACCCTTTCTACCCTAATTCTAGTCACCGCATTCTATTTTAATTCTACCCTTTCTGCTCCATTATTTGGTGAGTAAATATTTATGAAAAGAAATGGAAATCCCATTAACTCCACCTGTAAAATCAAAATTATGCCCTTATCTATCTCATAAGAAGATATATTAGTCATATTAAGCTTCTTTGAAAACAGAATTGCAACACCACTTAGATTAAAGCCATGACTTAGAAAGATTTTACCCTCCCACCACATTTTCCTTTCTACTTCATTACCTAAATCGCTATGGGTGTCTTGCAAAAAAATAATATCCATATATTTATTTTGAATCAATTCATACAAAGCAGATCTCTTACTATAATCCCTTCCTCCATTAATATTAATTGTCCCTATTTTTATGCTGTCCATGAAAAGAGAAAAAAGAGAAAGACAAACAATCAGAAGGAAACAAAAAGAAAAAAACACCCTTTGTGACCTTACCATGACGTATATTGCTTTTTTACCCATTCTTTCCTTTTCCGTAACTTTGTCACAATTTTTTTTCCTTCGGCTCAATTCTTCAAATCCTACACTCTTCTGTATTTTAACTGCCGATCTCACGAATCTTTCAACATCAGGAAAAAAACTCTTGACATCAAAAGTCTTTCCAAAAGTTTCATCCAAGAAGTCATTAATTTCTTTCACTGTATATAACTGATCATCGCCACTCTGAGATATAATGTCAGACATTTCTGAAAGACTATCATCATCTCCCATCTCCTCCATTTCATCATCACTATCGTCAACCTCGCCAGCACCTTCATAATCATTGCTCGTCTAAACCACATGGAGCGGTACATTCGTCCCAACTGCAGACTCGGGGGCGCTGAAGGTCGATGTACCAGCGAGGGAGACACGGTCGGTCACGAGCCCATGCAGGTGGGTAGAGCTCGGCTTTCCCGGGAGGAGAGAGAGAGGTGGAGATCCCGAGGACTTTGCCTTTACTGTGGAGGAACGGGCCATTTCATATACTCTTGCCTGGTAAAAGAGCAAGCCCGGTAGTAATGAAGAGGCTACTATCGGGTGGGATCTCCGCCAAGAAGTCCTCACCATCCACTCTCCTTCCAGTAAGTCTGAGATGGGCCAACCACACACACACCTGCCAAGCATTGTTGGACTCCGGGGCTGAAGGTAACTTCATGGACCTCCAGTTTGCTCACAAAATTCAGTTCCCCATCACACCACTCACCCGTCAAATCTCAGTTAATGCTCTTAATGGACTGCAGCTCCCCAACATTTCCCTTACCACCAGTCCCATAACTCTCATTACGTCTGATAACCACACAGAAATCATCACATTCTTTCTCATGGACTCCCCGTTAGCACACATAGTTTTAGGCCATCCCTGGCGTGTGCAACACAACCCGAGAGTGGATTGGGGCCTGAACTGGGGAGTGAACATTGTTATGAGTCCTGTCTTGTGTCTGCTTGTTCGTCTGTGTCTGGTTCTGTGTTCAGGAGAAGGCAGCGGATTTATCAAACGTGTCCGTGGAGTACCTCGACCTGAAGGAGGTGTTCAGTAAGTCCCGTGCTGCTTCTCTTCCTCCGCATCGTCCCTATGACTGTGCTATAGATTTACTGCCAGGTAAGTCTCCGCCTAAGGGTAAGCTATACTCTCTTTCTGTCCCTGAGAGGGAGGCCATGGAGAAATATATTTCTGATTCTCTAACAACCAATTTCATCCGCCCTTCCTCTTCTCCGGCGGGGGCGGGGTTCTTTTTTGTGGTGAAGAAGGATGGTTCCCTAGCCTGGGAAAACCCAGACAACTTCCGGCAAATTTAGATTTGCTCTGAAAGTTAGTCTGGCAAAGAGCTCATTCAAGCCCATTTCCAATCCGTCGAAATCGCGGCACCAATCAGAAACGTTGGGGCGGGCTTTACACAATGACGACAGCGCTGGGATTTTGAAGCAGATTTTGTAGCCTACATTACAAAGATGGATGCCGCCGTCGAACATCACTCGTTCGAATCAGCTATCGCGTCTGTTTTAAGCGATTTGAACGTTTCCTTTTTGTTAAAAACCGAGCAAAGAACAACACTCGGAGATTCTCTGCCGCTCTGCATACGTCATCTCCTTCATCGCTCTTATTGGTTTTAGGTTTATCCGCGACGTCCGTTGGTGACGCCCATCTGGAAATGATTTGTCAATGACGCTTTGCCAGACCATAACTTATTTACAACTGAGAATGGTCTGGTTTTAACCAGGCTAATGGTTCCCTGCGACCTTATATTGACTACCGAGGGCTGAACAACATCACAGTAAAGAATACCTATCCTTTGCCATTGATGTCTTCAGCCTTCGAGAGGTTGCAGGGAGCATCGGTCTTCACGAAATTGGATTTGCGTAATGCCTATCATTTGGTTTGCATCAGGAAGGGGGATGAATGAAAGACCGCTTTTATCTCCCCCAGGGGGCACTTTGAATATTTGGTTATGCCGTTTGGGCTGTCCAACTCCCCAGCGGTCTTCCAGGCACTTGTCAACGACGTGCTGCGAGATGTGGTAGATCAGTTCATATATGTCTACCTGGACGACATATTGATTTTTTCATCTTCTCTCCAGGAACATGTGCAGTACGTCCGATGAATACTTCAGAGGTTGCTAGAAAATGGGCTTTTTGTCAAGGCGGAGAAATGCGATTTTCATGCACAGTCTGTTTCTTTTTTAGGATACATTGTATCGTCTGAGGAAGTGCGTATGGATCCTGACCAGGTTAAGGCTATGGTAGATTGGCCAAGTCCAGATTCCCGTAAGGCCCTACAGAGGTTTCTGGGGTTCGCCAATTTATATAGGCGTTTCATTCGCAATTTCAGCCAACTAGCCGCTCCTCTGACTGCCTTGACCTCCCCCAGAACTACGTCCAGGTGGTCCGATACAGCTGAGGCTGTATTCGCCAAACTGAAAGGTCGCTTCGTTTCGGCTCCCATCTTGATAGCCCCTGATCCCTCACGTCAGTTCGTGGTGGAGGTCGATGCGTCAGAGGTTGGGGTAAGCGCAGTTCTTTCCCAACGTTCTTCCACAGACGACAAGATGCATCCGTGCGCGTTTCTTTCCCACCGTCTATCCCCTGCCGAACCTAACTATGACATTGGTAACAGAGAGTTGTTGGCGGTCAAGCTTGCGTTAGAGTAATGGCGTCATTGGTCAGAAGGCTTGGGGGTACCTTTTATCGTCTGGACCGATCACAAGAACTTAGAATATATCAGAACTGCCAAAAGACTCAACTCCTGGCAGGCTCGGTGGGCGCTTTTTCTTTCGGTCGTTTTGATTTTTCTCTATCGTACCGCCTGAGTTCCAAGAACATCATACTCGATTCTTTATCATGTATTTTTGACCATTCCGAACGCCCGTCCACTCCCGAGTGCATTTTACCAGAGACCCTATTTGTCTCCACACTCACATGGGAGATCGAGTCGAATTTTGCACATTGCGCTAGAATTTATTACCGCCCTCCCAGGGCAAAATGGTCGTTTTGACCGTAGTGGACCGGTTCTCGAAGGCGGCTCATTTTTTCCCCTTGCCTAAATTACCCTCTGCCAAGGAGACAGCGGTGACTGTCGTTGACCACGTCTTTCGTCTTCATGGCCTCCCGATGGACGTGGTTTCCGACAGGGGGCCCCAATTTGTGTCCAAATTTTGGCAGGAGTTTTGTAGATTACTGGGAGCGAGTGTCAGTCTGTCCTCTGGGTTTCATCCCCAGAGCAATGGCCAAACCGAGAGAGCCAAACAGGATTTGGAGAGAGTGTTGCGATGTTTGGTATCCAAGAATCCTTCCTCCTGGAGTCAGCAGCTATCGATGGTTGAGTACGCTCATAACTCGTTACCAGTGTCATCCACGGGCCTATCTCCATTTGAGTGTAGTTTAGGTTACCAGCCACCTATTTTTCCTAGTCTGGAATCCGAAGTCGCGGTTCCCTCCGCTCACGCCTTCGTCCAGAGATGCCACCGCACATGGACCAGAGCCTGTGAGACTCTGCTCCAAGTGGGGGCACGCACCAAGGCTAAGGCTGATCGCCACTGGTCGAAGCCTCCCGTATACGTTGTTGGTCAAAAAGTGTGGCTTTCAACTAAGAACATTCCTCTCCGCTCCGTTTCCAATAAATTAGCTCCCAAATTCATTGGCCCGCTCACTGTCACCAAGATTATTAGTCCGGTGACAGTCCGACTCAAACTTCCTCCTGCGTACAGGAGAATTAATCCCGCCTTCCATGTATCCAAATTAAAGCCTGTGTTTCATTCACACATTAATCCGCCGGCCCCGGTTCCCCCACTGCCGCGGCTCGTAGACGGGGAACCTACATATTCGGTAAACCGTATTCTGGACTCGAGAAGGAAGGGTCGCGGATTCCAGTATTTAGTGGACTGGGAAGGTTACGGTCTGGAGGAGAGAAGTTGGGTACCTGCTAGGGACATCCTGGATCACTCCCTTATCGATGATTACCATCGGCAGGTAGGTTCGTCGGGGAATGCCAGGAGGCTTTCCTAGGAGGAGGGGTACTGTCACGGTTGGTAGATCCACTGTCTCTCTCTCGTCTTGTGTGTGTGTGTGTGTGTGTGTGTGTGTGCTGATTGTTTCATGTGGGCGCTACCGCTGATTACCTGATTCTCTCATCAGCGCCAGCTGCATTCCATCAGCCAACTTATTTAATGCCTTGTCTTCCGTCTTGTGTTTGTCAGATCGTTGTTGGAGCTTACCCGTCTTGTTTCCTGTTCCTGTCCTCCTCGTGTGTTCCCTCGTCTGCCCAGAGTGCTTGGTGGTTTTCGGGATTCCTGTTCCATTTCTGTCACGAATTCTAGGAATATGTGAAATCCACATAGAAATCCAGGATTCTCCACGCACTGATCTTTACTCGGCACATTGGTTGGTCCATCGAAGTCCCTGCGTCACACTCTCCTGCTGCCTGTAGAATTCTGGACTTTTGTGCTTGTGACAATAAAGAGATCATTTTACTTGCATCTTGCATCCGCGTATACTTTACGTAACAAAATGTCAAGAGCCGTTGAATCTAAAATCATAAACACTTGACGTCTAAAAGACGTGACATGTTTCAGTGACTCAATTTTACATCCTAGTGGAACCATTTTAATTCTGCTAGCTATTTTCCCAAATCTCGACAATTCCTTTTCTATGTCATGATTTGGTATGAAAGGGGGACAATTCGAGATTGTTATACGGCTCGATTGAGACACCAGTGGAGAAATGACAATATAAACGCCACTCACCCAAATGCCGCTCTCAACCTATCGACTGGTTAAGTTCCGTTCCTTCAGAAAGACCACAAATGGCTTATTCATCCGTGAAGTCGGAACAATGTTATCGTACCCCACCTGCTCACCTATCGCCACGAGCACTTCTTCCACTGAAACGCCGGCCTCAGGTACGCATCTAACTCCATGGCGGAGTGAGAGAGAGGAGTCACACCCTCTCGGGTGGGCCTCCATCTCAAACACCCCCCCCAAAAGTCAAACAAAGAAAAACACTCACCTAATGCTATCTCAGGAAAAAGAGAAAAACACTTGCAAACAGAAAGGAAAAAAACTTATATCAGAAGAGTTTGAACCAAAACCTAGGAAAAATCAAAAAAAGGAGAAACAAAAAAACCCATTTAAATCGCTCCTCTCACCCGTGAGAAACTTGCACACCCCAAACTCCCGAGAGAGAGAGAGAGAGAGAGAGATTTTTTTAATTTTTAACAAAATGTTTATTTTACAATTCTTAGACATTACAACACAATTCCAATATAAATATAACATCACATTAGTGATACTTATTGTATCACACAAGAAAAAAAATAAAAGTTAATCTACAACAAAACAAACTGCATTATTATAACACCACTGATTTGAAAAAAAAAAACGTCAAGTTCTTCATCATTTTATAAAACTTAAAATCAATCCACACTCTTGATTTTATCCTGTTTTTTTAAAATAGACACAACTTCACATCCTTCTGACCCTTCCATTTTGTTCTTCCTGCTTAAGTATATTGCCATTTTTGCTTCACCTATAATGAAGTTTAAAAGTTGACATTTTATTCTATTTTTTGCTACATACCGATAACCAAAAATAAAACTCTGAACAGTAAACGCCTCATTTAACTTGTTAAACAACAATTTAAGAAAATCAAAAAAATAACCCAACCTTGAACACTCCATAAACAATAAAAGATTGTCTACCTTTTTTTTAAGATTATCCCAATGTCGAGAGAGAGAGAGAGAGAGAGAGAGAGAGAGAGAGAGAGGTTTAACAAGACTTTATTATTTACATAATAAAAACATTATTCACAACATCATCAAAAACTCAATCAAATAAAATAAATTAAAAATTCAGAACCAACTGGCCCTCATTGATTACACACAAAACATTTTTAAGACACCAAATATCCTCAAAACACCCCTCATTTTTCATAAGATTATAATATACAAACTCTATATTTAACCTTCCAGCTACAAGATTCTTGAACATTAATTCAGCATCAGTACTAAGAAGATTCAGCCCTTCATTCTTTCTCGTCTTCCAAATTGCTAATTTTGCAGTTCCGATCAAGTAGTTTAACAAACACGCTTTCCTCCTGACTGAGAATCTGTACATCACACCCCCAATAAACACTTCTTCTGAGAATTTCTCATCAAATGCTTGAAACCATCTATCAAGAAGATTAAAGAGACCTTTCAACCTATTACATCTTAAAAACAAATGTTCCAGATTTTCTACCATCCCACAAAACCTACACTGTTCCCCCACTGCTGGATTCAGGTGTGCCACGTGTCTGTCCGTAGCTATCGCCCCGTGGATAAGCCTCCACTGCAGATCAGCGGTGCGCTTCTCTATAGGAGGCTTATACAGGGCTCTCCACCTGTCCCTCACGAGGAAGGCTGGCTTCAACAAACCTGGCCACCTGGAGGCTTTTTGTCCTTTAAGAGAGTCCTGGTGTAAAACTTTGACTGTAGAGTAGTAGATTGCTTTTTTTGATGCAGACTCAAAATACTCCAGCTGCGGGGTTTTAAAAGATAGAATTGACCCCACATCTTCATCTTCATTTTCCGTCTTTATATGATGAGAGATTTTAATTCCTGGGAGTTCCTGTTCATTTGTTATGTCCATCAAAGTTCCTCTCCCAATGTACTCTCTGTAACTGCTTGGTAATATACTGACAATCTCCTCCATCAACTTTTCTGTCAAGCGTGAAGATCTCAAGCCAGTCAATTCTTTAAGTTCCTCCAACGACTTCCATCCATCTCTATTCAAGAGGTGTCCCAGCTTGACAATTCCATTTCTCTGTAAGCATGCACTCACACTTACAGAAGACAAAAGTCTTGTTTGAGTCATGGGATTAAAAAACAATGGCTCCTCTAGAACCCAGTTCCCAGGTTCATCAACCTCTCTCTCAACTTTAAAAACAGTCCTCCATGAATGCAACATTGTCCGGTAAAAATGCGAAAGCTCAGACATATTTATCTTCTCCAGGTTCATTAAAAATAAATGTCTATCCAATCCAAGACCCCCAGTTTTTTGAAGAATTGCCTTTGCAGTCTGAGACCAAACCAAGTCCTTACGGTAGAGAAGTCTCTGCGCCGCTTGGATTCTGAAGGCACAGATTCTGCTCCTCACGTCCACCAGACCTTGGCCTCCTTCCTGAACCGGGAGATACAGTGCTGCTGCGCGGATCCAGTGTTCTCCACTCCAGAAGAAGTTCACCAGAATCCTCTGTATCCTGCAGATCAACTCATCAGGTGGGTCCAGCACCACAAGTCTATGCCACAAGATAGAGGCAGCCAGGTTGTTTACCACCAGAACTCTTCCTCTGTACGACAATTGTGGTAATAGACATTTCCATTTAGACAATCGAGCGTTCACCTTTTTCAGCATTCCCTCCCAGTTTTTCCCTTTAAATGTTGCATTTCCTAAAAAAACACCTAACATTTTTAACCCTTCTCTTACCCACAGCAATCCACCCGGTAAATTTGGAGGTCCTAACCCTCCCCACTGACCAATAATAAGCCCTTCACTTTTTCCCCAGTTCATTCTTGCTGAAGATGCCCTCTCATATTTTCTAATAATTCCCGTTAAAATGTCAACATCATTTTGACTTGTGATAAAGACAGTGATATCGTCCGCATAAGCAGATAATGACAGCCTACTACTATTATTTATACCAGGAAGTAAAATTCCCTTCAGATCTCTCCTTATCCTACACAACAGTGGCTCAATGGCGAGACTATACAATTGTCCAGAAAGGGGGCAACCCTGCCTAATACCCCTTGATACCGGTATTGGTGCACTTAATCCTCCTCCAGCTTTAACCATCACAAAAACATTTGAATATAACAACTTAATATAAGATATAAAATTCTCTCCAAATCCAAATTGTTTTAAAACCTTAAGAAGATACACATGGTCAACCCGATCGAATGCTTTCTCTTGATCCAAACAAAGAATACCCAGTTTTAAATTATTAAATTGGTTAAAATCAATTACATCCCTTAATAAAAAGAGATTATCCATGATTGACCTTTTGGGAATGCAATACGTCTGGTCATTTTGAACCAATATCTCTAAATAACACTTTAACCTGTTTGCTAAACACTTTGACAGTATTTTATAGTCCAAACACAATAGAGAAACTGGTCTCCAATTCTTTAGAAGACCTAGATCTCCTTTTTTTGGAAGCAAAGACAGTACAGCTCTTCGGCAGCTTATAGGAAGTGTTCCACTTGTGATGCTTTGAATGAGTACTTCATACAGATCTTGTCCTAATACATCCCAAAAAGCTTGGTAAAACTCAACTGGCAGTCCATCAATTCCCGGAGAACGTCCTCTTGATAACTGTTGCATTGCTGCTGTAATCTCCTGAAAAGTTATTTGACTGTCTAATAATGTTCTCCCCTCATCTTCCACCTGAGGTAAGTCACTCAGCAAATCAGAAGCACTCTCAACTTCACAGTTCTCAGCGTCATACAGTTCTTTATAAAAGTTAACTGCCAGCTTATTTATTTCCACCGGGTCTGACGTTATAGTCCCATTAGGCCGTTGAAGATGATATATTTGTTTTTGTTGGGAGCTTTTCTTTTCAAGGTTGAAAAAGAATGATGTAGGAGCGTCCATGTCTTTAATTGAACAGATTCTCGCCCGTACCATTGCTCCTTTCACTTGCTCCTGTAACAACGAGCCAAGTTCTTTCTTTTTCTTATTCAACAGCTCACTCTGCCCAGTTCCATTATTATTAAAAATAATACTTTCCATTCTTTGAATGTCTTTCTCCAAGCTTTTTACTGCAAACTTCACCCTTGATGTATTATGTGAACTGTAATTTTGACAAAATATTCTTGTACTTTGCTAACATCCCACCACTGACACATGTTTTCAAAAGAATCTTTCTGCATTTTCCATTTATTCCAGAATAATTTAAAACTATCACAAAATAAAGCATCTTGTAATAACTTAACATTAAAGTGCCAAAAATAATTTGGCTTTGTAATTGACTTCATGTTAAAATCAAATAAAACCAAGTGGTGGTCTGAAAACCCAACAGGTGAAATAAGAGCATTCACCACTTTATTATTCCAGATGCTTTAACCCACGTATATTGTCTGATTCCTATATTTCTTTTCCTCCAAATATCAATCAAATTAAGCTCTTTTATAATTTTTGATAATACCACACTTGACTCATTATGAGGTTCCTCCCCATTCCTATCAATTATAAAATCGACAGTACAGTTCCAGTCACCTCCCATGATAACACACACCTGATCTCCAATTTTCTGAACAGCATTTTTTAGTTTCATAAAAACCTCCACCCGCTCAGGCCCAACATTTGGTGCATAAACATTTATAAGCACAAACACAGTTCCCTTAAATTCTATATGCATTAATAATACTCTTCCCTTTACAACTTCTTCTACAACTAAAATATTCACATTTGTATTTTTTGAGAATAATATGGCTACACCAGAACTAAAATTTGTCCCATGGCTTAGCACACATTTTCCCTCCCACCATCTATCCCATTCCGACTCATTATCTATATTAGAATGTGTTTCTTGTAAAAAAACAATATCCACCTTCTTAATTCTAAATAATTCTGACACCATTGCCAACTTATTTCCATCCCTACCCCCATTTATATTTAAGGAGCCTGCTCTCAAAAACTCCATAAAAAGGGAAAGATATAAAAAGGACAGAAATAGAGTGAAAAGACAAAGAATAGCCGACACCCTTTGTGTTTTAATCATTTTGTGAAGCGTTTGCCTTACTCTTTCTTAACTTCGTTAAGATCTTCCTTAACCGAAATCTTTTCTGCTTGCTAAGAACCTCAAGACTAACGTTTCTTTGTAACAAAGTCACCGACACTATAAATTTCCCGATGTCTGGGAAAAAATCTTTGACTTCCACAGTCTTTCCAAAAGTTGTATCAAGAAAGTCATTTATTTCTTGCAGTGTATATGCATCTTCCATGCTTTGTGAACCAATATCTGAAATTTCAGAGAAATTATCATCATCTCCCATTTCAGAATCAGTACACATTTCAACACTGTTAAACACTACAGAATCGTCAGTTTGAATCATTTCAACATTTACTTTTGCTTTGTTGACATCATCAGTCATCACACTACTTTCCCCTATTCTAGATGCATCATTTTGTCCAACAGAAATCTCGTTTTCATCAACATCATCTATCTGATCATTACGGTCAATCAAATCAACATTAACAACGTTCCTTTCCCCTGTAATCTGAGTTGGTTCTTTCTCATAATTAGTTTCATCAGTATTAATCTGGACATCTTCATTTTTTTCCTGAACATCCTCAGCAGCAGCACTATGTTCAGCTCCCTCCTCCTGCCTATCCTGGGCCTTATGTGGGCACGCCATCCTCTTATGCCCAATATCCCCACACTCAAAGCACTTCATGCTACCAGTATTAGCATAAACCACATATGTTTTCCCTTCGTGGCCAACTCTAAACGATACATCCAGCTCTGGCTGATTCAAAAACATAAACACTTGCCTCCTGAAAGACATAACGTGCTTCAAAGCTTCGTTTATGCATCTCAGTGGAATAGTTCTAATACCACTTGCAAACTTTCCATATCTCGCTAACGCTCTTTCAATTTCATCATTCTGAATGAAAGGGGGAACGCTAGACACGGTTACACGGGTCGTCGGCGTTACCAGCGGTGAAATGGTAAGAAAATCTCCACCTACCACAATTCCTTCGCTTATCAACCGATTTGCCAGGTCTTCCTCCTTTACAAACACCACTACCGCCTTATTCATCCTCGACGCCGAAGAAATGTTTTCATATCCAATTAGTTCTCCAACCACCAGTAACACATCCTCCACCGTCACGCCTTGTGCAGGCACACACCTGACGCCGTGACGGAGCGACACAGGTGACACCACCACCTCCGCAGCCGCGGGGCGAGACGCCATCTCAGTGCCGTCACAAAAGTTTCCAAATAAACAAAATCTCTGCTCCCTTAGTCAAAGAAGTATTCCTCTTCTAATACATTTTTATTTACGTGCAGTAGAAAATAGAAATACGAAAAAAACTCCCGTAGCCTACTCCTCGTGAAACCCTCACGCACACCCCAAAACGCTCCCAGCGTGCACCGAGAGAGAGAGAGAGAGAGAGAGAGAGAGAGAGAGAGAGAGAGAGAGAGAGAGAGAGAGAGAGAGAGAGAGAGAGAGAGAGAGAGAGAGAGGAGAGAGAGAGAGAGAGAGAAGAGAGAGAGAGAGAGAGAGAGAGAGAGAGAGAGAGAGAGAGAGAGAGAGAGAGAGAGAGAGAGAGAGAGAGAGAGAGAGAGAGAGAGACAAAACCTTTTGACAGATAAATCTTACAGTATTCTTCTCCCCAGAGGTCGGTAAAGGGTTGGATGGGCAGAGCTCTACCTTTGGCCCTGCACTGAGCAAAGGTGCCTTGAGCTCCTCAACTAGAGCTTAGCTGATTTCTCAAAGCAGCCATGTATATTGACCCCTGTGCCCACATGCCATTACCAGCCTGCTGAAGTAGAAAAAGAGTGAGAAAGAAAAAGAGCTGGTCAATGAGGGAGCTCAGCAAGACACATTGGTAATGATAATGCAAATTCAAACACTGCACCCCCATTGAAAGCGCAGCTCGCTGATAATATTTAGCTGGAACTATGAAAAGGCTTCTCTGCAGCACTAATACAGAATGATGGCCTCTCCACTGAGTCTCCGCAGAAGTCGGCAGTCATTATTCATGTAGATGATTTAGATGACGCAGTGTGGCACAGTTTGCGAGTCTTTTCAAAACAGCCAATTTATAAATGAATGGCTTATGAAGAATAAGAGTTTTAATCTCACGGTGGAATGACATGCTTTCACAACTACATATCACAATAATTACCTTAATCAGAGGTGGCTTTGTGCAGCTCAGCAGCAAAACTTGGTTGGAGACAACTTGGGGTTAGATCAGCATGAGTGAAATTGAGGTTTAAAAGCAATAGCAGGATTCAAGCCAATCACACTCTGTCAAGTAGAGGTGGGTGGGTAATGGTGGCGCCTTTTACATATAAGCTGTAAGCTTAAATGTAAGCATCTTTTTACAGAGAATATTACACTGCCTTTCAATAGTTTGAGGGTCAGTTTGATTTATTTTTTTAATTAATACTTTGACTTGGCAAGGCCGTATTAAATTGAAAGTTAGTAAAGACATTTATAATGTTACAAAATATTTCTATTTCAAATGTTCAAGCAAAAATGTTAAAGATAAATCAATATATTAATGTTTTAACACAAATATTAAGCAGCAAAACTGTTTTCAACATTGATTATTGTAAGAAATGTTTCTTGAGCACCAAATCTGAAACAAAATTGTGTGACATTGAAGACTGGAGTAATGGCCACTGACAATTCAGCTTTGCCATCACAAGAATAAATTACATTTTAAAAAATATCCCGATAGAAAACAATTAGTGTAAATTGTAATAATATTGCATGGTATTACTGTTTTTACTGTATTTTTTATCAAATAAATTAAGCCTTGGTAAGCATAAGAGACTTATTAAAAAACACACACAAAAAATAATAAACAAACCCAAACTTTTAAATAATGGTTTATATGTTGCTTTTCCAGAACAGGCCTGCACAACTGACACCTGTATTAAAGGTGAAGTGTGTAATTCCTGTGCCTCTAGTGGCACCAAACAGAATTGCAAAACAGGTCCAGAACCCTCCCGTCATTTTCCATTGATTACAAACTTGCAGTACACTCATTTTTTTAAGCCCATATAACTTAGAATTTTCAGGGACTTACAAATGTCTTTCTTATAATTTCTTATAGTCGGTTAAGCTGGGATATGGGAAATCCCTGTATTTTAACATTATTGTAGAATAAATTGCACACTTCACCTTTAAACATCTTTTATTTTAAACTTTTAAAATACCATGTTAAAGCTTAAAAGTTATGAAGTCATTAAGGGAAATATAACTTGATTATTCTTTTTTTTTTAATTTTCTCCAAAATTCTAGACTACTTATCTTTTGGGTCTCAAGGGATTTTTATCATGCTAAGATTCTTTGATTTGCCAGGGGTGTATATCCCACATGTATAAATTGACTTATTTTGTTGATCTGATGTTGTTTGGGTTGAATAGAGCTGTTAAGTTTGTAGTCCTAAATTAGATTTTTAGAATGGTGAATTAATAAGTAATTTTGGATTAATAAGATTTATTAGTTAGGCTTACTTGAAGAGACGTTTTTGTCTTACAGCATAAATTAGGCTACAAATTAAAATGTCAAGGATGAATCATAAAGCCATTGTTTTGTTTTGTTTACATTTACTCAACAATAAGTTGCTATAGTTTTCATGCTTAACGAATCAGACAACCATTGCAGTTCTGTTGTAGCTACAGAGTTTTTTTTTTTTTTTTTTTTTTTTTTTTTTTTTTTGAGAACATTACCCATCTATGATGTATGAATGTTATCTTATGATGACCTAGAGCAGGGATAACACATGTATGACACTGTGCTGTATGTGCTTTTTACCAGCGTAACTAATGTGACCATACATCTCTCTGCTCCCAGACAGGAAGACTACAGAGAATGTTGACAACCTTTTTTATTTTTCCTCGTCTGTGCGTCCGATTGTGTAGTTTCGTCCATAGAAAAGGAAGTGACAGTTTTGCCCTGAGTGTCGCCTTTGTCTTCCTGGGGTTATGGACAAGGCCTTGTCTAAGAGACCTCGCTCCTGACCAGTACTAACCCTGCAGAGCCAATGACAGATGGGCTTCATAAAGGCCTTTGAAAAGCCCCCCGTTGTGCTGATCAGGCACTAAGTGCTGCTTCCTCTGTCGGCTGCCTGTACCTTTGAGGCGCTGTCATTCCTGGAATGACACTCGCATGGGAATCTTAAATAAGTCATTCCTCTTTCTCCTTTTTTCTTTTCAAAATGGCAAGTCAAGTTAGTTGTGCAAGACTTTGTCATTGATCTCAAGTCTATTTTTAAACTTGCCAAGCTATAAACTACTCTCTCAATTTAAAGTTAAATTGCTGCCTTTTAAAGATTTTTTGATTAAAATATCCACAAAACACTAAAACAATGTTGTATATGTTGTTGACTTGTGTTCTTACATTATCCCAAATGTTTCCAACAATGTTAAATCTGACATTAGCTATTTTAACCAGTGTAATTGACTGTGTCAATGCGTCGCCTGTCAATGACGTCATGTCCGCGCTACCTATGATTTCTGTAGAAACCATGGAAACACCTAAATATATGTTTTATATATGTTTTTGGTAACGCTTCCTTTTACAGTCCTGTTACCCATGTACTTACTATGTACTTATTATAGTAATTATAATTACTGGGTAATAACTAGGTACTAACCCTGAACCTACCCCTAAATCTACCCCTAAGCCATGTACTTACCTTATATTAGCCAGTACTTTCTAGGTAAGTACACTGTAAGTACACGTAAGTACTGTACTGTAAAAGGAAGCGTTACCATGTTTTTAATATGTTATGTGTTTTATTCAGCCCGTTCTCATCCTTTGGCGTCATACATGTGACGCTTTGGACATTTCGTTGAAATCTTACGCACATGGCATCCTTTAGCATCAATATGAGACGCAGAACCCAAGGCGTCATACAGGTGACGCTCGTCTAAATCCAGCGCACATGGCATCGTTTAGCGTGAATATGAGACGCAGATCCCAAGGCGTCATAACCGTACCCTACCCCAGACCTAAACCTACCCATAACAGTGCGTGTTATATTGATGCTAAAGGATGCCATGTGCGTAAGATTTCGACGAAATGTTATATGGCGTCACCTATATGATGCAAAAGGATGAGAATGCGTTGGTTTTATTAGACAGGTGAGCAACTGCTTAGATACTGGCAGAAAACGAATCATTATATAGTTCAACACGGTTAGTCTTATTGTTTGAATCTACAATATTGTTTTCTTGATAACATGTTTGTACCATGCCTTTAGAGACAACACTATTTTGTCAAGTGGCTAACATAGCAAAACCTGAAAGAGCTTTATTTGTAGTAACAATAATGAAGCATTTTCTCCACATACAATATATTTTAAAATGAATTGCATCCCATTTAGGAACACAAGTCATCCAGCTTTTATTAATATGATATTCTAATATCGCTCTAGCTTAGATCTACTGCAGTGTCTCATTTTAGTATTTTAGTATGATAGTTTTTTAATAAGTAAAACAGCGCTGCGTTACCCCACAATTTTAATTACTCAAAAAAAGTGACCTGTATGAGCAGTAATTCAGCAATTGTGGCTATTTCATTATAATGAAATAAAATAATGTCAATTTAAGTGATCGAACATAACTGTAAAAAAGTTCAAGTTTAGGGGTGAAGGAGGCAAATTTTAAACAACTTTAATCATAACTTTAATCATAAAATATGCATAAACAACAGAGAGAAAAGAGCGACAGTGGCCCACTGTGCCATTTTAGCATTATAAAAACAGCAACGTAAATGTCCCAGGCTCTCTGCCCCGCCCTGCTTCATACTACCTAATCAAACTTATAATAGATTAGCTCACCCATGAACATGACTTCTGCCTGAGTCCCGTCGGATTTCACACTTCACCTTTAAAACACCTTTAAAAAGCCATTTTAAAGATTACAAATTAAAGTCATTAAGTAAAATGATTTTAAAAATATATGAACTTGATTACACTTTTTTTTAAATGTCCTCCAAAATGTTAGACTATAAAAATAACTAGTAAACACAAAAATATGTAACTGAGTTAAAACAGAGATGAACAACAGCTTAATCTAAATATTTTGTTACATAAAAGACTAATGGATAAACTGCCTCATGAGGACTTAACTGGGACTCAACTGAATCAGTAGTTCTGTTTTGTGAATTGGTTTCACGAAAAGTGAAAACCTCTTCATTTACTCTACTGTTCAAAAATGTAGGGTCAGTAAGATTGTTACAAAAGATTAATAATTCAAATAAATGCTGTTCTTTTTTACTCTGAATATATATATATATATATATATATATATATATATATATATATATATATATATATATATATATATATATATATATATGTGTGTATATGTTGTAACACTTTATTTTACAGTGTCTTTGTTGCATATGCATTTACCACAGTAATAACAGTGAATTAATAACATGCAACTAACCCTCAACCAAACCCTAATCCTACTCTAACCCTATAGTAAGTACATGTTGTTAATATTACTCAAATACTTAAATATATAATTACACTGTAACAACCTTAAAGGAACACTCCGACTTTTTGGGACTTTAGCCTATTCACCTTATCCCCCAGAGTTAGATAAGTCCATACATACCTTTTTCATCTCCGTGCGTGCTATAAGTCTGTTTGACGCACCCACCGCTAGCCTAGCTTAGCACAAAGACTGGATGTAAATGGTTGCAGCTAGCATACTAATCCAAATAAGTGACAAAATAACGCAAATATTTTCCTATTTACATGTTGTGATTTGTATAGTCACAGAGTGTACAAAAAACAAAGTCACATGAGACACAGACATATTTTAACCGTATAAATACTAGGAACTATATTCTCTGAAGGCGAAGCACTGCTACTTGGGCGGAGTGATAACCGCAGCACCTGAGACGCGCTCTCTGCTCCTCACCACGGCTCGTCTCAGGTGCTGCGGTTATCACTCCGCCCAAGTAGCAGTGCTTCGCCTTCAGAGAATATAGTTCCCAGTATTTATACGGTTAAAATATGTCTGTGTTTCATGTGACTTTGTTTTTTGTACACTCTGTGACTATACAAATCACAACATGTAAATAGGAAAATGTTTGCGTTATTTTGTCACTTATTTGGATTAGTATGCTAGCTGCAACCATTTACATCCAGTCTTTGTGCTAAGCTAGGCTAGCGGTGGGTGCGTCAAACAGACTTGCATGCACGGAGATGAAAAAGGTATGTATGGACTTATCTAACTCTGGGGGATAAGGTGAATAGGCTAAAGTCCCGAAAAGTCGGAGTGTTCCTTTAAAATAAAGTTTAACCAAATCTATTATGTTTATATTATAATGCGACAACTAAAAATTGAGTTACTTAACCAGTTATTCTTCTAAATCTTACACAACGGTGACTTTAAAGAGTTAGTTCACTTTGAAATGAATTTTTGATATGTTTTAGCTTACCTCAAGGGCATCCAAGATGTAGGTCTCTTTGTTTCCACAGTATTTTCAATTTTGATATTTTTAGGTCAAACCATTCTTGTCTGTCAGTCATATAATGCCGGTATATGGGGTCCACGCGCGAGAGATCACTTCCGGGGCTTTACGGAAAAGACCGAAGCGCCGGCGCCCTCAGATCACTTGGACGTGGCTGTGATTACAAGAGGTAAAAAACGATATAAATACTGTTCGTTTTCTCACACAAACCGCTCGTTTCGTGTCTTAGGCCATCAATGTGTACTTACATTTACGAGTCATTAAATCATGTTTAATTTGGACTTCTCTGTGCATGCTCTTTGAGGTGGACCCCATAGGCCTGCATTATATGACTGACAGACAAGAACGGTATGACCTAAAAATATCAAAATTGAAAATACTGTGGAAACAAAGACACCTATATCTTGGATGCCCTTGAGGTAAGCTAAAACATATCAAAAATTAATTTCAAAGTGAACTATCCCTTTAAGTTTGAATGACACTTTAGGAAATTAGAACTGACCGTATTGATGTGTACAGACACAAAAAGACACGCAAAATCGCACACCCAGAAACATAAACGCAAACAAACACACTTGTAGCATGCCATTTTGCGAAATGCCAAGAGACAAAAGGGCAAGAGTTCACCGATTTGACAGGCCCAAAGAAGCCCAAAAAAATAAATTGGTTGCGATCATCCACCCATGTACAACAACTTTAAGGTTTGTCGTTTTTTTCATTAAGTTTTGTGTTCCCTCCTTTATTCCTGACACGTTTATGGTGCTCATCAATCAGATGCTGCGAGTTTCACTCCCGTCTTTCCGGACTGTGAGTGTGTTACCAGGCAACCGCAGAGAGCAAAGGGTTAACAAAGGCAGATTCTGTACAGACCACATGAGTGGGCAGCCTCGCCATGTGGAACAGGGAAAGAGTTGTGACTGCCAACTACTGAACCACGCCGGCCCCCGAGATCAAAGCCATAGCGTCACACGGAAGGACTGGACTGGGTCTAAAGGCTGTGGGAGCGTGGAAGGAGAGGTTGAGGGGTTGAAGGATGGGTGGGTGGAAAAAAGGGGGATGGGTCAGATTTAAAGTTACGGAGACAGGGCGCTCAGGAGGGAAGCATGTCTGACTTTTATGGGGACGTCAGAAGTTTGAGGCTAGCTTACCCCAGAGGGCAGACAACTCCACTGTCTCGGGAGGAAGGCACGCACTGGTGTCTAGATGGCACCCTGCTGTTCCTTTGTGTGAAACTCAAAGAATGCCCCCTCCTGACACCACTACTACATTCTCATGCTAATGCACTAGTCAGCACTCAGGTATGATTTCACAAATATGGCCTGTAAGTATACTAGGACTTTTGTGTGGGAAACCCACTGTATACATAGGCGGTGGATATTTGCCATTGCTTGTGTACCATGTATAAACAATGGCAATATTATGTCACAGTTTACAGTAATGCTTTAGTTTAGGAGTTAATAAAGGTTACTATATTGATGTTTGGTTAACATATTTTATAATCTACTATGCACCATATTTCATTTAAAGCAACATGGAACAAAATGCTTGACAATATGATATAATGAAATATTGTGATAATCAAGACATGAAACAAGTAGAAGCAATCATTTTCTACATCAACAATATGAAATGTTTATTTTTGTTATTTGCTGTTAGTTTGAAGTGATGTAATTAGACTTATATTTTCTTTTCCTTGAGTTATTGCATAATTAGTACTACATGCTCTTTCTGAAACAAAGATGGGACCTGGAATAGAACATACTGCCTCCAAAAGTCCTGTAACACATGTGTGCAGGGTGAAGCATCACAATTAAAATGTTATAAGTAAAAGATGAATGTGATCGGCGATGCAAGAATATGATTATACAATATACTGATTTCAACAATTATTTTGTGTGACTCACATTTTCTGTCAGCGGTTTAGAATCGGAACTAGCGATTCTGAATTCACAGCCATTCCGATTAAGTCAAATGGTTTGAATAATAGTCTAAATTGATTTGCGATTTAGTCTGAATCTAGTCAGTCATCTATAGCTCAATACTAGACCTTAATAAAGGTGCTTGCACACTGAGTCTGAAATTCGCGTCCGGAATCTTTGCACGTTAAAAAATAATTACGACCTCATGTTTTGTCAATCACGTTTACACACTGCCTCCGAACCTTTCGTCCGTCATAAAAAAATTCGGATGGGGTTCGATTTTCTGCGTTTTTTTGCATCCGTAGCAAGCATTTTAGGAGGTGTTTGACAATTCAGAGCCACCGAATGACGAATACGAATAAACGCATTCGAAAATTTCGGACTCTTACTGTTGCCTTTCTAAGAGCTCGAATCAGTCTTGCCATTCTCCTCTGACCTCTGGCATCAACAAGGCTTTTTCGACCACAGAACTGCCGCTCACTAGATACATTATCTTTTTCGGAAGATGTTTTTTCTCTGTAAACCCTAGAGATGGTTGTGCTTGAAAATCCCAGTAGATCCGCAGTTTCTGAAATACTCCATCTGGCACCAGGGACGGACTGGGGCTAAAAAACAGCCCTGGACTTTCTCCCAAATAGGCCCATCATCCAGCCATTCGCCCCTAGCCACTAGGATGTCCTGATACTATGCCACAATACTGTAACCTATATCAGACAAGGTATTCACAGCAAGTAATATCTCAAAAACAATGATGACAATTGGGGTTTTGTTTATTAATGAAGCCTCAGTCTTCAAATAAAAACAAAAAAATGTACAATGCCATTATATCTGCATTGAAAATAAAATACAAATAATGAAATGTCACTGGCTACAGAAACCCTAATTACACAAACTTGTAATTATGGGCTACCTCAAGGGATAAAATAATCTAGAAGGGCTATACTCAAAAATATTTATTATACATATAACATGGTGGTGTTTTTTTACCTTACCTTTACCTTTACCTTTACCTTTACTTTTAACTTTAACTTTTTTATTTTTCACCATCATATGCGAAATAATAAAATATCTTGATATTCTGGTTCAACAATTGGTGAAAAATTTGTAATATATATATATATATATATATTATTCTCTAAAAACCTATTGTAGCATAAACATTTAGTATAAATATTTAATGCAAAATAAATAAATAAACTGCCATAAATTCTAAACAAAAACATTACTGCATTACATTTAATAGCCTACATTTATAGGCCTACATGACTATTAATATAACAGCATTTTTAATATGAATACAGGCACATTTCTGCCCAAAAAGTTTGTTTTACTAAGTTACAGTTAATTCATAAGTTGTGGAGTGAAATGTCTTCTAACTGGTTTGTTCTTGGAACAATGTTTCACCTGTTTTTTTGCGTCAAGATGTTGAGAATATCAGCGCTGTTTAATCTGGCTTTTAACTAGCTTAAATCACAGCCATCTGTGGGTTTATAATAGAGATAGAGAATTCTGCGCTGAATTGAAATGCTTCTCAGTGGATCGCGCAACTCTGTGTAATAATGTCCGCGTGATCGAGATCAGTCCGCACAGCTGCTTCGGCCGCGATCGCAGTTTTTTTTGGGCCGAGCTGATAATGCTCCGCGCTGGCATCCAACTTAAAGGTGCATTGCTGCCACCTACAGTACTGGAGTGTGAAACAGATTAGTGGGGGGAAAAAAACAGGTTATGACTGCGTGTGTGGCGGGTGGTGGGCCGGCCCGCCGGCCGTCCTGGAGTACCGGCCGTTCTGTGATACTCCAGATCACCCAGATGGCCAGTCCGCCCCCCATGCCACGTTCAAAGTCATTAAAATCACCTTTCTTCCCCATTCTGATGCTCAGTTTGAACTTCAGCAGATCGTCTTGACCATGCCAACATGCCTAAATGCATTGGGTTGCTACCATGTGATTGGCTGATTACTTATACATATATATATATATATATGTGTGTGGGTGTGTGTGTGTGTGTGTGTGTGAGAGAGAGAGAGAGAGAGAGAGAGAGAGAGGAGAGAGAGAGAGAGAGAGAGAGAGAGAGAGAGAGAGAGAGAGAGAGAGAGAGAGAGAGAGAGAGAGAGAGAGAGAGAGAGAGAGAGAGAGAGAGAGAGAGAGAGAGAGAGAGAGAGAGAGAGAGAGAGAGAGAGAGAGAGAGAGAGAGAGAGAGAGAGAAGAGCGTGATAAGTGGGAGAGCACAAAGTTTAGAATAAATCATTGCCATATGGGGACATCTGTAGCATGTCATAAATGGTCTCATTCCCAGGTGTCCAAAGGTAAATCCATTGGGACTATAAGTACGCATATGTATGCATCTGTCTACACATTCGTGCAGTTCTTTGCTACTTCAAAGTCAAGCAACACACCCCCAGCGCTACCCTATTGTGGATAACTAATGATTAGTACATGAGTGTTTCTATTCACATGCAGCCAACCTCAACAGAGACTGAATTCCTGCTGACGAAAATTACACAGCATTGCAAGCTATTGCACTAGAAGCCCTGTTTCAGTCGTGCATATTGTAGACAGGAAATGACAATGCTCTGTAATAGCAGGACAGACATGACAGCTTGTTGTCATTATTTTTCATCTTTCTCTTCAGCCCCTGCTGTGGATCGGCAAGCTCCACACAGTGAGATGGACTCCCAGTAAAAGCTAATGTATGTCTTCACTCGTTCCTCTCTCACTTTGTTTCCATAAACATCACTCTCAGCCTAATTTCCAGCCGCCTATTTTATGTCCCCCGCGTGCTCCACAGCCTTCACCCTCCGCATTCTCCAGCTGCTACAATGGCCATTCTAGCTCAAAGGACTTGTCAACAACTGGGAAAACTGAAAGCCCTTTTGTTGTGAGTTTGTCTGCATTATCTAAAGTGTCCTCAAACCACTCAGGGGAGTGAAGAACAGGGGTGGGCTATCTATCATTGCTGTAAAGAGTGTGACTTTTAGCATTAGTTTAAATGGTTTGATTCAATAGACAACCGCAGCAGGGATTTTTCTGAAAAACACTATTTTAAAAATGAAATGAAATAAAAATGAAAAACGTGTGATGGTGTAAATGTTTTCTGCAATTAACGATTTTCAAATGGGTTTGGCTTTATGGTATAGGCGTTTTATGTTACTTTTTAAATTTTATTTACTATTATTTTAATTCCTTTTAGTTTTAGTTTTTATTTGCTTTTGCTTTTTATTTTATCTACGGCAATGTTTTATTTTGTTTAGCTTTTTCTTTTTTTCTTTTTTTTTTAAATGAGTCATCCGTGCAAAAGTAGCATGTGGTGGATTTTCTTCCAAGCAGTCCCACTATAAGTTACGTGAACAGGAAGTAGAGTGGGCCTACACTGAGGAAAAATTGTGAAAAAGAAAAATATTTATGGTGTGGTGAAATGGAGTGTTATGGTGCTAATGTAGTGCTCTATGCTTAATATCGAAGTGTTTTGAAGTCATAAGCTGTCTTTTTGGCAACACAACTGAGTAATGCAGAGTCTTTAGGGTGACTCCATGCTGACATTAATAGCTGTGTTCTTCTCAGAGAAATGTGTGTCACTGAAGGCCTCTAGGAAGACTCTGATGCCCTGATTGACTCCCTGGGGGTCACTCTGAGCCTCTAGAGTACAAATGAGGGGGAGGCAGAAGGGGATAGATGGAGAAAAGCAGGGCTAGATTAAGACCATATACAGCATTGAATATGTGAAGCAGAAAGGCCTCGGTTTACCTTGTTTTGCACCAGCAGGCATCCCTACCCTAGTGAAAAAAAAATATACTAAAATGTATTTGAAATACATTTATTTTATACTAAGTATACTACAAATTTACATATTTATGTACTTAATGTAAATACCCTGCTAGTGTACTTTTAGTATACTAAATTAGTATACTTTAACCCTCTGGGATCTAAGGGGTTTTTGGGTCCTTGAGATGTTTTGACATGCCCTGACATTTGTGCTTTTTTCAGTTGCTTATAAACATATTAATGACAAAGGTGTCATTACACTCTATTCACCACAAACAGGGCTACCATAATATGTGAGCAACAAGTATGTTAAATTGGAACAACTAATGTTGTACTTAATGCACTTTAGTTATCCAGAAATAGTGCTGAGGTTCAACTAAAGATATACATAAATTTGATTGTGGTAAAGTGGAACTATTGCAAGGATACTTTAGGTACACTTTTAATATCTTGCATTTAAACACTGATATTTTACAGATATCATACTATCCTTACTAGTAGTGATATTAAAACACATTCTAGGCTAAATATTAAGAAATATGCATTGTGCAATAAATAAGTACTGCAAATAAAGTTTAATTATAATATTTATACCAGTAGGTCTCGAGTAATATGTCAGTAAATATGGATTTGTAGTATACTTATGAAATAAATGTATTTTAAATGTTTTTTTTTTCGGTATATTCTATCTATTATGCATCAAACTCGCTTAGACCTAATTCAAAACCTTCCTGAAAGCACAAAGACAAAAGCCACAGTACACGTGGAAGATCAACTTTGTAAGAGCTTCTCGAAAGCTCATTTTAGACTGCAAAATAACTGTAATACTAGCATTTTCATTTAATTCAAGCAGAGAATGCCCAGCCCCCAGTACAAATAATGCAAATTTGTAATCTGTACACCTTCACAACTGTATCATTGTTCACAAAGGTATAATTGTTCTGTTGAGATTTAATGAAATGCAAATGCTCTTGGCATTTCAGAATCAATTTAATACTGGGAGGTTTAACTCTCATCCACAAATCCCTGGATAACATTGTTTTAAACCTTGTTAATAGTCTTAGTATCTGGAGTGCACAAAGTGATAGCACAATGAATAAAAATGAGAGACTTTGAGTGCGGTGTAATTTTCGAAATTAATGGAAGCCACTACCATTTGGCAAATTACATTTTTTAATGGGTGAAACAGTATTTACATCTTCACAAAGGCTGTTATGTCTATACTATTGTTTGAATGTAGGGAAATGATTACACAAATAAATCTGCATTGGGAAATGAGATGCACTGAACTGTCAGTCTGTTCCCTGGCTTTTGCATGTTTTCGCAACAGTGTTTGTGGGAGGCAGTTGAAGCCGTGTATCTTTGAGCATATGGAGGCATTGTGCTTTGCGCCCCTTGGGCTTGCTGGTTTAGGGCTGTGGGCAGGCCTGGAGTGTCAAATATCTACAATGAACTGAGACTGTAACCTTTATCTGCAGGTTTCATCATTGTTTCATTATCAAAATGATGATGACTCACCAGCATAGTACTATACTTCTGATGTCATCTCGCTTAAATGAGTGACATTTCGGTGTTAGCCTGTCCTCTACACGGGTCAATGAATGATGTTATCCTTGTTTATAAAGGTGAAACCATCGGATCTGCCAGTGGATGCACTAAATATGATTGCAGTTTGTAAAAAGTTGGGTCTGTTCGCATATTTTATAGTTTACCCAGTAAGATTTTGTGGTCAGTATGACTTTTTTTTTAAAGAAGTATCTTATATTCACTTTCAAGGTTTATTTGATAAAAAAAAAATACAGTAAAGCAGTAATTGTGTGACATTATTACAATTAATTTTTTTTGTTTACTTTAATGTAAAAATGTAAAAACTTTAAATATAAAATGTAAATTCCTGTGGCAGTACTGAATTAATTGCATCCATAACTTCAGTTTCACATAATCCTTTCACAAAAAATTTTTTTGCGGAGTCGTGCAGCATAATTTTGTGGAAACCGAGATACATTTTGATTTATGCTTTTTGTGTTTGCTTGTATAACATAAAGTTCAAAAGAAAAAAAAAAACATTTATTTGAAATAGAAATCTTTTGTAAAATGCATATAAATGTCTTTACAGTCACTTTTGATCAATTTAATCTATCTATCTATCTATACAGTATCTATCTATCTATTGTCTGTCTGTCTGTCTGTCTGTGTGTGTGTGTGTATATATATATATATATATATATTAATTATTATGTATTAATTATTATTTATTTAATTACCTGCTTATTATTAATTATTATTCACCTCTGCTGCAGCGCTCTGAATAAACGTGACCCCCATGGTAAAGCATAAATCTCATGTGCAGGTTGCCTTAAGCCCAAAGTATACTTATTTTTGTCATCAGGAGGGTCCGCGGATGCCCGCACAGCACTGTTTTTCTTTTTTCTTTCTTATTTTCTTTTTCTTTCTTATCTTTATTTCTTTTCTATTTTTCTGCCCAAAAATTGGGCTGCACGCGCGGATGGGGTGTGCGGATGTCTGCGAATCCTCCTGATGACGAAAATTAAGTCACGCTGACGGCCGAAGTATACTTTGGGCTTTGAGTGCTTGCGGTACTGCTCAGAAAAGCAAAAATATTTCATTCCTTTTAAAATGACCAATGCATTGAGTCGCTCACGGCCATATTAATGCAATTTTAATATCCCTCTTTTTCAGAATTAAGGCCTAAATTTAAAACTAATTAGCTATGCCTTTCCCTTCACTCCCAGAGGAACAGCTCCACACTTGTGGAAAATTACAACCTCTGAGAGCTTCTCTGTTGGACGCCATTGTCACATTCTCTCTGCAGAGACTGGGATCCAATAGGGGGCTTTTCTCCCTCCAGACGCCGACTTTCCGGTGGCTGATTGACGAGAAAAGAAGGGATGACTTGACTCAATGCAGCGTAACCAGGGTAATCTTCCAGGTGATGATCCTATTGGGGGAAAGGGGTACATGGCGAAACCGTATTCTGTTTTTGCATTGATGCCTGCAGACCCTCTATCAAGCTCAAATGTATTTTTTTGCCATCTTACCACTCCTCCTGATTGTTAAGCTCAGTGCTTTGGAGGGATGATGGCTGGAGGACGGCCCTGAAAGATCTAGAGAAGCTGACGAGTAAAATCCCTTGGGGCCTCTGTGATGTTATCTGAGCCCCTCGCAGTGTTCCTTTTGAACTTGTGCTTCTGAAAAGTTGCAGGAGCAGCAGGTCCAGCCAAAGCCGATGCGCATCTACGGTTTTAATCATATGACTCGTGAGTTTGGTTGTTTTGCTCTTTATTTTTGAGTGGCAGTTTTGCTAGCTTTATTCATCTTAATGTGTCCGGTTTAAGATTCCTCTGTTTTTTTTTTTCCTCTGCTGATGCGTGGGACCGAAAACATATTTCGCAGTGCATCCGGTATGACATGATTAAAGAGACTGTAAAGTTTTATGCTCTTTGAAGAGTAGCTTTGAATGCTGAGACTCCTGAGGCCCCTGTGGATGGTATTATCCACTGGTTGCTGCAATAATTGGATTTCACAGTGTATTATTTTTGCATTAGATTTATTATTCACTCGCGATAACAAAGACACAGGGAATTTACTCGCATTTACTTCAAAATATGAGCCTTTTTATTTATTTTTTTTGTTAAAATATCATATGTTTGTATACAAATAACACATTTCAACAATGAGGAATAACAGAGCAACATCTCTTTTACCCATTTATGGCAGATCTGACACCGCGTCAAATGCGTCAAAGCCTTTTCTGATGCTCAGCCCATAAAAGAGATGACTTTGAGCTGTCAGCACAGACTTCCTTCCTGTGTTACATGCTTGAACTCCCCAGGTATGGTTTAGACTTTGACACCATTTTACTCCTGCCTCATATCCTTCCTCTCGTTCGACGTGTTCATTCACCTGATGATGAGGCCGAAGAGTTCAAAAGGTATCATAAAAAGATTGAGTGACTTTCAGTGGCGAATCAACATCAAAGTCAGCATCAAAGTTTGCCACGACTGAGTGCAACAGTAGCGTTCCAGAAGTAAACAATATAATTAAGTGTAAACCTGTGGAGATGGGCCTACAATGATTTCTGAGGTTGTTAAACAATGGTGTATGCTACTTTAGAAGTCAGATATTGTGTGATCTCTGCCTCATTTTTAGAAAATGAAAATGTTTACGCTTAATTGTTGAATTATTGGCGAGGAAATTGGAAAACATCAAATGAACTCAACAGTGACTGTCCGCTCCCATAAAGCATTTTGAATGACGTCAGTCTCTCAAGAAATGTAATAGCCTGATGGCCTCTTTTAGAAAACATGAGGTAATCATGAGCCAGAGAAGACAATAACCTGTTGAGGAAGGGTAATAATAATATGTTTTCATTTGTTTTTAAAATGTGTTGTTTCCAACAATCATAGTTACTGTATGTCTTAGAAACTTAGATTTATCACACCAGACATTTAGTTTTATCTCTTCTTCTTCTTCTTTTTCTTCTGTAATTAAAATTCCATGTGTTTACATTCACATTTCTTTCACATTTCTTTTCAAGAAAACAAATTCCCAATTATTGAGGCCATATTTTGCAAACCCTCATGCTTTGATTCACGGGTACTAAAAATAGAAGTATAGCTCAATGAATTGTGATTTGTATGTGTGTGTGTGTGTGTGTGTGTGTGTGTGTGTGTGTGTGAATTAATCTGAATTTAATATAGGCTATAAAGCCTTTTACACCCTGTCTGCTCTTGACTTCAAGCACGTGACACTAGAATGGGTCATTGTGATAAAAGCTGTCCACACTGCATTTTAATCAACATGCTTGATACAGATGGAATCTGTGGATGGCTTTGTTTATTATAACATCATTGTTGTGTTGCTCTCTTATAGTGACTCTCTTATAGTGAAAAGCAATAGAATTTTATGTAAAAAAAAAAAAAAAAAAGCAGAATGTGGTGATGGGCAACTGATAATCTTTCAATTATAAAAGACATTAAGTACACGGTCTTCTACTTTTGTCTCTTTCTGAATTCTTGAATACTTATTTTGCTTCATCTCAGAAGCTAGTTTAGTTCAAGGCTTAACATTTACTGTTGAAGAAATTTTTTTAAATGCCTCTGAAAAACATTAATGGGAGAAATACTTCCGCAATCAAGGCCACTTAAAAAAAAAGTGAACAGTCACTGTTGTGGTTTATTTTGACAAATTATGAATTTGAACTGTGTGTGTGTGTGTGTGTGTGTGTGTGTGTGTGTGTGTGTGTGTGTGTGTGTGTGTGTGTGTGTGTGTGTGTGTGTGTGTGTGTGTGTGTGTGTGTGTGTGTGTGTG
Source organism: Rhinichthys klamathensis goyatoka (assembly GCF_029890125.1). Classification (NCBI taxonomy): domain Eukaryota; kingdom Metazoa; phylum Chordata; class Actinopteri; order Cypriniformes; family Leuciscidae; genus Rhinichthys; species Rhinichthys klamathensis. The sequence continues at coordinate 6,021,251 of NW_026606664.1, read as the reverse complement.
TGTGTGTGTGTGTGTGTGTGTGTGTGTGTGTGTGTGTGTGTGTGTGTGTGTGTTAAAGATATTTATTAAAATTAATTCATAGATAAAAATAGATGCTGAACCACAATACAAAGAATTATTTTCCGTACATTAAGAACTTAAACGTTTTTACAATAAAAAGTAATCATTTGAAGAATTATTATTAAAAGTTAGGAAGAATTTTAGATATGAACACCAGTCTTTTAATCAAGAAAGAAAGAAAAGAACAGCTAGAGAATAGAAAAGGCATTTTTATAAGCATCTTATTTCTCATTCCGAACTTTTATGACAACCTACAGCCTGTTAGATGTCTGCTTCTGGACTATGGAGGAAAGTGTGATGTGTAGAGGTATCCAGTCCTGAATTGCTAAGGAAGCATATTTTTCTAGAAGATCCATGGTGAAAGTTTCTGTTCTCAGCAGGAGTAGCACTGAGAAGACTGCTGGGTGATGTGGATAAGAGAAACGTATTGATGTTGAGATGCCCTTGTTGAAGAGGAGGTGAATAGCAGTTCTCTTTGGTTTCTGAAGAAACCTCTCCAGTGCTTTCATTGTTCCCCATAGCCTTCACATCTTATCAGGAAGTGAGGAGAGCATAAACTTCTTATCACTGAGAAAAATGAATGAGAGCGGGAAATGTGACTCATCAATTGATCAACTATTAACTCTTACTCTGAAGGTGGACATTTTGATAGGACTGTTTTAGAAATTAGTTTTTAATAATTATTTTCACTTTTTAATTAGTTGTTTATTTAGACCTTTTCTGTTTCACAACCGCTTGCTAGAAAGCCCCGCCTTGTCAGAACGCTTAGTTTCACACAGGTGTCTGAAATAGCTCAAGTGCTGTTGGGGAGAGTGTCGACATACCCGGCGTTATACCACCTTCAAGGTCAAATTTGGATGTTGGGCAGATCTGAGAGGTGGTGGTGGGGGGGGGGTTTGATGGGTTTAACATCTCCCAATTCCCCAGTAATTGTAGGGCAGGAGTTCTCTGTCTCAGCAGCTTCAAGGTCAGACTCATTTAGCTGTTGGCTTTGAATGTCGTCACAGCAGTGGCCTGTTTCATTATTATTCACTTATTTTGGTGTCTGTTGTTAGTGTAAGAGCTGGTAATAAACATCCCGGTGCTGTTATAGAGAAACAGATATTTCAGTTATTGTGTGGTAATAATAATAATACAGTGGGCTGCTGATGGGAGTTTGCTAAGAGCGTTTGACCATTGCCCATCTGTTCAGTTGGTTTAATGAATCTCTTATGTCCATTTAGTGAAGAAATTGTGTTTCAGCACAAATGAACAATATTAATGGATTGAGAACAAACAGAATGTGTCTGAAAACACATATTTTCCAAATAATGAAACCTTGCCGGTTTTGGAGGTCATGTTTTGAAAGTTATTGTTAGGTCAGTTAGCAGATGGAGATATGATAAGAAAGAAAGAAAGAAAGAAAGAAAGAAAGAAAGAAAGAAAGAAAGAAAGAAAGAAAGAAAGAAAGAAAGAAAGAAAGAAAGAAAGAAAGAAAGAAAGAAAGAAAGAAAGAAAGAAAGAAAGAAAGAAAGAAAGAAAGAAAGAAAGAAAGATGTTAGAATATTAGGTGGAAGGAACTTGGGAAGGAAGATAGAAACTAAACAAAATAATAAGAGGAAATGAAGAAAAATGGAATGAGAAGGAAGAAGAGAGGAGGAAGGAAAGAAAGATGCAGAAGGAAGGAGGGTTTAAGAAGAAGAGGGAAAAGAAGTAAAGAGAGAGAAAAAATCTGAAAAAGAAATAATGTAAAGGGTTTCATTAAATGCCAGTGATTTTGAGTGTAGTGCACTAGATCTTGTTGAACCGAGTTGAACAATATATTAACGTCTGCAAGCAAAAGAACAATCCATCTGACCTCCTGGACATTCCAGCTCTGTGTTCTCAGGTTCCTCATCATCAGTGTGGGAAAGTTCTCTTTTGTTCTGAACTATAAGTGAGTCTCTCCCCACACTGACTGAGATCCATGGAGGACCTTATGCTAATGGGGGCATGATTAATTGTACAAACTGTTGCACCTTAAATGCACCACTGTGGGCTGCTTCCCCCCACCACAACCAAAAGCCAAGAAACAGTCCTGTCCTGGGTTATTTAGTCACCGTCTGATCCATCATTGCAACTTGGCCGATAGCATTAAGTTTGAGAAGTCATAATGCACTAAATAAAGTTAAACACTTGCTTTGCAGTTGTATTTCGAGAGAGAGAGAGAAAGTGAGATACCTTGTGCGAGAAGAGAGAGAGAGAGAGAATCTCATATCACTGGAAAATGTATCTCTCCACCAGCTAAAAGCAGATGGTGTTGCACCAATGCCTGAGCAGATCAACAGCACATCAAAGAGCGTGTGATCCTTCAGCAGATGCTCCGAACAGAGGCCACAGCCCTGACCTGCTGTGCCAGAGATGGCTCACAAAACGTGTTCAACCTATGGGATACAAGAGCTTTGGCTCGCGGTTAATCAGTGTAACCCTAGCAACTGTTTGTCCCGCTCCAAATACAAATGAGTCCGATGATCATCATGAGAACCAAGAAGAAGACTATGTGAGTCATGGAGGTAAGTGCTCCCACACTGGGCTTATTGCTCTCTGACTAGGCGTTTGTTTCTCGAACCTCCTGTTTAGACTGGGAGTGATACGTGGGTCGCAGTGAGCTTAGCTGTTAAAGTTCATCTGAGTTTCAGGCCGCAGCTCCACCAGTTTCGTACCCCATAAACAGCTCCCCGGGCTCTTATCAATGAAGGATAGGGAGTGATTTATAGGCTCTGGGGGAGCTTGTCTGGTGAAGTTCATTTGACGGAGATGGAGCCCCTGATGTGGGGGTGGAGAGAGAATGTTTCTTCAGCTCGTTAAACATTTGTGGAGCAAGTTCTCTCCCTCCGCCAGTCCTCCTAAATCTGTCCACCTGCATGACAGAGCTGAAGTTACTCACTCACCGCACTCCGTCAAACATAATTCCCTGCAGTCGCTGACTGTGTGTGTGCAATTGTGTGTCCGTTTTACAAAGGAAGTGTGTGCTATATACCTCTCGGTTTTCGTTTTCCTCACACTTTTTGGTTGATGAAAGAAAAATGTTGAGGTATTGTTGGTGGTGGAAGTTCAGATTCTGTGTGGTCCACTATGAACCTTGGGTAAATTTCAAGGGACCACTTGTATTTTGAGGGTGTTTACAGACTAAACTATTGTTAGGTGACAATAGAATTTACAGCACATAACATACGTGACCAGTGTAGTACAATTCCTGAACAAATGACTCTTATTAGCTGGTTCTTTTTAATTAGTCAGAAACATGCGGCACAACCGTGGTAGCCTGATTCCTAAACAAATTAATAAATTAGCTTTTTCTTTTTAGTGTATTAGAAACATACAGCGCACCAGTGTAGTTTGATTCCTCTTATGGGCTGATTCTCTTTAGTGAATCAAAAACATACAGCACAACCATGGTAGTCTGATTCCAAACAATTGAGTTTGTGAATTGGTTCTTTTCATTGAATCAAAAACATAGTGCGCCAGTGTGGTCGGATTCCTGAATGAATTATTTGCATGAGAAACATACAGTACAACCATGTCGTCTTATTTTCGAACGAAGACTATGGCTGCATTCGAAATCACATACTTGCCTACTATATAGTGAAGGTGAAAAACTGGATGTTACAAAAGAAGAATGTCCAAACTGACAGTACACATAAGGTAAGAGTGGGCAGACTACCTGGATGACGTACTTCTGGCTAGATTCTGAAGTGTGCATACGATGAAGAGAGTATGCGATTTCGGACGCAGCCTGTCTTAAAGGGCGAGTCATTGAATTATACACAAATAATAACTGATTTGTTCAAAAACACTGATTCATTCAGGAATTAAATGAGTGAGTCTTTGAATCATTCACTCAATTGATTTGTTCAAAACGCTGATTCATTCATAAACTAACAAGTGCCTTTACTGCATCCAAAATCACATACTTCCCGACTATATAGTGAAAATCAATATGTGACAACAATATAATGTCCGAATTCACAGTACTCATAAAGGAGTAGGCACAAATTACACGGATAATGTACTTCTTCTGGCGAGATTCTGAAGTGTGCATGCGATGAACACTTTACTATCCCATGAGGCCAGAGGAGAGGATGAGTGAATGGCGGTTACGCGATGCAACTGTAGGTCACATGATAATGACAGCATGGTGAATGTAGTAGGCTACGTCCGGATTACGTTCATACTACACACACTCATACTACATACTTTTTTAGCAGTCATGAAGCAATTACTTTTTCAAAATAAGTACCTACTCAATAGAGTATGTGATTTCGGACGCAGCCACTATGAACTGGTTCTGTTTAATGAGCCAGAAACATACAGCTCTCAAGTGTAGTTTGATGCAGTTTGATTCCTGCACAAACTACTCTTATGGTCTGATTCTCTATAGCAGACCATTGAAGTTTGATTTCTGAACAAATCACTTTTAATGAATCAAAAAGTGCACCCGTATAGTTTGATTCTGGAACAAATTAGTCTAATGAGTTGATTATTTTTAGGAAATCACAGATAAAATGTACTTGACCATAAGATTTAAATCATTTTAGTTACGGACTGATTGCTCATATGGCAATGTGTACTGTATTGATTTTTATCTGTATTTAAAAAAAAATAAATGAATCAAAAATTAAAAAATAAATTGTTTGTTTAGTGTTATTTAGTATACTGTTAAGGCCAATTATTGGATTGCATTTACATTCACTCTAAAATGATTTATCGAAATGATCACATCATTTGCAATTAAACTACATTTATTTTTCCCAAATGTTTGTTCCTTGAAGGTATTAAAAGAATTGTTAATAGAACCAGAGTTAGGATTTTTCATGTCTAGTAGCAACCAATCATGTACTAACCCGCAAAAACTCCAGCCTGATCTCACGGCAATTCGTACGAATTTTACGAGGTGGCTAATTCGTATGAATTCATACGACCTCACTCGTACAAATTCGTACGATTTTTGCTAATTCGTACATATTTTACGAGTTACCAAATTCGTATGAATTCATACGAATTACCTACCCCTGACCCCGCCCCTAAACCTACCCACCACGTGGGTTTAGACAAATCGTACGAATTCGTACGAGTGAGGTCGTATGAATTCATACAAATTAGCCACCTTTTAATCACTCGTACGAATTGGTCGTGAGATAGCGTTGAAAACTCACATGCTGCTATTAGTTTCAACGTCTGAGAGAAACTGTAAACCGTTGAACAGTGACAGCAATCCTTTTTTCTGGAGTGTGTATTATCTGTAGAGGGCCAGTAGTATATTTAAAATGCATTTACATAAAGTAATAATATGTCTACAGATTGACAAGCAGATATTGAAACCCATTATGTGCTTTTTGCCTCTTGTCTCTATCCACTCAATGTTATTTACAGAGTTTACAAGGGTTTGCAAATGTACAGTTTATATCAAAATGTGAAAAAAGTCCATAAAAGGATTGTGAAAAGTAGATTATCACATGTAATCAGTTGTTTTGTTTTGTTTTCTTGTATTCTGTTCATGTTTATTCTGTTTTTGTTTCATGTATTTTTTCAGTGAACGTGCTCATGGACAGTTCTGAGAACATGACAAATTGTTGCTCAGACTCAGAGAAGATAACATGGGAGGGATCCTTCCCCTTCCTGTCTTCTCTGAGTCGCTAAGCCAACCATATTTTAACCTGCAAAACTGGATGGAAATTCAGAGAGGTATGTGCTGGTCATTAGATTAGCCTGTATGATTTATCTACTGTCTGCACAATAACAACAGCACAAGCCCATTAAGGTTAAAGATTGATATGGGGCCTATATATTAGTATTTGTAACAAAGAAATTATGGTTAAGAGTTTAAGATGTAGAAAAACTGACAAGCTCCTCTGGATTCTTAATAAATTGATATCATTCCATTGTCATTTATAAGATTAATCAAAGAATCTTGCATCTTGTCCCTTATATTTTGCTCATGGTCTAAACTGTCATCATGTTTTAGCTGCCTTTCATTTGCTATGACCCGCAGCTGCTTTCTGATGCTGTTATTTTTCGTTCCCCCCCCCCCCCCCCCCCCCCCCCCCCCCCGAATCCAGGCAATGGCGAATTGTTCTTTTTTATTTAAATAATCTGGAAACATATTCTTATCTGGATTATATTTCAATTCTCTTCAAATCCAGCACTCAAGGTTACTATGGGTCTGTCTATGCCATCTGGGTGAACGTGTTCAAAATGCTGAGCGCGGCTCCGACTGCCAAAACAGGCAACAGATGGAGGGCGCAAACAACCAAGAGCCTGTGCGCTTTAGAGGAGGATTAAGAAAAACTCAGCGCCTGCACTTGTATATTCTTACCATTTTGAGCAAAATCATCATGTACACATTCCATATACATTTCTGCAGACCTCAGATGAGCTAATCTGCCGCGGACCCCCCCTGTTTCCTGAGTTCCACCACCCACCAGGGCTTTCCACATTCCCCGCCTTTAAGTCAGCCAGTCATTGACCAATGAGACAAAAGTCCCCTAATCCCTGAATCAGGCCCGGTTCCTTGTGAAAGATTCAATTCCCCTCGTATTGTATCCAAACAAGGACTCGACATGTTCCAAACCCCTGTGTCCTTGTTCTTTTGCGTAATCATTCCCGGTTTTACCCCCTTTTTGACAGTGAAGAGATGCCTCAGGGGTGGCATAGGAACAATTTGGAAACATGTCATTCCCTGCTCAACCTTGCAGCCAGAGAAAATATCCGCTGTAAAGTGGAAAAAGAGATATGACAATATATATTATTTTATGTTCCTGTGCTCCACTATTCTTACTGATTCTAGATAATGAACTGTATTTTTTAATTGAGAAAAGGTAAACATATGGACATTATCTCACAGTATGCAATTGAATCCCCTGGTTTGGTCATACAGAGGACACTCCCATCTTTACCAGAGGAAGTTTCACAGAGCAGAAGCACATGGATTCAGGTTCAAAAATAATTGGCCTTGGGCTGACCGGATCGCTGAATTACCTCCCATTACAGGAAATCGGCCTTGATGTATAAAAATTACATATGTCTTACAGATGCTCACTCACAAACCCTGAAGCATCGAAAAGTCAATGTCAAAGACAATCCAGTCGACATTTTCATACACTACTTATAACTGTCAAGGAAACTGAAGCTTGCGGTGAAAAGGATAAGATGGGAAATTATTGACTTCCAGGCTTCTTTCTAGTGTCATGGTGATTTTGTTTTTCTGTGTGTATGTGTGTGTGACTAATGCAAAACAGGACCAACTTCTATAAAATATGTCCTTGTAATTACTAATAAATAATCAATTCGTGAAGGCAGCTGAAGTAAAGTGCAATCAATTGGGAGTAATTGACCAGCTGTTTCAGTTTAACTGGGGTAATTTTAGATATAATTGTTGCCAACACCTATATAACCTTGTGACCCTGAAAAGTCTAGTAATTGACCAGATGATGAGAAGAATCAATAGAAGACATGTGCTACCACTCAGAGCTAATAGTGCTATCATTTGCTTTATAAGCAAAGGACCATCTGGGATCATGAAGTCCTTGACCATGGAGATTTGAGATGAACTTTTCAGACCTTTGACTTCTTGTAACATGATTCATTGGGTTCAGACAAGTGAACCTGCCCATTAACTCTACAAAAAGTTTTTTGTTTTTTTTTTAATGAGCAGTGGTGCACTGCTTAATGTCAGCCAACTCAATGATTGTTCTGCTTTCTTGGTTGAGTTGGTTAGAATCTCAGCTCAGCATAATGTGCAGCCTCACTGTAATTTATAGCTTCCATTGGTCTTATATAAAGAAAAGCAATAAGGTTGTACAGCATGAATTTGATTTTCGCTGTAATGGATCAATGTTTAGGAATCATACCCACATTCTGAACTAAGTTTTAAGGTGTACACTTGCATGACCCATAATAATATGTGCCTGAGCCATAAAGTGCATACTTTATGAATTCAAAGCAACCTCATTTTGTTCTTACTTAAGTGGATTTTCTTCATTGCTGTCTGTTGTTCTGATAGGATTGTATAATAATAAATAAAACAAGATTCATCTTTATTCTCTGTAATTTACGTCTCGCCATTTCAGTGCAATGGTAACGGCTCTCCTCTTTGAGCCTTCCGTGTTATCCCACATCACATTTCCATCCCAATAAACTGATAACACACATAAGCCAGACTATATAACTCCATATTCAACATTCATCCTTTAAGTGTGAGTTTTTTTTCTCTTCAGGTTTCAAGACCAAAAGACTTTAAAATGAACTGAAAGGAACAAGTTATTACTGCGATAAATCTAAGCGAAGTACAATAAGCATCTCATAATTCATTACAAAGAATAATGAACCTGTTATATTTGGTCATTCACAAAATATTTTAATTTTAAACATCTGTTGAGGAGTGTCAGCCTCATATAGTTAATATCAATGTTGCATTAACACAAGATTTGTGGCCACCATTGTCCATTGTGAAGAGAACAGACAGGAACAAAATGTTGACATGTAGGAAATTATCTATAAAATCTTTTCCATTTATATGATGAGAACCAGCTGTTGATCCAACTGTGACATTTGGCACTAAGATGATTCTACAAATTATGACCTAAATTCCACTTGGACCCAATTCTCTGATTGATGTTATTTGTACAGTATCCCTCTCAACCTAGTGCATATTGTCAGAGATAATGCATATTAAATCTTCCATACATTTAATAGCCAGATCAAAACTCTGAGGAGACGCTGCTGGTGTTTCCTGCTGTGTTGAAGTGCCTCCTACAGACAGGGCACCCTATGGCCTATGGTATTTCTGCCCCAAGCACAGAACACCATGCTGGGCTGCTGTTGTCGAGGGTGGGCTGCTGGAGAGATGGTAATGATGCCCTTTACTTGGCGGGCCTTGGGAACTCCTGCTCCCAGTTCTTTGAGACTTCTTTAGGCTTCTTGACCCCTGGTGGGCTTTATAGAAGCTTTCTACTGTGCAGATGCCCTCCTTTCTGTCTGAAGATCATCTAATGTTAGCTGGTTAGTCTGCCTCTTTGAGCTTGTTAACAACACCCCATATCTCAACATCACTGTGGATTGAACACCAATAAATCATGAATACATTATTCATAGATGATATCAGAACTGAATTATTACAACATTACCATGTTATCAGATGAGATTGGAATGTTCTTTTTTCTTTTTAGATCTTTTAGCTTTATAGACTTTAGCTATTTAGCTTTTTTTCCTCCCAAGACTGCATCAGCGTCTGGCTTGCAGATGATGAGATGGGAAAATTAGTATTTATGACGAGTTACATGAAATCCGCAGCATGGGGTAAGAGATTTATTTTTACTTGAATATTAAGCTCAGAGTGACTGTTACTACTGAAAATTCAGTAGTATCACAGCACCAAGGCCTTTGTTTGGTTAATATTAACTCCAATTTTGGAATAAAACTAGGAGGTACATGATATATTAAATGTTGTTTAGTTTTGTTTCAGAGTTGAAAGATGTTACAAGATGTTACAAAGTGAGAATTTGTATTTAGTTCAATCTTTAAAATGAGAGTTTTGGGCCTTTTTAGTCCTTGTGTATTAGCTTGTGCAGGTCTAAATAGATAGACCTGCTAGTGTACAAAAAGTAAAAAAAAAAAAAAAAAAGTAACAACATATTTTAACAGATATACACATTTGAAATTGTGAAAATGATTTGCCTTTCAGGAAAATGCACCAAAAATATTGATGACTCATCCTGCACTAGCACACATTTTGTCCAATCAGAATGAGAATGTCCCTCCCACTAATACCATCTGCAACAAAATGGTAAGTACCACTTCATGGTGCATGATAGTGACCTTAATTTCTGTTTTAATAGTGCAAGGGTTTTCAAAATGTTCGATGAGCAGGAACCACTAAATATGATGATTCCTTTGTAAAGGCAGCGATATATTTTCCATTTTTTTTCCTTGCCCCTCAATTAATATTGTGAGTTTTACATTACTAATGCTGCCAATACAAGTAAATAAACATGATTAATCTCATTTCTAAAAGCAGAATAAAAGTGTTAATTTTTATTTTAATATCTTTATTGTGCACCAGGCATGGAAATTTGTCTTTGGCTCACTAACACATAAAATAACTGCTGAAAAACTAACAGGAATTAATAAAACAATACACAGACAAGGTCACATTACATAAAAGTTCATGTCACTTTCTGTTGCTTTGTCAATCACTTGCAGAGTTAAGAATTTTAATGGAATTTGGGATAAAGGACTTCTTGAACACATTTTTATTTGCCAGAGACTCTATAGCGCCTCCCGGATTCCAAGGCTTCAAACTGGCTGAAGAGAGGATGGGAGCTATCTGCCAGAATACTATTCGCCGCCTTCCTTGACTTCTCTGTGAAAAAGTTGTTTTAAGGGCTTCTGGGGATTACCAACTATTTTACTTGCCATTGACAAAATTCTAGAAAGTTTCTTCTTAAATCTACAATTTGGTGACCATACCAGGCTATGATGATATGATATGATATGATATATCAAGATATGATGACTAACACCAAGTTCTGCCGAGTTGTCTGACAAGATAGAGTCCCTGCGAGCATCTCTTCAAATTATACTTTGTATTTTCAGAGAAGCTCACCTGGGGCCTCATGTATCAACACTGCGTACGGACAAAAACACAGCGTACGCCAGCTTTCACGTTCACGGCCAGATGTACTTACAGTGAAATTAATGTAAGAATGTGCGTTCCTCCAAGTAAATTTCATGTCTGGCGTACGTATATTTGTTGTAAATTTTTGTCCGTTGGCGACTCATAGAGGCAATAAAGTGAAGTGGCAAACATTACACTACGAATTGTTCTATCGCACCACCAGCTGTCAGATATTGCTTATAATTTGTAATTGATAAATTATTTGACATATTATTGTCACACGAGTTTTATTAAAATATTATATTATGCAATTAAGTAAGAACATATATAAAGCATGTCCAAGTTGATACAACCCGTCTAGCAGTAAATGCATTTAAAATGTTACAAAAGATTATAAGATTTCGACATCTGTTTGATTTAAGTTTTTATTCATTAAAGAATCCTGAAAATACTATATCATGGTTTCCACGAAAATATGAAGCAGAAGCACAGCTGTTTTCAACACTGATAATAATCATAAATGTTTCTTGATCATCAAATCATCATATTAGAATGATTTCTGAAGGATCATGTGACACTGAAGACTGGATGTTATAGTATGAATTCAACGCAAATCTTTGTACATGAGGCCCCTGGGAGTCCAGAGTTGTACCAAGATATTTAAAGTTTAAAGTCCAACAATTTCATCATGTCGGTCATCAAGTGAAACATCATGTTTTGTGTAAATAATCAATGATAAAGCGACACTATGTTTCAAAGGCCTTACTGTGAGCCAGATAGGCAGCATCGCCTGAGGGGTTTGTTTTCCCTAGTAGGCCAACTAATGCCATGTCATCAGCATATTTAAATAACCTAAAGTGTTTCTCCTTGATCATAATAGTTGCGATTAACATATTTAAGTTATTTTTGACAGATATTTTTTTTCTCATATTTTCTGCAGTCCCCCAAACAACCCCTTGTGGATCCCCGGACCCCAGTTTGAACACCCCCCGCAATAGAAAATATGAAGGTAGGAAAGAATACTGCACTTGTCAAGTGATACCATGGGGTCTTTAAAGTTGCATTTGTATATTAATGGCTCTCAGAAATGCATGAATATAATTTAGCAAACAATAGGGCAACAATACAGCAGTCATATTTTAGGGTCCTTAGGGAGTTATGATTAAAAGATACATTTATTTATCAGTCAGGCTGACTGATAGAAACGTGACATTTTACAAGCCGTCATTCATTTATACGGCAGACATAACGACATCTACTCAGTGTGCAGTACACAAACCAACCTCCCTCTCTCACAGTAAGACTTAGTGAAGAACATGCAGAACCCATGAGAAACAAATCAACAGGGCCATAATCGAAGTGATGATGATGGTGGGTGGGTGGGGGGGAAAGAAAGCTGGAGTGTCAGCGGTCCATAGAACTGCAGTGCTGAAAAAGACCTTATTTCATAGTGAATGAGCTGTTCGATATGGAATTGAATTAGAGTAAATTGGAGTCTCAGAGACAGAGGCACTCACAGAGAGAGGGTAAATGACAGTGAAAGGGGGGGAATAAAGGAATAGAAGGAAACATGAAAAGGTATTCTATGTGAATTTGAGCTGTACATGAGTGAGATTGAGAGAAATGGAAGGGATGGAAGATGAACATGGTTGGTCTTTTAGGTGTTGGGGAGGTGCTGTGTTGGTCACCAGTAGTTACGGCATCATGCAGTGACTAATAAGACTTGAGCGGTTGCTGAGAGAAAGCCTGTAATTACAGTCAGAGTTAGATTTTAGCCCACCAGTTTCCAGTAACACCCCAAATCTCTCTTTTTTTATCTTGGTTATTTGAAGTCTATGGTTATTTGGTGTCATTTGTTTTATCATACGACAACGCTCTTAGGAAAATTAGAAGCTGACTTTAAAGGGATAGTTCACTCCAAAATGAAAAGTATGTCATAATTTACTCACTGCCATGTCCTCCCAAAACCATATATATAGTCTTCTGAGGAATGCAAAAGGAGAAGTTTTGAAGAATGTTCTCAGGTTGTTCTTTTCAAAACAATGAAAACTCCATTAAGCACAAAAATAGCATAAAACATCATAAAAAAAATAGTCCATAAGTCGCATGCACTCATCTTCTCATTGTGAGATTTTTTAATGTAATGAACAGACATATATATTTAACTCTTTCCCCACCAGCATTTTCAAAAAAAGTCAGCAGCAGGATTTTTGATCAGTTTAATGGCCCCCAGAACATTTTGTTGTATGAATATGCAAACTGTCAATATATCAAAAGAAAGAACAGAGCATCTGCTTCAAGAAAATTTACATTTTTTTTTTTTTTTTTATCAACACTCGAATGTGGGTAAGTTTCATAAAAAACAACATTTCGAAGAAAAACCTAAGAAAGTTGCAGTTTTGTCAAAGACCAAATTGTTTCTCATGGTTTTTGGTGTTTCTGTTATTTTCTGTAAAGAGTCAAATTAAATCGCTGTCAGCAGTGATTTAGTAAGCTAACACCAGTCTTTAGTCAGCTAATTACCACAAATAGTTTATGCCAGTGCATGTTAACAGCATGCGCTATACATGCAAATTGGTGCAGGAAAAAAAAATGACTGTAGTAAAATTGAGGAATATGACCAGTGAAGACAAGTAAGATGCTGCCATTTGGAAATCATTTTAATTCCCTGCACAATGACCCGTAGGCCCATGACTCACTAGAGTCGGTGATTTCTGAAATCACAAACTGTGAAAGACACATGCCTCACGCCCATATGCTCGACATGCCTCTCCACTGCTTTAAAACGTAGTGATTTCATTTCATCAGTGCTTTGAAAAGCATCGCCGCTGCCAAAATTATGATCTCCCGAGGAGATGATATATAACCTATAACTCAAGCCTAGAAAGTGAAGGCTACTCTCTGTGGGCCTAGTTATTCACAAGGCATTTCATTTGGCCTGCATTTCATGGTCATTTGAACAGACTCTCCATTTTTTTTTTCCCTCGTTCTTGCTGGCAAAAGCTTTTGTTGTACACCCCGCACCCCTTCTATTGGAAGCAAAAGCCTGGCATCTTTTGGAGCCAAAGTGTGCTACCAAGCTAATAAAAAGAATCAAGGTCTTTCAAACAATTGCCTTTCAGTGTGTGTGTGTGTGTGTGTGTGTGTGTGTGTGTGTGTGTGTGTGTGTGTGTGTGTGTGTGTGTGTGTGTGTGTGTGTGTGTGTGTGTGTGTGTGTGTGTGTGTGTGTGTGTGTGTGTGTGTGTGTGTGTGTGTGTGTGTGTGTGTGTGTGTGTGTGTGTGTGTGAAAGAAAGGGAGAGAGAAACTTAAGAACGGGCATTTTGAAAAACAATGATCATGAACGTACAAGGTGTTCATTTAGGCCTTCGCATACTCTCACAATTCTTTTTTGATTATTCTTCAATTACAGAGTAATTTATTTGTATCTGTTTTGTTTCTCTGATTCTAAAAGCAGTTTTGTGACCGAGTGCAGTTTTTGCTGTATTATCTATTGGTTTTGTTTTTGTGTTTCTCATATCTCGCTCCGCTGATGGGGTCATCTGTGATGCATTTAATTATTGTTCCCACGATAAATCTAGCATCACATGCCAGATGTTTCCTGCGGAGAGATGGCATCAAAACCAGGACAGAGACATTCAATTCTGACGCACACTTTCCCAACATTTCCCAAATCGCTCTTTAATTTTGCATTGTGCACAAACAATGTTGTGTGCACATGCTCAGTGGAACACAGGCACACAGAGACGCACCTAAAAGTGCACGTATACATGAATGCACACTGCAGTGAAACGTCTGACTGACGGACAGCTGCCTGTGTCGTGATGTCCAGTGAGTGAGAGGACCAGACAGCTTATATAAGCCTGATGATCCCGTAATATCTTCCCTCGTATTCCACCTGATCAAAGCCGAGGCTTCTCATTAAGCCAAAACCCTGATTTCCGTTTTCTTCCCATGTGTTCGGTGCTTACATTCAGGCACTGTACCTCAAGAGTTTAATTATGAATGTGGCAGGGGAGAGGAGAAGAGTTTTGTAATTGACAGGGTCTGGAAATACATATCGCAACCTTGAGGAAATAAATTGACAGATGTGAGAGAGGATCATGTGTTGGGCGTAAGCAGTTTAGGGTAACCGGCTCTCTGAATGAAGACATCTGGTGGGACAGTGAGGGTGTAGACTGTAAAAAAGAAAAAGATATAAACAGTTTATTAAGCCTCATGTTATGCTTGAGGTCTGAGAGACCCACAAGGCCCTTTAATATCTCAAAAACATACTTAACATATAAGTACCGGGTTCATATGTTTGGACTTTGTCTAATCTTATGAGAACTGATTATAAACAAAAATTCAAGTCGATAATCTTAAAAGGTAAAAAAATATTGCATCGTCTGTTTGGAGTTTTACATTATCAAACAATAAATAATAATAATTCAATGAGTTTTATTGTTTACAGACATATTTATATAATTTACATCATATATATAACATATCTCATATAAGGCGTGTATATAGCATATAGTTTGTTAAAATAGAGCTTCAGTTAACCCACTGGGAGAAACTCACTAAAATAATTTTGATTAAAAATAAGAGGTTCATTTTAAAATTACTATTACTTTTGCACTCACATTATTATGACTGGGTATCGTCTCTGATGATTTCCAAATTCAATTCATAAGCTCTCAATCTGATTAGTTTCCTTTTTTTAATAATAATATTATTATATTGCATATGAAAAAGTATCTGTCAACTATTCTGTAGATTATGCAGGAAACATTCTAACTTGGGACATTACAAATAATAGTAATTTAAAAATAATAATAATAATAATAACAAAACACAATCTACATACAGTAGTTTTCATTTGCTATATTATTTGATCATAAAATCATAAACAATTCAGCTAAAAACTTTAAAGTCTTTTTGATTAATTCATTAAAATGACCATCTAAAAAGAGTCATTTGTTCTTGTATCAGACTACACTGGTTGTTTTTGATTCACTAAAATGGTATTGTTCATGAATCAGAAAACATTCATCACGCTGTATGTTTCTGATTCACTAAAAAGAGCCAGTTCAAAAGAATCCTTTGTTCGTGAAACAAACTGCACTAGCTGTGCTTTATGTTACTGTGTTCAATAGCTTTTAATTTACTATTGACTGTAAATATGAATAAAATCAACTATAATGTCTTTTGCAGTAGGGCTTTCGATTCAGAAAACACTTGCATAAATCGATCTTAGGATTTTGAGAATCAATCTCAAGTTTGTTCAAATAAAGAACCCAAACTTAAAAATAGAAAAATCATACATGAGGTCTAAAATGAGGTGAGTCCTCTAAATGTTTGTGTGTGTGTTGGAAAAAAAGTACGACTGCATAATAATATGATCTCTTCATTTCTATGAATATTGCCAAGCCTATTTCACCGTCAGAAATCGCTTGGTCTCAAACCTGTTTTAATCATAGGAGAGAATGTTAAATTAGAAGTAAAGCTGACATGAGAACAACAACAATAACAACAACATCTGTCAATAAAGCAGGGAGGCCTCATAGGTTCCCTAGAGCTGAGGAAAAGGGGTGCAAATCAGTGCTGTTCCAGAGGGAACCCTCCAATCGGGAGCTCGCGCAACTTATTAATGCAAACATCTTGTCTCACGCAGCGTTTTAAATGTCACAGTCAATTTAAAGCACGAGTGAGAGGCAGAATTCATTTCATCCCCATCCCTCACCAAGACCCCTGAGCCAAACCCCCGTATTTGCACACATATCTGTCTCCACTAAACGACAGGAGACAGCTGACGTGTTCGGCAGAATGTATCTCCGTACACCGCACCAGCACCTGTACAGACAGTAATGGCTCGGGCTGAGACAGGTTTCTCGAGACCGCCTCATCCGCCCTAACGAAACTCCTCACCCACAAGCAGCACTGATCAATTCTGCTTGTACTTTCCTTCAAAATTGTTACCAGGCCTAACCGTATTTGAGGCTGTGTGAGGAAATTGACTTTTGCGGTGCTGTTTTCTTGGGTGGAAGAGGACGGACGGACCTCACCTGTGGTTCTGGGCCACTGGTGCACACTGTGGATAATGGCACAATGTGCATGACTGTGACAATAGGATTAGACAGGTGAGCCAACAGAAGGAAGTGTGATAATTCTCTCTCTCGCTCACTTTCACTCTGTCTCCAGCTATGGCACGTCCTCTCTCTCTCATACACACCTTTCCTTTGCATGTAGGTCAGTGTCTCTTCTTCGGGAATTTGATATGTCCTGGGTAATGGATTATGGCTTAAACTGGGCCAGAATTATCCAGCAAAGTGTGCTAGTACCTTCAATTCGATATGTTGGTCAACCCATTCCATTTCCTGTATGCTTGTGTGTTTTGTATCCAGTATATGCATTTTATATCTGTTATTTGCAATATAAATATTGTACCATTATTGTAAATAATTGTAATATTTCTAGCATTATAAATGTCTTTACTGTCACTTTTGATCAATATAATGCATCCTTGGTCATAAAAGTGTTAAGTACTTGACCTGACCCCAAACTAATAACATGGAAAAATGCTTTCATATTATTTGTATTATTTGCACAACAATATGATTAATTTATCTCCAATTTAGCTCCCAGTGTTCACCTCATTAAGTAACTAGATGAATATGTCACCTTTCCTTGTTGGTACTTACAGCGTACAACAGCTCAGCCAGCTGTTATCCATGCAACAGTGGCAAGAGCTAGTTTCCGAAATTAAGCCACTATGGTGACTGTAATCCTAGAAGAAACGTGAGAGAAGAAAAAATCTAATCAACACACCATTTAGCACTTAGCTCTTCAGTGGTTTATCATTGTTTCATCAGAGTTATCGGCCTTTTACCACGTCTGATATGACAGCAGATTTTTGTTGGGGGTGTCATTGTATAGCTCCACAAATGACGAGCAGATAAGTGTAGGTTGAGGGGACATGTTCTCTGCGACCGTGTGTCAGAACCTGCATTGTGTGCAGCTTTATCAGCCACAATGTGATCCCTCTGGCAAGAGAAGACACACAATCACTGTGTACTGACAGTTCAATTTCACACTTCATTATTGGGCTGCAGAGTGGTTGGAGTCACTCAGAGAACTAGCATTGTTTTGCTTCAGTTCTGTGATGCTGTTCATTTTTCTCTCTAAATTGATCTGGAACACAATATTATCCACAAGGCTTTGAAGAATCTATTCCAAAAATAGAGAGCCTGTGCTTTTATTTACGGTGACTGTACACCTCTGGTGTAGGTGAGGTATAGTGGGGCCTGGTTCTGTATGCTTCACTAACAAGGCACGAGCTAATATGTTATATGTGTCAATAGTTATTGACAAGGTATACGAAAAAGGCAAAACTCATTTAAATGAGGTTCTTCAAATGCCGTATTGCTAGAATACAGTAGTAGATTTACTCATGTTGACGTCTTTGAAATACTGATACATTGTGAGGCCAACACACATTTTATTTCACTATTTATTTAACAGTGATGGTAGAGTACATATAGTGCAGAGCTGCTATCAGTGGGGCACCAGTCCTGTTTTTTGTGAAAAAAAGATTGTATACAATGCATTTTCAGGGCAAGTTAATAATGCAACATATTAGTGTGTGTGTGTGTGTGTGTGTGTGTGTGTGTGTGTGTGTGTGTGTGTGTGTGTGTGTGTGTGTGTGTGTGTGTGTGTGTGTGTGTGTGTGTGTGTGTGTGTGTGTGTGTGTGTGTGTGTGTGTGTGTGTGTGTGTGTGTGTGTGTGTGTGTGTGTGTGTGTGTGTGTGTGTGTGTGTGTGTGTGTGTGTGTGTACGTATACATGTCATACATACACATAATATTACTATTTCTGCAATAATTAATGAGAATTTGTGAGTATTGTATTCAATAAAAGCACTACTTTCTAGCTTTGAACAGAAAGAAAAAACAATCTGCATATTGTTTTGTGAGGGGAAAAACAGTATTGTTTACCTTACTGTAGTAAATAAAAATTAATTATTTGATCAAAAGCAATTATTTAATTATTTTGTCTTTATAATATCACTTTTTTTCAGGAATGATTTTCTTTTTTCTCCATGAACATATTTATCTGCCATTTTATTTTAGGAAGGGGGTCCAATGCAAGAATACCATTCTATTTTGGGGGACTTGGCCCCAAAAAGTTTGACAACCCCTTTCATTGAGTCCAGACCGGAGGCCCACCCATAAACATTTCATTACGGGCTCAGTGAATTTTATCAGTGGCCATACAGTTTATATTTCTGTGAACTTACTGCTTTCCGAAATACTTTTTGTTGTAATCGTAATGCAAAAATGCAACACTATAATGCTAATATAAAAATACTGCTACTATTACCTCCACTAATACTTTTAGACTGACTCCTTTTTCACCGAACAAGATATAGGGCCTACATTTTGTTAGTTTTACTGGGCAACTGATGTAAAATATTAACCATAAAATTAACATCAGTAAAGTTTCTCTCCTGACAAACAGCTTCCTAAGAGATGTGGTTGATTAAAGCGCACTCTCATTGAACCTTCTTTTTGAAGTTCCTTGAAAGTGCCGACTCCATTTCCAGTGCTGTTGGTGATTGGTCAGCGAACCCAGCTTAGATCTACCAAGACCAGCTAAATCAAACTTGCTGCACTGAATAGCCTACTTTGACAGAACAAATCAGACACATTGCTTCAAAAATCTGCTGCTGGGTATTTGCATCCATCAGTTAAGGGTTTATCTGAGTTAAAGGATTATTTGGTACAAGTGTATAATTAGAATCCGAGCTAAAAGCATAAATTACATTTAACAATTTGTGGATGATATGGTTGCTTTCTGCTAGTAGATAATGCTAAAATAGCTTCTCTTTTTTGTTTTGTTTTTTGGCCAAGATGGCTAATGGTTAGGAGAGTTACTCTTTAAACCATACCAAACAGCAGTTAAATTTAGCTTAGGATTCGTTTAGATAGGGGAGAATCCCCTGTAGCCCTAACTGTGTTTCATCTTTCCCGTTTTAGGGCCCCATTGTTCAGCCATCAAGTGAAGATAAGTGAAACAATGCTAATCACCTGTCAGAGAACAAAAGTACACAGACATCAGAACGCCACTACTGATAATGGTGGACATCAGACACAGAGTGTCTCCCGGCCTCCATATCTACACGTGTGCAGGTGGAGGGAAACAAGAGGATCTTTCTCTGGCTTTTCCTAAACCACATAACAGCAGATTAATCAGCCTGTCTCATCATGATAAACAGGGAAAAAGTTCCAGTTTCGAGGTAACATCAAGAAGAGTACAAACTGTTGTCCATTGCATTTAAATGTATGTAAAGCACATCCGGTATAGGAACCAGAAAACTTTTGAGCTCTTGAGCAGTAAATGAACATGTATAGGCATTTAAACATAAACCATGTACAAAATATATCGTATAAATTAATAATGAATTATTCATCTTTTTTAATTCACACACACACACACACACAGTATGAATTAATGTTACATCTTATGAATTAATGTTTGATATTACAAAGTGGTATTAAGAAATCAAACCTCTGATGTCTTCAATTTTTTATGCTACATGTCTTCTTCCATCTTCAGCAGTTTTTTTTTGCTATCTTTTGAATTAGTGTAAGCCCTAAATCTCGCCTTATTTTAGACCCTGAAGCCTTTTCAACAGAGAGACGAATGAGTGATTGTCTGCACTGTGCTAACTGGCCCTAAACTAGTGCTCATTTTTAAGATGGCTGGCTCAGCATTGCTGTTCACACTCTCACTAATGAGCAGAGTTGCACATAATGTGGACTTTCTTTGTATTTTCTGTGCTGATTTTGGAGGGAAATCTACAGGAAGTATTTAAATATGGTAAGATCTGTTACCAGCTGAGAGTATTAGATATTTTTTGCTAGCTGAAAGCATAATCAAATTAGCCAAAACATTTCATAAACAAATAAAACAGAACTTTTTGAATGCTGGTTTTCCATATTTAAAGAGATTTTTGTGGAGTTCCACATACTCAGATTCCTGCAGGCCTGCTAATGAGGTACCAATCAAAGGAGAAATCCTTCAAACAGAATTCAACCAATGAATAAAGTAAAATCAGACCATAAGATGACATTACAATTATTTTAATTTCAGTGCAGAGTTCCTTAAATTGAGCTCGCCGGTCAAATTAAGTTTCTGGTCTTTTATTTAATGATGTTTTGAGTATTAACATCTAATCCAAACCACAGGTGTCATATAATGATTTGCGATGCCATCACCGTAAATCATAGTAATTATATCGATAAAATGTACATTTCAATTTAAACTGACCTGAAAACTCATAATACGCCACCGTTCAAAAATTTGGGGTCAGTAAGATATAGTAGAAAGTAATACTTTTATTCAGCAAGGATGAATTCAATTAATCAAAAGTGACAGTAAAGACATTTATAATGTTACAAAAGATTCTTCTTATTTTCTATCTCTGTTCTTTTGAACTTTTTATTCATCAAAGAATCCATGAAAAAAAATGTCATGGTTTCCACAAAAGTATTAAGCAGCACAACTGTTTTCAACATTGATAATAATAAGAAATGTATTCTTATATCGGTATATTCGAATCGGTATATTAGAATGATGTTTGAAGGATCATGTGACACTGAAGACTGGAGTAATGATGCTGAAAATTCAGCTTTGCTATTACAGGAATAAATTACATTTTAAAATATATTCAAATAAAATATTTTAAAATGTAATAGTAATTGAAATATTACTGTGTTTACTGTATTATTGGTAATAGTAATAATAATAAATAAGTGCAGCCTTGGTGAGCATAAGAGACTTCTTTCAAAAATATTACAAAAATCTTATAGACCCAAAACTTTTGAATGGTAGAGTATGTAATTTAAAAATATAAAAATATACAAAAGATTTCCAACAAATATATTGCTAAAATGTATTTTAAAGGATTAGTTCACCCAAAAATGAATGGGCTCAGAACGTAGGCTCACTATTGGCCAGCATCATACTCATGACCAGTGTCGGCCAATAGTGAGCCTACGTTCTGACGTAGCGCTGCGCTGTTACACTACGTGAACTCACTCAGAGGCCCACATAGAACAAAACAAATAGTTGAATAAAGTTGGGGGTTTTTTTGTTTTGTTTTTCGCACAAAAAGTATTCCCGTCGCTTGATAAACTTATGGTTGAGCCACTGTAGTTACTTGGACTATTTTAACAATGTTTTTATTTACTTTCTGGGCCAGCAGGTTTCAATTACAATAGAAGCCTATGGAGGAGTGAGACAGCTCTCAGATTTAATCAAAAATATCTTAATTTGTGTTCCGAAGATGAACAAGTCTTACAAGGTTGGAACAACATGAGGGTGAGTAATTACTGACAGAATTGTCATTTTTGGGTGAACTAACCCTTTAAAATATATTTACATAAGTATATTTTTGGTGCATTTCCTAACATATTTTTTGGGCAAAATTTACATGAATATATTCATTTTGTCCATAATATATATATTAAACATTTGCGCTGTATGGGTTATGATGCAAAATCAAGGATAATTTTGTTTGGGAAAACAAAATACTGGCACAGATAACTTAATCACTTAGCTTGGAGAGCAAATCGCTCTTTGACAAAATCCTCCTTCAGTAGAGCAATCTGTGGCAAATACAGTTCAAGGAATAGAAATTCAATGAATTAGCTAGACCTACTGTTGCTCTTAAGAGATTTCACCTAACATTTTATTAACGCTCGTCTTTGTACAACTTTAATGTGTTTTAGATATGAGAAGTGTGCTACAAATTGCATGGACCAGTGTGGTTAGTTTGTATGAAAGCATTACTGCTGAAGGTCTAGTTGGAGGCAGCTGTTGAAGTGCTGTGGCTAAAGAATTGCAGGGTCGAGTGCACTCTCCAACCAAAGGCTGCACCAAAGTTAATTACCGTAGACTGAAGTTATTTTGTGTTCCCTGCGGTGCAAAAAAACTAAAGCAGTGACTTGCGAATTCATGCCATTTCCTGGAGCCCTTTACCTCGTATTAAAAGGAACAATGTCCAGGGAATGTTACCATAGATTTTCAGCAGGTTCAATTCTTGCGTATTGTAGCCCTGTCATTTTATTATATAGGTGAACAGTATTTTTGACTAATCCTCTCATTATGTTCTCTTCTGTCAAGACAAAGGCTCTGTAGGTCATCACCTTTTGGCTCTTTTTAAACCTAAGACCTAGTCCTTAGCAGTTCGAAAAAGCAGATTCTGGGGCACTTCAAAAAAAAAAAGAGGATTACGTCCATTGGCTTTGTAAAGCACCAACACCTGAAAAGGCCTTTAAACGGGCCACACTCTGGCTAAAGATTTTTTTCATTTTTTGCCTTGTTAATTTGAAGATGGATTTAAACATACCTCTTGGATTAATCGACTGAACAGTCTCTAAAGCTTTAAAAAATGCCAAGTGCTTAAGGGTAGTCTTCAGACAGCCGGAACCGCACAAGTGTGAAAAGTGATTTTCCTGAGGGACGGAACGGAAATATCCTTATTTGCATTTAGAGAATGCATCAACTTTATGAAATGTTTAGCAACTGTGAAGCAGCGCTTGTGTTGATGTCACAGCACAATTTGGCTTTTAATAGGGCCAGAGGCTTAAGCGCGGCATTACATCTTTCCTTCCTCTTGAAATTGTCACTCCGTAATCCCTTGGCAAAGAGTAATGCAGCTAGATTAGTGGGCCAACCCCAGATTTCTGAGCGATCGTCAGAGGACCCACAAAGAGATCGCTGGACCATCTAGCTCACAATATATACGTCGCTCTCTGTTTGTTCACTTGAAATATACAGACTGTATATATGTGATCTGATGAAGACGGGGGCTGCGAAATGTGTTGATTATTAAAGCACAAAACACTTAGGGATTTGGTAACAGTGAACAGGCTCTGTCCATCTGGGCCAGCGAGGGGGGGGGGGCTGATTAATCCGAAGCTCTGTGCAGTATGAGGGATATTAAGAATGGACAGTTGAAAAAGGACCTGTCTAAATAGAATGAAAGCAGAAAGAACTGTTTCTATATCGCACGAAATGGCTTACGGCTCGAAATAGATTGATTTGATTGCCTTCGCCCTTCAAATAGTAATTTCCTCAACCCACATGAAATGCCTTTTCAGAATATAAACAACGAGATTAGATTAGCTCAACACCTCAGCAGAAAATCTCATTCAAAATACAAACGTAATCGCCTGTTAATTCGCTTTTCAACCGCTTTTATCATCTGTCAGCATCTTTATCAGTGTATAAACAATGGTAAGAGGTAACAGAGGTAATTGATGCTAATGTTTCATACAAATCAAACATATTATCAAATAAACAATGAGAAACATTTTGACTGTCATCACCACCGTCTTGGCTGTTAATCGTAATAAGAACTGATTCATATTACTTAATGCATTAGGTATGAACTATCAATAAACAACAATTTGTTACAGCACTTATCAATCATGGTTAATATTTATTTAAAATAAAATATTTTTAACTCTTTCCCCACCAGTGTTTTTGAAAAAGGTTGCCAGCCACCGCCAACAATTTTACAAAAGTTTCATGGCCTCCAGAATATTTTCTTTCATGAATATCTGAATATGTATTAAAAGAAAGAACAACAACAACAAAAACAAAAAAAATCTAGCTTCATGCATTTCTTTTTTATCATCACTTGAAAGTGGGAAAATTTAATAAAAAATAAATAAATTGAGCAAAAAGCTGAGAAAATCACGTGTTTTTTTTTTTTTTTTTTGTCAAAGATTACATCTAGATCGGATTCAGAACAATGATCAAAACTACATGGGGTAGATCGAGTCCATCAACATCCCCAAAGCTTGACATTTCATTCAGTAACAATATGGCAGTTTTGATTTATGTGTTTAATATTGATGATCGCCTCATTTTGCATTATGCATCTGCTTACATATCACTTCTGCTTATTCTTCGCCTGTGTTTTGGTCAGGAGATTCAGTACTCTTTCAGAAGATGTGTAATAGCGCCCCCTACTACCACATAACAGCGGAAACGCAGAGAGCATGAAATGTCCGTCAATGGCGGGGAAAGAGTTAAAGGAGTTATCTTAAATCTTTAAATATTGTAAATGTTTTAATTGTTTTTGTATGGTATTACATATCTTTGATAGATTTGTTTTTGTAATTTATTTAGTTTCTTCATGTTTGTTTATAATACATTTAAGTTATTTTATATATCTTATAATGTTAAAAATGCATTAGTATATGTAGAAGTTAACATTAAAGGTGCCCTAGAATGTTTTTTTTTATTATTTTATAATGTTTCCTGGGTTACCCTTATAATGTTAGTATGTTTTTTAGGTAAAAAATAATCATAATTTGGAAATGAATGGCATTTTTCCTAGCCTGCTTTTAGCCTCTGATTTGAACACTCTGTTTGAAGGGGCGTGTCTGCTGTGGGATTCAGTGTAACCGCGGCCACTGCTGTGATTGGCTGACATGCTTGCATATGAAATAGCTACGCATTACATGTGAAACTCTCTCCCGAATACTTTTACTACTGCTATTATACATTTTTACTATAACAGCTACCGAGATTAACGAATCGTGAGATGTTTTTAAAGTATTTAGATCTATTCCCATCACATAAAATGTTGCCATGATGAGCATTGAGCAGATGACAGTGTGTTGATCGCGAGAATGAAGATCTTATCATTGCAAAGCAGTTTCTGCACTCTCTCTGCTTTCACCAATGCAAACACGATGATGTACATACAGTAAGAGCTTCGTTGTGCAGTGTAACGTGCGTCATTGATTTCATAACGAGTTTGGCAAGTGTCCAGATAAACTCGCGCTGTGTGGAAAGATTGTTCTTTGATCGCTTTCTGTATACATTTTGTTCACAATATAAATACGATTATTTTCATCCTAATAAAAGAAACGATGTGAAGCTGATATTTTAGTCACTGGCTTGACTTACTGATGCATAAACAGTATTGAACGATTTTGAGAGAAAGATTACCTGTCTGAACTTGAACGATTACACATCAGAAAGTGTTGCTTGGTAGCTCGATCCGAGGCCAGCTCTGTATTGGCCCAAGTTGAGGAAACAGTTGGTGAAATGTTTGGAAATTTCCAGAGAAAATAAAATTAACCCATTGTTTCTTCAGAGGCTCAGATGAAGGAACTAAAAAATACTTTTGTGTTCATGTGTACATCCACACTGAGCAACTGCCATGCTTCGGCTGCGCAGTTCCGCCTGGCATTGAGGGCTGGCATTATGCAAATATTTGGAGGCGTACATATTAATGATCCCGACTATTGCGTCACAGTCGGTATTGTGTGGAGAACCGACCGTTTTTCAGGGGTGTTTTTCATAAACGTGAATTAAATGAGAACGCGAAAACAGTCCAGTTTGAGATTCACTCTATGTCATGTCCATGCACTGAACTCTTGTTATTTGACTATACCAAGGTAAATTCAATTTTGAATTATAGGTCACCTTTAAGTTGTAATGCTGTAACAATATTGTTCATTGTTAGTTTTTTATACATTGTCAACGAATTGTGTTATTGCAAAGTTACCCTACATTTTTGGTCGTTTTTATTTGAAAATACACCCACACACACATACACACACACACGTACTTGTATGTCCTTCTTGAACTGTTTAGGCCAGTGTTTGTCTCTTTCACTCTTGTTTCCCCACGAGAGTTGCCCTATAAATGCAACATGACAAAGTCTATTGAGAAGCACGTCTAATAAATGTTTCCCCCTGCTGTAGTGATGTTGCCCTGGGTCTTTGGGATCTGCTCTCTTGCTGAGGGTGGAAATCACATTCCAGTGGGGGAGACGGGTCAACCCCTGTGATTTGCCATGCTCAGCAAGAGCACTCGGGACTACTTTCTTAGGCCTCAAATGACTCACATTTGGATCCTCAGGGAATAGAAACTTTACAGCTCCTCTCTTTAACACACCAGCCTTACAGGACATGCAAATAAGATGTCCTTGAAGTTTCCACATTCATTAAAAGAAATTCAGACATTTGCAATCGGAAACATGGAGACTCGGATGTGGCAAGAAGTCATCACCATAATTATGTATGTTATACAAAACTTCTGCTTGCTCTGTGCACTTCTCCCCCACCCCCAATTTGAAATGTTGACGGCATTCCATGACATATCTGGGCTGCTTATTATTTTACATTGCACCCATTGCTCCTTGACTCTGTCTTGGGTGGTATAAGGTATAAGCCTGAGCCAATATGCTGTTACTGATTTAAAGCGGATTATCGTTTGCTGTCCTAAGCCTCGGTGAAATCCTTTAAAATATTCATATTGGCAGACCTGGATTAGAAAACGAAACAACAGACTTTTTTTTAACCCATGTAGATTGGTTATATATATATATATATATATATATATATATATATATATATATATATATATATATATATATATATATATATATATATATATTGTTTGGATGAAACTCAGCTTCATTACAATCCCCACATGATATTTTCATAGTTAAATTAATGAGTGATGGAGTGTGTGTTGTAGCCATGCTAGATTAGATAACACTTAATGCAACATAAACATAAACATCTGCTGAGTGATTGGCTCTTTACAATAGGGCATGTGCTATCCATCCGCCCTCCGTCAACATATTCATACTCATCTTCACATTACAGCCGTAATGTCTGTTAGCATGAGACTGGAGACAGGAAGATTGAGAATTTTCAGTATTAGGCCGGTTCAAAACCATTTTTATTAGTAGTAGTCTATTTATACATAACAAACATTTTCTTTAATTCACATGCACATACAGCATTAAGTGTATGACTGAATATATGCACTTTTTCCCATTTTTTCCATTTTTATACACACACAAGCATTTATAGATTTATTCACGCTGACTTGAGCAAGACTTTTTGCTTTGTCAGCAGTCAAGTGGAATGTGCATCAGCCATGTCAAAGAATACATTTAGGTCATGTCAGGATTTCATCAGTTAGAATTCAGCTGGTGTGTGTAAACGCATGCCATTTCCAGAGTCAAGCATCATGCCTGTAAGCGCACTTGTCACATTCCTGGTAACTCAAATTTTTGGTGCTGTTTCGGTCATTCTTTTTTCAATTTTTCAAGTCAATTTTTAGAATGTCTTCTGATGTTGTGAAATGTCTCAGGGTCTTGTGAGCAAAGCAATGAAAAAATTCACATCATTCAAGTCTGTTTTTAAATGCTGAGTCATAAATCTGCTTAAACAATAACTTTATTCTGTGCCCCCACTAACAGACCAGCTAATGAGCCATCATCAGGCCTAGAGGAATTCCCATTGTGTTTAGGAGTTGTTGGAGGAGTCAACAGGAAGGGGGCTGACTTTGTTAAAGTGTGACCAGGTTTCATGGGGTGTCTGACTGATGACTGAACATGGTATGTGATTTTTGACTTTAGGGCTTGACTTTTGATGCATAGCTAGCTATTTACGTTATCAAAGCAAGTCAATTCACAAGTTATGTTTAACATTATTGTCTTTGAGGGTTCTTAAGCCGGCCAATACCTCTGATCAGTGTTACACTGGGGAAAAAATAGTGCAGTATTTACTTTTTTACACAAATAATTGCAAGTAAACGGCAAGTAACTTCTGAAGACAAACAATTGAATTAGAAAGACTTAAACATGCTCCAATAATCTTTGTTTTATTTACAACTTTTGAAAAAAAAAAGTGTTACATTGTAGATACAAATTGTACAACTTGGTTTATTGGAATTAAACACCTATTTATTTATTATTCTTAGAATCAATTAATCTCTAGTTTTTATATTTGTCAAATATGACCGTTCCCATGCAACTGGGACTCCTCTCTGTAAAATAAAGGCAGCTTTAAAATTAAGTGTGATATTATGAAGACAAAATGTTTTTAAAATTAATTAGCAAAATTTTTCATATATTATATGGAGATACTTTGCATGTTGATTACAATCTTTTTTTCTTACTCTTACTGTAGCGTTGGATGTACATACTATATGTATGTATTTTATAGTACATACTATATACTGTATATTATATATATATAAAACTGTAATAAATTATATATATATATATATATATATTTCTTACATATTTACATTTTTGGCCCCTGGACCCAAGTTTGAAAAAGTCTAGTTGACAGCAACACACAAGCCTGTACACACATGCCAGTTTGTCAGTTAACTATAAATGTGCCCATAACTTTATATAGATAAAATGTTGTAATGGTTGTAAACCATTTGTTTTTGTTGTTTTTTCAAATGTTCAGCTAGTGCCCCCAAGTCTTTTGAGTTTGTAACCCCTGATCTACTTAATAATGGTAGTGTAAGAGTAAACTGATTCGGCTTGCTGTCCGTAATGGAGCGTTCAAACTCCAAGTTTCCCCCCCGAGACTACATCATTTAATATTCAGTATACAAAATAAAGGATGCCGGAGAACAATTGTCAGTGAAGTGAGCTGACCAACTGCTTATATATTCTTTTGACTGACTGGACTAGATAAACATGCTTCTCACAAACCTTCATTTAGAGCTCAGTTAAATGCAAGAATGCCAAGAACACAATAGTTAGATGTAAATAAAAGAATAATTCTGGTATAGACAGCCTGATGCATTTCCTTTATTGAGGAGACTAACTGTACAGCTGCTTCTATAACCAGAGGTCATACATCAGTAATTATTTTATCACAAATCAGAAAAGTGCTAAAGCATCATAGTGGAAATGAAGTCAGCTGGGGTATTGTGGGGGTTTTGATTCTCAGCAGAAAAAATATATGGATGGTAAAACTTCAATGTAAAATAGGCTTCATGCCCACAACTGCTTCACATGGTCAACAGATTTATGACACCAAGTCAGAGTCTTTGAAAAATGAACTAAAAAGCTTGTTCTCCATCTCACATAACATGTTTCTGAAGACTTAAAGGGATAGTTCACTCAGAAAAAAAAACTGGTCCTGTACTCACCCTCATGTTGTTCCAAACCCATATGACTGTCTTTGTTCAGTGGAACACAAAAAGAGATGTAAGCATGACAGCTTCAGTCACCATTCACTTTCATTATAGCCTATTGAGAAAAAAGTGAATGATGACTAAGCCAGTCCCAAATTCTCCAGTAGCACCTCGTTGCAGTACACGAGATCCAGGGGGCGGAGTTGGATCCAGATCTAAGGGGTGGAGATGGGTAGGATTAGGGCTGGGGTTATGGATCAAGGGGTGGAGATGGGTAGGATTAGGGGTGGGGTTAGGGATCAGGGGGTGGAGATGGGTAGGTTTAGGTATATGTAAGGTGGGAGGAGTTGGATCTGGATCCAACTCCTCCCCCTGGATTTCGTGTTCTGCAGTGAGGACCATCTCTAATATTCTGCCTAACATCTCTTTTTGAGCTCTTCAGAAAATAAGTCAAGTTTAAAATAACATGAATATGAGGAGTAAATGACAGGATTTAATTTATTTTTATTTTTTATTTTATTTTTTGACAAATATCTATTAAAAGCCAGGTAAGATGAACTTTCATAATTTATTTCATAAATAAAATGTATCCTCTACGGCCATAAAAAATAGATTCATGATTCCTCATTTTTCCTCTATGGCCAAAAAAATAGATTCATGATAAACTGAATTAAAGTAGAGGTAATAGTAGCTAGTGACCCAAATCTCCAAACAGACGCGACGATATCAAATAACGCAGGCTTAATTTTCAAACTACTTTCGCATCCCTTAATGTTCATGATCCCTCTCAGTCACCGCGCTATGTGACAGCCAATCAGCGGCTCTGTCGCTTAGACCGAGAGAGAGAGAGAGCGAGAGAGAGAGATGCTCCGCACAGTGGAGGGGAGAGGGAGACACAGGCAGTCCTGAGTCCACACAGTAGTGTCTTCACAGCGCTCAGAGGATACACATCAAAACCAGGACTACTGTCGACTCCTCAGCACTGAGGTGAGTGGAGGAAATTAACTGTAGCCTACTTACCTCATTTTGCGTTTAATGTAACGGCTCTGCATTTAACATGCACGCGCTGTGTGACCTCAACAGTTAGACCTTTGCTTATGCCGTAGACTGACTTTCATGGATGCGCGTGGATGATGATGATGGCTGTCAAAATTTGCCGGGATACTTTTTTTCTTTTCTTTTTTGCAAACTACTAAGCTTATAAGTGATTTGTATCGCAGCGTGATATGTATCATAGCATCAAAACATTTGTACCATATTATTTCCTGTTCATTTTATTTCCAATTTCCTGTTTTTAGTTTTACACGCCCAGATATAATACTGCACGCGATAGTGTCGTTAGGGCCTTAACAACCAGGTGCGAGGACCCTCTTGGAACTGCTGTTTATTTACTCTTGTTTTATTTAAATGCGTAACTTAATATTATAGGCTAATGCAAAATGTTAATATGATTTCTTGAGGAAAGTTTGGACTATTGTAGTTGTCTATAAGCTACAACCTACTGTAAAAATGTTGTCATCTTTGTTTCCATCTGTTCCATTTAACTTGACAAAATAATAACTTTTTCATATTTTTTTAATGGTTTCAACTTGATTTTCTTAACAAGTAATTCAATTCAAAGAGGGGAAAGGTGCAATGAATGTATCACTGTATATTGTGACCTGATGGTTTTACTTAACAATTTAGCTATTAAACTTAATTTTTCAGTTTTAGTGGGTTGATATTTTGTACAGTTTATTCACTGTCCATCTGTTGTGTGACATGGCAGAAAGTAATGGCATTGGTTATTTTCGTTTCAACGCCTTTTTTTCCCCGGAGGTGATAACACCAAACAATAAGTGTATTTATTGTATTTATTTGTTACCCTGTTCCAGCATTCATTGTATTTCAGTGTCAGGCCTGTTAAAACTTTTCTTTTTCTTTTTTTGATCTGAAAAAGTCATATATATATATATATGATAGACATTACTCTTTGCGAGTACAATCTCTATACAATTATTTTAAAATCCTCATCCAGTAATTATGAATGACTGAAAAAGTAATGGAGAAGTCATGGGAATTCAATGATCAAAAGGTGTGGGAACATGTTCAGACTGTAGCACTGTTCAAGGCCTTTTATGTCAGGCACCTGTAGATTTTTTGGTGGATTGATTAAAGTTGTTCTATATTATGTAAATTATTCATAAATTCCAGGACTTCTTCAGATTTTATTCTGAGGAAGAACCACAGTAGGTGCAAAAATGTCTAAAATGGGCTTTTTTGCTAATGTTAGGCTATTATTTTTTTGTACTTGTACAAAAATATAGTCATTGCGGCAATGCAGTTTTTAATCCACTAAATTGCTGGATTTGACACACTGTAATAAATCTTAGTCTGGCAAATACTGGTTGAACAACTGTGGTCTTCAGAAGATATGGTTTCTTCTAAGGTGTTCTACTCGTACTTTGGTTGGATTTGAGGCCATATACGTAATAAACAACAGACCTGATCATTTATGACCATTCTAATGTTAAGAATATTTTTGAGAAGTAATAAGGAAATTGATAGATGGGTTTATTCAAGTTGATGTTAGTTAATAGCATACTGGATGCAACGATATGCAAGTTTCAGTTCAGTTCTCCTTTATTATTATTTTTATGTTAAACATGGGTCTTTTAAAAGATAATGGAAAGCCTACAACATGCAACAGATTTTTTAAATACAAACGTATAATTTGAATGTTATCATATGTCACCTAATCAAAGGGTTAGAAAATGCTTGCAATTCTGTTTGGGTTCAGATATAGATTGCCAAATTGTACAGATAGATAGTAAGGCCATATGACCTTTGACTTGCTGAAATTCTTTGACAAAATGCAACATAACAACTGGATGGAGAATCAAGTGCTTATTTGTTGTTTTTATCATGGCCATTTTAATTCAATCTGAGAGTTTTTTATCTATTTAAAAACACAAAACAATAAAAGCATTTTAATTGCAATTTGTCATAGTTGTCATGCTACATTCAAACAAACCGATTTTAAAATATGATGTTCTAACAAACAATAGAATTTCTTTTTTGATCAAAAGTTGAACACTTTGACAGTCTTAATAGTTTGAGAGTTGTGCGTTCTCAGATAGTGAGGAAGCCTGTATGCAAATGTTTCAGTAGTCTCTGTATGATAATTAGATCAGAGCTATCTGTCACCTGACATGACAATGGCCCAGTAAAAGCTGTGTTTGCTCGCAGGAGATGAAGCAGGATAACATTGATTAGCACATGCACATGATTAATTTCACCCAAGAGTGATTTATGAACCTCCATCATGCTTTTACCTCAATAATGGCATACCACATAAATACCTCCAAAAATTATACTTTCAGACAATTGAACTGAAAAAAAAAAATATTCTCAAGAAAAGCATGACTGGAGTTAAAGCCTATTTTTCCAAGATATGGGTAATTTGCTGTTCTGGCGTGTAGAACACTTCTAAAATCAATAGAACAGTGTTTATCTACAGCCGCTTTAGTCCAATACGATGCGATTGATTTTCTTTACCAATTCATCGTCCGCTATCTGTTTTCAGTTTCCTGGCTAGTTGTTCTTGTTGTTTGCTAATTTGAACGGATGGGAACGGAGGGCCGGGCGACTGAAATCGTGTCTCAAGTGAATCTTTTAATGGGCTCGCAAAGGAAAATATTCTTCAACATTTTTGTCTATGATAATAAGTTTGCATCTTCCAGCAGGGTGTTGTTGTTATTTTCTTTCTTCCACATATCCCTATAGGAAATTGGGATATGAAAGCTCTGGACGTCCTCCATAGATACTCAACACATCAGTCAGTGTGTAAGATGACAGGGCAGATCACAGAGAGTGCGAGTTGGAGGGAATTTGGGGGGAAAAAATAGCATTGATGATGAAAAACAAACTTGAAACAGAATTCGCTATGCACAATGAATATTTCTGCCACTCATGCTGGTGCTTAAGAATAAATAAGGATCGCTTGCTTTCTTTGTGCTGAGTGCAGTGTGAAATAAGAATGCAGATGACAGAGACACCATGCTGGCGGTCCTGTTTATGTAAGATGATTTATTCGGTCAGCGCATGACTGCTCTGAATGTGACCTGTGACTCTCCCCATCTTAATCACAGTGACCCTGGTGAATTAGCTAAACTTCAGTTCTGATTCTTCAGAAGGGTGGGGCACTTTTTGAATTAAACGTTTGCGGTGCCTATGTATCCTTCAGTCATCGACGTTAAGATTTCGAGATGGTTGCTTTGATAAAGCGTTATTAGTAGTTCAGCACAAATTCGATTTTGCGAGTCTGGAGGTCCTTTAATCGTAAATCCTCCTCAAAGTTTTTTAGTCGTGTTTGAAGTGACTTGATTCATGTTCGCAGTGACTTGCTCAGCTCTGGCTGTCTCTGCTGATGTGATCTGCTCTGGCTGGTACATGTCGAAGCGGAGTTCTCCACCCATGTATGCAGAGAAACATGAGTCCGCTATATCAATTTTTTATAGTCATATACAAGACATCTCTAACTGTCTCCATATGTCCACCATTTTACACTAAGAGGGAACAAGTCCCATGTGCGTGGAAATTTGCGTGTGGCTAATCATCTGGTGGCTGGTGTTTGAAATACAGCCCATTGAACTCTATAGCGCTCACTGTGTAGAGATATACCTCCTTCTGCATAGCTTGTAACACAGTCTAGATTTGCATAACTGAGAAGCTTCCTCCCTTTGGAAGTTGAAACTGTGTCCACAAAATGTGGCGGCACCTAATTACTCACCAGAGCTGAGTTGTCAAAAATGGGCTATCTGCGCAGGCAGCATCCAATCATGTAGTCCACTTTCAGGCACAATAATAGGCCTAATGTCATTAATGTTCTTCTCAGTTGTCATGGTTCTTTCAATTGATTGCTTTCTCTTATTACGTGCGAGTCAGTCCAAAATGAGGCAGAATGTATTACAGCTCTCCAATTTTCAAACCTGCCCTGGACGTGTGTGAAATGAATTACACCAGCACCGAAAAATGTCCATTCTGTTGAGGAATCACAGTTTTCTCAAACCTAGATTGGTCAGACAATCTAGCCTGGATATTTTCTGCCGGTGACATCTCACACCGAAACTGCGATACTGATATATTTACCCTTGGAAAAACAAACTGTCATACAAGCAGCATGGCCCAAAAGCAAATAGTTATTAACTGGAAGACGACACAGTCAGAGTGTGGTCTCAGAAAGGGCACCGGCCCCAAAAGCAAAGAGAAAGAAATACAAGCTACATACAGATTACTGTATAGCTGATGTATTTAGTGGCAAATGAGGTACAATCTGTTATTGGAAGAATAAACTAAAATATCTTTGTCCCTAATCAGTGAAAGGAGTGGATTTACAATTCATTTTCTTGTATTCTATAATGAATTGGAAATCATAGTTTCCTAAAAAAAAAACTAAAAAAAACGTGTACATATATCCTGGTATTTATGTTACAGGCAATATCTGTATTTGGTATCAGAGGGTCTGATCCATTTCAAGAATACATTAACAGTGCTTGCTCATTTAGCCCGGCTTCCAGAGAATAAATATGTATTTTCTTGACAATTAATTCATTTGATGATAGAACCAAATTAGCCAAGATTCATAATAGCTGTACAAGACAACTATATGTCTAAGGTTCATGCTGAGTGTTGAAGCTGGCTTCTGCTGATGAAACTGCAAACTCTTCTTTTGAAGATTGCATCTTCTGACTCCTGGTCTTCTTTCATCAAATCTGGGTCTGTAGCAGTAAAATCCCCTACATCAGTTATCGGCTAATTTTGATTGTATTTTATTTTTTTTAAATTGTGAGCTTAGCAGTTACTTTTAAATGTATTGTTAATTTGTGTATGATGTTTAATTGTGCATCTCCTATTTTTTTTATACATTACATTTGGTCACTTGAAGTAATATTTAACAAATCTGTAAATGTATTGTATATAAAAAATATATATTATTAATTGTAATACACGATATTAATGAATTAGCTTAATTACTGTTAAATGTAATATTTAGCATTTCTCAAAATGTATATCCATTTTTCATATTAATTATTATATAAAATATTAAAATATTTACTTGTAGCAACTAGCAATAAAACGAATTTTTTTTTTTTAAAAATGGTACTTATCTAGACAAACTATTGTAGCATTTTAATATCAGCCATTTATTGTTTATTGTCCATACAAGCATACAAATCTTATTGTATAAGGCTTATCGTAACACTATTGACAAATCCAGGGCCGGCAGAGTACAGCTTTTCCACCGCTTGGTCCAAAGAAAGAAAGTATAAAAGAAAAGAAGTCAGTTTAATCAACAGTCTTTAACCTTTACTCTCTGCTTGCCTTCGGCATATATTGGTGGCTTTTAATTCAAAGAATTTTCCAGTTGTCACTCACTGGGTTTATTTATTTGTGGTCACGGAGCATTGAGATTTTCAATTGTATTGTTGCGCTTGTTAATGTCAATAAATGTCATTATTGATTATTTCTGTTGATATATATATATTTTTCTTTCCTTGTCGTGTGGGGCCTGAACTATATCAACAAAGATGCAGAATCAAATGTCAAAGTATGTTGTGATTGCAATCACGGCGACTTCTTGTGACCTTTTGAAATGGAGGCATTGTTACCTTGATTGTAAAAATCCTGTCTTTAAAACTTCTTCCTCAAAGCAAGGGTTAAAGGCATAAAACAACACAATGAATTGCGACCTAGTCAGGAACGGTTCCATTTAGATACCTTCATGAAAATCACGGCCATAAATTGAAACACAGTCTGGGGGTTAAACAACCACGTCTCAGTCTGTCTGAAACACAGTCTCTTGTGTTTACCAAGGTAAAGGTGCCACACTTACAAGATGTTGTGAGTCTGAGGATGAGTTAATGGCATTGTCAAGTTGTAAAAGGGCCTTCAGGGTAGAGCACACAATAAATATAAACTATGATCCGAGAAAGAGTCTGTTTGACTTTGACAGCCTCCGCAAAAACTCTATTAGCACCATGTTTGTGATTTGCGTATTTGTCAGTCAGGGAAGTGACAAGTAAACAAGCACGCATGTAAACGCGCATGCACGCACAAAACAACCAGACGCGGATACATTTGCATTGCAATGGGAGCTGCATTCCAGGGCTGAATCACAATGCTGAAGGGAGGCTTCTGTCTCGTAGGCTCCCGAGGAGTTCGTTACGCACGCCGTAAAACTGCTGTTCCCACGGCTTCTCCTTTGCCTCATGACGGGAACCCTAAACAAACACCCCACAATGCTGTTAAGGGATTACAAGGAAACCTTTCCAGCTCCACTGTAAACGCCAGGGCCACACTGACACAAAGGTTAACAGGTGTTTTGTGCTATCTATTTGAACAGTCTGCACGAATTGACAAAGGAAGGACAAGCTGCAGTCTATCACGCGACGCTCTTGTGAGCAAATGAATGTTATGCGGCTAAATGGGGATTTGAGGCGCATTTGATTTTAGCAGGTTTGGCTAAATTGCTTTAATTCAGCACACAGTACTGTCTGCTCCAGGCAATTTGTGCAGCAAAAACACACGCTTTCACCGTCTTTATGGCCGACCAGGAAAAGCAGATTCTAAGTCAGTGGCACAACATTGCTTCCAGATCACATTATGGCCTCTCTCGTTACGTAATTAAGAGGACCCATCTGGTACGGGCAGCGCTCCCTGACACTAATTGTGTTGGTGTGCACATGGCCATCCCATTGAGCAAAAAAAGACCTCCAACATTTGAATCCATTATCTCCTACTGTTCAGATTAGGGTGCACATGTTTCCAGGGAGATTATGGTGGAGGCTCGGGGGACGCTTGTGTCTTGAAGGGTCGAGACTTGAGGATTAAGTCTATGGTGTGGTAGCCCAGTTGGTTAAGCACTTCCAGCAATCTAGTCACATGCCGGGAGTATGTTACAATGTGATGTTATATCAAGTGACTCCTTTTATGTGTGTGTAGACTAGAGATAATCGGTTTTGGCCGATATTCACACTTTTCATACTTTTTAACTTAATCAGTTAGGCGGTTCTTTAAATTCCCCCGGTGGTGAAAATCAAGCTTTTAATGTTGTTTATATGTCTATGTGGTGTTTTTAATATGCTTTAAGACAAACCATGTGCAAATTCATAAGTCAACAACACCATTGTTGA
This sequence comes from Rhinichthys klamathensis goyatoka, assembly GCF_029890125.1. NCBI lineage: Eukaryota > Metazoa > Chordata > Actinopteri > Cypriniformes > Leuciscidae > Rhinichthys > Rhinichthys klamathensis. The sequence continues at coordinate 5,983,422 of NW_026606664.1, read as the reverse complement.
TTGTTTTCTCTTTAAAACTGCAGTGATCTAAAGACAGTCTCAGAAGCACGGTCTGAAATCACTGGTGTTTCTGACGTCACAAACTTGTAACCAATTACGTTAACGTGTGATCGTCAACGAGTGGATCTCTGAGCTGGTGTGAGTGGAGTGGAGGCGGGGCTAATTTGCATATTCATAGAACTGCGTATACTAAATGAGGCAAGGGTGTAGAGTTACATTCAAGCTATTTTTAAGTATGAAGTTGTTTTTTATTTCGAGGAAAAAACTTTTAAAAATTTAATTTTGGTGATCAAATAGTTTTAAGGGATACAATTATTGACTACAGGGGGACTTTAGCTTTGGGTTTCTTTGGCAAGTCTCCAAAGAATAGTACCCAACAATAGGTAATGTAATTTTATGTATTATTTGGATGATTAATAATAATAATAATAATTATTATTATTATTAGTAGTAGTAATATTACAGCAAATATATGACATTTCAGTTTTTTTCATTATAATAATAACAATTATTATTATCATTATTATTTTTGTATTATAGCAAAATAATGTGCTTTATATTTTTATTATAATAACAATAATTATTATTGGAAATTAAACTGAAAATAAAAAAGTGAAAATAATAATTTATTTAATATTATTGTTATAATTAACGGCAAAATAGTCTGAATTATATTTGTATCATGATAATAATTGTAATAAAAATTAGAATGCATATGTTGTAGTTTTAGTTAATTTGCGTCAAATAGCAGAAATACAATAGGCTATTTCAAATTTAGTTTGGAATATCAGTCATTGGATACTTAATTGTTAACATTAAAAAATCCATCAGTATCGATCAAAAAAACAGTATATCAGTTGATTGTGTGTTGTTATATGATACTCCAGTCCCTTAGGTTGTAGCTGCAAAAACAGATATATTTATCTGCTTACTATCACTGATTTATTTCACATCTTAGCCTTTTTGCCATCAGGTAAATGTGTTATTGCATTTAAACCTCAAGTGATGTGTATAAATAGCCCTGGCAAATGTAGGGTAGGTCAGATATGGGAAAAAAACGTATGTCTAAAATGAATAAATCAATCATCGCTTACAGCCGAGCTAGAGTGTTGCAGGATAAGTGATACCTTAGCATTCGAAAACCCAGCTGTCTAGACAGCCCTTCCCCCCCCCCCCCCCCCCAAACAGACAAATCAATATATATTGATTACCCGCTATGCCCTGGGGAATGACACGGATACGCTGCTTGGCAGGCAAGTGCACCGAGCGGACCGAAGAGGAGCTCGAATCTGTTTAAGTGTGCCACCCTGACTGAATTTGTGTTCACCTGATCTCGACTTTGCCTCTCATGCACTGTTGCTCAGTGGTAGGAAGAGAACCGCAATCAAACATGGCACATGTCTCCTACCATTTGCTCGAGAGATATGAGTACTAGCTGGAGAGTTTTCTCTTAGTGTTTTCACTAAGATGTGATGTAGCCAGAAGCTACGTGAGAATTTCTTTGCAGAGGCCAAAAAATAAATAAATAAAAAATTACAGATTTGCACAGCTCAGAGAAATCAAACATTTATGCTATCGCTATCATGAGACGCTATATCATGTACCGCTATATCATGTACCTTGGCTTTGCAAACAAGAATGACCTATTTAAAAAACGTGGGGTCTAGTCTTTCTAGTTAATGGCTGGTGGTCCGTTGACTTATTCATTTTAATAGAGAGCCTGGAGACAGTGTGTGGCATTAGCTAGCTCTGTTTCTCTCTGCTCTGCTGGTCTGTGTTCCTGCAGCAAGAATTGTTACCTGTCGCCTCCCTTCTCGCTGCCCGTGGCTGACATTCTCCTTCTCTCACTCCTAATTGCCCCTGTGGGACTTATCAGGGCTGCTGTGGCTGTCTGCAGCGTGGCAGAGCTTTCAGCGAGGGCCGCGCTCGGGCCCCACCTCTCTCTCTCTTTCTCTCTGGCACTTCCTGCCGCCTGACCGACTCCCCGCGTCCTCCACAGGTGTCGCCGGTCTTCCTCCCTCACCTGTCAGCCCCCACTTTGCTCGCGTTCCCAAAGGGCCTCTGAGGGTACTGTGTCTTTGAAAGAAAAATAAAAAAAATAGAATAAAAATAGGACATGTAAGGTCTCAAGGTCAGACTGCATGGTAAATTGCCTGATCTGAAAACAAAAGCAGATAACGTTCAGGCAGACGCGAGTGAGGTGCCATTGAGGTTAATTTGTTTTGTCTGTGTTTTGGATAGCAGACAACCGTGGCGCAGTTTATGGCAGGCACCCCGAGAGTTAATTACTTTATCATTGCATTAATTGAAACATGAAAAATGTAAACATGCTAGTGTAACGGAGTCAGTTTAAAGGTGATGTGTGTAATTTATTCCATGTGGGCTGATTTCTCAGAAAAGTGTGAAGTTGAATCGTTTGAGATTCCACACCAGTTTGACACTGCAACATTGGCTTAACCAATGGCGTGAGTTTGGGGCGGGACTATTTGGTTAGCGACCAATTGCTGACAGGGGGAGTGTTTGGATAAACTGTTATTATTTTTGCAGTTCGATTTAGTGATGCTAGTCACACAAAAATTACACACTACAGCTTTAAGTTAATGGTTAGTTTACCAAAATAATATTACCAGTTTATTTGGGCTTTGATAGTCATGTAATAATAATAATAATAATAATAACATAACCAGGGGCAACCAACATAAAGTTTTCTAAATCCATAAAAAACATAAAACACTAACATGTTTACCCCTTTTTCATTTTAAATTGGAAATTGGAAGTCGCTCCAATGCAAACAAATTAAGCAAAGGTCTTATTACATTTAAATAAATAAAAATTGCATACAGGATGATATTATCACCCTCTAGTGACACTTTTACATAATGGCAATGGTGAGTTAAAGGATATGCCGCTAAAAAAATAAAAGAAAATATTATTTATATTATATTATTTAGACGTTATCAATTTTATTTTAGTTCGGTTTAGAGTCATGAAAATATTTAATATATTTGATGAATATATTTAATTAAGTTTTCCCAGTAATGTAATTTTTTTTTTTTTTCAGTTAACAATTTTTAGTTAAAATAGTTTTTGTCTTCTTTTTTTAGTTTACAATAATGACCTTGGTTTGGAACAACATTAGGGTAAATACTGTAGATGACAGATTTTTTGTGTGTGTGTGTGTATTATTCTTTTTAGGTACTCAATCATGACTTCCACATTATAAGACTGATATAAAGACTCTGTAGTGATGTGGATCAGCATGTATCAAATGACACATTGGTGAGGCTGTAAATGAAGTGCGATGTGAGACACTATGTGAAACCATAGTGTCCCATTGAGTTGTCTTAGGTTTGTGCTTATATTTAAAGACAGCAGGGGAATTTTTATCCTTCACTATCCATCTCCCTCCCAGCAGGATGGATTTGTAAATGAACGAGCAGACATTTTGTGCTGGAAACTGTGTCTGTTCAGTCTGACACACCATGTAACAAAACCGCTTTAGATCCAGCTGAGTTCCCCCGGTAGGACTGTGTCAAGGGATTTGCCAGGTCACAGAGCTGAGCAAAATGGCTGCCTGGGTTTGACTAATGTGCTCCAGGAGCCCGTTCTCTTTGCCCAGGAGTTTTGGGTGGCTGAAATTCATTAAAGAGCAGCATCCGTAAACTACAATTGTTGGACATAACAGGGCCCGCATCTCCCATTTTGCTTCCCTGTTTGTACTGAAATGCACACATAGAATCATGCACACACATACAGTATGTTTATACATACGTAGAGCCCCCATAATAATTTCTAGCTCATTGACTTTGACAGTAAATCAATATCCTTTGCTATCTATTGTTACCTAATTCAATTAGGCCAATTCATAAAGCAGAACATAATGGAGCTAATGGAAAATGCTATTAGGGGAATAGCTGCACCATTTAAGTCATACACGGAACTATGAAAGTCAATTCGGCATCGCAATTGTGCATTTCCATCTGAATCGCTGGCCCTCAACCGTCGCTCTTCCCGGATGAAGGGTGATGTTGACCTGATGCATTTTTACACTGACGGAGAGAGGTGCGCCAATGTCGCAAGCAATATTGTAAATCAAAAAAAGCAGAGGTACTTAAATGCGATTCATTGAGAGGCCCACGTCTCCCCTTCACCACTTTGCGCAATCACATTTGCAATCTGCTTGATAAAGTGCGAGAGGGAGCGAGGGCAGGCGTTCAGTCGCAGACAAAGCCTCAGATTGATGTGGAAACAGGAAACGTGCTGATTGCTGATTATTATGTGGTGGCAGGAAGCTTTTGTCTATCAGACTGTCATTCCAGCAGGTCAGTTCAGAGCCAGCAGGCTATTGTGACCATGCATGCTGATAAAACCCAACCAACAACAACAATTGGTTGTTGTTGTTGTTGTTGTTTCAAAGAAACTCTGAATTAATAGCGCTGTGAGAGTGTGAGTGGTTAGATCTTTAAAGCAGGGCATTTAGAGAGCATGCGTATTGATTCATTGATTACAGATTTGTGAGATCTCGCCCATTGGCCTGCTTTGCAGTATTTTAAAAGTCGGGGGTTAATGGCTAGGTGGGGAAAAAACCCTTTCTGACTTTTATCATGATGGCTGCAGCACTTCGAATGGCCTCTGCTTTTATACTTTGTGAATGTGGGACGCCAATTATATAGATATCAGAGCCTCGGCCACAAGACTTGCTGTGGAATTGGTATCTTATGGAGAATGTTTCAAAGATATCTTTAATAAGGGGGTGGCTGTCGTATGATAAAGGAGCTGAAGTTGCCTTTAATTAGGAAGGGAAGCATTCCCAGCAGCCTTAGAATAACACTCTGAGACTTTGCCCAATAACTGATTGTTTTTCAATTTCTTTCTATCTCTTATTACAGGTACTGTGTGGCTCGCTGGCAGCAGGAAGGACTATGAGGGTGGCTGCCACCTGCACTGCAGAGCTCTGTAACTTTGGCAGATAGGATCATTATCCCCCTGTAAGACACCCTAAGAGCGGGGAAGATGAGGACTTGGATTGTACTTCTTCTGTGGGCATGTGCACACAAAACTGTGAATGCAGTTGCCCTTTCAAGAGGGCCGGTTCGAAGGAAAACCAAAGAAATTGAAGGACAGCAAGACAAAGAGTTGCTCAGACGTTCAAAGAGAGGATGGATGTGGAGACAGTTTTTTCTGCAAGAGGAATACACAGGAACAGAACACCAATATATTGGCAAGGTAAGAGATCATGTTTCTATTTCAGAGCATAAATGTGGTCTGAGCAATGCTCGAGTAATGTTGATAGAGTCGATTGCAGAGATAGATTTGGTTTCATCACTCCTTCTAATTCTGTCTTCTGAGGTTATTAAACAGAGAATGATCAAAACTGTGGCCAAGTCATATGTAGGGATCTCCAGCATAGAGCCAGCTGGATTTGAGATAAGGAGCTGGGTGAAATCTGACCTCCCTGGTACCTCACACTTCATCTGAAGCTCGGAGCTGTAGAGGATCAAAGATTAAAATAAAGTATAACAGCTTGCTACTGTTTCTTACTGCAGAAGGTCTCAAACTGTGGCCCTCAGGTGGTAGGCGACACACCTCAGGATTTACACTAAATAAGGTTGTTATATTAACCTGTTAATCCATTAAAAAGTTCCTTTAAAAAATAATTTAATTGCAAATAGAACATGTGGGCACAAGACACATCATATTATTGTGGCAGTGTTTCAAATTTATACGAAATATCACACCAGTGTTAAAAATCTGAAGATAGTAATAAGTGGATCGCAGGTTTTCTTTTTATGGCTGAAAACTGCTAAAATCAATTTTACGCTTTATAATGTACAATATGAAAAATGTATAATAAGATTACATTTAACAGTGTTATTCAATTATTCGATTTATTAAAGATCAGATGATGTAAATGTAATCTCAATATAAAAATAGGGGATATTAACATGTACAATTACATAAAATAATTGCCAAAAGAAACCATACAGTAGTACCGATATATTGTGCATCCCTAAATATACACTATCATTCAAAGGTTTGGGGTTAGTAAGATTTTTATATAATTCCTTTGCTCAGCAAGTAGCCTACTTATTAAATTAATCAAAAGTGACAGTAGAGACATTTTACAAAGGATGTATATTTCAAAGTAATGCAGTTTTTTCTACTCCTGAAAAAATGGTATCATGTTTCCACAAAAATATAAAGCTTTTATCAACATTGATAAAAATACGCAATGGGATTTCTGAAGTATCTTGTGGAAATGAAGACTAAAGTAATGACTGCTGAAAATTCCGTTATTTAAAATTGTAATAATATTTCACTATTACTGTTTTTACTGTATTTTTGATTAAATAAATGCAGTTTTGGTGAACTCATGACTTATGAGACTTCTTTCAAAACATTTAAAAATCTTACCAAACCTCTAAACAGTAGTGTATGCTATACAATATTGAATATTTATTATAGTTTGAATTTGATTGTAAAATATGCGTATTAACAAGCGCAATAACATGTTATGTTGTGCGGTGTGTTTGTAGAGGCTGTTCTGCATGAGGCCAGTCAAGGAACTGATAGTTGTCTTTACAGGAATAGTGGAATCAAAATATGAACTTAAACTTGCACTGCAGAGAGGTGAATTAACTCTGTGGTTCTTGTATGTTCTAATTTGATCAGGTGGTACTTGGCGTGAAAAGTCTGAGAACCACTGGTTCAGAGACTCGAAAGCCTTGCAAAGGATCACGAACCAGTGGATTATTCATGTGGGATGTTGCAAGCGCAGAATTCACAAAGCTCTCATTGTTGTTATGGACATTATGTGCCTGGATCATGTAGCAGTCAGTGTGGAGTAGAAGCAGCCATTTCTATAATGTTCAGAGGGAAAATCATGTAGAGCCATTGTGTTTGAATGGTCTTTTGTATTTTACTACCCTATTTTACTGTAACAAAGCGGCTTATTCAAGTGGAAAGAAGTGTCAAATCATTCTCTCAATCCTCTATCAGATGTAGTTGTCAAAGCTAATCACATCACACCTGCAGCTCTAAAATGTGATGTTCCTATCACTCAATTTAATCATTTTGTGTAACAATAGTGAATAACACAAATTCAAAACTGCTTTAAACAACTCATCATATAGAGACGAGAAGTAAAAAAGTTTGATTACCTCATAAATATCTGACAAAAGTGGTTGCACCAAAAGATACCATCCGGCAGCTTCACTGTTCATAATAGACCGGCATTCACCTTGATTGCACATTCAGGGTGTTGTACTTTCATCTGATATGCCATCAGAATTCAATTCCACAAGGATTCATTTTCACATATTTGCCATAGAGTACATGTCTATTGCTACATTCCCCCTGTAGTATTTCGTTATTGTTTTATTCCTTCAAAATCAACGGACATTGAATACATTCAGGATATCGAATGCAATACATATTCATGAGCCATATCAACGGCAGAATGAGCCGAGGTGCTGATGAAATGCTTGAATTGCTTCCTCTCAACAGCTTCACTCAGATATGGATAAAGGAGACGGCACAGTGATGTACGTTCTCTCAGGTGAAGGTGCGGGGACGATCTTTGTGATAGATGCCAACTCAGGAGATCTGCATGCTACCAGGAGCCTGGACAGAGAGGAGAAACCTCTCTACTCGCTCCGAGCTCAGGCTGTCAACAAGAAGACCGGTGTCCCACTGGAGCCAGAGACTGAGTTTATTGTGAAACTACACGACATCAATGACAATGAGCCCAAGTTTGACAAGGAGGTTTATACAGCGTTCGTACCTGAGAGGTCACACATTGGTAAGATTCGGCAGCTTCAAAAACAACCACTGAAAGTCTTGTAGGTGCATATGAAGTATATCAATATTGTAGAAATATTACAAAACAATCTATTGCTTAGTATAGTAATATAAAACAATATTGTAACTTGTCATATTTTATTATATATCTTCACTTTAAGGAATAATCGGGTCTTATTATTTACTCTCCCACTTCTGGTTCCAAACCAGTTTATTTCTTCTGTGAACACTTAAGGAGATATTTTGAAGAATGTGCAGGTCACTATTTTCCATGCAGTTTAATAAATGGTGACTAGAGCTTTCAAGCTTTAAAAAGGATCCAAATTTAGTCATTTTAGTCTTTATTCACTGATAATCTTCCCCTGGAGAACTATTAACTGCTGAAACTAGATCACTGAATCAGTAAGTTGAACTTGAGAACCAAAACAGTCCGATTCGTGAATGAATCATTCAGAAATTCAATTCCTTAGTCATAGACAAGAGTGACATGCACATTCTTCCTATTTCCTCCTTTTTGCTTTCCACTGAAGAACAAAAGTCATAACAAACATCATAATGACTATAGGTGAACTCTTTCTTGAACTAATTTCTTGTTTTTCAGGCACCTATGTCACTCAAGTTACCGCCCAGGATGCAGACGATGAAATGTTTGGCTACAGTGCAAAGCTAGCCTACAGCATCAGCCAGGGTCATCCGTACTTCTCAGTAGAGCCAAACACAGGTCAGTCCATGTTGAACTGTTATATCATAGACAGAAATGGCGAAATAGAAAGAGAGAATGTGTATCTGTATGATTTGAAATGGGGCAAGGGTTGCACTGCAGCTCTGTCGTTCAAGCAATTTAGCCGGGCAAATTCGCCCGGCGAGTTTAATCATTGCTAATGTGTGCCCTGGAACATTTCCCGCAGAGGTCTTTGTTTAAACAAAAGAGAAATAGAAACACAAAAGCTCCCATGGCAGATTAGTGTCCAGCTTAACACTGATATGCTTTAGCCCAGATGGGACACGAACTATGATGTCCATGAGCACATGAAATCCTAAGACTGAAAAAAAGGGATATTCATTAGAGGTGGGGGTTAATCTGAGAACATTTGTGCCATTCAAAGAAGCAGCAGGGCTTGGATTCTTCTTTACGTGAATTACTGGATTTGTCGTTTGCCTTTTTTGGATCTAACTAGGGACATCAGGCATACTTATGTTCAAAGTCAACGTGAATCACTGTTTGCAAGGCATTTTACTTCTGTAATGTGATGTAACAGGATGTTCAATAAGAAAGAATGTAGGGTGGGACTTGATTTTATCCAACACAAAATTAATTGGGTCATGAAAAGTGGGTGTTACATATCAGAAAGTAAGTTTGCTAATTTGGCTATTGGTTAACATTATCTAGTAGCTTGCATTTCCTAACTGACATCAGAGGAAAAGTTGTTACATTGATTAAATATTATGAAGAATAATAATTTTTATATTTTTACAATATATATATATAATATTATAATAATGCATTTTTATGCCTGATTAACACGGAATTATGATTACTTGCTGTTTAAAAAATGTGTTTATTTATTTCAAATGTTTACTTTTGCCTACTTGTACATTATGTCTTGTATTATTTTAGAATTCTTGCTGTGAATATAAAATAATTATTACAAAAAAATTACTGGTCCAACACTGTCAAGCAAATCCAACATTGCTTACTCTGAAATTGCTTGTCACCAAATTGGTTTAGCTTGTAAAACACCGGTTTTAATAATCCAAGGTCTTGTTTCTTCAGAACCTGCAGCGATCTCTCAATCAGCAGCTGCTGCCTGTAATAATCTCTGCGGCAAAATGTCAGTCTCAGTGCATGTACGCAATTAGTTCTGCACTGTTCAAACACAACAAAGACTCAGCTGCAACTGCGGTCTGGTGTCGTCCATCTCCTAGAGTAAGGAACTGGGCTGGATTGGATGTTAACGAATTAAGTCATCTTTCCCTCAGGTATAATCCGGACAGCTTTGGGACCTTCCGATATGGACAGAGAGCAGAGGGAGCACTACCAGGTGGTGATCGAAGCCAAGGACATGGCCGGCCAGAAAGGGGGCTTAACAGGCAGCACCACAGTAAACATCAGCCTCACCGATGTCAACGACAACCCCCCTCATTTCACACAGAGTAAGCATGCATTTAATAGATAGAAAATATATATGTAAATTCGTAAATATCAACAAATTGACCAAATTTGTTCCATAATTCCAATGATTCTTTTTATTTGCATATATTTTTTGTCATTGTGGGAAGGAAAATGGTTAGTGGCAAAGCTTTAGCAACTGCGTGAGGTCTGTGTGTTAATCCTGATTAAATGGACAGAGTGGGCTCAGCTCACTTACTCTTTTGTGTTTCTCTTAAAATTATCTATTCTTTTAGCCCGCATGCAAATAGAAAATTCTTGGAATTTCTGTCATGTTAATTAGAGGAATGCAGGCTATCAGCACAAAGCGGATTTATTGCAGGCAGCACAATATCAGTCACGTTCACCATTTTTTACAGTAAAGAGTAGGTGAAAAGGCTTTAAAAAGCACTTTAATTGGCTACAGTGTTAGAAACAGGGATCGGATATGTAGTTTTACAAATGCAAATTGTCAAATGAGATTTGTTCCTCCAAACTCTTCTAAATGGTCTTTTGTTGCAGTATATAGTCAAGAGAATTCACAGATTCAAGCTTAAACCCTGACGTTAACATTATGTTCCCCAGGTATATATCAGTTCAGCGTTCCAGAGCTCACCAACGTAGGATCATCAGTTGGCAGGATCGAGGCTGTGGATGCCGACGTCGGCAGAAATGCAGAGATGGACTACACCGTTGTTGGCGGAGACGGTCTGGATGTGTTCGACATCAGCACTGACAGGAACACCCAAGAAGGCATACTTAGCGTAAAGAAGGTACAAAGAAACTTTCTTTCATGCTTTGAGTTTGAAAACAGAATTTTCAAGTTTAAGAAACGTGTTTTTTAAAATTAAAATAGTTACAATTGATGGTTTGTGAATAAAATGGGGAGGGGGGCTGAAAATTCGACTCAGAGTGGGGTTGTTTATTCCTGTGAATGTGTTTCCGTTGCAGCCTCTGGACTACGAGAAGAAGAAATCATACTTGCTTCAGATCAAGGTCCAAAACACGCATCCAGACCCACGATTTCTGAGCCTGGACGCTAAGGACATAGCAACTGTCAGGATCAGCATTGAGGATGTGGATGAGCCCCCACAATTTCAGAAAATCAGCTATATTTTGGAGGTGAAAGAGGACGCGGCTGTGGGCACAGTGATAGGATCGGTCAGTGCCATGGATCCTGACATACGCCGCAGTCCGGTCAAGTAAGGGCTTTGCATTAATATCATCCCATCACATTGTTTTCATCATCTAGATTTACAAGATCACCGTAAATCTCTTTAAATGCACATTGCCCAACACACAATAGCCTGGCAGTAGCTTGCAAACCACTTAAAACCCTGCCTGTTTCTTCCCGTGACCTTTTGATATCTGCAAAACCCTGAATAATCTGTCTTAAGCTATGGCAATATGAACTTAGATGGACTGCTTCCTCGGAGCGTGTTTATTAAATTCACATTTAATTCAAGAGGTCCTTCAGTCGCAGCATCTTTATGAGATAATTGTAATAAACTACAATTATGAGAATAAATGAGGATATTATCACTGTCCAAAGCACCATAATGATAAATCTGATGCGGAAGGCTCAGGAGGACAATAAATGGATGTTTTTCCCTCCGGAGAACACAGTAAATAAGAACGCAGAATGGAAGCGCAATTAAAAAGCCCTCTGCAGCAGAGAACAGGACTTCAGGGCTGGTAATTATCAGGGACATCAGAAGCACGGGCAACACTGTCGCTCTGAACATCAGGAGGCTAATTAGGAAATTGAACAATCCCACTGACTGATTACATTTGAAAGGGCAATATTGTGATCTTCTTGTGAAAGAAGAACAAATGGGAACTGGGCATGTGTGGGCCCAGGGCACTGGGATTTCATGCCGTTATAGCTGTGGTGTGCATCAAGCATCCTCACGTGTCTCCTGCTCTAAAGGTTCAGTTGGCTTAATGGTTTTGTAAACCAGTGTTGGGGAAGCTGTTTGGCCAAGTTACAGGCTAAATTAGAATTTAAAGTAGTCAGACTAGTAAATGCACCCTTTTGAAAAAGTAGTTTACCGGTACTTTACAAGATACTAACAAAAAGAGCTCACTACAGGATGGTGCAATATCTTTTGAAATGTATACAGTAACTATCCGATGATATCCTTTATCGTTTCTATTTTTCTGGCACAAAACAATGAGTTTTTTTTCTTTCAACAAACTTCAATTAAGTTTTACTGTCACTATAGAGATTTCTATGACTTTTTATTTTGAATACTTTTGTAATGATTTTTGATGACTTTCCAGGCCTGGAAAACACCATTTAAAAATTCCTTGGCATTTCCAGGTTTTCTATGACAGTGGAAATATTTTTACTTAAACTTTAACTACATCTAAAAAAATCTATATTTAGTTATATTTAACTAAATATTTTTGTTGAAATAAAATAAAGAAGACCTAGAATGCCACCAAGGATTATTGCACAGGGACTTAAATCAAATAGTTTCAATTACTGATACTCACTAGAATGAATTAGACTTTCCAATGCTACATATGAGAATGAAAGGGACAAGTATGGGAGGAGTGGGGATCTGATTATTCCTCCCTACAAAACAATGATTATGACAACACTGACAAAACAGTCTTGCATTTTTCCCTGAATTTTTAATGATTTTCACACTCCATTTTCTCTGAGCATAATTGAGCCAAACCGATTTGTCACAGGTCACATCATAGTTTAACTACTCTACACTATTTTGAAAAGAACACTGTCGCAAACACATTGAAACTGGTGACAATTGAGCTCAATGGTTTGACTTGCAGGTATTCAATTGATCGACACACAGATGTGGACCGGGTTTTTGGTGTCTATGCTGGGAATGGTTCTATATTCCTGCAGAGGCCTCTGGACCGAGAGGAATTTGCTTGGCACAACATTTCAGTGATCGCAACCGAGTTCAGTAAGTAACTCCACGCGGCTCGCAGCCGCAGTTCATTTGGAATGAATTTAGGTTGCTAAGCTCAAGTCATCCAGCATTAAATTTCTCCAGTAAGATTTCCGCATTTTCATTTACCATGACAGCTTATATTGACTAAATATATTAGTTTACTTTTTTAAATTAGAAATCCAGTTTCCTCCCGTGGCTCCAATAATGTGAGCTTCTATCATCTCAAGTAGTCAACCATCATCTGCCACATCTTTTTAAGGACACTTAGACAACCCAGAGCAGACCAGCCGAGTGCCTGTGTACATCCGCATACTGGATGTCAACGATAACCCCCCTATGCTGGCATCCTTCTACGAGACCTTCGTCTGTGAAAACGCCAAAGTCGGACAGGTAAAGAGCATTTTAGTATACGTTTCCCATTTATCTGCCACATTGTCAATTTCGATGTAAGATAAGGAGGAATAAGTCCACTTCTCCTGTTCGGCCGGTGGATGGATGTGTTGATTTAAAGCAGGGGCGTCTGTTAAACAGTGTGTGACCTCTACAGAACTCACACCTCCAGAGCGAGATAGAGATCAGTGATGAGTATTTCTCCTTCATGGATTAGACGGCAGAGCCTTTTTCTGTCAGGCTTGATGAGATTATGTGTCATGGTGGATGACAGGGGCTGTCACATATCACAGGCACTTCATAATAACTGTCCACCTCTCCTCCATTTCCTGACTCTTCTTGTATCCCTCGTTGTCCGTCATCACCCACCTCACTGACCCGCCCACCTCAGCGCCTGGCAGAATTGTTCAACCTGGTGTTTGCCATGGTTTAGTTGTTGAGTACAAAAAGAACCAAGACTATGTAAACAACATACATGCATAATACAAAAGTATTTTGGTCTTTTTCCAGTAAAAATATCAAGACATCTTTCTCATTTACTTGAGAAGCAAAATTACATAAAATACTATAGACTATAGAGGTTTATATTCAAAACAAGAACAATTTAACTATTATTTATTTTACACACAATTCTTTAAGAAAAAAGGCACATGCTATCAACTACATCTATACAAATGTTATAATAATTGTAATAATTCCATTTAATTTCATTTAGGTAAAAGAGACTTTAGGTAAAGGTGACTGTGGAAATTCTGTTACTTGCATGATGAAACCAAACAATCATTAATTATTAGCTATATTTCAGTGACGGCAGTGTGAGATAAGGCTGGGATTTTGATTCTATTCAGCAGTTATATTCTAACAGACTGAAGTAAAGCCCAGAGGAAAGGGAAGCCAGCCAGCAACACGCAAGCAAGAAATCTGGCCAGTGTGTAAGCCTGGTAGAGAAAAAAAATCATGAGGCACACAATGGATGATTACATTTTTGTCACAGCATGTTGCCAGTGCACCCTTGAGAGATGCATTTAAACTAAAATTGCCCTTGGTGACAACTAAAGATAACCATGCGCCTCTATCACTGAGCCAACATCTTTTCTTGCTGTAAACATGCTTATAGTGTTTACATGTAAACACTTGTAAGGTCTGAAAAATGACATTGTGAATAGGTCATTCCGGTTATGCAGTACCTTTCCAGCTCTGTAACTTAAATAAAAAAAAATGAATGAATCTGTTTTGTTGTTTTAAGTAGTTACTTACAAGAATATGTGCCTGTCAAGCTCATGCAACTACATTTTATTAATTATAACTTCACACAATTTACATAATGTCAAGATAATTAACATGAGGCTTAACAGGATAGCAGAAGAGGATAGCAGAAGTTAGCCATTGCTAACGTTATCTAAATTCATACTACAATAAAACTAACAGGATAAACTTGTTTTAATATTGCATACTCTCTCTCTCTTTGTGTGTGTGTGTGTGTGTGTGTGTGTGTGTGTGTGTATATATATATATATTAAAGAATGCATGTTTTGTTTGAAAAAAAGAAAAGAAGAAAAAAGATTTTAATTAAAAAGATATTAATTATTTTGCTACATTTAATAAAAACATAATCATGTAACTAAACTGCTCATGTAATTTATTAATTGTATTTGTTTATTTTTGTTTGATGCATTTGAAAAAGATCAAATAAAAAAAAGACCTTTTTTGTTTGATCCATGCATATCATTATTTGAGTGTGAGAAAAGATTAACTGAAATGAAAAATGAAGAAAAAACACAAATACTTCTTTAGAAAATGCCAGGTTTTGATATTAGCAGTTGACAAAAATGGCAACATCTTCTTAAACCAAATTTGTTAAATAGATAACAGTGATGATAGAAACTAATATGATTTTAATTTCAAATATAATTGATAAAATACATTTATGATGTGGACTTTCTAAAAAACGAACCAAACACAGTTTGTAACGTATGTCCTATGCATTTTGTATATGTGATTTGCATCATTTGCTTCTTTCTCACAGAAAATCCAGACAATAAGTGCGGTGGATCTAGATGACCCGGTCGGTGGACATCGCTTCTTGTTCTCCTTGGCACCAGAGAGCTCAGTGCGAGCAAACTTCTCAGTCCGAGATAATGGAGGTGGGTGCCCTCTCACATCGTCTGGCCCTCTAACTAGCTCACTGTCTCTCTTCATGACAACACAGACCAATCAAACAGGAGAAATCTTTAGGACACATGGCCTTTTCACATCTAGCTGTTTAAAGCTGAGCCATGTTGTTTTGCAGTAGCCATAACTTTAGGTCTTTCTAGGCCTGTTGTGGTCTGCAGAGAGGACAGTTGCCTCATTACTTAAAGTACCTTTATGGTATTTTAAAGGTTCCTAATTTAGTTTTAGAGGTCTCCTACATCAGGTTTACATGCATGAAAGGTCAAAAAACATTTTCATTTTCTCATAATATACATTGCATATCACCACATTTTTCAAAGATTCTCAAACGACTCGTTCTAAGATTCAGTCTCTCTAAACCCTCCTTTCCCGAGAGCCTACTCTGCTCTGATTGGCCAGATGGCCCAGTCTGTTGTGATCGGTCTACTGCTCACAGCATGTGTCATAAACAAAAAGCCCATTATTATAACTGAATTTCAGCTCCGAAGGCTTCCGTCAATTTTCCCATATCAATCCGAGCGCAAGTCCAATTATGAAACACTGGAAGAAATAGTTATTCAACCCGAACCTCCATCACAAGACGTTTCTCAGTGATAAGCTACTCAATTTTGATGTACAGTATGAGATGTTGCAAATGTAATTCCTCACCATCAGCATCAGCATTAACAAGTGTATGTCCATCAACAAACCGATGTGTATATTTAATGTGGTGCACACGGTGCATACTTTAGCTGAGCACTAAAGTTTGTAAAAAAGATCTTGCTCCATCCTTTATCATTACTCAAAGTAGTGAGACCAACAGACAATCGGTAATAGTTTTAGGTAATAATGGCCCACAGCAGAACTATTTCAGTTAGTCAGTAATAACGTGAGTTAGCCAGTTAGCTGGAGACCTACACAATATAAAACACAAAACAACGTATTTTAAACACCCAGGAGAAAATATATACATCAATAATTACTCATACTTACGGCTGTGATTCTGAGGAGCAAGTTGGTCCAAATAAAGTGGGTACTGTCCCATCTTTAATGGATAAGCGTTTTGTAAATCCCATTTAGACCTCACAGAGATTTGAGAAGCAATCGTCAAAAGGTTTTACTGCTGTTGTATCACTGTGGTAATTTTAACCACTGACTCTTCACATCCTTATCCTTTGGAAGTGTTTACAAAGAGAATTTGCTTTTGCAGCACAGAAAACAGCATTTTCTCGACATGTACACACGCAAACCAACTACAATTTTTGAGGGCGGGTCAAAGTAGACGTTGTTCGCGTGCAGCCAATGAAGAACTTAGGTGGGCATTATGCAAATGTGTTACATTGTTACATATGTATATTACAGAAGTAAGACTCGTTTGAGCAGTTCAGAATTTATTCTGGGTTTTTTTTTTGTTCTTTATTTATCGCGCACTTTGATCTTTAAAATTTTGCAGACCTTTTACTTTCACAAACAGCTACATTATTACACCCTGCATAAGAAGGTAATATCTGAAAAAGCATAATAGGGGCACTTAAATGCATAAATGTTTCGCCAATCATTAATACATATTTGTGTCTTGCGATCTTTAACTGCCGCAATAGTATAAAACTCTCCTGATAAACAATTACAAAAAAAGTAAATTAAAGCATGTTTCGTTACCTTTTAACTTGGAAGGGTTCGATTTGAGCAGATGCTTTTTACTGTCATCACTGTCATTGTCAAAGCTCATTTCCCCAGTACATTCAGCTTCTGGCTCATATTTGCGATCTCAACCATATTCTCAAAACTATCATTTTCAACTTCTTCAAAACTGACAGCTTCCCCACCAGATCCACCTTCAAGTGACAGTGACATCTAATTGACTGCGTACAGAACTTGCTTTGAAATAAATTAATAAGCCATTTAAAGTTTTACTGATTATATTTGTGTATTCTTTATGTCTGCGGTAATTATGAGTGAAACATCACGTCATCACTGTGTATCAGACATTGCCACCTTGGGGAAAAAAGGTGAATTGCACTTATTGGGTCATCAGAAATTCAATTGATACACAGAAAAAATATACTTACACTATTACATACCTCGGGCCCCTAGCGACCCTGTACAGTTTTTACAAAAATGAATTAGAAAACAGTTATTCTTTTATATATTAAAAAAAAAAAAATTATTGTTACATTTGTTTATAATGAATCGATTGAGGAATACTAAGAAGGTGGATGTCTAAATTAAAAAAATGAATGAGGGGGAGGGTAGTGAATGACGTCCCGGGTCGAAAAAGACTAGAGGTATGCGTTTAAGGGTTAATCAACTAAGCGCTCAACTCTCCACAGATAACACAGCTGGAATCTTTACACGACGCGCCGGATTTGGCCGAATGCACAAGAGCACCCATCTAGTGGCGGTGGTGATCTCAGACGGAACCTTTCCCATGCAGAGCAGCACGGGCACGCTCACAGTTCGGGTGTGCACGTGTGACCGAGATGGCAACATGGAGATGTGCAATGCAGAGGCTCTGACCAGCTCTGCGGGGCTCAGCACAGGGGCGCTGGTGGCCATCCTGCTCTGCATCCTCATCCTGCTCTGTAAGTAGCCTTCAGTTTTCTCCTTTGACAATCAGATCACTTCTCATATGTCCATCTGTCTGATGCCCGCTTCCTTCATCTGTGAATCCATCTGACTGTTCATCTTTCAAGCCCTTTGTTACTGAGACTTTTCAGTTCATTTCCCCACCTGTCTTCCTGTCAGTTTGCACTTTTGTCTGCGCTGCCATTTGATTAATTACAATTCCAGTGGTTTGAAGTGTGTACGCCTGATCTGCATGTAAAATAATTTGCAATTAGGGGAAAAAAGAAAATAAAGGAAACCGTTTCTGACATGCTCAGATGGCTGAACTGATAAAACTTGTTGGTTATTTAATCAGGAAACTGAATAACAAGGGCTACATTTCAATTAAATGAAAATGAATCCAGTCTTGTTTTAATTCAACAAAAAATGGAATATCACATTTGAGTTCTAGGCTTAATTTTAATTGAAACACTTGTCATATAACTAAACATGCATGTGTAATTGATCCATTTATCATTTGAATTGCTATAGAAAAGCTTGCTTAATAGAGTTTTGCTATCTGTTAAAGGAACACGCCGACTTTTTGGGACTTTAGCTTATTCACCGTATCCACCAGAGTTAGATAAGTCCATACATACCCTTCTCATCTCCGTGTGTGCCGTAACTCTGTCTGACGCACCCACCGCTAGCCTAGCTTAGCACAAAGACTGGAAGTAAATGGCTCCAGCTAGCCTACTGCTCCCAATAAGTGACAAAATAACGCCAACGTTTTCCTATTTATATGTTGTGATTTGTATAGTCACAGTGTGTACAAATAACAAGGTCACATGGCGAGACAGCCATCTTTTAACCGTATACATACTGGGAACTATATTCTCAGAAGACGAAGCACTGCTACTTGGGCGGAGTGATTAGCGCAACACTCTGAGCGAACTCTCTGCTCCTCACCACGGGGCTTCTCGGGTGCTGCGAGCAAATCACTCCGCCCAAGTAGCAGTGCTTCGCCTTCTGGGAATATAGTTCCCATTATGTATACGGTTAAAATATGCCTGTGTCTCATATGACCTTGTTATTTGTACACACTGTGACTAAACAAATCACAACATAGGAAAACATTGGCGTTATTTTGTCTCTTATTGGGAGCAGTAGGCTAACTGGAGCCATTTACTTCCAGTCTTTGTGCTAAGCTAGGCTAGCGGTCCGTCACCGTCAGACAGAGTTACATTAAATGAAAAGGGTATGTATGGACTTATCTAAATGGGGGATACGGTGAATAAGCTAAAGTCCCAAAAAGTCGGCGTGTTCCCTTTAACATCAGCTACTCATAGTTCTCACCTGTGAACTGTGTGCAGTAGATCTTAACGACCTGACACCTACAGTAGGTGTCACCCACAAGGTAATGCATCATGTATGAAACTACATTGCAGTGAAAGATCACTGATAAAAGCAACCAAATGGTACTAAGGGGGGATTTACTGAAAAATGAATTGCTCCCACTGATAGTGTGGTTAATTACCACATGCTATCTGAATCACCTCTTCAAAATGCCGAAGGCATACATTACTACACAACACATCTGGAAATATGGCTGTTTATAATGCTCTTCTACATCATTTGATGAATATCTGCTGCAAATATCAAAGGGAAATTTACACAATGTACACATTTTTAATGACATTTTGTTTACCATCTGCTTTCTGTTGGTGGTTATAGCTACATAATAGAGTTTTTGTGAACAAAGCACAATATATTATTAAGCCTAATTTATTTATGACCACATTTCTACCAGATCCGATTTATATAAATACCATTCTAATATGCTGATTTTCTGCTCAAGAAACATTTCTTATTATTATCAATGTTGAAAACACTTGTGCTGCTTAATATTTTTGTGGAAAACGTGAAACATTTTTTACAGGATTCTTTGATGAATAGAAAGTTTGAAAGAACAGTAGTTTTCTCTGTTTTTAACAATGTAAAAGTAATCATTGTCGCTTTTGATCATTTTAATGCATCCTTGCTGAATAATAGTATGAATTTATTTTTAAAAAATCTAACTGACAAACCTTTGATACATTTATGAGTATACATAATAGCAGTCAATCTTTTTCATTTTGGTGCATCACTAATGTTGACTTTTTTTCTCTCTTGTTCTGTAGTGATTGTAGTGCTGTTTGCTGCCCTGAAACGTCAGAAGAAGAAAGAGCCCCTGATCATCTCCAAGGAGGACGTGAGGGACAATGTCGTCAGCTACAATGATGAGGGTGGCGGCGAGGAGGACACACAGGCCTTTGACATCGGAGCGCTTCGGCATCCGGAAGCAATGGAGGACAGCAAAATGCGTCGGGACATCCTGCCCTCCGAGTCACTCTACCCCCCGCCGCCGCTCCGTAGGACCATTGTGCCGTCCCGAGAGAACACAGACGTGCTGGACTTTATCAACCAGCGCGTGCAGGAAAATGACGGCAACCCCACGGCTCCTCCTTATGACTCATTGGCCACCTACGCGTACGAAGGTAACGGCTCAGTGGCCGAGTCGCTCAGCTCACTGGGGTCCGTGTCCTCGGAGGGGGCGCAGGACTATAACTACCTCAGCGACTGGGGGCCACGCTTCAGGAAGCTAGCAGACATGTACGGCGGGGAGGACAGTGACTGGGACTCCTAATGGACAGACTGCGGAACAAGACTCATTTGCTGATCTGCCTCTACATGAAGACTGGAGTGGCAGAATGAGGCAGCCTAATTTCTTTTACAAAGTGCCCTTTTATCCTTCTCTTTGTCCTACAATCAGTCAGCCGGTTTCTCTGTCGTGATTGGCTGTGCGTTTTCTCAAAAGAGGAGACGAACTTTCCGCTCCGCATCTGTCTGCGGACTTCTCATCAGAAAGATCATCTGTGGTGACATCTTTCTGCATAATCCCAGATTGTTCTGGAAATGTCTACGGTTTTTCATATCTGTAACCATCACTGAAAAGCCAAGCATCTGATGCGGAAACGCTGTTCAAATACTGCTGCAAAGAACAGTTTATCAGTTGACAGTGAGCCTCTGAAACACTTGAAGTGAACTTGAGCAGGTCATTGACTAAAAGGCCAAGGCTGAGTACTTTATGAAAGTAATGAAACCACCGCCAAACTCGGGCCTGTGAATTCCCCATCAGACCTCAATGTGTTGCGGGCGGCTTAGAATCAAACAGTTCAACATCATAGGAGTTGTCAAATAACTGGGAGGAATTTTCAAACTATTACTATTAACCATTTGCATAATTTTATTAATCTACTTACGCACTCAAGAAAAAATGTGTTGTCCTGTAACCCGGAATCAAGACTGGTTGTGTGAAACCCATCTAGAAAATGGGTCAGAAGATGTTTCATGGTTGGCACTGGTTTTCATCATCCACATGAAAAAGAAAAATGCCAGAAGCTTACAATTATCTGCTATGTCATTGGACCTAAATGTGTTTCTTCTTCTTTTAGCAGTCTGACTAACGTTTGGTTGAACTCAGAACTGCTTAGTATGACTTTCTTCTTGTGAGAGACACACTTCCACACGGTCCCTTAATGACATGCTGCAAACCAATAGCCAGGGAAGTAATAAAAGCTCAACTGATTTATTCCTCGGCTGAATGTTAACCACAACAGTGTTGTATTGAGGTGTGAGTCAAATCTTAAAGTAAATCACTCCGCAATGATTGCGCCCTCTCTTCAAACCAGAAAATGAGCCTTGAGATTGCCTTCACCTCTTCGCTTAGGAGGGGGTGAGTCAGCTCTGAACACAGTGCTCGAGCTGGTAAATATTTGTGTTTTAGAAGCAGAATTTCCATTATTTGTCATTGATATGCTGTAAAAAAGAAAAAAAGAAAAGAAAAAGATGGTTACTCATGCTGTAAAAACTTGGTTTAATGAACAGTGCTTTGTACCAGTGAATTGGGAGAGTAGATTATGTCCATGTACTACTTTACTTTATATCTTGTGAAATTTTGTACCAAATATTTATATACCACAATGATGACTAAATATTCTTGAAATATGTACATTCGCTATTATTGTTCCCGTGTTTTGAACGTGTTCAACTATAAATGTGAGCTGGTTGGAGTTCATTTGATGATGTGCAAATGGAATCAAACTTTCATTCAAATAAATGTTCTCTTTTACAGAAAACCTTTGCAATTCTTTGCACACCCAGAAAACACTTACAAATGCATTGCGTTAAGCTTTTGACTTATCACAAGCAATTTGTATTTATTTATTTATTTAGCAAATTACAGTTGGTCTGCTGCCCATTTTGTGAGCTAAGATAAGTTCAATCAACCTAAAATAAATGTGTTTTTTATGATGTACAGCGGGTGAAATAAGTATTGAACACGTCACCGTTTTTCTCAATAAACATTTTTCCAAAGGAGCTGTTGACATGAAATTTTCACCAGATGTTGGTAACAACCCAAGTAATCCATAAATACAAAGAAACCAAAACAAAGAAGTTCAGAAATAAAGTTATGTGTAATAATGTGAAATAACACAGGGAAAAAGTATTGAACACATGAAGGGAGAAAGGGAGGTGCAAAAAGGCATGGAAAGCCAAGATAACAGCTGAAAACTATCAGCAATTAAAAAGCAGAGACTGTCCTCCTCCGAAAAACGACCCCATATGTCGTTTGTACATGCAGCGTATTACGACCTATAGTGGCGTTTTAAAATGAAGCGCCCTCTAGCAGTCTTATATATGACAGTCTCGTTTATCGGGTGTGTCGTCATCAAATGACCTTTGACTGTCGTTACCAATAAAAACAAAATGCGGCAAGAAAAAGAATGTCCCTGACCGCCGTAATCAATATCTGTTTTATTTAATTTAAAGATCTATTTAATGTATCGTTGTGAGACTTGTGACTGTCGGCAATTCATGTGTAAGTATAAGTGTAGTTTGATATTTTTTCTTTACAAATGGGTTGCGATTGCCACTGAATGAATGTGATTTTACCACAGTATATTAGCTCGATCCTGCTAGTTAAAGCACAGTGCCCATAAATTTTTACCATAGTAATTAGTTTTACTGTGGTATTTTTAGTTAAATAAGACAACGCCATGCTTTTAAGACTGTGGTTTTACTGTGGTATTTGTAGTTAAAGCACAGTAAGTTACCACAACACATACCTTGGATTTAACACAGTAACTGTAACGTTAAATTTACTGTGGTATTTGTAGTTAAAGCACAGTAACTTGCATGCTTTTACCACAATAACTGTTTTTACTGTCTACTATTTGTAGTTAGAGCACATGAGTAACCACAGCACTTACCATGGTTTTACCAGAGTAACTGTCGTTTTACTGTGGTATTTGTAGTTGAACAGTAACAAATCACTTGCCATGGTTTTACTACAGTAACCATAGTTTTACTGTGGTGTTTGTAGTTGAAACAGTAACACAACACTTGCCATGGTTTTACCACAGTAACCATAGTTTTACTGTGGTGTTTATAGTTGAAACAGTTACACAACACTTGCCATGGTTTTACCACAATAATCACAACACTGGCCATGCCTTTAATACCTTTTTGTAATGTAATTGTAAATCAATATTCTTTTTCTGTCTTGCAGTTACTTCAGATCACATACTCCTCCATCTCCATCTCCCACAACAACCTTTAATCCAACAGCTCTTTTAAGAGGCCATCTCTCGCAAAAACTCACTTTCTGTCTCTCTCTCTCTCTCTCTCTCTCTCTCTCTCTCTCTCTCTCTCTCTCTCTCTCTCTCTCTCTCTCTCTCTCTCTCTCTCTGTTTTTTTTTAACTGTAATTAATTTACACATTTTTTTGCTCTCTTTCTTTCTCTTCTTCATCATGGAATATTTTTAAAAATCAAAATTTGATCAATTCTGTCAGAAAGCTGCTATTAACAGGGAACTTGAACTCAAAGCTCCCAGTGCTGATCTTGAAGAAGCTGCCAGGGAGGCTGAACAGGTCCTTCAAATTAGGTAATGTTGAACACATTTAGTTATAGCTGATTTGCTTTAATGAATGTATCCTTATTTTATGTTTTATTAACTTTCCTTAAAGTCCTTCCTCCCAAATAATTTGGTCACGGATCATTTTTAACACACTGTCTCAACATGTATATATTTCTCTTTGTTTCAGCTGAAAAGGAAGTGCTGTCAAGGGCTTGGTAAACCTGTTTTCGTGGAGATGGATGAATTCGGCCATCTTGTGTGTTTATGGAGATGGAAAAAAGCTGCAAAGGCAAATGTTTCCAATGGTATGTCTGTGTTGGTCTTAACCCTTGATTGAATATTACTGCAGTTACATTTTGCACAGCATTTGATGTTTCTTAAACTTTGTTTTACATACTACACTACCCCATCAGTAAGAACCCACAATGAAGCGTCATGTTGATGTAGTAATAGTTCATACAATTGACCAAGCCAGCAAATTCATATGATATTATGCAAGTGCACTCGTACAAAATTCTATGACTTTTACTCCAGCTGCTGTCATTGGCCATTGCCTCAACTCTCTTGCAGATTGTAAGTAGTTGGACCGTTTATATCAGAAAGTTCATATCAAATCCATTGTATTTTTTATTAACCTTTACATATTGGCGCCGTCTCTTCTCGTACCAACAGTACATGATATCTTTCCACATGTTGATTTTTATTGACCACATCTGTTTAAGAAGCAAGAGTCTGGAAATGCTAGTTTAACAAGTTACGTGACACATCAGATCTTCAAAGAACTTGTCCTAATCAGATCACTTAAACAATTAGTTCACCCAAAAATGAAAATTCTGTCAGTAATTGCTCACCCTCATGTTGTTCCAACCCGTAAGACTTTCATTCATCTTCAGAACACAAATTAAGATATTTTTGATGAAATCTGAGAGCTGTCTCACTCCTCCATAGAAGCTAAGGGATCGAAACTTGCCGGCCTAGAAAGTTAGAAAAGACAATGTTTAAAATAGTCCAAGTGACTACAGTGGCTCAACCTTGAGTTTATCCAGCGACGAGAATACTTTTTGTGCGCAAAAATAACGACTCATTTAATTCTTCATTTTCTTCTCTGTGGGCCTCTGAGTGAGTTTACGTAGTGTAACAGCGCAGCGCTTCTGTGTTGTACGTCAGAACGTAGGCTTGCTATTGGCCGACGCAGGTCATGTGTGTGATGCGTGTGACGTACAACACAGAAGCGCTGCGCTGTTACACTACGTGGCTCACTCAGAGGCCCACACAGAAGAAAATGAAGAGTTGAATAAAGTCATTATTTTTGCTTGTTTTTGCACACAAAAAGTATTCTTGTGGCTTGATAAACTTATGGTTGATTGACGAAAGTCTTACGGGGTTGGAACTTGGAACAACATGAGAGTGAGTAATTACTGACAGAATTGTCATTTTTGGGTCAACTAACCCTTTAAGTTCGTTCATAACACCAATAACAATAACTATAATGATAACTATTTTAACATCCACAACAAACGGTTAAAGTTGGATAGATCCTGATTGGTTGTCAGTGTTTTTATAGTTCATCATGTGATTTAATAAAATTCTCTTTTGTCCTTTCTTGCAGGATTTGTCACAAATTACTTAGTCCTGCTCCATCAGCTCTCTACAATATCAAACTCCTTCAGCTCTCTACAATATCAAGCCCAATGGCTCTTTTAAGACCCAACCCATCCAAAAGCTTCCACATCGCTCTCTGTCTTGTGTGGCACATCTGCTCTCAGCCCTTCTTCACTCTTATTGCTAATTTCCACTCTGACCATGTCTACTTGTAATAATTTCTTTTCTACAGTGAACACTCAGATTTTACTGTGAGCACTCCTGTCACCATCCCTCCCACTGTATTCTACTTGCCAACACAGAGAAAGAGGGCGGGAATGGTAATGTAAAAATAACCTATTTTCTTTCTTTTTAATATTATTTCCTTAATTGTTTCAACTTAATGTTATTGAATTGCATAATATGTAATTATATAAATATATATATATATATATATATAAATTTATTACATGGCTTGGTTGAATTCTAATGTAGAATGCGGTCTGTTGTTTCTTGAAAACAGACCGCTGCTAAGTATAACACACCGTTGCCATGAAAAACAGAGCGTTGCAATGGATTCTAACCGTAGAGACGTAGCGCTAAACGCTATTTTCTTTAGCGGAAGCAATACAATCATTTTTAAATCAATAAACTCCTTTTTAAATCAATATTTTGAGTCAAATTATTGATATATTTGGTATGTAGCCATGTAATAAGCGGGATAATGTCCCTTACACATTATCCCTTACATATATCATTCCAGTTCAGTTTTCTCCATCCATCTGAAATGCCAATCAAAATTACATGTTAAATACTATTCATTGTTGTTTTAAAGGGGTTTCGGTTACATATCAGTTACTTTATCAATCAGTGTTTTTTTTAAGAGTTTTCTATTTTTCACTATAATTGATTACCTCAATGCAGATATTTTTTTATATAACCAACCTATTTTTTTGTTTTCTTTTCTACATAGTGGCGCAAACTGGAGAAGTACCTGTGTGACAGAGGATGCTGTGCTGGGCGCTTATCTTTGTATTTAAACAGTTTGACATATAAATAAACATTGGGAAATTACTACAAAATGTGTCCATTCATTATGCTTTTTTTGAGCTTTTTTTTTTTATTCCTATATTTATACTAGCTAATAATGGTAATGGGGTCCATTTCCTGGAAACACAGAAGTGATTAAATAATTATATACCTTTAATACATTGTAAATGTTATAGAATTACTTCATTTGAATAGTAGCTGAACTTATCTTTGTTTAAGAAATACTGAATGCTTGAATAATTATCAGAGGATTAGTTTTTTGTAAGCAAATGAAACTTTTTGAATTATTTTAATACTTATTTGTCATACAGTATCCAACTGCAACATTTTTCTATTGCGTGTAATCTATTGTTGCATCGGGTTATGCAATGCAATCTGTCATTTTAGTTTTATATTTAATGGGGACAAATAAATGTTTAATTTGTCCATTCACCACAAGAACCTGGAAGATCCTGTCATAAATGACCATATATGGACAAGTAAGTGTGACGCATCTGCTCAACTGGGTTGTCATTGGCTTTGACATTTCCTTGGCACCTACAGGACTGGCTGTGGTTGGACAATCTTTAAACCCATATTACTAAACGTTTAATGTTGCAAAGTACGTTTTGCTGTTATAATTACGTCAGTAATACATAAAGTTAACAATGTGGTGTTGATTTGTTGTGAGAAATTACCCCTTTACCGAGATCCTAACCCTAACCCTAAGTATAAGTTAACTGAACTACAAACAAAGACTATTGCCAAATAGCTTATAATGATAGAGGCTCATGGGTAATGTAGTTTAAAACGTTTAATAAAGAAATTTTTAAAAAAAATACTATCTTTACTGAACATAGGGATATCTAATCATGGTCATTGTGAAAACCTCTAAGACATATTTGAGAGGCAGGCTAAAATTTGGTATTTTACTATAAGCACTTTTTAAAACGCCTTTATACCACCTTTTCATATATATATATATGATTTTTTTTAAAGTGAAGTCAACATCATTATGTAAACATAGCATAAGAAGTGTTGACAATAAACAAAGACATCAATTTAAACAACCAATACACTTGTGACACTTCATTGTACAACATTGTTTTACTGAATGGCATACTGTCCAAGTACACACACAGTGTGTAACTTATGGCTCAAAAGTCTTAACAAAAAATGAATGCACTGCAAAGCATCATAATGTAAAAGTTCTGGACATCAGAAATTTGAATGCTCATCCTGCTTATAGTACAGGATCCATGTTGATCTTTCCCTGGTACATCATCCTCAGTGTGCCTGAAGTGCCCATTACAATATAGCCCATGCAGTCTCTTGTGATGCATCTTTCAGCCTTTCACTTCATGTAACTGAAATTTGGCATATTTACTGTATTTGACACAGCATCTAAGTCCTAAAACATATACAATGGTAACATTCTAGCAAATGATTGTCCCAAATGTCATTAATATGACAAATCTTCATGTCTCAATTAAAACAATCATGGTTATTATGTCTTATTACAAAATCTAATTGTATATTTACCAAACACAATCCTTAATAAATAATATTCACCATATGTTGTTATCCAACACCATGTACAAAACTATACTGGATAATACAGCATAAATACAGCTAAAGTAGCATATAAAGACTTATGATATTTGAGAGAAATAAAAAAGGGTTGTTATAATCATGATATTTATCTCCCTATCAAAATCTTCTTCCATGTATATAAATAATATTCACCATATGTTTTTATCCAACACCATGTACAAAACTTTACTGGATAATACAGCATAAATACAGCTAAAGTAGCATATAAAGACTTATGATATTTGAGAGAAATAAAAAAGGGTTGTTATAATCATGATATTTATCTCCCCATCAAAATATTCTTCCATGTATATAAGCAATTTGCAATTGTTATCGAGCACAGTACAGTACAAATGATGGACAAAAGATGTGATCAAATCAAATAATTTTATTGTCACAAAACCATGAACCCAAGTGTGTACAGGTGATGAAATTCTTTTTTGCAAACTCTGCAGAATGACAGTATGGATGACAAGTATAGAATATTTACACAACACATACAGTATTAATATACACAGTATATGTTAGGGACTCAATACAAGTAGAGAACAATATATGGTACAATATTATACTATACACAGATTGAAAAATGAAAAAAATAACAAACAAAATAATCACAGTATACATATACAGTGCAGTACGGTATGAATGAGTGAAAATAGAATGTCAGGGTCCAGAATGATACTGAGTAAGAGTCCAGTCAGTGTAATTGAAAAAATGTAGAGCATATGAGGTTGGGGGGTGGGGGTTGCTGTGTGTTTTACTGGTATGAGTCCAGTCTGCTGGTGCGGGTTCTACGATAACCTCTGCCTGATGGTAACGGTGAGAGCAGTCCATGGCTCGGGTGTCTGGATTCTCCGTGCTTTCCTCACACACACCTGTAGGAAGGGAAGTTTCCTCATACACTCCCTTGTCCTGGAGGGAGGGAAGCTCACCTCCAACAGTGTTCTGTGCAGTTCGTAGAGCTTTGCAGTGATGCAGCCAGTCAGGATCCTCTCCACAGTGTAAAATTGAGGGTTGATTTGAGTGTTTTGGTGCTCACACTGAACATCCTCAGCTGTCTGAGGAAGAAAAGACACTGATGAGCCTTCTTCAGCACAGCATCAGGGTGGATGGGTGAAGTTCTAACCAAAGAAAATATGTATTTAGGAGGTGGTAAATCAGCAAACCATATATAATAGTATTATTTAAAATTGTTGCACTAGACCAGGGGTAGGCAAGTTCGGTCCTAGAGAGCCACTGTCCTGCAGAATTTAGTTCCAACCCTAATCAAACACACCTGAACAAGCTAATCAATGTCTTCAGGATTACTAAGGCTATAGGCAGGTGAGGTTTTTCTGAGTGTTGGAGCCAAACTCTGCAGGACAGCGGCTCTCTAGGACCGAACTTGCCTACCCCTGCACTAGACTTACCATTGATTCCATGGGCCGTAACTCTGACCTGTCAATGTAGAGCTGGAATGTATTCTTCACAGTGGATAACTGATGCAGTGCTGCACTTGGTGGCCACAGAATCGTCTCCTGTCAACAAAAACTCCATCTCTGGCCTCAGACCCATTTCTCCTTAGTCTGGACCATGTGAACTGACCAACTGCGTGAAGACGGACCTAAGCATTGAGTGTGTTCAGTGCCAGCTATCGGCTCCTCTACCTCTTGATGTAGTCTTTCTGTACAAGTAGAAAATGAGAACATAATACAAGCAGTCATAACAAATTAATAATGTATTTAAAACTAGTGCAACATGCCTATTTCTTCATCAACTGGCTTCATCCTCCTTCAAACAATCAGACAAAACAACAATTTAATAATAACTCCAGAAAAACTGTCAGTACTCACCATATAAAGTAGTTTCCAGCTATAAACATGTATGTATGAGTATCTATGAATACATGAGAAGGCCATGTTCATTTCTCATCCCCAACAGGACTGGTTGTCCTGGTGAATACTGGTTTGCCTGGCTTGCTCTTTTTCAGCTGTAAAACAAGAAATGTCTATTGAACCCATGTTTAAATACTATTGTTGTTTAAACATGTACATTAAGACAGGAACTGAGATGGGCAGAATTTTGGGTGTAAGTTTTAATAATGAGAGAAAGGTGGTACTAGAAAAAGCTGTATCTTCAATAGCAAGCTATATTAATAAATGAATTCCTTTAAACATGATTACTTGCTGCCAGTATTGTTGTAAGCAGTTTAAAGGCCTCTTCACACAAAGGATGAGCCCACACTGCAGCTATTTAACATATAACGACACAGAGGAACAATTTCGTTGGAATCACTTTCAGAAATGTTGTTTTTTTCCAGCTGATGAACTATAAAAATTTTGACAGCCAATCAGAATCTACTCGACTTTAAAAAGCTTAAGCACTTAAAATGGCAGACAACATTACCACAGCACGCACTTTTGATAATAAACAGAACTTTATCGTCCGTTTGTTGTGGATGTTAGAATATTTATCATTATAGTTATTGTTATTGGTGTTATGAACGAACTTAAAGGGTTAGTTGACCCAAAAATGACAATTCTGTCAGTAATTACTCACTCTCATGTTGTTCCAAGTTCCAACCCCGTAAGACTTTCGTCAATCAACCATAAGTTTATCAAGCCACAAGAATACTTTTTGTGTGCAAAAACAAGCAAAAATAATGACTTTATTCAACTCTTCATTTTCTTCTGTGTGGGCCTCTGAGTGAGCCACGTAGTGTAACAGCGCAGCGCTTCTGTGTTGTACGTCACACGCATCACACACATGACCTGCGTCGGCCAATAGCAAGCCTACGTTCTGACGTACAACACAGAAGCGCTGCGCTGTTACACTACGTAAACTCACTCAGAGGCCCACAGAGAAGAAAATGAAGAATTAAATGAGTCGTTATTTTTGCGCACAAAAAGTATTCTCATCGCTGGATAAACTCAAGGTTGAGCCACTGTAGTCACTTGGACTATTTTAAACATTGTCTTTTCTAACTTTCTAGGCCGGCAAGTTTCGATCCCTTAGCTTCTATGGAGGAGTGAGACAGCTCTCAGATTTCATCAAAAATATCTTAATTTGTGTTCTGAAGATGAATGAAAGTCTTACGGGTTGGAACAACATGAGGGTGAGCAATTACTGACAGAATTTTCATTTTTGGGTGAACTAATTGTTTAAGTGATCTGATTAGGACAAGTTCTTTGAAGATCTGATGTGTCACGTAACTTGTTAAACTAGCATTTCCAGACTCTTGCTTCTTAAACAGATGTGGTCAATAAAAATCAACATGTGGAAAGATATCATGTACTGTTGGTACGAGAAGAGACGGCGCCAATATGTAAAGGTTAATAAAAAATACAATGGATTTGATATGAACTTTCTGATATAAACGGTCCAACTACTTACAATCTGCAAGAGAGTTGAGGCAATGGCCAATGACAGCAGCTGGAGTAAAAGTCATAGAATTTTGTACGAGTGCACTTGCATAATATCATATGAATTTGCTGACTTGGTCAATTGTATGAACTATTACTACATCAACATGACGCTTCATTGTGGGTTCTTACTGATGGGGTAGTGTAGTATGTAAAACAAAGTTTAAGAAACATCAAATGCTGTGCAAAATGTAACTGCAGTAGTATTCAATCAAGGGTTAAGACCAACACAGACATACCATTGGAAACATTTGCCTTTGCCGCTTTTTTCCATCTCCATAAACACACAAGATGGCCGAATTCATCCCTCTCCACGAAAACAGGTTTACCAAGCCCTTGACAGCACTTCCTTTTCAGCTGAAACAAAGAGAAATATATACATGTTGAGACAGTGTGTTAAAAATGATCCGTGACCAAATTATTTGAGAGGAAGGACTTTAAGGAAAGTTAATAAAACATAAAATAAGGATACATTCATTAAAGCAAATCAGCTATAACTAAATGTGTTCAACATTACCTAATTTGAAGGACCTGTTCAGCCTCCCTGGCAGCTTCTTCAAGATCAGCACTGGGAGCTTTGAGTTCAAGTTCCCTGTTAATAGCAGCTTTCTGACAGAATTGATCAAATTTTGATTTTTAAAAATATTCCATGATGAAGAAGAGAAAGAAAGAGAGCAAAAAAAAAATGTGTAAATTAATTACAGTTAAAAAAAACTGAGAGAGAGAGAGAGAGAGAGAGAGAGAGAGAGAGAGAGAGAGAGAGAGAGAGAGAGAGAGAGAGAGAGAGACAGAAAGTGAGTTTTTGCGAGAGATGGCCTCTTAAAAGAGCTGTTGGATTAAAGGTTGTTGTGGGAGATGGAGATGGAGGAGTATGTGATCTGAAGTAACTGCAAGACAGAAAAAGAATATTGAATTACAATTACATTACAAAAAGGTATTAAATGCATGGCCAGTGTTGTGATTATTGTGGTAAAACCATGGCAAGTGTTGTGTTACTGTTTCAACTATAAACACCACAGTAAAACTATGGTTACTGTGGTAAAACCATGGTAAGTGTTGTGTTACTGTTTCAACTATAAACACCACAGTAAAACTATGGTTACTGTGGTAAAACCATGGTAAGTGTTGTGTTACTGTTTCAACTATAAACACCACAGTAAAACTATGGTTACTGTGGTAAAACCATGGTAAGTGTTGTGTTACTGTTTCAACTATAAACACCACAGTAAAACTGTGGTTACTGTGGTAAAACCATGGCAAGTGCTGTGGTTACTGTGCTTTACCTACAAATAGTAGACAGTAAAAACACAGACTGTGGTAAAATCATGGTAAATTACTGTGTTTAATTACAAATACCACATTACAACTACAGTAACTGGTAAAAAAAACATGTTAAGTCTTGTGTTACTGTGCTTTAACTACAATAGTACACAATACAAACACAGTTACTGTGGTAAAAGCATTGTAAGTGTGGTTACCGTGGTTACAGTTACGGTGGAAGAAGCATGGTATAACGTTACTGTGCTTTTACTACACATGACATAGGATCGACAGTTACTGGTAAAACATAGTAAATGTGTGGACTTTTTGCATGATATCTTTCCCAACACAGGCAAATTTCAATGTTTGAATGTCACAATGAAAACTAACTTTATAATGCTGGCGTGCGTTTGAATGAACGTCACACAGCTTGAAATATAAATACCGATTTGAAACACGACATCATTTAATTCATAAACACGGGACTATATACGGATGGAAACCCTACCTGTACGTGTGATGAAGTCATCAAAAAGATATATTTTTATAGCAATAAACTACTTTGAATAGCTGGGAGAGTTTGACGTAAACTGGTAACGTTAGCAGGTAGATAAAAATAACCCATAATGCATCGAGGTTTATAATGCATTTCTCCATATCTCCAGCTGCCGGTAGGGGCGCACATTTAGGAAACGCTCTTATGTGTCGTATTTGAAGGTAGTCACAAACGACCTAAATGGTCGTATGGGTTGGAGGACTTGTTGAAAAAGCAATCCAGACCCTTGTCAGTACAAATTAATATCAGCTGGTTCAGTCTCAACTGATGGCCTACAAAAAGGACTTGACAATTGCCAAGGTGTCACACAAGACACATCCCATGATGGGTAAAAGCAAAGAGCTGTCTCAAGACCTTCGCAGTCTAATTGTTGCAAAACACAATGATGGCATTGGTTATAGGCGCATTTCTAAGCTTCTGAATGTTCCAGTGAGCACTGTTGGGGCCATAATACGGAAGTGGAAAGACAATCATTTCACCATAAATTTCGACCAGGTGCTCCTCGCAAGATTTCTGACAGAGGAGTGAAAAGAATAGTCAGAAGAGTTGTCCAAGAGCCAAGGACCACTTGTGGAGAGTTTCAAAAAGACCTGCAATTAGCAGGTGCAGTTGTCTCAAAGAAAACCGTAAGTAATGCACTCCACCGCCATGGCCTGTATGCACACTCACCACGCAAGACTCCATTGCTGAAGAAAAAGCATGTTGAAGCTCGTTTAAAGTTTGCTGCACAACATTTGGAGAAGCCAGTGAAATACTGGGAGAATATAGTGTGGTCAGATGAGAGCAAAATTGAACTGTTTGGATGCCATAATACACACCATGTTTGGAGGAGAAATGGCACTGCACATCACCCTAAAAACACCATACCAACAGTGAAGTTTGGAGGTGGGAACATCATGGTGTGGGGCTGCTTTTCAGCAAATGGTACTGGCAAACTTCACATAATTGAAGGAAGGATGAATGGGCAAATTTACGGAGACATTCTTGACAGAAATCTGCTGCCATCTACCAAGATGATGAAGATGAAACGAGGGTGGACATTTCAGCAAGACAATGATCCCAAACACACAGCCAAAGAAACTCTCAACTGGTTTCAAAGAAAGAAAATAAAGCTGCTAGAATGGCCCAGCCAATCACCTGACTTAAATCCCATTGAAAATCTATGGAAAGAACTGAAGATCAAGATTCATAGAAGAGGCCCACGGAACCTTCAAGATTTGAAGACTATTTGTGTGGGGAATGGGCCAAAATCACACCAGAGCAATGCATGCGACAAGTTTCTCCATGTCTTGAAGCTGTCATTACCAACAAAGGCTTTTGTACAAAGTATTGAATAAATAACAGTAAGCGTGTTCAATACTTTTTTCCTGTGTCATTTCATCATTATTACATGTAACTTTATTTCTGAACTTCTTTGTTTTGGTTTCTTTATATCTATAGATTACTTGGGTTGTTACCAACATCTGGTGAAAATTTCATGTCAACAGCTCCTTTGGAAATGGACGTGTTCAATACTTATTTCACCCGCTTTATATATATATATATATATATATATATATATATATATATATATATATATATATATATATGAGAGAGAGAGAATCATACAAGTATATATTAGTA
This sequence comes from Rhinichthys klamathensis goyatoka, assembly GCF_029890125.1. Classification (NCBI taxonomy): domain Eukaryota; kingdom Metazoa; phylum Chordata; class Actinopteri; order Cypriniformes; family Leuciscidae; genus Rhinichthys; species Rhinichthys klamathensis. The sequence continues at coordinate 5,948,458 of NW_026606664.1, read as the reverse complement.
TTATACGATAGGATTTATTTTTAGTATATCTTTAATGCTCAATATATGGGCATGACTTTAACATGATTCTTAGAGGCCAAATGTCATGATCGTTATCAGAAAATGTCCAGTGTCTGCCCAAGATCGTCAGCTCATTAGGCCAATCTATAATGAAGATCTCAAAGCTCGCTACTGGATTTGGAGGGAGAGGAAACAGTATTAATTTTAAATTGATTGGGGATGAGCTGTTGTGAGGCAGATGGTGACATTTCAAACAATGCCGATGTTAACTCAATCACCCTGCCATCCAGCGCTCTCTGCAAATATGTACGTAGACACTCGTCTCATCTGGTCTCTGTGTGTCTACAAGGCCATTAAGGGCTTAAGCAACACTCCAGGATTCAGGTGCGCTAACCTCATTTAGAAGGGTCAGTATGCATGTCTTGGGAAAAAAATATGGAAAATTTGTACTCTAGCAGAAGGGCTTTTGCTTATAAGAGAAATTGGTTGAGGTTTATGCACTACTGAAAAAGCGGAAGCACAGATAAATCTGAAAACTAATTAAAGGATTCTAAGTTTAGAGGAATAGTTTGGCCCCACGAAAATCGTTTTAATATTTCAATTTACTTTTACCTCCCATATGCTGTTTTAATAAAACAAAAATAATATCAAATATTTTAATAATAATAAATAATATAAAGTAATACAAATTTGAACACAAAAATATTGTCTGTTGTTAGTCTTTAGTCATTAAAAAAGATGAGGGAAAAAATATTTCTTTTGTATGGTTTTCTATAAATTTAATTTGCATTTAAGGCACCATAAAACTCATCCGTAGAAGCTATATTCCAATCCTTCTGAAGCTATGATATAGCTTTAAATGAACTGACCCACATCTCAGTTAATATTCTGTGATAATGGTTCTGTTGTTTTTATGTTGATTTGTTGTTGTTGTCCCACTGCGGTCACTACGAACTATTGTATAGGAAACAAATCTATGGGAAAATATGTTCCATGTTCAAAAGAAACAACAGCTTACAGGTTTGAATGAAATGAGGGTGAATAATTAATGGGTCAACTATTCGTTAACGTAGCCTAATACATGCCCAGTCATAAGGCACAACTTTTTAGTATAATGGAGCCTGAGCAAAACCTAACAGCTTTTACCTGATATGCATAAGACATTAAGTTATGCTGCACTAAAATGTTGCAAACTCTAAAGACGTCTCTCTAGACTTGAGTTCATTACAAGCGTATATCTCGAATCAAATACGGCTGGTAATCGTAGGATAAGCCCCGAAGACAAGATTACATAAAATACGCAGTAATAAAAGCAAGGGCGGCACGAAGCAGAAGAAAAATGTACACTCAAGTGTGTTTTAATCTCTGTAACATTAAGCCGACTAAAGGTTAGTTGTGCTTCAGGCCCGCGCTGGATGTACGCTGGGGATCCGTGGCGGTCGTGGCCGACTCCGTGAAGGATTCGCCTGAATCAAGGGCAGTCAACATGTCACCGCAGCCGTGCTGCTGCTGAGGGTTGTAACTCATCATGGCCAAGGCTTAAAACGCTGCGTCGCTTCCCATTAGCCTCGCCTGTCTCTTTAGCCTTAATCTTTAATGGGCATGTCATGTTAGGGGAAATGCTAAACACCAATCTACCTCATCTTGGGCTTTGATTTTCTTCTCTTTCTACCCCACGCTTTCATGGGGTGCCGCATCCTCCGCTGTTGCCGTCATCGCTGACAGGCTAAGTTTTCATTGTTATTCACAAAAAGATGTCAAATTCTCGGATTAAACTTTACTCCAGAGAGTTCTAAAGCAACGTTCCCGCTTTTTTTTGTGCCCAAAATTATGTTTATATTCAATCTGTCAAGCTGCAAATGTTGTGAAGAGCACTGAAAGGTCTTTTGTCTGTGTTATCTAAGAGCTCCTGATGTTGTTTTGAATGCGTTGTGTCATGGCCTATTTTCCAGTCATTCACCGAATGAGTCCCATTCACTTGTACACTCATTTCGGTTACTTGTAGTTCTGACTCATTTAACAAGCAATAGGCTGTTTATTTGCCATACAAAAGACATTTAGCTATGGCTCAAAATAATCTCCCGAACAGCATGTTTAGTGATACTTACACCATCGTTCAACAGTTTAAGCAACAGTGACGGTTAAAACTTTACGCAGCCATCATTAGACTCTGATACAGTGAGTGCTTTTGATGGATTATTCTAATTAATATATGGACTCATGTGCTTTTCTTGGAATGGTACTGATAGGAAGTCTCTTATCTCGGAGTCCAACACATCTCATGTTTCAAAAGTGTCCAAACTTCCAGAACTTTTCAGTCTAATATGCATTGATAGAAAACTCTTTGAGTCTCTGAAGAAAAAAATCTTGTCAGCATTAATGCAACATGATCTTCCCCCCTGGTTTCTTTTTTTTTTTTTTTTTTTTATCTGAAAGCCTCCATAAAATTTATGAAAAAAGCTTGTGGGGAAAACTACACGAAACTCTAAAACTTAAACATTTTAGAAAATGTATAATGAAAATATGAAAGGTGTTGTATAGCTTTTGGGCTATGAATTGCCAGTGGTGGTAATGAATTTTACTTAAGTGTATTTTAAAGCAGGCTATCTTTACTTTATTACTTTTATCACTAAAGACAAATCTTACTTTTTACTCATGACATTTCACAAAAAAAGTTCATGCTTAATTCAAGTTTATTGTATATGAAATCATTGGTTATACAACTGTAAGTTATATGTAAACAATCTGCAGATGGAAGAGCTATTTACGTTCATTGTGTGAAATACTTGAATTTTGAAGACTAGTTTTCTAATAACAATAATTTATCATTTTTCCAGACTGACCTAAAACCTTTTAACCTCTGTCCACTCTGTGTGTTTAGGACATTAGACCTCTCTCCTTAAATACAGTCTTAAAAATAAAGGTTCCAAAAGGGTGTTTTTTGCAGCGATGCCATAGAAGAACCCCACAAATCTGCAAAACAAGTGTTGTCTTCAAGCACATCTGATGCAACTAATCAAGTGCTTCATTAGGTGTGTTTGAGTTAGAACACTGAAATATCTGAACTGGCTAGGTTTGTAGAGTGTCACGTTTGACTAAATGTCAATCAAGTATGGCTAAGTCAAAAGAATGCTCAATAAAACTATAAGAGAAGATATCATCCCCCTTCACAAACAAGGAACAGGATACAGGATGCTAAAAAGATAGCGAAGGCACTACATGTTCCTAGAGACACTGTTGGAAGCATAGTTCGCAAGTTCAAAGTTTAAGAAACAGTGGTTCCTGGATGGGGCAGAAAAACGAAGATTTCAACGGCTGCAACTAGATTTCTGAGAAGGCAGGTTCAGAAAAACCAACAGGCACAGGCACTGAGGTTTCAGCTTGCACAGTAAGGCGGGAACTAAACATGTGGTTTCCATGCCAGAACTGCAAGACGTACACCACTACTCACACAAAAGCACCAGAGAAGTGATCAAAATCATCTCAAATCAAATCAGCCACAGAAGTTTTGGGATTCATTTGGGATGTTCTGTGGATGTTCGATGGATCAGCGGTTTGTCTGGAGGAAGAAGAATGAAGCATATGCTGAAAAGAACACTCTGCCTACAGTTAAGCATGTTGGGGGCTCGGTGATGCTCGGGCTGCTTTGCATCCTCTGGCACTGGAAACCTGCAGCGTGTAGAAGGCAAGATTGATTCATTGAAGTATCAGGAAATTCTAGGAGAAAACGTCATGCCATCAGTGAGGAAGCTGAAGCTCGGGAGTCATTGGACCTTCCAACAGGACAATTATCTCAAGCACACCTTTAATTCCACCAAGGCTTGATTGCAGAAGAAGTCCTGGAAGATTCTACAGTGGCCATCACCTGCACGCAAACCCAAGAATATTACTAAACTGGAAGCCATTTCTCATGAGGAATGGGCAAAGAGAAGAAGCTGGTGTCTGGTTATACATCTTGTTAACAGCAAAAAGGTGTTCTACTAAGGACTAAAGATGCTTGCTATGAAGGGGTTGAATAATTTTGAGACTGCAGAAGTCATTAAAAGTTGCATTATCAGTTGAATTTGAGGAAACCACTTGAAACATTTGTTGTGTTTAGCCATTTCATTTACTTTTGTTTGATTTGTTCATTGCAAACAACTGAAAGTCTGTACATTTTGCCAATAAATCAATTGGGGGTTTGAATAATTTCGATTACAACTCTCTCTCTCTCTCTCTCTCTCTCTCTCTCTCTCTATATATATATATATATATATATATATATATATATATATATATATACCATATATGCATATATATACATACACACACACACACATCTATCTATAATGTATCAAACGATTGTATATATATATATATATATATATATATCACTAATATTTTTTTTTTTATTAGGGAATCAGTACTTTAACTCAAGTGCATGATTTGTGTACTTCATCAACCACTGTAAATTCCAAACCAAAAGTCCTAAAACTAGATGGCATCACACTAGTCCCATCACAGGGCCTTCAAATTTTTTTTGTCCTTTCACCCTGCGTATCTGAGTACATGACAGGTATTTGGTAATCACTGTCTGCCCATCAGAACAACACAGCACGTTGAAGAGTGAGCAGTCTGGAAGACAGCTGATGTCAAAAAGGCCAGCAAAAATTCATTAGAGTTTGAAATATTGAACCTGTAAGGCACCAAGTAACAATCTCCCACTGGGTTTCATGTCTAGTTTTTCATGTCTGTAGCAAATGTGAAGCCATGCGAGGATCCAGATCTGTAAGGACACCACTATTTTGTGTGCAGAAGGAGTCACAGCGCTCTTCTTTTGAACTTCTGAACCTTTGCAGCCACATTAGGCAAACGCTGTTTCCTGCTAGAGAGGACGTGAAGGTTCGCTTCAAAACAACGCACACCTGAGGTGCTAACATCTCTCTCCAATGGGCCGGAAAATGCAGCCTTTACCGCACACCAGTGGAAGCAAGGAACATTTATTGGCCACACAATGTCCGTCATCACGGGCCAATATGAGAAAGCAAAGAAGGCATTAAATTTTTACCCCAAATTCCCATTTTCCCACAGCTTAGCGCTTACCTGCCCCGGTGCGGCTCCAAAAAGCACGGCTATTGCTTTGTCATCAGGTGGTGAATTATCGGCGGAAATGTGAAGCTGTTGTCAAATTGAGATTTTCCAATATGCCTCTATCTGCCAAGTCTATGACTTTATGTTTACTCGGAGGGGGGATGGAGGGGTCCGAAGTAGAAGAAATGAAAGATCATCGGGTCTGCCGCATCTCATCCGCTTTTCTACATTTCATTTCACCCTCAGTATTCATTTTCCTGCCCCTAAAATGATCAGAATAATTCATGTGCTCCAGCGTTGCCTGTAGAATGTGATTTCCACTTCTCGGCCCTCTCAGCTGAACAACCCCACAGAGGCATTGGACTTTGAGGTCACTCGGCTCCAGCATAGATGATGCCCATATCTATAATTCAATGGACAGGAAAAAAGGGATGAGTACAGATCACAGACTACTTAGAAGACATACGGTGGTGTGGAATCTCCCTCGTGTCCACAAGATTGGATCCGCATTCCGATGGGGGCATCTAAAAGCAAAGTCCATTAGCAGGAACCTTTTCTTTAAAATATTCCTGCCCTCTGAAATGTTTGTTTTGGCCCTTTTAACTGAACTTTTAGTTTTAGTTTATTTTAGGGTCTTGTGCATTTGTAGATGTTTCTTTTTTTCAAATGTAAGTGTATCTCCGTTTTCAATTCGATCGCCCGAATGTCACTGAATTCACTTTAATGGCTAACACATGGCAATATGAAAATGGTTCCATTTTCGTCTTAGATGCACTTTACCAAGTCTAAGACTTCAGTGTACTAAACAGGGCTTTTTGCTCAGAAATGGGAGATATAAAAATTGCACTAGTTCAAACAGGATTACAGACCTTTTCATGTTGAGTGCTAGTCCTCTCAAGTTCGATCACAAGTGGCCATTAGGTCTTCTTGCATAGCTTCCTTCTCAAGCACTTCATTGATTTAACTCAAGAGCCTCTCTTAACCAGTCCAGTTACCTATTAATAATCCTTGTTGCGAACGGAGAACGCAGAAGCTTCTGCTGAGTATAACTCATTGTAGACCTTTCTAGGACAAGATTGTAAAGAAACGGACAAAATCTATTGCAGATCATCTCTTGCCTTGCGATGGAAATGCTGAATTGAAAGAACTTCAGAAAAACTTTACTGAATAGATACGCTTTCATGTTACAATTGATACTGTTCTTCGTCGTGGATCTGGGTTCTTGATTCGATCTATGCGCTTTCACTATTTGCCTTAACAAACCAATAACAAACCAATTTTCTTCAATTTGCAACCACATGATGCATATAAAATGGCAATGAAATGGTTAATAATGAAGCAGAGTGAACCAGTAAAGCGTTTTCTTGGTCACATCACAGTCATAATGTCTTTTTCTGACATGATGCACCATGTACCACATTTGTGTTCAGAAGAACTGCTTTCAGAAAAGCATATTTTTTATTGATTTTCTACTAATTTTAGAGTCAAATACATTTATGTAATGCTTAACTGCTTGAATGTGTTTGTTACCTACAGCAGATGCATCATTGTGCATTAATGAAGTGGATACAGCATATTTGTATTTAAGTATCAACTGTTTTTTTAAGATTTATAAATGAACATTTAAAGGATTACTTTGGTATTTTTGGTATTCTCACATTTTTGGTATTTTCGTATTATCCAATCATTAAAAATGGATAGAAGTCACTCACTTTCACCATAAAGAATTACATTAATAATCACTTCAGGGCAAGATTTAAAAAACAAATGTAAATGGACCTGGTGCTGTTTTACTTCCTAACACTTAAACACTTTTGAAGACTAAATAATGCCCAAGTAGAAATGTTGATCGTCACCATATTATACCAAAAAAAAAAAAAAATCCCATTCCAGGCATTTAGAGTTTCTGTCCCAGATTTCAAGCAACTGCAGTCTTGCATTTAGATCTATGGTTCATTTCAAGCATGAGTGATCTAATCACTGACGCTCTCCACGCTCACCTTCATTCATGATTATTTCAGATATTGAGGGCCCTCTAAATCATCTATGGTACTTCAGCCACTTCTGCTTTGGTCTGATCTTCTCCACACCTCTCATTCTCAGAGGCTCCAAGGCGCTCTTAGACATGGGGCCGACGGCTCCACCTGCATCACTTCAAAAGAGACCATACTTTGTCTTAAGGGCTTTTAAGAAAGAAAAAGAACATTTTTGCTCTGTATTCATTGAGTGCCGACTAAATCGTATTGATTCAAGGGTAAATCACACGGGTTGAGACTATTCTCTGAATGATTATCCAGATTGTTAAAAATCTACGTTTGTCAAATTAATAATATATCAAGTTTTTTGTTTTAAAAAATGCTTTCTTTGACAGCAATGACATACGTAATAAAGTAATATATGCTTCATATCACATCCCACTGGGAAAGGCCATAAGTGGAAATACATTTAAATTGGCTGCCATAAAGCACGGCTGTCCCACTTTCTTGGGCACATTGTGTTAGGCTCCACATTTGAATTTTCAACTCTCAAAAGACACACACCTCATTAGGCATGCTGTGATGCCAAGAAAAGGAATGAATGGAATAAGACCGCTAATACATGAAAACTCCCCTGATAAAACATCGTCATTAGATAGCTTACAAAAATACTTTATTTTAGAGGATTGTTTGATTATTTAAGATAGCAAACAGTAGTGCATTTTCAATACTGTGGATTTACTGATGGAAACAAACAAAAGAGCTCCACCGGTTTTATATTGATCATTGTGCTCTAGACTGGAGAACATGTACATCCATCTGAACTGGACAGACTGGCAGCTGCTTCTATGTGCTGTTAACCTAGCTATCTGGGGGGAAAAGAGATTCTCCGTCTCAGAGTGGTTTTATATCATAAATCCAAGGTAAATGATAAAATCCCAGCTGTTTTTGATGAGTTGATGTACTGCTAAAAGGCAGCTTAAGCCCTGTAGGAAAATCAGTCTAAAATCAAGTTTACCTGCTTCTAGTAACAGTAAATCAAGGACAATTCATGAAGCTTAAAAAGGCGCACATACCATGTCTGTAGTTTCAGAATGCATTGAAACCAACTAAACACATGGATAAAAAATGCATCAGATCAGTAGTGTGTTCAGTTGTACTTATTATCAGACAAGCCTACTTGATCATGTCTGCATGTGGATGCTGTATGAATCAGGCATGTGAGCAGCTAAGGACAAAAAAGGAAGGAAAACATTCAATATGACTATACAACAAAAACAATTATAGTAATTTTTTTTCATTAATATGTAAGTTAAAGTTCATATATACACACATATATGTCACCTTGGATCACCAAACCAGTCACAAGTCACACGGGTATATTTGTGGCAATAGCCAACAATACATTGTATGGGTCAAAATAATCGATTTTTCTTTTATGCCAAAAATCATTAGGATATTATGTAAAAATCATGTTCCATGAAGATATTTTGCAAATTTCCTACCGTAAATATATAAAACATTTATTTTTGTGAGTGAATGCAGCACAATCGCGAACAGAAATGGACAACTTTAAAGGCGATTTTCTCAATGTTTCGATTTTTTTTGCACCCTCAGATTCCAGATTTTCAAATATAATAATAATAATTTTTTAATATATATATATATAATATATATATATATATATATATATATATATATATATATATGTAGTCTCTCTTTATGTATTCTGCATACCGCAAAGTCATGTATTCATATTCTAATATAGTATTGCTAATCCTCAAAGCAATGAAACTGATATATAGGCCCATATTAAATGTAACAGTATGACAAGGCCAAAAAATATGAGAAGAAATAATAAGTGTTTGTTACAGTAATATAGAAATTGGATGGATATTGATATTAATGTCACTATATTGCTATGGAAATTAAGCCTGATGCTTATATGCTATGATGAAATGAAAATATTTGAGTGAAAACATGTCCACTCTTCACCCATCTACATCACCTACAATTCACTCCCTTTCAAATAATTGTACACAGTATTGCCTGAGTTTTATTTACATCCTCACTGCCATCATTGAATTCAATTTGAGGTTGGATGCTAGTAACGGATAGCTTAATAAACCTGCTTCTCACCCGGCGCATCGCTGCAATGGGCCCGTACGAGCAAGAGGAGGGGAATGAGGAAAAAATCCTCTCTCTCTATTACCCCGGAGGACCACTTAAAACATCTCCTATAGAAGAGGAAATAAATGAGGGCACCAATCTCTCATCTCCACAAAAGCTCAATGCACAGGCATGGCTACGGAGCCTGGGGTAATGGGGGGGTTGGTGAGGTGGAGGCTCAAAGAGAGCAGAGGAGCACCTATCAATCTACTCTGACAACCTGTCCTGTTTTCTTCCTTTATGCCAAGCCAGAGAGCATCCCTCATCCATGTCCACTCCACCCCAGCTCCTATACTTTTGCCCCCCTCCTCTATGCCGTTCAATCTCTTTCTCTCACCCAGAAGGGATTCTGTCATCTACTATCGGCTCTGTCGTTAACAAGAAGGGAACACATCAAAGTGAGGCTGAATCCTCAGGAGGGGAGAGATCAAAGTTTGGCTCTAATCTCATCAGGAATGAAGCAGATTGATGAAGATTTGAGGAAGGGTGGTGGTCTGCTCAAAGACAGGAGTGTGCTGGGAGGAGGCAGAGGGGACCGCGGAGTGGGGAACCCGAAATCTGTCTTGCAATCAGGCACATGCTTCATATGGACACCTAATACTGTCAGGAAACGAGACTGTGTCCTGAAGTTTTCCTGCTCTTTGATTATTTTATTACCATTTCAAAAGAATATATGAATGACTGCAGGTGAACGGAGAAGCAAAAAGTCAAATTAACCCGCATCACCTTTTATATCACAATCTTTATACTCCTCCAGAAGCCTCAATCTAGTTTTCCATCTTCTTTGCCAAACAGTTTCCTGACATTTGTGAGGGTTAGCACAGCTCAGTTGTGACTACGCCGCTCTCTGAAAGCATTTGCTTGCCTCTTTTGCTGCAATCAACTCACTGATATCTCTATATGATTGTAGCACACTCTGCTGGTTACTGCAGCAACGTGTTGACACACAAGCTTGAGATATAAATAAATCAACCTTAAAACTAGATAGATAGAACTAGAATACATGTCAATGCAGAATATGCAGATCTTGCAGTATATATTTCTTATACGTCACAGATATTTAAAATGTTACTAACCATGACGGCATATGACATTTAGTCATAAGTAGTCTTATTCATGAGTCTTCCCGTGTCACTTCTCTGAAGCTGTCTGCAACGTCAACATGATCACTGAACTGTAAAAAAAGGGGGTTAACGTAATGTCAGGGGTGAAGGGTTTGTGCCAGCAGGCAAATTTAAAGGTTTCTTGTTGTTGTAGTAACACATGCAAAACCTCAAATTGCAGGAGAACAGAACTGACTTTTTTTTTTTTCAGTCCACTCATTAAAATACAGGAATATCAAACATGCCGTTCTCAATAAACACTGCTCCTGTACATCATGAACACAGAAATCTGGAAAAGAATGATCATATTGTGATCGGTGACATTGAAAACTATTGTGCAAAAGATTGCTTGCATGTCTTCAACAGAATTTGAATCATATTTTATTCAGACTTCATATATTTTCATGAACATATACCCTTGGTTTCTGTAGCTCCACTGATTGCGCACCGTATTAATGCCAAGGTAATGGGTTCAATTCATAGTAAAATCTAGTCAAATGTAACATGTGGAATGTACCGTAGGTCACTTTGGTTAAAAGAGTTGCATACATGTTTGAATGTTTATTGTGCATGTTTTTAATTCCTCTGAATGATGCTTGGCATAAAAAATACAATTGCAGCAGTTGTTCTGTTAATGTTTTCCATGACGCTCATGATATAATTACCAAAGAAATGTTTTCTTAAAACTGGAGATTCTGAATGTTCACTTTCATAAAATAATGAGCATATTTGGTAAAAAAAAAATTTAAAACATAATTGTTTGCTGGAATGTAGTTTATAGGTAAATCGATATTAAAAAAAATATTTTATATATTAATTTTGAGATTTACTAAGGATATATTTAACAGTAATATTTTTAAAGATTAAATGAGTATTAGATGGCAGTAAAGGTAATCTAAATGTAAAAAAACAAAATTATCATGGAAAAAATAAATATTAAATATCAAACGATACTGATACGTTTAAAAAAAAACTCTAATATTGGCCGATAACTGATAAGGGGCTGGTATTTTATCCATCCCTAATGTGTTTGCAATGTTTTAACTTATATTCTACTTCCTGTTATTGACAAGTGTAATAAGAAACAGATCACAGACTGTCACTGAGCCAAAAACACTGCAGGTGACACTCATTTGTCATCTGTTGATTTGTGCACAGCCCTCAATATAAGGCTTGACCTTTGGGATTAGATAACCATGGGTGGTCACCCGCAGATGCACAGACCATGGCAAACACCCCTTATTTATTTTTCTTTGTACAACGCTACCTGAACCTGCTGTGGCTCACATCTCCCCCTCCATCACTGTCCTGATGTTGGTCCACCCCCTAAGCCTCATCCATCAGGACCCTCTCATATCCTCCTCCCCTCTCATTTGTGTACGGCCTCTATGGGCCTAAATGCGCTCTTGGCATCATGCTCGCATTATTTTATCATCCCCACTATCTATCATCAGCAGCCCAGTACAGCTCAGATGCCCTCTGTTCTTGTTGGGATTAAGCAAGGCTTGGATAAAAGGATGTGTAGCGCTTTGGGAGAGACACATGGACTGAGTCACCCATCAGCTGGATTCATGTATCCACTCTGGGTTGGTGAAACAAGATAAAGTGTGTCCATACTGGATAGCCTTGAGTGACAAAACAACATCTTTCAATAAGAAAACTCCCATCAAATAAACAACTCATAGAGCCATTGAACGATGAAGCGTAATGTAATATGCCCACTCAGTGGCACACACAAAAGGCAGAAGTCTATAGCAGAGTTCATTCCTAAATTGAGCGGGTTTGCAAAGAAAAAATATATAACTGTGCTGCTGCAGATTGCCACGGATGATCCACGCAAAGGCTAAACAGCTGTTTGAAAGGCCACGGCCCCTATAATCTTACCCAAGGCATTTCAGAACAATATCACAAATATCACCACTGCCATATGGGGCATCATTCTTCCGCAATTGTGGGCATACAAAATTCTTATTACCTCTGACATTAACATTCATCCAAAAGCATTTCATAGTCTCGATTTTTCCACAACATGACTCTTCTAGTTTCTAATAACCCCATTATAAAAGAACGTAATTTCTATCATTTGTTTTAATGGCATTTTGACTTATGTAGGTCAGCAGCTTGGTGCGAGTCAGCCAAATTTGAACCGCAGAGTTTATGTAATCAGAAATTAGTCTTGCACATTGAAAGGGCAAATGAAGTGAAAGGAAATAATTTACCAAAGGGTGGTATTTGGAATTGGAGATGAAAGCGTCGAGGGCTTCTACAGGGCACGGCGCACACAGCCTCTTTGACATGGGATCATGTTCCGACATTTTTCTGCATTAGAACACTGAGGGGATCCGAGTTAAAATAGTTTCAGTTTGGCTGTTTGAATGCTCGAGCGGTTAATTGAACTGACCCTGCGGATTTTTTTTTTTTTATGTTTTAGAAAGTACAGGGATCATAATTAGGCCTTCACTTCAATATACTGAACAAAATTGTTCTGAGGTTGAGTTCCATATTGTCTCCTCCAAAACTATATGAGAATTTTCATGAATATATGAGTGCAAGTAGAGGTGCATGCATCCATCTCTTCTTAGGTCATATGGTTTGGTCACTCACTTTCTATGGGGCAATATACTGTATAAGCCTCATTATACAATGAATATAACGTCAACGCTAAAATCTTAAATTAACAGTTATATTTAGGACATTGCAGGACTGTGAATTGTCATTTATAAGTTCAACTTTAAGTCATATACTATACTGTATAGCCTACTGTATATCCCTTTTCTGTCAAAAATACTAGAAAAGGCAGTATCCACACAACTATGTTCCAGAAATGGTCTCTGTGAGGATTTCCAGTCAGGATTTAGACTATATCATAGACTGCTCTCATTAGACTAACAAATGACTTGCTCTTATATCATCCAGTCGTGGTTGCATCTCTCTATTCGTGTTACATTTGACATTATTGACCACAACATTCTTTTGAATAGACTTAGTTCAATAGCATGGTTCAAATTATACTTATCTGACCGTTATCAATTTGTAGCTGTAAATTAGGAGGTAGCATACCGATCAAACGTTCAGTATGGAGAACCGCAAGGCTCAGTACTAGGACCGTTGCTCTTCACCCTGTACACTACCCTTGGGAGATCATTAGGAAACATTGTATCAGTTTTTATCGTTACTCTGATGATACTCAGCTCTATATTTCTCTGCGGCCTGATGAAACATGCTAATTCACAAAACTAATGGAATGCATTTGATATAGAGTTTCAATAATTATTTTAGATTCTGAGGTTTTAATTATTTGACCAAAAACCTTTGCACGTAATAACAAGAATACTGAAACAAGTCTTGATGTCTGCTCTTTCTTCGTCATCAGTTAGGGACGTGTTATTTGTCAGCAATATTTCATGTGAAATCCACATTTCTAGCATATGTAAAACTGCATTTTTTTCATCCTAAAATATATAAATTACAACACATGTTCTCAATGTCAAATGCAGAAAAGTTAATTCATGCATTCATGACCTCAAGACTACATTATTGTAATGCTTTACTGGGTGGTTGCCCTGCAGGCTCAATAAACAAACTCCAGCTGGTCCAAAATGCAGCAGCTAGCTTTCTTACTATCGAACAAGGAAGTGTGATCATATTAGCCAGATTTTGTCAACACTGCACTGGCTCCCTTTTAACATCGCATACATTTTTAAATCTTACTAATTACTTATAAAGCCCTGAATGGTTTAGCTCCTCAGTATGTTATAGTATCGCAGTATCTCAAAATTCTGGCCAGTTGACAATGCAATGGCCAGTTGAATATCAAAACCGACTATGGGTGGTATATCCTTTTCCCGTTTTTTCTTCCTAGCCTTGTTCAGGAGGCAGACACACTCTGTCAGTTTATATCTAGATTAAAGACCCATCTATTTAACCTTGCTTACACAAAACACACTATCACAGTTTAATAATTACCTTAAAAAATCCCTTAAAGGATTGTTAGGCAACATAGATTACGTCAACCGGAACTGGGAACATTTCCCATAACATCCAGTGTACTTTTTACATCGTAAGAGGAATGTTAACTACGGCGATATCGATTGAGTGGTAATAAAGGTTACAGTAGGCTGCCAGGTCCTGTCAGTATCCAGACCAGATGATGGACCTGCACCTGCAGATGACCACAACTGCCCTAAATGTCAGAGGAGACCATGACAACTAGACGAGCCGTAGAATCAGATCCCTTACGAAGACCTCGTTGACAGCCATCAGCACAGATCCTCAGTGAAGACCACGATAACCAGACAAGTCTTCTGCACAGACCCTATTTCCAGCTTCAACTGCCTCCCACCAAATGCTGGCGTAATGTATCCCAATCTTTAAGCAGAAGGACCTAAGTGAAATATTGTGATATCAATCCACAATCTGACTTGTGATGCAACCTGGAATTAAACCACACCATGTTCGTTTGTCTGGCCCCCTGACTGAGCCTGGTTTCTCCCAAGGTTTTTTTTTTTCCATTTCTGTCACCGATGAAATTTGGGTTCCATGCCACTGTTGCGTTTTAGCTTGCTTAGTTGGGGACACTTAATATTCTGCAGTATTATTAATTTGTCTGCACTGACACTATCGGATGAGAACTGAACTGAGCTAGATGATGACATTACTGTTTTCTCCAGAGCTGATTAATTGAACTCATCCCAAAATGTATGAACTAAACTGAGTCAACACTGAACTGATTTCAACTGAATAATGTCTTTCTAGAATTATGTTTGCATCATTAATCATTATTTACCCGTTTAACAACGTAAAGCCGCTTTGAAACAAACTGTATTGTACTAGATAAATAAAGGTAACTTTAAAAAATCCTTCCTTAAATAGTCCATATTTCTAACAAAACTGACATTTAGAAAAAAATTTGGTCCATAAAGGTCTAATGTTTGTACATAGAAATAGTTGAAAAATTCTTCCAAATATCTTCTTTAGATGAATATGAAAAATAATAATAAATATGTAAGCTAATACATAAGACATAAAATACCTAAATAGATGTTATTTTTATATGCAAAGAGATGAGCATGTGAGGCATATATTTGCAGCCCATTCAATTGTTTGTCAGCAAACTGCACATCAATCCTTCACAGCCTGGTTTTCCTTCTGGTTTTCAAATATGGTTTCTATTCCCTGACTATTGCCAGTAGGTGGAAGTCTAGAGAGAGATGGAGATGAAAAATGTAACATTGTAGTGTTTTGCCTTTTTTTTTTTTTGCCACTATTATATTCTATTAATATTATAACAATAATTTGTTTTTATGTGTCATATTTTTTAAATTAGGCTTTAATTGCAATTTATTGATAACAACAGAATTGAAATTTTCATTCCATTTACTTAACACTGCATGAACATTATTGTTTAAATTAGCCTTTTCATTTTGTTTTGTTGTAGTCAAGAGTTTAAATGCCAACAGAATTACGAAACTAAGTTATGAATAAATACTGTAAATGTGCAAATATGTGACCCTGGACCACAAAACCAGTCACATGGGTCAATTTTTTGAAATTGAGATATATACATCATCTTCAATAGATGTATGGTTTGTTAGGATAGGACAATATTTGGCCGAGATACAACTATTTAAAAATCTGGAATCTGAGCGTACAAAAAAATCTAAACATTGAGAAATGTTCTGAGAAATGTCCTGTCCAATTTTAGGGAAAAATCGGGTCAATTGGAGACGTCCAATAGATTTCCGAAAGAACACTACAGACACAGTGTAATCACCATGGGAAAATCTCAAGAGTAAAACCGGGAGTTGTGAAAAACATAATACACTGGTGTTTTGCCAGATGAGAAGTTTATCTATGTATCATCTTTTTACTCTTTTAATTAATTTTATAAGTATCATATATCTCTTTTAATTTCTTTTATAACGGTTTTAATTTTCCTTGCTTTTATTTTATTGTAATTATTTTTGGTAAAGCACTTTGAATTGCCATAGTGTATGGAATGTGCTATATAAATAAACTTGCCTTGCCTACTATCCTAATGATTTTTGGCATAAAAGAAAAATCGATAATTAATAGATGTTATTCGATCTGCGTCATCAATGTTTGCGGCGGCCATATTGTTGACATAGAAATCACGGCAACTGTCAGTCTGTCAATTGACAGGCGAGGCAGTGTCGGTATTATCCATGGTATTATCACTGTATTTTTTTTTTTAAAACAGCGTGATGGTGTGTTGTGTAATACACGTCTGTTCTTACAACAGCAATAAGAACCCCGGAGTTAGTTTTTATGATTTCGATAAGTTACCGACTGTCAGAAAACGTGAAGGGAAGGAGACAGAGTTGAGCCAGCGCAGGAGAGGCTAGCTAGGATAAATAGGCTAAACTTTCAGCCAACTCACCACAGAAAAGTCTGTTCCCATCCTTTTACCACAGGTTTCACACATAATCCGTGTGCAATGCGTGTGCGGTGCGTTGCGTATACGGTACAGAAGCAGGACGCGCTACAGTGCTTTAGTGCTATATGCTGCGTTTGCAGTGCGTATAGCTAACTGATCCGCGGCTGTAACGTTACCACAAACACCCCGGTACTCACTATTTTTATTTTAACACTTACTCACTATTTCAACAACGTAAGCCAATTATTCCATGCATTACTTCTATATATTAAGTTGTTCAAGCAATTGGTCAAATATGTAACCATGTTAAACATTTACATGGAACGCACAAACATTTTAAATGAAAACTTAAAATTGACTAAAACAACCGACTCTCATGCCTTTTCTTTTGCATTTACATTTTAATACAACAAATCTTGCATGTCACAAAGAACTTGTTTTTCCACCTCCACGAATGAGACGAGTGTCGTTCATTATGTTGCCTTGTGTTGAGGTGCATTGTAGTTTGTATACGGATACTGTATGAACGAGATCGTTATAAATATCCGGATAAGTTACGGCTGGCAAAGTGGCAATAAGGACGGATCTTTACTTAAGCTTGATTGGTGTGGACCCACATCAAATAATAGCATTATCTTCTCTTGATACCGACGAGATGAAGCCAGGCTACTGCTCCCCTCAACTCAAATCTGCGCGCGGTTAGGGGCAGCAGGACAGATGTCATGTCAACAATATGGCCGCGGTTAGCTACTTCCGGTGTTTGCGAATAAGGTCTATAGGGGTGTAACGATTCATTGACTACATCGATGAATCGATTTATATTCCTATGATCCAACTACATCGATCTGTGCTCAGCAAGTTGGCCTTCCGGACGAGATATATCGATCTAACATCGTTTTAAAAGGTAATCAATCGATTGTATCGCTACTAGGAAATAACGCATTGGATTTAAGCAGGTCAGACTTTATGGATGTTTTTTCTTAGCATGTTTAATGATAAAGGCGTTAAACGTTACTCGATTCAGTCATTCATTCGTGACAAGACAAAAAAGATCGAGTTGACTGTGACACACACACACAGAGAAAGACTCGCGCCAGTATCGTGCGTGCGCACAAGACAGCACGCCAGAATACAGTTCTCTTTCGCGCTTGAACGAACAATAACACACAATTATGCCAAAATGTCTTTTGTCGAGTATCTTAACACAAGAGCAGTCTTACGATGGCCGTAAAGAGTTGTGACTCATGAGAGAATGAGGCGCGTGTGTGATCCGCGTCTCTGTCAGACTCAGGAGCGGCTGGTCTTAAAGGGACAGTACACAGTTGCCACTAATTATGTCTGTCGTTAAAGTTAATCAAAGAACAAAAGGAACAGAGAAAAACACTCAATGCTCTTGACTAAATAACTTTTGTAACTTTAATAAGGATTATTCTATAATTTATAATGTTTGCAGTGCAGACTGTTGAACTTAATTCAATGTCTGTATGTCCTACCTGTTAGACAGGAATGTCCAGAAATTTTTATCCAGACATCAATGGCCTATTGATCATTATAGGTGTTATTAATCATTTAGTTGTTGTTGCAAGTTTGAGTTGAGAAATAGTCTACACATTTCAGCATTATCACTAATTGTGTGCATTTTCCTTGAGAACCAAGCAAGTTCACTCATGAAATCATATTATTATCGCAATTGCATATCGCAATCGCAATATTGACCTCAATAATCGCAATATGACATTTTCCCCAAATCGTGCAGCCCTAGTTTATATCTATAATTAATTAATACCTGATTGATTCCCTTACAAGAAACAACATGAATCTAGGAAACTTTACCCGCACTGTCCAGTATCCAGGTATTTATTTCAGTCACACTGGTTGAATTTTTGGCTAAAAAGTTACTGAATCGATTTCAAGTCACTGAATCGTTTTGGATCGTATCGTTCTAAATGAACCAATATCGTCCTTGAATCGTATCGACAACCACGAATCGTGATACGAATCGAATCGTTGTTAAAACGAATCGTTACAACCCTACTTATAAGCCATGTTCTTAAATATAATACATATGGCTTTATAGGGTTAAAATCATGTACAATATCACACACCAAAATGCAGGCCCTGCTTGTTATGTACTTTTTTCACTTCTACATCTTTCCTGATGGATTCCCCTATTGGTCACGGGTCCATCTGCATTGCCTATTCTGCATATACCCCGTATTTGTGTCCCTGAGGGAAAGCATGAGAAATGCTTCAATATTTCCCTTCACCTTTTCCTCAGAATATTTCCACCTCATTGGTGCTCATCGGCTCTGACTTAGTGACAGTGAATTTAAAAGAGAACACAGGAACTGCACATTAAAAACCTTGCTCGCTATTCACTCTTTCAAACTAATTTCCTTATTTCTTTCATTTCCGAAACCTCAAAACCTGGATGACGCACCTCTCAAGATCACAGAAGTCCCTTTGACTATTTGATTAGCTCCAGGGGTTCCTACCAGGGGTCCCTGAAGGTACTCCAGAGGGGCCATGGAGAAGATATAATTTTTAAAACTGTTGAATTTCATAGCATTTTGAACTACTGATCCTATAAGCATTATATAATGTAGTAATGGTACTTTATATATTATGAATGAAAATAAAGTGTTAGCAAATTCAGTTGGGTAAGGGGGTCTTTGGGTTTGTAAAAGTTGAAATCTTGTCCATTAGTCAGATGAATAACACACAGATTGAGGGCCTGTCTTAAAAAAAAAAAAAGATAAAATATCATAACAATATTCAGTACCAGGGTGGTAATCCTGTATTCTGGTCTTTTAATAGGAAGAGCTTACAATGGCATACAAAGCCCCACCATCTGCTCCGCAATGGCGGGTGACTCCGCTAGACTATAATCCACAGATCAGCTGCACACAGAAATTAGGGACATAAAGCACAGTAGAATGGACTTCTCTCTCGCGCCGTTTGATGGAAATGAAGCTGAGAGCTTATCAGCTGTGGTGGCGTCTTAGGTGAAGATTGCAGTGAAGCAAAGCCGAGCTAAGTTCTCAGAGGAGTTCAGCAGTTCAGTCTGTGAGAAGGGTGAATCTTTTTAATTGGAGATCGAGAGATGGTGACCCCCCACCACGAAATCCATCGAGCCTTGACAAGATGATGAATATAGTTCCGTGTATTCACACTGGTGGGCTTTAAAATTCGAATGAAGTCTGGGAAGGTACTGATGTCACAGTTTGAGTCTTTGAGAAGGCTTGACGGATCTCCTTTGTGTGCTCAAAATCAGCGGTGGAATTATCAGTTCTCCAGAGTCCAAAATGGCAGTGATTTTCCAATCTCTGCACAATCATTTGGATTGTATGGGTCTTGTAATGTCATAATGATCACCATTGGAAACAGAGCTTAGGGGAAAATCAACATAATCACTTTCAGTGCTTTTGTACCTCATGCAAAATGCTCAAAAACCAGGTGTTGTTTTGAAGAGCGAGCTCCGTTGAATCCCATCATCGTCCAGACGGTTTCTTTCAAATCCCAACAGCATTCGTAAAAGCACAGCGAGACGCCGGCGCTCTGTTTAAGTGATCCAAGTGGGACGTTGATAGAGCGCAGTGTTGCTGTGGAGTGGTAATGTGGCCACTGCCAAGCCACTGAGCGATGGTTGCTCCTGTTGTCAGCGCTCCCTGCTCCGGCCTGATAGATACGTTCTCACAGGGCAAGAAGAAAGCCTTATCTGCACAGATAAAGCCTGCTTTCTCCGGGGGCTCTTAGTTTAAAGGTCGCATTACATCGGCACCAGTAAGACCAGGGCCTTTGGAGTGTACGCAGCATATCCACAGTATCTGTATATGAGTCACAAGCGTGGCGGGAGACGGCAAAGGCACCCTTTGTGGCTGGCCCTGAATAGCATTTCAATATCAACCTGTGCCTGCAGGCTGTGCTCAAACCCTTTGGTGTCAACAGAACATCATATTAGCTTATCAAGCCCGGTTGGGGGTCAGAGATGGAGAGACAGGTTGACACTGCTTGCTACTAAAACTGTTCCTCGCAGTCAGGGAGGATGACAAAAGTGTCAGGGAAGAGGGAGGCGGAGGGTGGGAGGTATCGGAACTCCACATCTCTCCCTCGGTCACGGATGCGCGGGCCACAGTAAGCCACCGCTATCAGGAAAGGTATTCCAAGTCGGTTCTCCATAGGATGACTTTTCTGCTTATTATTCATAGAGGCTGAAGGTGGAGAGATAAAGTGTGCATTGCTGCCACTGTGTCCTGTTAGCATGGGTAGCTGCTATGAGGAAAGGCCATCTGTGGAGATGAATTTGAAAGAGCATGAGAATAAAGGTGGGCAGGCACTCTCACGCTGGGTTCGGCCATCGCTGCCAAATGCCAACTTGTTATGATACAAAATATGGTGGGCCATGGCCAACAAAACCTTTTTAAGCGAGCCGTGCTAACACCCGCTGGCGTGCACGGGAATGATTGATCTTATCTTCTGCTTCTTGAACAGATTGGAGTGTCGAGTAAGAGGTGTGATGCCTTTGTAAACTGATGTGACACAAATAAATAAATAAATAAATAACGGGTTCTGTGGAAAGAATGTTAAAGCAGTGGTTGCGCCTTTTCCCATGTGCATTACGTTCCATCTGGTCCATACAGCCGACAGATGAAAGTGCTCTCGCTGCTCAGCTTGGGCCTCACCAAGCAGATGTTTCACCCTCTGTCTAGCTATAAACACAGTTAGCCAATGTACACAGAAACATTTTCTCTCTGGCCCACATAAACTTCCTAGACTACTGAAGGCCAAGCGTAGCCTAAACACTCTGAGGCTGCAGGAATGTGTCAGAGCCAGTGATGAGTAATGCTGGGCCACCTCAGGGAACACTACTGCTTCCCTTTCCCTTTTACAAGGTTATTACAGTTTTGCATTTTCAATTTTGTGTTCATTTTTAAAATCATTTTTGTTTTGTTTTTATATGTTTTAGTTTTGATTAATTATACTTATAGAGCAATGCAGTAAGTTGATAATCCTTTCTATGTGATAACTGATTAACGGATGACTTCAAAAAACAATACTATTTTGTTTAAAACAGAGTAAAATCAGTAGTTTTTGTCAATGTCAAACCAATTATGTTATGCTTAAGTGAATCTAAGCATTATTATATACAGTATAAAATGTAGCTTTTCATTTTGAGCTTAAGAAAATTAAAAGGTCATTATAGGCTCTTCAAGAAATAGATTGCTTAAAGAGTTTCATATTTGTCATAAATTACCGCTATTCTTTTAGTTGAGAGCAAAAGGTTGTATAACACATTTAAATATGCAAAAAAAAAAAAGTATATCAGTTATCCATGATTAAATTCCCTATATATATTATCAGCAGATTAAAGGATAATTAAAAATGTGTTAATAACATAGACAGTAAAAGAAATGGACAGAGCGATCTCATTGGAACTCAGTTGAGACAGTTGAAGCCCACTTTTAGCGATTTTTGAGAACTTCCGTTCCTGACGCGCAGACTCAGACCGACTCAAACTAAGCTTGATGACGTGAGCAACCTGTCTGACAGACGTTAATCTTCTAGTAGCTGTGCGTGAAAACTGCCAATGTTAATCTTGCAGAGACGGGGAACTTGAGCAAAGAGTTATTTGGCGTGAGTGAGCAGGAGTAAGTATTCCGTTGCTTTTATGGACTCATTATCTATGGGCTTCTCCCTTGACGGGACGTCCCCCCGATTGCCTGCGAGCTTCTCCTCCTGTCTGTACGGTAATTTCTGTACAGCGCGACAGAGAGTCGAGTGGTTATGACGCAATCGTTAGCCTATTTTTACTAAATCTGTTTCTACGGGGCCATAATGTAACATAGAAGGTAATGGAGCCCTTTATACATTGTCGTGTTTCTTTAGAAATAAATAATGGACAAATGGAGTCTTTAAACGCCTCAGATGTAAAGTTATTCGCTGTCAAAGTGACGCCAAAATGACTGGGAGTCAATGGAAATGCTAACGCAAGTGAAGTTCTGCTACAACATGGCGGCACCCGGCCGGCTTCAACTTCCGGTCGATGGATTACCCCCTTGGTTAATAATAGCAGAATAAATTAGCAGAATACAATTACCGGTGTGTGTATGTGTCGGAGAAGACATCCAACCTGCACATGGCAATAAAATGTGTGATGTGTACTGATACTGATGCATTGTTCATCTAACAGCTTTAGATAGATAGATAGATAGATAGATAGATAGATAGATAGATAGATAGATAGATAGATAGATAGATAGATAGATAGATAGATAGATAGATAGATAGATAGATATCCCACCCGCACATCCATTCATCCATCCATCTATCCATATATCATCTTATCTATCTATCTATCTATCTATATAGTATCTATCTATCTATCTATCTATCTATCTATCTATCTATATAGTATCTATCTATCTATCTATCTATCTATATAGTATCTATCTATCTATCTATAGTATCTATCTATCCTTGAAACTGGCTATCTATACTTGAGACTGAACTGTACACATACTGCACGGATATAGAGGCAAATTCTGAAACCATAAGAGGAGATTTGGAGTGAGTTGGACCACAGCATGCTCTCTCCTTGTGTGGTTGAACCCCCCTCAGTTTGAAGCTCTGTTGGAGAGCTCATTAAAAATATGATGGACACTGTCCTCTGCTGGTGAGACAGTGAAAGTCTGCTTTTATAGCAAATACACTACACTCTGATATATATGTGTGCTACAAAACCAAAAATAAGATCTGCCATATATCAGCAATAATCACCATGTGCATCGTCCCCAAAACCATTTGGCAAATTAGTGTTACTAATCATGTAGCCTTGGCAAACATGGTGAGTTTTAGAAAAGGCTACAAGCTTGGAGTAAAATTCAGCCCTGAGACTATCTTTATGATTGTAAAGTTATGAGTCTAACTGACATGCAATAAGTTTGATATATCCACCACCATCAAAGTTCAATGGATAAACACAGAATCTAAGATAACAGCTTTATTAAATCCTGAACAGGAGGAGGAGGAAAACGGGAAAAGGAGGAATAGAGATTTAGATGTTCTTGAAATGAAATGGCCAAATCAGACGAATCAGTTAAGAAAACAATAGCTGTCCTGAAACGACTTGTATTTATGTACTCTTAAATTTCTCATCATCCCTTACTTTCCTCTTCTTATTCATCTTAAGCTGATTTCTGCATTAAAAATGACTACTAGTCTAGCCGTACATATGTTTTTATGCATACTGATGCTGTAAATCAGTGCAACACAAATCAGTAATCATCAATTAGTAAGCAGTCAATTTTCTCCAAAACTGAAATTTTTTGAGAGATTACCATCAATAGATTTGTCAATTATGTGTATTTCAATTATGCCCATTATAGATTAAGGCAATACGTTGATCTGCAAGGTGGTCCGAGGTGTTTGGGAGGAATAAATGGGAAAGAAATATTGGGCAGGCAGCCTCACTACTCCTCCTTTATTTTCCATGTCATCCACCCGCTCGACAAAGCGACATCTAATACCGCAAAACAATTGTATGATATCTATACAATCAAGCATACATCACAATAACATATCAGCCAGTTAGGCCTACATATTTTTATACATTCACCACCGCATTTCAGATAGGTGGCATTATCAAACCAAAACAATAGAGCTATTTTTTTTAACAAAAATCCAACCGTCATTTCGATTTTTCCAGCTAAACAGATGGTTTCAGCAATATCAAACCGTCATGTCTTCTAGCAGCTGACTATGGGATTTCCAAATCTCTCTGCAACAAAAATATGAAAAGATCCTCTTTTGTAGTGGTATGTGATCTTCACATGATAAAGTTGTACAGCTGAATTATTCAGGCTCTCTGGGATGTCTATGCCCCATCTAAGCAGAAACTTGAGTAAGTACAAGCTAATACAGAGAAAGATAGGGAAAAGCACTAATCTTGGCATAAGATTTCCTTTTTAACAACTCTACCACACAATAATACTGCCAAGTCTGCTTCTTTATAGCATCTGAAACACAACGTAGATAAAAAAAATATGGCTATGTTGAGACTAATATCTTTTTTATGCATTATTTTGTTATGGGATTTTCTGTCACTTTTATTTATATGGATTAGGGATGAAGGACAACGGGCTTGAAATGATGGAGAGAAGAGGAAAATAAACAGAAAATGGTGCAAGCTGGAATCAAACTAGCAGCGTTCACAGCTACAACACATCTCCGACAGTGCCAGCTAATCTCCATGCTGTTCTTTCTCCTAAAGCATTGGTACATTATGCACTGAAATACATCAAATCCAATAAGCTAGTTAGCATTAGCCTCCATGTGCATTTGGGTGATGGGCTGCAGAAAGACAGATTTGACAGGGCTGCAGGTTACCATAGTGAAACATTCACAAGAATCACTGTGATTACTGTGTCTCAGGAAGAGAAAAAGTGTTGAAGCCCCCTTAAAAAAATTCTCTTGGACTCAGTTGTGGAGCCACAGCATTTGAGCACCGTCTCGGTGCTGTCTGTCGCACTCCCTCCAGTCAAACCGCCACCCACTCACCTACACTGGACTCTTTGAAACTTCAGCCAATCAGGATGCCCCAGGAGGCATGTGTCCTCAGTGGTGGCGGATGTGACAGGGGCATTCATGCGATATGGGAAGAGCTGTAAAGCAGAAAATAGACAGAGGGAGAGGGAAAGAGAGAGACACAGAATAAAAAAGAGAGGGAGAGATAGCAAAAAAAGCAGTTAAAGAAGGGAGAGAGCATGGCTGTGAAAGAGGGAACGAGCAATGAAAAAAGGAGGAAGGAGAAAGGGGGAAGGGATGGGAGATAGACAGAGAGAAAGAATGGGAACATTCTTCCTTCAACACCTCACTGTGTTTCTAAAAATAGAACAAACCTGCAAAGATTCTGGGACCTTCTTGACATTGATAAATTTTCCCTGCTCTTCAAAAGGGCACAATTTGCCCGTGCAGTGGGCCATGATGCAGTCTGCTACTCACAAAGCCTATAGTAACAGCCCATTAAAATGTACAAAATCTCGTTCTTTCATAAAACAAATAAAATGTGCTACGATTATTAACAATAAGATCGATGACACCTATAGAAAACAGAATGCTCATAATAAGCAGATTGTAAAATATAGCATGGGGGGAGTTTACAATTAGGTTTGAACCCAGCCAAAACATTTCAATGGCGTTTTCAAACTTTTATTTTAATATAGACGCAAAACATTAATATGTTCATATGAGGAGGTTACCATAGCAACAGTACACTGCTCAGATGGCAAATCAATAGTTACTGTTGTAGTTTCATAATAGATTTACAAATTATATCAGAAATAAGATAGTTGACGACGTTTAGGATAGGACCTAAAAAGCAATTTGGGTTGGTCCAGACATTGTGAATAGTATGTGACCGAAAGGTTTTACATAAGAATTGGTGCTGTCAAACGATTAAAATATTTAATCGCGATTAATCGCATTAATGTCATAGTTAACTAGCGATTAATCGCATTTAATCGCAAATTTTTATCTATTCTAAATGTCTCTTGATTTCTTTTTGTCCCATTATTTTTTTCTCATTTTAATGCTCTTATCAACATGGAAAAATGGATCGGCTTGCTTTGTGCAAATGTTTTTTATTGAAAACAATATTGGCATATACTGTTCAATTTCACACTAAAACATTCACACTTGGAGCAAATAATCTCTCACACAATGTAACACTGTCCATCAATAAAAGGGTGAAAGAAATACTGGCTAGGTCCTGATATTGACGAGGGGGCAGAGAATTCGCATCAGCTGCGTGTGTGTGTGTGTGTGTGTGTGTGTGTGTGTGTGTGTGTGTGTGTGTGTGTGTGTGTGTGTGTGTGCTTGGTATTCAGACTGGAGGTGCTGCGATGATGATCAGTTCACAACAACAAAACACACAGATCACTTTGGTCTTGTCAATGGAACCATTTGGCAACTTTTTAAAAGTAAACTTTCCATTCAGAATCTTATTGGCATCCATTTCGGCGTCTCGCGCTCGTCATCCACTTAAAACTGGACGTTTTGAACGTTCCTATAACATTCAGAAATAACGTTTTTATAACTTAATGGGAACGTTATGAAAACGTTCTTATAACCTAAAATTGTTAGCTGGGGAAGAGGAGAGATTCGCGATTGCACTGAACACGTTTTAAGTGCAGGCACATATTCTCTGAGCGAGCCCAGAGAAAATTATTACAAGAGCAGCGTGTATCTGAGAGCGCGCGACTCGAGCAGAGAGATTCGTAATCGGCACATTATATTCCGCGCGCGAGCAGAGAGATTCGCGCTCGCGCATCCGGCTCGCAAGCCCAAACAAGCAAACAAGTGTGTGCGGCGTGCCTGTTGTTTTGTTTCCGGTCTAGCTAGATCCGCTTGGGCTTTCAAAACGTCCTCGCGCGGCGCAAGCCATTGAAATGAATGGGTTTCATAGCGCAGCGCCGCGCATGCGGCGTCCTGTTGCAAAAGCATGTGGGAAAAAAAACTACAAAGTTTGCTAGGCCAAAAAGACCGTTAATCGCGCGATAAAAAAATTAACGCCGTTAAAATGGGTTTGCGTTAACGCCGTTAATAACGCGTTTAACTGACAGCCCTAGAATATTACAAATCTGGCCAATAACGATAAGCTGATAATTATTTACATGTTATGACTGATAACCAATACTGATAAATGGATAATATTAAAATTCAAATCACTTTTGTGTAAAAAGAAATAAAAAAATACAACCCTTAAATGTAAACTCAAATGTGAAAATATCAAAAAAGTGAATATAGGTATCACAACATTATAATGTAGAGTATGAAAAACGGATATTCATTTTGAAAATTGAAACGGTTATTAAATTATTAGTGTTTTTAAGAAAATATTTAATGTGAAGGTAAGGAAAAGAGAATGCACATTATATCCAATATTGAACAATACTGATCAATTATCAAATCTACAATATCAGTGATAATCAGTAGTACTGGACCCGCAGTACTGTGCATGTACCTAGTTTTACAAAGAAAGAAATATGCTTACTATCATCTCAGAAACCCCTGTTTTTGCACTATTTTGCAATAATGACTGACTTCGAATAGCACGTTTCTACAAAAGCATCGGTAACTGAATGTTTGTTTTTTGCATAATGCTATACATCTATGCCACTAGGTGTCAGTTTAAGCCTAAAATGAATCAAGCTGTATCAACCAGAGCAAAAAAAAAAAAAAAAACACACATTACCAAGTACACCTTTCAACCGGTTGACTGCCTGGAAAGTCATTTTATTATATATTCTTTTGCAGAAGACAACACAATGTACATCGCAAATTGAAGCCTTTGGCGAGGCAACACAAAACAGGAAGATGATGGAAAACGCCTTAAGGACCAGCTCACATGCAATGTACAGAGAGAGAGAGACAGAGGAGAGAAAGAGAGAGAGAGATAAGAGAGAATAAGGGAGAGGCCAAGAGAGACAGACGGAACGAACAGGAAGAGAACATGGAAATCCATCAGCCCATCATTATTTATTCAGCAGAGCCCTGACAGAGAGTCAGAGCTAATAATCCAGCTGAAGTGAATTGAGCACCGTGTGTCCTAAAGAGCAGCGAGCAGCACTGCACCGCTTCACTCGGCAAATCAGAGTGGCACAGATCATGGTGCTGAGTTGCACTGACTGACTGACTGCACAAAGTTTCCACCTTCTTCTCTCCACCTGCCTCACCTACTGTGAACTTCCAGGCAAAAGTTTGAGAGAAAGCCATATAACCCGAGGAATAATTCAACAAAAGAGCTCTCCACAGCTCCAGTGTGAGCTTTCCACTAACAAACCCATGGCAGCTGACGTGAACCCAGGGCCACCAGACGGGCTGCCCCCGGACATTGGGGAGGGATGAGTGGCGGCGGGCCCAGCGTGCAAGACGTACGGCCTTCATCATTAGATTTGGTCAAAGCCAAAGGCCTCTGCATTAATCATGGAGGAGATTGAGCACTGCATCTAACACATGTGCGTCGATATATTCCAATGATGTGAACCCTAGCATCTCTCACAGCTCCCAATTAGTCGGTTTGGTGCAGTGCCATGTGATATATGTTGTACAAGTGCTAACAGGTTACAGTCTAATTAAAGAGTCAAGGCTATGCATCAGCGCTCATCAATAATTTCAATGAGAGCGAAGCTAACTTCCCCAACATGGTAGAGGAGACCAAACGTACATTAGAAACGGAGAGTATTTGAGTATAGGTTACAGCATTTGCAATTAAAAAACA
Source organism: Rhinichthys klamathensis goyatoka (assembly GCF_029890125.1). Lineage (NCBI taxonomy): Eukaryota > Metazoa > Chordata > Actinopteri > Cypriniformes > Leuciscidae > Rhinichthys > Rhinichthys klamathensis. The sequence goes on along the minus strand of NW_026606664.1, from coordinate 5,919,466 downwards.
AAAAACGAGGACAGCATTAAAGTACATTTAAATTGTACATTTTTACATTCTCGGAAGCAAAACATTTCAGTGGTATCATCTGTGTAAAACTTGCGGCCACAATGCTTTGGCGTTTTGGGTGGTTGCCAGGGTGTTACTATAGAGTTTCTACTGCGTTCTTAACTTTTTTTTGTTGAGGCACCGACCTTCTGGTGAAATTACAGACTTTCCTCCGGTTGCGTATCCCAGAATTCTTCAGTCATTTAATCCACTTAAACCCCGCCCCTTTCTTACAATCACAAATCTGCCATTATCCGATCACTACCCTTTTTCTTTTTTGATAATCCGTTTCCTTTGGATGTGCATCACAATATGAAAGAAAAGATCTGTTGCTACTTTTGTTACGTAGCGACTTTATGTGTTTGTCATCCAATTGGGATATTTTGGCAGATATTTGACACAGATTAGTATGTGTCTAAACAGCAAGAACACATTAGATTATTTATTTTTTTGCATCCAATATGATTCCATTTTTATATGCAGTTCTAAATTCAAGACATATTCTTATTTCACAATTGTATGTCAATTTTCGTTTTGATAACCAATGTAACTATATCATTACAATGTAATTATGTCGGTGCATGTCTAAATCTATGTTATAATATGTATAGAAGTCATTTGAGTTGTCAAGCAACTGTGAAATGTATTTTGTAGCATAAACCAATATGTGCACAGTGAGTCTTTGATGCACTTAAGGCAGGTTTTGTGAGCACATATTTGAACATTATGTGAAGGCCATGAGAATGATTTCATTAAACTGCTGTGCAAAATCGAAATACAGCATAAGAAATGGTATGAGCAACAATCTCCAGTATTTCCAGAGGAGAAGAGCAGGAAAAGAACGAGCAAGTTTATTCAAAAACTTTGAGAAGCATTTGAACCTTTCTTAACCTCTCCGACTGCATAAATCGCAGCCTAAACAACCTACATATGCAGCTGCAAAGGCTTTACGTGAGCAGGTAACTACAGCAGACCACAGGGACACATGCTTTCCCCTCCTGTATTCACTTACGAATAACCGTGCTTCCTATAATGCATCAGTGGAATTGCTAAGAGTGAAATCTCAGATGAAGCCTCCCTGGACTTATCTCTGGGGTGATGATGCAATATAGGGCCAAGAGACTCGAGCAATGCAGCATTGGTAATTTACTTCAGCACACATCCCTTATCATTCCCCTCCCTGGAAATAAAAGATCACTCGTCAACAAGGCCACATACGTTTAAATTCCCAGGCATTATTAGTTTCAAAGCTCTCAAATGGTACAATAAACAACATTTCCATTGCCAAAAGAGAGATATAAGCAGGAAAGCACCTAAGAATATTTCCCCTAAGACACATTCATCCTCTTTAACAATATACCAAGAAAATCCATTAGCCTTATTACTCACTGTCTTTTACTGGGTTGTACCTGCCAATTCCAAGAGCAAACTGCAATCTATTCAGACCAACACCTCACGTACATTTCAGTAATGATCTGCAAGACTTTTGGGTTTGGAAGCATGCAGTCTAGATCATTGCTGAAGCCTTACACAATGCCACTAGTTTAGATTTTACAAATACTTCCTCCAAAACAGTTCAGGCCAGTGAAAACTGAAACAGAGTGTCCCTGAACACTTTCTGACAATGTGGTTTATAGTGCACTCATGGCATGAGAGATTGAATTTTATTCATCACGGTAGCAAGAACAACGCGGGTCCTAATAACATGCTTTCAGTGATGAGACAAAGCTTGTTAATGCTACAGAATTATGTGTAGTGCTGCATTAATTCAGTCTAAAGCATGACCTTCTCCGCAAGCAAGGTGTATCAACATATTAGGAGCATACACTTTCACATAGTGTTTGAAAACACCAATTATACACTTGTTAGAAAAATATACAGTACAAACCTGGAGACTTTGTGAAAAAGAAGTACAATTTAGCACACCTTTTTTTTAAAGATATTACTAAGATAATACTTTAAAATAATAGTTTACTTTAAAATAATAATGTGAACTGAATGCACTTGATCACATGTTAATTGCAATGAAATGAAAATGTATTATAATTTAAGTTTATTATAGTTTAGTTTACTTTAATGTGATTTCTATTGAAACTTGCATGAGATGTTTTAAAGCTGCAGTAGGGAGTTTTGAGAAAACGTTGACTTAGCCTGAAAATTTGAACAAGCACAACTTACAGGTCCCTCCCCCTTGCTCTCTGCTGCGCTACAGCCCTCCCTCCACAGCTCGTCCTCCACAGCGGAGCCTGCCGTGAACACGCAGGCTGGTAAGCAGGGCCACCGATGACGGCGGATAAACAGTTACGGCACATTCACTAGTAGGGACGAAACATCAACAATATGCTTTACATTGACTAAGGCCTGCCCATACTTTGACTACAAACTTGGTCCTCAAATCATTACGTATTTTGCAATACAGAATGTAACTTTATAACATTGCACCCTTTCTATAAGTTATAAATAGCTAGTAAGATAATATAACGGTAACTAACGTAACAGTATGTAAGTAATTATTCTAGCGATGTGTAGGCCTAATGCTATAAGGTTTGCTAGTACATTATTTCAGAAACATGACAAGCCAATGAATTAGCCAGTTTCAATTGTTGCTTAGCAGAGTGCGTGACATTTTATCTACATGTTGCGCGGCTAGAGTTTTGAAACCGAGTCAATGGGCTCTGTCTAATTCTTTCTTTTTCGCTTGTTTATCGTCATCTGCCTTTTTCCTTTTACCTCTTTGTTTTATGAGCAGGTGTCACTCGAGAAATTGGCAGTTTAGGTTGTTTCTCCGCCATTAGCACAGCTGCGGCACACTGGCAATCTTGAGTTTAGTTTGAACGACGGTACGCGCTGTGCAAGAGAGGGGTGTGATCAGCGCGTACACGAGCGTGACTGACACTGCTAAGACATTCCTCCTGGCTCTGATTGGTTGTTTCTGACTGGGAGCGGTGTATTTCTGCAAATGGCAATAGGACCACTGGGAGGAGCCAGAGGAGCTTGATTTTTTCACAGATTATCTGTCTCATATTCTACTGTCAGGACATAATGACAGTTTTAACAAATATGTAAAAAAAATATTTTTTTACAAATGTAACCTACAGCAGCTTTAAAATTTGGGGACTGATTTGTACGTTTTTACCACCAAAAGATTATCTGAGGTTTCGTATTTTTTCATATTTCTCTTTCATTTCCTATATCGGTCATTTTTGACAGCGAAGGAGCCAAAGTGCAAACATGTCCAAGTCATGTCCATGATTTGTTTTTGTGTGTGTTCACATAGCTAATGCGACAAAAGTCACCAAGTGTCATCCCATTCCGATGAAGCAAAAAAAACTACAGATGTGGACTTTTATTTCATTAATAATATAATATCTAAGAAGTTTTTTTTTTTACTTTTTAAAGTTTTAAAGTACACTACAAGTGCATGTTCAATAAAATTAAGTGCACTTATTTTTCTCAAGAAAAGAGTACCTCCAGGTACATTGATTTTGATATTGATTTTAAGCAAACAAATGCTTTCTTTGCAAGCATTTGTAAATAAGAGATATTGGTCAATTTCCCATAAAAAATAAAAAAAACTCATTCACACCACAATGTTTTGAAATATCTGCTTCCCAAAAATCAGGCATATCAGATGGGAGGAGGCAAAACTGCTTGACATCACCATTAAGTCTAAGATTTACTTACTGGCTTTAAATGTAATTCACACATTGATTGCTTCTTGTTTTGTCACTAAAGCATTTGTAAATTGGATTTCTTCCGCTCCTGTAAAAGCAATTTTGTAGTACTCATAAATTATGTAGAAAATCTGAAAATTACTTATGCATTATGGGTGTTTACCCAACATGATACATCTGTGTTTTTTTTTAAACAAGAGATCAGTCTGGCTGCCAGTCAAGAAACTGCCTGTGGAAAAAAAGGGCAATTAACACACAAGTGACCAGGAGACCAGCTACGACACCAGCCACTGAGTAAGGCATAAGTCGTGCCTGGAGTCTGCTAGAAGCCATGTGAATGATGGGTCCGTTAAAACAATTTAATTGTGACTGTTGTTGTCCTATTGGTTATCTTTCTCCTTTTTCATTTTCTGTCTTGTATGTACCTCCCAACACCTTTTCTATTTTGGAAATGGCCTAATTGGATCCCAACCCTCCAAAGACGTTATGCCTTCCATAATAAATATGATAAGTCTCACAGTAGTCAAAATTAAGGTCAGATGTTATTAAATGCAAACATTTAATAGAAAATGTAGTTCCCTTAAAAGTTAATCTACATGTTTATCCATGTTTATACTAGATAGAAGATGTGTGTGCTTTCTATTCAGATGGAGAGGTCTGGTTTTGTTGCGTCATAGATGGGGTTTTGTTGCGCAACAGGCTAAAACAAAACCTGAAACTCTTGTAATAAAACTGGCATCTGATGAAACCTGAGTCAAGGTAATGTGCGGTCTGCCTTTAGCATATTCTATTCAAGAGACTTGCATTGAATGGCCTCAATTTGACTTGGCATACTTTACTCAAAAACATTTGCATATTTATATTTTCCACAACCCTTTGTTAACTTTATTCAACGCATACTGCACATCCATGTTTATTATTTATTGTATTTCATTATTTCTCAAATTAATCAACAGGGACTGCTATGACCTCAAAGGCACTAAAAGACAAATTGTACAGTACAATGGGATTTGCGAAGACTTGATTTGACTGCCTTGACTAACATGCTCAAGGTTATGACTGTAAGTGTTTTGGGTTTATAATCTAAATGTTGAATGATTGTGTTATTCAGGGATGAAAAAAACACTTTAGGGGTATAACATTGAGAGATATACCCAAAACAATATGTAAAAACTCAAGGGAGTAAACTGAATACTTCCTGAAGGCACTATACATTTCATAACTGTTAAACTTCAGCTCACGGACAGCCAGTTCACTCTTCTGGAGTAAAATTTGCCAATGCAATATTGATAACTGACAGAGACCAATGCAAGAGCTGTCTGTAGATCCGTATAGCTGCTTCTTCACCTGTAGACCTATATGCTTTTTTCTTGGCATAGTTTTATTTGGACAACCACACATAATAGCAATGGCAGTGCTGAATCTCCTCCATTTGTACACTACATGCCTAAGCCTAATTACATATAATAACTCAAAAATGATTTACATTGACTGAGGCATTCAACTCAAAGGTTACTTTAATTAACATGGATGACAGAAAAAAAATTGTCAGAAAAAGGTACCCTCGAATGGGTGCATATTAGTAGCTTATATAATACATATTAGTAGCTTTTCAGGGTACTGCCCCAGCCACATATACATAGTTGTATACCTATAAAATAGGCCTACTTCTTTTTCTCTAACAGTGAAGTTATGCGTGGGTTAATGTCTTTAATAAAACCCTGTTTTTATTTTAGCCTCAGTATCCATTACTGCGATGTAAATGAAAAGTGATTTACCTTTAAAAGGGTTGATGATTCTGTTTTCTGCCATAAGGTAGCCTATAGGGTAAGATTTGGGAAGACACCCCCCTTATAATGTGGATTTACTTTTAATGTGGATCCACAGAATAATGTGGATTTACTTTTAAACGTTTACTTTTAATCCTTTTAACATTTTTAGATATACATTTAGCATACAGGATGATGATGCATCAGCCAATGTGTAATAGGAAATAAATAGAAATATTTGCCAATTTAGTTGTTATAGCACACAATGTAAAATATTAATAGGGGAGTAAGAAGCCACCCTGCATAAACTTTTACAGAATGAATAAATTACTTTTGATATATTTCTTATTAATATTTATATATATTTCAAGTGTCATTAATGTAGAATACTAGGCTAAATAAACTATTGCATTTAAAATTTTATATTGACAATTTAGTTCAAATAATAATTGAATAACCGATGACAGACAAAGCACAGTGAAAGAGATTCATCTGAAAAGTAAAATTATTCTTTGGCTTATACAGGCATATAATTGGCCATATTTTAATTGAAGATTGTCATAATAGCAACACTATGAATGCAAATTGAATGATTTCACTCAACTAACCAATAGGTTTTAATGAAAGCAAATATGTCTGAAATGTATAATTCATGGAAATACTGAATAATAACCTCATTAATTACAATACTTATTCATTATTAATATAACTTTTACTCCACAAATCTAAAAACATGTTTCATCAAATCCATTATTAACTAATAGACACAAAAAAAACTTTGATATTCAACATAATACAATGTCATAGATCACTATTTTTTAGAGACACAAAATTGGATCAATTTTGAAACCTCAAAACTGTTTCGACTGACTAAATCTCACGTTGATATTCAGATGAAATGGCTATTAAAAATAGCGTAGCCACTGGATAATATTTCTGATTTACTACAGTATCAACCCCATGCTGTTCCTTACATGTGTTACTTCCTTTCCTCTGTGGTACACAGATGTTTGCCATTTTATCGCCGCCACATCATTCAAATCAGAAACATTTATCTGAATATATTTACATTAGCCTACCTTGTCTCAGGCTGGCTGTCGTAGGAATTCAAAACTTGCTCGAGTTGTTTCCACCCGGTTGAAAAACAAGGACGCACAGTGCACCACTTGCAGCGGCATATCATAAACCTAATAAATCTTACAATGCTGTTATAGTTTAAAACAAGACAGGAATTAATAACCACTCTTGGGGAAAAAATGAGCACTCCTCCGCAGAAACGCGTGTATCCTAAACTACCCGTGTGGATTGTAGAAGATCATCATGAGGTAGACACGACAGGACATAACTTCAGTCCTTACTGATTTGGGGCTTTAAGTCTAACTCCAACTACTGTAAATAACTGCATTATATAAACAATAAAAGAAAATAAGACGGAGGTTTTGAATGATATATCACCTACTAAACGTGTAAAGCGTTATTGAAATGTAATTTCCACCTGTTTTAGGTTGTACAACACATATATCGTGCCATCGGCTCTAAACATATTCCCATGAAAGACATTAAAATGGTCCATTTGGACTCACATCCTGATCTCCTCATCCCTGTGAATATGCCTGCTGATACGGTGTATGACAAAGAGACTCTGCTCAGGTGAGTTTTTCATCAACTTTGGACTCTTTTAGATCAGAGGGGTTTTGTTTTTAATTAAAACAGATTTAATTATTTTTAATTAATCTTGGAAACATTTTACTGAGATTATAATGTATTTTTGCTACTTTTTAATTTGTAAAATACATTTTATGTACAGTTTTTTTTTATCCTGATATATTAAATAGGATATATATATTTTAAAAAAATTAGTTTTGTATATATTTGTGTTATTCATCATTTCCAATCAAGTTTTAAGAATTATCCCCCCTCAAAAATGAAAATAAATATTTAAGTCATCCATTTTATTCCAAAAATATATTATTATAATAATATATTTGTGCTATATATGGTGGAAATGGTCATGATCTTAAGAGAAATTACAAAGCATGGTTATTTTAGTTTTTATTAATTTTTTAATTAGTTTTTATTTTTATATTTTCATTTTAGTTAGTGTTAGTATTGTGTTGTCTGTTTTTGTAATTTTTTTTTTTTTTTTTTTTTTTTTTTTATGTTTATATAGTTTTTATTATCGGAAATGTTGCCTTGGAACTAGAATAAATAAAATAAATTCACATTTTTTTATATTTCAACTTTACGTTTATTTTATTTCAAGTAATGAAAATGTTTGATTATGGTTTTTATGAGTTGTTACAAAGTTGACAAATCAGTACAGACACTAGTGTTGTCACGATACCAAAATTATTGTTTCGATACCGATACCAAGTCAAGAATTGCGATTTCGATACTTTTTCGATACTTTTCCTGAAAAGGGAGAAACACTCTCAAATATCATTGCTGTGCTTTATTTTAAAACTGGGACAACATTCCAATCATAACACACTAATAAATGAACATTTGAACAGCAGATAGGCTATAATAACCATTTGAACAAAATATGAAATATGAAAAATATAAAAAATAAATTAGAGCAATGACATTCAAGGTAAAAAAATAAATAAATTTAGCAGCATTATCTCAGTTATCATAAGAAACATAAGATTTTATCAATATCAATGCCACTGACGATTCTGCTTATCGATCCGATTCTTTAACGATTCTCTTATCGATTCATGATAGCATTAATTGTGTGGAAAAAAGTAGTCATATGCTTTTTGGGGGAAAAAACAAGTGTTTTTATTTGTTTTATGTAATTTATGTAATAAATGAAACCTTATTACAAAGTGTTAACGATTAGTTATACACCGATTCAGACAGATCAGTTGTTTTAACCATTCATTAAAACGAATCGGTTCAAATGAGTCATTAGTTCGCGAATTGCACGTGTCATTATCGGACGTGTGCGCGTTGTGTGATTATCCAGGCGGTTACATCCCACTGTCATCACAGAAAACATTTCATGACTGGATAGTTTTTTTCGTTTATTTAAAGTGTGGTTTATGTCAGCTGAATGTGCGGAACGATTCAGAGAAGATAAGGCAACGTATTTTACCACAATTTACACCCAGCGGTAATTCAGAAAAAAAAGAAAAAAAACTCCGAATGCTCCACATGAAACTTTAGTCTCCCGACCTTACCATCGTGTCGAATTATTTTGATTAATATGTGCGAGGGAGAGAGAGAGAGCAAGACAGCGCTTAGTTTTGAGACGGTGAAGCCTTGTTTATACTTTCGCCTGGCTCCGCAGAGAGAGAGAGAGAGTGCGCGCGCGCGACCGGGGCTCGCTCTCTCTCTCTCTCTCTCTCTCTCTCTCTCTCTCTCTCTCTCTCTCTCTCTCTCTCTCTCTCTCTCTCTCTCTCTCTCTCTCTCTCTCTCTCTCTCTCTCTCTCTCTCTCTCTCTCTCTCTCTGCTCGTTCAGTTCACGCGCCCTGTCACACGCGCATGAGGAGAAAAACACAGACGTCCATAGGGAGGCACTGGAAGCGTGCGTTGCACACACCAACATGCAATACTCTCTTACAAATCTGGAACGCGGTCATTCTTATAAGTATCGATACTAATAAATTTAGGTATCGTGAAGTTTTTAATTTCCGAGTATCGCGATACTTTTGAAGTATCGGTGCACCGTGCAACACTAACAGACACAGAATGGTCCACTGTTGGGCTTTTTTGTCAAAGTCACCATGAAATCAAAATTGACCATTCTTATTATTTTATGGTATATTGTTGTATTTATTATAAATTATTTATATGTGCACATCATTATGTTTATTTTTATTTATTTTTTTTTCATTTCATGTGCCCTCATAATCTTTAATCAAAATAACTTCCCCTCCCTCTTGCATCGACTCTTCTCTGATGACTTGTTTACAGGCGCGAGGGTGGGATCACTCCATTTCCAATGGACAAAATCAAGTCCCACCCTACATTGTTTTCTTAATTGAGATGCTGGATATATGGATATGGACTTGGATATGTCACAGTAGTGAAGAAAAGACTACCCCAACTTCTGCTTCATGCCAGTGCATAGATATATACACTAGATGTCGCCTTGGCTACGGCAGTTCATTGGAACGAATGCGTCAATAGAGCCGCCATCATGGAACAGGGGAGCCCCTCCTCTTTAATGCATAAGCGTCAATGTAGGCAAAGGTCTAACGGATATAAAATCACCATAAATCGTCATGAATGCGATTTTCTAGTTTTTTGGTTCGTTCCAATGGTCAGACATCATGTATTTATCATTGAGTCTAGAGAAAATTAAACAATTTTTTTTTTTTTTTTTCATTCTTCCTAGTTCAGATTTCGTTTGTGTGAACATCCATACGCAGCACAAAAGTCCGAAAATCCATGAATTCGAAGTACAGGCGGAGATAGCAGCGTTACCTAGCTACTTCCTATGACAAGACCCCTGTTCCAAGATGGCGGCGGTTTTGACGCATGCTTAGAACCCCAAGGCGACATCTAGTGTATATATCTATGATGCCAGTGTCTACAAAGCCATTGTGCTCATAGTTAAAGAGACACCCATAAATGCCTGTACAAATGAATAAAAAACAGGAATACTCCTCCGTCTATTAGAATCAGAGAAACTTTAAAAAGGCAGTTCATGCTGTTGAGACTAAAATTAACTTTAGCTGGAAATAACATTACTCAAGAACCGCTATAAAACCAAAACAATCTCTGTTACCTTAAATTATATGTTTATCTCTGTAAAGTTGCTTTGAAACAATCCATTGTTAAAAGCGCTATATAAATGAAGATGACTTGACTTGACTAAACCCCACTGGTATGTGTTCACATTGAATATACGGTTGACGTGTTTTTGTTTGCTCTTGCAGTGAGCTGAGCATTGAGAATTGGATTATGCCAATGGTCTATGCTGGACACGTATCCCATGTAGCTTGGCTGCATCCGTACTGGGCTCAGCAGATCAAAGAAGGGGAGCACTCCATGTGTGTGGGGAGAGATTCATCCACGACCACCATCAGGTCAGGTGCAGCAGATCAGCATATAGCCATGAGATGGCAGCAGACCTTCATTTACTATTAATAAGAATGAGACCTCCACCCTGTCAGGAAAAATTGTACTGTTAGAATCGTGTTTAAAAAAAAAACATTCATAAGAAATCGATTTCTCTTTGCAGGGTGACAAGCAGAGACGATTACTTTTTGAGTGACGCTCTTTACGTTCCGCTGGATCAGCTGGAAAACCCCCAAAAATTACATTTAGATGTCATTCGAGTGGATCCTGCCAACAGTTTGCAGAAAAGGAAGCATACAAATGGACAAAGCGGTGCTAAAATACCCAAAGCAGCTGTAAAGGAAGGCGGTGATGTGCCGTTCAAAAGAGACACCCCGTGCACTTCCTCTTCTCAACCGCTTGATAGCAGCACAGCATCAGGAGACGTCATTGACACAGTCATGAAGGCTGATGAGGGGTCAACAAGCTACATCACTGACAAGCTTTTAGCAGTTATAGAGCAAACTGACCCTTTCATACTTGACATTGACTTGGATTTTTTCTCCTGTAAGAACCCTTTCAAGGAGATGTATACAAAGGTAGAGTGAGTCTAGCACACACATCATTATAGTCTTTTTTGTTGTTCCTTAAGCGATAACATTGAACTTTCCATACATTCTCACACCTACACACTGATATAGAAAAAGCTTTGTAGACAAATGGAAGGTATTGATTCCATGGTTTAAATGGAAATGGTTTCTTCACGACTCATATGGAGTCAATATCTTTATATATCTATTTATATCTATATTCAATGTCTGTTTTCCACTGTTGTCATCTTACAGGAAGAGTATGATCTTCTTCAAGAGTTATTCAGCTTTAGCAGGCCACAGCCGGATCCAAATGAGGTAATGAAGATTCCTAATCAAATGTACCATAACTAATCTTGAGGCATTCGTTCAGCTGTGAGGCTTTAGACATTCCTAGACACCTTCAGGGAGTGAAGCTAAATCTCTCTTGTTTTTTTGACATCACTTTTATAAAACTATGGCGGCAACAACAATAATGTTTTGACAACTCCTTATTTTTCCTATGTTTTATGTCTCTTGATTTGTTTTATTTGTATTATATGCTTTATATGTACAGTATGTCTTTTATTTATTTTTATTTACAGCACATTGGTCCACTACGGTTGTTTTAAAGTGCTTTATAAATGAAGTTTGATTGATTGATTGATTGAACTCTCCAAGTTAATGTTTAATTCAACTGATGTGCGGTAAAAAATGTGTATATATTGGCTGTTACAACAGCTTTTATCAAAATCGTTGAGAACTGTTTTATCATTTGTGCTTGAATTGTTGACATCTTATTATCTTATCACATTTGAATGCTGACAAATTCTAGGGAAAATGCATCTGTTTTGCATTTTTCTAGTTTAAAACTATTTTAATTGCAAATTATATTATCAGCATGACAATGTGAGTGAGTTGATTCAGAGGTAAACTTAAATTACTTAGTGTTGTCACAATCACAAACGTACAGTTGGCGTACACTACCATTCAAACGTTTGGGGTTGGTAATATTTTTTAAATGATTATGAAAGAATTATCTTATGCTTACCAAGACTGCATTTATTTGATAATAAATTCAGTAAAATGCACTGCACTAATATTTTAATATATTTTAAAAACGAATTAATTTTTGTGATGGCAGAGCTGAATTTTTAGCAGTCTTTAGTGTCACATGATCCTTCAGAAATCATTCTAATATGCTGATTTTGTGATACCTTGATATGTATTTTTTCAAAAGAACAGCATTTATTTGAAATAGATATCTTTGTTAACATTATAAATGTATTTACTGTTACTTTTGATTAATTTAGTGTCCAAAATCTTACTGATCCCAAACAGTAATGTACTTAATTTTGATTAGTCGCATAGAAATAATGTAGAATCTTAAACATTTATTTTTCATGCAGGTTTTAAATTCAATAAGAACTTTGTTTATTTCAAGGTATAAATGCTATCCTCTATGTTCAATGTGGTCTCTGGCTTTTGGACCTCATTGTATTATGGAGAATACAGGACACAAAAGAAGGCACATTCCCTTTCAGTCGCTCACGTTCGACGTGACGACATAATTGGGATCCCAATTACGTCGTCACATCGACGTTCCCCGAGTTACATTAGTAACCGAGACGTTCCCTTTCAGTCGCTCACGTTTGACGTGATGTCGACGTGACGTCTCCCGTTCCCTCCTTCAGGGAACGAGGGTTACATTAGTAACCGAGACGTTCCCTTTCAGTCCCTCACGTTCGACGTCACGTCGACGTTCCCTTCAGGGAACGAGGGTTACATTAGTAACCGATAGGGGTGTAACGGTACAAAAAAATCACGGTTCGGTACGTACCTCGGTTTTAAAGTCACGGTTCGGTATGTTTTCGATACAGCAAAAAGAAAGAAATGCCAGAGAAATTTCCTATTTGTTAAAAGAAAAAATATTTTTAAATAACTGAGTTTTCCTACATCTTGAAACTTTCAGGTTTATAAATGGGGGTAATCTTTGAAGGATGAACAAATAATGTTTTGGTCATCACATTAAAAATAACATTTAAATATACACTCACCGGCCACTTTATTAGGTACACCTGTCCAACTACTCGTTAACACTTAATTTCTAAGCAGCCAATCACATGGCGGCAACTCAGTGCATTTAGGCATGTAGACATGGTCAAGACAATCTCCTGCAGTTCAAACCGAGCATCAGTATGGGGAAGAAAGGTGATTTGAGTGACTTTGAACGTGGCATGATTGTTGGTGCCAGAAGGGCTGGTCTGAGTATTTCAGAAACTGCTAATCTACTGGGATTTTCACGCACAACCATCTCTAGGGTTTACAGAGAATGGTCCGAAAAAGAAAAAACATCCAGTGAGCGGCAGTTCTGTGGGCGGAAATGCCTTGTTGATGCCAGAGGTCAGAGGAGAATGGCCAGACTGGTTCGAGCTGATAGAAGGGCAACAGTGACTGAAATAACCACTCGTTACAACCGAGGTATGCAGCAAAGCATTTGTGAAGCCACAACACGCACAACCTTGAGGCGGATGGGCTACAACAGCAGAAGACTCCACCGGGTACCACTCATCTCCACTACAAATAGGAAAAAGAGGCTACAATTTGCAAGAGCTCACCAAAATTGAACAGTTGAAGACTGGAAAAATGTTGCCTGGTCTGATGAGTCTCGATTTCTGTTGAGACATTCAGATGTTAGAGTCAGAATTTGGCGTAAACAGAATGAGAACATGGAACCATCATGCCTTGTTACCACTGTGCAGGCTGGTGGTGGTGGTGTAATGGTGTGGGGGATGTTTTCCTGGCACACTTTAGGCCCCTTAGTGCCAATTGGGCATCGTTTAAATGCCACGGCCTACCTGAGCATTGTTTCTGACCATGTCCATCCCTTTATGGCCACCATGTACCCATCCTCTGATGGCTACTTCCACCATGTCACAAAGCTCTAATCATTTCAAATTGGTTTCTTGAACATGACAATGAGTTCACTGTACTAAAATGGCCTCCACAGTCACCAGATCTCAACCCAATAGAGCATCTTTGGGATGTGGTGGAACGGGAGATTCGCATCATGGATGTGCAGCCGACAAATCTGCGGCAACTGTGTGATGCCATCATGTTAATATGGACCAAACTCCCTGAGGAATGCTTCCAGCACCTTGTTGAATCTATGCCACGAAGAATTGAGGCAGTTCTGAAGGCAAAAGGGGGTCCAACCCGTTACTAGCATGGGGTACCTAATAAAGTGGCCGGTGAGTGTATATTTATTTATATATTATTTGAGTTTTGAAGTGCTGGAAAAAGATGTGTGAAGTACTTGAAAGCATTTCACTATTCCAGCCAAACTGGTTACAGTTAGTGTTACTATATTAAATCCATGGTGAATGTTGCTGGTCTGTGGACGTAAAGTATTACTAGTTCATTCACGGCACAATGTTTCTCCTGGTGTCCACGTCAGCGCTGTTTAATCTAATAGAGATCTACGGTTAATAACGGAGAAATGTGAATGCTTCTCACTAGATCTCGCAGCGATGTTATTACTTCAGTGGCGAATTCAAATGTTTTCTTTACTGGATCTCTTAGCGCTGTGTAGTAACAGTGTCGCTTGATCGAGATCGGCTCGCGCTGCACAGATGTTGCTGCTCCGAACTGATAAACGATCCGTGAAGCACATAATGAGTAGCGCAGTTTCGTTCCGCTTTCATTACGTTTGCCATTTGATGTTGCGCAACGTTGTGGTGATCGCGCCAGCGCAAATTTTGTCGGCAGGAAAAATGGTCCAATATCGTTCGGTTTGTATGCGTGCCGAACCGGAAGCCTCGAAGTGAAACGGTTCAATACGAATACATATACCGTTACACCCCTAGTAACCGAGACGTTCCCTTTCAGTCCCTCACGTTCGACGTGACGTCTCCCGTTCCCTCCTTCAGGGAACGAGGGTTACATTAGTAACCGAGACGTTCCCTTTCAGTCCCTCACGTTCGACGTCACGTCGACGTTCCCTTCAGGGAACGAGGGGTACATTAGTAACCGAGACGTTCCCTTTCAGTCCCTCACGTTCGACGTGCCGTCTCCCGTTCCCTCCTTCAGGGAACGAGGGTTACATTAGTAACCGAGACGTTCCCTTTCAGTCCCTCACGTTCGACGTGACGTCGACGTGATGTCTCCTGTTCCCTCCTTCAGGGAACGAGGGTTACATTAGTAACCGAGACGTATTCCAAGGTGGCAAATACAGGTACTACCAAGGTGGTCCTTACAGTTCCATTTGTTGCTTTTCAGGAGGAGCTTTTAGATTGTGTAGAGAGACGCACACACCAGCTCGAAGATCTGGAGGCTGCATTTGCTGACCTGGTGGAGGATGACAGCCAGGAAACTGTTGAACGTTTAGCAGCAAACCCAAGGTATGCATTACTGATCTCAATGAGAATGTAGAGCCACAGGCTCTGTGATTTTTTATTATAGCTCCATATCAGCACACCATTGGACTTGATTGATTGGTATATGGTCAATGGGCTTTTGATCAAGCAGGAGATGACATGATTATTATTTTTTTTTCACTTTTCTTTCTTTGCAGAATGAAATCTCTTGTCAGACTTGTACACAGCCTTAAGAATCGGACACAGTCACCGGACTATGAAATGGTGAAGTGTGTGTGTGTGTGTGTGTTTGTGTGTTTTAATCATGTTTGAAATGTCTGTAATTCCAGATATCTCAAATAGTTCTTAAGCTTTCAGAGACTACACTGATGTTTGTCTAAAAATGGAATTAGTTTCCTCTTATTTTACCTTCAGATTTTTTTAAAAGTTCGTCTGGCATAATTGTAACCCAGTTGGAAGATGATATCCGTCTATTTTACTGTAGAGCATGCATGCAGTTTTCAGAAATGTCCATTCAAATATCCATTCTAGTCACGTTGTTTCTGCTTGGGGTCAAGTTGAAATTGAACAATGTTAAAAAATAAATAAATAAAAAATAATAAGCTGTCAGGAGTGTATTGCTGCAGTGTGAATACTTGTCAGCAAATCTCAACATGAAAATTCATTGCATTTATTCATGCTTAACATCTCTGAGTCATATGAGAGCCCAAACATAAACAATGTAAAACATTTTGATGGAAGATGTTTGAGGTATGTTGTCAAGTTTGAAACATCTATAAAGCATCCTTGTCAATTGAAATGACAAGAAAAATATAATATATATAGTTTATGATAAAACCTTAAGACAAATAAATGTAATTCAAGATATACTTTACTTTCTAAAAACAAGTAAATATATCTTGTTTCAAAGATGTTTAGATATTTTTAATGAAAAATGAGATACACAATACTGATTAAAAAAGAATGTTTTGCAGTGATGAGGAAAAATAATGAAGTATCAGCCTGATACTTAATTGTTAAAGGGTTAGTTCACCCAAAAATGATAATTATGTCATTAATGACTCACCCTCTTGTCGTTCCAAGCCCGTAAGACCTCCGTTCATCTTCGGAACACAGTTTAAGATATTTTAGATTTAGTCCGAGAGCTTTCTGTCCCTCCATTGAAAATGTATGTACGGTATACTGTCCTTGTCCTTAAAGGAAATAAAGACATCATCAAAGTAGTCCATGTGACATCAGTGGGTTAGTTAGAATGTTTTGAACCACCGAAAATACATTTTAGTCCAAATATTACAAAATCTACGACTTCAGCATTGTATTCTCTTCCGGTTCTGTTGTCAAGCCGTGTTCACGAGTCCGCAGTGACGCTGATGACATAAGACGCTGCTGACGTGTATCTGGTGTGTCCGTGTATTCGGGTTCAAATAAATATGGCTGGGCAAAAAAATGCAAGTCTTCCTCTGTGTCGAAATCCTTAGACATGTTTGCGAAGATTGTTTTGTTTACAGCGTGCGTCTCCCTCAGACTGTAAACGAAGCTCGGGCGCACTGATAACACGTCAGCAGCGTCACTGAACACGGATTGACAACAGAACCGGAAGAGAATACAACGCTGAATAAAGTCGTAGTTTTTGTTATTTTTGGACCAAAATGTATTTTCGATGCTTCAAAAAATTCTAACTAACCCACTGATGTCACATGGACTACTTTGATGATGTCTGTATTTCCTTTCTGGACAAGGACAGTATACCGTGTATACATTTTCAATGGAGGGACAGAAAGCTCTCGGACTAAATCTAAAATCTCTTAAACTGTGTTCCGAAGATGAACGGAGGTCTTACGGGCTTGGAACGACATGAGGGTGAGTCATTAATGACACAATTTTCATTTTTGGGTGAACTAACCCTTTAAGTATGTTTTTGAGCTCTTGACGGGGTTCCTACGCAGTTGTTTCATACAAGCAGAGTGTTTTCATGGCAAAAATGTAGTGATCGTTTAGTAATTGTCAAACACGACTGAATGAGTTCAAGGCTCACATTTTCATTACGCAAAACTGCGAGTCGCTTTTGAACTTCACTAAACGAATGTGCATGTGCCACTCAAACCAGTAACAAATAAAGGAACAAACAATCATCGAAATCCGACTGTACTTTGCTGTCTGGTGATCGTGCAACATCAAACCGCATTTACAATATAAAAGTGATGTGTCAGAGGTGAATATGTGGATGCTATAAAGCGTTTTAGGTTTCTTTTGATCATGTAAGTGCATTCATGTTATCACTTCAAGAAAACCAATGAAAAAAAATACACAGAAAATAAAATATTTTCAGATTGCTGTACTATATATCAAATATAATGCTGTATGGACTGTTTTTGTTAAAGGTGCTCTACGTAACTTTTAGCGGCCTCTAGTGGTGATGTTTCAGATTGCAACCAAATTTTACAAGAGTGCTCGTGCTCGAACTCCTAGACAATACCGTCTATTACGCAAATATCTCGGCGAATACTTGACGGATTCGGCGAGCACCGAGCTCGTTGGGACCATCTAGTCGAGCTGAAAAGAACCATATAAGTTCCATAGTTTTTGGTGGTGTTTTCGCGGAGATATTAGCAGAAAACCATCGAGCGCGCTGCAAAATTGCGGACGCCGGTGACGTCACGATCTCAGAAGAAAATCGCTCGTATCTCTGGAACGCAAAGACCCAGAGAGCTCAAATTCGGGGGAGGAGGTCCCAGGGGAACCCTTGCCCGAACGATAGAGTGGCGGGCCTCGGGGATGCCCCCTACCGGATCGCCGTTCCCTGGGACCCCCGATTTCGAACGGCTATAACTCGGGGAGCCGGGCGAGTTGGACCTCGGGGGTGGGCTCGTTCGAAAGGCCCCGTCCAGCACTACGAACGATTAGAGTCTTGGGAATATTGATCAAAGATTGACTGAGATATAAGCCGAAAAACGTGCGCCTTTAACCGGACGTAACTCCCTGACCGTCTACAATAGACTGTATATAAGGAGACAGGCTCGGGAGCGCGCATGCACGTCACATCCGTTGGATTTCGCGGTAAATCCGACCCGGAGACTTCACATAGAAATAGGAATACTGGCCTTCAGAGGTAATAGCAAAACTCGACAAGTGGATCATTGTAATGTGTGATTGCAACCCCTTCACACACAGGCAATAAAAAAAGGATTGATTTTAGTAGAAAAGTTACATAGAGCACCTTTAAAGGTGCATTGCGCAACATTTCATGTTAAAAATACCCGTTTTTCTAACCCATACATGCTTAAACAATTGCCTGATGGGCTGAATGAGCCCTTCTCTGATCACTGCGATTGCCTCTATAATCCTGTACAGTAAAATAAATAAGAGGGATTCGGGCCGGAACGTGAGACTGGGCGTGACGTCATGCGCGTTCACGCTCACCTGGCTATGTCTGACAGGTTTGTGTATTCGCCGCCATTCTCCGTATCAGCGAAGACAACTCGAGCGACAAAACTTTAGTCAACTTTCGACAAAAGTAGAAGATGGATTCTAAGAGACCGGCTTGTAGTTCATTCCAACCCCCAACGCAAACTCCACGTAAGACAAAGAAAAGAAAACTTTTGTCTAGTGCCACCAAAAGGGCCAAATTGGAGTCAGACAGGCGTCGGAATAAGACGAGAGTAAACATCGGGAAGGCTTTCAACAAATGGAGAGATCTCCGGTCTGCTCTAGGGCTCAAACGGGATCCTCAGTTGGCTTATACAAAGTAATAACTTATATTTTTCATGAACGTGTTTCCATAATAATACAATCATAAGTGGATACAGTAAACACATAAAACAGTTCAACATGGAGATAGATGGAAACAAAAACCGAAGTTTTCTACTACCCCCGTTTTCCCCTCACACATAAGTGTGTAATTTACTCAAATGCCTTTCCTTTCATATACCGTATCTTCCGCACTATAAGGCGCACTTAAAAAACTTTAATTTTCTCAAAACACGACAGTGCGCCTTATAATCCGGAGCGCCTTATATATGGATGGTGAACACACGTTCACCAAGACGGGGAGACAGCGCCGGGCGACTTACGCCACTATCTGCCAATGGATCGTGGATGCCTGGGCTGATATATCAGTCTCAACTGTGATCCGAGCTTTCACGAAGGCAGGAATAATCTCTTTATTCAGCCAGCTCACATACCCATATTTACTTCCTGTTTTCGGTCGATGTCCACAGTAGTTGATTGTCGAGTTCGCGCGCGCGCGATCAAACCTCCTCCGTGTGTTCAACATCGGATTCGGATGAACTATTCATTTGAGCTGATATTCTCAGAACACCACACAGCACCGTCATCGGCTGACAGCTGACAGTCTGAGTCTCCACTGTTGCTTAGTTACCAATGATCGCGCGCGCGCACTCGACAATCGCCTACTGTGGACTTTGACCGAAAACAGGAAGAAAATACGGGTATGTGAGCTGGCTGAATAAACATAATTTTTATTCATATCTTTCACATTTACCGCAGTCAGATTCACCGTGTTCACTCACATGGCTGTGCACTTGTAATGACAGATTAAGGTTGTTAAGAGGCTAAAAGCAGGTTTAAAACTTGCCCCGTTTAAGTCAACAGGGTGCACATTTTAAAAAGAGGATTACACGGTGTAGGCAACACCGGTTTTTGTCGTTGTTATCTGCCTACTGACAGCACTCCAAATTTACAAAAACATGAGCTCAATGTTAAAATTGACCGGAGTTCTCCTTTAACGTTTGAACAACGTTACCATGGGAGTGAACGGAGTTGTCAGAACGCTTAATAAAGTTATCTGACTGTTTTGTTGACATTCCCTTTAGCACATCTAGTGGATGCATAACACAAACCCAGTCAAACGTTTGACTGCAGTATCTTATGCGCCTTATAATCCGGTGCGCCCTATATATGAAAAATGTTCTAAAATAGGTCATTCATTGAAGGTGCGCCTTATAATCCGGTGCGCCGTATAGTGCGGAAAATACGGTATTTAAAATGACTTGCAGATTTATAACTTTATTACCTCTGAATACATTATGACAGTAAACAAAAGATTTGTGCGGCTGATGCTCCTTTGGTTATGAACAGCTCGTGCTCGTGCAAGCGTGCGTATGCGTGTGGTCCATGAGTGTGCACACCTCTGGTTGCAGTTTCGCTTGTCACCAGAGGGGGCATAGTTCTGCAAAAACTCAGAGACTTGCGCAATGCACCTTTAAATATGGTCTAAAAAAAAGTCTACAGAGGTTCGTAAATTTGAGACTGGAAATATGTTGGAATGGAAAATGTGTAGGAACCCTGTATTGAGGGTCCCCAAATAGAACGTGAATGATAACAAATTTGTTTCATTTGGTTTGTAGTGCTGAGGCACGTTGCCAGCGCCACAGACTGATATAATTTGTGCCTGTGGTGTTGAATCTAGGTGCATCAAGCAGGCTTGACCTGTGATTTCTCTGAACTCCCTCACCACATCAGCAGTGAGGAGGAGATCCAGCAAATGATCACGGCCGTGCAGCTCTTCCTGGAAGCTCTGCCCAAGCCCACCATTGTCACTATATCACGGTACATCAGTCATTAGAGCTCATAGCTGTCTGTTCTGTGTCTCCTTTTGAAAAGTACATTGGGTCCTTTAATCTTTCTCTAATGATTTGTTACATCCTCTAGGTTTAACAGCATTTGGTTTTGTTTTTTTCCCTTCAGAGAAGCATCAGAAAATCATATTTCTTGTTTTCTTTTCAGTCTGCATTAATTAGCATTGAAATTTATGATTTAATGAATGTTCTTTGGCTGGTTGATGCCCCAAAAGCAGATGCTTGTATCTGTGCAGTTGAGACAGATGGTGTTATGTGAGACTTGTGTCTCAGTGATCTGTTAGTGTGTTTTTTAATGAGAATAGACTCAACATTACACTCATCAATCACCCTCTTATCTCTGTGAGTCAGGGGGAGCTCAACCCTTCATGGTCCATGAGAATATTTTTCATTATCTTTTAATACCCAGTTCTCTGACTGATGGTGCATCACCATGGCCGACATGCACCATTCTTTTTAGTTTTTTAGTTATTTTTTGAGTGGCCACTAGTGATGGTCCTCCTAACCACAATGCAAGAGGACCTGTGTTAAAATTATAATAATAATTATGTATATATTAGTGAAATATTAGTAATATTTTAATATGTATTTATTATACACTTCAAAAGTCTGAGGATTTTGAAATGTTTTTGAAAACAGACTCTTATGCTTAAAGAGGCTGCATTTATTTGATCAAAATACACTAAAAACTGTAATATTGTTAAATATTATTGCATAAATGTAATTTATTCCTGGTATGCTAAAGCTGAATTTTCAACATCATTACTCCAGTCTTTAGTGTCACGTCACGTGATCCTTCAGAAATCACTGTAAGTTTCTGATTTGCTGCTCAAGAAACATTTATTTTTACCAGTGTTGAGCTGCTTAATATTTTTGTGGATGCCATGATACTTTTTTCAGGATTCTTTAATGAATAGAAAATGCAAAAGAACAAGAATGTATTATTATTATTATACAAGTTTTTAGTGTCCATTTTGATCAATTGAATGTCCTTGATGAATAAAAGTATTAATTTCTTCAACAACAACAAAAGAAAAACTGGCCAAAAACCTTTGAACAATAGTGTGTGTACGTGTACTATTGTTTATATATATATATATATATATATATATATATATATATATATATATATATATATGAAATCAGCTGATATAATTTCCATCTTGTAATATACAATAAGATTTAAATTTTTCTTCAATTTCTTGTCAGATCCAGTTTGGATGAGTATTGCCCAGCGGAACAAGTGGATTCCATCCAGAACAGTGTACTGAACATTCTAGAGTCCCTCTTCGGCTGCTTAGATGTTCACAGAGAGTATGAATCAATATCATCAGAGAGCACATCACAGACCCCATGAAGACAACAACAGCTGTGGCACATTTTTTACCAAAGGATTTTTCGAGATTTGCTGTGTACTCATTGGTATTGTCTGCAATGAGTACATGTGTAATAAGGTTAAGAAGTATGGATCCAATAATGAACGTAAATTAGCTTCCAGCTGGGAAATGGGTTTTTAATTTAAGGGGTTTGTAGTATATATTTGAAGTGCATTGTTTCACGATATGAGATGGAAGGGTTACATTTGGAATGAAATACTGGGTTATAATTGTTCTGCATTGTCTCCAAAATTATGTTTTATTTGCACGGTGAAGTAAAAACCCTGAGATTTTCATATGTAGTCTATGCTGCAGCAGTCATTCATTGTGTATCCATACTTCAGTTTGGGAATAGCAAAAGCATTGATACAAGACAGCACATTTCCCCTCATCCTGTGTGGCCCCTTGTGCCTCAGCTGTCTTTGTCTGAAGCCTGAGGCGGTTACCAATTCATCTGAGCTTTGTATGTGGCACCCTGCTTTATTGCTCCACACCTACAGACTTCAGAACTGCCACGAATATGCCTGACCTGACTTTAAATTGTACTGCGTGATGAACAACTATGTGCTACTGCTAACAAAGGAATAATAAACCCATTAATTAAAATTTAATTCTGTCACAATTTCCTCATCCTTGTGTCATTCCAAGTTTGCATGGCTTTTTTTCTTCTGTGGAACATATAAGATATTTGTAAAAAGTCTCTCTTTTTTTTTTTTTTTTTTTGGTCCATAAAATGGAAGTCAGTAGAGTTCAGGGTTGTTTTGGATCCCATTGACTTTCATTGTATGGACAAACACAACTGAAATATTCTTCAAAATATCTTATAATAGTATAAAGACATTCATACAGGTTTGGAAAGACATGAGTAAAAGATAACAGGGTTTTTTTTTTTTTTTGGTCGAACTATCCTTTTAACTTTCAAAGTACTATGATAGTAAATGTATTAGTCTGATAACTCACCACAGTATATAAGTCCTTATACCAGGGTAAGTTATCAGACTAATACATTTACTTTCATAGTATTTTCACAGTAAGAAGTGCAGGATATAGGAGTTTGACATTGAGGTGTTACATAAACTCACAGTCCAGAGGGCATAAGGAGACATTGGTCACAATTACCAGTCACTTAAAAAGCAGCGGCTGATTGGTTGCTCGACTAATCGGTGGAGACAATGGCTCTACAACAGCAATTGGTCTGAATCCTGTGAAAAAGATTATTCTACAGTTTCCATAGCTGCATCTACAGCATCCTCAACACTCTACATGACAAGAACACATTCTCAACTCACTCTAAACTAAAGGCTCAAATGAATTACATTAAATTTTTAGCATGCATTGACTCAGCTGGATTTGTGTTCCTAATAAATAGTTTTTAATGCATACTTGCAAAGATAATCAGGTTGTGTCTGTGAGCTGTTTTCAGAGTCTGATAAGCATCATCATGCTTGTAACAAATGCTGAACAGTGCATCACTTGACATCAGTTAGCATACAAAAATTGCTTTATCCAATTTACTTCGGATGAATACAAGCTTCCATGATGAATTAATATGACCTGCCATTTTAGATGCTCTCAGGAGAGCAACTATGATGAATGCTGGTTTTCTCTCCCCCAAAATATGTACCATTACAGTAATCTCAGACTGAATAATGAGTCCTAACATTGGTCTGAGTAAATGGTTTGCACCGAATAACACAATGTCTAAATTGTTTTAACCCTGAACTCAACCCAGCACTAACAAGTTTTTTCCTCTTTTCTGACTTGTGTACCCTACTGGAAGTAGCAGTGGAGGTCCGTCACAGCTCCTACAGCACTACAATTAAATGTTGTTGTTTTTTAACTCTTTCTAATGTTCATAATGTTTATATAATGTATAATGATATAAATATTTTATTTATATTCAGAATACTAATCTAAGAGGTAAGCCTAAAGGCAAACCGGGCCAATAAGAATATGCAAATGATTCACAGTAATTTGTTTCTGTCAAAAATGTATCTTAAAAAAGGCTCAAAAAATGAATAAATAAAATTGTATGCCTCTTGTAAAGGAGCTCTGTGATAAATAAGGATGTCCAAGATGATGAAAAGGAGAAATACTTCAAAAATAGTTTTTTTTTTGTAAAAACTATACTTAAAAAAATTCTTGAAATTCTTTGTGTTCCTGGTAGTTTCGTAAATTTTTAAATCAATAGATAAAAAAGAAATTAAAAAAATTAAATAAGGTATCATCTTTGCACTTTGAGTGCACAGGAGTATACACAGTTTTTTTTTATTTTCTTACATTTATCATAAACATCACGTTCCTGTCTACTTTAATCTGGATAGAATGTGCTTTTTCATTGAAAAGAATAAATACTATACAGTATGTGATTATATTTTAAAACTCCTTGTACAGTGACCTTGACTTAGTCCTCTCTCCTTTATGGTTTTCCTGACATGATATATTAAAGTGGCTTCCTGCATGTTATGCCACACTGACATTGATTTGGAGGTCAAATAGTTTTCAAGTATTTCTAATATTTTAAAACGATATTGCTTCTTCTTCCCTCTTTTTTTTTAAGATGAGGATTTTTGGCAAAAAAATTCCAGCTTTTTAACTTGACTTTTTTATTGTTTGATCTTTATGTATTTTTTTTAATTTAAGCATCTTAAAAATAATCATACTTTTAATTCAGAAATTGAAAATATTTTCATCATAGAAGTGGTATTCAAGTCATTTTCATTGTCACTAAATTGATTTTTTTAATCTATTTGAATAATTATTATTATTACAAACAATTATCAAATAGCCTACTTTTACCTGAGGCAGAGCCAACAATAAAATTCACATATGCTGCGTCCGAAATCGAATACTTTCCTACTATATAGTATAGGGAAAAAAGTACACCAACAATGTAGTCCAAATATTTGAAAAACAGTGGGCGAAAAGTATCCGGATTACTACTTCCGCCGAGATTCTGAAGTGTGCATTCGATGGACACTTTACTATCCCATGAGGCCACGGGAGAGGATTTGTGAATTGACGCAACTGACTGCATAGGTCAATGACAGTGATTGATGTAGACCAACTGTATGTCCAAATTTCAGTACAGTAATATTTCTTTCAAACCACACAGCGATAGTCTGGAACATATTTTTTTAGGTGAGCCTCCCATAGTGTCCCCTCCCCCCATCCAGGCCCCGGGAAAAATCTCATTCACAATGACAGCTGTGGTCCGTGATTAATGATAGGCTACTGCATGATTTGTTCTATCAATTTCCTATGTTTACAAGTGCTGGGTTGCTAATCAGAAAGATTATAACGTGTCATTATTAAGCAAGGCTATTCAAGCTTTCAGAGAGTGCATGGAAGCATAATTATCAGCTAAATGGCATGATGGAAAACATACTACAATATTTTATTCATGCAATGTATGGAGAGTACAGGATTGATCAATATTAATTTACACTCCAGCCAGCCTGGAAAATCCCCCACTGCTAAGTAGATGGACTCAGATCAATGCAGTGAATTAGACTTTTATTTAAAGCAATTAACATAAAGTTGCTTAAAGTCCATTTTATGAATATGCGTAGGCCTATTCCCTGAGAAATTGGGAATCAAATCTCTTAACGTTGTTTAACACACTTAACGACTTGCTAAAACTGAACACATTCACAGACTGTTTCCACGACTGCAGCGAATTTTAAACACCAACTGTGAACACTGACTGAACGCGACTCAGCACGTTTGGGCATGATCAGTCGTAAGTATCAAATTACATTCATAATACAGTTGTTAAGTGTGTCCCGGCTTAAGGGCCCTGATGATGGTTGTCAATTAAAATCCAATATTATGACGCACTGGTATACATGAGACTAAATGTCATTTGCAAATAGTTGTCTTTTTACAGAATGAAGCACTAAACAGAAACTGCATCTCAGAGGTGTGTCAGACATTATGTCTAAGGGGGTGTTGTGCCAGGATTTGAATGTTCTTATCTGCACCAAATATCACTGCGATGAGGCAGGCATCTCAGAGAACACCATTCCCACAGCTTTTAAACTCCCAAATGGATACATTTTATTCACAGCCATTCCCTTTTCCTGCAAAGTAATAATGTAAGACTTTCCTCAGTGGCTCACCGTGATTGTGAATATCATCTTACGGCATTAGTCAAGTTATCTTGAAGGTGTAATTGAAACTGGTTCTCACTTTCATGGTTCGTTTGGTTTAGAAAATAATTAAATTATTTTTTGCCATTTTTCTTTCATTCCCCTTCGGAATGTCTCTTATATTTTAATTTCAATTGAGTTTCCATCCAAAGCTAATATTATAATATTCCGCATTATGCTAATGTTGTAAAGAGCAATGAATGTTTTGCATTACTTTGGCTTATTTATTGAGGCAAGGAAGGCAGGCAGACGAGGAACTAAGTGCAGGTATTTCGATTAACAAAACAGGAAACATGAAGGGTAGGAATACAAGCAACAATAATATGAGGAACAACTTACAAACTAATAACAAGACACAGGTGCAAACAATCAAGGGGAATCAAAAGACTACAAAACTGAAAACAGGAAACAGAAACAAATTAAACATAAAAGTCCACACAAGAAACAATAAACATTAAAAGCACTACAACATGTCCTGCAAACTCACTGCTTAAGGACTCAGAAAGGCAAAGAGGCAAAATATGAATTAAAAAATGTTCTGATATTATTATTTTGGGTTCCATTTGTCTATATTAAAATGAAAATACCTTTAATATGGAGTGATAGTGTCAGTTGGCTCAGTGGTTGCATATGTCATCATGCTGAACAGCTCAACTGAGCCCAGATGGATGATGCTGTTATCACAGAAGTCCACATTCATCAAATGTATGTAAAAATCAATCCATAGATGTATGCTCTATACTCAGCAGAACTTAATGGAGTCTCTTGTCAGGTATTCAGATAGCTCTTAGTGACTCCATTTATTGAGCTGGTTTGGTTCTTTGAGCATAAAAGTGCATGCATTTATTTTGGTTTTGCAGTCCCATTTGCAATAGCAAAAAAAGCCTCACAAACTCATAATCAGAAAGAGCTTTATTGCCAAGTGTGTTTGCACACACAATTTTGTTTTGATGACATCCAAAGAAGCTTCCAGTACACAGAGACAACAACAGTACACAGATAGAAAAATAAAAAATAAAAATATATGTGAATAAGACAGTATATGTAAATATTTAAATAAAAAAGAGAAATTTGTATGTAGGTGTGCTATATAACGGAATAAGAAGAGGTAGGGTATTGTCAAATAAATATAAGATATTGATCTTTGCACAGTGTTCAAATCCAGTGAGAGATCCAGTGTGATTTTCTGAGCCCTTTTTCTCACTCTGGATGTATACAGTTCTTGGAGGGTGCAGAGGAGCACCAACCATTCTCTCAGCAGTCTGAACTGTCCTCTGTAGTCTTCTGATGTCTGATTTTGTAGCTGAGCCAAACCAGACAGTTATTGAAGTGCAGAGGACAGACTCAATGCCTAGTAGAACTACATCAGCAGTGCCTGTGGCAAGTTGAACTTCCTCAGCTAGTGAAGGAAGTACAAAACCTGCTGGGCCTTTTTCACAATGGAGTCAATGTGATTGTCCCACTTCAGGTCCTGAGAGATGGTAGAGCCCAGGAAGCTGAATAACTGCTGCCACAGCGCTGTTCATGATGGTGAGTTACCAAAGCTCATAACTCGACTGGATCCTCAAACTGTCAGCAAAACCTCATTCATTAGCTCCACACGCTTCAACCGTAAATGAAGTCCTGTGCCTGCATTTTGGACACTGTCTCTGCTTGTTTGCAGTGCAACCCAAGGGTAAATAAAAAAAACTAGTTCTTTGAATAAATACAGCATTTTCTTTATTCAAAACACAGTGTGTGTTTAAGTCATATAGCCAATGCAGCCTGTGAAAAGCACTTCATCTTTTATAACACACCATTTTGGCCAAATGTATTAAACGACAGGAAAAACTGAGCACCCACATAGCTACAATAACCTTTTTAACATGTAAGTTGATCAAACTTAATGCGATGCACTTACTGCTTCAAAAGGATGTCATATGACCGTTCTAATGACGGACAACACACAAACTCTGACATCCTCTGGTGAAAAACCTTGTAACTCCATTTGAGCTTGATTTTGGAAAAAATAAACACACACAAGTGTCTGACCATATGAAGCCACAATACTAACTTTGACAACAAGTTTATTCATTAAAAAAAAAACATCCTGAATAGTGGTGGTTCTACACAAACCTGCAATTTTCGCTGCTTTAAAAAATACACCACACTAACCTGCCATGGTAAAATATCAACATATTAGCTAATGCCTGCACCCTTGCGACTACAAGATGACAGACAACTGACATTTCACTCACATTAGATGTGCCAATATTTGTGTTATATTTGCATAGGCCGTACTATATTTGAATTCATGATTGGTTGACTGCAAAATTAAAATCTTAAAGAAAATGTTAAAATAACGTTATTAACCAATGCTAATTTCAAATAAGCATTTCTGTTCAGAATATTTAAACTTGATTTCATTTTTATTAATACTCCTGTTGAAATTTCGTTTGTTTCCGGTTTTTGTTTTCGTTCTTTGAGCCGGTTATTATTGGAAGGTGGTTTAAACTAAACCACCTTCCAATAATTTAACAGAACAGTAAACACATCCTTTTAATTACCAATTATTTACAGTCGCTTATAAGCATAGTTTGAATTACAGGGGGTACTGGGGGGTACCTCCCAAAGGGACAGAAATATCAGTTTTGGGGGGGGTCAGATAATTTTTCTGATATTGTGAAAAAATATAATTACAGTTACAATACAAGTCAACTCCTATTTTCACTAGGAACATTTTAATGTAAAGCGATTTCAGACATCCCTATTGTGGACCGTACCATTTTTAACCATCGTGGCTAGAAGCAACGGAGATAGAGAACCAGGGTTCGAAATGAGGGGGGTCTGGGGGGGTCCCGGACCAGTCATTTTTAATGTTAAAATATATTTGTCGGGGACAAATATATTATTTTAACATTAAAAATGATTGTGAAAATTATAGGTCTTTAGTGACGTTTTATATTTATAACAGTAGGCCTAATTAATTTATTTCCTAGCGCGAGGCAGCAATCAGGGCAGCTATTAGCCGGGTGAGTTGTTGTTGTGGTGCTCCCGCTAATGTACGGACTGTAACAAAGTTGCGCTGTTGAGGCTAGCGCAGTTATTTATATAACATATTGATTTATAGTTAAGAAACGTACTCGGTTACCTAACGTAACCTCGGTTCTCTCTAGAGAGGGAACGAGTATTGCGTAAGTTTAGCTTACGCTACGGGTAAAGTGCAGCAGCTGCAGACCTAGAGCAGGCTGCCTAGCGTGCTCATTGGCTTCCTTGCGGCAACTGCACCAGCCTACCAGTGAGCCTGGCGTGACGTCACGCCCAATGGTGGCGCTTCGCACCCACTACGCGTCACAGCCCACGCGAAGGGGTGTGGCTTAGCGTATAAATACGGGGCTCAGAGGCTGCTTCCCTGGTTTTCATGATCTGAAGCGAAAATCGCTCGTGGCGCTTAGCACGGCTGGTTCCGCAATACTCGTTCCCTCTCTAGAGAGAACCGAGGTTACGTTAGGTAACCGAGTACGTTCTCTTACGAGAGGTTCTCTCGTATTGCGTAAGTTTAGCTTACGCTACGGGAACACTTTGTCAACGCCGTGCGCGCCCAGCATCCACTTTATGAGTCCCAACCCGGGGAACAGTGAAAGTGGGAAATTCAGGCGGCCAGCAAGCGGGCCGACACATGTATAAGCATAAGCACCCATGGGGAATGCAGAGCGGCGGCGCCGGGCTGCATGTACATGTAAATCACCCCATATTAGTGCAGCTCAACCAGGAGAGCTAACGTTGAGGTAGCCTGCGCACCAGTGACGTGGGCAGAACATACATACATTAGACTGATAGAACTCTGGCCTGCAAGGCAGGAACTTCCAGATTATAGAATCTCACAAATGTAGACGGGGAGGCCCAGCCCGCCGCCATACAGATGTCGTGAATGGAAATTCCACTGGACCATGCCCACGACGAGGCCATGCCTCTTGTGGAATGAGCCCTGATGCCCAGAGGGCATCGCAGATCTTTTGATGCATAGGCAGCAGAAATCGCGTCCACTATCCATCTGGATAGGGACTGTTTCGAGGTGGGGAGACCTTTGGTGCGCCCGCCAAACGAAATGAAAAGCTGCTCGGAGCGTCTGAAAGGGGCTGAGCGTGTTACGTAACCTCTCAGTGCCCTGACAGGGCATAGGAGACTGTCGCTGCCCGCGCTGTCGGATGCTGGCAGAGCCGACAGAGAAATGACCTGCGCTCTGAAGGGAGTGCCAATCACCTTCGGGACATAGCCATGTCTCGGTTTGAGGATGACTTTAGAGTCATTCGGGCCAAACTCAAGGCACGCTGCGCTAACAGATAGCGCGTGTAAGTCCCCCACACGTTTAACTGATGACAGAGCCAAAAGAAAAACGGTTTTGAGCGAGAGGTATTTTAGATTCGTTGAATCTAATGGTTTGAAGGGATGCATCTTTAGGGCCTCTAGGACCACGGAGAGATCCCAAATAGGAAACGAAGGTGGGCGCGGAGGGTTCATCCTTCTGGCTCGTCTCAAGAAGCGGATGACCAGCTCATTCCTTCCTAGCGACCGGCCTTGCTTCGACTCATCGAAGGCTGTGACGGCCGCCACGTAAACTTTGAGCATGGATGGGGACCTGCCCTTATCCAGCAGCTCTTGAAGGAAACTGAGCACCTGCGAAACCTCACCCGTTTTGGGGTCCAGATTTTTGTCGGTGCACCATTTGGAGAACACAGACCATTTAGACGCATATAGCCGTCTCGTAGAGGGGGCTCTAGATTGCGTGATCGTGTTCATAACTCCTTCTGGCAGGATAACGGGTATCCGTTGATCAACCACACATGCAGAGACCAGCGCTCTGGGTGGGGATGCCAGATCGAGCCGCAGGCTTGAGAGAGGAGGTCCCTCCTCACCGGAATCGGCCACGGGGCTGTGTGATTCTATGAGGAGCACTGGGCTGTGTGATTCCCTGATTCTCTTGATTACCTGCGGTAACATCGAGATCGGAGGGAAGGCATACAGCGGGCGTCTGGGCCAGAGTTGGGCCAGCGCATCCTCGTTCTTTGAAAAGAACACTGGGCAATGAGCGTTGTCATTTGACGCGAATAGGTCGACTTCCGCTCTGCCAAAGAGGCGCCACAGCAGCTGGACTGTTTGGGGGTGTAATGACCACTCCCCGGGGGGGATATTGTCCCTGGACAATCTGTCCGGTCCCTCGTTCAGGATCCCTGGCACGTGCGTCGCTCTCAGCGAACGCAGGAAGCACTGGGCCCAAACGAGGAGGCGTTCCGTCAGGTCGCAGAGGCTCCTGGACCTGACACCGCCCTGGCGGTTCACGTAGGACACAACCGACATGTTGTCCGAGCGGACTAGAACGTGTTGGTCCTGTATGAACGGGAGGAAGTGCTTCAGCGCGTTCTCGACCGCCAACATCTCCAGACAGTTTATGTGAAGGCATTTCTCTCGGCCTGACCACAGGCCAAAGACCGGTCTGCCCTCGAAAAGGCCGCCCCAACCTGAGTTGGAGGCGTCTGTCGAGATGATTTTCCGGTGGGAAATCGCTCCCATCCTCGTCCCCTGCTGGTACCAATTGGCCGCTAACCAGGGCTGCAGAGCTGAAATGCAGCTCTGAGATATCCTGATCCGCTTGTAGCCACGCGTCCACCCCTGACAGGTTACGATTTTGCCACCTCTGCCTCATTTTGAGCCAGGAAAAACCCTGACATTGGTCCATATAATTTTGCCAACAGTAGGCTAGCAAGGTCTTCAGAATTTTTTATCATTTTATAATTACATACATTTTAGGGGACCCCCTCCAAGAGTCATAAGTCATTTCGAACCCTGGAGAGAACTATGAGAGATGGTCATAGAAGAAGTGAAGGAGCAGTACTCCCCAATTATGGTGGGGTAATTCGCACTCTGCTTATAAGCCTTTATTATCTGCCCTGCCGAGTTAATAAAATATTCAGATGAAAGAGTTTAGAAACTCCCCCAAAACAATGCAGCACTTAGGCTCATTGCTGTATCTTCCTAGCCTAGAAATCTAGACTCCCCCTAGCGGCTGAAAAAAAATATTTTGCAGCCAGTGTAGTCTAGCAACTCCGTTGACATTCGAGCTGGAAAAACCAAACTCTAGTCAGGCCAATCACATCGTGTATAGAGTCGGCGGGCGGGCTTAACATAATGAATGAAGAAACAGAAATGCGACGGTTCACTGCTTCTTGAAAACAAAGAATGGCTGCTGCTGCTGGCGAACAGCTGTCTTTCGATTCGGCTTTGGCCGTGACTCTAGATGATTTAAAGTTTTTCTTTGAAACATGAAAAAAGAACGCCACTTGAGTCATTTTTAAAAAAGGAAGATGTGTTCTGTTTGAAGATGTGTGAGATCGCTCTGACTATATGCCTTCTTCGTTGCTCTGGTTGGTTGTAGCGCTATCCTATTGCGTGCAGAGGGAATTTGAAAGACAACCGTTCATCCCGCCCCTCGTATTGAGGCCTGTCAATGGTGAGTTCCCAGACCTAACATCCTGATGTAGGTCTGGCATGCCAGGCTAGTATCTTCCCCTTCTTTCTTCAAATAAATGACTATAATGATACTTCTAAAGTCAAGCTTAAATTGCTGAGAAATGGAGCCTTTCACAAATAATTTCAGTGCATCTCCTTCTCTGTACAGGACGAAATAGTCTCCATTTTTACACATTTGCATTTTTATTTTTAAGACATCTTTAAGACACTTTTCATGCAGACCTAGAAAGCATTTCATGCTGTGTAAATCTACTGTGTAAGTTACATTGCTGAAGCATTTATCTTGTCACGTGTTCAGAGAAGGTGTTTTATTCAGTGATGAAAATGTGAACTGTGACCAAAGAGATGATTGTTAAGGCACTTATGAAGTAGCAATCTGAGACACTCAATCTTGAAATTTAATGAGACTTATACACGTAAATGGATTGTAATCACTATCAGAAGAAAGAAAGCTCAAAGAAGGGCTTATTACTCAGAGGTGACCTAATGATAAATCTGCTTTTCTTTTCTTTTTTACCAAATAATGGAGCAACAGTCAAGTGTATAGTCTCTAAATAACTTTTATGAGTTGTGTAACATAAAAACACAGATAATGAATGCTAGATGTTGCAATATCTTATTAAATTTATTTCAAAATAAGTACATTTTTATTGATTGGTTGCACATGCTAATGTGTGGCCAATACAAACTGAAGACGAGTCTACATTCAATAGGTGTGTTGCAGGCGTGAGAAGCATTTCATTTCCAGTAAAGACTGAAAAAATAACTTTGTAAGAATAGGATATATAGGTTTCCATCAGACTGACAGGCTGTTTTCCAAATTTTCCAAATATATATGCATATTATGACATGTCACAAGTGAAGGGTTGGTGTCAGCAGCTTGTAGTGCCATCAGCTAGTTTTGTCATGTCATTCTCAATGTGGCTCCAGAGAGATTTGCCATACAGCTTAGTGCGTAAATTAACAGGGGCTTTGGCCAAAAATGCAACTGAACATTTGAACTAAATCTAGTAATAAAGTGTCGATTGGGGCATTCAATTTCGATCTCATGTTGCATCATACTTTTCAAGCGTTTTACAGTGTTGCGCACTATAACCAATCACACACAAGACTCTGTTGAGTTTATGAATGCAATGGCCAATCAGAGATGTTAAGATTAGTAATCGCTGAAACACCAGAGTTGTATTCAGTGCACGAGCTGAACTCTGAATTCTGACTATATTCACTCTTGCGAATGCTCACATCATAAACTGATAAACATAAACAGATTTGGTGATTGTGCTATTGAGAGCGTTGAAGCTAATATAAATAGGTTTTTCTATTTACAACATATTTTTGCAGCATTGAGTAATGTTGCAAATCACAAACATATCTGATGATTTCTTGAATGCAATGGCCTATCAGATGTGTTTAAGTTGGAACCCCTTACCACTTAAAACGCCTGAGTTTTCGTTTAGTGCTTAGATCTGCACACTCAAATCCTCTCGTTATAATTTAACTTGTAACAAAAAAAGTGTAGACATTATGTAGGCTATATAAGATAGGCGTATTCATTGTACAGTCAGCTTAATCAATTAGCAGAACTTTGTGAGATCGCGATGAATTAAGATGAGTGACAGCTTGGTGATTATAGACTAAAGGGAGCACTTTTATGCACGCTTTCTGGGCGATAATCCATTCAGAATTTGAAGAAAACGTATGCATTGCTGCATTAGGAAATAGGCTATTTTTATTCAAATTGGCTGCCATGCCAAATCACGCATATGCTTGCCTGTACAAATCATAGTGGTTTGCCAACATCACCACTTCAATAACAAGAGCATTTATGCTGTGATGTGTAGGTTGTTGATAGGCAACACGTAACTATTTTATGAGATTCTATTTAAATGTGTTTTTAAGGAGGAATCGCATGTAGCCTTACCGTGCGTTCACACCGCCGCCGACGAGAGCGTCAAAGTGGCCAGAAGTCATTCATTTTCAATGAGACCCGGCGGCGAGCTCTGGCGAGGATTCCATGAGGTTCCATGAGGTTAACTGATGGAAGATAAGTGAGGTTAACTTATACCCTACTTGGTCAGTCTGCAAAAATTACGATCAACATTCTTTTTTGCGTTGCGGCCCCTTTAAATAAAGTTATAAAAAAGACCAAGATTCGATCTACTTCAGAGCGTCCACGAATCTTTCCACGGCGTCGTTGGCAGGGCGGAGAGAGCGAATTTGGCCACTCTCGCCGGCGGCGGTGTGAACGCACTGTTACCCTAGAGTTAGTTTACCCTCTGCTCCCCTGTGCTAACAGGAATGCCAAATGATATAGCTTTATCCATGCATGTACTATAGACCACCTCAGCATGCTGAGAGAAATAATCATAATATTTTTTTAAGTACATCCAGTGGATTTGGCTTTGATTTAAAGGTCAATTAATATTATTGGAAGAGAGGAAAATAGTGGCTATAAATGAGAGCTTGTGAATGTGCAAACAGACAGAAATCCTTTCTTATTTTGTTGCACGAGATGAGAGACTATACAGCACAATAGGTTTAAAAAAGACTAACAAAATAAATAGCTTCTATGACCCTGTAGGCAATCATCTACTAGATGATATGGAGATTTACCTTTTGAGCTCCATGACACTGAAGCTGGGAAGAAAGGAAAATGTAAACCAAGACAGTGTAATATGAGCGAAATCCACAAGAAAATTGATGAGGCATAATTGCTAATTTTTATGTTTTTTTAATTGCACAATCAGATGGCATTGCAAAAAAATTAATGATCTTAACTTACAAAATATAAAAATAAATGCAGTCTGAAACACATGTATTAAACTGCAATGGTCCTCCGGCTGGATAATAAAGTACCAACCCAACCTGCTAACAGAACATATAATCACAGTTGCCAAGCACATTGTGCATGAGTCACTGAATCACAACACACAGCATAAATTTCATAATGCTTTAAATATTGGCACTTTTGATGTCTTAAGCAGATAAAATGAACGAGTCTGGTATATATGAGTAAACACCAAAACAATATGTAAATGAATGAAAAATATTAAAGTCATTAAAATGAGCTCATCTCGATAAGGTTTCGTTTTTATGGTCAGCACAGCCATAGTATCAGCTTTCTCTGGGCATCAAATAAATGTGCACAGCTATGCAGTGTAATTAGATCTCCTACATTCTCAGCATCATCCATTTATTGTCTTGTGCTATCTTGTAAGCCAACGTCTCACAATCAGTATATTAACGTCAAACAGAAAACCTTATGCACACAGAGAGGTCAGTCCATACCAGCAGCAGCAGATTTCCTTGAAGGTCTTCCTCATCTCTTGGCTCCTGAAGGCATAGATGAGAGGGTCTATGACTGAGTTGCACATAATGAGGATCAGATACATGTTGAAGTGAGACATGAAGCAGACACAATAGGGGTTCCGGGGGCAGGAGATCATGAGGATGAGGTGCAAGAAAAACGGAGCCCAGCACACTACAAATACCCCCAGAAGGATAGTGATGGTGATGGCCCCCTTCATATTTGCTGCCTGCCAGATAGGGCCATTGCCAGGGAGGGCAGCAATGCGCTTCATGTGCAGCCGGGCTAGAAGAAACATGTGGACGTAGAGCGAGGCCATGAGGGCCAACATGGTGAAGAACATGCTGATAAGGCAGATGAGAACGGTGGTGCTCTCCGAGTACACGATGAAGAGCACGCCGGAGACCGTGCAGAAGGTCCAGATGCAGGTTATGATGGTGACCGCCCGCCGCTGGGTCATGATGTTGTGGTAGCGCAAGGCATAGAAGATCGTGATGTAGCGGTCCACTGCGATGGCCAACAAACTCCAAATGGAGGCTAACAGCGAGCTGCAGATCATTGAGTCAAAAATGTTGTCCATGTTTTTGATAATGCTTTCGCGGTTGGTCAGGTTGCCCCCCGTGATGAGCGCTATCACGACCGTTTCTGAAGCATTGGAGACACTGACCAACAAGTCTGCTACGGCTAAACTGCAGATAAAGAAATACATGGGAGAATGAAGGTTCTTGTTCTTGACAATAGCCGCAATCACCAGAATGTTCTCCAGGAGACTGACGAGCCCGAGCGCGAGGAAGACCTCTGTGGAGATGAGCAGCTGCTCATAGCATCCTGAGGCTGATCCTCTGTCACCCTGACCAGGCTTTCCCACCGGCAGAGCTCCCTGGCTGTGATTCCGGTACGAATGATGCAGTCCATGATGATGTGAGGTGTTCATTTCCCTGAATATCTGTGGTCAGTGTTTTGACCTGTAGCTAATTCAGTCTGATGAATTCATTAGGTTTACATTGAACATCCTCCAGTAGATCAAAGAAAGCAGATAATGAACAAACATCCGTCACCTCCCCTCTATGATAACTCTTCTTCCAAAGCAGCAAAAACATCCAACAAAGGGCTGCAAGAGCCTCCTACATAAGAACACAATGTAAAAAAAGAGATACAAACATGCAGACAGAGAATTAAAGGATAGGAGACAGCGACATCTGACTGAATCTATAAACACTGACTCTGTTGAAGTGCACACAGCAAAATGCAGTATTCAGAGTGAGGCATTCAGTCTCCAGTGTGCTCCCAGCACTTGGCAGGCAGGCGAGTGAGATACTCTTGCCCCCACAGCCACGGTCTGGCATGCTGAGTGTAGGCCCCTCCCCTAGCTTTCTCCACCAATCAGCAATGATGAGTGAAGGTAAGTATGAATGACATTTCCTCTGACTAACAGATAAAATACTCCAAAGAGGTTGTTTTCTTAGAGCATTTTGGTGGCATGTTGTTTAAATAATGAAGTGACTCAAGTAAGCATTCAGTTTACCTTGTGAGCATGTTCGTGTTTAAGCAATATCATATGGGCAAGAGTGCAGCTGTTCCGATTCTGATGAGCATATTCAGGCTGATTCAGTCTGATATTTCTGGCATAGGCCTACAGCAGTTTAATAAAAAGTTAAAACTGAGTAACTTACATTTTGGACAAAATATTGCCAGTTAGTTTGTACATTTTGCTCGTCTCCAAGTAACACTCAGTGGTATTTCGTTACTGAATTAAAGGGATAGCTCACTTTGAAATTAATTTTTGATATGTTTTAGCTTACCTCAAGGGCATCCAAGATGTAGGTGTCTTTGTTTCCGCAGTAGTTTAAATTTTGATATTCTTAGGTCATACCGTTCTTGTCTGTCAGTCATATAATGCAGGCCTATGGTCACCACCTCAAAGAGCATGCACAGAGAAGTCCAAATTAAACATGATTTAATGACTCGGAAATGTAAGTTCACATTGATGGCCTAAGACACGAAACGAGCGGTTTGTGTGAGAAAACGAACAGTATTTATATAGTTTTTACCTCTTGTAACGCACAGACCGAAGCGCCCGCGTCCTCAGATCACTTGGACGTGGCTGTGGTTTATATCTCGCAATTCTGACTTTATAACACGCAATTCCGACTTTATTTCACGCAATTCTGACTTTACAACACGCAATTGCGACTTTATATCAATCAATTCTGACTTTATATCTCGCAATTCTGACTATATCTCGCAATTCTGACTATATCTCGCAATTCTGACTTTATAACACGCAATTGCGACTTATATCACGCAATTCTGACTTTATATCTCGCAATTCTGAGAAATAAAGTCAGAATTGCGAGATGTAAACTCGCAATTGTGAGAAAAAAAGTCAGAATTGTGAGATAAAAAGTCGCAATTACCTTTTTTATTTTTCATTATGTGGCGGAAACAAGCTTCGTAGTATTCACATGGACTATTTTAACAATGTCTTATTCTTCTGGACCTGGAAAGTTGCAATGACGTTGCTGCCTATGTCAGAAAGCTCTAGGATTTCATCAAAAATATCTTAGTTTGTGTTCCGAAGATGAACGAAGGTTTTACGGGTTTGGAATGACACGAGGGTGAGTAATTTATGACAGAAATTTCATTTTTGGGTAAACTAAGCCTTTAAGACAGTCACTTGTTTCGATTCTGAATGAAGTAATGTTGTTGCTGAAATTGAATGAGTGGCTGGTTCGCAGTGCTGTCAGGACTGAATATACGCTCAACCAATCAAATTCTAGGACCAGAATTAACTGTTGTATATAATATTGTCTGTTGTTTTATTTGCAGGTTTGATCAGCATCTAACAAATCACCTCATTTGCATTTTACGGATGCTTAATGAGGCTCATGAATCAGAGCTGACTCCTCTCTCTTTAGCCTATTGATCATTTAGTTTTATGTCCAAACGTAGAAAATCAATTACAGTCAGAAGAGCCCGATTAAAGGGATTGACCCTTTCTGTGATCACCACTTGGGAAAAGACACTACGAATACTGCACAAACAACAGCTAATCCTGCTTCGTGAAGAGATAATACTAACAGTTTTTCAATGAGCAAAAAAGAGAAATGGGAATAGAACAAACTGAACGGAATTTGCTGAGATAACAGTTCATTACATTACAGCCCTATAGTGAAAAATTTAAATGTATTTGAAATACATTTATTTTATGCTAAGTATACTACAAATACATTTACATATATGTGTACTTAATATAAATACCCTGGAATTGCACTTTTAATATACTAAATTGTTATACTTAAAGTCTGCTAAATTGGAACTAATTTTGTACTTAATGCTCTTTAGTTATCCAGAAATAGGGCTGAGGTCCAACTAAAGATATACTTATTAAGTATAATTTTGATTGTGCTAAAGTGGAACTCTTGGAAGTATACTTTAGGTACACTTTAAATATCTTGCATACTGATATTATACAGAGATCATACTGTCCTTACTATATTAAAACGCATTAATATTAAGAAATGTGCATTGTGCATTAAAGAAGTGCTCCCAATAAAGTTATTTATAATATTTATATCAGTAAGTCTCAAGCGAAATGCCAGTAAATAATTTAATGGATTTGTAGTATACTTAGTATGAAATAATGTATTTTAAATACATTTTGGTACAGGGTTTTTTTTCACTAGGGAGTAACAGAACCAATAACAAAATAATCTGTATAGCCTATTGCCTAAGCAATGATCCTAAAGTGAATGAATAAAATATCCACACTTTTAAACGAGCCTATTAATATAAAAAATTGGTCACACTTTAGATTAGGGTCCAATTATCACTATTAACTATGATTTTTGCCTCAATAAACTTAAGTTTGGGTATGGGGTAGGATTAAGGGATGTAGAATATGGTCATGCAGATTAAGGCATTAATATGTGCTTATAAGTAGTAATAAACAGCTGATATCAA
This sequence comes from Rhinichthys klamathensis goyatoka, assembly GCF_029890125.1. NCBI lineage: Eukaryota > Metazoa > Chordata > Actinopteri > Cypriniformes > Leuciscidae > Rhinichthys > Rhinichthys klamathensis. Next base: position 5,879,128 of record NW_026606664.1, on the reverse strand, counting down.
AGTAATATGCATGCTAATAAGCAAGTAGTTAATACTGAGAATTAGACCCTAAACTCACATTATGTGTTACCAAAAATTTTATTGAGCCTATATTCAAATAAAATAAAAAATCCTAATCCTAAAGGCTAAATGAACTATTTTCTTTCAAATGCCTTTGATGTAGTAAATTATTAGTGCATGGTTAAGCTCTGATTTGATTCATCTCAGGACAAAGTAGCGAACTGATAATGGCACATTTACAATTTTATTTGCAAAATGTAAAATCAAATTAATTTTGAATCTTCCTCTTTTCTCTGGGTCAAGAGTGTCTCATCTATATCACAGAGACAAGTAGCCACAAATGTATGCCTCAAAACAGTTTGCACATTACATATAAATTAAATAAATGTAGTCAAATTTTACTAATTCTGCGTCACTGGGTCACTGACTTGGGAATGGCGAAGGTGAATATTAAATGGAAGGGATCTTAATTTAATCCAGAAATGACTAAATACATATTTGATGAATCTATGACTGTGTTTGGACACTAGCTTTTTAGGATTTTTTTTTTTTTTATCACTTTTATTTTGCCTCTGTCCCAACTTTTTTGGAGAGTGTTGCAGTCATAAATATCAAATTGGTTTATACAATTAAGTTGGTCAGTGAATAAAATTGAAATATTTTCTTTGTACTTTTGTCAGTTAAATAAAGGATTGAGAGAATTCACCAAATCACAGATTCTTGACATTTCAGACAAATGTCCCAACTTGTCTGGAAATGTGGTTGTCCATATTTTATTATATTATGACAAAACTGTTTCTTATAAGTTATGATGTTTACATATAGGCCATACCTTTTTTCATTTCGGTTGTTCTACAAAGTGGCCACCACATTTAAATAATGAGTGTGCATGGCTAAACCTTCTTGCAGATTATTTTTAACAAGCCTTGAGATTTTAATATCCACAGCTCCATGTATGCATGTCCTGTCCTTGAACGAAACGGCACATAGAATGTTTTGTTTAAAAGAAAAAGATGAATGTTCTATAGCAATTGTTTACTTGTGAATTTAAGAAGTATTTCACAAATAAAACCAGCATAAATAGAGCATAATGTTCACAAGCATGCCAGTACAAAATAGTTTTCTCTTGAGGCATCAACACTGCTACTAAACACTGATTCAGATTTTTTATCAATAATTGTAATAAAAAAAGACAGTATTTATTATTTCTTGAGGTGAAAACAGGTTTTCATAAAAGATAAAAGAGGACCCTGAAGCTGGTTTGTCATAAATGAAGAAACCTGAAAACAAATTCAATATTGGAACATATATATTTTAAAATGTTCTTTTTTTAGCAATGTGACAAGGAATAAAGATTATATGATTTACTAATGCTTTCATTGAATGCCAAGTAAAATACTCTGGTGGTGATGGCATCTCTGCCTGTTGGGTGGTACAGGGTAATGGGTTCAACCTCACTGGGAGGCTGTTGATGTTCTAGTGGCACTCGCTTCTTTCTGGTATAGGTCAATTTCAGAGCACAAAACATTCCCACATTGTCACAGCTACATGCCATGAAGACATGCCTCTGTAATGCCAAAGGTCATTTCAATCTACCATCCATGCTTGTGACCACACTTTGATGAGTCATCTGCAGATAACATGCTGCTTAGTGTCTAACTGAAAATAAATAAAAATGTCTAGATGTCAGATTAAAGGACAAAGACAAATGAGCTGTTATGAAAAACGTCCTGAGGCTATGAGTGGATTTTGTTGACATTAAAAGGAACATATTCTCTGCGATCTGTGTGCAAACTATATTGCAAATGACTCTCAAAACCTAACAGCATATTTTGTAACATTTTAAAAACAATCATTATTGAAAGGAAATTAATTGTATCTTACCAGCTATTTTTTTGAAGCTAGAATGTTTTATGGCCATGAATGGTGGATGAATGAACAAGGAACCCAGTGAAAGTAGTCTGGTGGTAGATTATCAGTGGGACAGTGTCCAGCCGTACAGTTATCAGTGGGACAGTGTCCAGCCGTACAGTTATCAGTGGGACAGTGTCCTGCGCTGATTTTATGAACCAGTATAATCAAATCATAGTCAGAAACCTTTTTTGTACTTTAAAGGAGGGCAGAGGCTAAAAAAAATCATCACAATATTGATGCTGAAGTTAGGAAGAGGTTATGTAAAGGGATGTAAAGATATGGGTAACACTTTACAATAAAGTTTAATTAGTTAACATTAGTTAATGTATTAACTAACATGAACTAACAATGAGCAATACATTTGTTACAGTATTTGTTAATCTTTGTTAATGTAAGTTAATAAAAATACAGCTGTATATTGTTTGTTCATGTTAGTTCACGGTGTATTAACTAACTAATGTGTTTCTCATAATTTATCTTTGCCTGCATTGTAATGATTTCCTATTTTTGAATATGGTCAAAGATTGTGTATGTAACGTTATAGAGATTTTGGCTGTTGAAATTATGATTGTTTGATATTTTCAAATAATATATATATATTGTTGCACTGAAGAAAATGAAGACTAGAAAATGCTAAAAACACATGAAGCCTCAAAATACATGAAATATGATTGTGAGGAGAGTGACACGCTGGGAGCAGGCAATCCCAAAAGAGGTAAGTTTGTGTGTTTATACTTTATGATTTCTGTGATTATTAGCTTATTCCAAACCCCATTAGTTATGGTAGTTTCAGAATCACTTGAATGCACAGCACTTGGTTGGTTTGTTGTCATATACTATACCTTGTATTGGTCAGAAAAGTGCATTGTATTTGACTGTTTTACGCATAGACTGTAAAAAATATGGACAAAGCGTCTGTGACGTCACCCATAGACTTTCTGAAGAACGGTTTTGAGGCTGTTTATGGGGGGTATGGGCGGTGCCATCTTGGAAAATCTTACGATATTTCAAATACAAATGTTCAGAAAGGATACAGAGGTGGTATGATGTGTTGTGACCGAGACGTCAAACTTCAGGAATTCCACTCGGCGCAGCCCGTTATCAGTGTGCTCTTCGGTCAAAAATGACCGACCATAGGAAATGAATGGGAAATTGACAAAAACTTTACGAATTTTTGTGTGTACAATCTACAAATCGGCCACGATGCAGAAAAAAAGTGCCCACACCTCAGGCTATAGATTAGGCAACCAGAGCTCCTCCATTCTAACTAGCGTTTCATACTGAGCACCCAATTACTCTCTCTTCAATCCTCTAACTATTAACCTCTCCTAGCTCCATTATAAAAACATACAGGGTCAGCACTCAAGAAATATGTCCAGAACATCCTACAATGGTAAATTGAGTACAACCTGACCCTTAGGCTAGCACAGAACAACAATATAGAGCCCATTGTGAACATCTGGAAGCCACAGAACTCGCCTGCAGGGATCCATATTTTTTTAACACATGAGCACATTTACTTCCTAATAAGGCTGGAAAAAAGCTCATAATAAGAGTGAAATACTTTATTATGCAGAATATCTATTAAAAGTATAGACATGGTCAAAACTCTGTGGGCAGTGAGTCTAAGTAGATTGTACAAAATATCAGCATCACCAGGCTTGCAACATTTTGCGGAAAGTTTGGTCATCAAAACCAGACTGACGAAGTTCAACCAATGGTTTGAGTTTGTGGGGGTGCCAGTGGAATTGAATAGAAAATGAAAACTCAACTATCTTATAAACCAACCCAGGCTCATGGGAAATACGTTACTCTGCCTACATTTTTGCAAAACCTGAAATACGTACCTCCTGGTACGTTTCCCTGCACTTTTCGGGTGAAAAGTCCACTAGAGGCGCTAAGTGGTATCATTTTTTCTTCGTTCCAGATGGTTAAATAAAGGTTATAAAAACGACAATATCAGTAATGTTCAGACTTCTCAGTAGGCCTATACACTCATTTTAATATAAATTAGGAATTATTTCAACGCTTTTGAGGTGCCACACAGCAGTCTCATGGCAGTTCGTGATATGGTCACGTCATTTAATCTACTGGTTCGTGATACGGACACGTTTATTTCGTTATTTTCGTGATATCAGCATTTTTATTTATTTATTTTATTTATTTTTTTACTAATGTAATGCACGATTCTTTATGTCAGTCGGGCTGCAGTAGAGAAGCTGTTTAATCGATATTCACGACATCTTATCATGTTTATGTATTTCTTTTAGTGTTATTATTTCGGTCTTATTGCCAGGGAAGCTGGACTGCTTTGCTGTTTATTGATTTTTTTAAAAAAAGTATAAAGACTACGCGAATTTTATCAGTAGGAAATCGCGTTGAAGAAGTCTCCTTCCGAACACATCGCGATATTTGGCATCAGTTCACGTGTGCCAGATGTTGGTAAGTAGTCGAAAATACACTGTCCCAATAATGTTTGGTAAAATGTCTTTTCTGATGGTCGAAATGAATCAGATTAGCTCCTGTTCAGTCACTGCATTATCTGTCATCTCCTACGGAGCGTTGCGTTTAATTGCTTTCTAATTCAAAACAGGGTGATTAAACACTATCTGTCACGTGACGTGCTATAGGCCTAGACCTTCTATCAGTTAATCATATTCATATTAGGTTTAAAGTTAGTACAATTAGTTCCAAAGTGGTATTTGTAGTAGAATCACAGTAAAAACAACACTTACCTTGCTTTTACCACAGTAACCTTAGTTTTGATATGTGTGGTAAAAGGACAGTAACCACAGAACTTACCATACTTTTACCACATTATTTGTAGTTTTAATGTGATATTTGTTGTAAATGCATATTAACCACAACACTTTATCATGCTTTTACCACATTATTTGTAGTTTTAATGTGATATTTGTTGTAAATGCACAGTAACCACAACACTTACCATGCTTTTACACCGTAACCTTAGTTTTACTGTGATAGGTGTGGTAAAAGGACAGTAACCACAAAACTGTCCATGCTTTTACCTCAGTATTGGTAGTTTTAAAGTGATATTTGTTGTAAATGCATATTAATCACAACACTTGCCATGCTTTTAATGTCTAATAATGTAACAACAATAATTTGTAAGGTAAATCAGTAATTTTTCCATTAAATAATCCGATATATTATATATAATGATATTTTCTTTTCTCTTTTTTTCAGCTGAAAAGACCAAAGGGCCTTTCGGACTCAGTCAGCCCATTATTGTTTGAGGAGAAGTAAATGGGAGATGAAAAGCTACAAAGGAAAATATTCGCAATGGTATGTATGTGTTGGTTTTAACCCTAAATCAAACATTTTATCAAGCATTTGTTGTTTCTTAAACCTTTTCTTACAAAACCCATAGCCCAATCAGTACAAACATAGTCTCAAAGCCTTAATAATTCACAAGATTTACAAATTGTCAAATTCGTACAATACTTGTACATAATCGTGCAGCTTTTACTCCTAGTGCTGTCAATGGCTAGTGCCTCAATTCTTGTACATATTTATCACCATATTTGTAAATCAGTTGCGCACCTTCTTGGAAAGTAGTCGGATGTCCCATACACTGTCAGAAAAGTTTATATATTAATTGCATTGTATTCATTAAAATTATTACAAATTGGACCCTGTGTTGTGATGTCTGTCTGTGTTCCCCCTGTCTTTGTGCACTTGGTTCAGTCCTGTTCCCTGTTTTCCCGCTCCCCGTTATCTCTATTAGTCTTCCCAGGTGTTTCCCGTTAACCACGCCCCCTTGTTATCCTGTTTAGATCGTTTGCCCTTGTATTTAAGCCCTGTGTTTCAGTCCAGTCCTTGTGAGTTCTTGATGTTGTAACATGGATGTTGGTTGTTCTGTCCCTGAGTCCTATTTCCTGCTGTGAGTTTGTAGTTTAGTTAATAAAGTGTGCTGCATTTGGATCCTGCTTCCTCCCTTGCTTCAACCACCTTCATGACAGAAGAACTCACCGAAATGAGTCCAGCAGCCACAAGCAACCAGGCCCTGAAGAAGTTCCTTTCCTCAATGTTCCAAGATAGCCAGGGCATTGAAAGGTATGTGAAGGATTTCTGTATGTGAGGGGTCTTCACCGCCGTGGCCGCCCGAAGGGTCTTCACCGCCGTGGCCGCCCGAAGGGTCTTCTCCGCCGTGGCCGCCCGAAGGGTCTTCACCGCCGTGGCCGCCCGAGGGGTCTTATCCACCCTGGAAGCCTGAGGGTCCGACAGCTCCGCCCTGGATGCCCGAGGGTCCACAGCCTGCTCCGCCCTGGTCACGCCCACAGCCTGCTCCGCCGTTGCCTCGCCCTCAGCCTGCTCCGTCGTGGAAACGCCCACAGCCTGCTCCGCCCTGGCAGTCTGTTCGTCCTGCTCCGCCCACGTTCCATGGCCCAGGTCCGCCCACGTTCCATGGCTCATGCCCGTCATTGCAAGGCCCTGGTCCCGTTCCCTGCGCGGACCTGGCCCTCCATCCCTCCCCCGGGACCGCCTCCGCTCCACCACCCTCCCGAACTGTCTAGTTTCCTGTTTTGTTGGGCGTCGGGAGCCGCCCATAGAGGGGGGGCTATGTTGTGATGTCTGTCTGTGTTCCCCCTGTCTTTGTGCACTTGGTTCAGTCCTGTTCCCTGTTTTCCCGCTCCCCGTTATCTCTATTAGTCTTCCCAGGTGTTTCCCGTTAACCACGCCCCCTTGTTATCCTGTTTAGATCGTTTGCCCTTGTATTTAAGCCCTGTGTTTCAGTCCAGTCCTTGTGAGTTCTTGATGTTGTAACATGGATGTTGGTTGTTCTGTCCCTGAGTCCTATTTCCTGCTGTGAGTTTGTAGTTTAGTTAATAAAGTGTGCTGCATTTGGATCCTGCTTCCTCCCTTGCTTCAACCACCTTCATGACACCCTGTCTGTTGATGTTCCAATGATACATTATGTCTCTCCACAACTCATAACCTTCCTCTGTTTGCAAGAGTGGAAAAGCTAATTTGACTTGTCACGTGACATCAGATACTCGATTATTTTGTCGTAATCAGATCAGTTACACTGCTGATAACTGTCCCGTTTGCATGTAAATCATGTTATTTTTAAACAAGTTTATATGATTTAATTGCTTGCGATTAAAGACATACTTGTTTTCATAGAAATGACCACATATCAGTGTAAGACTGTAAAACTGGTTGGAGGAACTGTCCTGACCACATGGTCTATTGAAACAAAGGAACTTGCTGAAAATTAACATTCGACCTCCCCCTCACGCAGTCTCACCTGATTTACATTTCATTCTCTCACCCAGTAACAGCTAAAACTCACATAAGAATATATATATGGTTTAATGTGAATGATTGTTGTGTTTAGTATCATTTTAAATGTCCCAAAGTGAGTGGTTCAGATGTCTCATTCCAAAAGAGTAAAACAAAAGGAAATAAGGGTTTTAAGAGTTTCGGAATAACTGGCACACAAAGGAATGTGGTCTCTAGGCACTCCCAAAGGTGTAAATTCATGAATGCTAATTTCCACTGTTCTTAGCAGATGGTCAAACTTCTACCCCCAGTAATGGTGGGGGAATACAGTAAATTTCCACTAAACTCTAGTTTTACATATCAAATAAGGTCTGGCTAAGGAAAATGCAACGAAAGCTCAGGGCTATTTCTGTATTTCAGATAGCCCGTGAGGATTAGCTAATGTAGTTCTTAAATGTTGGGTTTGCATCTATTTCTCCTATCCTAAAGCATTTGATGTTTTGTATTGATGATCTTTGAAATGATTATGAAATTGGCATAATACTTTTACCTGACATAATAAATTGTTATATTTGATTATTCTAACAGACTTTGACTTCATTTCCATTGGAGTTAAAAGGAATAGTCAAACATTAACGTATATTTAATGATGCACAGATATCATTGAAAAACTTTTTCATTTTATGGAGTCAGATGAAACGAGTTAATACATAAGATAAAATGTATTACATTTAATTAAAAATCCCTTAGTCCTGATGGGAAGAGATGGAACACGCGTGAGACCTTCACCGCTAATTTGAATGGCGCCATTGGATCGAATTAGACGGACTTACATCAGTGAGCTTATTACATAAATGCATTTAACATTTAATTATGCAATACTCCTTACAGAAAAATATCCCCCAGTTATGGATAAACTCACAACATCATCATCAAGTCCTGTGCTGGGCACATTGGGCAACAAGTGTCCTCCAATTTATTCGATCCGTGGCCAAGTTCTCCACATCTACCCATGGGACACTGACATTCTTCAGGTGTTCGTGAAACATCTGTCTCCATGTCTTCCTTGGTCTTCCCTGTCTCCTGATCCTCCTGGTGGTGTCCACTTCATAACTGTCTTTGGGTGGTGTTGTTTGGGCATGTGTAGGATCTGTCAGTGAGGTGCTCCCTTTGCTCTGTCACAGTTTCTGAAAGTCTTCATGTGGAGTCCCACTCCTATGATCTCTGATATATGCAGAACCAATATTTAAAATAGTCACATATCTTTTTCCATATTGTTAAAGAATTTGTTTTCTCGTTTCATCTTCATGTACTTGAGGTCTGCCTAATGCCTTCAAACAAGCGTCAGTGCTCATTCAGGAGTTTTGGTAAAGGACATATTCATTGACATCCATTAGTTCTGGTCATGCAGCGACTTCATGATGCAATAGTCAAATGTATATTTCTGCAAGTGTATATAGCAGGTGTATGTCCGAACAATTGAAGATAGTGAGAGTGTTCAGGAAAACCTTTTGAAAACAATCAATATTTATGGAATTCTGTTTGGTGCTGAAAGAGTATTACAGAATGACACACTTGACAACTGGACATTATTCTGTGAGTTTGTTACCTTTACATTTAGATGGACTTAATGTCTTACATTTTGCTTCATTAAACCTTTAATTACAGTGGTCACTATATATCCACCATAACTACATCTATGTTATCATTATATGACTACCTGGTTAATGTAATTGTAATACAGGCCTACCTGTGATTGTATTTTATAGGAGCATTTTCTTGCTGACATTTATAATAATGAACTATTTTAGGTTTCCTTTCATTTAGTTACAATAAAAGTGACCAATAATCACAAGGATATAGAATTAAAGTTGAGAATGTAAAATGTTGTGCTTAAGTTTTCACCTATTTGTTCTTTAAAGGGAAGAAACAAATATATTTTCACATAACAAAGTTGAATCTCAACTCGTGGTTTGTAAAAATATAACTTCATCAGCGATTTAACGTAACTGTATGTGTCACTATAATAGATGCCCCTGTATCTGGATTTTTTGTTTTGTTTACAATTAACTGATTTTTATTCTGTTGTGCAGTAGTTTGAGCACTACATTTGTCTTTAAACAGTTTGACATTAAATATTGGAATTTGCTTTAAACATTGTGTGCATTCATTATGCTTTTATTAAATTGTGTTATATAATTGATATAGGCTACCTTTGATATACTATACATACACTGTAAATGTTAGAAGCACTTTAGTACATGCAATTATCTTTAATTAAAAAAAAACTGCAAACTACCCTGCCATTGTGCCATTGCTTAGAAAAAAAGTTTCTCTTTCAAATGTATGCATCAGTCTAATCAAATAAGCAAATTTGTGTCATGATCATATGAATCCAACGTTTTTGGATGGTAACCACACAAAGGAGTCTTTTTATTTTTAAATGTGAGTTTTATAATTTAATTAGAAGCAATACATATTTAACAGACCTACTATTAAATATTTAAGGAATCATCCCTGCAGGCGGAACCGGAAGAGATCTGTCATCATTTACCATAATTGGGCAAGTAAGTGTGACGCATCTGTTCCGCTGGGTTGTTATTGGCTGTGACTTTATCGCAGAACTCGCTGTGATTGGACTATCTTTTAACCCATATAAAACGGCTCTTCGTGGTACAAAGTATGTTTTGGTGTTATTATTACGTTAGTTATACATTATGGTAACTAGAAAGTGTCTCTATATTGTGAGAAATTTCTCCTTTACCGAGATCCTAACCCTAACCCTAAGCATGTCTGCACATTTCAATGAACTACAGCACAATGTTTCCTGTTCCATTGATACAATGACAGAGATATGTGGGTAATGTAGTTTAAAACGTTTAGTAATGAAACAGTACATGTTAAATAAATAATATCTTTAATGGGCAACTGGATATCTAAATTTGTTAATTGTGCAAACCTTTATGATCTATATGAGGGATAGGTTGAAATTTAATATTTTACTGTGTGCACTTTTATAAAAACCTTTATGCCAGCTTGCCATATATGTCTGAAAACTGTGCCCAACATTATTTAGTAAACATAGCACAAGCAGTTCCCTGCATATTGTCTCAATGATACACTAACCGGACTTTGAGATACAGCTATTTGAAATGTCAAATGTGCATTTTTTTTGCTCATCTGGGGGCCATTGTGTTCCTGGGAGTGGACGGGCAGTACAGTCTACACAGATCTACACACACTATTACTATTGCACAAAGATAATGCACCATTCAGTAGAACAACAAAACAGTGCCAAAATATCCTTTTCACCCCCTTCTGACTGCTGCTTATTTGTCTGACATCAGTAATGTCTAAGCTTTCATATTAAATGCAGTAGTAGATATACTAGAATGATCAGCATGGATAATCTTCAATTATGATTTAAGTGTTTGTAGCAAGATAGCCCTCTGCAGCCTCTTGTTAGTCACACACCTCTTTATTTCACTGAAAACTGGCATACATGCAAGTACAGTATGTGCAACTTTTGCTGCATTGTTGTCCCAAATATCATTAACCACAACAAAATGTATATGTCCTAAGTAAAATAATAATAATAATAATTAATTATATGTAGTTGTTTTTAAATTATGAACTAAACTAAATAAATAAGAAATTTAAATTTCTGAAATAAAATTCTGTCCCAAACACCACATTCAATACACAATATTCACCATACTTTATTACACAACACTTTATTGGAGGACACAACATAAAGTTGATAAAGTAGCATAAAGACAAATGAGATTCAAGATAAACAACAATGAGCCATTAAATATAATTAAAAATACATTAACATCAAATTAATCCATTCACAACTGCTGAAGCCACACAAATGAGTGCCAGAGAATCATATTCAGTCACCTATGATACAGAAAACAGATTTTATATTGTGTTGGAAAATAATGATTCATTATCACAGCTAAACTGGTTTCTTGCTCTTCCCTGTACATGTCTCTATCGTGTTCATGTTCTTCTTCCTCATCTAAACAGTTTGTTCAGTTGTGCCCTACAGTACAAATGATGAACAGAAGATGTGATCAGTGGTGTAGCTTTTTCTCAGAGGAAGAAGTCTCAACATCCGTCAGGCGTTCTCCAGTCCTGGTCTGAAAGTAAAACAAAAAACACAAACAATTCAAATTAAGCTGTTTAATGGACAGTCAGGTCAGCTTATGTTCTGCGTTATTTAAAGCTACATTCTGTAAGATTTTCTCCCATATAGCGGTGAAATTGTATGAGACTACCAACTGAATATTACTTTCTAGCCCCTCCCATTCCGAGGGCGTTTTAACTCCTACGGTGGCCGTATTATTAGGAGTAATCTCCCCCTCGCATTCATCACGGTGCGTGCCACTAAGTAAAGGCGCGAAAGGCGAAGCTTGAATTTCCAGGTATGTCCCTCTTTGGCTAATGTATTTTCAAGATGGAGGCGCAACATGGCTGCTGCCATTCGAGCGACTCGCTCATATGTATTCGGAATGGCAGATTCTACACTTACGAGAGTACTTGATAAGTTGGAGGAAGTAATTACACATGAATGAGCACATATAATTTTGAAAGAACAAAGTGTTTTTTTTGCAAAGAATCAACATAAACAATGACACAGTGTAGCTTTATTGAAAGCAGTGATGGGCTACTCTGGCCCTCGGCGTCCACTGTCCTGCAGATTTAGCTCCAACCTCAAACCCTCCGGCCTTTTGTCTACAAGTAAACCTGAAGACTTTGGTTAAAATTTTCAGATGTGCTCAATTAGGGTTGGAGGTAAACTCTCCACCTCAAAAAAGGAGAATGCAAAAGGGCCAGAGTTGCCTGTTCCTTATTTAAATTTACAAAGCAGCAGTCAGTACATTATATAATATACACATTAAAGTATTTTATATAATATTGCAGCACATAATATAAGCTAAGTACTGAAGAAAAACAGTTTTACCCATATAAAAATTGAGTGATAATCTGTACAATGTAAAATTGTCAAGATCAAATTATGTAATACACACATTGTTTAAATACAAGACATACCAATGGACTTCCGCACCTTTCGGTCTTCTTTGGGCACCAGATGTTTCTTCCTCACCGAAACAAAGGACTTATTCGATTAGCTTGTGTTGATATAAGGACTGGTCTTCCTTCTCTGCTGTAAAACAAGAAAGTATCCACTTACTCTATGTGCAATTACTATTGTTCTTTAAACATACCAATTAACACAGTTATAATTAAGTTAATTTACCATACGATTCAGGGGAGAACATTTGAGGAGTAAATACTGATTGAAATATTGTAGAAACTTTACCTGGGAAGGGCTGATCACGGCAAAATTTGCTGCGACTCACTAGTAGATCTTGTGAGGGTTGGGTCCTAAAAGAGCTGTTGAGTTTGATATTGTAGAGCTTTAAAAAAGATAATCCTGCAAAACAGAAAGAAAGGTAATTTTAATACATTACTTGCAAGTAGTCAGTTTATATATAACTGTAGGATTTATTTCTGTAAGGAGTGTTGCATAATTATGTATTAAAAGCATTTTTATGTAATAAGTTCACTGATATGTGAGCATTTGAATAAAAGTATGTCTTTAATAGCATGCAATAATCATATGAACTTCAAAAAGTGATTATGATAACATGATATAATATGTTACATGATAACATGTAAATAAACAACAACATGATTTACATGCAAACGGGACAGTTATCAGCAGTGTAACTGATCTGATTACTACAAAATAATCGAGTATCTGATGTCACGTGACAAGTCAAATTAGCTTTTCCACTCTTGCAAACAGAGGAAGGTTATGAGTTGTGGAGAGACATCATGCATCATTGGAACATCAACAGACAGGGTCCAATTTGTAATAATTTTAATGAATACAATGCAATTAATATAAACTTTTCTGACAGTGTATGGGACATCCGACTACTTTCCAAGAAGGTGCGCAACTGATTTACAAATATGGCGATAAATATGTACAGGAATTGAGGCACTATAGCCATTGACAGCACTAGGAGTAAAAGCTGCACGATTATGTACAAGTATTGTACGAATTTGACAACTTGTTAAATCTTGTGAATTATTAAGGCTTTGAGACTATGTTTGTACTGATTGGGCTATGGGTTTTGTAAGAAAAGGTTTAAGAAACAACAAATGCTTGATAAAATGTTTGATTTAGGGTTAAAACCAACACATACATACCATTGCGAATATTTTCCTTTGTAGCTTTTCGTCTCCCATTTACTTCTCCTCAAACAATAATGGGCTGACTGAGTCCGAAAGGCCCTTTTGATCTTTTCAGCTGAAAAAAAGAGAAAAGAAAATATCATTATATATAATATATCGGATTATTTAATGGAAAAATTACTGATTTACCTTACAAATTATTGTTGTTACATTATTAGACATTAAAAGCATGGCAAGTGTTGTGATTAATATGCATTTACAACAAATATCACTTTAAAACTACCAATACTGAGGTAAAAGCATGGACAGTTTTGTGGTTACTGTCCTTTTATCACACCTATCACAGTAAAACTAAGGTTACGGTGTAAAAGCATGGTAAGTGTTGTGGTTACTGTGCATTTACAACAAATATCACATTAAAACTACAAATAATGTGGTAAAAGCATGGTAAGTGTTGTGGTTAATATGCATTTACAACAAATTTTTTCTGCTGGCCTCCATAACAGACAAAGAGCTGGTCTGAGGTCCTGAGACTTTGACTTCTGTCCAAATACAGATGCAGAGCGCGGACAGGACAGAGCAAAGCCAGGGCTGGGTCTGCCTCCTCCAGGGGCAGCGCTTGCAGGTTCACTACCTGGTCCCTGAAGGGAGTGGTAGGAACCTTGGGCACATAGCCAGGCCAGGGTTTCAGTACAACATGGTTGTCACCCGGCCCGAACTCTAGGCACGATTCGATTCGTCGACCGAAAATTCGTCGTCCCCTACCCTCTTGATAGAGGCCAGTGCAACCAGCACTGTCACCATGAAAACTTTGCTGTCTTCATGGAGAGAAGCTTTTAAAGTATTATTACTGGTATATAAATCATTCAATGGGTTAGGACCTCAATATATTGCAGATATGCTCACTGAATATAAACCTAACAGATCACTCAGATCATTAGGATCACATCAGCTAGAAATACCAAGGATTCACTCTAAGCATGGAGAGTCTGCTTTTAGCTATTATGCCAGCCGCAGCTGGAACCAGCTTCCAGAGGAGATCAGATGTGCTCCTATAGTAGTCACATTCAAATCCAGACTCAAAACACATCTGTTTAGCTATGCATTTACTGAATGAGCACTGTGCCACTGTTCGTCCGACTGTTTTTACAGTACTGCTTTAATAAAAAATAAAAAAAATTATATATACATTTTTTATAATCTCTGGAAGAGATTTTGAAGGAGAGCGGGAGAGTCTTCACTCCGATGAGGCGAGTGAAGGAGTAAGTTAATTATACTGCTGAGAGTATAAGAAGTCGCTGAGAGCGTCGTTAAGGGTAACGGCAGCAGACAGCGCACGCAAAGCGTGCTCTATGGGGGCCCCGCTGGGCATTACTGGTGTAGCACCAACCCAGCAGAGTACGTCCCTGGGCTAGAGGTCCAGTGGCACCATAAACCGGCTCAATCTCTTCCATCTCAGATAGGGGATCCCCGAATTTAGTGAATCAGGCAGTTAGGGATAGGGAAACAAAAAATAGGGTTGTTTGCCAGGGATGCATCAGGAACGATTGCGAGAGAAAAATAAAAGAAGTTGTGACCCAAATTGGCGTGGACCAGTATTACTTTATTCATTCTCCCAGGAGCACAGCTCATGATAGCTCGTCGGCCACACGGTTGAGCACACCGGGGACATACATGGCCCGAAACGAGCCAGTGCTGAAGCGGTCTCATATGGAGCAGCCCGACCACAGTTACCGCTGCTAATGCTGACAAATTCCCCAGGAGCCTCTGAAAAAAATTCATTGGGACCGCCGTCCTGCCTTTAAACGTGTTCAAGCAGTTCAGCACCAACTGAGCGTATTTCTCTGTGAGGCGCGCTGTCTGTGCAACCGAATCCAACTCCATACCGAGAAAAGAGATCCTCTGCACGGGGGAGAGTTTGGTCTTTTCCCAGTTGATCTGAAGACCCAACTGGCTGAGGTGCCTGAGCATGAGGTCTCTGTGTTTGCATAACTGATCTCGAGAGTGTGCCAGTATGAGCCAATCATCGAGATAGTTTGAGGATGCGAACGCCCTGTTCTCTCCTGGGAACAAGGGCCCCCTCTGTGACTTTCGTGAAGACACGGGGAGACAGGGACAGCCCGAAGGGCAGGACCTTGTACTGATATGCTCGACCCTCGAACGCAAAGCGCAGAAACGGCCTGTGTCGAGGATGAATCGAGATATGAAAGTACGCGTACTTCAGGTCGATTGCTGCAAACCAATCTCGGGGATGGATGCATTCGAAAAACTATTCAAAACTTGCAGGTCCAAGATCAGTTGTAACCCACCGCCTTTCTTGGGTACAATGAAGTAGGGACTGTAGTACCCTGACCTCATATCGGCTGGAGGGACCGGCTCTATCTCGTCCTTCGCCAGTAGGACTGCAATCTCAGCTCGCAAGACATGGGCATCGGCTGCTCTCACTGTAGTGGAGTGGATGGCCCGAAGCTTGGGGGTGACACCAGGCGAACTGAATCGCATAGCCGAGCCTGATGGTCCGAATGAGCCAGCGAGAACGCTGGGGAACGCTAACCAGGATTGCAGAGACCGTACAAGCGGGACCAAAGGGACCGTAGGCGTACCCGCAGTGGGGCAGCGAGTTGGAACACAGGGATGCGGCTCGGGAGGCTCTCTCTGGGAGGCGGCTTGGATGCGTTCTCGAGCTGCACGCTGATGCTTGCTGGCGATAGAAGAGGCGGATGAGAGTGGTGAGAATTCTCTCCCCCCACTGCTCTCCGGGCCCTCTTTGGACCCAGAGATGGAAGAAACTGCTCTTAAATTGAAAATTTAGATACCGCTGGTTTTGACGCCAGCAGCAGAACAAAGGAGTGGTTGCGGTCACCATCTCCCGAAGAGCAGTCCCATCCATCTCCGGGTTGCCCATCCAAGGGCCGCTTACCCTTGGCTTTGCCGCCCCTCTTGGCGGGGGCCTAGACGGGCGGGGCGTTGCCGAAGAGGCCGGTCTGGGACACAGGGAAGTTAAGGAACCTGACTTTGTCGGTCTCCCTCATGTCAGCCAGACACAGCCAGAGATGGCATTCCTGGACCACCATAGTGGACATCGCATGACCCAACGACTGCGTGGTCACCTTCGTCGCACGAAGCGCAAGGTCCGTCGCGGCATTAAGTTCTTGGAGAACTTGGGGATCATGACCACCCTCATGCAGGTCCTTCAGTGCCTTGGGTTGCTGAGATCCAGCGCGCGTCACCCCGAGAAACCAATCATCCAGCCTCGAGGGCTCGGGACACGGTGGAGGGTTCCACACGAGCCCGATCCAGTTGGTAGCCCGGGAAAGCATGGCCATCATCTCCGGGTCCGACTCGGCCACCGCTGTCACACCTGAAGGGGGCAGCGGCACCGAATCATCATCCGCAGAGAAGTCTGACCCACCTTCCAATGCAGCGATCGACATCCTCTTCATCGTGGGGAAGGCCGAAGGAAACGACTGGTACACACCTCGTGGATGGTCCAGCACGTTCCGTCAGAGTGTGGGAGGGATGAGTTCAATGCCTAGGCACGCGATGCAGCGCTCGTGACCATCTCGCGATCCCAGGTAACAACCGCATCCAGAAACACACAGGTACATCTAAAGTGACATCTTTAAAAAGACGCGCTCCACCCGTGTAAGCTCTTTTAGGGGACTGCTCTTTTGGTGCTGAAACATGCACGGGAAGGGTCGCAGCGAACACGGACAGGAATGTGCACCTGTCGTGTGCTGTCCCTCTCGCTGGTGATCTTACCAGCCGTAAGAACGGCCTTTCAGCTCTCTCACGGGTCTTACCAGCTGTGAAAACAGCCCTTTTGTTTTGCTCATTTTAAAAGCAACAAAAGACAGAGAGAGAGAGAGAGAGAGAGAGAGAGAGAGAGAGAGAGAGAGAGAGAGAGAGAGAGAGAGAGAGAGAGAGAGAGAGAGAGAGAGAGAGAGAGAAGTCGACCCCACTGCCGCGCTGTATCGCCCGCACCAGCCACGAGAGATCCTCCTGTTCAGAACTCGTCTGTTTGCGAGTCTGCAATCGCCCCTGCTGCTCATTATATACCCGCGCTGCGTGGCTGAAAATCTGATGTAAATGATTGCACACCAATGTGCATTGGCTCATTTAGTTTTACTCGAAGTAGATTGGCCTCTCTAGCGAGATTCCTATTCGTCGGTCTCAACATGGCGTCGACTGACTGACTGAAGAGGAATGTGTGGTTAGAAAAAGTTTTTTCCTAAAGTGATTTCCCATGGAATGAGCCAGTCAAACAAATTCATGTAAATAGCATTTAAATTGCAAAACACTGTTTTCAAATGTCTGCATTTGCTTAAGTGATTAAGTGACTTAATACTTCATTAAAACCATGGTGCATAACTCATGGCAAAGCCATATTAGACTGTTCGAAAAGTTCATTTTGAACCTGATTATCCATATATCTGCCATAAACAAATTTAACAAGAAAGTCAGTAGATCCTAACTTATGTAAATAGCTAATTAATCCTCATGTCCACTTGCCCAAGCTTGGCGAATTTGAGATTGAAACTTTAAAATCATAAAGGTTTGCGTGTGCATGGAATATACAATTTTCACTGTGATGTGCTCTAGCAAGCATACCAGACTGCAAGGCCTGCTGGGATGTGATTACTGAATGCCTGCTTGAGAAAACAAACTGCTCTTCAACTTGAACTGTGCACTGGAGGAATGATTTTCAATAAACAGACCCCCTGCACTGAAGTGCAACCATTAGACCTAAGAAAAGGAATATAAGTGTGGTGTAGCCTTTTTATGACTACATTAGACTGAATATTACAGAGGGCTAAACCGCAGGCCAGCTCTTACATTTTTTAGCATTCTGGAGCCAGATTGCATATAACAGGGTTCCTGAATCTAATGTCAGCAGCACATAGGCCACATTCAGACAGTAGCATCAGAATATAGTTCTTAGTCCTGTTTTCAGTACATATTCGGTTACGTTCACAACTCACACCTGTAAATCCGACTCACAACCCATTTTCACAACTGCTGTGTGTCGTACAGTAAACTGTACCAGATTGCCACTAGGGCTTTTCACACTTACAATAGTTAACCCTGGGTAATTTCTAAAACCCGGGTAAATGTATTCCAGGGTTATCTTGCTTTATGTTTCACTTTATTGTTCATAATTTACCCGGGGTTAACATTTAATCCTAGGAATTCATATGATCCTGTTTCACACTGTACATTTCTAAGCCCTGGGTTAACATTCTTATTGACATATTTGCAGTTTCAGTGTCATTGATTAGATGAATGCAGCACTCAATCTGTTTACATAAGGCTCTAGCATTCCGCATCTTATCGGAAAGATCGTATTTACGAGTTCAACACACATGAACGCCACCACAAAGTCGTAATTGCGAGAGGGATTTTCTTTAAGCCTTGAGTTTACAAGTTGGGGGCGTGTCAGTGAGAAACATGGGTGCCAATTTTCTTATGACAAGCTATTACCATGGCTGGTAATTTTCTTATCGCAAGCTATTTTGGTGCAAGGCCAACTAAGCTTTGGTTACAGAGTAAGCAGATGTTTCATCCTTGAGTGAGCTGTACACAGTCCAACATTGTTTCGATGCCGGAGCAGCTGTAGACAAGATTGCATCGTAAGCGATTGAGGTGTTTTGCTGTTGGATGTAAGAATGAACATAGCAGTCTTCATTTACTCTCATTGTTACTCGAGGATGGATCTGTACCAACTGTTTGTGATCTAGCTTACAGTCTCCGGAGCGATAGGCCAAACGTTACTGATCAGTGATCACGGCAGAAATTAAAGTGTGCTGTTCTCAGCCCCAAAAAGTGACAATTGAAACATGCTGTAAAAAATTATCTTTTGGGCATTTAAAGCTAAAATGTCACATACACACTCTGGGGACTTCAGAGACTTATTTTACATCTTGTGAAAAGGGGCATAATAGATGCCCTTTAAGAGTAATTTCCTATGGCAACATCTAAGTGTATTTGCGGTTGGCGCTGGCTTGCCTGATCGAGTCATCAGACTGTTTCCTCTTTCAGAGGTTATTCCCGCCACTCAGGAGTCTCTGGGCCTCATACAGTCTATTGTATGGTTACACCATCCAGTATCTACAGTATCCGTTTCGGCAGGATTTTTTCCACGATGATGCTCTTTAGGAGATCTTGATGTTTAGTCAAGAAATGAGAAACCTAAGAAACTTCACTTCTAAGAAATATCCTGGTTTGTGTCGGATTTTGGACTTACGCCGCCTAAATATTGCTCTAATTCAAGATGCTGACGTTGAAGTATATTTTGTCTCAATCCGAACCAGAGATTGGTTCGTGACCATCGAGTTAACCAAAGTCTGTGCATCACTAACAGAGAGGAAGGGTTGGAGGCGAGCAATGTTACGGAGGTGAAAGAAGGCAGTCTTAATGAGTGATTTGAAATGAGGATCAAAGCTAATGGTGGAGTCAAGCAAAATGCCAAGGTTTTTAACAACAGGGGTAGGGTGGACAGGTGAACCATCAATGTTGAGAGTGAGACTGTGAGATTTGGAAAGGATGCTTTTAGGGCCAATCAGCAGAATTTCAGTTTTATCAAACGATATATATATTTTTGGAGATGCTGGCAGTGTTTCTGGCACTCAAACGGTTCTTACCCCATCTGAGGGGCTACTGGTCAGGACAGACAATATAACTGTGGTCTCATACCTGAATCGCGAAGGAGGACTGCATTCCTGTGTCTTTTGGGCGCAGACCAAGTAAGAGAAAGAGCATTCCGACTCATGGAAACAAGTCAGACCTGAAGTAGGCAGTTTGTTTCTTGATATTGTGAGTTATGATATACGGAGTATCAGCTTGGGAGACAAGGGAGGAAGTTTTGTGTTCTGAAAGTTACAGTAGCCTACGTTTTTAAACTTTTGAACAATGGACTTTTATCTCAAAGATCAAGACATATTGAATTCCCTTTTTAAAAGGCAGCAATGCTCAAACTAAAATAAATGCACTTATTTTGTGTAGCCTACTGCAGTTTGTGCCCTAACATTTTTACTAAGGTACATACATTATAACCTAATTCTAACTTTATTTGAAGTAATAATCTGAAGTGACTATTTTAAGTTAAAAATTTACATAACGTTTATTTAGTGCTTCTTAACAACTACAATTTTCCTTCCATCAGCCTCTTAATGATCGAGGCACAGTCAGCGGTTGGAAATTCAAATAATTTTTTTGCCTTTTAGCCTTGGAACAGAACCGGTTTTACGCGTGTGGAAAACAACTGGATGACATTCAAGACTCTGTTCACTAACACACAGAATCCACTGTCAAGTGAGTTTAATGACCTTTTTATTGTGAACTGAATAGATGAATGCAGCAACCACAGACAGATTGAAGAGGAGACCATATTTGCTTGGGAATGTTTACTCAACAGCATTCAGGGTAGGTTGTAATTTAAGTAATGTATTTTATATCTTAACTAAAATATATCTTATTTTAGTTGTTGTTGTTTTGCGCACAAAAATATTCTCTCCGCTTCATAACATTTAAGTTTGAACCACTTTTCGCCCATGTTGAAAAATGTGCTGCTGCTGCCAGATTTCGATCAAGAAAATCATATTGTGTTTGATACAAGACTAACTGGACTAAATCAAGTGGGGGAACAAAGTCATAACTGACACTAGCATTTTATTTTCTCCATAGGGAAATTTATTTTTAACGAAAACTGTAAGCATATCTGTAACTATCTGAGGCTGTTAATGATAGTCTATGCATTTAAAGCTCCAGTCCGTAACTTTTTTGGGTTAAAAATGATCCAAAATAAACTTTTGAGCAAGTACATAACCAGCCAGTGTTCAAAACTATCTGCTTGCCTTAGCTCGATTCAAAACGGTAAGCTTGTAATAATGTTTTTAATTCCAGTGGTACTGGTGGATTTTCGCGTGAAATTCGAGCATGCCTTTACGTCATTATGTCACATCTGTTGATCTGTACACATAAAGAAGGTGTCTCGGCTAGTACGCTATATTTCGTGTGAGGATGTTGGAGGTGGAGATTTATAGCCTTTTCTCACAGCACTTGATATATGTCACGAGGTGACGAAATTCCAACTTTTTCCCTTGCAAGGCGGAACTAATCTTCGCCGAGATTGCCTTCCGCCGGACCCATAACAACGGAACGCGTGATTTTTTTCGCAAACCACTTCAGTGGAAATCCCGCCCTGCAGCCGATTCTAAAATTTTCATTGGTCATGTCAAAAATCAAATCGGCTGCAGGGCGGGATTCCCGCTGAAGTGGCTGAAGCAGCGCCTGAAAATAGGCAACCTTCCGTCAACACAACGGAACTATTTTCAGGCGCTGCGGCATATCATTACGCCTGCTGCTCTCATGGTACGGCAGTAAACTTTCTTGATTATTACGCAGGAATGAGAGTATAGTTCCTAGCCATATCAGCCTAGAAAATCGCAACTTTACATTTTCCGTCGGTCTTAGTGCACGATGTAACTACAGAAGAGTCAAGTTTTAAATAGGAAAAATATCAAAACTGGTCATTTGGTCATTTTTTTTTTTTTTTAAATGCTAATGGTCTTGTCCACTTCAATGATGTATGCTAAGCTATGCTAAAAGTGGTACCGCCAGAACCGGAGATCGGCTGAATGGATTCAAATACGGTAAAACTCAACAGTTTAACTCTGGGGGAGTTGTAAAATGAGTCTATTTCCAAAGAAAGTGGAGTATCCCTTTAAACCCGCTGGATGTCCATTACTTACCTGAGTTTCTATCACGTTCTAAAGACATAGAAGAGGCTAACACTGTTGTACTCCACAGACCTTTGAGTGTATTATCTGACAGCCCATTGTGAAGAGGGACACGTAGGATTACGTGCCTGTATACTCACCCGACTGCTTTCCAGTGAAGCCCTCCAGCCGTAAGTTCTGTCTGTCACCTGTAGAAGAAGAGGGTTACGTGCCTGTATATTCACCTGACTGCTTTGCAGTGAAGCCCTCCAGCCGTAAGTTCTCTGTCTGTCATCGGTAGAAGAGGATTACGTGCCTGTATACTCACCTGACTGCGTTGCAGTGAAGCTCCCCAGCCGTAAGTTCTCTGTCTGCTTCTCGCTGCGAAGAAGAGTACATACCCGAAACACGCCCCTCAACTACTCCACCACAGTTCCTCTGGCCGTAAGTCTCGGCCCGTTCTCCCCCTGAGAAGAAGGGAATACGTCCCCCGAAATGCGCACCTGAACTGTCCTGCAGCAGCCTCCCAGTCGTGAGCCCCGACTCGTCCCTTCCATTGGAAAACAGCAAAGCTGCCACCAGAGCACCCCCCACACTGCACTCTGTGGGCCTTCGGTGGGTCCGCCGGACGGAACGACCCTGCTCAGAAGACTCACCATTTTAAACCTTTTATACAATTTTATATTCAATAAAATACTGTTTACTTGAAGTCTTGTTGTCTGTCATCCTTGCCTGGCCTCTGTCCGACTCCCCAAGGGTGGTACGGGTCTCAGGGGTGGGTGCAGCCTGATTGGCCTGCCCCGACCTGTGACATATAATTAAACTTATTAATTTGACTTATTAATTTGATGGCGGATCCAGAAAGGTTCAAACGACAATCACCAGTGACAACTAGAGATTCACCTGTTGTAAAATGCAATAGACTTAGGACTGAGAGTTTGGAAAAAGAGACTGCAACCGGGCCCATGTGAAAACAAGGATAATAATCTGAAGGGCATTAAATGTAGTCACGCAAAGCTGATGTTTTTAACATTAACCATTTGAGAACAAAGTATAATTTGCACTGTTTGACGTGATATGATAAGCGATCGTTAGATTTAATCAGCACGATTTACTGCTATGCTTTTTCCCCTTAGTTGGTCAGAAGAACAAAAGTGGATGTTACTTGTTCAGATGACATTTTAGGGTGAAAATTCTTATGTGGGTCATATTTCCAAAAAGTATAATCTGTGATTCTGAATGCCAGTATCCACACCGGCGCGGTGACTGACAGCTGCACATTCTCCTCAAAACATTGGATTCATCCGCGCTGTGCTGTACCGAGGTACAACTCACGTAAAGTTGATAATTCCGCAAATGACTGCAATTGCAGATTTCGAACAGACAAAGAGGAAAAACTGCGGACTGCAGCTTTAAGTCATCAATTTGCATTATTTCAACTTACTTTTTAAAATAATAATTATATTTATATTATACTTAGGCTACATTTATTCTAATGAAATTCTACTTATAATAGGCTACTATGTATTGTATTATAGCCTACTTTTAATTCTTAATAAAAATGACAAAAATACAGCATATTTTGCGAACACATCTCAACTTAACAGAACAGATTTTACGGATGCTTGTGAAGACATCAACATGTAAATGTAGGCTACTTTCAATAAATGGTCAAATATATTAGGAAACTTTTAGTTGTATTGCCATGTGTCATAAGAGTAACCAACTGAGCAGCTAACACTATATAAACCCATCCAACGTGCACCAGGTGCATTTTTGACACGATGCGTCACCCAGCATACAAGTTAAAAATGTCACCGCTCACCACTGCTGCATTCCTGTGTCTTTTGGGTGCAGACCAATTAAGAAAAAGAGCATTTTGACTCATGGAAACAAGTCAAACCTGAAGTACTAGGCAGTTTGTTTCCTGATATGAGGTATGATTATATTGAGCCAAAAACTGTCCTTAATGCATCTGACATAAAAGACTATGGCATTGACTTTGTAGGTGAAAATTATAATGACACACGGGCCATCACAGTTCCAGAAAGCACTTTTAGAGTTAGTTGCAGATACTGATAACCTTCACATTTAAGAGTGGCCTTATGTGGGCAGCCTAATCATCTATCATGCTGTCTAATCAGCATCTTGATATGCCACACCTGTGAGGTGGATGGATTATCTCGGCAAAGGAGAAGTGCTCACTAACACAGATTTAGACAGATTTGTGAACAATATTTGAGAGAAATAGGCCTTTTGTGTACATAGAAAACGTCTTAGATCTTTGAGTTTAGCTCATGAAAAATGGGGGCAAAAACAAAAGTCTTGCGTTTATAATTTTGTTCAGTGTATCTATCTAGGCCTATCTATCATCACAAGCATCACACATAACAAAAAATGGCAATAACCTCGTATTTGGGTATAGGGCCTAATAAGTGTTCAAAAGGAAGCAATTACATCTAAAAATACTTTGTTCGCTCTCTAAAAAAACAGCTGTCCATTAGCCAGTGTTTTACCAATACATAAAATCTTCATATACAGATTAATGTACAAAGGGACTATTTCATTCAATGAAGTTACCATGGCTGCATCTGTTCCAGGCAAGGTAATGTTCAAGGACTAAACATAGATTTAGCCAACGAGACTGATGAAAGCAACATGGTGAGCTTGATTAAAAGCCATGAAAATAAAAACAAGCCTTCATATATAACTCGCTATTGCCTCTATTCACTTTGCCTACGCTATTTGCACACCATTTGAAAGACCGAGCTCTGCTGGCCTGCTCTTGCTGAAAAGCTAAGTTGCCGTCTTTTTAGACATAAAAAGAAAATAATAAAAATGTAGACATACTGTTGGCAAAATTAATTAAGAGATATGAGTCAAAGACAAAACAAATCTGAAGAGGTTTTACATGTTCCCTCAATACTGTGATACGTTTTAAAAGGTATACACTATTCAGTTCAATTGATTTAATGGTGCTTTATAAATAAATTGAATTGAATTGAAGGTATACAGGAGCCTTGAAAAAAAAACAGCATGAATGGTGTATTTTGTTAGTTAGGCCTATTTGTCTGTGATAATTGAGTTTTAAATAGAAGCCAGAGCTAGCTCTCTGACAATTTTTATAAAAAGGAAACATGACTGGTCAAAGATTAAGTTTTTTTTCCCCCTGATGTAGCCTACTGTACATGTACAGCATGTTGGAAACAAGCCAGCAGGATTCATAAAGGGGAGAAATTTGGCCTTACAGAGCAGAGCTACTGTCACTTGAATGCTTCAAGATTTGGCCATCTTCATATAAACCCCCTTTCTGTCAGGACCACTGTCGTCAAATACGATTGACAGTTTGGATTGGCAGTATGGTTCTGTTCTGGGCAAGAACTCCCCGCAGGGAGAGAAGCAATAACCCCCCTTAGGGTAAACGGAACAGAACCAACATGGATGTATTGCAGATATCATTAATTCAATATTTTAATGTACAACATAATTCGAGAATTTAGTCTGATTCAAAGGGGAATCAGAATGCCAAATGCTGACTGGAAGAGAGGAGGAGCTGGGGATGGAGGAGGGTAATTAGCTCCTGAGAAACATGATAGCTGCTGATAATACTGAAGGAGCTTATATGAATGTTGTGATGGCGTCGTATTCCTATACAGTAGCTAGACGTGGATCAGCTGAAAGTCAGCTGATGCGAGCTTGACTAACGTGACCTGCCAGAACTGACACTACGCTTGATTTTTTTCATGCTTGAGCATCTGTCTGTGTCGATCCAGTGCAGAGAATGAACACATTCATATCAATTAACAAAAGAAGAGAGAGAGTCTGAAAGTTGATGGCGTTTTCATCCTTATGTAATATCATTGCTTTCATTGGGACAGAAAGCCATGGGCTATGACCACACCTAGTTTTACTTAAGGTTAGTTGATTTTCAACCCTGGGGTGGAGACTGGAGCTTTTTTTAACTTTCCGCCATTTGGCACAGACTCTAGATATTAACAGTCAACAACAGTGGATGCGTCAATAAGAAGGTAAACTACATTGACTTATTGTTCATTATTATATGTTACAAACTTACAATGCCATTCAGTGCTTTTAATTTCATCATACTGTTCTATATCTGAATCTGCAGTAATTTGTGTTAGCATAATCAGTGATTGGTGTTCAAATAAGTGGTTGTTCACTGTGCTGTTATCATAGCAATTCGGTTTTGATTTTTCATTGAAGTGGTATCATGACATTTCTGAAGTTTTGTGTGTCAGTGTTGTTATTGTTAAATAAAACGAAAACTATTAAAACATATTTTCATTTATTGAAATAAAGCTGAGATAAACTAAATATTAGATGAAACCTGAAACTTAAAAAAATTAAATGGAATGTAGAAATGTTGCCTTGTCAGTTTACTGAAATAAAATAAATTGAATTTGGTTAACTGAAGTGACTAAAACTGAAATGAAAATAAAATAAAGCTATATAAAATTAGAAATAATAATATTAAAATTGACAAAGAACAATATTACTTAAACGGAAATATAAATCTAAAACTAATTTAACATGAATAAATAATACAAAATAATAATGTGGGTGTTTGAGATGGTATGCTGTGTTTGCAGGTGTCTTGGAAACATGGAGTTCACACAAGCTGATAGACGGCATTTAGACAAGAGCAAACAGGATACAGGTTCTTTTGGAAACTCTGATGACGCCCTGAAATATGATAGTGGACACGCAGCCCATGACTTCAGCTGCATCCACAGCAAAGGTACAGCAAACACTCAGATGAAAGGGTGGTGAAATGTCTGAGCTTCCCCTTGCATTAGAAACATTTTTTGAAAAGGAATACAGCCCAGCATTGTGGGATATTTAGCTCTTTTCAGTTTAATACCAAATGTAAAGAATGTATGAACTGAAACAAGTTCAAACTTGTTCAAAGCAAGTGCAAATCGCAGTTCGTTCTGTGTGATTTGACATCCAATTATCTATTCAAATAATGTTCCAATGGAACGAAATGATATAATGTATAACTTTCACTCTAAGCCGTTTTGGATAAAAGCGTTTGCCACATGAAAGAAAGAAAAGGTAAATGCAAATATTAATTTAATGTGAGCTTTCAAAAGATTCATTTTTAATTCTGCTGCAATTACTTCAACAAAGTAAATATGTTTATCCAGTAGAGTGCATTCAAATTATTTCCAATCAGAGCGCTTTTAAATGTGTTTACATTTTCAAATGTAAAATGCAAATTAAACCACAGAACTGTGTTGCAACTGCTCTGCTTCTGTAGAATGTACATTGCTGGTGTGTAAATTATAACCTCCATACATTGATTGACAGCCCAACCTGTTAATGTCATGCAGCTGTTTTCAACTCCATTGTACCTGAAGCACAAATAATTTGTGAGAATGTCGTGTATTTTTGTGTTTGCGCAGATCTGCTCCCTGCTGAAGAGGGAGAGGAAGCAACCAAGCACTTCCTGCAGGAGCTGGTAAACATCTTGCTGGCCTACATCAGTAAATCCCTGAAAAACAGCTCCAAAGTTGTAGATTTTCACTATCCTCACCAGCTTAAGGAAGGTCTGGAGGGATTCAGCCTGGAGCTCCCTGACCAGCCAGATAATCTGGAGCAGCTATTGGTGGACTGCAGAGACACACTGAAATATGGAGTTAAAACAGGTAAGAACAAGCAAAATAACACAGTGGTGTTTTGTGGAAGCTTTTGTTAATGTTGTTCTTTAATGTTGTTAGGCCATCCGAGATTTTTCAACCAGCTGTCAACCGGACTTGACATTATTGGTCTAGCAGGAGAATGGTTGACGTCCACAGCAAATACAAACATGTGAGACTCATTCATTAAGTTTAATTTCTTTAACATTCATATTTTAATTATAAAAAGAGAAAATAATCATATGAACACTGTAGTGTTACAAATTTGATTAAATATTTAGTTAGGTTATATAAACTGAATTTAGCATTTGAGGTATAAATGCAGAGTTCCCTTATCGAGTCGGTCTCTCGACATTACGTATGGGGAAATCCATTTTCCTCGAATCATGAAGTCTGATAGAATAACTCTTTTGCTTGCAAATAGCCAATGGCGGTCCCGCCATCACCTGATTGGCTGACACTGCTCAATATAGGTGACGGCGGGCGCCAAAAACCTCAGAATCTTTCACTCGAGTCTGTTTTCACCGTTGATGTACGCATTCAGAGCGGAGTATATTAAGGAGTTTTAATTCCCCTCTCGCGTTCCGGTGGATTATATTATGTCTCTTTGTCGCCCGTGTGGTGGACCCATTGAATCCCCGGACGCACACAACTTGTGTGCTGTGCCTGGGTCGGGACCACGCAGAGGCGGCACTCGAGGGATCGGGATGTCCCGCCTGTGAGGAGCTTCCCATCAGATCCTTCGTGCAAGGCTGGCCGTTACACGTAGCGACGACCTTGTGTCTCCTGCCTCTCCCCAGTCTGCCGCCTTCGAGCCGCGGACCGGGAGACGGCAGAGATCTCCATTCGCGGGTTCTGTTGAGGCGCTGACGTCGGCCCAAGGTCCACGCCATCCTCACGTGGCAGAGCCCGTGAGTTACTCTTGAGGCCATTTATCGCCCTCTTGAGGAAGCACGGGAATTATCTCGTTCGGTTACGACGATGACGACGCCAATGGTCCTAGTCTCCGTCTGAAGGCGCCCTCGCCTCTTTGGATGCGGAGCTTATGGCCATTCTCACTGAGGCGGTGGCAGATATGGTGCTGGAGTGGACAGCGCCCAAGGAGCTGCCGTCGGAAAGGTGGCCTCGGCGCGGGCCGTAAAGCTGAAGCGAGAGGCAGTTCAGGAAGTCGCTAAAAAAAAAAAAAAAAAAACAGCGCTCCTGATGTGCGTGTCAGGGAGGAAAGAGCGCGGGACGTGTTCGTCGGACCGGTGCGAAGAGGGCGTGTTCCCGCCCAGAGTTCGACGAGAATGTGTTGTTTCTGAAACCGCTGTGTTCTGTTTCAATAACAAGGTACATTACATGTCTCAGCAAAAGAGCTTCTCTCCCCAACATTATTACCCGGCTCATAGACGGGAGACGCATCGCAGAGCGGAAGCTCGGGGAAACCCGAGGAGATGGCGATCTATGTCCCCGTGCATGATGCCGCGGACGAGCTATACCATTTCATATAGCAGCCAATGCTTTCCCGGTGGCTGGCGCCCAGCCCCCGCCGCAGCATTCATTGCCCTGTATGGCGATTCTGATTACTACACAGTGTGTATTCACAGTTGTTGCGCGATGCAACTGACGCTGTGTTACGTACACACCACACTGTTATGTGTAAGGATTTATGCCATTATATATTGCCCTGTGTCCTTCAGTGCAATGGCTATTCTGATTACTGCAAGTACGTGTTCACAGTCAGGGCCGTCGCTAGTGGGGTGAAAGGTGGTGACAATTATAGGGGCCCCCGCTGCCCAGGGGGCCCCACAAAATCCAGCAGTTATACTATTTAGGCCCCTGTAGTATGAATAATTCTAATATTTATATTAGTTGTATGCCTGAGATTTAAATGAAAACCACAAAAACGTGCAATTTGGGTAAATATTTTTCCAAATATCTGCTTCTCTTACCTCCATAAAAATGGTTTAGTCCGACCTAAAGTATGTATTAATTATTCAGTCAGAGTCAGTGACAAACATCAGATGGACCCAATAAAATTGTAAGTCCCGCCCCAGCTCGTGAACAGAACCAATCAGAGTTGAGGCGGCAGCCTGAACTGAAGTTAACGATGAACTTGGTGGAAGAGCAGGAGACTAACTGACTGAAAAATGTCGTGGAAAAGAAAACAAATCAGGGAACCAGAAATGCCAGGAAAAGACGGAGAGGGAGGCAAGGAGAGTGGTTGTATCCCAGTCGATCAAGACGTTCTTAAAGACCGGTTATATATTGTTATTTCGCTGGGAATTAGAAAACTCCCGTCTACAGTCTGCCGTGTACAGTCATTTTTTATTATCGGTGCGCGCCGCAATCGACCGAATGATTACGTGGTCTAAATTCCTGTCTTTTTACAGTATTGTAACTAGAGTTTTAAAAAAAAATACACGAGTCACGACGCATTGCATTATGCATCTGACCTGCCGGCTGATGATATTTAAAACATCGAGAAAACATGAATACAACACACTGCACTTGGATGAATAAATGTATTCGCTTTATTTAATAATATTACCAGTTCCATAATATCTTTATTAAAAAATAAGACAATGAATGCTTTTATTTTTTTAATTAGACTGCATTCTTGTCAATTTTTTAAATGTTTACTTTTTGATTTATGAATTATAACAGACTGATGGGGGAAAAAAAAATATTAGGCTACTTTTTAAAAATTGGTTTTATTATTATTTAACAATTTCTTGCTTTTTTGTTAGTTTTTGTTAGTTGTAATTTTTATATAAACATTTAACTTTTAAAATAAAGGTTTTACAACAACATCACCATCTTCTGTTATGTGGGCCTCCATGTTCATCTATTGTACAGTATATGATATTGGTGGAGGGTGGTGGGGGCCCACATCAATATTTTTTCAGGGGGCCCCGAATCCTCTAGCTACGGCCCTGTTCACAGTTGTTGCGCGATGCAACTGACGCTGTGTTACGTACACACCACACTGTTATGTGTAAGGATTTATGCCATTATATATTGCCCTGTGTCCTTCAGTGCAATGGCTATTCTGATTACTGCAAGTACGTGTTCACAGTTGTTGCGCGATGCAACTGACGCTGTGTTACGTACACACCACACTGTTATGTGTAAGGATTTATGCCATTATATATTGCCCTGTGTCCTTCAGTGCAATGGCTATTCTGATTACTGCAAGTACGTGTTCACAGTTGTTGTGCGATGCAACTGACGCTGTGTTACGTACTCACTACACACTGTTATGTGTAAGGATTTATGCCATTATATATTGCCCTGTGTCCTTCAGTGCAATGGCTATTCTGATTACTACACCGTAAGTATTCACAGTTGTTGCGCGATGTAACTGACGCTGCGTTACGTACTCACTACACACTGTTGTGTGTAATGATTTATGCCATATATTGCCCTGTGTCCTTCAGTGCAATGGCTATTCTGGTTACTACGCAGTACGTATTCACAGTTGTTGCGCGATGCAACTGACACTGTGTTTATGTACACACTGCACACTATATGAATTTGCCGTTGTATATTGCCCTGTGTCCTTCAGTGCAATGGCTATTCTGATTACTACGCAGTACGTATTCACAGTTGTCGTGCGATGCAACTGACGCTGTACACACTGCACACTGATATGTGTAATGATTTATGCCTTATATATTGCCCTGTGTCATTCAGTGCAAATGGCTATTCTGATTACTACGTATTCACAGTTCGTGCGCGATGCATCTGACGCTGTGTTACGTACACACCGCACTCTGTTATGTGTAATGTTTTATGCCATTATATATTGCCCTGTGTCATTCAGTGCAAATGGCTATCCTGATTACTACGCAGTGCGTATTCATAGTTGTCGTGCGATCCAACTAACGCTGTGTTTGTGCACACTACACACTGATATGTGTTATGATTTATGCCTTATATATTGCCCTGTGTCATTCAGTGCAAATGGCTATCCTGATTACTACGCAGTGCGTATTCATAGTTGTCGTGCGATCCAACTAACGCTGTGTTTGTGCACACTACACACTGATATGTGTTATGATTTATGCCTTATATATTGCCCTTTGTCATTCAGTGCAAATGGCTATTCTGATTACTACGTATTCATAGTTGTCGTGCGATGCAACTGACGCTGTGTTTGTGCACACCGCACTCTGTTATGTGTAATGATTTATGCCATTATATATTGCCCTGTGTCATTCAGTGCAAATGGCTATCCTGATTACTACGCAGTGCGTATTCATAGTTGTCGTGCGATCCAACTGACGCTGTGTACACACAACGCACTGATATGTGTAACTATTACGCCGCTATATATTGCCCTGTACCCTTCAGTGCAACTGGCTACTCTTTTACTGTGTAGTCACAGTTGTTGCGCGATGCCACAGACGCTGTGTTATGTACATTGATATGTGTCTATGATTTATGCCGTTATATATTGCCCTGTATCCTCAGTGCAGCCGGCTATTCCGATTAACTACGTATTTACAGTCGATGTCGCTATGCCTCTGACGCTGTGTTTTTTGTACACAAAAATGTAACTATGCTTGTGCATAGTTACTATCTTAATCTACTGTGCATACTCACAGTTTCTGAATGTATGTACGTACACGGATGTGCAATTTACCATGTGTTATGCTGTAATGCTGCCCCGTTTCCGTGCAGCTAGCCATCCTGATCGAACTGTACATCTCAGTTTCTGTCTCTACGCAGTTCTGTCGCTACGGCGACTTATGCTGCGTTATGTACATGCATGGATGCGCTACAGCGACCGATGCTGTTACGTACATGTGCTATGCTGTTATGTTGCCCCGTTTCCTTCAGTACAACTGGCTATTCTGTGCTAACTCGTCTACTCACAGTTGTAGCTACGGCTATGTGTTTGTTGTTTACTGAGGTGCTATGCTATTATGGGGCTATTATCTACTGCGTATATTCATCAGAGCCCAGGTGGTTACAATTCCAGCATTTTGCCCGGATGAGGTCAGTGTTTCAAAATCTCAGAAGTACGCTTGTGCCCCATGCGTGCCCTGCGTGCTTATGTGAACAGAACTAGCCAGTTTCGAACTTCAGAGCAGCTCTTCGTCTGGTACGCGGGTGCTAAGAGGCGGCGCGCTGTCGAAACGGAGGCTATCTCACTGGATAGTGGAGGCTGTGCACTGGCTGGCTTATGCTTCACGGGAAGCCGTTTCCCTATAGGGGTGCACGCCCACTCCACTAGGAGTTTGGCGTCATCATGGGCGTGGGCGAAAGGCATGTCTATTCAAGACATTGTTTCGCGGCAGGTTGGTCGTCTCGTAATACCTTCGCGAGATTCTATAACTTGAATATCCCTTCATTCGCACCACATGTCTGTCAGTGCAGGGAGAGAAAGCTGAGCTGTCGTTGGACTAGGCTAGACTGCCCCGATGGCGCGCGCTCTAGCCACGGTTCGACTAGTCGTCAGACAGTGCGAGTTATTATTAGCATAGCTATCATGTTCACTATATTGTGCCCTTTGTTATGTCCGCATTCATAGCCGGCAGTATTTTCCTAAGCACCAATCACTTGCTGCAATCTCCCTCCATTCAGTTCAGCGTGCTTAGCTTGATGGGAGGGGCCTTCGTTGGTGCAGATGCCGAGTTGGCTCTGTGCCAATAGATGTTTCAACCAGGTCCGGTGTCTGTTCCTGAGAGCTGGGCGGGGTTTCTCCCACGCGGCGGGGGTTTTATTGTTCCCCATACGTAATGTCGAGAGACCGACTCGATAAGGGAACGTCTCTGGTTACTCACGTAACCGTAGTTCCCTGAGAGGAGGGAACGAGACATTACGTAACCTGCCGTGTGGGAGGGACTCTCAGTCTCCTTACTCTCGTTCAGCTAAGATTCTGAGGTTTTTGGCGCCCGCCGTCACCTATATTGAGCAGTGTCAGCCAATCAGGTGATGGCGGGACCGCCATTGGCTATTTGCAAGCAAAAGAGTTATTCTATCAGACTTCATGATTCGAGGAAAATGGATTTCCCCATACGTAATGTCTCGTTCCCTCCTCTCAGGGAACTACGGTTACGTGAGTAACCAGAGACGTTTCTTTCCAGCTGTGAAACTGGCCAGTCCTGCTTTGTGTATTGGTCAGATTACTGAAACTCTTAATGGCTCTTGGAGCTCCTGTCTCAGCAATAGAGTCCTGCCATTCTTGTTCTTGCGTCTCAGTGTTTGAATGGTTATGCTGATTGGATTAGGATTGGTAACACTCTCAGTCTAGGGCAGGTTCCTAAACCTGAATACATCATTTACATGCTTTGTTCATCACAATGTTAAGCCCTGCCCCTAAATGTATATAAATTGTACGGGAACGTTTCCCTTAGTCAGACTATACTGGGATGACTACAGCAACGCACAGCGAAGTCCTCAATAAAGAATAACTTCTGCTTGAAAGAGATCCCAACATCTCCTGGTCTTCGCTTCTAAGTTTCCTATACACTTAAGAAGAAAAAGGTTTACAACAACACTTTGAAATTTAGAAATTAGGTACTGTATGAAATGTTTGTATTTGACATTCATTTACACCGTTTACAGATACACTACTGTTCAAAAGTTTGGGGTCAGTAAGATTTTTTTTTGTTTTTTTTAAAGAAATTAATATTTATTCAGCAAGAACACATTAAATTGATCAAAAGTGACAGCATAAAATATTTTTATTTCAAATAAATGCATGTTAAATGCATTTCAAGGAATCCTGAAAACATGTATCACAGTTTACACAGAAATATTAAGCAGCACAACTGTTTTCAACATTGATAATAATAATAATAAATGTGTCTTGAGCACCAAATCAACATATTATAAATGATTTCTGAAGGATCATGTGACACTAAAGACTGGAGTAATGATGCTGAAAATTCATCTGTGTCATCCCTGGAATAAATTGCATTTTAAAATATATTAAAATATAAAACATTTTTACCACTTTTTTATTGTATTTTTGATCAAATAAATGCAGACTTGTTTAGATAAGAGACTTCTTTAAAAATGTTTGAATGGTAGTTTATGATATATATATTTTAAAAGGAAATGTTTTAGCAGATAATTATGGGGAAATTATACATGTATATCAATGTCGGCATTCAACAAAAGTATGACAGGTCATTTATTTCGTATTGTGACGTATCCGTCACAACATCCGAGTGAAATGGATTATTGAAAAAGAAAGAAATGTAGAGGACTTGGTATCATTGGTTGTTGAGAACTAAATGTGATCTTGCAGTATATTGTGAGAAAGGGGTGAGTTTTAAGTGGACTAAATGATTGGAGAAGTCATGGCATTTATGACATTTTGATTTTAAAAAACTACATACGTGAACAAGTTGTTCGTAATAGGATCATTGAGATGTACTGTATTTAAAAAGTGAATTTCCATTTCCATGCGGACTTTAAAGCAGAAATGTTACAGTTCCCACTCTCCTCTATTTCTTCTGCAGTTAATCAGGGCATGTATGAGTCTGAGTTCTTCTCTGCTTACAGGTTCACCTATGAAATATCCCCAGTTTTTATACTCATGGAGGAGGTAGTTCTGAGAAAAATGCATACAATTATTGGATGGCAAGAGGAAGATGGAGATGGCATCTTTTGTCCTGGTAACAAGCTGAAAGCACAAAAATACATGAAGCATTAATATTGTGTTTTGAAAAATGAAAAATGAAACTATTCAATCGTTAGTGTTTCATTAAACAGCTAATGGCTTTCTCTGCAGGAGGCACCATGTCCAATCTGTACAGTGTGTTGTTGGCTAGGTTCCATTTCTTTCCGGCAGTGAAGACCCATGGGATGTCTGCGATACCTCGCCTGGCGCTGTTCACCTCCGCGCACGTACATGATCTCATTATTGTTACCTCCACTCTCACCAGGCGTGCTGTGACAGTTCCACTTACTCAATGAAACGCATAGCACAACACATTTCAGCTATTACCTCCTGACCCACTGATTGGGAGGTCAGACGTTACGTGTCACAGCAGTGTTTTAAGTCCTGATAGACTGCCGTTAATTCAAACATTTCATGTCTTGTTATGGTAAACCAAAAGGTCAGACCATGTTAGCTGTTTGCCTGTGCATGTTTAACATTCGCTTTTCTTATTAGAGTCATTATTCAATCAAGAAGTCTGCAGCAGTTCTCGGCATCGGCTCTGAAAATGTTATAGTCGTCAGATGTGATGAAAGGTAAGGTTGGTGGACGGAATCATAAGTTCATAATTTTCAGTGTGTCCTGTTTAGCAAGATGAATAAAACGTGTTGGTGTCTCTCTGTGAGGGGGAAGATGATCTCATCCGAACTGAACTCCAGCATTGATGCAGCAAAGTCTAAGGTTGGTCAAATGAGCTGATATTGAGCTACATATTTAATACAGTTTTTCTGAATTGCTAAAAAACACTAAACCCCATTCCCTGAACCAAATTCGCAATAGTCTAAACCAATTTGTCGAATAAATCACTCTTTCTGTAAAACATTAAACAAGTTCAGGTAGATAATACACTGTGCAAATCTCATGCACTCTTTTTTCAAAACTCTAAACACTCACTCACTAAAACACATTTTACACTGTGATGCACTTATGTTTTAAAATGCTATAATGCATTTTATATAAAT
This sequence comes from Rhinichthys klamathensis goyatoka, assembly GCF_029890125.1. Taxonomy (NCBI): domain Eukaryota; kingdom Metazoa; phylum Chordata; class Actinopteri; order Cypriniformes; family Leuciscidae; genus Rhinichthys; species Rhinichthys klamathensis. The sequence continues at coordinate 5,842,758 of NW_026606664.1, read as the reverse complement.
ATACATTTATTTACTGTAACCTTCTTGGCTTTTGCGGTCACTGTATTTTCACAGTATGCAAGTGCTGAATATACAGACATTCGATAGGACTACTATACAGTATTCAGTACAATACTATATTGCAGTGGATACTGTAAAGAATTTATTCACCTTTCCTACTGTAAGTTGTCATTACTATAGTTTTTTATGTAATTGCAAGATTTGTTTACTTTGTTACAATATACTTTTTTTCTTTAACTGCATGCATTATTTTGATGTAGTGTCTAATGAATGATCTGTAGTGTTTATAATTTTGACTCGCTGTGTGTATGATCTGAGCGTTTTTTTATTTTGAGAACAGAAAAAAAATGGTTTAGAGGAAATTTGAATGTGGTTTGAAAATTTGGTTTTGTGTTTAAGGTTTTGAGAAAGTGAGCAAGGGTTTCAAGAAATGTGTTTTAGCAATTCAGAAAAACTGTAATATACAAGTTTGTTTTCGGTTCCCGACATTTACACATAACACATCCATATAACATATAACTGGCCATATTGTCTAAAATGCAGATTACTCAAAATCAGTGTCTTATAGGATGTAATATTCCACAGTTGTGCTGTAGTAGCCTATTAGATATCAGCTTGTGACATGGTCCATTTTAGAAATGTGAGATGTGGTTATCCCAGTTAAATTATATGTTTGTAGCATGTTAAATTTGCCCAAAATAGGCTGGAATCTAAAATTGACATTGACATTAAAAATGAAGCTTAAACAATTCAGACCTTTTTCTCTGCTAAACTTATAAAATCACTATGTATCATATTGAATAGTCCTTCAGTGAGTATTTGGAAACAATATGAATGTATCTCTCTATGTTGCAATTAGTAGTAACTAGGTTACTGTGATATAGTTGCATCACCAACAGATTAATTTAAAATCTGTTGCCATGACATGACATTAACTGCCATTGAAATTTAAATTGCTGCAATGCACACATCAACAGAAAAAGAAAATAAGATTTAAAAAAAATATTTAAGGCCCCAATAGCTACGCATCTGACCTGTGAACTACATGCGAATGTGCTGATATTCAGATCAACAACACATATACTCGTTTGGCTTCTGCAGTACGCCATACCATAAACATTGAATGATTGTGTATATGTCTTTAAAAATCCTTGTATGCTGTCTGTAGGGTCTGGTCCCATTCTATGTCAATGCAACTGCAGGAACCACAGTCTATGGAGCATTTGACCCTCTGAATGAAATAGCAGACATTTGTGAGCGCCATGGCCTATGGATGCATGTGGATGTAAAATGTTTGATTATTATTATTATTATTAAGTACATTTTATTAAAAATGATGCAATGCTTTAATGTTCTCACTTCATTTAGGCTGCCTGGGGTGGAGGCTTGCTTCTGTCAAACAAACATCGTGTGAAAATGCAAGGAATTGAAAGGTAACCTAAATGAATCATTTTAATTGTATAATGTGTTCCTGTTGCTCAGTGGCACTAGAAACTCCAAGGTCATGGGTTTGATTCACCAGAAAAATTGGCAGCAAAATGTATACCTTGAGTGGAGCACAAATTGCTTTTGATTAAAGCCTCTGCTAAATGTGCTAAACGTTTCTATAGACGTGTTACCTGTTTATCAATGAGTTGAAATCTCTCTTAATGCAATGGGCTCCTCCATCTATCTTAAATGTCAGCAGTCGATTCTCTGGACACTTCTTCAACATCCCTCTGTTTCATTTTATTTTAATCAACACAAAGTGCCGCCTTCATTGCCATTCCGTTTGGTGCTCTGCAGGGTAATTCAAGTAATTTCTCTACAATTTTAGCTGCAAAAGGAGTGTGGTGAAAGCACATTGACATTTACTCTGAGACTGTATTACAGCATATAACCCCTGTGTGCTTAAAACATCTTACTTTCCTTTCTTTTATACTGATGGTTGGTCAGAACCCGCAATTACAGGATTGCTTCTAGCGTACATCAAACTGATAAAAGTTTCAGTCTAATGGATTCCACCTCCACTTTCACCTCTGTTTCAAAAATAATTTTAGATTTTAAATATGTACTTTAAATTGATGGAATTTTTTTAACATCTAACATCATCATGCTATTCATATGCTTTCAACCAGAGCCCATTCTGTGACCTGGAACCCACACAAGATGATGGGTGTCCCACTGCAATGCTCAGCCATTCTAGTGAAGAGAAAGGTGAGCTGAGATCAATAAAGGTCTTTCAATAAAGATAAATAAAGGTCTATCAATAAAGGCTTATAAGATAAAGAGATATGAAATCCATAGATTACTGCTCTGAAGAAGCTGCTACAGTAACTAAAATTTTTTCATACATCTCATAGAACTACTATATACAGGTTCATAATTAACATGAATAATGCATAATTTATAATAAAAGGTAACAGTAACCCACTAGTAATGACTCAAGTGTTACTACATCCTTCTAAAGGAACTACGAATTATTTAAATCAGTATTCTAAAGTGAAAAACACAACTACCTAATATTGACTGAAGTCATTGTAAGCTTTTGAGACTTTTGTAAGATTTTGAATAGTAATTCCTTCCGATGGATTTGGTAACACTTTAGTCATTACTAGTGTTTTTCCATGATCTTCACTTTAGAATACTGATCCAAATTATTATTAGTTCATTTAGAAGGATGTAGTAACACTTGATTCATTACATTATTAATATTAATTATGGACCTGTATATAGTAGTTCTTAGTCTTCAGTGAGGTATGAAAAATAGTAGTTACTGATTAGCTAAAAGTGGCCTATATATTCTACTGAGCGCTATTACTTACTAATTTGTTAATCAAAGTTTCTTGTTAGTTTATAGTAGTTACTATGTTAATAGTGGGTTACTCATTTGTTCCTGTGTAGTAATTCATTAATGAAGGAACAGTATTCTAAAGTGTTACCCATAGTACTAGTACAAGGTATGTGGACAAGTGCAAAAAGGCGGGCGTTGGGGTGTTTTTCAGTCAGAGAGCCTTCAGCAATACCCACCTTTCCATCAAATAACATCAAATCATGTCATTTTTTTTAAGAAAATATTTGAGAAATTAAGACTTTTTCAAGAGTTGCCTTAGGAACATTCTTGTGAATTTAGATTTTATCTTAAGAATTTTCGTAGCTTTTTTCTTGGAGTCCTTGTCAAGAACAGAGGGTAGCTTCACTGCTCAGGACAAACCAGTGTCTCACCCATTATCACCACAGGCAGCAAACAGTCCTTGATGCTTCTGGAGGTATTGAAAGCAAAGGGTATGTAAAGGTCATGTGTTGTTCTCAGGGCCTCCTGCAGGAGTGTAATCAACTCTGTGCTGAGTATCTCTTCCAACCTGATAAGCACTATGATGTGACCTATGACACCGGGGACAAAAGCATTCAGTGTGGACGGCATGTGGACATCTTTAAACTGTGGCTCATGTGGAAGGCGAAGGTAACGTTTATGGCAGCTTTAAAATAAATTACACTTAAAATAACAAATAAATAAAATGTGTATTCAGAAATGTGATTAAAAAATGAGAGTTCCTTACAAAAAATTAAGATGGTTAGAAATAATAATAAACTTGATTTTATATAGTGCCTTTAAAGCAGCTTCTCAATGCACTTTACACAATAAAACAGACAAATACAAAGAACGCAACAACAAAAAAACTGGAATACAAAAAAACAACTACAAGCTAATCTTAAAAAAAAGAAAAAAGTTTTTAGGTAAGATTTAAAAATGCATAAATTCTGCGCATCTCTAAAATGAGAAGGGAGTTCATTCCAGAGTCTAGGAGCAAAGGATGTGAAAGCCCTGTCCCCTACAGATGACAAGTGTGGACAGCCAAAAGACCAGCTTGGGAGGAGCTTAGGAGTATAGAAAGTTAAAAGCGCAGACAGGTACTGAGGGGCACGCGGTGCCTTATATGTAAGCATAAGGGTTTTAAAATCAACACAGAACCTGGCCGGGAGCCAGTTCAAGGACTTTGGAGAAAGCTGGAGTGATGTGCTCATTTGTCCTGACTCCAGTCAGGATCCTAGCTGCTGAATTTTGCACACATTGCAATTTGTTAAGTGTGGTTTTAGGGACCCCAGCCAGAAGTGCATTGCAGTAGTCAATGTGAGAAAAAAACAAAACTATTGATAAGCCTTTCAATCACAGGAAAGGATGGCATAGGGCTTAGTCTAGCAATATTTAAAAGGAAGTCTTAACAGTATATTGCACATGTGGATCAAAAGACAAGCTCTAGTCAAGTATAACTCCTAATTTTTTTAAATATAGTTTGAAACTACAAAACAGAGCCATCCATGTTTAAAATTAGTAAACCAGCTTTACGAAGCTGATGAGGAGAGCCAATGAGCATAACCTCAGTCTTATCACTATTAAAGGGACAATGTGTAGGAATTTCTCCCATCTAGCGGTGAAATTGTATTTTGCATTCAAACTAATTGTGCTCTCCAAGACCTAGTTTTTTCAAATGCGTGTTGTATCTACGGTAGCCGTTATGTACCAAGAAGCTATGACAGGATGTCTTCTAATAGCACTTTGTCGAGTGTTCCTTCGGGTGAACAGGTTTGTTATTTCAAACAAACTGCAATTTGACACAACAAACAAACGAATGTTACAGAATTACTGACTGTGAAACTTTCCGGGGCAGTATCAAGCGCCTCTCACTGCTCTGCTCCTCCGTTTCTGCTGCTTTCAGTTACGTCACGCTGGCTCTGAACGAAAACGCGTTGTGGGAACGCGTTGGCCTAGTACTTTTTGTCCCTCTCTGCTATTATAGTTTTTCAAAATGGCCGAACTAAGCCTCCGTGGACCTACCCGTCCCATGTATATAAAGATAATAAATTCTTCGTTTACAAGGTTAAGTCAGATAATTGGCAGAGGTATTTGTACACCATTGAGGACATATTTATAAATAAAAATATTGATTTTAGATAAAAATATGGATGAGCCAAAATTGTCTTTAAAAGGAACAATGTGTACTTTTTTAGGTATTTTATTATCTCAGAAATGCAGTGTAAGAGAAAAGAAACATACATTTTGACCAGGCTTAAAATGGATTTAAATTTTAGAATTGCCTGTGTAAAAGTGATAATTAAAATAATTATAAAGTGATAATGATCTTAAGAGCAATCCAAGAGGAAATATATAAATGCTAAAAAGTAAGAGGCCTAAAATTAAACCCTGGGGGACACCAGTAGGGACTGAGCCAATCTCAGGCCTGAAACCACTCATAAAAACAAACAGGTGGTCATAGAGATAAGCAGCCCATTCTCATCCCTAGGCGTCATGAAACTGACGCCTTGGGAATCATTTTGAACATGCTTCAATATTCGACGCTTTAGGCACCCTTTAGCGTCAGTTACATGACGCGATCCTAGGGCGTCATCTTAAGATATAAACCAGGTTAAAACAGTCTCAGAAAAACAATAGACGTTTGAGTAAAAGGTTGTGATTGACATTATCAAAAGTGGTACTAAGATCAAGAAGGATAAGGATGGAGAGAGAACCAGAATCTGAAGCTATTGACAGATCATTGGTGACCTTGACCAAAGCTTTATTCAACTCAATTAAATGATGTAAACTGTGGTACACACGGAGTGCTGAACAAAATAATTTAAAAGAAAACTAAAAGACATAAAACAATATGACAATAAGACACAAACACAAAATGTATGTTTAAATAAAGGCCATTTGACTCAGCGATTATAAGTCTACTCAGAGAGACAGGTTTTTTATTTTTGGTTTAAAAAGTAGGCTGTTCCACAGTTTAGGGCTGGCTATGGCACAATCTATAGGGACTATTGAGAATGTCTGATTCGATGACCATAAACATCTAGCTGGAGTGTTTATACTCAGAGGTCAGAAAGATAAGAGGGTGCCAGGCCATTTAAAACCTTTTTTTTAAAAAGGTGACATTTTTAACTCCATTCTAAAACAGACTGGCAGCCAGTGCAAATAGAGTAAGACAGGGGTGATGTTTGTATTTACGAGTGTCAGACAGAAGTCTAGAAGCTGCGTTTTGGACTGTTTGTAAGCAATTCATATAAGATTGTCTAATACCTATATTGAGTTGCAGTAGTCTAGTCAAGATGAGATTAAAATCATGTATAACTCTCTCAAACTCAGCAAACTTTAAAAAACTCTTAACCTTAGCAAAGAGTCTTAGGTGAAAAAAAACCTGATTTAACTACTGTATTTACCTGCTTATCAAAAGTCAAAGCAGAATCGAAAACAACATCCACATTTTTGACAGGGCACAATTGCCTCATTTAAATTTAAGAAATGACGCCTTGGGATGAGAACGGGCTGTAATATCTGACTGACAAGCTGTTAAACCACTCAAACTCTGGTTGTCATTTTGCTTAAAAGGTACATACATTTGAGTGTCGTCAGCATAACAATGAAATGACACTCCGTGTTTGTTAAAAATGGACCCCAATGGGAGCATATATAAAGAAAAGAAAATGGGAGCAAGGATAGATCCTTGGGGAACACCACAAGTCAACACTGATTTGGAGGATGAGCACCCATCCGCAAAGACTGAGAAAGTTCTATTATTCAAGGATGAAAAATTATTCCAGTCAGGGGAGATCAAACAGCATAGCCCTCTGGATAAAAAGAAGTCTATCGTTTTGTTTGTGCCGTTTTTTTTTTTAAAAACAGTAAGTCCAGTTCTCTATCTGTGATATGTCCGATAAAAGCAAAGCCTTATTGTTTACTGAACATGCATTAAAATAACGCAACATATTAACCGGGCTCTCTGGGACACAGAAGGCAGCTCCGATCAGGCAAGCGGTCCCCACCAGTATGAGAGACTCCTTTAGTCTGTCGCCGACTCATTGGGACATACAGTAGATGTTAAAAGTAGAAGAAAGGCTGGAACTGTGTCCTAAATTTCAATGAATATACCGCCTTTGTCTCAACTGGCCAGTGGCCAGCATTTCATAAGTTCATAAAAATAATTGAAAAGTAGAAATTCTACCCCAGTTACAACCAAAAAATATTCAAAGCATATTTGTTATTTAGTATTTTATATAATCATGTTCTATTATTCTTTTCTGTGATTTAAATATGACAAAAAAAATGTTCTTTTCTTATACAGGGCTCCGAGGGTTTTGAAGCACAGGTCAACTACTGCCTAGAAAATGGAGAGTATCTTTACTACAAGCTGAAGAGAAGGACAGATTTTCAGCTTGTCTTCAAAGGAAAAGTAAGTGCCATGTTTCTGTAAACGCATATTTTAAAGGTGACCTATAATTCAAAATTGAATTTACCTTGGTATAGTCAAATAACAAGAGTTCAGTGCATGGACATGACATAGAGTGAATCTCAAACTGGACTGTTTTCGCGTTCTCATTTAATTCACGTTTATGAAAAACACCCCTGAAAAACGGTCGGTTCTCCACACAATACCGACTGTGACGCAATAGTCGGGATCATTAATATGTACGCCTCCAAATATTTGCATAATGCCAGCCCTCAATGCCAGGCGGAACTGCGCAGCCGAAGCATGGCAGTTGCTCAGTGTGGATGTACACATGAACACAAAAGTATTTTTTAGTTCCTTCATCTGAGCCTCTGAAGAAACAATGGGTTAATTTTATTTTCTCTGGAAATTTACAAACATTTCACCGAGTGTTTCCTCAACTTGGGCCAATACAGAGCTGGCCTCGGATCGAGCTACCAAGCAACACTTTCTGATGTGTAATTGTTCAAGTTCAGACAGGTAATCTTTCTCTCAAAATCGTTCAATACTGTTTATGCATCAGTAAGTCAAGCCAGTGACTAAAATATCAGCTTCACATCGTTTCTTTTAGTAGGATGAAAATAATCGTATTTAAATTGTGAACAAATTATATACAGAAAGCGATCAAAGAACAATCTTTCCACACAGCGCGAGTTTATCTGGACACTTGCCAAACTCGTTATGAAATCAATGACGCACGTTACTGCACAACGAAGCTCTTACTGTATTTACATCATCGTGTTTGCATTGGTGAAAGCAGAGAGAGTGCAGAAACTGCTTTGCAATGATAAGATCTTCATTCTCGCGATCAACACACTGTCATCTGCTCAATGCTCATCACTGCAACATTTTATGTGATGGGAATAGATCTAAATACTTTAAAAACATCTCACGATTCGTTAATCTTGATAGCTGTTATAGTAAAAACGTATAATAGCAGTAGTAAAAGTATTCGGGAGAGAGTTTCACATGTAATGCGTTGCTATTTCATATCCAAGCATGTCAGCCAATCACAGCAGTGGCCGCGGTTACACTGAATCCCACAGCAGACACGCCCCTTCAAACAGAGTGTTCAAATCAGAGGCTAAAAGCAGGCTAGGAAAAATGCCATTTATTTCTAAATTATGATTATTTTTTATCTAAAAAACATACTAACATTATAAGGGTAACCCAGGAAACATTATAAAATAATAAAAAAAAACATTCTAGGGCACCTTTAAAGTTGGCAATGACTGATTTCAACAGTTGAATTTCTGCCTAGCCGTTACATACACTTTCCCGACGTCGCTTTATGATTTTATATTTTCTGTATTTCTATTTCAGCCTGAACACAGTAATGTCTGCTTTTGGTATCTCCCAAAACGAGTGCAGAGCATTCCTCCAGGTCCTGAGCGAGACAGAGAACTTCACATGGTAGCTCAAGAAATTAAGCCTTTTTCATTTCTTAATTAACCAGTAAATTAAAGAAGACACATTAGTCTTCATTTAGTGATCCCATTATCTGCTTTACAAGCTGACATTATGAATTCCCACAGGTAGCTCCAAAAATCAAGACAAAGATGATGGAGGAAGGATTCACAATGATTGGCTATCAACCTCTGGAAGACAAAGTGAATTTCTTCCGTTGTGTTTTCTCCAACCCAGCCACCCAGAGGGAGGATGTGGACTTCCTATTAGACGAAATTGCTCGTCTGGGCTGTGAACTCTAGTTTGCAAAAGACGTGTTACTTGAAAAATCACTATTTATATCCTTCTTTCTTCATACCTCTGATGCCAGTTGTCATTACATACAGTCCTGTGAGTAGAGGCATTTACAGCTTTCTTTTTTAATTTATCTTTGAACATTATTAGCAATTATTCATAATTTATCCTTTGTCTAGGTGCAATACTTGATCTCTTTTGCCAAATCTTGTAGCTTTTGACTGATGTAGCATCTGAACTAAATTATAAATGAGATTTGAAAGACATAAAAGTGGAGCCACATTGACCAAAGGGAATAGATGATCACTCACTGATTTTTATTAAACCTTTACATGCTTTTTGAAGAAGAGGCATCCCTTACACAGTATACCGTGACTAAATTGCACCTGCTCTTAATCAAGTTGTACAAATAGAGTGAATTCTGAAGAGAAATTGGAATATCTTGCTGCTGTCAGATAGCTCAATTGTTTTGCAGTCTACTAGTGCCTCCTGCTGGTGGGATCTTCTAATACAAGACAAGTGTTATGTATTCATATTCGTGACATTACTTCTAAATATAATTATTATATTTAATATACACATTATAAAATATATATTGAAATGAATTTTGGTGTCTGTACATCAGAATTTATTTGCAGCTTGTTGGTTTTTATGCTTTGCTCTGTCCTACACGAAATAAATTTTATGTGAAAGTGATTTTACACATTATTTATTTGTACACCACCTGCTGTTCTTGCTCCATTAGGAATACATTTATATAACATGCAGGTTCCTTCGAATGTAGTTTTATTACTGCAGCACAACCTGTTAGCTGGGGATTAATTTGTCTTCAAGCCCACAAATGACAGTTACTTAAGACTGAAAATTGGTCAGAACTGATGTGTTTTTATCCCAAGCTCTTTGTCCTGACAATATTTGTATCCCTATATTTTACAAATATAAATTTCAAAAGCAGATGACAACATGCTTGTGCAGAGCTTAAGAGGATTTTTGGGCGCGTGACTGCCAAAATGGATTGTATCAGTGCTGTGTGTTAATGGCCTGTTAAAGGCCCCTTTGGAAAGGTGATTTACTAAAGTTAGAGGAGAAACCGACATGTGGACAACACCATCAATCATGTACAGTGCAGCCTATTACCCTTGCATGATTTCAGCAAATGCGTGCAGTTCTGTAGCATGTTGACAGATGCTGGCCAAGGTAAATGAGGTATGCACCTTTGGCATTGTTAGGCAGAGCTCTAAATATAGAGGCTGCCAAACATATGCCAAAAGTATGTGGAGCCTTTTCACATTTCTGGGTTTGAAAAGTGGAAGTGAACTATAGCAGAAATCTTCAATAGACATACGCATGAAAGCCCATTTCCACGAGATTAATAAATCATAATCAGTTTTGGGGGTAACACATAACAAGTAACTTGAGTTGTGTAATCAGATTATGTTTGTAAAGTAACTAAGTAACTTGTAAAGTAACGCATTACTTTTAAATATACAACAAAATATCCAAGTTACTTATGTTAAGAGAAATCGTGATGCGAGTAAGTGCAGTGACATTGTGTGCACTGTGAACAAAAAAAACAGATTCAGAGTTCTTCAAAATCAATTTAAAAAAGGCAAATGCAATCTCAAAATATTAGGCAAATGTGCAATAATTAAATATATTAAATTACACAAATATACTTCATGTATTTAATCTCACTTTATTAACCAATGTCTTTGCTGCTGACCTTCGATGATCCACTTCAACCATACTAATAAGCAAAAATGACTTTAAATAAACATCACATTTGTGTTTCATTTTTAAACATTTTTATTGCTAAAGTAAGTGTGTTGAACTTTCTTCTCCTGTAATGGGTTTGCTTAGCGTAAGTGAATACACACCCATGCTCAAGTTGACTAAAAAGTGGAATAAAAAATCATCTTTTGGAAATTGATCTTAATGCCTTAATTAAAAAAATGAGGAAAAATAGTCCCACATCATCACATACCCTTTACCAGGGGCGTAGAATTTAGTAGGGACGCTAGGGACGTGTCCCTACCAATATCCAGTGACACTGATATATCCCTAGCAATATTTTCGATCAAAACTTTAAATATATTAAATATTGGTGTCCCCGTCCCCACCAATTTCAAAATCAAACCTACGCCACTGCCCTTTACCATACCTAGAGATTGGCATGGTTTTATTTCAGTTAGCCTAATAGCTGGCTTAATTTGCATTGAGAGATGATCTTATGGAAAGTACCCCATGCCAATCTCTAGGAATGGTGAAGGGTATGTGATGATGTGGGGCTATTTTAATTCCAAAAGCCAAGGGAACTTTATCAGGATGCATAGTATCCTGGATCCATGAAATAACTGGCCTTTAAAAATATAAATCTGCCTGCCTCTATGGGAATTTAACATAGGGATGTCCTGTTCACACCGGGACGAATTTCGCGCGCGTTATTCGCCAACGTTTAACGCCTCGTGACTAAAGGGCGCCTATGCGAGTGTGCACACCGACGCGTAAAACGCCACGCGTAAAAGCGTCATTTTTTAAAAAAAACGCCTCGAGTTCGTTTTTTTGGTTTGACGCGCCGCGTCAAAAACTATCCGACCAATGAGATTGGCGCTTTTGCTCACGTGTCTGGAGCTTCTGAAGTTACAGTAGTAAAACACAACTTGGCAGCGCTCAAACACAAAACGGTCTTGCCGAGCACACATACGTAATGGCGAAGAAGATATACAGCGTCTACACTCTGCCGGGAAGAAATAAGACGAGGAAGATGCAAGGCTAGATGAATGTAGAGCTGCTGGTCTTGTTGGTGTCTTTATAAAGAGACACCAACGACAATAAAGAACTATATGACAAACGCGACAAACTTGCTCTCTTCTTCTGAGTGACAAGCGAGTGTCAGAAGCGTAGTTGCGCAGCGCCACTTTGTGGACCGGGGTATTTCTGTTTTACATTAAGCGCCATCTAACGTCAGGGAATGAATTTGCGTGTTCAGTCGGCTCATCGTCAGCGAAAATCGCTTGGGTGTGAACACAAAAAACGTGTTGAAAAATGCTGACGAATAACGCGAGCCGATATTCGTCCCGGTGTGTACAGGCCTTTATACCCCATGTATTTTAAGGAAGAACAATTATTTTTTTACGATACATTATTCATTCACAAAGAAAATTGGTGTCCTTAAAGGTTGTATTTTTCCTCATTTTTTTTTAATTAAGGCATTAAGATCAATTTCCAAAAGGTGATTTTTTTTATTCCTTTTTTTAGTCAACTTTAGCATGGGTGTATTCACTTATGCTAAACACTGTATGCAAGAGATCACATAGCAACAAAAAAAATTTCATTCTAATTTGCTCCAACAGTGATCAAGAAAAATCCACACTTGCATTTGCATGATTTTCTCAAAAAAAGGAAGAAAAAAAAGGAAATAAATATATAGAGAAAGAGAAGGCCAGAAGAGAGAAAGATGTTAAATTTACCTTCACTCCCTCAGCTGAATTTGAAGCCCTGTTGCTGCAGGGTAATAACCATAGAGGTAATAACACTCAAAGTACAGTGTTTGTTATGTGTACATAAAAAAAAGAAGAATAATTTAAAGACACAAACAATGTTAATTGCGGTGGAATTGCAATACAGTCATGCTCATACAGAATATGTTGTTGTTCTAATGTAAATGTTTGTGTAAGGAGATTGCATGACTATGTGCTTGATTTTATGGACCTGTGAGTAAAGGGTGTAGCTGAATCAGCCAAACCTGTTAATTACAATGTTGAGTACTGACGTATGCTTGTCATTATTAAGATTTTTGGGATCACTCAAATGTGCTGATGTTTTTACAGTTTTTCTCAATTGCTTAAACACATTTCTAAAACTATGCCTCGTATTCTCAAAACAGTAAACACAAATCCATAACGTCTCACCCAATTCCCAAAACATCCTATTTTCAGGTCAAAATGAAGCTCTACACTCAAAACCATTCACTCTTGCTGAAAAACCAAACTTTGCCCTCAGACAGGACACACAAGCCCTAAAAAATACACACACTACAACATAGTCTTATACACACTGGTGCTATAAATTCAAAACAACATTTCCAAAACTGGTAATTCATGTTACTTGTGGTCCCCCAACCACCCTTTTTTTTTTTTCTCTCCTACTCTTATGTAAGATGTGTGTGAGCATCATATGACAGTAAAAGAGCACACACAAACCTTATTCAAATATGGAATTGTATTGGAATGGTAAAGAGTGTTGGTACATGCCTCCACTCAAGGATACAATATGATGAACAAGTCTAAGAATGTTCCAAATATGGTTGAAATACCATCATTGGCCTAGAAAGATAACATTCTGTGAGTCAAGACTATAAAGGAGAAAGGATGCCCTCCCTTCACTGTCACACTCTGCAGCCACTCTGTGTGACTGTACGAATGCTGGCCTTTTCTTGCAAGAACATAAACCTCATCAAAGACAATTGGAAATGTTTGTCTCTTATTCAGTGATAGAAATTTGTTTGCCACCACACCTCCCTGAAGGTTCTGATGATGGAGGCGACGGTGAAGCGACTCAAATTTGGCTGTACTCGTTGCCCAACCTCCCTCATAGTCATACCATGGACAAGGACATGGCCAACTAAAGTGGCTTGAATTTCATCCGAGACAGCTCGTCTTCTTGCCCTTGCCCTTCCTCCTCCTCCTCCTTCTTCTCCTCCTCCTCCTCCTCTTCCTCTTCCTGTTCCTCTTCCTCCTCCTCCTCCTCCTCTTCCTCTCCCTCCTCGACATATTGCTTAATTTCTCTGTGGATCCATTGTTCCAAAACTCAGTAAACTGATTTTTATCTTTTATAAAATATTGTATAACCTTTTATCTATCTATTGAAGGATCTGACTGATGTGTGTTCAATTTTGACTCTTAGTGTTTTCACCTGGGTAATTGTGTGCTAACTGAGCTGAAGCTGTGCTGACTTGAGTGAACAATATTGAATGCTAGTGCTTTCTAAATGACCACGTGGTGTAGGCAATGAGAAATGAAGGGATTTGTGTGTAGAGTTTTGCTTTGACAGTTCAACAAATCTGACTGTGTCAAAACAGGGGAATAGTGTTCATAGTTCAGTGAAATGGGTGTGCTTTTTGATAAATGGCATTATGGTTTTAAAATTTTAGTTCAAAAGCCTGGTTATAGGCCTAGTGTTTAAGCAATTGAGAAGAACTAATATCAAATGATTTTTTCCATGCCTATTTATAATCACACTTAGCCTATAAGATTACAATTTAAAAGCATTCAAGTGATGGTAAAGGAATGCAAAATGTATACTATGACCTTGATGAACAACTGATCACTAATAATAATTTGTCTTGTATTATAATCATTTGATTTGTGTGATTTGTCACATAAACTGCAAAAGCATTCATCCACACATTACATCACAATGTAGAATGTTGTGCATGAAACTGAAATGCATGCTATTCCAGGAACAATAGATGATCTCTCCACCAAAACAGCAAAGACGCTGTCATCAATCAAGTGTGATGGGTAGTTGACAGCTTCTGATGCAAATGGTGAGCCGCACTGGGCCAGAGCTCATTACACATTTGGATATCAATGTACAAACGTTATATTCAGTAACTGTGTGAGAAAATTAAAAATTTGTTGAACATATTAAATCAAACATTAAATGTTTGAAATTTGCTTTTTAGTGCCTACTACAGTACAACTTAAATCATTAAAATGTGCAGGAGTTGGTCTACAGCAGACAGCAGTAACATAAACCATTTCTAATGAGAGAAATATAATTTTGATCAAACATCCAACAAGTTGCTGCTGATAACATCATTAATAATATCTGGGGAACAGGGGTGTGATAACGTCTCATTAATGGGATAGTTCAGCCTAAAATGAAAATTGTGTCATTATTTACTCACCCCCATGTTGTTCCAAACCTCTGCAGAACACAAAAAGGAAGATATTTAGAAGAATGAGGCTTTTGACCAAACTATTGACTTCTATTGTATGTAAGACATTTCTCAAAATATATTTTACATTGTCGGAAGAAAACAATCTCATTCAGGTTTGGAACTACATGAGGGTGAGTAAATAATGACAGAATTTTCATTTTTGGCTTAGTGTCTTAACACTTACAGCATTTTTGACAAACGCTGCCGTTCATAAGTTTGGGGTCAGGAAGATTTTTTTTGTTTTTGAAACTGAAAGAAGTCTCTCATACTCACCAAGGGTACATTTCATGATCAACATGATCAAAAATAAAGTAAAACCATAATATTGTGAAATATTCAAATTTATATTAAATACTTTATATTTGTATGTGTAATTTATTCCTGTGATGGCAAAGCTGACTTGTCAGCAGCCATTACTCCAGTCTTCAGTCTCACATGATCCTTCAGAAAATGTTCAGGATTCTTTGATGTAGGGGGGGGGGGGGGGGGGGGGGGGGGGGGGGGCACTGTATTTGTTTGAAACAAAAAAAAAATGTTGTTACACGTACTGTAAAAGTCTTCACTGTCGATTTTAAATGATTAAAAAAAAACATTACTGACCCCAAACTTGAACATTGTATTTGTGCAGCTTTTTAAGCAGCATGTAGTGTTAAATGGTTATCATATTAATTGCTTTTAAATGACATAGACAGCACACAAGATCTGTTATGATTAATAACCAAATCGATCAGAGACTGATTTTTTTTCACTTATTTAATCAAAAGCAAATTCAAAACCCACAAGTAAAAAAAGTAATACAGTTTGTTACATTTGAAAACACTTGATGTGGTATTTTAAAGAAACTGCTTCAAATGAAACACACCTTTAAACAAGGACTCACTTTGATACATATACAGCAATGCACATTATTCAAAGGCAGTGCAGCTACATTATTAACATATTATGCACGTCATTTCATTTCTACAATTTAGTGTTGCACAACCTCTACAAAATGCACAACCCCTACAGACTGTCAATAACGTACAACAACTCTAGTTTAGTATTAGAGATAAAGCTAATTTCCCTCAGTTACATACAAGACATGCAAATACATGGAGTCAACACTGCTAGATTCTTTAATGACATTTCTGCACATTAATTGAACAAATTCCCCAAGAATGAATGAATGAGAGCTTTCATAAACATGTGAAATACCATAGATTGCATAGACTTTGCCCTTGACCATCTACTGTATATAGTTACTTACAATCGTATTTGAAATCACATAAGAGATTTCAAGCCACATTGGTACGCCCATTTCAATCTGTCTCATCCACAGGAAATAATAGTGAAGCGTTTGGACACGCAGGACATGTTATGCAACACGATACCCAGCAGAAAAATCAAAATAAACGCCACAAGTAGCACAGCGCAAACCCCAGTCCATGCTGTGGTTTTTACCTCCTCCTCCATCCCCTCCTCACCCGTGTCATCTCCCAACATGAGGCTCCGCCCATCAGAGACGTTTAGTCCCTCAACGCTTTTAGGGCCAAACCGGCATGCCGGTTGTCCAGGCAGCAGTGCCCCGTCTGCGTCCATCGGGACGGGCAGTAGGTAGCAACCGTTGTTGGGTAAGTGTATAAAGATAGGGGTGTGTTCAGAGGTGTGAGAAAGACTGATAATGGAGAGTACTTCCGGGTCATCGGGAAGATGCGAGACCGAAAGGCCGCTGGGGATCTGTGTCACGCAACGACACCAAGGACAGCGGATCTCCCTTTGGCTGAGCCTCATCTGGCTCAGACATACGGAGCAGCATGTATGTTGGCAGTGCAGGAGTTTGGGAAGGCGCCGTTGGCTGAAGTAGTTGAAACAGATTTGGCACTCAAGCCTGGAGCTCTGGGACAAGGTCTCCATTGACCCTAAAACGTGGATATTAAACATAAAACAAATCTCCTTGGTTGCTACAATGACAGTATCCTTGGCGATTTGTAATGCCGGTGCACTTCTCCGTCGAACACTCGGTGTTGATCAGGCCGTCAACACTTTAATCCATGTCTGGCTCTGCCTGTGGAAGCGAGACAAGGACGTTGCGTCAAAACAGACTGTCAAGAATTTAATCCAAAGGAACACTTTTGGCACATACACAAGCAGGCAGAGGGGTTAATTTATTATGCGCTAGCTGTGAGCTGGATCTAAACTCTTGTCAGGCTTGACTTAGATGTAGATGTCCTGGATAAGTAAACAAATCAGCAGGGATTAGGACTGTCCACAGTCACCCTGCGCCTAGACACGGATCGTGAAGAGGCTAAATTGTGTATGTGAACTAAAAACAAAACAACTTAATTGGTTAATTATCTGTGATTACTTCTCTGATTATGTGAAATGACTTGATTGCTTACCATGGGTTTAGTGCAGATCCAACCAGGGGTTTAAATCAGTCAATGAGCACAGCTGGAAATGAAGGCAGTCCAAAGGAATATCCTTCCCCATCTAATGATGAAATAAATCTGTAAAATAAAGGAAAATACAGTTAAAAGTACAAAAAGAATAGTTATAGTGGTGCAGGGATGATGTATTTTTGTAGGATGTTTTGGTTAGCATCACCCTGGTTCCCTCAACAAAAACCCAATAGAATTTTTCCAGTGGCTTTTGGACTATTAACAAAAGCTTATGATTCTTAAGAGCATGATTATAAACACAACGAGGCTGTGAGTGTGACTAGTGAGTAAATGAGTTTATCTGTTCGGCTGATGATGTTTAATGTCCCTGACAACCTCTGTAGTTCCATTTAGCCACTTGCTAGCAACCGCCTTATACAAAACACGTTAAAACTTTACAACACTACAGAATCCGACAGACTGTGATTAGCTGTAGGCTGAAACCATAGACTGAATAAAACAGTCTGCATTTCATAAATAGCGTCAAATTTACTAACACAGACTATATTGGAAGTATTTGTTTTAATTTTTGACATGTCCTCAAATATATGAGTAGGAAATAGGCCTGTATAAAACCAGGCACCTCAGCTCCACCCACATCCCGCTCTTTGCCCATTTCCGGCCAGCTCCGCCCACTTTGGCCTTCAAAAATGCTCTTCAGAAACCTACGGGTGACGTCACAGACACTACGCCCATTGTTTTATACAGTCTATGGTTTTGGCCTAAAAAAAACTAAAAAAAAAACCCACCTCGTCCTTGCAGCACTCTATTTAGGGGTCGTACAATTCATCCATTCTTGAAGTTCTTGAAAATGAGTTAACTTTTGAAGATGTCCTCTAGACCAGGAGAAATTAGAGGTACATTTTAAATGGGAAGAAAGCATCTATAACATAACCACAGAATGTTTTCACAAAAAAGTTAATATATTTACATATATTTGTTTGGTTTTAGTTACTTATGTTTCCTGTTTAGTATTTTTGGCCATACATTTTCCATCTAAATACATTTATATTTCATATTATATATTTTTTTAAATTGCATTTCCATTTACCATTTTGTAATATATTTTGGCATTGGAAGGTTTAAATTAAATATATTTATTTATAAATTTTACTTTTATTTATTTTACTTTGAAAAATATATTTTCTGTAATATGCATGCACTGTTTACAACAGATTTAGTATATTTATTATTTGAAATACATATTGCTAGAAATGGATATACTGAATGGATATGGATGGATATTATTGCTGTATGATTTTTTTTAATACGTTTGGCATAAATTTCATTTTATCTGTCACTTTTCACATGTGCATCTCTCAATCAAAGGCAGCTGTGTAATATGAGTAATTTCTAAATGCATAATTAAAAACCCAGTAAGGGGGTTTCAGACCTCACCCACAGACTGACACATCTAGTACTCCTCCCTTGACTGCTAATCTGTGTCTTTTGTTATGCTTTTTTCCTATGCTTTATATCCCTCTTACACTGGTATATTCTTTTATTTAATGTTTTATATTTATGATAACATCATGGAATTTAAAATGTCTTTATGTTTGGAAGGACCCTGTATAAATAAAATGCAGTATTATTATGTGTTCTGTTATCAATATAACCCTGTAATCAGGGTTGTTTCATTGCCATACAATGTTGTTCAACCCAATGGGCAGCATAATCCACTTAGAGCAAGTGTGTATGTGCACACATAATGGGAGTCCAAATTTTCACTGGATGAAAAAATTCCCCTTACAAGCAACAGCAAAATGTGACCTAGTTTTGTTGAGCCCGCAGGCAAAATTTCTGAAACCTGCATGACACATGACTATTAGCATGCATGAAGCTGACCAGTGAATGAGAGTTCAAAACCCCTCCGGCACTCATGCTTCCTTCTGACCTTAAACAATTCAGAGCTTAAAAATATTTCCTAACCTCATCTAAAATTGATTTGAGGGCATTTGTTTCCTTCAGGTACTGTACAGCTAATATGCATTTTAATTGCTTGGCTCAATGCTTGTCACTAAGGGAGGATTATTCAAGGGAATATTCAAGTGTGCCGGTGCTACAAATGTCAATCACCTGAGAAATGAATGAACACTTATCAAGTGACTAAGTTAAAGTTAAATGAATTGTGTCCACATTCTCAGCACTTCACTCCAGACTTTCTTTTGTAACACTTACAGCAATAACATAATGATGTGACCATGGCATACAAAACAAATCAGTTATCGCAGTGTGCTCTTCTCTTTCAAGTTCAAAGGTTTACACCATGCAAGTAATTGCTCATATAAGTATAATTTCACTCCATCCCTTGAGGGGGAAAATAATTAATAATGCAATTAAGCCTGCTATTGTGGTATGAATGGACGGACGGCCCTGAGGGCTTATCCATTATTAGGTGCACATTATCTTGTGATGGAGAAGTGGAAATATTTCCTTTCTCTTTGGGATTTCCAGTCAAAAACACATTACAGCAATCTCATAGACGGCTTTAGGGACTTACACATACAAATACTTTTAATTTACCGGTACTAATAAATCTAAGGGGGTTAAAACTGTTTTTGCTAAATGAGACCAGTTTAACGTTTGAAGTCATGATTATTTCATACTCATCAAACTAGTATCATTACAAAAAATCAGAAAAAATGTGCATTGCAAATAAAACAAATGTGGACGCTACAAATCCATCTTGCTGTGATGGAGAATTCAAGTGCTCCATAGTAATTTAGTTACCATGAAAACCACTCCAGCTCAATTTCACATTGCATAATTTCCTTCAGCCTTTCTGGTGTGGCACGCAGGGGAGAAAATGTGCCAATCTATTAAACGTCCTGTGGGCAAATTTACCAAATCAAATGAAATACTTGTGAAGGTGTAACCTTGAGAACATTTCCTCAGAGTTCTCACTTTTGTACTCGCATTAATCTCTGATTGTATGCTGAGCAAGCTTGCTTTCACCTGACATATTTTCCTACCTAGACTGGAAATATTAGTGTTTTTATTTTTTACTTTTACTTTAAAACAATAGGAGGATCAAGTGCATTACGAAATACAATGGAATGTATACACTAGATGCACCTCAAGTGATATTATCAAATGTGAAACTGCTTTTCTGATTTCAGCTTTAAGAAACGTGAACCCCATGGTGGAAGCTTCGCTGAGTGTCTCTCGAAAACTAAGACAATGAAACAAGCAAATAACAAACTGTCAGCTGCATGCTACAAGCGAAGCATCAACCTGATGGATGCAGCTGAATCAGGGGATTTGTCAGAAAGGGGGCAAAGCAAAAAATGAAAAACGTCACTTAAAAACTGAGACCGTGTGGCATTCTCAAGGACAATGCGCTGACTTGAGCAGGCGGGGAGGGGAGCCATTCATGCATGCTCTTGGCCTTTACTTTTTGATGCCTTTTTTTGAGGCAACATAGGACATCTGTGGGATATTGGTGTTACAACTTTGCACCTCCAACATTAACCTGTGTAAACAATGCAGAAATGTGAAACATCCCAAGGCGATCTGTAATTTATGCAGCAAAGTCACACAGATTTTCATCTGTGTTTATTTTTGTACTGGACTTCAACTCATCAGGGTGTGTTATACAAGAATGAGATAAGCATTTAACTTTGCACTGAAATGCTGTCTGAATGGGTGTCAAATTAACAGAACGCTTACAGTGATTAAAGTACAACGCCGGTCATCTACACAAACACGTGTTAATAAGAAACCAAACGTATAGACAAAAGGCCATTCGAATAGCCTACTGAGTGGATCAAGCAGTGTCTGATAGCAATCCACAGAGATGAGATAATGTAAGATAATATCAGTGGAATTTACTAATCCAGTCCCAAGGACACAGTAAAGTCAACCAGCATCTGATATCAACATTTCTGTTAAAGTTAAATGACATAAAAACAGATTATATGAGCCAAAGGTTGGGTTTTTATAGGGATAGCCTAAATATTTTAACATGTTCAGGCATTATCAGGGCATGTCTGTTTTCAAAGACAGACATATTTAGACTAGTTGTCAATGGCTGTCTCTCAAAACCTATTAAGGTGCATACATAACATTTCTGGGCAGCATATATGCTTTTAATGTTCAACGCGCCAATGCTACCCAGAAAGGGTGCCTTGGTAGGAAGCTCACTTTGTTTTGACACGCAGCCATTGTTGCGTGCCTCTAAACAATCAAAACAAGACTTAAACCGGAACAGAGACAGAAAGCTGCCCGAGATAATTATGCTGCAATGTAAAAGAGAAAGTGGCTTACCTACCGTACTACACTACATAATACAACACAAATATAAATCTTGCACGTTGTACAGAAGATGAACTTGCAGACTTAAACGTGTGCTCTAAGTAACCTTGAGCGAAGTTTATAATACCGCAGATAAAAAAAAACGTAATGCAGCAAATATGCAACAATGCAAGTGAACAAAGACTGATGAAACATGTTTTGTAAACTCTGTTTAAGAGTTTAAAGAAATCTCAGCACTAAATTTGATGCGAATGCACACATCGGAAAGCCAAGTCGTTTTACGTGTATCTTTGAAAGGAGGGATGAAAAACTCACCTTCTATTTGGAGATCTTCTTTCATCTATTCTATGCAAACGGTGAACATCGCATGCAGAGCAGACAGTCTCATCTGTCATACTTCTCTCTTCCTTCTTCAAAGAGGCTGTACTGTAAACGCTCACTGCTACTCCCACAGCGCAGCCAATAGCGAGCGACATCTGCGAAGAGAACAGCCAATAAGGAAGCCCGCTAGTAAAATTGCCAGCGTTTGTCGGGTCTGAACATGTTAGTCGTTAAGGCGGATTATATTTGTTACAAAACAGATACGTAGCCTACTTGCCTTGCACGATAAGTAAAACAAATCTAAATCATATAATCCTCAATTTAAGTAAACACTAAAAAGAAATATTAACGATATAAAACATAGTTTCCGTGTTTTTTATGTCTTTATGAGCCTTTATGGATTTATTGGGATGTAGCCTATTATAACACTGATATAAATCTTGAAAGGAGTAAACTATTGTGAACCAGTGAAGATACTCAATGCTGTTAATGAAGTAAAAACATTTTGTGCATTGTTGGTTAGTAGGCTTATTGCATGACAAGTTGTTTATCCATTTCTATATCACTCCTCTGGGCAAAATAAGATTAAATTTAGAGGAAGCCATCAAAACAGACTATTCAAATGTCAAAGCTGTCATTCAAAGTGACATAACATATCACTTGCAACACTGAAATATAAAATCAAATGGAGAATGAGGAGTTTGTGACATTGGGCTAATGGGAGGCCCACTTCTGTTTTTTTGTAAATATAATAATTGGCGATGTCAAATACTTTTGTAAATAGAAATATGGTCAGTTATATTTAAGGCAGCCATCATATAGGCACACCTTTTTTGGGATATGATTTGACTAATTTTACCAGCCTTTTTAAGGTCCATTTTACTAATCAGTGTTCGATATCAATAAGGAAATTTGAAAAGTGAGGACATTCTGGATCTCACACAAGCCAACATGCACAAGCACAGACCAATATATATATAGTATTGGGGGGGGGGGGGGGGGGAGGCAGACCATGGCTAAACCTAGCACTATACTAGAGAGTTCTCATTTCAAAGTTCACCTGCAACTGAGATGCTGGAATCATGACAAGTTCACACTAAAGATCGGGCCCTCACAAATGAAAAACATGGACAACAGCGGCAAAAAAAATCTAGTGAAGGTTTTTTTTTATAAGGGGGGAAAAGATGAGAACCACTTACGAGACAGTTCAAGTGCAATGCCAAGACTTTAATGACACAATAACACTGTACAGACAAATGGAGTTTTCTGCATGTCAACATTACACTGATGTATAAAAATGTCACAGTAATAAAAACAATAAGACACATCTGGACTAAGAGTGGCTAAACTGCCAAATTGTCCACTTTATTTAATCTTTTTTCCCCTTGCATCACCCCTTAAACCAGCTGCATCTCCAGTGTCAACATTTTTTGAAAAGGTCCCAGTGGGCCAGTCCTTGACCATGCAAAAATTCAGAGCCCTTACAAACCAAACACAATCTACACCTCCCAGACTGAGGCACATGTGAAAGAGGCCTTGTAGGCATGGGTCAAGGCCTGGTCCAGTGAGAGCAGTCTCAACATAATATTAAGATGAATGCATTGCATCCAAAATAGAAAGTTAACTTGAGCAATGGAAATGCAGCAAGGTGTACATCACTGTCATACTTTTTAGTTACATACAGTCAAGAACAGTGTCCATGTGTACATTCATAGTGAAGTGCATTTTACACAAGTTTCAGGTAATACATTAAGTATTACAGCAGTGCATAATGGTTTAGTATCGTGTGCCTCTTTTCTTCATAGCACCTGATGGGACAAAGATGTTGCACAAATAAAATAAAAAGATTCAGAAGCAATTTTTTTAACTTGATTAAAACCCTAAACTCACCTCTGCCCCTCTGGCAGTAGGTAAATTCAGTCTCATCATATTCACTTCTTGGCCTTTGCTGATGGATTGTTTTACAAGTCGGCCTTCTCAATGGAGTTCTCCCTTTAGAAGTAAAAAAGAACAGTTTAAAAGACAAAGCATATTTGACACTTGCAGTGAATAACTTCAGAAGACTTTAGACATCTAGGTATGCATTGTGTCAACATTTAAAATAAAACATTATACCTTGATCTTGAGGTCCACTAACTTGCCTCCGAGACCTTGGTTTGGCACCACAACTTGCCCAATTCTCTTGGTCAGACACAACACCCTCTCTCCACTGTCGTTCTAAATTGTTTTTGCATGGGTTAACCACCTTGTGATAGCATTAGAATTAAAAAAAAAAAAAAAAAAAAAAAAAAAAAAAAAAAACTAACACTTACCAATACAAGGCCTGCACAAGGAACCCTTTTGAATTCTCTTATCGGCTTTAGACAGAGCACCATACTCCTCACAGCATTCTCCTTTGGGATGCACCCGAGCCTGCTCAAATAGATCACAGCTCTCTTGGCCTTCGCACAGCAGCTTCCGGTGTCTGTGTTTGGCACTGTGATGTCCACAAGAAGGTAACGCATGCCTAATGCAACACTTCCTCTTGGAAACTCTCGGAGACTCGCAGTTACTCCGCACCTCTCCTTCGATGTCACACTCGCAATCTTGATCAGACACCTCATTCCTCTCAGGATGGCTGTGTTCAGCCATCTTATACATTCCTACCTCATCCTGCAAGCTAGACCCGCAGCACGCACATGTTTTCTGGCAGACCAAGCAAGTTTTTTCCATACTCAAGAGCTCTTTTCGGGAACGAACGGGCACATCACTTTCAGCCAGCCTGCCACCACCCACATACACGTGCCCTGGAACAAGATCAAGATCCTCCACGTCAGTGGAGAACATTTCATCTCTGGAGGAGAGCTCATCTATGGATGGACTCAAGACACTCTGGCGCTCTTGGGTCACCTGAGGGTAGTAGCTGTAGGAATATGCGCTGCCAATTGAGGAGAGATAGTTTTGTGGAGGCAACAGAGCAGATGGAGAATCAAAATAAACAAGTGGGTCAACCTCTCGTTCAAGACTGAGGCCAGTTGTCATCTTATTGCAGGGCAGGCGAAGGATTTGATACGGCAGGTCAAAGTCTTCTGAGAACTTTATAAGAGGTTCCATTGCAGCAGCATCAGCAGCATCAGTTGACACTATATTCTGCAACTGCTCATCACCTGGTTCCTCGAAATCGTGGCTCTCTGTTGGATCTGCAGTGCTTTTGACACCACTACAAAACATATTGCCAGTGGCACTGGTCACAGACTTCCCATTTTGGCAGCATATTTCATCAGAAACACTATGCTGGTCATCTTCCTCATTGGCATCCTCTTCCTCATGGAGAGAGGAACTGTCAAGGGGCAACACATCTGATAACACACATTCATCCAGTACACCCTGGCTAGACTCTGCGTCATACGCAGAGTCGCTGTAGGTTGTGGGCCTTGTGACCTGACTGACCTGCTCTTCCTTGTCTTCCTGAGAGGCAAGCTCTAATTTAGAGTCCTCGTTTAAACAGGCCAGCTTCTCTCCCTGCACTACATCAGGGGTAGAGGAAACCACTGTGTTAAGCCCCTTGTCACCACCTTGTTCACAGGCCTTAAGACTCTCAATTTTGTCTATCAGTTTGTTGACTGAATCACTAGGATCTGTTTGGACCTCAGAACAGGCAGTCTCCCTATGCATCCCAGCGTGTTGAACGTGGTGGCGGACGCGCAAGTCATAGGATGCAACGGAGGGATAATGGGGGTTGATTCTTCTGTAATCAATTGGCTGCATGGGTGCATGTGGAACCACATACCCAGGATACTGCATAAACTGATAAGGGGCCATGTAGGGACGACCATAGTGCAAAGCTAGAACAAAAGAGAAGAGTGAGAGAGAAAAAAAACTAGAGGAAATCTACAACAAAAAGCAAAGCCTCAACCAGAAAAGACAAAAAAAAAAAAAAAAAACACCTTACCTGGTCCTGGAAAGCCATAGTGTCCATACGGATTCATGGGCCACTGATACATGAAATATGGCTGAGATGGTGGCTGAACATAGAAAAAAGGTCTGGTGTGGTTTACTGGATGGTGAGGTTGCCCAACTCCCATGGATTGTGAAGTGTTGCTTATGCCTAAAAAAGAAAGAAAGAAAACTCCACCAAAAATAACTTTCCAGATACATGTACATTACAGTGTTCCTATAGCTCACAGTAGAGTACAGAATCGAGTTAGCAATGCTCCAAGGTCATGACTCAAAGGTTGGAGTTCCAGGAATTGCATGAACTGATTCAACATACAATAATAATGATGACATAATCATCTGGTTTATAGGAGTTTAAAAAAAATCTGGTTCATCTGGTTTATAATCATCTCCCATCCTGACCAGCTTAAACGTGCACACAAAAGTCCCCAAAGGGTTTACCAGGACACCACACACACAGCTAAAAAAAGCAATACAAAAACTTAGTTATTTCTTTGGTAAGAGAGAAGTTTGAGAATGTTACCTTCCATTTCTTGTGTCGAGACGAAGAAAGACAGCACAGGATACAAAACACCGCAATACTGTAAAAGACGTGCAAGACTCAGAACCATCAGAAAAGAGCAAGGTTATCTTAAAATAGACAGGCATGTAGGCCTAATGTTCAAACGTAATGCTTTCATATTAGGACAACAAAAACGACTAACCTTAGATGTGACTGTGACAAAGTGGACTTAAATGTGTATACAGCGAGAGCGACTAACTCTGTCGTAAAAGCTTTGCACTTCAGATTTTATAGATTTGCCTGTTTTCAGAGATCCACATTAACGCAATCAAATGGCAGCCAGCAGGTGTACCCAATTTGTCATATTCAGCAAAGCACTCACGTCAGTTTTCATTATCATAAACAGATTAAGCTATCCCTCTACATATACCATATAAAGTAACTATGATATTATTATTACAATGTTGCTCAATTTATCACACGTGTCATTTGTTTGTTACAATTAAATTTCACTCTACTTTATATTCTGTTGACACTTCTTTTTACATTTCGGTACCTCTTCCTGTCAGTCATTCATCCCTCTTTTGTTATCTACTCATTTATCCATTTATAAGAATTGTTTTGTTGATGAAATGCAGTTTGTACGTGCTAACAGTCACAGCGTGGCCTGGATGCCACAGCGCCTCTATGCGGGTAAAGTTATGTGTGTTGTCTTTCAATTTTACAGATGAGTGAATGAGAGCGCTGCTGCTCTGTCAATACGCGGTGAGTATGTTAATATTTATCAACAGCTCATAAAATACTTCAGATGGTTGACTTGACTGCACAGTATTAACAGAAACACATCTAGACGTTTCTCTGTAATGTCGCTGTCTCCCTGACGAGTTTTTGGCGATATTTCCTAAGCGTTAGCCTGCTAGCGTACGACTATTCAGTGGTAGCAGACGCGTTAAACCAATGTATTTGTTTTGAGTAGCTATATAAACACGTCTGTCATTAAAGGTTATAAAAATAACAACTAAGACCGTAAAACATCAGTTTATCCAGAAATTTATATCTGATTTTGTAGAATGGTGTAGCAAACTAGCTTTGAGGGAGTTGTTATGGTTTCACTTTCCATTCACGAGACAGCTATAGCGTATTAGCTAACATGAAAGAGGTGTAAACATCTATACAGGTTATTTAAATTATGTGACAGTCATCCATATCTATGAATTATTAGCATTAACTGTAAATAAACGAGAACATTACTCCGTATGTTTTACAAGTGAATCGCCAGACGTGTTGTTGACTAACGTTATTGTTAAACCTTGTTTGATGCCACTATAATGCCACTAAACCCAACTATAATATAGTTACTTTGTTTCCTAATGCTTTGGCATGAAAAACGATGGCCACAAGTTATTCGGGCCTTGTGTGTTTTAAAGCTCTGTTGACTTTCACTTTCAGCTATGGCGTCTCTCAGTGATCAGCTGGAGGAGGTGAGGGTGAATGCGGAAGGCAGCTTATCCTCTCCAGGCTCTGCTCAGGAGATGAGGGCAGGGGTGGCAGCCATGGCCAATATCCCTCTTCCACCCTCCAGCAAATATCGCTACATAGCTGCTGAAAGCATGCTGACGGAGAACAATAGTGGAAATAACAGGAATGAGGTGAGAGCTGGTGTAATAATTAATTTTCCTCAGCAATCCAATAAGCGTATGATTACAGCAGGAAGCAAACGTTTGACTTTTTATGAACCGACCTCTTGCATGTAGTTAGTGATTGTAAACATGGCTGTAACCATGTCTTGATGGGGGGTGGGGTACTTTATTTATGCTTCATGTCTCATCACATTCATTTATGAATTACATGAATCACTTAAATTATGAAATTTGACCAAAAATTTGGTTGTGGATATTACCATTTCTATCATAAAACAGGCATCAAATATCAAGATATAGGTAAATATCTGAGTGTCGGTTGCATAAACCGCTAAGACTAGTCTTACAATTTAGACATAGGCCTACAATTTTTTTCTTTACTTTTCATTTCTGTTACCGTACTTAACGTAGATTAGCCTAATTTGATTTTTTTTTTTAAATAATGCAAGGCACACAAATAATTGGGGGGGTGGGTGGGGTGTTTATATTCATCTTCCTGTAAACCAATTTGCAGGCCTGTTTAATCTCCATAAAATTTAATTATGGAAAATATCCACAAAGAAAATCACTTTTACATACAGAGAAGTAAGGTTTTGTCTTCATTAGGGATGTGCAAGACTAGTCGATTAAACAATACTGCTGCTGCTGCTAGTCGACTTGAAAATACTATTTTTATTTACTTATTTTTTTGCGCATTTAATATTTTGCTTTATATTTTTACAAAGGTAGTGTTTAAATTACCGCTGTGCTAATGTTACATTTTAAAATGAATATATTATTTTGAAAAGTGTTTATCTGGAGCAGAAAACAATTTCATTTTACCTCAGATTCCGCATGCGTTCGTTTTCTCTGTGGCATTCACGGCGTGTTCAGAGAAATGTCCACTCATAAGAAGAGCAATGTGAGGGAGTTTTTTGACAGTCTATACAAAACTTTTCAGTTTTCTTCCATGTCTTGTCAATAACTATAATTGACTATTAAGCTTGCTTTTAGGCTTTTTATACTACCGGTTATAAGAAACAGCACAGTATGTAATGTGTTTGACTAGTCGGTTGCAAAATTTTTGTTTAGCCTAAACGTTAATAAAATTAATTGTTGCACATGCAACAGGTCATACGCTTCATACACTTACATTAAAGGATAAAGAATTTACCCAGAATCAACATTACATTAATGAAAAATTCAGCTTTTTTGTCATCCAACAACATTCTGAATGCAACATACTTTGTAGAAATACAGTAGTAGGCAGTGACTGAACCTTTGTTTCTCAAGTGTCATGTTTGGGTTCTGTGAACAGTGAAGCCTGCCTTCTTTTATTTGATTGGCCATCTCAGTTATTTTGACATTGATGAGCTATGTTAGACTGAGACATACCTACCTAAACATAGATCTTTTTAAACCTTTTGTCATTGCAGCAGATCT
Source organism: Rhinichthys klamathensis goyatoka (assembly GCF_029890125.1). Classification (NCBI taxonomy): domain Eukaryota; kingdom Metazoa; phylum Chordata; class Actinopteri; order Cypriniformes; family Leuciscidae; genus Rhinichthys; species Rhinichthys klamathensis. The sequence continues at coordinate 5,813,374 of NW_026606664.1, read as the reverse complement.
TTTTTTTGTTTTGTTTTTTGTAGGGACAATTTGGCCGTAAATGTCTATGGTGGTTACGGCCCTGACCGTATTTAGTAGGAATGTTTGGGGTTATTTTGGCAGTGTGAATGACTGACATAAAGCGCATAATAATAGCGCATAGCGCTGGGTAATCTGTCACCGTTTCCTCAGGTGTTTCAAAAGAATTGGTCCAGTTTCCACTCATTTGTATGCACATAACATTTCTTCCTAGTTCATTTTTACCCACTGTTGTTGTTTCTAGGTTGTAATGTATTCTTGTTCATACCTTTCTGTTGTACATTAATATCTCCTGATCCTTTTAGTCCCTCAGCCTCCTGCAGAAACTTTCCACCGCTCTTAACATCTTGGAGAAGTATGGCTCCAATCTTACCAACCCCAACAGGCCGAAGTACTGGCGTACAGTCAAGTACAACAACCCTGTCTTCAGGACGACAGTAGACTCTATTCAGGTGTGTGTGGTGGATGAGATTATAAGGCTTTTTGTGTGAACCATACAAAATATCTGCAGTTACTATTCTTTATCTTCCTCTTTTAGGGTGGCAGAGCAGTACTTAACCTGTACGGCTACACCAATCAGCAGCATGATGGCTTGAGCTTTCCTGATGATGTTGTCCAGCCAGATGTTGAGAAGGTGGCGTCAGTGACTCTTGAGATCATGTGTCTTCGTATGGAACTGGACATGCTAATCAAGGTCTAAGGCTGTGAAGTAAAAGCATATTATGAATTCATCACAAATGAATGTTAAGCTCACATATAGAGTTTGTTCCTTTTCTGTAGGGTACCCATTCTCATCCAGAGTTTTTTGAAAGACTTATTCCCTCCCTCACTGTGCAGGTAAAGGTTTTTTTTTCTTTAAGAAATGACAGTGACAGTAAAGACATTTTATAATGTTACAAAAAATATATTCAAAATCAAATAAATGTCGTTCTTTTGAACTTTCTATTCATAAAAGAATTGTGAAAAAAAGCATCACTGAATCCACAGAAATATTAAGTAGCACAACTCGTTTAAACATTGATTATAATAATAATAAATGTTTCTTGAGCACCAAATCAGCATATTATATTGATTTCTGAAGGATCATGTGACACTGAAGACTGGAGTAATGATGCTGAAATTCAGTTTTGCCATCGCAGAAATAAATTACATTTTAAAATACATTCAAATAGAAAACGGTCATTTTAAATTGTAAACTTTTTTACAATATTAATGTTTTACTGTATTTTTATCCGATAAATGCAGCCTTGGTGAGCTTAAGAGAACATCTTTCAAAAACATCTTACCACGCATTTAGAGAAAAGTGTTTCTTTTAGATTTCTTAGCTTTTTTGCAGGTCACTTAAATACAGTGTCCATATAATGTCTGTACAGGATGATGAGGGAATCAGCACAGATGCAGTTGCAATCTCTCCTAGTGAGAGACCATGGGAAAAACAAACTCCCTCATCTGTGTCTCCTTCCCAGCCTACATCTCTATTCAGTCCAGCTCTAGCTCTCTCTTCTCTAGTGCCATCTACAGGTAAAGACATCATGTTTACCAACCCTGGCTTTCCTTTTAATGAATATCTTTTATTGTGAGTGTCCACTTTTATCGTTTCCATTCTACTTCATTGATTTTCAATTGCTTTGCAGAAAACTGCACCATATGTGGCATCTTTCCAGTGTCTGCTCACTGCCCCACCTGCACTCAGCGGCTATGCACAGAATGTGACCGGCTGTATCACTCCCATTCAGGACGGTCCACACACATCAGGATGCCTGTGACTTCCTCAAAAGCCACAAAACGGCACAGGTTAGCACTGAGCAATTTAAGGTGTTGAGAGAACATGTTTGTGTAGAGGATTTTGTTAAACAAATCTGTATGTCTTTATTTCTTTCCTTAGCTCATCACTGTCAACATGGCAATGTAAATACTGCACTACAGTAAATGCGTTGCAGCAGGTTTTGTGTGAAACCTGTGATCGACCCCGTCTGTCCTCTTCTGCTCCATCTCTACAGGAGGAGCCATCACAGCCTTCTACAATATCTGGTTAGTCTGTACAGTCCAGTGTTTTTTTTTTTTTTTTTTTTTTCACATCTAAATGGCCATCAGTCCTGCTTGACCTTTTGAAATATCAAGGTGGTCATTCAAACTGACAAATAAACATCTGAATTTGAATATCATTGTGTTAATTCTGGTGTTTTGTGCATTACTTTTGTCAATTAGAGTGGCAGTGTAAAAGCTGCACAGTGGTTAATGCTGGCAGCAGCATTCTTTGCGAGGTGTGTGATCGCCCCCGTTTGGCCACCCGACCTCCTGTCGCGCCCTCACGTCCGACCACCTCTGCCACAGGACTAATGGACAGCCAGGTGCCACTATTCAGTACATTCCAAATTTGTTCATCATTTGCTCACCCTCAAGTTGTTCCAAACCTGTTTGAATTTCTTTCTTCTCCTGAACTCAAAAGAAGATGTTTTGAAGAATGTCGGTAACCAAACAGTTGATGGGCCTCAATGACTTTGTATTTTTGTTCCATACTATGCTTCCAACTGTTTGGTTACCAATATTCTTCAAAATATCTTCTTTTGTGTTCAGGAGAAGAAAGAAATTCGTACAGGTTTTGAACAAATTGAGGGTGAGTAAATGATGATAGAATTTTCATTTTTGGGTGAACTATCCCTTTAACCTATGTATATTCTGATTTGTCATTGCTAAAGAAATTAGCATAATGCTGAGTTTTATCCTGAATACGGGTTCCTGTTTTGACTCCTTTTTTTCTATCCCATTTAGTGGATTTGCCAGTTTTGTACATACGTCAACCACACACCATCAACTGTATGCGAAATGTGTTGCCTTTCAAAATCAGAACCTGCCCTATCACCCTCTAAGCCCCTCCCTCTCTCACCGGTCAAGGACGTAACGCCGCTTTCAGTCGCACCTAAAGTCATGCCCACTGAGGACCCTGATTTGAAAAGGCAAAGACTGATGAAGGAGGAAGGGCTTAAACTTATTCAGCTTATTCGTGTAAGTCTGATATTTTTAAATGTCGTTGTAGCCTGGGCATCATCCTCAGAATCTTACAAGCATTCTTATTGTCTCTGTCTTTTCTCAGGAGGGAGAGAAGAAAGGAGTGAGTCCAGAGGAGGTGTATACCAGCATGTATGTGTCGGGAAACAGTAACGTAATGCCAAATGACTGGCTGAAGGCAGAGCTACCGCATGTGCTTGATGAGATCTGTGTGATGGCTGCGTCCTGTCAGCAAGAACCCAATGCACAATCAAACTCTTCGGGGGGGAATGATGGCCAGGATGGAGAAAAGAGCAATGCTGTCCCCTTGTCCAGGGCAGAAGCCAAACAGGCCTGGCTGGCAGCAGGGGGCGATAATGAGAAAGCCGTCAGACAGGCTCTCAGAGACCGCAGAGTTAAAGTGAGTTCTTGACAATCCATCCTTTATATTGTAACGAATTACAGTTTTAAAATATATGTTTATATATATATATAATTAATTTGAAAGAATTATAATTAATTATAAATATTTAAATGTTTTAGAATTGACTGTAGCAGAATCAATAGTACAATTATTTAATCAGTTCATCCAATGAACAGGAAGCATAATCAATTATTAATTCTAGGAAATATAGTATCTTCTTGGCCAAGAAAGAATGACCTTTTCCAGCTAAAGTAAATCAAGTACTTGCAGGCTAATAGCATAGGTAGCTAGATCAAGATGTTAAAGTGACTTCGATATTTTTGTGAGTGGCAAACACTGAGACAATAACGTGTGAATATAATGGTTTAATAAACAAAACTACGGTAGGCTACACACACAACTAAACTAAGCAAAGATTGTTTACAGAATCAAGAAAGTAAAGTGAAGAGAGAGAAGAAAAGAGAATGGCAAGATTACAACCAGTTAGCCACAACCTACGAGAAACATCAGAGAATCAGGGTCACCTTAAAGGGGCACAATAACTTAGAAACGCATCTAAAAGCTGCAAACGGGTACTTGCATTGGTTTTGGTTGCTCAACAAGTTCAAATGCAGTAGATTCTTGATGATTTTTCCGGGAGTGCGCTGAAGTGTTCGTTTGGGTTCTTGGGGTGGTCCCCGTTGAATCCAAAAAAGTTAACTTGCAGATGAAATTGCTGGAAGAAGACAGGAAAATGTTGTCTCAAAGAGATTGAGCAAAGGATCTGACCTAATCGGATACTTTTAAGGGTCCTATCAGTTCACACCCATTTGGTGGGGTGACCAATCTAAGATGACCTGGAGAAAGTCTTTGTTCATCTTATCTCCATTTGCATGTTCATGGTGGCATGGAGAATTCGTGCAGTCTTTACACAAAGTATGGTAAAAAATATCCTGATGCAATTTATCATAACATATTGTACACCATTGATTATAAAATCAAAAGAGGATTGTTTTGATACCAAGAAAGAGGGGATTTGAAGACATTAAAGCAGTGATACATCATCTTTGGATATCAATATTAGAAGTTACTCTAACATAACTAAAGAATCATAACTAGTCATAACTAATAAAACATAGGGACATGCATAAAACAGGAGAAATACTATAAACATTTGAGAAAGTGTGTGGGTATGAATGAAGTAAGTGTCCTTGTGTATAGGATGTTTATCTCTATAGTCTTTGACCTAATGGCTAGTGCCATCTGGTCTCCTGTGCTGTCTTTGAGGGTTGCAGACACAGTCTCTTGGTGAGATCGTTCAGTGGAGCCGAGGTGATAACGGCCTTTGAAGAGAACTGGTTTTAGGGCCGATGACAACGGGAGAGGGGGAATGTTTTCTGAGGACTAGGGCATTTGATTAAGGCCATTCGTTACATATAATAACTTTTAACATTTACAACAGTATTAGAATATATAATGCTTATTAGTGAATGTACATTGAAATTGTTAGATTTATATATTTGTACTTATCTGACTGAAATCAGCTACAGGCCTGTTAAGCATTATATATTTATTTATGTAATATATTTGTTTTCTTATATTATTAGACACACACACACACACACACACACACACATATATATATACATACAGTTGTAATCAAAATTATTCAACCCCCATTGCAAATCAGGTTTATTGGCAAAATTTACAGACTTTCAGCTGTTTGCAATGTACAATTCAAACAAAAGTAATTGAAATGGCTCAACACAACGAATGTTTCAAGTGGTTTCCCCAAATTCAACTGAAAATGCAACTTTTAATTACTTCTGCAGTCAATTATTGAACCCCTTCTCGACAAGCATCTTTAGTACTTAGTAGAATACCCAGTTGCTGTTATGAGTTGCTGCAAACAAACGAGATGTATAACCAGACACCAGTTTCTGGCAGCGTTTCTGAGGAATCTTCCTCATGAACAATGGCTGGGTTTTGCTGCAACTGCCTTCAAATCCCACCAGAGATTTTCTATGGGATTCAAGCCTAGTTTATAGTGGGTTTTATTTTTTATTTTTTATTTAGACAAAGTAATGTAGAAATTTAATATAATTTAAACTTTCACATAATTAAATTATGTAATTATTTCTGAAATATTTTCATGTTATGGCCAATAACCTGGCAACATTATCAGCTTATCCTTATCGGCCAGAATCGCATAGTGTATTTCTAGTAAATATATCTAGTAGCAAATGTTGTATGCTAAATATGAAATTTTGTCTGTTTTTGTTTGTTAGGTAAAAGAGCTTGGCTCTCTGGGCTTTAATGATGTGACCCGCTGTGAAGAAGCCCTAAGGCAGAGCGGAGGGGATGTGAGGGGGGCTCTCGTCCTGCTGCAGCGCCCTTTACTGGAGCCATTCCATCAGCGCATGTGGAGCGACGAACCAGAGCCCCCCATTGACATCAACCATCCGGATAAACAGGTGACTGGCCTTTTACAATAATGCAGCTTCACTGAGAGACTGCATTGCTTTCTCACCACTAGATGTGCCAAACAGTTTTTGCAGCTTAGTCTGCATCATCTTTTGTGTGATAAATATATATATCTGTTTATCTTTAATTAATTGCATAGTGCTGGCTGCCGAATATATTCAAGGTGGTCATTAGTAAATTGAATGTTATGTTATCAAACATTACTAAAGTTACTTATCCTCTGTCTGTGTTAAGCATGTTTGCCGTAGGCTGCTAGCGGTGTTTGAGCTGCCCAGCTGGGGGCGATGTGAGCTGGTTTTGTCTTTGCTGCGGGACCCTACAGCTACATACACACTGGAGGACGTGGTTCAGGCCGTGCGTGAATCACCTGACCGGGACTTCATTCGCAGGGTGCTGAACAAGGAATGCCCTATCTGCCTGTCGGTTTTTCCCCACAGCAAGGTACTTTGCATCACCTCCTATGATAGGCTCAGAATCTTGTATTTTTTACACCAGAGTGTCCTTGTCTTATTTGTACTCATACTGTTAAAGGGATAGTCCCCCCCAAAAGAATGTTATATAAGAAAAAATATTTACATAATATAAAAAAAGATATTTTGAAGAACGTTGGTAACCAAATAGTTTTGGTTCCTATCGACTTCCATTGTCATTTTTGTCCATACTACTGAAGTCAGTGGGATCCGCAACAGTTTGGTTACCAACATTCTGCAAAAAATATTTTATGTTCCGCAGAAAAAAGAAAGTCCCACAGGTTTGGAACTACATGAAGGTTAGTAAATGATGATGATAATTTTCATTTTTGGGTGGGCTATTCCTTTAAAGGGATAGATCACCCAAAAATCATCAAGTGATCATTTACTCGCCATTGTGTTGTTCCAAACTTTTATTTCTTTAGTAGAATGCAAAAGAAAACATTTTGAAAAATGACTTCCTTCGGACAGTTTATATTGCATGCAGCCCAGTCTTAGTCTCAGTCTGGGTCCTTTTCATAAATGAGCTCTAAATTGAAATGCTGTTACATTTTTGGCAAATGTATGTATGAAAGCACCTTACGTTGAGTCAGGAGTCTATTTTTTTGGTGTACTTTTCAGATGCAGTCGCTGACATCCTGCCAGTGCTCTGTGTGCTGTGGATGTTTCAAGCAGCATTTCACCATAGCGGTGAGGGACAAGCACATCAGAGACATGGTGTGTCCTGTCTGCACAGAGCCTGACATCAATGACCCTGAGCACCTTAACAGCTACTTCTCCACTCTGGATATACAGGTACTGCAAAAGAGCAAAAAATAAAGATGGTCAGTTCAGTACTGGGACTTGAGTTGGAACACAGCAGCATATAACTGGGCTTCAAGCTACTCACTGTAATACCTGAAACGATCTTGTGTGTGTGTGTGTGCGTGACTGCCCAGCTCAGGGATTGCCTTGAACCAGACGTGTACGATCTCTTCCACAAGAAGCTGACTGAGCAGGCTCTCATCAAGGACCCGAAGTTCCTGTGGTGCAGCCATGTGAGTGACACTGCACTTCCTAACTGTCTCTGAGCACTTTCATACTCAAACAGCTGTAGTCTCATTCAAGAGACTACATTTTACAGTGATCTGAAAAGAGGTGCATGATGTTAGGATCTAGTGCATCTCTTTTACTCTTATCTCGTTCCCACAGTGCTCATATGGCTTCATCTATGACGGCGATCAACTCAAGGTCACCTGTATGCAGTGCAGGAAAAGCTTCTGCGCTCAATGCAAAAAACCGGTAAGTGTTCAGAAAGCAAGAAACAGATCTGCGGTGACCTTGCATGAATATAGGAAATGAGCGTCAGTGTTAGGGAGTAATTCAAAGTAGCGACACTATCAACTCACCTATGATTTTGTGTAATGACGTAAAGTCTGATCCAGTCTAGTGAATCACGAGAAAGTTTGTTTCAGATGAATATGTATGTGTAACAAAAGAAAGTTTTGTTGAACAGAACAAATCCATAAAAAAAGATTCTCTGACTTATGTCCCTATGCAGCATTTTAGTTATTTTTTGTGGTGGAATATTTAGTGTAATACTGCTGTTATTACAGTGTTTTTTTTAATATACATTAAGGTGTATTTTGTGTCACCTTAATTGATATTACTCATTAATTAAAAATGGTGATGGTAGTGAGTGTCTTATTCTCTATCGCTCTCTGCAGTGGGAGCCGCAGCACGTCGGGCTCTCGTGTGAGCAGTTCCAGCTGTGGAAGCGAGAGAATGACCCTGAGTACCAGAGGCAGGGTTTGGCCGGATACCTGCGTGACAATGGGATCAGTGAGTCACCTTTAGATCTTCTCTAGAAGCCTAATCCACACCTACCCACAGCTAATAATTCTGCCCCTGCCCCACTCTTGCGCTTTTCCATTACCAGTACCAGCTCGACTCGCCTTGGCTCGCCTCGACTCGCTTTTCGCTCCGTTTTCCATTGCAGAAAGTACCGCCACAAATAGTACCCGGTCGTCATAGCGACGCATTTCGTTCCTTGTTGCCCCATCAAGCTCTCGCTGGATCCTCTCTTCGGCAACCAAACAAAGGAATGTCTGCACCTCCTCGTTTGACCACGGCGTATTCTTCCGAGTTGCCATAATAATAGTAGTAAGTTTAGTAACTATCTCTGGCCAAACTATTTAAAAATGGCGGGGTTATTCTGGATACTCCATCTGGCGCGTGCAATGATGACGCAGATTCTCTGTGACCAATCAGCAGTCGGCATTGTTTTCACGTCACATTTTAGTATCGGCTTAGCTCGCCTCAGCTCGCTTAGAACCTCGCCGGAGGTGGTACGAAAAAAAGTACCCGAAAGCAGGTACAGGTACAACTTTTACACAGTGGAAAACCGAACAAAGGCGAGTCGAGTCGAGCCGAGCCGAGCCGAGGCGAGCTGGTACTGTGTAGTGGAAAAGCGCCATCTGACTACAAGAATTACCCTTAGAAAACCTGTTGTCTGCTCATACAGTCTGTTTGTTTTGTTGTGTTTGGTCAATTGGTGAAAGCCAGCGCCACACACACACAGCCAGCCACACACACACACACACACACACACACACACACACACACACACACACACACACACACACACACACACACACACACACACACATAAATAAATAAATACAAATCAGTGGTTTAATATAAGCATTATTATATTAAACCATATGTAACTATATACTGTGTATGTATGTATATATAATGTATGTATATATAATATATATATTATATACTTGTATATAATTGTTAATTTTCATCAAATTGACTACTGTAAAATATGAACAATCACGTCAATAGACAAACATAGACTGCTTGACTATGTAAATTATGTTTTTATCGAATGCAAAATGTTAACATCCACAGTATAGGGTGGAAAAACTGTCACACAGCCCATTCTTTCTTTTATACAATGGTTTTATCTACTGTTCTTATGTCTGTCTTGTAGCTTGTCCTAACTGTAGGTTCCAGTATGCTCTGGCCAGGGGCGGCTGTATGCACTTCAGTTGTTCCCAGTGCAGGTATCAGTTCTGCAGTGGATGTAACAACCCTTTCCACACAGTGAGTTCCTGTCTGGTCTTGTTGTCCTAGAATTATTTGTGCCTATTTGTATCTCTATGTGCATGTTATGCGGCTCTGTACGTGACTGTGATATTCAGTTTGAAGCCAGCTACAGTTGGGCTAAAAGTAGCAGCCTTCTCTGGAGCACGATTTCTTCTCTCCTTTTTATTCATCCTCTTTTTCTCTCACACTCTTGCTCACTCCTTCTCTGGCAGAAGTGTGCAGTGAACCAGTGTACTGTGACAGGTCTGCATGCCCATCACCCCAGAGACTGCCTCTTCTACCTCCGAGACTGGGAGCCTGCCAGGCTTCAGGCCTTACTGCAGGTACACACACACACTCACGCTTTAACACAGGCACGCACATTTCCTCCTACACATCCACACGCACAGCACTTGTGTGCCAGGGTTGGTTGAGAAATATCACTTCACATCTCTATCGTTTTGTTTTGAATACTTGTTTGAACGTCATTTTTTTTCTCAGAAAAAGGCGGTGAACTACAATACTGAAACTGCAACAGGAGCACAGACTGGTATGTCTTTTAGTATCAATGCTTTTTTACCTCCCCAGTACTTATGTAATCTGTTTATCTGTGTCTGTCTCTTCATCTAATTTGTCCGTCTCAGTCTTAAAGTCTAGTTTGCTTCCAATTTCAGTCTTTATCTCAACTGCCCAGTGGAACAAAATCGCTTTTACTGTAATGAAAGCATAAAAGCTGAACATCCTAAAGCAAAGTTTCCTACTAAAATTACCGCTTCTCAGACCAAGGCTATATTTGTACCATGAAATCGTTGTCAAACACACACATACACCTACTCCTTACAGCTTTATTTCACACTCTGTTCCACTTCTCTTTACTGAAAATATCTCCCTCGAAAACTGCCTTTCCCCCCAAATGCATCCCTGCTTTTTTTTTTTTTTTTTTGCGTCAGGTGTGTGTGGAGTGATCGAGCAGAAAGATGAAGGGCCTCGTCCGACTGATTCGCCGTGCGGGGCTCAGACTCAGCCGGGACAGGCAGGACTCTGCGAGTGAGTAACATCGTTGTTACCAAGTTGACTGCTCCCTGCACTCTCAAATCTCTCAAACTCCTCTCTTTTTTTGTCATTTGCGTTGTAGGGATTGTAGAGATTAGAAAAAGTACCCGAGTACTCAAATTACAACCCATTGATTTAACTCGATTGCTTGATTTAACTCTACTCAATTTAATCAGAATTTCAGTCCACATTCAAGAGTACTCATTTTGTTCTTTCTTTGGATTAACTGACAATTATTTTTATATATATATATATATATATATATATATATATATATATATATATATATATATATATATATATATATATATATATATATATATATATATAAATAATCTCTGTGAGCAAATTTAAAAAAATTTTTTTTACATGTTTTATTCATCAAGACCTTCACAAATAAAAACAACTTTTTGAAACAAATGCAATCGCCAGAAGTAAAAAGCTAAAGGTAGGCTATAAACGAACTACACTACAGTTTCATGACTATTATGTCACCAACACTAAGCATCTGACAACTCTTTTGATCTTTAAGCTCTACAAGTTTGAGTTAGAGTAGTTTGCAAGACTGCGAGTACAACAAGGCTGTAAAAGCAGACTAGTGAATAGATGAGTTGATGAGATGAGATCTGTTCAGCGTGATGATCATAATGTCTCCAACATTCTCTGTAGTGCCATTTAGCCACTTATACCAACTGCCTTTTTCAAAACACGTTAAACCTTATATATATAAGTAAATTATGAGTGGGGTATTGCTGGTGTATTTTATATTGTAGAATAACATTTGAAAATGTATTTAGCTTGATAACCACAGACTTTATTTCAGGCATTTAACCAGAAACCTGTTCAATATACCCATTGTCTTTGTGACAATAGAACCAGAAGGGCAAAAATGCAAATTCATTTCTTGGCTTTGGACTTATTCCTGCAGCACACTTTAAGAGACAAGCACCATCACATTTTTAAATACTTGGAAAGTGCAAAGGCAAATATGCATTACAGCAAAGATCAAAAGTACAAAATTAGGAAGATCAAATGTGAGCTGAATTTGTAATCATGTTTGAATTTTGACCACAATATGCTAATATCTCTAGTCTTAAGTGGGATGGTGAGACACTGGGGGAAAAAACAGATGCGATGCAATGGCCAAAGACATCTAATGCTGTAAATAGGGGAAAAAAAATGGTGAAGACAGAAGATGGTGTACTTGATGAGACAATATAACACACATGCCTCTCCCTACTTTTTAGAGGTACATAAAATTGTGTTGTGTTTCAGGAAGCATTATCGAGAGTACCTGGTCAGCCTCATTAATGGACATTCTATTGACCCCGCCCTCCTTTACGCTCTTGATGAGCTGATCGTGGCCTGCAGGAGATACCATGTGGACATCACACAGGGGGAAGGAGAAGATGAGAGAGCATACTTTGCCAGACTTAAGGTGGGCTGATGCTGTCCTTTCTTCAGTCTATAAACATGACCTCTTTTTGGTAGTTCTCAAACTTTCTTTACCTCACATCTGCAGAAACTCATGGATGACGTGCCTCTGGGTGACAAGGTCCTTCGCAAGAAGTGAAGATGTTTTTACTTTGTTCATTTAACCTGTGCTGACTATTTTACCCACTTGCGCCTGTAGCTCCGCTTTATGATCTGAGCTGAGAGGCTGACAGAATTTTAAACACAGTGCTTCCCTGTTCTCAATGTGATGTAGTTGCACACATTTGCACAATGCACACACTGGTTTTTTTCTTTTTCTTAAGGTTTTGTGATGGGAAATTCTTCATTTTAATCATGTTTTGATTTTAATCACCCTCTAATAGCATTATAGCTGTAGCCTGATGATAAAAAAAAACAGACTAAGACAAAACACTTTGACAGCTATTGTGAACCATTTATTGTTTCTGTGAATGCATATAAACAAGTTTTATATTTCATTAAGTACATTTTAAAGTTAAACAGACAAAAATCGTAAAACAACAGCATTTTAAATGATTTTATGAGTGAACTTTCTGTTGATTGTACCTCAGGCTGTTCATTATCAGTTTATTCAACCAAATTAAAACAAAAACAAAATCTCCACATTGATGGGTGTCAAAAGACGTACAATCATGGGTTTATATGTACATATATATGATTAAACATAATTTATAAAATGTTGAATCTAGTGAGTCTTTGTGTTTCAAAGAGAGCAAAATGATCAATAATCATTAATAGCAAAGCAGTAAAACCACCAGTCATGTTGATGTCATTCGATCAACATCTAAAAGACATGTTCTTCATTCCTATTCCATACAACCTTGTCACGGTTGTCTCTGAGATCAGAGCCCTTAAAACACATATTTGCTCATCAAGTCTTAAAGCCATTTACAGTGGGGTTGTAGTCAGGGAAACCACTGATCAAATTCTATTTTTATTCTGAGGACATTTTTGCAGCCAGATATTCCTGAATTTTTTAATATAAATTTTGAAATGCATGATCATGGAAAAGCACTGGCCATTTTAAGCAGAAATTAAAGGCTCACACAATGAGAAAGTCGATGATATTTTTAAGAGGTCATTATTCTTGGCAATGAAAATTACATGCACTGTAAAGTTTTATGATGCTGATTGGTCACGCATGCAGTGATTTTAATTCCCCCCCTAACTTTACAGTATTTTCTGCCTTAAATCTGCCATCACTTTAAAAATAACTTTACCTATATTATATATAATAGTCTGTTTTACTGAGGTTCACCAATGGCAGGTTCTTCACAAGCACACTTAACCTCTCAGCTGTAAAATATTGTATTTCCTATCAGGATATACAGTATCATACCAGCCACTTATCTCACCCGAATGAGGGTGAAGCACAAACCGCTTGCAGTTTGCTGCATGACAAGGTAAGATATAATTGATGGACACACACCTCTGTCTGACAACTATTCTTTTGAGTGTTCTTCTATAACCAAAACCTTGATAGCCATAATCTAAAATGAATCGTAGTCAGTGTGTTTTAGGCTTGTTTTGTCCTATTGCTTTGATTGGCTATGCAGAAAGCATTGACATAGGAAATGCATGATGGGATATGGTGACAGATGAAAATCCCATGAAGAGCTGAGGAAAGACTGACACATGGTTTGAGGTAATTGTCTGTGAGAGCACAGCAGTGAAAGAGGTGAATATTGATAGCAAAGCTTTTAGTATTTTCATTCAGAGACATTTTGGTAACACTTTAGAATAAGTTACGTTAGTTCATGTTTTTTTTAAATGTATTTACTATGGGTAGTTCATGTTAGCTCAGGTATTTAAAATATTAAAAGATAAAACATTGTTAGGTCATGTTAACCAATGGAACTTTATTTTTTATTTTTAAATGTGCAACATTTCTCATGTTTTGATCCTTTTAGCTTGGGTACAGAATCAGCCAAAGCAAATAAATGCAGAGGTTAAATGTTAAAATGCAAAGATAAATATAATCGGTTACAATGCATTACCATTACATCCATAGAGGCCATAGTTTAGCGTTTTATCCTGAATAAGAACACTCGTAGTGGCTTTTTCCTCCACTATTACGACAGTTGTGGCAAGCTGTGATGTGACGTCTAACTTGTTTTGACAGATGGCCTCTCTGGTGCGGGGACCTGTGTCTCTGGGGCTTTTGGGATAGATGAGGTTCTGGTCTTTAGCAGAGGAGGGAAAAGAAAGAAAGACAGAAATCTACCCCAGCCCAGCTGGGTCTGTAATTCTGCTGAAGTGTTTCCACATCTCTGACACCCAGAGCCGCCGCTCCTAGTGAAATGGAGCTAGTGTGTGCAGTCACAAGATATCTTTATAATGAGCTCTATTGCTTATTTTCATGTTGCCATTTCATTCTCATTGATTTGCATATTTCAATATTTATTCCTTATTGCTTGATTCATTGGTGCGTGTTGTTTCAAATATACTTTTGAGTCTGCTTTTCATGGTCCAGTGGATAAAATCAAGCCCTGCCCTATGCTGAATATCCTGTTTTTTCACTTGAAAATATGTCCAATAATGGAAGTAAACTGGATTGTGATTGCCTTCATGTTGACTAAGGATTCCTGCAAGCTTTTAGTGTAGCGGTGTAGATACTGTATGTGTACTGTATGTCCTCAGTAGACATATGGGACCAGGAAAGGGGCCCTAGGAAATGGGTTATATACATCACTAGAATCATTCTGATGTCTTAAGGCTGCCTTTCTTTTTTAGTTTTCAAATCTGGATTGAACCATTAAGAGTACATAATGTACACCAGTGGTGTGTGGTGATGTTTTATAATTTATAAGTCCTCTCATTATTTATACTGTGTATATATATATATATACCTCAAATGTAAAGTCCCTGATACACTTAATTATTAAATAAACATTACATTAAAAGAGAGATATAGTATATACTACGTCGTTGGAACGTTCTGTGTTTGATGGGAATGAGAAATATATATTTTTAAAGTCACGTCGAGTACTTGTGCACATCCCTAATAAAAACTTGTTTGTTTTTAACTCTCGCGGCGTAAGTCGCGGAGTAGCGCCTGGTAGGCCCGCCCACGCCGAAAACATGGACGAGGAAAGATTGTGGAAATTTAGAATTGGATATACTACAAAAGATCCCTCAAGTTCACACGGTATGTATATATATAAAAAGGCCAGCTGGTGAGGCATCATGAAGCAAGGTATGTTATTTCAACTCCGTTGCGAAACGGAGAGCGCGCGCAAACAGAGATAACTGTTGTGTTTGGCTGTTTGTGTTTGATGTTTTGGACAAATTGTGTCTTTTCGCTTGGTTCGGAACGATGTAAGCCCAGCCCTAGGTCACTAAAATAGGCTGTGTTCTTTGTAGTGTCTGTGCAGACTTCTGTCAACAAACAGAGTTTGTGAGTGGGGTCAGAACAGCAGGAGCTCTTTAACATGCACCGCACCTCTCATTTGACCTTCATTATCTTGCAAAACCAGATAGCAGCGCAAAGCAAATGTAGTGGTGGAATGCTGATCAACCAACTGTATCAAAATAAATTGGCACCAGCAGTCAAATTAAAATGACAACATTCAATGCTTCACAAAACTTAAGCACCATATTATGTGAACTACAAACAAAACACACCTGTGATGAAGCGTTTAAAATATTATAAAAATGTTTTTTTAATGAATGATTAAAGATCTGAGTAACATTCTGACTTGATTACATTTTATTACTGGAAAAAAATCCCTTCCATTTCAAGCATATCCTAAAGGGGGATATATATATTTTATCTGAATCCATTATATTGAAATGAGCAACTGGGGCTTCATGCTTGCTGACTTTTTGACTGGCATTATTTACACCGCTTTGACTTTCTAGGCTGCAACTATTATTAAGACACTCACGTCTGTTTTGGAGCTGTGCAGTATTCAAAAGTTGCTGATATCCCACAGGACAATCAAATGCTAGAGAGAGGCAGAGCAAGGAGAGGGAAAGGCAAGGGGTGAAAGGATACTGGGCATTTGGAAAGCTTTGATGAAAAACAGCTTGTCCCACTCAACTTGATTGTGGAAGCAAATTTATCACTCCCTAAAGTCAACATGAATTAAAATTTCTCCCTATCTGTTTTCTAAAAGCATTTTATAGATCCTATTGTGAACAATTCATCCGTGCGTGTTTCAGCTTTAATTCAGTTCATAATTCTTAATCAAAATGTTAGAACTCGATATTCTGGTGAAATGACATACTTCTCTTTAGTGACATATGCCGGATGTCTCAAATTAGTCCACTTAAACCCTGCCTCTTTCTTTCAATGGACTGCAAGCTTGCTCTAGATTTTTGTCTTTTTCGATAATGTTTCACTCGGATGTATGTCACAATACAGACTTTTTTTTTGTCGTTATTCGATTTCATCGCAACTTTAAGATCACTTGAAATCAAAGTTTATTCTGTTTTCTTTCGTAAGCCTGGTCTTAATGTGAATGATAATTGATGGATTTAGTCAACAGTTTGCTCATCTTTTGAAATTTTCTTTTGAAATGTACCGATAACCAAGTAGATAATAAGTAGCTATAATATGAGTTAACTTGCATTTGGTCTGGCTCCATTTAAAAAAAAATATTTTCACCTTCCAATCAAGCTGTGATGTATAAAATCTAGTCCCATGCACCCTATTTTTTCCACTGTAAATATGCATCCGATAGCAGAAGTAAAATAGGTTGAAAACAGCTATTCACATCTGAAGTGGAAGAAAAACACAAGCTCCTTTGAGCATGTACAGTGGTACCAAAAAATATTTGACTACTTAAACCACAATTAAAAATATTTTTTTATATGTATTTGGATTAAAATATCAAAACAAGTGCTATTTATTAAGAAATATGGTGCAAGCACAGTTTTCAATCAAAATATTTAAACAAAATGAAGTTTGCTACATTTCAAAATATGAAACAAATATATTGCTTAAAATTAAGTAAAAAAATCAACACTTTCTGGTTTGCAAACTTTTTTGAAGAATGTTTATTGTTAATACTAGGACTGAACTAACTTCACACTCCTGAAAAATGACACTAATTGGTTAAGACTAATTTAAAAGGTGGCTCAGAAGTTAATTCTGAGAAAAGCTACCATTATTTCTTTGCAGATGCCACTTGGTTTGATTTTTTTGTACACTACCATCAAAAGTTTGGCGTTAGTAAGATATATATATATATATATATTTGGAAGAAATAAGACTTTTATTCAGGTAAGGAATGCATTTCTATTTCAAATAAATTGTTCTTTTGAACTTTCTATTCATTAAAGAATACTGAAAAAAAAAAGATCATATATACGGTGGCCGAGAGAGCTCAACGCGCTGTAACTGAAGAAAACACATGCAAATAGAAAAAAACACATGCAAATAAAATAAAACGCATGCAAATAGAAAAAAACGCGTGCAAATAAAAAAAAAACACCCGCAAATTAAGAAAACATCTTCATCAGTTTCACAACACACGTGTGCTCCAAATACTCACAACACCACCAAATACAAACGCGCTGCAAATAACACAGATCACAACGGAAATGTTTCCAGAGGAACCAAATAAGTGACGAACCCGGCTGGGACGTGCTGGCATAGATATCCATAAATCTATGCGTGCTGGTGCTTACAGCTTAAAATTATACTTTATTTATTTATTTGTGCAAAACATACAGAGATTACATTTTTTTATGACGTACAACTTGTATACAATGTACAAAATGTATTAACAATATGTTCAATGTCATCAGAATACAAATGAGAAAAGAACAATGAGCTGGAAACTAAAATAAATAAATAAAAAAGATAAATAAGAAAAACATGAAGGAAATATATTTATCTAAACATCAGTTACACTGTACAAATTGTTTCATGTTATTACATTTTCATAAAGAAAAGTTTCGTAAGAAATGTTAGGTAATGTAGGGTCCAAAATTGTAAAGTTGAGACACACAGATATATAACGCATATTTTAAAAGCTTTTTTGTAAACTAAAAATAAAAATGTATTTGCATCCGTTATGTAAACACTAAACACAACAGCATTATATTTCTGTAGTAAGAACAGCTCTTCAGCTGATGGACGCAGTGCTGCGTTGTCATGGGAACATCCCAGGTGAAAATAATGAGGAAATTAATTTCAATTTCAATTTTATTAATGGATAGCCCCTTGAGATGCAACATCTCATTTTCAAGAGGGTCCATACATAGACATAAAACTATATGTATGGACGCATAGATTTATGGAAATCTATGCCAGCACGTCCCAGCCGGGTTCGTCACTTATTTGGTTCCCCTGGAAACATTTCCGTTGTGGTCTGTTATTTGCAGCGCGTTTCTGTATTTGTGTTGTGAGCTTTTGCAGCGCGTTTGTATTTGGTGGTGTTGTGAGTATTTGGAGCACACGTGTGTTGTGAAACTGATGAAGATGTTTTCTTAATTTGCGGGTGTTTTTTTTTATTTGCACGCGTTTTTTTCTATTTGCATGTGTTTTCGTCAGTTGCAGCCCGTTGAGCTCTCTCGGCCACCGTACATATATAATTATTAATCTTTAAACATTGCGATGCACTGGTATCCAATGAAACCTCGGTTGAAATCACATTCCAGGGGCAGTCAGAGTACCGGCAACTTGTGAGAAGTGATTCATATATAGAAGTGCCTGTACTGCGTGCGTACTACCGGCCCACTTTGAGCACAGCGTAGCAGGAGTGCATCAAGGATCTTGGTCAAAGAAACGGTTAAGTTTCAACTGATGCATGATTCTCTCCAGGCTTCCTGTTGCCCCACATGAACCCTGCACAAGCTCCCTGGGGCTCTGACCATACCAGGCATATCTGTCCATTTCCCTCACTCTCTCTATCTCTGTCGCTGCAGGGGACCTTGGCACGCAAAACCATTTCTCCAAAATGCATGTGCTCAAACCACTCCATTAATAATTGGGGCTGTGGGTGCCCATTTTAACGACTGGACGTCTCAGGGTTACCCAGCCTGGTTTCTCTCATGTGAGCGATGCGGCCGCTAGGGTCCTGTAACAATCTCAGAGTCACTGACTCTATAGAGTGCACTGTGGGGCTTCAGCTCTTTCTGTGCCTTCCAAACACAGATGTGCGGAATATGGACCTGACGATGTGACAATTTCTGTGATTATCTCAGACGCCTGATGTTATGCAGCATAATGACAAATCATTTTCCATCAAATTAAGCCGCTGAGTTTGAGTCAAATTCTCATTCTCATTACGGTGGCTGTTCACCCATGACAAGGTTTTAAATATAGTGTCTTAAATGGCCCCCTAACAAATGTCATTTGCACACATGCTGTACAAGACAATTCTGTTTCAATCATGTGGCTTCTTCTCCTCGCTTTCTGTATTTAGCTACAGATGACGATGTTTCATTTTGAAATGCCATGGCAATTAAGGCTGAGCTAATGAATTGTGCGGTCCCCTTTGCCCAGTTGTGGCTTGACATATTTCCTCCGGTGCACTGACCATGGGTCGCAGCACCATACATCAGCTTGACAGGCTCTCAACATGCACATGTATTTGTTAATATACAGCGGCCTCACAAAGTATTTGGACAACTAACTCATGCTTACAAATGCGTGTAATTGCAATTGAAACAATATATCAGTTGCATCTGCAAGCAAATGATATTGGACTTTTACTTTTAATTTATTTTTACATTTACTTTGAAGGTGATATTTAGTGGATATCAAGTAATTTTCTATCAAGTTCACATTATGTGCCCTAGAAACATTAAAATGTTTCTTAATTTTTATATACATTTTAAAATTAAAGTTTTAAATGAAAATTATATTGTGTGTACATATTATATGTAATATAATCTCATTTTTAATAAAATTAATTATTAATTTTTTATGTTTTGTAGGCTATATCATGTGAAACTTTTTACAAAAGTATTTTTTTTATTTTAAATTGATTTTGTGCAAATTTTTTTAAATGACATTTGGCTTGATATTTTGTTATGCAATACAAATACATTTATTTGTTTTTTGTCTTACATTTTGGGGCTACTGTACTAATATAAATATCTATCTACACTGAAGATATATAATCTTTATTTATTTATTTATTTTTTACATTTTAAAAAACTTTCTGCAATTGTTTAGCTGATTTTCAGCATCATTACTCCAGTCTTCAGTGTCACATGATCCATCAGAAATTATTCTAATATGCTGATTTGGTACTTAATTGTAAAAAGCATTTATTAAAACAGAACATTATAAATATAGTTATTGTCAATTTTGATGAATTTAATGCATCCTTGCTGAATAAAATTAATTTCTTTAAAAAAAAGTGACCCCCCCCCCCACGCACACACACACACTTTTGAACGGTATTGTGTATATTTAGTTTAGACAGACAAAACATGTGACAAATGACAGACAAATGATAATTCAAAAAGTAGCATTTGCATGTGGAAAGCGATCCTTATAGTTCTTTAGTTTTTTCCAAAGACATTTATGTCTTAGTGCTTTTATTTATGTGCACTTTTGTTATAATCCTTTGCTATTAACAACAAAGTGTACCAATGCAGTCGCAAACATTACAGTGACAAAGTGGTTGATACAAATTGCATAATGAGATGAGTCAAATATTTAAGTTGGACCACAAAGTCCCATTAAGAATGGTCACAGGCTATAGGGTTTGATAATGGCTTGTGGACAGTAGAGATCCAGGGTGTTGGCTGCATTATAAGATGGAAATAGTGTCTCTTGAATGTATTATGGCTGCTGTGGGATCCCAGTGCAGTGAGCTGAGCAGAGGCATAATGTGCAAGAATATGAATACGGCAGAAGGGTTTTTTTTTTTGGGACAGATGGAGAATGGGGTTAAGATTTAGAAAGTTCTTGAATGGACTGTTTGACAATGAGCTAAAGATGTATTAATAAAGCTATTTCATGTCTATCAGAATATATTGATAAAAGTATAGTCATATGAACCACTTTTATGATACTTTGATAGTGCTTTTTTGTGGTCATTTTGGCCCCAGACCTCATTCACATTCATTTTATGTAGTGGCTAGGATATTCTTCAAAATTGTGGGTGGAAATTAGAAAAGAAGAAAGGTAAATTTACCTCATTATTTTTTACTAGTATATAAATCCTACCTTTTAGTAATTTATGCTTTCGCAGCAACATACATAATGTTATTTCCACTGTAATGGTCATCTGACATTTATACTCCATCATTACTGCCCCTTTCTATATCTATGTTCCCTTGCCTTCTACACTAATACCATTTGCACTTACACCCTTTTTAAAAATAATTTATGCTTCTAGTTAAAAATAGCTAACATCATTTCACTATTTGTATTTGTACGCTGCATAATGATAAAGTTTAAAGGGGTCATATAATGCCATTTTTGTACAAGCTAGTATGATTCTTTAGGGTCTAAATTAAAAGTTTGTAATATACTTTAATTAAAAATTCTCATAAGTATTGTAAGAAAACACTTATTTTACTTGGTCAAAAACAGCTCTGTTTTCAGCACGCCATTTCAGTGCATATGACTTTAAATGATAATGAGCTTTGCTCACCCCGCCCCTCTGTTCTGTGTTTGTGTACACCGTTTGTAACCCAATAACACAATAACCATAACGCGTTGTTCAGTATAAACGTGGGATTATGAATTATATTGAGAACATCATACGAAAACATGCCGTAATGTACCCTGAGTGTAAACCTTAGACTCATTCATTGTGAAGCGTGCAGCTAGCGATTTGCAAAGATTAATATAAATATTAATATAAAGTTTAATAAAACGTTACACCCACTTCAGTTGTTCTAGAGGTTCAGCAGGAACACGAATAGCTGGTACCGATCCTTTTTTCATGAGCAGCTTCTTAGCAAAACCAGCTCATACTGACCCTCGTTTATAAAGCAGTCTGGTGAGAAATGATTCGCGCAAACATGAAAGCATTGACGTTGCTCGTGGGGAATATTCCCTTCGAAAACAAACTCAGCCACTGCGTCTTCAGCGGTTCGGATTTAGGAAAATTAAAATGACTGCTGTGTTCGTTATTACACCCAAGAACAGAACACCACAATCGCTTAGACGCCATTCTGCTCATAGACAGTGCTCCAGCACATCAACAATGACCGCGCCGGTCCGCGCAGACTATGATTGACAGCTCGCTCAGGGCGGGTCTGTGTTGAAACGATGCTGTCAATCAACAGTCGTGGGAGGGGCTTCCGAGCGTGTGACGTCACAAAATCGAGCGGCTCAATTTGAGGCAGGGGAAAACAAAGGAGATTAAAACAAAAACACTGGGTGGATTTTTATCATTTTATGATGGTTGTGTACAGGCACTGCCAACACACATTTCAGTACAATCAACTTGTAAAAGTGCATGTACCATTATATGACCCCTTTAATCTAATTTAATTTAAAAGGCAAATGTCCAAGGGTCATCTGTGGATTTAGTTTTCCATATTTTCTGTGCTGCATTTAGTTCAGTTAACATTGTGGAGGGACTTTCACAGCCATGGGCTGATATCTGGACAGAAGGATCATGGCAGAGAGAGCATCAGATATTTCTAGGGGGTGGATGCGCACAGTGGTGTTGCCTGACATGCAACATAAATGATAGTTCCTTCTCTGTGGTTCAAACAATAGATTTATGCATTCAACAGAGAATAATGACAGTATAATCAAAACACTAGTTCACCTTCATTTTTATAATGTATACACCAAAATGTTCGGGGAAAGTACTTTTTAAAAAGAAATTGTTACTTTTATTCAGCAAGGATGCATTAAATTGATTTTTTTTTTTAAAGTGACAGTAAAAAACATTTTATAATGTTACTAAAGATTTCTATTTTAAATAAATACTGTTCTTTTGAAATGTCAATTCATCAAAGAATCCTGAAACAAAATCACGGTTTCCACAAAAAAAAGCCGTAATGCTGTTTTCAATATTAAAAATTTTAAGAAATGTTTCTCGAGTACAAAATCAGCATATTAGAATGATTTCTGAAGGAAATGTGACTGAAGTGAAGACTGAAGTAATGATGCTGAAAAATCAGCTTTACCATGACCGTTTATTACAATTTTACTGCATTTTTAAAAAAAAATCTAATATATAAGCAGATTTGGTCAGAAATTAGTTGAATGACTTACCAAAAGTCTTACAACCCCAAACTTTCAAACAGTAGCGTATATAAATACATATTGGCAGAATATTTAGGTGAACTATCCCTTTAAATCCTTTTCATATTATGGGACTCATTAAACGTATGATACTGGTACAGCTCAATAGATTGGCCATGTGATTTGTATTTAGATGTGGTTCTTTTTCTAGTGACAGTGGGGCTGTTTAACTCAGTTGTGTAAATATTCTCATGGCAGGGCATATTTGGTTGGCTGAACAAGCCCTAATGTGTCATCCTGTGCTTTACAGTGACTGGGGGTATTTTAACTCGCCTGTCTATGAAGCATGTAGAGGCCAGTGGCCCAGTTTCTGCTTGACAACTCACTGTATAAGAATCTCTTCCACGGGTCTGTCACAATGGGTTGCTTGCTTCTCTTACTAGAAGCTCATGCACAAAACCTGAGAAATTATGGTGTGTTGCTGAGCAACTACAGCCTGTCATTCATGTCACAGTTGAAGCGTCTACAGAACGTTGCCATATTTGATTGAAATGCAGAATTTCAGTCTGTGTGAAACGCTAATGTGAATCTATAGGCTGCCAGCACGAAGGTTGCAGGTTAACCCACAATAGTCACTGAAACCGCAACTGTGCTTTCATGTTTGCCTACAGCAAATTATTCAATGCCTTTAACCCATTTAACCTTTAAATTTTTGCTGAACGGTGAATAACAATGAGATCCAAGTGATGTTATTTTCAGAAGAGAATCACATGCCTCAGAGGACCGCATGCAACAGCCTTTTATGTTTCCACATGGCTTGTTGCAATGATCTATCTTCTTTTTGTTATACATGTCATGATCGGAAAGATCATGAACCAGAGGTTTATATGTGCCGTGATGGTTTTGTATGTCTGTCAGAGTTCTGAAGGGGAGAGCGAGTGTGGATGGATGAAGTCTGTCTGATAATGCTGATGTATGGAGCCAAGTGCCACAATACATTCATAATAATTAATTATAATTAATAATAATTCATTACATTTATATAGCGCTTTTCTAGGCACTCAAAGCGCTTCACATGGAAGGGGGAATCTCCTCAACCACCACCAATATGCAGCATCCACTTGGATGATGCGACGGCAGCCATATTGCGCCAGAACGCTCACCACACACCAGCTTACTGGTGGAGAGGAGACAGAGTGATGAAGCCAATCAGTGTATATATATATGGGGATGATTAGGAGGCCATGATGGACAGAGGCCACTGGGCAAATTTGGCCAGGATGCCGGGGTTACACCCCTACTCTTTCGAAAGACATCCTGGGATTTTTAATGACCACAGAGAGTCAGGACCTCGGTTTAACGTCTCATCCGAAGGACGGTGCTCTTTGACAGTATAGTGTCCCCGTCACTATACTGGGGCGTTAGGACCCACACAGACCACAGGGTGAGCGCCCCCTGCTGGCCTCACTAACACCTCTTCCAGCAGCAACCTGGTTTTCTCAGAAGGTCTCCCATCCAGGTACTAACCAGGCTCAGCCCTGCTTAGCTTCAGTGGGCAACCAGTCTTGGGCGACAGGGTGATATGGCTGCTGGCTAAGGCTGAGCTTCTCTGGCATGATTTTCTAGTGCTGTGTAATAATGACAACCTGTGTAAGCATTGCTCGAAATGTCACACAGCTAACTTTCAATGCATACCTCATTAATAAAATAGTCCTCTATTGAGACCTCCATATATACACTGAACAAAATTATAAACGCAACACTTTTGTTTTTGCCCCCATTTTTCATGAGCTGAACTCAAAGATCTAAGACCTTTTCTATGTACACAAAAGGCCTATTTATCTCAAATATTGTTCTCAAATCTGTCTAAATCTGTGTTAGTGAGCACTTCTCCTTTGCCGAGATAATCCATCCACCTCACAGGTGTGGCATATCAAGATGCTGATTAGACAGCATGATTATTGCACAGGTGTGCCTTAGGCTGGCCACAATAAAAGGCCACTAAAATGTGCCGTTTTCCTGTATTGGGGGGAGGGTCCGGTGCTGCGTTCCAGTCCAAAATTGTCATGCCCTTCACTCGCTAACTTCCCTCAGTCTCGTTCACTCGGATGTACGTCATTGCTTACGTTGCATGAGTGCCCACTACTGGCGGAAACTGCAATGGGCTGAATTGGAACGTCCTAAGCCCTTGATCACTTGGAATCAGCTATGGAGTTGATTTTTTTTTTTTTTTCCAGGGGGGAATCTAAATGCACACACATTTAATTTATGGGCTGAAACAATATTTGAAAATGCTCGGGATTGTGTGATGGCTGTCTGATTTTCTGATTGCTGATGTCCTTAAGATTGAATCTTTAAACGGCTGGTTTGAGTATGAAGGGCTGTGGAGCTTGGTACAGTGTACAGTCTTCTCACAAAGAGACTGTTCAGATCAATAAGAGAAGACCGCTGGAATTGTATTGAGGTAGCAGGGAGGCCGGTCTCCACTGAGCAGAAAACGCTTCTTAATAGCTAACACAGACAGCCTCTGATATGCAGGACCAGCCTAAGCTTGAACCAGCTCAAACCCACAACTGACAGTGCTGGGTATAGATTACTTACAAATTGTAGTCGGTTACCGATTCCTCATTACATGACAAAATTTGTAGTTAGTAATGTAGATCACTCACTTTAGGTAATGAATTCTGACTACTTTTTGATTACTTTTGACCTAACTCGGTAATCACATTTACTTGAATAGGATAATCGTGTACCATATTGATATACATTTTCAAAGAGAAAGAAAATATTCAATTATTTGTTTTCAACAACATGAAGTGCATTAAATATTACATTATGTCAGGGTTTCCCAGACTGGGGTTCATGAAGGAACTGCAGGGATTTGTGAATTTAATGAAAAGCTATTAAGTCATACAAATTTAAAATAATAACAATCAAAATTATTTACAAAAAAAGATTAAAAATATATATTTTTAACTGCATGTCATATGACCATTAACCGACATCAGAGAACCTTGAACCATGCTATTTATTATTATTATTATTATTGTTATTTAATTTTATTTATGACCCAACTTATTAACTTCAAATCTCTAGGGTTACTTCAAGTAAATATATTAGAGCTGAGGTTTAGCTGACAAACAAGTTGGGGAATCCCTGCATTGCGTGTAAATATCAAATTATGTGAATTTGTACATTTTAATGTGTTTGAAAGAAAAAAAAACCTTCCAAAGACAGTAATACATGGTTAAATGATTCATTGCGTCCAAATAATAATTATTGTTCATCATGAGCTGATTAGATATGCAATGTTGAGAAAACGCTTAGTGAATGATTTCTGTAAATCCAGTGATCATGCTTTGTGGGTCTCAGTTTTCAGTGGCGGGTCTGTGTGTGCAATTTTACAAACCTGGAAGACCTTCTGAACATATAAGCAGTAGACTTTTTTTAGAAAGGAAATTTTAAAAGTTAACAAAGAAATAGAATCAATGAATTGGGAACAATATATTGCCATTGTGAGAAAAACATTTAATCATGTAATCAATAGAAAAGTAACTGTAGTCTGATTAATAGTATTTTAAAATGTAATAATCTAATTACAAGTACTTTATTTTTGGAATTTTACTAATTCAGATTACATCTCAATCATTACCCAGCACTGACAACATGTGATGGCAGTCTGTGTGTCAGTGGAGCCTGAAATGGACCTGCTAAAACACTGCCCACACAAGTCACCACAGGCTGCTTACCCCTGCCTGTCTGATGATGAGGGCATCATTTCTGAAGCTGAGGTACCACACAGGCAGAGTGGCTAAGCCATTGAAGGGCCTGACAGTATTTATGCTGAACTAAAAGCTGGTAAAAATTCGTAATATTCAAATGTATGTTTCCCTCGGTTTCAAAAGTTTCAGCAGTATTTAAATAATCCAGTAACCACAGAGCTTGTAAATTTGTCAAAATGTTCTATCTTGGCCTGAAGTACTAGCCCTAGTCTAAATACACAATATAATTATATATATATATATATATATATAATCTCTGTTGCATCTCTGATGCCAGTCTATTATTGAAGTCAATTCACGACAGTCCGCGTATGTTGACGGTTTGATGCCATCTGTTCCAGTGCCCAATCCCTATTAAAACCTGAGGCGTAGTAAGATCGTGGCAATCAGTGTTAGAACTGCTTACGTCAGAGCCTGGCTGATTTATCTTTTCTAACGTATTTTTGTGGGCGATGTGCCTCATTAATTCATGTGATCCTTACCTGGCAGCATATGCTGGCGTAATATGCTAATTTTCTCCCCGTTAAACTTGAATCAATACAATATCTTAGCATCATTCAGTGTGTGTGCCACTCATAGTGGCTGTTTTTCAAAGCAGTCACTCGCTTAAGTGTAACCGGCGAGCAGAGGGCGTGTCGACAATACAGCGCCGTACTCAAGGGTGCCAATAAATTCAGTAATGACGCCAGTTAGCCCACCCAGTACAATACGCCCAATGGCACTGGAGCGTCCTTAGTGATATATGGAGCTCAGACGCGACTCGTTGTTTATGGCGGACCTTCTGCATGGCCCACAATGAGACATAATAATGAACTGAGACTGGGAGCTTTCCGTGGTGCTGAACCGTTATTGTATGAGACGAGAAAGCGTTTGGAAGATCTTTTTTTTTTTTTACAGGTGTATTTTCTCTTAGCTGGTGGCAAAAATGCCCATTGTTATTGTTTAGATTTAAATGTGACAATACGACTTATATTTATTTACCGAAAACGCAACGGATTGAGTCTTTCTACTGTGAACGTTGAAGCTGCACGTCATAATAGAACGTTACTAAAACACGGATAAATCAGTTGTAGCCAGGTCTAATATAAGCTCGATGACTTTAGCTACTGTCTTCCAACTTTAAAGTAAATCCATTGCATTTGAATTCAAAATGTAATTATTATAAAAAAATAAATAATAATAATTATTGTTATTATTAATAATAATTATGTTAGCATTGATACAACTCAATACGACACAGGCCTACTTTCTGAAACAAATTGAAACGTCCCCATCTGGGTTTGAAAGGTCAAAAGTAATTTAAAAATGTAACGAATACAATTCACAGAATTTGTAACTAAAATAATTTTCTTTCAGACGGTTTAGGAATAATAGTGTCTGCAGATGTGCAGTGCGTGAAAAATAGAAAACCGCCACAACGGACGCTTCCTAGTATTTATTATAGGAGCGTTTTACTTTTTAACGCGCCGCTTGCCTCCGCTCTAGACAGGGTGTTCAATTTTGGGTGGAATTCGAATCGAAACTGCACGTTTACAAATGCCATAGCAACCATGCAGTCACATCTTTAATGTACCGCTGCCGTAGGGATTATTTTTTATGCACGAATGTGGAGTTAGCAAAAGGCTGTGCTGTGCTGTGCTGCAATAGCTGGATAGTGAACACCATGATGTGCGCCTGAAGAAGAGTTGCAAAGCAATGATGTCATAGTTTTAAGTAGGAGCCATGGGAGAGCATATGGTTCGTACCCGCTACCGAAAGGAAGTGTTGCTTTGTTATGAGCAGGCGGCGCTGTAGCTGGCGGAAGAGGAGGTCGCCCAGCCCAGTGTCTCTTCGCCTGGAATAGAGAAGCCTAGGAGAAGACGTGAAAACGGTGGGAAGACAAAGCTGCTATAATGGCCGCGAAATCCGACGGGGTGCTAAAGATGAAAAAGAGCGATGTAGCATTTACGCCTTTGCAGAATTCGGATCACTCGGGTTCGGTTCAAGGGCTCGCTCCGGGATCGCAGCCCGATTCTGGAACCGGAGAGGCGGACTTCGTTAACGGCGAGTCGCGGTGCTGTGGCTCAAATTCGACATGTCTCCGCCTCGGCAGGGAGCAGCAGAAATACACGGTCTGGGACTGCCTGTGGATCCTCGCCGCAGTGACGGTGTATTTCGCGGATGTGGGCACTGATGTTTGGCTTTCTGTCGACTATTACCTCCGCCGCGACTACTGGTGGTTCGGGCTTACGCTGTTTTTTGTGGTGCTCGGCTCGTTCTCAGTGCAGGTCTTCAGTTTCCGATGGTTCGTGCATGATTTCAGCACCGAGGAGAGCTCCGGCGGCGGCGCGGCAAGCTGCTCCCATATGGACGGGAAGCTGCTCAGCTGCTCCGCTTCGCACGGAGACGTTGGAGCCCACCCGTCTACGCCTCAAAGACAGGCGTCCACGGCGAGCAAGAGCAACACCACAAGCAACAGCATCAACAGCGCTACTGCAGCCCGGAATAGTAAGACACGCTCAGCATCCTGTTCCCTCTGTATCTGGCTGTTGCAGTCCGTCATTCACATCTTACAGCTCGGACAAATCTGGAGGTAAGCTATTATTTTCAATGGCACTTGTGATTTGAAGAGCTGAGGTCGCGTATTTATTGCTTGTCCTCTTTAAAATGCATCACGTATTTTGTTTAGAGCAGCGTGGCACAATGACACACTCCAAGCATGTTCTTGAGTTTGGACTGGTTGACACGTTAAGGCCACACACACATTGTGTAGGCTGGAGAGCTAATTTATCATCCTGTTTTCACTGTAAAACTCATGCTCATATTCATGGTGGATCTGGCATAAAATGCTCGGTATCTATCTTGCAACAGAACAAGGAAAGTAAGCACTTGTAGTGTTTTATTTTTAGGTGACCTGACTTGCACAATGAAAAAAAAAAAGATTTCTTCGAGCTCATATGACTGAAGAGTTCATGAGAAATAGTGTAGACGTTCATTGACTCGTTCCGTTCAAATCCATTATTAATGTAATTGAGAATAAACCTCATGGAGAACTAAATGCTATTAGTGGGTGATTGATCGCCTTGTATGAAAAGTAGTTGCAAATATTTCCCTGGTGGCATCTTACGGTGCATGAGGTTTTTGGCTCACCCATGAAGTTGCATTCTCTTTGCAGGTCAATACATTAATTTGCCCATAGTTGTACTCAATGCTTACATCAGTGACAGAGCTAATGAACGGGATCACATAAACCTGTTCAGTTCCACAGCGTCAGCTCATGAGGGTCTTCGGAAGGCTGAAGGAGTTCTGATCAGCATGTTTATAGAGTGATATTCCATTAACTCAAGTCTTTGACCCTGAGGGTTGTATGTGGATGCTGTCCAAACAGCAAAGGATGTGGAATTGCTAAATTGGAATGAGGCCATCAAAGCTATGGTCTAATATATGATATAATGATTGCAAAGACGAGGTACGTTGTGATCAGCCTAAAGACACCATTATGAAATCACGCGGTGCTGATTGTTACTTGCAGATGTGGCATTTTCAAAGTAGAATGGATACAATCTGCTGTCTTACAGCTGGTTTGGTGTGGGCTCCCATATATGTGTCCAGTCAGCTCTGAGTTTAAAGAATGTTGTTCAGCGGGAGTGGCTATTTGCTAATTGATTAAAAGCTAGTAGTGGGAAAGCTGAATGGAATGACTTAATAGCCCACTTCACAAAACTAGGCTACAACCACACCAATACAGACTAAATCCTGGTTATTTTCGTAAACCATAAGTATTGTTTTGTTTTCTGATTAGGCAGCTGATTTGGCGGAATATTTTTCTTTTTCTTTTTTGGTGTCATCCTGTTGGTGTCACATTGTTTAGGGTGATGGGAATGTGTTCTCTCAGAGGGGGAGGATTGTTGAGACATGCGCTGCACGTGGCACTGTGCAAAGGTTCACCAGTCTGGGGACATCTCACAAAGAAAAGCAATTTAAAAATAGCATGCTTCACTAATAAAGTTCTTGATATTCAACAAAGGAAATGTGTCAGGCTAAGTGATAGAATTGGAGATTGATTGTGCAAGGTGAAGGTCTACATTTAGTTGTCATATATTGATGTATATAATATATAATAATGTATTCCCATAGTGTGCAGGAAAAACCCTGTAGGAATGAGAAACCTCTAAACCTCTAACTGTTGTGTTGTGTTGTATAAAAGTAGTTTTTTTACAAGCACTTATGACTTTTAATTCAAAGGAATACACATGCATAAAGAGATTTTAGGTTGATTATAATAGATTTTTCAACCATTGTTGCTGAATCATGCCGCCCTGTAATCTGGGCTGTTTGACACAGTTAGGTTTTTTTTATTTTTTTTATTGTGGTGCTGCAAAATTAACATTTGAATGTATATTGTGAATTTTTGAGTCTCCACATAACTAAAGTATGGTTATCTGACCGTGCTGTGAAATCTCTACCTAATCATGCTCAAAATAATTCGGCACCAATGGTGGAAAAGCACTTTTAAAACAAAGTCGGACTATTTATTATGCAAAAAGTTATATGTTGTTGTTTTTTTTATGCTGAAAAGTACAAAACTAACGTAAAGTTTTTATTAACAATAGCTTTAATGTCAATTAAAATACTCTACATGTGAAATATTTTCATTTTTGAACAGCAGTTAGCAATTCTGTTACTTGGCCAGTATTAAAGACTCTGTGTGGTTAATGCACTTTTCTTTGAAAGTAGTTTTCATTTTTATTGTTTTGGGACTTTAATTTTGTAATTTGCATTTTTTTTTAAACCTAACCTGAAGGTTTTCATACATTCTAGACTCTAGAATTTCTTGTTAAGCTGCTAGACTTGTTTTTCCATGGACTAAAATCATGTCTTGAATCCTTGTCTTCCATACAGCGCTTAATTAAAGACTAAAATGATCTAAAGGAAGATGCTCAGGCATGAAGCATGGCAACGTGATACAGTATCTCTTTATAGGGTTATATATGTATCTCCATTAAAAATCCAGGGAACCAAAATTTAAAAGATCCAAAAAGGTCATAAAGGTGCCGTAAAATTAATCCATTTGAATTAAGCGGAATAAATCCTTAGTCTTATGAAGAGATATGTTAGCTTAATATGATGAACAGATTTAATTTAGGCTTTTATTCATATATAAACACACAAAGCGCATCACATATGGTAAACATGGAAGCTTGTGCATGTCTCATGAAAACATCATTGGTTGTCATGTGTGCACAATGCATTTGGAAGTTTCTGTGTTTACCATATGTATGTATGTGTGTTGATCATTATGTAAATAAAAAAATGTTGTTTCACTTGTAGTTAGATCCTATTGGTCCGGACAAAAGAAAAATAATTATCTTAATTAACATTATCCTGGTTCTCTTAGGTTTTCTTACTTAACATTATCCTGGTTGTCTCTTTCACACAAACAAAACAAGAACCGCTTTAATGATGTGTATTTTGCTACGGAACTTACCAAACATCAAAAACAATTCTGTGTGCTGGGCTAAATGCGCTTGTTGTGTACATATGATGGTATGAAGAGCTTGAAATGTGTAAAGAAGTCAAAGCATCACCAGGAATTCCTCTGTTACACACAAACGAAGATCTGCTGCAAGGAGAAAGTGTTTTTTGATGCCTGCCCTGTACCGAACTGTGATGGGCAACGTATCTCAAATGACGAGAAAAAACAAGTATGCTTGAGAATTCTTTCCTTTTTGGAGTCATATCTTGTGACATCACATTCTATTTTTGTTTCGTTTAGATGTCTTTGGTCCGTGTTGCGTTCATATTTCAGTCGAAACCGCACTAGAGTTTGTTTGGAAGCAGACCGAGACCCACCTTTTCAGGGCTCTCGGCCCACTTGGTGCACACCAGGGTTCAGATGGCAGCGTTCACACTCATTCAAATGAACCGCACTAACAGAGCAATCGCACCAGAGTTCAATTTAATCAAACCAAACCTGAGCACACCCTAAATCTGTTCATATAAAGCGATCGTATCTGTTCACCAGACTTGGATTAAACTGCTCGAATTCTCATCCGTGGAATGCACCACTTCGGGTATTTTGCCAGTGTTGTGCCGAATTCTGACCCCCTTCAAATTATTACCCACCTAGTATTGGTAGGTTTAGGATTAGTTGTGGGGGAGGGGTGGGGTTAGGATTAGGCAATCAGGTACTGACTTCAACGAGGGGGGGAATAATTTGGCAGGGAATCGAAATTCAGCACAACACCGGTATTGACGCGGCTAAATTGCAATCAAGGATTTTTTTAAATCCAGCACTCGAATTTAATCGAGAAATTGTGACATCCAGATCTTAATTCATATGGATATGTTTTATGGCACCTTTTATACAAATTTTTTTTTTTTTTTTTTTACTTTTATGTTTTGGTTACCTGCACTTTCAATGGAGGGACAGAAACCTCTCAGGTTTCATTAAAGATATCTTAATTTGTGTTTTGAAGATTAACAAAAGTCTTATGAGTTTGGAATGACATGAGGTTGAGTAAATGATGGTAACATTTTCATTTTTGGGTGAACTAACCCTTACGGTGCTTTCACACTTGGTTCGATTGCCTGGTACTCGAAACCCGAGTTCAATTGCTAACCCTGCCCCCACTGGACTGTGTGAAGTCATTATTATTTGAGTCCAAACCGCGGTGTGTTTGCGTCATTGAAGCAGCAGCTGTTTACCCCGTTGCTTGGTAACGACAGCGCAGGAGAAGGTGGAAAAATGCGTAGCGTTGCTCGCCTCCCTTTTTATATTTTTGTTTTTGAACCATTGGTTTTGTTTCCAAAGCTTCAGTACATAACTGCACTTGCGTCTATCTGCTGCGAATGTACGGCAAGTGCTCTGAAGAATACTGAAGGCCGACAGATGCCGACCAGCTGTGTAAATTGAAGTAGACATAAGATGCATTTCATATCTCCTGACTTTAGTTTAAGACCACTGCATATTTATGAAATTCATATCTACATATAAACCACTCTCTTATTCCTTTATATGTCTTACAAGCTGATTATTTTTAATTGCAGGTAATTAATTAAGCCCCTTATAATTTTGAAAGCCATTCTGTATGTTTCTGCATGTGAAGTCTTGCTGATTGTGGTCTACATGATTGCACTGCAAATGAGCATGCATCAAACCACTGTGTGCTTGCCACTTGTTGTTGACTACATGCTGTGTATATGTATGTATATGGGTCTGAATAAAGTATGAAGCATTTATAGTCACACACAGTAGGAGTCTACTTGGCACTGGGGTTATTATCCACGCCTGTATTTAACGCCCCATGCTTTTCCCCTCCATGATGACCATTTACTCATCTGGTAAAGAACATTGGTGCAGGCAGGTCACATAGACACTGCACTTCATTGCAGTCACTCAGCTAATATTTTATTGATGGTAGTATTGATGTAATACAGAAAGTAACCAAAGATGGATAATACCCAGCTAACAGGGAACATGCTCAGCTAACATTCTGGCAAGGTTCTCTTAAAGTTGGGAACAAACATTCTTCCAGTAACATTCAGAACATTTGTTAAATTTCTGGTCTTTAATAATTTTTTCAAAACAATATTTATGGAGTGTTTTTTTTTTTTCTGAGATGTTTTTGCTGGACGTTCATCTAACATTTCTTTTAAATGTTACTACTTGTTTCAGAAAGCATTCAGAAGTAACATTCCCATAATGTTTGGGGAATGATAAAACGGAATCAATGTTTCCTTCATTTTTGCATAACCAAGAAATAAAACACTTAAAACGTTTAAAATGCCCAGTTTTTAAAATGCTTTAGAGAACATTCAGAAATAATGTGATCATAACATAACAACATTAGCAAAACGTTCTTAGTTAGCTGGGTAACTGCTTGTGTTATGAAGCCCAGGTGTAAAATGGGGTCCTTATCTCACCTGTAAAGAGGCTCCTTTCGAAGCAACAGCTCTCCAGTGAACTCAGCCTAAATTACCATATTAAGTTAAGCATGGAGATTTATGCCAATGAGTGTGATTTTATGTATAGCAATGCAAACAATGGTACAGCTGAACCAGGCCATTGCTATTTACCTCTATCCATGTCACCCATCCTCCCACCCACACTGACTGCCACATCTCGGTGAGAGTAAAGGCAACATGTAGCCTATAATTTAGAAGCAAGGTGGCAGGCATCGGCATGGTGGAACGTGCATTCAAACAGTCCAGAATTTACACTTTAGGGTCGAATTAATGAGCCATCATGCTTATGCATGCAGAACACTGTGCCTAATTTCATAAGTTCTCATTTAATTCTCCTCTTATTTTAAGCCAAGATCCTCTGTGAAGTGCTTTCTCTGACAGATGTCAACACCAGTTAGGCGAGTATTAATAATTAGATGTTTTTAATCACATTGCACTTGTCATGAATTGCACTCAAAGAAACAGTGAATCAAAATGGAGGGGATATACACTCATGTCAAACTCAAAACAAAATGCAACAAAAGCAAACATGAAAGCACAACAGTCTAGTTTGTAGTAGTGGGAACCTACTACAAGGCAAAAATATACTTATCTTTATTGATTGAACCAAGCTTGAGATAAAAGCTTATCACTTGTAGTATCACAAAATAAAAATAAAATGGCAGTATCAAAGCTAAACCCTCTTTAAGAACAAAGATTACTCCAGGCTGTCTTGAAGCAGCCGAGCTTACTCATGAGAGGTAAGTGAGATCAGATCTGTGTAAGGTGCTTGCAGCTGGGCTATGAACCTCTAGTGAGAATCTAATTTTCATTGAACCGTAATACACGTCTAACAATACAAACATTTAACAAAGCTCCATTTTGGTGCCATTAACAGGAATTCCACTGAGAAATGGGATAATTGAGTATGTGAGGGGGTCATTTCATTCCATCAGCATCAGAGACACCAAACAGCTTGGTGGTCATATTTTAAGGTTTTAGAGGAGTATGTATAGACATTATCCAGCAGATAGGCTTTTTGCAGAAGCCTTCTTGTTGTGGGACAAGAAGATGAGACTAAACCAAATGTGGATAAATAAAGCACTTTTAATTTAATTGAATAGTTTAAGCACATTAGTATTTTATACATTAGTATCCCCCCCCCCCAAAAAAAAAACAAGGCCGTAGTGTGTCAGTAGGAAATAAGGAAATTCTCAAACATTCTTTTTTCCATTAATTGTAATAATCAATAATCAATATTTTAAAACGCTGTGCTGCCCAATATGAAAACCATGCTTTTTTTTTTCTTGCTTTTTTTTAATAGAATTTTTTGTTGATTAGAAAGTTTAAAAGAACAGCATTTATTTCAAATTTACGAGTATATCTTTGTAAAAATAAAATCCCTATAGTTTGAATTGGCTTGATGCTTCTGTGCAAGCCTGTTGGTTATGTCTCCCCATGTCACTATTGATAAATATTGATGAAATGCTACAGTTGTTGGTTGAGACATTTTAAAGTACTTTTTAGGCTCCTTTTGATATTTTTTCCCACTTTGTAGAGCTTTAAAGAGAGAATCTGTGTCATC
Organism: Rhinichthys klamathensis goyatoka; assembly: GCF_029890125.1. Lineage (NCBI taxonomy): Eukaryota > Metazoa > Chordata > Actinopteri > Cypriniformes > Leuciscidae > Rhinichthys > Rhinichthys klamathensis. The sequence continues at coordinate 5,777,001 of NW_026606664.1, read as the reverse complement.
TCTCAAGATACATTCTTGCTTTTAATAATCTGAGAAGTGATGAACATTGGAGGGCCCAAATGCTCAGGCTGATGCAAGTAGGGGACAGCATGTCTCAGGGTAGAATAAAATAACTGGTTTCTAATTTTTTGATAGTAAATCGTCCAAATGCATCTGCTCGGAGCGCTGGGCATAACAGCTCCCACGGGCAGCCATTGTTGGAGTGTGCTGGTGCTGATGACCTGTTTTCTCTGAGCTGGGTGTTTAGAGATGACATCAGGAGGCATCTCTCCAGATGCAGCCCTGCAGCCCAACCTCGACTGGCATGTCCTCTCTCACACCCACACCCCAACCGCATATTTATAATTAATGTTGAAAAATACAATTATAATTGTGAGCATGGCTCATTTAACTAACAAACAAGTTCAAAACGATTCCATCTGTAATGCTATATTTGCAGGACCTGAGTGGAAGCGTTTGTGGACTGATGTTCTCGCTTTCCTCACCTTTCTCTTATCTGAGAAATGGTGACTTGTTGCTGAGGGTGTTAGGCTATAATGATTTGTATTTTTATACATGTCATCCAACTCTATGAATAAGCTCAGACTTAATCGGGTTTTTTTTTTTCATCATCAGGAAGTCAGTTTATTGGCAGTTTTATTGTGGTAAGGTTGTGTCATTTGGATATGAAGTCTGATATTGCATATCTATCCCCCTTTTGTTTCCCATATGTTGTATAATCCAGATTAGATGATAATTGGTCCTGATTATGTGCCTGCAATTTAAACCATCTCTACATGCTTAGGCTTGTATGCCCTCCGTTGTGTTTTAATGCTTATTGACTTGTTTAATTTAGTATTGAATACACTGTTCGCCCCTGATTATGTATGTGGGTGGTAAAAAATTAGGCTATTGCTGATTGCTAGAGTTTAAAATAAAAAAAATGTTTTAATAAGCTGTGAAATTGCTACACATTCAGACAGAAATGGCAGAGAATGGCACTCTTGAACTGTACTTTTATGAAGTATGTACAAAAGATGACCTCTGTTGAACCCTAGAATGAAAAAAGCTGTTTGAGGCTCAACACCAGGATGTTAACAGCCTTTGCTTCACTCTAAGCTGAAAATAAGTGACAAGGTGGAAGCCCCATTCAGCAGCCAAAGTCAATAAAGAACAGCTCTGTGCCTTGCCATATCCAGATCCTCTGGGATTCGACTTCAGTATGGGTTTCTCTGAAAAATGAGCTTGTGGACGGTGATCAGATGAAGATCAAGATGCTGATATATATGCTGATATCTGATAGAAAGTTAAATATTACTCAGTTAACGAACTTGCTTCTTATCGCCTCATTTTTGTCAGGTTACCTGTTGACTCAGCAAAAAAGAAGAGAGGAACAGTAAACAGTGTGTGGGGTGCCGTGTTATGACCAAGACAGCACACTACACACTAAGGTTGCGTTTACACTGCAAGTCTTAATGTACAGATCCGATCTTTTGACCATATCAGATTTTTTGGGCCGCCTGTTTACATTCACTTTAGACAGGCATCTGTGTTTACTTTAAGTCCCACCCAAAATAATTGTCAGTGATCGCTTTACCATGCACGTGGTGTGGTAGACCCTCTGGTTTTGAATGGCCGGGCTATTAGAATTATTTATACTAGTGCAGTGCCCGTGCAAAATCTCTTTTTGTGTGTGTTTTTAGTAATTGTTGGTTTGGTGTGTTCATTGTTACAATTACACAGCAAAAGTTCAGTGACATTTTTATTTGTGCATGGTAGAAAGCAAATACTGATACTGACATAATGACATACAATAAATTGAACTACATGGTTGCATAACAATTTATAATGGGGTGACATGATGTATTTGGGTATCTGTGTACAGGTAGCAGAAGTTTAGATTACATAGCAATTTATTAACATAGCATATTCAACATCACATGCAGTAGTTACAGGCTAACTTCAGCGCACATGACACAGTAATAACTTAAGTTAGCATTGAGACCAGGCTATGCTTGAGCAAACAGTTTGTGAATTGGCTACTACAAATGATGGCCGTGAACTCATTGAATAGGATATGTTTAGTTGGTGAATAGCATAGGCTACTATTAAACAGCGATAACGTTAAGCGCACCAGAATGAAATATAATATTCAGAAGTAAACAGCGTATATAGCTGACTTACAGATTCAGTTAACATCCACGATTGACGATTCAAGGAGCAGGCTACACAGTGAACTCCGAAAAACGCTACACTTGAGCAAACAGTTTGTGAATGGGTTACTACAAATGATTAACCTGGCCCTAGCCAGATGAATTTCGCTCCGCCTAGCTTCACTCACATCCATCTGGAACCTCTTCCATTGAGAGTGATTTCTCCAACCAACTTTATGGTTTAGCCAATCAGGACGCAGGGCGGGAGTTTCATAGATGTGACGTAGTGGAGAAGCGACTGTGAGACTGTTCTGATTCAGACAACAATGGCGGCTCGCATCGAGGAAACAAGCGTTAACATTGATGCTGTTAACATTGATTTCATCCGTGTTGTCCAATCTACCTAATATTGTTTCATTAAAAGAACATCAGAGAACGGCTCTTAAGGCTTTTGTTGGTGGAAACGATGTTATATAGATCAGTGCCTTCTCCCGACCGGATTCTTCAGCGTCACAGGTTGGCTTCGGTGTGAGTGGTTGAAATAGCACGTCGATAAAGATGACAGACAAGTGGCTTATCCAATCATATGCAAGGATTTTTGATAAGGCCCAGCCTTCTGAAACGCCATTTCAATGGATCGGTTCCAGATGGATGTGAGTGAAGCTAGGCGGAGCGAAATTCATCTGGCAAGGGCCAGGTTAACAAATGATGGCCGTGAATAAAATATAATATTCAGAAGTAAACAGTGTAGCTAACTTAATTTTAGCTGACAAGAGTGTTTGTCAGAATGTTTATGTTTAAACCACAACCTTCTAAACATCATCTAAACATCTTCAATGTGTGCTTCTTTTACCGATATATTTAACAATATCTTTTGCATTTCTAATCCAAACAACGTCAAACTTGGCACTGCACTTACTCGTGCCCGTAGCAAGACACCTGTCAAGTTTGAAATCCACCGGACTAACGGTTCGAGAGATATGCGAATAACAGACAGACAGGTATTCCTGTAATTTATAGATAGATGATTCATGTCGAGTGGCCATAATTATTTCCAGCATGGACAAGATAACAGCTGTCATGGATGTTTTGCAGTGCAAAATCTGACCGAACGGATATATACAGGAAAATAACGCTATTTTTTTTTATCGACAGGTAGAATTCTGAAGTGAAATAAAGTAGTGCTGTAAGATTACATTTTTAATGAATTTGAATAAATTAATGAGAGAGAGAGAGAAAGAGAGCGAGTGAGTAGCCTAATAGTGAAGCTTGTTGGTTTAATTACAGCAACGTTATCACCTCATTGCTGAGAAAAATAATGTAGCTTTAAGTAGTTAAACTGTTTTATTTATAAAACTCATGGGTTAGAGGTTAAAAACCAGCTCCTGAATGTTTCTCTATGCACGCAATATCTTTCCTTTTAAAGTTCCCACCTCAATAAAAAAGCTGCAAGCGCATACAAGCACATCTGCTTCATAATATGGCAATAAAAAGCTATCTTTGTGGGCAAACGTGTCGCCCTCGCCTTGTGCTGGCTTGGAATTCAAGGGGGAATTGTATACGTCTTTAGACGTAGGTCGGATGTTCAAATATCGGATATGTATCTGATTAAAAAACACATTTGGAAGTGGCTCAGATCGGATGCGGAAAAATCGTATCTCGTGCGGATGTTTGTGCTCACACATGTGCAACAAATTCCAATCTGTCTCAGATACGAGTACAAAATGTTTTGTGCCAGTGTAAACGCAGCCTAACAGATTCCATTCACAAACAACCAGAGTCCCGACTGTGAACATGGGAAATGGCAAAATATCTCATGGTCAAGCGTGACTTTAGAGTAAACAAACGTGGCGGACAACGGCCAAGAATAAATTATGATAATAGTGTTTGGACTTTCTTTTTTCCCTGCAAATTTTCTGTAAAGCAATGTTTTGGATGAAGTCGTGTTATGCTTCCGTCTTCCATCAGCTCGCTTTCTGATTGGGTATTCTTTCATTCCATGTTGTGACAATCTACAGAGTGTTTGCACGTTTGTCCTCGGGGTTTCCCCCCACACAACAGGATTTCTGATCGTAAATTTTTAGCATGTTGGATATTTACGATTAAAGATCGGTGTGTCCCGACGTTCCTCCGAGTAGATTCATCCACTCTTAACACACCTCACACCACAGGGAAATCTGATAAGATGATCTGTAGAACCATTAAGATAATCGGGACTTTACCTAGGAATGTCGGAAGGGGAGAACTGGGTCCAAAGTCGGCCCAATTATCTTGTATTGTGGGTGCTTTTAGATGCTCTCTAGGTGCATGTTTGCATTATAACGCTTTGTTTTGTTTGCCTGAGAGCTGGTGACAAGGGAGCGATACTTCTAATGCCACAACTACGAGCAAGGCCCGGCGTGGGTTGCCCACCTTTTATGAATATTTAACATTGCGTGCTGTGAGAGACCTGACTGCCACCTCTTGCATTATTTACCACATTCCGGCTTGTCAGGCGGTGCGTGCTGTTCACCCTCACTGCTTACAGTGACCGAAAAACACTGACAATGAATTCAGCTTACTGTTTAACACCTATTCAACGCCAGTATGAGTAGATATCAGAGCAGCTGCTTTGCAAGTATGACCGGAGATTCACTTGTAGGAAAGGAAATTTATAAATGACCATCTGTGTCTTTAGGTTTTCAGATGTTTTTCCTGAGAAAAAGGCCCCGTAATCTTGCATGTTTCCTTGGAGTTTCAGAAGAGATTGCAACAGTGTGTCTCAGATTTGCCAAGATTCCAAAGTCTGCAATCAAAAGTCAGAAATTTCAATATAAACTCACAATTCTCTCATCAAATATATTTAAAGGCTAATTATCTGAGCAATGCTATATGCACATTAATCATTTTGTCACTATTATTGAACTGTATGCCAACAGTTGGCTAGTTTGTATCAATTGTTTTTTTTTCCAATATAAACAGATATGTTTGTTTATAGACAAATATAGACACGTCTGGGTTTTCTGTTTGAAATGAAATTTATTTCTGTGATGGCAAAGCCGATATTCCAATCTGCAATGTCACATGATTCCTCAGAAGTATTTCTGATATGCTGATTTCTTATCATAAATGTTGAAAACAGTTGTGCTTCTTAATATTTTTGTGGAAACCATGATACATTTCCCAGAATTCTTTGATTAATTGAAAGTTCGAAAGAACAACAATTTATTTGAAATATAAATTTAACTTTATTAATGTCTTTACTGTCACTTTTGATCAATTGAATGTGTCCTTGCTGAATAAAAGTATTAATTTCTTTGAAAAAAATTGTTCTGACCCCAAACTTTTGAACAGTAGAATAATCTACCATAGTTGTGTATTGGGTACATTAGCACGAAATATTATAAAATGATAAAGGGATACTCCACCCGAAAATGAAAATTCTGTCATCATTTACTCACCCTCAAGTTGTTGCAAACCTGTATGAGTTTCTTTCTTCTGCTGAACACAAAGGAAGATATTTTGAAGAACGATTGGAACCAAACAGTTGTTTGGCACCATTGACTTCCATACTATGGAAGTCAATGGTGCCCCACCACTGTTTGGTTCCAATCATTCTTCAAAATATCTTCCTTTGTGTTCAGCAGAAGAAAGAAACTCAGGTTTGCAACAACTTGAGGGTGAGTGAATTATGACAGAATTTTCATTTTTGGGTGGAGTATCCCTTTAAGAACTCCATTAAATCAAAATTAGTTTTGTGACTTTTAGTCCATGCCTGCTATTTGAGGTCATTTTCATGCCATTATATTGATAAAAAATTAACCTAAATTACACATTTATTTACATTAATTTAGAAAACCATGCTCGTCAAGCGATTTTAAATGAGTCTTTAAGTGAGCTGCTGATCTCAGGTGTGTCTGAGGAGACAGAAGTGGCAATAGTTTGTGTGATTCAGTCCATTGAGCATCTGCCCAGCTCTCCATGGCCCATCACTCCTTATGTGTTCTTTTGCTTGAAATCAAGTGAAAAATATCAGGACACTCACTCCATTAAGCGCTCTTCGCATCAAAGGTGTGAGGGTGTGTATGAGAGAGAGAGAGAAAGAGAGATATAGAGATATAAAGAGAGGGCAAAAGGAAGCAGAACTCTCAAGAGCAGGTACAGCTTTTTCACAGGACTGTCACAAGATATTAGCCTGGGAAAACCCAGACAACTTCCGGCAAATTTAGATTTGCTCTGAAAGTTAGTCTGGCAAAAAGCTCATTCAAGCCCATTTCCAATCCGTCGAAATCGCGGCACCAATCAGAAACGTTGGGGCGGGCTTTACACGATGACGACAGCGCTGGGATTTTGAAGCAGATTTTGTAGCCTACATTACAAAGATGGATGCCGCCGTCGAACATCACTCGTTCGAATCAGCTAGCGCGTCTGTTTTAAGCGATTTGAACGTTTCCTTTTAGTTAAAAACCGAGCAAAGAACAACACTCGGAGATGGTTTTCCGCCCTTCTGCATACGTCATCTCCTTCATCGCTCTTATTGGTTTTAGGTCTATCAGCGACGTCTGTTGGTGACGCACCTCTGGAAATGATTTGTCTATGACGCTTTGCCAGACCATAACTCAGTTACAACTGAGAATGGTCTGGTTTTAACCAGGCTAACAAGATATAATAGCAAGGATGCATCAACTTGATCAAAAGTGAAGTGACAGTAGACATTATGTTATAAAATATTTCTATTTCAAATAAATGCTGTTCTTTTTAACCTTTCCATTCCTCAAAGAATCCTGGAAAAAAAAGTATCAGAGTTTACAAAACTTAACCAGAAACTCTGATGATAATAATCAGAAATGTTACTTAAGCACAGAATCACCATATTAGAATGGTTTCTGAAGGATCATGTGACACTGAAGACTGGAGTAATGATGCTCACAATTCAGCTTTGCCATCACAGGAGTGAGTTACATTTTAAAATGTATTAAAATAGAAAATGGCTATTTTAAACTGTAATAATACTTAAAAGATTTTGATGTATTTGATGTCACCAAGGCTGCATATCTGATAAAACAAACAAACAATGTAAAATTTAAAATGTAAAGCATTTGACTGTGCACCAATAATGTATATTATACAGTGAGTACAGTAAACATCATGACAAAATATGCAAATGCATTAATATGCTACTATATGCATGTGTTTATAAGGCAGGCTTAACATGCATAGTTCAATTTTATACAATAAGTAACAGGAGGTCCCTGCCTCATCTCTCTCTCTACCAAGGGATTCTTCGCCTGAAAATAGTTCAGTACCCCGGGTCTAAAATGCTTTAACATGTTTTAGACTGCAGTACCAGCAAAATGTTTCTCAGAGTATGATATTTAAGCATTAAAGCACAGTTTGTGTATCACACAACAGATGTAAAGCAGCAGAAAATAAAGAATAAATGAAGGAATAATCTGAAGATGCAGAAAAAGAGACTTGGTGGACCTCAGACAATTACTCTGTTTCCATGGCAATAGACATTGACTTGATGACATGGCGCTTGTTCTCCATTACCTGCGTTAATCTGTTTTGCCAAAACAGGCTGTCTTGTTTATTGGCTTTGTCGAGAATATATGTATGTGTCTGTATAGTGCAGAATCAGTTCTGGGAGACTGGATTTTGATGGTGCAGCTTCTAGTGATATCATCAGCGTGATGTCGCAATCACATACTGACTAGTAGGTACTACATTCGGTTTGAAATTTACTTTGCAACCGTTAAATAAAGTATGTTATAAATAGTATGAATATGGGTAGGATGAATGAAATTCGGATGTATATATCCACCATGCCATCACTGTCATGTAGCTACTACGTAGTATGTCATCCGGGTACTTTTAACCTACTGTATGGCGGAAAATCAATGCCAATAATAACCGAGCGCACAACTGATGCTGGCGCGCACGGTAAATGACTCCCGCGAGAGGATAACAGATCTACACGAGAGGAAACAGGAACTCGCGAGCTCATTCAAAAACCGTATGATCATTCCCCACGCTCTCGCGCTCGATCTGCTCTCGCCTGCTGCTTTTGCTCACTCGCTCAAACTGTTTTATTTTTGGCAGTCGAGGGGCGGGACTTACTGTTTTAATAACTTCGAATGTCATTGGTTACTTCCCCTTTCCCGGAAGTCAGTTGTGATTGGACCAATGACCCGTAATTCACTTGACTTGAGACATGAGACATCACTTAATTTGTTTTATTTATTGTGGTTTATTAATGTGTAATGTGATTTAATGCATTGTTAATATAGAATAGATTCTTCCCAGATACTTTATTAACAGGAAGTCTTACTCGTGATTGCATTGTGTTGTTAAGAGATATTTACAGAATGTAATGACGCATATCCATAGTTATTAGCATTGCAAATGTACCCACATTTTTATATTTTTTACGCGGCACGACAGCATCAGTTGTGCGCTCGGTTATTATTGGCATTGATTTGTCGCCATACTACTGTTTCCAAAATACTATATGAATTTGGACATACTGCTTGGCTCACATACTGTTTTTCGCCTACTATTCGGACACAGTAAAACAGGATGCAGAAATGTTTAACTTTTCAAATGACTCAATCCAGAAATTAAGGAAAGAAGCAGTTTTGCATCTCTCAAATCACCCGTCCTTTAATGTGCAAGGAGAACATTTCATTTGAGTCTGTTGCTCTGAAATGGAGAGCTCTTAAATATATTTCCCACACCTCTTGAATCTGCTCCACTTAAAGGATGCCTGTTGTAGACTAGTTGCCACATAGTTTGACTGAGCGGAGTTTCTCCCTCAAGCAGTGAAAGCACGCAGGAGTTCATCACGGCACTGATTTAGCGGGTCAAAGCTCTGATTATTATGATTCCCAATTCACAGAAAATCACTTTGACCCTTCTGCATATCCTTAATTGCTCTCTAGGTTTTGATTATGCTTTTACCGTCTGATATGGGTCATTTGAGATGTTGTGTCATTGGGCTGCAGGATTCAAAGAGAGGCAGAAATGCGAGTTTGCTTGTGAAATGTGATTCGTTTGCAGTGTGCAATGTTCTGCGTGGGTGAACTGAAATGAGTTCAAGAAAGCGTCCAGGCCACTTTTATTCATTGAGTGTTCTGTCCCATGCATCTTTTCATACTCACTCATGAGAGGACAGACATTTCATGTAAATATTAGAAAATGTTCATTAGTGTGAGAGGAAATGTGTGGCAATAGGAAATAAAACTTTCATGCCGAAATAATGATTCATAAATAACTTAAATAAATAACTCATTTAAAACCAGCAAAATCCCTCCTGGTGGCCGTAAACATTAAATGTGTTAAACTAAACTGTTTATTATCATCATCATTATCATCATTTACAATAATAAGAATTCCAATCCAATCCACAGAAAATCCATAATTGTAATTCTAATCTAATAGTAGGATTAGTATTATACACCGAATATCTGTGACCATACTTATTTATATCAACAGAAATTATGTGTATTGTGCATATAATGGGCTTTTAATAAAACTAGATTATTATAAGGCTGTATATTCAGTAGAAACACACACAAAAATTAATTCAGTGATACATGACTTGAAAAAACAGCGAAAAAGTGCTTTGGAGTTTCTTTTTGCCAAAAACTTCAACACCCATAATGCATTTTTGATCTTTTGGCACCGCTCCTCTGTTGATCCGCAAAATGCAGAAGTTTGATCTGTAGTTTTAACAAAAGCCCTGAAGCTGTCACAAGTTCGCCAGATGACGCAAAATACAATGCCGCGTTACAGTATGTGCACGTACACACTACTACACACCTGTTACGATTTTGACAGAGCAGCTTTTTTTTCTAAAAAAAAGTATGCATCTTGCACAAATGATTAGTGAATGAGACCCAATATTTGTGTGGTCACAGAGGTGGACTACATGTGAATGCTGCTCTGCTTCCTGCTGTGGTTCAGTTATCTGTGAGAATTGTGCTCATGGGTCGAAACCGTCGTCAGTAAACAATGCAAAGCCTCAATCGAGGCTTTTCCCTCAGAGCTTTCCAAGGCTTAGAGAGGATGCAGCGTTTATTGGTGGCTGAGAAGGCAGGCCGCTACAAACTTGAGGGAGATGAATGCACACAGAGACGAGGATTAAGAAGTGTCTGGGAGGAATGACAAATCCCAGATTTCTCTTTTAATGCAGAAAGAAGCCGTTAACGCCACTCTTGATGAGGTGTAAATTGCAGAACGCATTCAGCGGCGCAAATCTAAGCGAGCCAGACCACATTGCAAGTTTGAGTGGCAATGCAAAGTATCTCGGTATGTATGAGATATTTTTATGTTTTTGTCGAAGTATGAAGATATAGGCTATTCCTGGTTATTCTTGAATTTTCTCATCTCTGGTATCAGTAATGCAGTGCTTCGCTCTCATTGATGTGACATGTCCACACGTTCTCATACTACCCTGTAAAAATAGGAATTAGGTTGTTTATGTGAATTCTTGCAGAAAATGTTTATTTATGACTGTTGGCATGGAATAGTCTAAGAGAAGGCTTTCACTTTGTCTTTCCTGAACATGCTGTATTTAAACCAGGGTTGTGTGTTTGAATTAAAAATACCTTTTAAATTCCAATTCATTTGAAATTCAGTATAAAACAGGATGCATAATTGCAATTCTGAATTTGAATGTAAGGAAGTAAAATTTAAAAAAGTAATGTTTGTTATAAATGTTGAATGTTTACTTGAAAGTTTGCTTTGATGGATGGATGAATGCATGGATGATGTTGAGATAAATGGATACTGTATCTAGAGATAGGCTAGATAGGTGGATATGTTGATGGATAGAATATAATATAGATAGATATTGATGCATAAGGATATACTGTAGATGTGGATAGATATGGGTAGATATAGATAGATGTGGATAGACATAGATAGATATAAATAGAGATGGATGCATATGGATAAATATGGATACATGGATGAAATGTTGCTTGTTCATTGTAAAGCGTCCTTGAGCCCTGGAAAGGCGCTATATAAATAAAACTTATTATTATTATTATTATTAAATGCCACCTATTGAACTTTGTGTTTAGTTTTTATATTCATATTTCTTACAGGCCTATTTGTATATTTATATTCATCATATTTAATTAACTTTTGTGGACCAGGATGGAAGAACATTTCATTTCCTAGAATACATCACCTGTTGAATTTCTTTGAATCACAATTCAATAAATGTGTCTTCCTCTCATTCCAATTAAAATTCCACTTGAACTTGGGATGTGTGCTGCATTGCAGTGCATTCACCTTTGAGAATGTGTGTGTGTGCAGTGAGCTAATTACGTCATTCTTGTCCAGCACAAATCACAACCTGGGCCGGTGCACGTGTGCAGCTGGAGCACAGCTGGGAAATACTGGCAGCACACTGTGTGTGTGTGTGTGTGTGTGTGTGTGTGTGTGTGTGTGTGTGTGTGTGTTTGTAGAGCTGTGAGCATGCCAAGCAGCCCAGGGCCGCCATCACATGATAGCGCGTTTTATGAATGCCCAAGTCAAGGGTGCTAAATGCTACACTTTGCAGAGTAAACTCACAAAAGTAAAGAAAAGTGTTTTACTGGAAGGATATGTGCATGAAAAAGATTGCTTCGTCCATCTAAAGGCCATCATGGTGATGTTCTCTTGCGATTTAATTTTCAAATACTCCATTGACAATGGAACTTAATTTCATGCCTCATTAGGTTTATTTGTAATGAAAAAGAAAGGGAAGTACTGATGATAACTGGGACGTGAACCTCAAGTCCCCTTTGAAGTGGATCTCTGAGTCACATTCATTTCGGTGTGGAGACTGACCAGCAGAGAAACCCACCTCGCACTAGGACAGACCAGCTGTGAAACCACTCCTGTTCTGAGCTACTACCCCTATTACAATGTACAGTATGTGACACTTGCCATGGACAGAATGCAGGATAGGGCCAGAAATTATTTTAAAAGTAAAATATTTTATTTGTAAGTAAATGGTGAAATGGAAAGTAAAAGAAGCTCATTTATTGACTATTTCGGGACAAACTAATTCTTACATTTTTTAATTTGAAGTTTAACATTTGTTTTTATCTTTTTATCAAAAATGTCTGAATGCAGTTTGAAACACTTATTTGTGATTTTTTGTTTTGCAAGAAAATAATCAAATAATCAAAAGAATTATATAGTATATTAATTAACAATTATATTAATAATGAATCAAATATTACATACCGTATTAAAAATATTAAATAAAAATATAAAAAAATTAAATGTTGGATATAGTCAAAGGGTCAGTACAAATGTGGGACAAAATATTATAGGGAATTTAATGTTTAAACCAACTTTTCATGGAATTTTAATTTTACATAAACACTTCTCACTACATAAAATCATGGGATTTGTGCTTCTAGTGCTTTAAAGAAAAGTGCCAAATTAATAGAAAGTGCAATTTCAAAATGGATATGATGATATGTCATTTCATTCAGTAAGTGTTGGTTCTCTATAAAGTTATCTTTTTGACTGTTATCTTCGAAATGATTCTGTTTGGACCCATCATCAGATGTGTTGATCTGAGCTGTCAGTCAGTGGTTGTTGAGTGGATCAGCGGAGCACTGGGAGACTATGGGAGCTCTGGTGGACAGGACAACATCATCAGTCCTGATCAATATCCCAGACAGCTCTTGGACAGTGTGGGGGATGGGGAGCTTTTAGTTAAAGTAGACGAAATAATTTTTCAGAATTAAAGGGTGTCTGCAGTTTTCAGAGGCAAGGATGGATGTTTGCATATTTATGTCAGAGATCTTTAAAAAGAAATGCTCCTCAACGGGGTAGTTTAGATGTAAGGGCAATTTGGAATTCAAAATGAGGGAAGTTTAAACGCCATGCTTCTGATTTCAGATTGTGTTTGTGTATAGCTATATCATTAAAAATTTAATATACATTTCAAAATAAATTAAATCGAAAACCGTTAATTGAAATTGTTATGCTATTTCAAAATATTTTACTGCATTTTTGATAAAATAAATGCAGCCTGCATGGTTGAGCATAAGTGTAATTTTTTGGGAATGTTTGGTTCAGGAAATGTGCTACCAGGATGGTGTGTCCATTAAAACACTGGGGTCCAGTACTCAGTCCATAATCATTATTGTAACAGATGAATCAGGCCATAGAGTAGAATGGGAATCAGATATAGAGTTGTATGGTTTCTATAAACAACAAACAGAATCTTAAATATAAACACCATAAAACTTCAACTAACAAATCATTAATCAGATAATCCAATCCTAAACAATTCAACATCATAATAGTAAGAAACATAATAATCATAATCACATAGAAAATTGATTTCAGAATTAGACAAACAGAATCTCAAGAATTAACAACATGAAACAAATCAAAAGGGCACAAACTTACATTGTCAGGAACACATCAACTCTACAAAAAGCTCTCATTAGGAGAGAACGAAAGGACAGTCTGTTTCCATTGCAACTGGCACACACCAACACACCAAACAATAGTAACTTATCACTCATTAAGTGCACCTGAGGAGACTTAGCTCCTCCCATGACTGGCTATGTCATGTGATCAATAAGAATTCTCAACAATAAGAGGCTTTTCAATAACATTACGAAATCTTACCAACCCCAAACGTGTGAATGGTAGTAAAATAGGTCTAAAACTGCTCTAGCAATTTACAGTTGTGACCAATTGTGCTACTGTTCACAACCTGAAGCGAACTTTAGAATTGCTCTAATTTGTGTTCAGCGCACCGCTAAGAAGGGTTCAGACAGTGGCGTGCACACTGCACAGACCTCCTCAGGGGCAGGGGCAGAAGGACCAGAAAGGGCACATAAAAAAGAAGAGTTCCTTGTTTTTTTTTGTTTTTTTATCCTTTCTTTCCTTGACATTCTATGAAAAGACGTTGATACAATTAGAATGCATAACACATCAAACGAAAAACGAAAATTATGATATTATTTACTTTACCAAACAAAACAGTGAGAAGAATCACAAAGGTAATTATGAGGATTTCTGTTTAGTTTTTATGTTGTACATTTTATGTGTATTATATGCATGAAAGTGTTAGCTATCATGAAATCAGCAACACTTACACTTTATAATAAGGTTTCATTAGTTAAATTTGTTAACATGAAATAATGAACTGCACTTCTACAGCATTTGTTAATCTTAGTTATTTCAACATAATACTACCACTTTATTAAAATCAAAAGTTGTATTTGTTAACATTTGCACTGACTGTGACATAACATGAACAAACAATTAACAGTTGTATTGTTATTAACTAAGATTAACAAATACAGTTAGCAATTGTAAATGTGTTGCTCATGGTTAGTTCATGTTAGTTAATAGATGAATAAACAAATGAACCTATTGTAAAGTGTTACTATGAAATCAAAGATCTAAATTCCTTACAATTTAGAGTTGGACGTGGACTTAAGATTTCATTTCACTATAGGCCTATGTATGTCCCCAAGCTAATAACACTTGCTATGGCCTTGGATAAAAACAGAATGTCAGACTCAGAAAAAATCGGCTAAAATCGAGTTATACTTTTATTATAGTTAAGCATAACTCGCATGTTGCAGCAACTTTTACAGTAGCATGGTAGGATAAATGTAACTTTTCTGTTTTAGCTTAACGTTACCTGCTGCTCGTGTAGTTTGAAGACTCACGGTGAACTGCTGCATACGTAGCGCTGCAAAGGAAACTCCGGCCTACCACTTCACCTCCGCCAAATGCTTCCGCCAAAAAACATTTTTATATAATATTTTTTTTGTATTAGCCTATTATTGTTAGTGGCAATGGTCTATCCGTTTATTGTTATTTATAATATTTATAATACTAATTATTAGGCTATTATTTAATTACAATTATCAGAGAGGGGCACAAAACATTTTGAGACAAAAGGGGCAGGGGCTTGCACATCCGCCCCCCGCCAACCCACCCACCCCTGTGTTCAAATATGGGTTGAATGATGAACGGCGGTATGAATAGGTATGGAATAGATGAATTCTGATTAGTGTTTTACTGTGACATTTTTTTTCCATGTACAGCATTCTTTGTCAGCAGAAATACAGATATGAGGAATAAATAGAGGCAAAAGGTTGATTTGTTATTCAGAGGCCTTGTTGCTCAGAGACGATCCAAACAGCGTGATTCATTCGTTCTCGTAAGTGGAGTATTCCTGCGAGTCCTCCTTGGTTTACTTAGAAGAACTTAGATTGGTTGTGCTGCTATTAAATGAAGGTTAATGAATGTACATTTCTATTTCATGGCTCATCTTTGCATTTTTACAGAGGGCTGTTACTGTTAATCTGCAAATTCGGCTCAGAACACCGTAGGTCTAACCCAAGTCAAACGGGCTGTGTAACGTCACTGGGCTTGAAAATATAGAGCAGATATCATGCTCTATTGCATAATGATACATAAGACAAGGGAAGCACAATACATAATCACACGATGGCAAGGGAAACACATGACAAACGGGAAACATGACTATGAGAATTTCAAAATAATATATGAAACATGAACATGAAACAAAACCCCAAACTAAATGTGACAATATTATTACAAATTAAAATAACTGTTTTCTGTGCCGGTGTCCATGTCTGTGCCATTGTCCATTCCGATCTCCGTGCCGGTGTCCGTGTCCTTGCCGGTGTCCGTGTCCTTGCCGGTGTCGGACTCTGTTCCGGTCTCCATGCAAGTGTCCGTTCCGGTGTCCGTGCTCGTTCCGGTGTCCGTTCCAGTTTTCGTGCCCGTGTCCGTGTCCGTGCAGGTGTCCTTTCCGGTGTCCGTTCCGGTCTCCGTGTCCTTGCCAGTGTCCGTGCAGGTGTCCTTTCCGGTGTCCGTCTCCTTGCTAGTGTCCGTGTCGGTGTCCGTGCAGGTGTCCTTTCCGGTGTCTGTGTCCGTGCCGGTATCCGTTCTGGTCTCCGTGTCCTTGCTAGTGTCCGTGTCGGTGTCCGTGCAGGTGTCCTTTCCGGTGTCTGTGTCCGTGCCGGTATCCGTTCCGGTCTCCGTGTCCTTGCCAATGTCCGTTTCCGTTCCGGTGTCCTTTCCGGTGTCTGTGCCAGTGCCAGTGTCCGTGCAGGTGTCCGTTTCGGTCTTGGTGTCCTTGCCGATGTCAGTGTCCGTTCCGGTGCCGGTGTCTGTGTCCGTTCCGGTCTCCGTGTCCTTGCCAGTGTCCGTGCAGGTGTCCTTTCCGGTGTCCGTCTCCTTGCTAGTGTCCGTGTCGGTGTCCGTGCAGGTGTCCTTTCCGGTGTCTGTGTCCGTGCCGGTATCCGTTCCGGTCTCCGTGTCCTTGCCAATGTCCGTTTCCGTTCCGGTGTCCTTTCCGGTGTCCTTTCCGGTGTCTGTGCCAGTGCCAGTGTCCGTGCAGGTGTCCGTTTCGGTCTTGGTGTCCTTGCCGATGTCAGTGTCCGTTCCGGTGTCTGTGTCCGTTCCGGTCTCCGTGTCCTTGCCGATGTCCGTTAAGATGTCCGTGCAAGTGTCCGTTCCGGTGTCCATGCTCGTTCCGGTGTCCGTTCCAGTGCTGGTCTCCGTTCCGATGTCCGTTCCAGTGTCGGTGTCTGTGTCCTTTCCGGTGTCCGTGCTCGTTCCGGTGACCGTTCCTGTGTCCGTTCCAGTGTCCGTGCCAGTGCCGGTGTCCGTTCCGGTCTTCGTGTCCTTGCCGTTGTCAGTGTCCGTGCAAGTGTCCGTTCCGGTGTCCGTTCTAGTGCCGGTGTCTGTTCCGATGTCCGTTTCAGTGTCGGTGCCGGTGTCTGTGTCCTTTCCGGTGTCCGTGCTCGTTCCGGTGTCCGTTCCTGTGTCCGTGCCAGTGTCCGTTCCGGTCTTCGTGTCCTTGCCGTTGTCAGTGTCCGTGCAAGTGTCCGTTCCGGTGTCCGTTCTAGTGCCGGTGTCTGTTCCGATGTCCGTTTCAGTGTCGGTGCCGGTGTCTGTGTCCTTTCCGGTGTCCGTGCTCGTTCCCGTGTCCGTTCCTGTGTCCGTGCCAGTGTCCGTTCCGGTCTTCGTGTCCTTGCCGTTGTCGGTGTCTGTGCAAGTGTCCGTTCCGGTGTCGGTGCCAGTGTCTGTGTACGTGCCGGTCTCCGTTCCGGTCTCTGTGTCCTTGCCGATGTCCGTGTCTGTTCCGGTGTCCGTGCAAGTGTTTGTTCCGGTGTCTGTTCCGGTGTCCTTTCCAGTGCCGGTGTCCGTTCCGGCCTCCGTGTCAGTGTCCGTGCCAGTGTCCGTTCCGTTCCGTTCGGAACGGAGACCGTGAATACGTGAATTTGACTTGGTTACATGAGACTTACCAATAGCGGTTACACAAACAAAACTAGACAAGATACAAACACTAATGACTAACAAGAAACAGCTGTGAAAAATCAAGATGATCAACCAATAAGAATATGCATGTATCCTGTATATTTCAGCTGGCATCGACACATCAATATTAATCATTTAGTTAATCGCCTGCTGTTGTTAAGGGCTGTTGAATCCGTTATTCATGGGGCTGTGGCCCAGTATCCTGTGTTTCCTGTGGGGCTGTTAGCTGAGAGTGTGGTGAAGGTGAATCAGGCAGGATGAGTGAGTCGAGGAGTGCTGTGAGGCCACTGGAACGTGCCTGGATGTTACCACAGGCTAAATGTAATTTTCTAAATCAATCATGTGTACATACACACACACTCACTGTCTTTGCATTCTCCCAGTGTTTCCCTCACACAGCCATTTCTCTTAATCAGAACAGGGAATATACACTGTTTGAGAGAAATCCATGATTGAGTGTGATGATGAAAAATATTTGAATTACTTAAAAAGGTAACAGCTGACTTGAAGTTGTTCTCTATGCCATGATAGAAAGTCTATCTGTTTACAGGTCTTAAAAAAAGACAGCACTGTATTGTTGTGTCTCAAATATGGGAATTATGGGCAAATTAATTCTTTGTTCTAAACCCGTTATCATATAGTATTCAGTCCAACATGAGTAAATCATGACAGAATTTATTTTTCATAAATCCCCAATTGATTTATATTAGCCATGTTGTTCACACATAAATCTCATTGCGGTGAAATTTACCTTTTTTTTACATCTACTATTCACACATGAAATTACTTTTATCCAGATGACCACTATACACACTTCAGCGTTTCACCTGCATTTTATTGCTGATGGCATTTGCTGGAAATGAACTTTGAAAAGATAGACAGTATGATAGTAACAAAATCGAACTGT
The DNA here is from genome assembly GCF_029890125.1 of Rhinichthys klamathensis goyatoka. Classification (NCBI taxonomy): domain Eukaryota; kingdom Metazoa; phylum Chordata; class Actinopteri; order Cypriniformes; family Leuciscidae; genus Rhinichthys; species Rhinichthys klamathensis. Next base: position 5,758,650 of record NW_026606664.1, on the reverse strand, counting down.
TCAATTAATCCGTCAAGTAATTTTTTTATTGACACAGATGGGGAGTTGTCTGATTTGATGACATTTCTTTCCAAAAAGTAGATAATCAAGTTTTTCAACTCCCATGTCATGGTTACAACTAAACGCAGTGGAGCTTGTAAGCTCCTTTCAAACTTTGCAGTTGGCTGGAATTTATTGATATAGCCAACAGTGATGATGCCATTGTAGTATTTGAAAAGGATTGGTTGTATGTTGTATATGTTATGATGTTGAAAAATGATTGGTCTTGTATCGCAAGCATATATTTAACTATTTTTAGCCCTTTTTACTGCACAGTGACTGTGTGCTGATTCTTATGTTTAGCCGATTGAAGATAAGACACATGACGAGTGTCGTGACATTGTCAAGGCTGCTCTGATGCAGCATTTAAATTACATAGAACTTGTCTGAAAAACCTAAGCTTACCTAAAACATCAACATTATTCTTTTACTGCCTTCCATACACTGGTATTTCCTCCAGGAAATGTAAAAGTTTATTGTTTACAGGACAACATTTGTGTGCATCTATCAGTGAGTTTTATGTACAATCAGAGAGAGAAAGACCTCTATTTTGATAGTCTAAACATTTGAACATGTTAAGGAAGTCCTTTTTGAGAATTTGCAATAAACCTGTCCCTCACCAGTTTCTAAGTGTTGTTTAGCCTGAAGGCACTGGCTCTCTGTGCATTTGATGAGGGCTACATTTGCCAGGGAGGGAGCCTACCCAGCAGCCTCTGCACTGGGCTGTGTTTGGTCACCGCGTGCCAGTCATCTTTCTCTCCTTTGTTCTTGCTATCTCTCCTTCATTTGAGAACTGTGGTAACAACGCGCTGTAACACTTTTTCTAATGCCACAGCTGAGTCTTCCTTTGGCATGAGCGAATGACATGCTTCTGTGAATCCATGACTTGCTGACTGATCTAATTTAGACCAACTACGTATCAGACAACCAGAAACTCAGTTCACTCAGTTCATTCTCCACCCGCCCAATTAGCTTTTTTGTGAGATTTAAGCTTCTATTACACAGCATGAATAACTGTTATGTGCTATCATTATTAATCTCATAATTAAAGGGTATTATACAGTCATTTTTAAATGTGAGCTCTTGAAAACCAAATCGCATTTGATTGAATTATTTCTGGGGTGTGGGTGTGCTAATAAATTCAAAGAAACTGAATGTTTATTATGAATCTATTATGAGTTTAATAATTAAATTCCCGAATTACCACATTTGGCCTGTTGTGAATTCAACCGTACAATTGTTGCTGTTTTTTTTTTTTTTTTAGCTGGCCATGTTGCTGTCAGTCATGTACATTTTTCCACCACAATTTTTTTTTTTGCCGCTGCAGTTTCCCCTCACAAGCTTTTAACTTATGTCCCTGCAGTGACTGGTAAATGCAGGAAAGATGGGCCGTGTCAAGAATTTATTACACAGCAATATTCAGCGTCGGTGAGTATTTATGATGCGTCGTGTGCCAGTGACCTTCTTTTCGTCATAATGCAGCAAAAAGCCAGGCGTAATTGTTGAATAACAAGGTTCAATTGATTTGGAATGAGTCAGTCCCTCTTGGCAACTAGATAGCAGACATTTATCATTGGATGCGCTTTGGGCAGCTGTGCAAGTATATTGAATTCTGGCCTCCTGTCTGCAACGAGCCTCATGGGCCATGTGGATGTTTAGATTTGCAGTCCAAATTTATATCTGCTGCCATGCTGGAGTTTTACCTATGCCCTGAGACATTCTATTATACCTGTTTACAGTCAGTGCCAGAGAATTAGCTGAGGATCATGTGTTTTGGATTCTGGTCTCCAGGGTTTATGTTCAAGGTTTGTAAGTCCATCAGGTTCATCAACTAGCTTGCTAGTGAACAACATATTTTACTGGTCCAACAAGAACTAAAGTAGGACTAACCACCATAAGCTAGCCTTTTGGAGTAGTAAATTAAATATCATGTATATTTTCATTTAAATATCAAAAATGACAGTAAAAATACATTTATAATGTTAAATTTCAAATACATTTTCAACAGTTGAATAATAAGAAATGTTTTTGAGCACCAACATAGCCTAATTTCTGATGGATCATGTGACTGAAGACTGGAGTAAATGACATACATTAACATACATAAATTAAAATATAATAAAGTAAGTTCCCCTGTAGTCAATAATTTTATCCCTTAAAACTCATCTTTGATCACCAAAATTACATATTTAAAAGTTTTTTCCTTGAAAAAAAAAAAAACTTACTTAAAAATAGCCTGAATGTAACTCTACAGCCTTGCCTCATTTAGTATACACGGTTCTAATTAGCCCCACCTCCACTCCACTCACACCAGCTCAGAGATCCACTCGCTGACAATCACACGTGAACGTAATTGGTTACAAGGTAGTTTGTGACACCAGTGATTTCAAACTGTGCTTTTGAGACTGTCTTTAGATCACTGCAGTTTTAAAGAGAAAACACTCAGCAATGGCGTTGACTTATGAATTTGCACATGGTTTGTCTTAAAGCATATTAAAAACACCACGACATATAAACAACATTAAATGCTTGATTTTAATTTGTAATAATATTTCAGAATACTACTGTTTTTACTGTATTTTTGATCAAATAAATGCAGTCTTGGTGAGCATGATTGTGTGTTTAAAGAAATAGCCTTTTTAACTCTGTAGTATAGCTTGGCATGGTATGATGAATAAAATAGATTTTCAAACCGGTGTTTTCAGCAGGAAGGTCCTGTGAGTGCTGGGATTACTCATCTCATATTACATGGACAGAAAAGCAGCAAGGTCAAGATACAAAAAAATAAATAAAATACAACTTTGTTTTGTAGTACAAGACCATTGAAGGTCAGAGTTGCGTTGACTCGTGTGACTTTTGAATGAAGCCATGCAGTTTGAGAAGCACACAGTACATCACCACATGGCCTCATCCCATTCTGCTGATATGCGACCATTTCTTGTATGCCACCAGAACGTGGCATTAGTCCATCTGCCATTGTGTGACAGCATGCTGCCTTGATACTGATATTACTTTAGAGTGAGTCGGAGTAGAGCAGGCATCCTTCCAAGCATCGCCAGCATATTGCTGTGAGTGTAATCTTTCACTTCTGTGAGTGATGATGGCTGTTAAATCTTGGATTTATTTTTATTTTTTTAGTTCCAGCAGGTTGCTTTTAAAATACTAGTATACAGCATTGCCTGGCAATAAATCAATAAGCTAAGGTGTTTTGTCCCCCTGAAAGTAGCACTTTCTTTCCAGAGTTTTAGTGTGCATAAGTTGTGTGAATTGGGACTGGCATGGTGAAGGCATTCACAGCATTGTTTTTCATTCTACACTTAGGGGTAAAAAGAAGTTCGAAATACCATTGCAGCGATATAATGTTAGCAAACATCCTGACGCTGCCCACTCTGCTTGGAGCGGTGTTTAGATGAAAATGTGACTATGTGCTGAACACTTTCCTCTCCATAACAAAATTAACAAAAATGTGTTATATAAATACAATATAGGTAAGTCAAAATCCGGTTGATAACTTCAAATATCAATGTTATATATATCATTATATCATTTGGCCCTAAAACTTGTATACTTTTTGTCAGTGTTTATTTAAAAACATCAAATTTTGCTGAATATACAATGGTAAATATTTAATTGATGAGTTGTCAATACAATATATAACAATACAATATAGGGTGATTTTACACCAAAATTCAGCATATTGACACAAAATGATAACTGCAAATCCACCTTTCGCTGCCTGGAGTCCTTGTTTCTATGAATTGCAGCGATCCATTTGCTTATCTTTTCTGTAGCTTTCTGTAGTCTGTTAAAATACCTCAGATTTCTTGTGAAATCTATTTTTACAGTCAACCTCAAAGCTCTTTCCCGTTTTAGATGTGTTTTGTGTATGTTTTTCGATACATTCATTCTGAAAACCAATGCTGCCGCTCAGGCTTTTTGCCACTCCAGCCGACGGTGACGTCACGCGCGTACCCTCTATAGAGTGGTGCAGATATGACGTCACTTTAACATCACACTGGTTCCCTCGACAAAAACCCAATAGGATGTCGCTGAGATCTCTTCTAAAACGTTAAAGGAGGCTGTTGTAAGAGTGTTTTTGTCTCAGGAGACAAGTGTGGAAAGCAGGAGACTCAAGCAAAAGTCTCCATTAAAGTCTCAAGCAAAAGTCTCAATGTACCTTAACCTTATTTATGCCTTTCTAGTGGAAAATATGCTGCATATACAATGCTGGGCATTGAAGATAAATTTTAATCCTGTGCTCTTCATTTGGGTGCACCTTTTGTTATCTTCCCGGTCAAAAGTGACCGGACACCTAAAAATGAAACTTCCTCCATCCCAGTAAAACCAATGCAATTTATTTTTGTTCTATAATATTTTTTCTTTTTAATTTTGTATTTTTGAGAGAATTTGATGTTACTTATTAATATTTATGCAATATTTATGGTCCATTTTTGCCTTTTTTTTTTTTGCCTAATTATTTTCTAATTTCTTCAATTATTGCAGTATTTATATAGAGATTATTACAGTATTGCATAGGGGTGTAACAATATATCGTGCCACAATATATCGTAATACAAAAATGCAACAATACGTATTGTGGATAGTGACAATATGTATCGTGGATAGTTCCCCCAAAATAAAAATTACTGTGTGAGAAAAAAGTTTTCAGAGTTTTAGTCAGTACTACATTAAACTACTATGTTCAATATAATGTATAATAATGCAACAGGGGAATATTTGTGGGTATATTCGTTTAAAATAATTCTGTATTTTCAGCTTCAGAATCATGAATATTTTTATTCTGGTGTCACTATTGTCCTTGGGTTACAAGCACCAAGTCCAAACCTATTCATTTAAACCCACAATGTAATATCAAAGTTAGCATTTTATTCAACAGTACATTTTTTGTTAACCTTTTATCATATGTCTTGGAGTATCGCAATAATACCGTATCGTGAGTTCAGTATCGTGATATGTATCGAATCGTGACATGAGGGTATCGTCAGAGACAATTTATATAGAGACATGCCACTTCCTCAATCCTCAATACAACTATATAGGGAAAACCCGTAACGCCAAAGATGTCGGTTGTATGCACATGCCCCGCCCCTCCCGCTGGAAAGCCAATCGTCTGCTTTTAACAGTCAAGCCGGGAAACATGTAAGCCTATCGTCTGGTTCCACTGACGCATGCGCACAGTTTAGGTTTGCGGCAGCGGAGACGAGAACCCTTGCTCATGCGTAGTAAACGTATAACCTGTGGGGAAAAAGACATTTTAAAACCTTATTTTGGGGCAAAGTCATCAAACTTTTTCAGCGATTTTTATCATATTTTTACTTATTTTACTGCTGTTTCTATACAAGCAGTTTTTATGTCCCGGTGACCAGTGAAAGTGCAGTTCTGACACTCTGCCAATTCATTTAGATAGCAGCCTGGTCTTGTTAGTCCGAAATAGCTGCCCGGAGGCGTTGCCAAGATGGCGGCCGAGTGAAAAAAATGACAAAGAATAAACATTAATGCTTTATCAAAGCTTATTATTATTTATATTATTATTATTTTTAAACATTATATTAATTATTATTTTAATAATTTTAATAATAATTTAATATATATATATATTAATTATAATTATGAATTATGTTATGTTTTTCACTCTTGATGTTTTAGAGTTTCACCCCTTCATTGCTGAGCACTTTTTTTTCTGCAACGTGGCCGATTTGTAGAGATTTTTTGTGTTTTTGTCAATTTCCCATTCATTTGGTCATTTTTGACCGAAGAGCAAACGTGTGACAAATTTTTGTACGACCACTTAGCCTGCTCGAATAAATTTTAATACAAATATTTTTTTTTGTGTGTATTCATTCACATAATTTTTCGGTCAGAAATGACCGAAGAGCACCTGAGGGTACTAGTAACCCTTAATATTCTGAAATGTATAATAAATGCTAGTTTCCGTATTTACAATATAAGGAATATAATTTTTTTAAAATGTATCATGTTTCTCCTAAAATAAAATTGAAGACATCTGAAGACAAAGCTGATACCTAAATGAGACATAAGAGAATCACCACTTAGTATCCTGAGCTTAGAGAAATCTCCATCAGAGCCATAGCCTTGTGGGCAGCACATCAACACCGAGACACAACTGCACCTCAGACAGCACTAGTTGGAGTCCCAGCTAAATTCCTGCTCCTGTCCTGTTCTCCCATTGTTTCCTGTCTCTCCTCCTACTTTTCTGTGAAAAACCCCAATGTCATAAAAAAGAGCAACCTCTGCAAGACAATAAAGAGATGTTTCTCATAGCCCATTCTCAAGCACATTCTCATTTTGGACTCCTTTCTCTCAGAACTTTCTCATGTCTCAGTTGTGCCTACTTTTATTTCTCCAAAGGCATTTTTGGAGAAACATCTGAGACAGTTGTGATTCTTAAATATCTCTCATTTATTTAAGTATCAACAGTGAGTCTCCTGAGCTTAAAAAGAGCATGTCTGAGCAATACAATTCCCATAATGGAGTCTTGAAAGAGATTGCAGCAAGACAAGAGATGTTCTATGTTTCTTCTACCACATTCTCAGTTTTGACTCTTTGTCTCTCAAATATTTCTCATGTCTCATTTGTTTCTACTTTTATTTCTCCTAAGGATTTCTCAAGACATGTAACAGCTTAAAAAAATCACAAGTGGGGTTATACTGATGTATGTTATGTCAGAGAATAAAATGTGCAAATAATTTTGAGCTTGTGTTCACCACAAACCTTATTTCAGCCATTTAACCAAAAACTCATTAAAAAAAAAACATTGACTTCGGAACAAAGGCTAAAATGCTAACTCTTTTCTGCGGTTTGGCTTACAAAGTGATGTAATACCTGCACCTCTTTAATTACGTAATAGCCTTGGACTAATGGCAGCCTTGGACTAATACTTCAATATCACTTGAAGTATATAGGTGTCTTAATCCTCAATTTGGAGTTGGTGGACCCCTGGCGCTCAGCAACGAGATGAAGAGCAGGCGCGTTCCTTCGCATGGCCTAGACTGTCTGCAGCTGTCACTCATGCAGTCCCGCTCACCTTCCACTGTAAAAGCAAAGTCCTGTTCCTCACTCACTGCTCCTTCTGTTGCCATTAACAGGTCAAGTTCTTTCAGGCGTGAAAAGTCTGCCTGGAAATGCATGTCACTCAATAACCTCAGCGTATAAACCCAAATCCCCCGAAGTTATAGTACATATAACTTCAATGGATAGAAGAGCATGATTTCATACCATGACGGACCAGTGCATACTTGTTGATTGAATTTCTCTCCTCTGAATCTCAATGAGTGACGACCTTTGAGTGAGGTATATAGTGAGGCGAGAGCTGCGTTTGAAGAGGAAGAATGATTTGATCGTAACAGATACACTGTATAAACTAGACAGCGTACATAACACTTCACAGGTGTTTCCATCGGAGCATCCTGAACCTAATTTTTTGAGCGAGCATGACTTGCATTTCTGGCTCACTTGGTGGCCTAGATGTGCTAAAACATAACCAAAAAAATGAAATAACACTCTTTTCAACAACTTTGAGAGGTTTATCCTGCCCAAACAAGTGATTCTTTATATAATAATAATAATAATATAATAATATATAGTGCCACTGCCTAGAAACATCCTGTCTGTGTATAAACTTCTTTAATGTGCAGAGAGAGAATCTGGAACCTCAATGGAATTATGAATAAACAATGACCCAATACCCATTCATAATGTAAGTGTACTATAGAGGGTTCATTCCCTGGTCAGGAGGATGTGCGCTTGACCAGAAATACCCATCCGCTGCCTACAGATCCTGCCATTGCTTTTTTTTTTTTATGTGGTGCCTGTTTCTAGAATAGAGTGGCAGTCCCCTGATTCAGGATCCTGAAGTCTTGTAAACACATAGTGCTGCATAGTAATACCCACATGGTCTGTTCATTCCTATAGCAATTACATGCATATTTGATATATATATATATATATATATATATATATATATATATATATATATATATATTCAGGATTCTTTGATGAATAGAAAGTGGAAAAGCACAGCGTGTGTGTGTGTGTGTGTGTGTGTATTAGAGCTGCACGATTCTAGATACATTTTGAATCACATTTTGTTTTGTTTAAAATGGAAATCACGATTCTCCCATGATTCTAAATAGACAACTAAGCAAAATAACATGTCATTTACAAAGGATTCTGACAAAATGTTCATTTCTGCAGTCTATTTAAAAAATATTTAATTAATTTGAATGCATTTGAATGAATTACTTTTTAAAACAAATCGGTTTTAAAGGGACACTATGCAGCTTTTTTAGCTTAACTGAACAGCTTCAGAGTTATTGAAATGGTTATATAACTTCTTTCGGGTTGAATGGTGGGCGTCTCGACCGCCCCTGGTGCCTGTGAGCGAAAAAAATCTCACTTGCAACTTCGGTGCGGCGGGCCGCGTCAGGAAGTATCGCGTGATATCAGCTCTCGCGATGTAACATATTCCTTTACGGCAACTGCACACATACACACAGGAACAAGGTATAGATGGATGGAGTTTGTCACACTATCATCATGGCTGAGCCGGCATATGAGATGCAGAAAGCTAGGAAAGCATTGTCGGAGGAACAGAGAAAGAGGAAACGGCAGACTGACCGAGCGAGGAGTCGGACACGAGCATAGGCATAATTTGCGGGTGTGTTATGTCCCCATTGAAACTTCTCGCGGCACGGCTGTAACGTTACCATTACAAACAAATAAAACATCTCCAGGTAACTCTAGTAGAGCATTCATTTCGTTCGTTTGTTAAATAAGAGGCGATCTGAAATGTGTTATTTTTGAAATCAAGTGACCAAAGTGCTCGTTGCCTCTGCGATCAGTGGTGCAGATAAGTTACAGTGTTCTGTTGTGACGCGCGCCTGAATCCGTTGCGGGGACTGAGAGACTCTCTATATTTTGTTATGGTGAAATCACAAAATCTAATGCACAAAAAACATGTCCCTGCTTGAAATGCAACCACTAATAAACAATCGGTTTTGATGAGGAAAATAAACTATACTACTAGTACCGATTAGAACCCAGAACCTCTGACACACTTGGCAAAAGTTCTGCCTCTGGACCATCAAAATTGTCGGATCTAAGTATTTAATCACGTGAAAATTCTCACCACTAACAACATATATTATATCTCATTAAACGACAAATTAAACATAATGTACTATTGTATACTATGTAACAGGCCATGTCACGCTCTGAGTGAGTGGTATTTACGACAGTAACGTTAAATTCAAGTACTCCACAGTAACTCTAGGGGTCGCTGTTTGACAAAAACGGGATTTCTGCATAATGCCCCTTTAATGAATGATTCAATGACTCGTTAATTATGACTTCACTTGTTTCATATTGGATGATTCAGATGGAGTGTAAAAACATTTTTTATTTGTCATTGAATCATTTATTCAATTATTCAATTTAGCCGCCACCTATTGGTGTAATGTTGTAATCAATACAATCTTTATTAGAAGTGTCGTTACTTTCTAAAGTTGATTAGATTTATATTTTGATCGCTAGATTCGCTACCATAGACATCAGTGTTTATGTCCAAACTAAACTTTTATCCCAGTACTTCTTTGATAATATGAATTAGTGTAACAGACGGTTTGTGAAGCTGCTTCATTCCTATACAGTACATGACATCTGCTCTCTCTGGATCATCGGCAGTGCCAACTCAGATTTGAATGTTCTGCTGAGATTGTATTTGTCAAAAGTTTAGTAGACAACCAAATCGTTGTCATTTAGGAATCAGATTTGAATTGAGATTTGCGATCTTTTAATGATTTAATCGTGCAGCTATTTACAGGAATATTCCATTAAACAACAGTTGAATGGGTTGTCTAAGCTGTTTTTAATCGATAATGTGCCTTAAATTGTTGATTGTTAAATATTGAAGGTGAAGATCAAGAATGGAGCAAAAGCTGTTTCTAAGGTTGTGTTACGTGATTGGTGGAGTTTAAAAAACGTGTTGTTTTCTACTACCTGATTGGCAGGTTATAGGGAAACGCTGAGCTCCACGCTGTGCCAAGGGATGATGCGCTTGTGAGAGTTTGTGTATGTGATGGCCAGTAGTGGCAATGGTTGGGGAGTTTAAATGAGACAGTGATGAAGAGGAACCCTCTAGCCTGAAGTGAAAAAAGAGAAATGTCAGGATGAAGAGGAAGCATCTTGCACAGCTTCAGGCCTCAGATCAGCCTGACCAAACCAACAGCTTTAATGTTCAGCTAGAGACACACAGGCATGTGGTTTGTGTGATGTCATTCTCACTGGATTCCTCTAGGCAGGTGTGTGCGTTGTGTTAGTGTGTTTTTAGCTTTCCAATTATAGATCTTATAGAAGTCCCCTGACCTCCTTTTACACTTTACAATTTCATATAGACCTTTATAATTCAAAATATATGTTTAGAAGATTATCATTACTTAAAAATGTTCTGACTGTTCTGAATTAATTAATTTTGGGTTTTTTTGTTCAGTTTTTACATGTATTTTTGTGATTTATTTTTATTTATCGTTATTTATTTTTAAATAAATATTGTTGAGCTAGCAAACCAATCAACAATCTATTGACTCAGAAAAGTTGACTTTTTTTTTTACTTTAAGTACATTTAAATTGTGTAACTTTTAAAGGTGCGATATGTAACTTCTTCTAAAATTAATCCTTTTTTTATTGCCTGTGTGTGAAGGGGTTGTAATCACACATTACAATGATCCACTTGTCGGGTTTTGCTATTACCTCTGAAGGCCAGTATTCCTATTTCTATGAGAAGTCTCCTGGTTGGATTTTCTGCGAAATCCATCGGATGTGACGTGCATGCGCGCTCCAGAGCCTCTCTCCTTTTTATATAGTCTATCTATGCGACGGCACTGCAGCTAACAACATGGAGTCTGATAACACCCAAAAACGACCTGCCTCCAGCACAACACAGACTCCAACACAACTGTTACACTGAAATTGTTCAGACTAGTTCACTAACCGTTTTTGTTATCATATTATACATTCATCTATGTTGATATTGCTGCCTGATTGTGAAAGATACACGAATAGTTAGTGAAATGCCTTATGCTAGATAACACCACATGCCGGCTAAATGCAGTCAATGTAACGTTATCATGGTACGAGCATGGAGCATTAGTTCAACGTCAAGCTGATAAAAGTAGCCTATTATTGTAACGTTGCAGTGGGAGTTTACATGAGTTTCCAACATGTTGTGTGATGCTTTCTCCGGTGTGTTGAAAGTCTCAGTGTGGCCGGTACCATGAGTGCGCGCTCTTGTGTTCGAGCACGAGCAAGACCACGAGCGTTCTTGTAAAAATTGGTTGCAATCTGAAACATCACCGATAGAGGCCGCTAAAAAATACTAGGGCTGTAGTCAACCAAAGAAATCCTTAGTCGACCAAAGTCTTGTCCTGCGCAACGATTAGTCGACTAAAAAAAAAAGGAAAAAAAGACGCGATGCTTTGATTGAACATTTTTTTTAACAATTGTCATAGAGCATTTATAAAACAACAACGAAAAAACATCAAAAATACATAAAACTATAATAATAATAATACAATTCTTTGAAAATTAAATGATTTTTTTTAACTGCAAAAAGTGAGGAGCACTGTCCTAGGTCTATAGTAACAGTCATAATCGCGCACCTGACCACACCACACGCTACAAAAAATATAACTGCTATCTGCCACATAATGAAACATCCTAACAAAAGCTCTCGTTTATACAGGCTGTATATTCTTCTTTACTTTCAAAGCTATGGGTTAACTTTTGTCCAGCCGATCTAGGCGTTTTAAAACAAACACACAAAAAACCTAGAGAGCCTAAAAAACAATCCTAATAATAATAGGCTGTATTGTAGGACCGCATATAGGTTTATTTTCGTTTTGTTACATTATTTAGGCTATTTTCAAATACTTCAAGTGTACAAATAAAAACAAAAACACATCAAGAAAACACAATCTATTGAGTCAGCATGATAAAGCCGTTAAAGGGACTGCTCACGTCTTTTGCGCGCTCAAGTTCGATTTCAAATGTAGGCGCACGGTGTGCGCGCTCATGATGGAAGCAACGCGGTCGCGGTGCGACGCGCTCTTTTTTTTCCGAGTGCGTCCACGCCGCATCGAGATAAAAACATATAGTGTATAAAACCCGAAACAAGTAGCGTTCTAACTGAATGAATACAGCTAAACTACCTATATCCCTTAGTGAGCACGAAGCAGCAGCGCAGCCAGCCACCGAGTGTTCTATGTGTGTGTGCTAAACTGTGGCGCTGTTACAAAATAGCCTAAATTAAAGCATTTAAAGTTGGGGATAAACCATAGGCTAATTATATTTAGAATACAGTAATATATAACTGCTTATAAAGGAATACAAATCAATGAGTAAATCATTGAAAATTTCTTTCTATTGGTAAAAAAAAAAAAAAAAAAAAATCAAAACCGGTCGACCAATAAGAATGTCAGTCGACCAAAGACGGCATCGACCGATTAGTCGACTAAACGACTAAAGTTGACAGCCCTAAAAAATACATATAGCACCTTTACGTTTTTTTAGGCTAGATAGATACATTGATATTTTTTTTATAAACTATCTATACTTTACTTTTACATTCACCCAGTCCTTTTTTTATAGGCCTAATCCCCATAAATCAGAAGCAGTGTCTGAAAATACGCTGTTCCAGATTTCACAGATGTCACAGTAGGGGGAATCCCTGTCCATTACGGATGACGATCTGCCCGATTAGCATAGATCCCACCCTTAGTGAGACGCACATAGTCCGCCATGTTTATATCCTTGCTTTAGCACCTATATTGATATAATGTGTTTGCCACATAAACATTACAAATTTTCTGTTTTTGGATGTACCAATGAACATAAGAGTCTCCATAGACTCCCAGAATCTGAGACACAGATGAATTTCATTTATGAAGAAAATTTTCCAAAGAAATTAGGCAGTCCTATATGTTTGTGCAAATCATTTTATGCCAGACTGCTTTGCAAACGAAGGTCAGTTAAATGCTGGATTTGCCCAAAAGTTGATTCTGAATTGATACCAACTGTTCGTGCTCAAACTTCATATCCAGAACAAGTATCGGCCTTCATGTTTTGTGAATGTTTCCATATAGCGTTTCTGAATGTGCTTCTTAGCATGCTGTTTGGCCAATGTGGCCAAAGATGATTAATAAATTATAAACGTAATTAAACAAAATGATACCGGTCCTATCTCCATGCAGCGTATATTCTGTTATCTCTAGCTCTGTAGGCATCCTACTACAGTTACCACATGAGCACCTGTACAACAGTTTATAGATTATCATAACGGAACATGCTAATCGATAAGTTGAATAAAGTTAACTCCACAACAACTAAATAAATTCATCAACTAACCATTTAGAAACATCCTGTTGAATTCTTAAAGTTATTTCTTGAGTCTCTCCATCAGTGTCCGACTCCGGTTCGAACATATAAGGCTGAACATCGCTACTGACAATTTCTGACATTTTGGCTGCGTGAGATTCTGCAGTTTTCAGAGCATCCGAAACACGAGCTGTAAAGGCTCCGCCCTCTTTTGAAAAGGGGGCGGGACACACGGAAACAGCTTGTTTTTGCTCACACCCAAATAGGGGCAAATTGGACATTCTATAATAAATTATCTGTGGGGCATTTTGAGCTGAAACTTCACAGACACTTTCTGGGGACACCTGAGACTTACATTACATCTTGTGAAAAGGGGCATAATAGGTCCCCTTTGACCTAACTACTTTTTCTGTGCTTTTTAAACCTCTACACATGGCAATCTTTCACTGATGTGTGATCTGAATGTATGTATGAATCATGATTTCCTGAAGCAATTGCGCTATTTATGTTACCCGCCCCCACCCCGCTGATTGGCATAGTGCTGAGATGCAGGAATAATCCAATCAAGGCAAGAGGATGCACATCAACATCTGTCTAATCCCATTCTGAATGGGGATTAGGTAGATAGCACACTTTGAGCAGCATGCAGTAATATGATGCAGTGGACCTCTTGGACCTATGGTTTCAGGTAGACCGTATAAGAATGGGATACATATTGCAGTGATGGAAACAGAGACGATCAGTGGCTTATCTGAAATCCAAACAGCGGCCATATGAGAGGCCTCTCTTAGTTTGGCCTTTAGGGTGAGTGGTGGAAATGCCAGGAGTCTGCGTGTCTGTAAGCGCATTCCTCGTCTGCAGCCCACTTATCTGATAAAGAAGCTGGACAGACGCCCACTCTTAAGGTCAGCCGGAAGATCATACTGCGACCCTGCTGCTCTGCACTACTTTTGTCATGGTGGTTTTTCTTTGAATCGGTCACTACTGATATGGTTCCCATGATGACAGAGTCCGACAATATCATCTATAGACTTGATTTGCCATTATTACTTCATTTATATTTGAATAGTTTCTTTGGGTGAAATGTCCTTTATTTGAGAGCTTCATAAACACTTGTTTATGTTTATAGCTGAACACTGCATGCTATCTGTTGGGTTGCCTACGCAATGTAAAGGCAATGCAGTATCAAGAAAAGGGCCGCGGTTTAGATTTCCGTGAACATCCAACATGACAGATTTAGAACAGTGTTTTCTAACTGTCAATATACAGCCCCACAGCCACATCAGTAAGACACAGTATGCATTCATTGCAGCCAAACCATAAATGTGCTCCATACACTGATTAGTGAATACCATCCTGAATGATCATTAAAGTTATTACGATGGCCCTTATTACAATAATTCACTAGACACAAATCACTAAAATCAATACTGTGGGTGAATAACAGACAGCAGTTTGGAAAATAGTGTTGGGACATGGTATAATTTATTTATTCATTTATTTACATTTAGTATTACTTATTGTAAATTCTTTAAAATATAAATATATATGTTTTAACAGCCCTACATTATTATTTTTTTAAATAACTTCTGTTTTATAGATGTATATCTATTTCAGTCATGATCACATCATTGCTGATTGGCCTCTGTTGATCCTGCTACCAGTGAGATTGCTTGCTCCGCATTCAAATAGTCTGATTCAGTGTTTGCTTTTGGCTAGTCCAGTTGCGCAATATCATATTTACTCTGAAATCCTCCACCTCCCCCAGCTCCACCTGCATATATCTGATACGGTAGTATGTATGTCTATTCACGCAGCAGCAGCATGTCTGTGTATCTATTGGCAGCAGCAGTAGCGGCAATAATCAACAGCAGCATCTCCGTAGAAGATCTAGTCCGCCAAGACCAAATACATTAAAGGGGTCATATATTCGCTATATGAATGGTTGCTTCCTGGTTTGCAATAAGCAAGCTTGGGTATTTCTGGTGAACTGCCAGCTGTCAATATGTCAATCTTTACTCGCTGCCTCGAAGCGGCAGTGCGGAGTGCAGGTAAACTGATAATCTCTTCCTCTTTTCTACTAGTTATAGCAGGAAATAAACATGAAGATATGTTGAAAGATATAGACCAACTTACTGAAATGTATCATGTCTCGTTATTGCTCAATCATGTTAAAAAGGTTGAAATTTACTTCTGCGTCTGATGTTCAGCTGTAAGCTGCCTGTCAAGTTGGGCAAAAGAAAGCAATAAAGAAAGAACAGATAGGCATCGCATTTTATAAGTGAACCAACATCAAATAACAATACAGACGTATAAGACCAACATATCTTGTGTAGAAAGGGATTGATCCATTTTATTCATGATCCATTTTTTTTGTTGTTGGTCATCAGTGGGGAAAGTGTTTGCTGATGGTCGGATTGAATTTTGCTGAGGAGGAACACTGAAGGACGCAACAGTACTGCTCTCACAATGCTGAAATTTAAACGTGTTTTTCATATTTTTTTTACATTTAAACAGCTAAATTGATGCTAGGCCTGAATATTTAACTGACCATATTCTGATTATAAACTAAGTATTACACTATTGATGCTGTTAAAGCTACCTCAGAAAATTGAAGATACTGCCACCACTGCGCCACACCAACAAGTAACTTTTCCCCGGAAGTTTTCCAGTTGGCTTATATTATTGTGGAAGTTCATAAGGACATTCCATGCATATTGCTTGATTTTTTTGACATGCAAAAGGTCATTGTACTATTAAAACATCCTGTAAGTTTTAGAACTCAAAACTTCTTTGTTAGTCCAAAAACAGCTCTTATTGAAACCAAGCTCCGAAAATGACTAATTTCGGATTTTGTTACATTATGACGTAATAGTTAGTGCTACAAAAGTCTGCATCTGCAGAATCAGATCAACGACTACTTCTACATTATTGCATCTTTGGCCACGCCCACTGGCGTGTTATTGAGAAGAGTGACCCTGTATCTCTCTCAAAATAGTTGTCATGATTGAAATAGATTAATATTGTTTTTTTTGGTTTGTTTTTTTTTAAATTACTATTCATTATAAATTTTTGTTCTCATTTGACAGCCATAATATTTTTAAAGTCATAAATTCTGTTATAGAATTATCAAAGCAAAATCAAAAAACATTCCAAATACCTCCTTGGACCTGTTATGAATCCAGAGTAAGCATGCAGAAATAGACCAGAAGATGTTGATACAGTTCCTTTATATTCAAGGATGTGTTCCACAAACACGAATACCTAAAGGCAGTATTGCTGTATTATTCTGATACGAGGGAAGTGCTTCACGTTTACCTTAGTGAACAATGTTTTTGTGTCCATAAGTCAACTTATCCTTTATCTTTTACTTGTAAACTCATTGCCTCTAAATTGATTGAAGTTGGCAAGTAGTGTACTATAAAATCATGCTTTGCATACAAACGATCAAAGTGAACTGTAGCAGAGAGAATCTGGCAGACAGAGTGGGTGGCAGCCACTCTCAAAGAAATCAATGACAAAACATTGCAAACAATACTATATCTCCATAAGCATTTGTTCACATTGTGTTTTGTGTGTGTGTGTGTGTGTGTGTGTTTTGTGTGTGAATGTCTTCATATTCAATAAAAATTCTGTTGATTGCCAGTGGTTTTGTAGATTTGGGAAAACCCTCTTGGTAAGAAACAGCCAAGATGATGTAATGTTCTTAACATCCTGTCAATGGATCTCTGGGAAGAGAATAGGTGTGGGTGAATGGAAGTGTGTGTCTGTTCTTGGCTGTATGCCTATCAGGGTGGGAGGGTAAACTACAAGGCCTTTAGCACCACACTTAACCCACAGTAACTCACCATTCACCAACAATCCATTATTATTAGCAGGTGACAGCGTTTTTAAAAGACCTTTGTGTTGCTTGTACTGTTCTGTAACCAAGTACTCAGAGAGCTGGCATCAATACTGGAACAAAAGCGAACCACCACAAACAATCTCCCACAAACATCGGCAAGACAGGTCAACTTCACAAATTTCGTACCAGCTGTCCAATATCAAGAGCATAGTATAACACCTAAGGATGCAAGCATCCTGCAGTCAGCGCGGGATTGGAAATTGGAAGTGGATCTTGATAAGAAGCTTGTGTTTCCCCCAGAAATAGTGGCTACAACACTCCGGCCAGACATGGTCCTGTGGTCTCCATCAACAAAGCTGGTATATGTTGTGGAATTAACAGTACCATGGGAAGATGGGGTTGAAGAGGCTTATGAGAGAAAACAAAACAAATATTCCGACCTGGCAGCTGAAGCATCCCAGAACGGCTGGAAGACCAGTATCTTCCCAGTAGAGGTGGGATGCAGGGGATTTGTTGCCACATCTACCACCAGGTTGCTGAGAAAAATAGGGGTGAAGGGTCGCTCTCTCCAACAGGCCATCAAGTCCATGTCAGGTGCTGCCGAAAAAAGCAGTAACTGGCTTTGGATCAAGCGCAAGGACCCCAACTGGGCAGCAAGGTAGAGGCAGATGGTATGCGGTCAGGGTTAAGCCCAACTCAGGGAGAAGGACGCCCCTGCCATGCAGAGCCCATCAGGAATATGGAGGGTATGGCATGGAGGGGGGTGTACCTGGGACGCTGGGTACACCGTTGAGCCTTCTGGAGACGTTGTGGGCTTCAATCAACGAAACGTCGATGAAGCAGGGTGCCCACCTGATGACCCCAATGACATACCTTACCCTCCTTTTCACCACTCCACACCGACTGCTACTGTCAAGAGTTTCCTACTTAAGGGATTGAAACATCTAGTTCTATTAGCTTTACTGAGTGTGTTTGCTTGCGACAGACTGTCATGTTAAGGCTTTGCTTTCCCTGGAACTTTCTGGTGATTTGTTGCAAAGAGGCCTGTGTTGCCATAGCAATTCCTACAGATTTTCCACCTTTTTGCTTGCCAGACTTTTTGAAAGTGAATTTTTTAAAAATGTGTTACCTATTATCTTAAGTTTATAGGTACACGTGAACTCATGCAACAAATATAGCTGTAGCATTTAGGATACTACAGGTCCTTCTCAAAAAATTAGCATATTGTGATAAAGTTCATTATTTTCCATAATGTAATGATAAAAATTAAACTTTCATATATTTTAGATTCATTGCACACCAACTGAAATATTTCAGGTCTTTTATTGTTTTAATACTGATTATTTTGGCATACAGCTCATGAAAACCCAAAATTCCTGTCTCAAAAAATTAGCATATCATGAAAAGGGTCTCTAAACGAGCTATTAACCTAATCATCTGAATCAACTAATTAACTCTAAACACCTGCAAAAGATTCCTGAGGCTTTTAAAAACTCCCAGCCTGTTTCATTACTCAAAACCGCAATCATGGGTAAGACTGCCGACCTGACTGCTGTCCAGAAGGCCATCATTGACACTCTCAAGCAAGAGGGTAAGACAGAAAGAAATTTCTGAACAAATAGGCTGTTCCCAGAGTGCTGTATCAAGGCACCTCAGTGGGAAGTCTGTGGGAAGGAAAAAGTGTGGCAAAAAACGCTGCACAACGAGAAGAGGTGACCGGACCCTGAGGACGATTGTGGAGAAGGACCGATTCCAGACCTTGGGGGACCTGCGGAAGCAGTGGACTGAGTCTGGAGTAGAAACATCCAGAGCCACCGTGCACAGGCGTGTGCAGGAAATGGGCTACAGGTGCCGCATTCCCCAGGTCAAGCCACTTTTGAACCAGCAACAGCGGCAGAAGCGCCCTGACCTGGGCTACAGAGAAGCAGCACTGGACTGTTGCTCAGTTTTGCATGTCATTCGGAAATGAAGGTGCCAGAGTCTGAAGGAAGACTGGGGAGAAGGACTTGCCAAAATGCCTGAAGTCCAGTGTCAAGTACCCACAGTCAGTGATGGTCTGGGGTGCCATGTCAGCTGCTGGTGTTGGTCCACTGTGTTTTATCAAGGGCAGG
This sequence comes from Rhinichthys klamathensis goyatoka, assembly GCF_029890125.1. Classification (NCBI taxonomy): domain Eukaryota; kingdom Metazoa; phylum Chordata; class Actinopteri; order Cypriniformes; family Leuciscidae; genus Rhinichthys; species Rhinichthys klamathensis. The sequence goes on along the minus strand of NW_026606664.1, from coordinate 5,739,246 downwards.
GTCAATGCAGCTAGTTATCAGGAGATTTTGGAGCACTTCATGCTTCCATCGGCTGAAAAGCATTATTTATAGCTTCATTTTTCAGCACGACCTGGCACCTGCTCACAGTGCCAAAACCACTGGTAAATGGTTTACTGACCATGGTATTACTGTGCTCAATTGGCCTGCCAGCTCTCCTGACCTGAACCCCATAGAGAATCTGTGGGATATTGTGAAGAAAAAGTTGAGAGACGCAAGACCTAACACTCTGGATGAGCTTAAGGCCGCTATCGAAGCATCCTGGGCCTCCATAACACCTCACCAGTGCCACAGGCTGATTGCCTCCATGCCACGCCACATTGAAGCAGTCTTTTCTGCAAAAGGATTCCCGACCAAGTATTGACTATTGAGTGCATAACTGAACATAATTATTTGAAGGTTGACTCTTTTTTTTTGTATTAAAAACACTTCTTTTATTGGTCGGATGAAATATGCTAATTTTTTGAGACAGGAATTTTGGGTTTTCATGAGCTGTATGCCAAAATCATCAGTATTAAAACAATAAAAGACCTGAAATATTTCAGTTGGTGTGCAATGAATCTAAAATATAAGAAAGTTTAATTTTTATCATTACATTATGGAAAATAATGAACTTTATCACAATATGCATATTTTTTGAGAAGGACCTGTATATAATAGTGTTTAGTTTCTTTGTTAAATGGTAAATATCTACAGTATATATACACACTCACCTAAAGGATTATTAGGAACACCCGACCATACTAATACTGTGTTTGACCCCCTTTCGCCTTCAGAACTGCCTTAATTCTACGTGGCATTGATTCAACAAGGTACTAAAAGCATTCTTTAAAAATGTTGGCCCATAGTGATAGGATACTAGTATCTTGCAGTTGATGGAGATTTGTGGGATGCACATCCAGGGCACGAAGCTCCCGTTTCACCACATCCCAAAGATGCTCTATTGGGTTGAGATCTGGTGACTGTGGGGGCCATTTTAGTACAGTGAACTCATTGTCATGTTCAAGAAACCAATTTGAAATGATTCGAGCTTTGTGACATGGTGCATTATCCTGCTGGAAGTAGCCATCAGAGGGTGGGTACATGGTGGCCATAAAGGGATGGACATGGTCAGAAACAATCCTCAGGTAGGCCGTGGCATTTAAACGATGCCCAATTGGCACTAAGGGGCCTAAAGTGTGCCAAGAAAACTTCCCCCAAACCATTACACCACCACCAGCAGCCTGCACAGTGGTAACAAGGCATGATGGATCCATGTTCTCATTCTGTTTACGCCAAATTCTGACTCTACCATCTGAATGTCTCAACAGAAATCGAGACTCCTCAGACCAGGCAACATTTTTCCAGTCTTCAACTGTCCAATTTTGGTGAGCTCTTGCAAATTGTAGCCTCTTTTTCCTATTTGTAGTGGAGATGAGTGGTACCCGGTGGGGTCTTCTGCTGTTGTAGCCCATCCGCCTCAAGGTTGTGCGTGTTGTGGCTTCACAAATGCTTTGCTGCATACCTCGGTTGTAACGAGTGGTTATTTTAGTCAAAGTTGTTCTTCTATCAGCTTGAATCAGTCGGCCCATTCTCCTCTGACCTCTAGCATCAACAAGGCATTTTCGCCCACAGGACTGCCGCATACTGGATGTTTTTCCCTTTTCACACCATTCTTTGTAAACCCTAGAAATGGTTGTGCGTGAAAATCCCAGTAACTGAGCAGATTGTGAAATACTCAGACCGGCCCGTCTGGCACCAACAACCATGCCACGCTCAAAATTGCTTAAATCACCTTTCTTTCCCATTCTGACATTCAGTTTGGAGTTCAGGAGATTGTCTTGACCAGGACCAAACCTCCAAAATGCATTGAAGCAACTGCCATGTGATTGGTAGATTAGATAATTGCATTAATGAGAAATTGAACAGGTGTTCCTAATAATCCTTTAGGTGAGTGTATATACTATTTGAGGATATAAAGTAGAACTGTAAACCTCATCTGTATTCCTTGCCTTATCTCAAAGGTGCATATTAAAATGTTTAATTTACATTAGGAGGAAGATTAGAAAGGTAAATATAGATATGATAATTAATTTGAAATACCTCAGTTTTTGGACAGGAACATTTTTACTTTAATGCAAGCAAGCAAGCAAATGAAGAGCTGCCCTTACAAAAAAGAAGTATACTTCAAGTTAATTTTAAATAAAGTTCAAGTATATTTTAAGACGACGTTCACTTGCAGAGCGCAAGTTTCTGGATGCCACGTAAGTCTGAAGTAATGAGTTTAGGTAGGAGGGAGCAAAAGCCAGTGGTTGTTCTGTAGGCAAAAGTCAGTGACTTGAATTTGATACGAGCGGCAACTGGCAACCACAGGGCAAGCTGGAAGACCAGCCAGGAGAGCATTACAATAGTTACGAAGTATACACTAATACCACAGTTAAATAAACTTCTTTTTTGAAAGGGTGTGCATGCAAAAAGGTGGCAGTATGGCAGTATTTAACTCTAACAATCACATAACTTTACAATGACTGAGTGTTCTATTTTTTGGTTAAATCATAGAGATGTTGTGTTGAGTCATTAGCTTTGACATTAATGTATTTCGTCAGCAGTTCAAAATGGGTCCATCCGCTGCATATCTTGTTTACAAAACAAAGCAGGGACCAACATAGCTGGGAACAGTCTGTCTGGTTGTAAGGTCACGGAAAGAAAAGCAGACAAAACATTGAGATATTCTAGCCGAGTCGAGTGTCTGCAGCGGAAGCATATTCTGCTCTCTTATTGAGAGTTCAGTGAGAGTTCAAAGAGAAAGAGAGATTTTAAATGGGTTTTCTTTCTCTTTCTTTCTTTCTTTCTTTCTTTCTTGCACAGGTACTTCCACGCCATCTACCTGGGCATCAGGAGCAGACAGAGCGGAGAGAATGACCGTTGGAGGTTTTACTGGAGGATGGTGTACGAGTATGCAGACGTCAGCATGCTCCACCTACTGGCCACGTTCTTGGAGAGCGCCCCTCAGCTGGTGCTCCAGCTCTGTATCATCATACAGACTCACAAGCTCCAGGCTGTGCAAGGTAGCACAACACACACACACACACACACTTTTGTTTGTTTCACTATATATTAGTGAGGACTTCTTATAGACTTCCATTGTTTTTCTATCAGACCCACCCCCAACCTCTAAACATAACCCTCACAGAAACCCGAGCAAAACACTAGATTTAAATATAAACATGATTTGACTGATTTATAAACTCATTTAACTAGCGAGTTCCGGCTGTGTGTTCAACAGGTTTCATTATATTAGTGAGGACATTATTGAATAGTGAGAACATTTTGGACCCAAACTTTCCTTGCCTTTTAAAAACTCATCCTTTTTGGCTAGGCTGGGACACCATCTAACCACCTTTACCTGGTTTAAGCTCTCTTTTTCAACAGGGATCCCAGTATTTTATTATTCTTTTATTATTCGGATATATGTCTTTGTAAGGATGAGGGTAGGACAGTACTGAGGAGAGAGAACATCAGGTTTACTGTCATCCTTCACTTTACACATCTCGTCCTGTCTGTATAACAGTGATGGAGAGGAGTGGAGTCAACTGCCACTGAACCTTAAAGACTGCTGCAGAGGAGAGAAGTGGAGTGCTTTTTCAAGAGCATTGCCAAAGTGGGTTTTTATTAGGGAGAAAGCAAGCTTTCAAAGCAATGCTTTTTTGTTGGGCCCCTTTTTTGGGGAAAGCACCATTTTGGGGTATTGTGAAAATGAATTAACTATGGAATTCTGAGAGAATATTTATAACGTTGTTTAGCATTCAACAAAGCACCTTTTGTTCATTGATGTTATATATCCTGTAGTGTCAGCCACAGTCCATTTACTGACTGGCTGATCCAAGCAGGTCTATAATACCTGGAAAAATTCATCTATTAAATTTCGCATTCATTTCAATAACAGTTACTCCACTGACATATGACCCTCTGGAAGAATGTGATTTGAAATCTGCCATCTTGCTCATGGGCATGTGAGTTCCAGATAGTTTTTTTCCCCCATTATCACCAGGGTCTGATTTAAAAAAAAAAAAACCTTAAGGTAAGAAACCCTTTGAATTAAACATCACTAAGATTTTTTTTTACCCAAAGGGTTAGTTCACCCAAAAATGAAAATTAAGTCATTAATTACTCACCCTCATGTTGTTCCAACCCCGTAAGACCTTCGTTCATCTTCAGAACACAAATGAAGATATTTTTGATTAGATTTGAGAGCTGGATCTCTCCTCCATAGGCTTCCTAAGGGAGTGAAACTTGACGGCCCAGAAAGTCATTGAAGAAAATTTTTAAATAGTCCAAGTGACTACAGTGGCTCAACTATAAGTTTATCAAGCGACGAGAATACTTTTTGAGCGGAAAAAGAAAACAAAAATAATGACTTGATTCGACTATTCCTTTTCTTCCTTGTGGGCTTGATAAACTTATAGTTGAGCCACTGTAGTCACATGGAATATTTAAACATTTTCTTCAATGACATTCTGGGCCGTCAAGTTTCACTCCCTTAGGAAGCCTATGGAGGAGAGATCCAGCTCTCAAATTTAATCAAAAATATCTTCATTTGTGTTCCGAAGATGAACGAAGGTCTTACGGGGTTGGAACAACATGAGGGTGAGTAATTAATGACTTAAAGAAGTAGTTCACTTTTGAAAAAACTTTTGCTGATAATTTACTCACCCCCATGTCATCCAAGATGGCTATGTCTTTCTTTCCTCAGTCGAAAAGAAATTACGGTTTTTGATGAAAACATTCCAGGATTTTTCTCCATATAATGGACTTAAATGGGAACCATACGGTCCAAGGTCCAAAATACAGTTAATAACAGTTTCAGATGCAGCTTAAAATGTCTTTAAACGACACCAGACGATGAATAAGGGTCTTATCATGCGAAACGATCGCTCATTTAAAAAATAAATAACAACGTTTAAGTTTTATAAGCTCACATGCTCGCCTTTCTCTGTTCTGTGTAACTCTCCTGTTCGAACTCGTTCATCAAAATGAACTAATCTTTTTTCGAGTCATTTGATTCATTTAACGACCGAAATGAACGAATTGACTCGGAAAAAGATTTGTTCATTTTGATGAACGAGTTCAAACAGGAGAGTTACACAGAACAGAGAAAGGCGAGCATGTGAGCTTATAAAACTTAAACGTTGTTATTTATTTTTTAAATGAGCGATCGTTTCGCATGATAAGACCCTTATTCATCGTCTGGTGTCGTTTAAAGACATTTTAAGCTGCATCTGAAACTGTTATTAACTGTATTTTGGACCTTGGACCGTATGGTTCCCATTTAAGTCCATTATATGGAGAAAAATCCTGGAATGTTTTCATCAAAAACCGTAATTTCTTTTCGACTGAGGAAAGAAAGACATAGCCATCTTGGATGACATGGGGGTGAGTAAATTATCAGCAAAAGTTTTTTCAAAAGTGAACTACTCCTTTAATTTTCATTTTTGGGTGAACTATCCCTTTAAGGTTTTTTTTTTAACAACCACTGAGCTGTAAATGCCATGTGACCGCTCACTCTGGAGACGTAGGAAAGTGACGTCCTGACAAGACTAATTGGCTATAAACTGACCCTGCCAGCTATAGGTCAATCGCGCTTCAAAATTTTGATAGAAAAGTAATTACTAAAACGTTGGCTACTCGGCCAGCATTTGCGCTATATCATTTACCCTGACCAGACCATATTTATCCCGTATAAGATGTCTTGGAGTGGGGGGCAGGGAAGCTCTTATTAGTCTGTATGCGGACAATGTAATATTGTATTTGCGGAAGATCAGTTCCCATTCTCTTAGATTTAATTGTTTTTGGAGGCTATCTATTAATCTAGGTATACTATTAATCTATCGAAGAGTAAATGTATGCCTCTCTTTGATACTTGTAGTCCTGTTTTTTGGAGAATATTCCATTTAAGATATTTAGGGATCATAAACGTATCTCTGATTGACAATCCCAAAGATCCAAAATTAATATGTAAGTTGAATTTTGTGGAGTTTCTTTCAAAACTCAAACTATAGAAAATTGGAAAATTCTACCTTTGTCTATATTTGGATGTATAAATTAAATTAAATTAACTTAAATTAAATTGGTTTCTTTATGGCACTGGATTCTATAATCCTGTCTTATGTTTGAAACTTTTGAAAGACACACCGGATTCTGAAGATTCACCTCCAAAAAGTCTGTAGGGGGTTTAGGTATGCCAGTACTATTGGGCTGCCAATAATAGGGCTTTAATGTTCTGGCTGAAGGGGGCACCAGGTAATCTGACCCCTTGTGAGTACAAATAGTCTAACTTTGCTGTTGGCACCTCTTTAACGGCAATGCTGTTCTCTAAGTTGGATAAGCCCAAAGCATTGAGTAAACTATGCTTTGTGTTGAAAAATTCAGTCAAAGTCTTAAATCAGGTGAGAAGTTTTGTCCCTGCCTCTGTCCATACGGCAATCTGTTACGATCATTCTTTTTACCCATGTGGTCTGATAGAACTTACCACGTCTGGAGGGAGAAGGATTTAGGTTCCATTCAAGATCTTTATGTTGAGGGGCGGTTTGCATCCTTTAGTCAGTTAAAGGGATAGTTCACCCAAAATGTCTGTACTCTCCATTGACCGCTACACAACTACCACTTTGATGCTTCAAAAAGTTCATAAAGAGATCGTAAAACTAAACCATATGAATTTAGAGGTTTGGTCCAAATTTTCTGAAGAGACTTGATCGCTTTACCTGATGAACAGATTTAATTTAGGCTTTTATTATCATTTAAACATTGATCAGCGAACATAAACAGAAGCTCAACCGAACCTGCATGACGCTCGAGAACAAATCTCTTTTGTTCGTGCAGAAGCTCAAACGTAAGACACGAGAATGAACCTCATTGGTTCTCATTGGCTCCGTTTACCACAACTGATGTGTGAGTTGATGAATGTTTATATGTGAATATAAAAGCCTATATGAAATCTGTTCATCATATCGAGTCTCTTCAGAAAATTTGGACTAATCCACTCAATTCATATGGATTAGTTTTAAGATATCTTTATGAACTTCTTGAAGCGTCAAAAGTGGTAGTTGCGTAGCTGTCAACGGAGAGTATAGAAAGCTCTCAGAAATCATCAAAAAGATCTTCATTTGAAGATGAACGAGTCTTACGGGTTTGGAACGACATGAGGGTGATTGACTAAATTTGATTTGCCTCATGTAAAAAAAAATCTTTTTTTACAAATTAGACTTTATGTGAATTCTAAAATTTGTCATTTTGAACTGTTCCCGGAGAAGCATGTGTTTTTGACATCTTTTTGAATCCTCCTGACTCTAGGCACCTTCTTTGTAAATTTATTTGTTTGTTTATTTGAAGTCTTCATCGCAGCCCCCACTGTGAGATTTAAAGTGGCCTGGGAGGAAGACCTGTGAGCTGAGCTCTCTGAAGATAAGTGCTTGACCATGATGCAGGCCTGCTCAGTCAACAGCACCTGATCCAATTCAAAGTTGTTCACCGCTTACATTACACTAAAGCCAGGTTGCATAAACTTTTCCCCTCTGTTTCACCAATGTGTGACAGCTGTAAGGTGGTGGAGGATACGGCTTCCCATGCTTTCTGGTTTTGCCCTATTATTGTCAGGATTTTGGTTTAGCATATTTGACTGGTACTCCAAGGCTAACAATAGGCCTCTTCCACCGGATGCTGAACTTGCTATCTTTGGCCTTTTGCAGCACACCGGCTGTCGGCTGATTTCTTCAGTGTTTACTGTACAATCGTTAACAGGGACTTTGGCATTGTTTGAATTATTTGTAGTGTTTTATACCCGTTTATTATTGTGGTATCATTGATTACCTAAATGGCATTTTAAAACAAACTAAATTGGTCGCTTTACATATTGGTCTGTTCCTGTATAAGTGGGAGGTGCTTGGATAAGAATATGTGGTTTTGCAGAGCCTGACTTTTAGAAGTGAAGATTATCTGTTATCATGTTTCTCATTGCTACTTGTGTCACTAGAACACTAGGGTCGATTTATGGGACACTTTAAAACCTTCAGATTGACATTGTGGTGACCTTTCAGTCAGCCCACAATAACCAACAATAACCATAAAAAATGGTCATGTTACCGGAGTTGTTCATGGCTATTCTGTTGATTTGTGCTTCTGAGCTTTGTGGATTGCAGAACCCTGCCTAGCAGTTACATCTTCAGTGCCTTTATGTGCTGTCTTCTGTTCTTCATAATCTTCCTTAAACAAAAGTGCCCTGGGACTGGCAGAATTTTCACCCATCAAGGCTAAGAAATGATTTATGAAAGCAGAGGTCCTGAGCTCCTAATGCAACAGAGCTGTAAATATCCTTTTGTTTTGAGCGTGAGGATCTGAGCGTCTGCTCCGTGTGACAGTGGGAGCGGGTCTGGAGGCAGTTTTGCTCGTGGTGTTTGGTAGAGCAGAGCGGAGAGCCTTCTGATGCTCTGAACTCTTTCATCAGAGACTTTCCTTTGAGATTTGTCGCTCTTGCGCTTACAAGTCAAAAACAACATTGAGCAGTGTAAAAATTTAACCCAACAGAACCGTCATAATTCAAAAGCTCAATGTCTTCTAAATAGACTAAACAGCTTGGCTACCATTTGATGGCAGTCTGCAGAGGCGCAGTGGTGAAATGTAGGACGCATTTGATTTGTGTTTCTCTTACTCAGGCTGTCCCTTGTTCACTCTACAAATGCATCTTCCCTAACTTTACCAGTATCTGTCGCAGTAAAACACGCTGTCAGTCAGTAAGGCTGTATCTTTTCTCACTATTTTCCTTTACGTAGCTTGTCTTTGAACCCCTGCCAGAAATAAAATCTCTCTACCTGCTCACATAAATGGGCCACTCAGCCTAACCATTTCCTGCAACAGTTCAGCATAGGAAAAAGTCTTGCTCATAACATTTACCCAGTGGACTGTTTTGCTCAAAACTACAGGAAGCATCTCTTTCTTTTGAATTATTCTTCATATTTAATTTTTTCTTGTCTGAATGTCATAAACACAAATGTGTCCCCTGTCACACCATTACATTTATTTCCTGTACTAATTATGCATTGATTTTTTTTTTTAGTTAGCCTACTTAAGTTATCATTGAAGCATCATGAGAATCAACTGTACATTTTAAACAGGGGTTTTCAACAAGGGGTCCTTTACCTGCCTGCATAATGTAAAAATATTTATGACATCATTAATGATTATTTTAATGGCACCAAAGTGTACAAATCCCAATAAGTATGTAAATACATTGATATGGTACTGTATGCATGTTATTGTAGACCAGGCTCAAAATGCAAGTTTATACAATATGTAACAACTCCATCACCATCATATTTACACATACATACTGTTAATCTCAAAAGTATTCAGGTCTCATATTTAATGAACTTTGCCAGTGATTCTCTTTCTAATAAATATTTTTCACTGTAGATGAAATCATATTAGTGTACCATACAGTTTCCTCTAGTAGGCTATTCCATCACAGTTCGGAGCAAAAACACATTTTACAGGCAAGTTGTGGCCCAACCATTTGTTTTGATTATACGTCTATTTTAGGAAAGTCAGGTGCAATTGCAACATTTTTATCAAATCTACCTTCCATATGTTGCTATAATAAACATGTATATGTGCCAACAGAAAGTGTAATATGAATAGATTAGCAATAAGAAAGCCTAAATAATAATATTGAATTTAATATGAGTTGGAGTGTATACATTTTTGAAGAACCTTCACCTAGCTCTTTTCTATACAAACACATGCGTTTACGCTCCTAAAAGAGCACAACACCATAAAAGCAATGTGCGCTACATTTCAGGATACAACAACATCCAATAGCTTTGTGTGAGGAAGATTCCTTTAAAAAATTCTCCTTTTCCTGTGTACACAGATAAAATAACAACATGGAGAGTTTGGAGCGACATGAGGGTGAGCAAATGTTGAAAAATGTTGACAGAATTTTCATTTTTGTGGTTAAATATTCCTTGAATGTGAATGGATTAGAAAGGCCTGTAGAAGTAGATAAAGAAGATACTGCAGTGATGCTGTGGTTTGCATAACCCTGGTGCTACCACGCACCCTACAAACACACAACACACACTGTCTATGCCCTCCTCCCCTCTTCAAATTACTGCAGCCCTCATGAGCAGGAGCAGCAAGGAGCATTACGTCACCCCTGCCGCTCTCGCAGCCTCGCACGCTGGACTGTGGCAGGTTCCCGTGGCGACCGTCTCCTCAGGATGCGCTGCACGTGCGCAGGATACGAGGGAGGGAGGGAGGGAGGGATGGAGGGAAGGAAGAATACATGCACCCTCGCTGTCGTTAGAGAGCACCGGAGCCAAGCCGCAGGCCAGATAGCCCACGGAATAAGAATTATAGCCTGGCCTCTGTCAGTTAATTACCCCACTTTGCAAAGTAGTCATTACACCCCCTCAGCTCTCTCCAGCTACTAATGGGCCAGATTTAATCTAAGTGGGTTAAACATGTAAATAAGCTATTGAAAAACTCACACAGTATAAACAAACACTAGATGATAGATGTATAAACAAACACTAGATGATAGATGGAACGATAGATAGAACAATAGATAGATAGATAGATAGATAGATAGATAGATAGATAGATAGATAGATAGATAGATAGATAGATAGACAGACAGACAGACAGACAGACAGACAGACAGACAGACAGACAGACAGACAGACAGATGATTGCTATTCACAGATTATAGAAATATATTTATATTGCAGGGGTGATCTTACTCCCCTTCCAGGCTATGAGATGATGTGGTCTGTTGAATTGTTTCTTGCTTTTAGTGTAGGTTATGGGTTAAAATCTTGCTTGACTAACAATTTTTAAAAACTGTACACTAATGTTCAAAAGTTTGCGGTCTGTAAGATTTGTTATTGTTTTTGAAAGAAGTCTCTTATGCTCACCTGCATTTGTTTAATCAAAAATACAGCAAAAACATTACAATTGTGAAATATTAGCTGTTTTCTATTTGAATATATTTTTAAATGTAATTTATTTATGTGATGGCAAAGCTGAATTTTCAGCATCATTACTCCAGTCTTCAGTGTCACATGATCCTTCAGACATCATTCTAATATGCTGATTTTGTGCACAGGAAACATTTCGTCTAATTCATATAATTATTATTATTATTAGAGATGGAGCATGTGCCTGATCTAATCTGGATGTTTACAGCTGAGTTATAGTAAAAAATAAAGAATAGGAAATCTTTCCCTGAGATCCAGTAGAATCTTTAGGCCTGTAATCCAAAGAATATTGTAATGTTGATCACTGTAAATGAAATGGTAACTGAATAGTTTATCTTGTCTTGGTATGCTGTGTCAGATTCAGCTGTGTAAACATGGCTAATCTGTTCCATTCATAGGAATAATATAGTGATTTTAATTATCTTTAATTATGAGAAATTATTCACAATCTGGATGGATCCAAATCTTGGGTCCAGATCTGGACTACAGTCTGCTAATTGGTGACTTGTAAGGCGCTCCATAGAGGACGTGACCACCACTAGGCACTCGCTCTGGGAGTGTCGACATCACACATTTCTGTGCTTTCATTCGCTGTTTAGACTAGTGAAATAAATGCCCATGGGTGCACATTCTCTGTTATGAATGTGTGATCTTACGCTATCAAAAAATATCTTTACCATTGATCATCCACTTTGTTTGGTGAATTGGTGTAGAGTGCCCATAATGTACAGCTCATCTGACTACAGATGGCAGAGAACAGTGAACCTGCAGCCTCGGTGAAATGAAAATAAAACTCACCTTTATTTGGACACAAATTAACACATCTTTGCACATTCATCATTTCACATGAGGACTTATTCAATAATTCATGGCTGTGGACCGCGATGGTGTAATCTTAGCAACGTGGTATTCTGCATTTTTACTGATGCCGTTTGAAAGGGACTGATTGGCACTTTATCTCAACCTCTCCTCTGCTTGCACTGCAACATTAGGATGACTGAAGGATGATAAAAAGGACATTATTCTGAAGCCTGTGTCTTGTCTTGATATGATTTGGGGTGAATATCAACCTGAGAGGTAAAGACAAGAGAATATTTACACTTGGGTTTCATTTAGACTTAAGGGAACTAATAAATTCAAAGTCTGTCTTGGTATCTCAGGAACAGTTTAATTCAGTGAGAATGTCAGATTTATTTGTTTGTTTGTTTTTCTGACAAGAGAAATAAATGTTTCAGTATTAATATGTGGGAGCCATATGCTGCTATTATACGCAACTCAATATTTTAACTGCTAAACATTTGAATTAATCATAGAGAAACATTAAACAAAAATGATCAACTGCATAAAAGTATTTTTCTAAATGTATATTTGGTTTCCTTTAAAACAACGATTTTCTATATTAATATACTTTAAAATGTAAAACCGTTCTGCTGCGTAATAATTTTGTGGAAACGGTGATACATTTTTCCAGGGTTCCTTGGAGAATGGAAAGTTCAAAAGAACAGCGTTTCTTTGAAATATAATACATTATAAATGTCTTTACTGTCACCTTTGATCAATTCAGTACATCCTTGCTGATTAAAATGGACCTTTCTTAAAAAAAAAAAAAAAAATCTTACTGACCTCAAACTTCTGACCGTTAGTGTATTTATTTATTTTATCATTAAAATGTTGTTAAGGCAAAGTGCTTTGACCCCCAAAAGCATTTGAATATTTAAGCCGTATGGAATATATATGAATATCTTTGCATTATATAACAAAATTTGAAATTTATATAATTGCCATTTATTAAAATGTATTATATTTTTCAAGTAAAATATTTCACAAAAACAATTATGTTACAGAGACAGTCCACTTAAAAATGAAAATTGTCATAATTTACTCCTTATGGCTCCCTCATGACATACTCTCTCATGTGGAACAAAAGACAAGATTTTGAACGGCAATGGGGTCCAAAAATGTAATTGTGTGGACTGAAAAACTCCACAGAAGAAAGTCATACACGTTTAGACCGATATGGGGGTGAAGCAAATAATGACAGAAACTTTCATTTTGGGTAAACTGTCCCCTTGTGAATTGAGTTGTGAATTGAGTGACCAAACACACTTTTTGGGGCTGCTGAACTAGTCTAGATAGTGTTTCAATATTAAGCTTTTACGTCAGTATCAATTTTAAACTTGAATGTAACAGCTTTTACTATGCAATGAATGATTCATTCAGTGAGGAGAGACTGGACAGTGTGTGTAATCTTTGTATTCTGTCTCACTCACTCATACAAAAAAGTGATCACTCCATCAGCTCAAGCGCACAATAACCATGGCAGCCGACTCGACAGCGGTAAAGACGGGCGTCACACACCTCTACTCACTGCTGGCTGCTTTACTGTACTCCATCTGATGCAGATGTCTTGTAAAGCCTCCTCCATTAAGCACAACCGAGTATTTTGGACAACATGATGGATAACATCTCACTCACTGGGCCAGTGAGTCATAACTATGGAAAGATGCTGTTCAGCAGAATTCCAAAGAGGCTGTTTTCCCTGAAGAGGAAATAAAACACAAGTCTCATCAAAATGAACCATGTCTCTTGAGTCACCGTTTATCAGCTTTGATCAGGGCCGGAGCTTGTAAACCTTGGTGTGGTGCGACTCACCAGAGGGTCGAGATTTGTAATCGCAAACAGATTCATTACAGGAGGGCTGCATGTGACACGCACTGGAGCGCGAGCCATTGACGGACACTTCCATGTGCAAGCTACTCCATTAGCCCACTTCCGACTGTGGATATTATGTAGTAATGAGATAAATGCATTTACATGCCTTGGTGAACACTTCTTATTCTGCATTTGAAACCAGTGTCCTATTGTATCTGGTTAAGAAGTGCCTCACTCACATGTCAAGATACATTTATAGCTGGTTAGCACACTGTAAGGACTGTTTCTTCTGGACACTTTTTAAAGTAATGAACTCCCAGACAACACACTTTTCAAATTCACTAGTTTATGTTATTTGTCTACTAACCATATCCAACAGTATGATGCATAATAGATGTGAACGTTTAGTCATTTCTGTCCTCTTTTTATTTACTTAATTTTAAAAGTCATAAACAGTTTACCTTAATTTTCACACCACAGTTTTACAGCTAGCATTTTGTCTCCTAAATGTATACACCTGAATGATATTTTTGTACTTTTGACATAATTTGACAATTACATATTGATTCGAAATATTCTGCTCACAAGTGATATTTACAATTATATTTCTTTGTTTTATTCGCACACTATGTTTCACTTTCATCTCAAGCTGTTCAGTGTTTCTCTCTCTTGGGTAAACAAGTACACTAACTTTTGATAAAACTTTATTAGTGTAAAATGTGTTGGTTTGGGTGGAAATGACTTATTTTACACAAATATTGAAATGATTACTTCACTCCATTCTTAAGATGTTTATAGTATGTAATATTGTATTTTATAATGGATTTTCATAGGTTAAGACTGAAAATGTGGGCCAGGTAAAACAATAAAATCTATACAGAAAAATTGAAAAGAGAAAAGACATAACAAAAAATAATTCTGTTATCTGTTACTTTCAATAAAAATGAACACCTGGCATGTGTCTGTAAGAAAACTGAACAATGTCATATTTACTTACATACTCCACATACATTCTGTGTAGTTCTATATGTGCTCCTGTTTCCTGGGTGGATTGACATGAATACTTAGATTGTGACGTTCAGCCATAACCGATGCTTCTCTCCTTTATTTCAGGGATGACAGCGGCTGCTTCTCTGGTGTCACTAGCCTGGGCTCTGGCCTCCTACCAGAAGGCCTTGCGTGATTCCCGAGATGACAAGAAGCCCGTCAGCTACCTTGCCGTCATCATTCAATTCTGCTGGCACTTCTTTACCATCGCCGCTCGCGTGGTGACCTTCGCTCTCTTCGCCTCTGTGTTTCAGCTCTACTTCGGCATCTTCATTGTGCTGCACTGGTGCATTATGACCTTCTGGATCGTACACTGCGAGACCGAATTCTGCATCACCAAGTGGGAGGAGATTGTCTTTGACATGGTGGTGGGCATCATCTACATCTTCAGCTGGTTTAATGTGAAAGAGGGACGCACCCGCTTCCGCCTCTTCATCTACTACTTCATGATCCTGTGTGAGAACACGGCCCTGAGCGCGCTGTGGTACCTGTATCGCTCACCACCCAGCACGGACGCCTTCGCTGTGCCCGCCCTGTGCGTCATCTTCTCCAGCTTCTTCACCGGCATCGTCTTCATGCTCATGTACTACACTTTCTTTCATCCCAACGGGCCGCGTTTCGGCCGCTCGGCCAGCCTGGTCCAGCTCGAGGACCCCACTGCTACCTTTATGCTGCCCCCCGAGGGTGCCACTAACTCCCTGCGCTCCAACCGCGGAGGCACGCTGGCCAGGGACGCTGACCGCGAGGCCAAGTACAGCGAGCGGGACGGCTGCGTGCCAGTCTTTCAGGTGCGGCCCACCGCGCCCTCCACACCTTCCTCCCGAGCCCCGCGCCTTGAGGAGACGGTCATCAAAATAGACTTGTGCAGGAACCGCTATCCTGCCTGGGAGAGGCATGTGCTGGACAGGAGTATACGTAAAGCCATCCTGGCCATCGACTCGTCTCCGACCCCGCCGCGCCTCCAGTATAAAGACGACACGTTGGTTCAAGAGCGTCTGGAGTACGAGACCACCTTGTAGCCTGCGCTGTGGAAACACACGAACATGAACACATTACCGTCCACTTGAATAAACAGCAGGACTGTGGCAATAACGTTTCTAGCGTACATAGCATCTAGCCATGATGTTGATTGTCATGGACAAACCAATATAGGCACAACATATTTGTGGACGGATGGAATAATCGATCTTTTTTAAGCCGTTCTCTCATTGCATTTTATTTTTTATTACTTCTGTCTTGTCAGGGAATATCTGGGTTTCTAAAATTCATTGCACTGGCTGATATAGACCACTAACCCCTCTCTCCATTCCAAGAGTTGATCGTCCTCGGGCCAACGTCTATAAACTGCGAGAGGACATCCAGAACACTTGACAGGTTGTCTCTTACTGTAACTGCAAAACAAAGGCCTTTCCCTTTGAAACCAAGCATCCAGTGCAATGAAACGGCCTCAAAACCGGCCGCACTGAAGAAACAGTGGTCCAAATATCAAATTAATGGTACACGCATAAAAAAAAATGCTGATTAGACTCGAGACGTCCTTGTTTAGGGTGCTGTAACCTATAAGTAGTGTTTCATCAGCGGCTCTGTACAGTACCAGTGCCAAACGCTCCGCTCACACTGACTTCACGCTGAACTGTGGCTTGACCACAAACTGTATATATAAACAGGGCAGCATTTCAACCATCTACTTGAATCCTATACAAAGAAAAACGCTGAGAAAAGAAAGTTTGTGACCATCACAAGAGTCCAAGCCACTTGGGATGACAAAACAGGTAGAACACATGCTCGTTTTCTTCTTTGGGAGACGACAATAGGCCAAGAGAACACTTCCTGGCAGCTCCCTTTGGCGATCTGGCCTCATTCGCCTCACCGCTGTGGGCTGACAAGGATCCGTTTGGCTCACAGCAAAGTGGAGGGCACAGACCACCAAATTCACAGTGTCCGCCAACTGTATTCGACAGAACCAGGGTGCACTTCATCTTCTAGGTTAAAGATACAGTGTTCTTCTAGGCTGGGTCAGGTTTTGGTGCGTCTATGTTTTGTGTGCCGTGTCAATACAGAAAAGCGAGTTAAAGGTGCACGTATACACAATAAACGGGGTCAGTTTTCAGTACCTCAATTCATCCGGAAAGCCGCCGAAGTGTACTATTCCAAACTCTGCAAGGCAATCAAGACTTTCTCCATGGGGCTCTTCAATTGCCAACTCACGGTCTACAAATCGAAGTGTCAGGGAAAAGTAGTCTGTGACAGAGCACAGACTAGCTAATGTGCTCAGAATGACACTCCGGGCCCTACCGTTCAACACATCACATCTGCCTAAAAGAGCACTGTATCTTTAAATCTGCCAAAAGCATCCTTTATATATGAAAGTGTTGGAGTTTTCAACTTTCCGTTCAGTTGCAAGTGCTTCTCTGTGTCTTTATGTCGAATATCCAAAGGCATTTATGGAGACGTGGAGGTGAGGGCAGAAAAAGAAAACAAGCACAAAACTTGTCACAGGAAGGAGTCTCAGCACAATGAAGGATTTATTCGGTTGTTGTTACACTTACGTTGAGAGACAACTTGAAATTTTACTGCGACAGAAGCTAGATGTGCCTGTTGTGGATAGGTTGAGATTTTGAAAATGTGTGGGGAAAAAATGTTGTTTTATGTGTAACATTTTATATACTCCATTTTCTTTTGGTTTTCTTTTGTTTTTTGATGGATTTTAAAGGTGTCTAGCAAAATATTTGATTTTCAAGGTGCACATTATTTTGCTTAATGCCATTTAAGTGGGTGGAGATGACTGATATAGGACATTTAGATTAGTTTTGCTTCAGTTGGTCAAATCTGAACTGTAATTTGGGTTTTATTGTAACTTTGAAAAACACTCCTGAAGTGTTGTAACGTCCCACCATCGGTGGCAAATGAACTGAAAGCATAGTTGTTGTAGCCCGCAGCGATCTGCACGCTTGCAGATGAAGATCCTAATTGTGTTGCAAATAAAAAAAAGAAAATAGAACAGAAAAAAAAATTATTTAGATGAGATCGTATAAATCTATAGCCAGTACCACAGTGAAACGTAGACCTGTATATTTTAGCTATTTTGCAATTTTCCTAACACGTCCTTTTTTCTTTTCTTTTCTTTTCTTTTTTTCAAACGTGTCTTATACTTTTATTTCTCTGTGTGATGGATGATGATGATGATGCTTTGTCTCTTGGCATAAAAATTCAAAATAGCCCTGTCCCCTGTAGTCAGAGCACACAAAAAACTTGTTAGCACACTTATTTAGCAATTTTCACATTTAAATTGCTCCACCACCTACACAAGAAGGAAACAGAGTGTTACATTGCACACATCTGTGCTATTACGTATCAATGATTTTTCAAAATCATTCCACTTTTTTTTAGTTTTCCCATAATACCATGATATTTTTGTTTCAGTGATACCCCAAGCATGCTGCATACTGTGTTTTGGTTCATTTGATTAAGAGGAGCTTACTAACGGCAACACTGGCTGTTGTTGGTGGGTTTTGGTGACATTCATCTTTATCCAGCCATTTTACAGGTGTGAGGCCTCGATCATTTTTTAATGTTGAAACATTACATGAATTTAAAACAGTCAATGCAATGCAATACGTTCAGCATAAGCGGAATGAATCAAGGTCTTTACCTAAAAGGCTGTGTGTGGGACTGATGTTTGGAGATGCTGAATTTACCACACATGCTAGATTATTAGCAATGATAATGGAACGGAAGTAGCTGCTGATTTTTCTTCCGTATTGTGACTCAAATGTAATGGATTAGTAAAAACGAAAAAATGTAGGACAGGACTTGGTCCTATACATTGGTTGTTGACTGGATTTTGCACTCAAAATGGAAGCAAGATGAACATAAGCGTGCACAGACTGGATTAAGCAATGAGTGGAGAAGTCTAGCATACGTCACCAGAGAGAAGTCTGTTGTTTCAACTGGAAGATCCAGTAATGACATTTTGATGAAAACTTTTAGTCAAAATAAAAGTAATAAAAAAGAAACCTATAAATGGATGAATTGTTTACAATAATATCTATAACATGGATTTTTGAAAATTTCATTCCTACTTTAATAATAATCTGGCAGGGAGTGTGAATTTGGCCCAACATCAAGAAGCTATTCACGCAGTTTGCATTTTAAAGGGGTTCACTTCATACGTCCTAGTTTAACATGGACTACATGTTGTACATGACAACATTTAAGCTAATCATAATGTTACAGAAACTATGTATTTTTGTTTTGCACTTCCAGCTTTATGTGTTATCAGTAAATCTGATATCATAGCCCACCATTTCTTCGCTCTGGAAAGACTTTAATTCATACCTGTAACCTACCTCAAAGCGGTATTTTAAACAGACCACTCTCCAGCTCTGGTTGTTGATGTGGCTGATATGAAGGAATTTATTGCAATGGAGTCCCAGTGGATGAGCGGAGGAGTTGAAGGCTGTTCTGTTTATTGCCAGTACATCAGTAGAGCTCAGCTCAAATCTACAGGACTTATTTTACAATTATTCACAGCAGGAGAACATTGAATTCATGCAAGCTAGTTCAGTTTTATTTGCCTTAACCGACGCTCGCCTTTTTGTGGATCTTTTATTCATGACATTTTCTGTTTGTTTCTTTTGGTTTAGTTTTAGTCATGCATATGATGCTCCGGTTACTGTCGTGCTAGTATAATGACGTCGCATTATCGATTAGTGTACTTACTGTGCTTATACTGCAAGGAGACACAAAAAGAAAGCAGACTGCGACGAAATAGCATATGCAGACAAACAATCAAAACGTCGACCCAAATTGTCACGGGTCACAGGCCGTACTGTTACACGATTGTGAGCATTTTTAATTGTAATATCAGTTAGCGAAAACTGAATGACTCGAAGAGCTGAAATGAAGTGGCACTTGCATTTTTTGATTCATTGGAGAAGCTTTCTTTTGTTGAATAAACAAATTGATGATCCTCCCTCACCTGTAGACATAGATGCTTAGATAAACTAGAATACCATAGACGGAGGAAAAAAGACATTTACATTTAGATAAATGATAATCGGTGGTTATTTATAAAGCACGATATTAGTACAAGCACAGTAATTGAATGAACTCGGTGGTGTTCGGTTCAGCGTTCATGTATGATGTACAGACTTTACTGGTATCTCAGTTACAATGGAAGTTCCATAGTGACTTGCAAAAGGCTATTTAACTGTAAATAAATGTATGCAAATATACATGTGTAAAAGAACATTCCTTTCTGAGTCCTGATCGTGAAGGGTGTCTATTGACTAGAGATCGGCAGTTATATGACGTAATACAGATAAAATAGTGTGGTGTATGTGATGTATTAAATGACATAAAAAAGAGCAAAAAACAAACAAAAAAACTGCTTATTATTGGTCTCTTAAGTTGTATCATGTGATGAAAGTCTGAAGTGCGTAAAATGCATCAAATCTGTTATCTGATTTTCTTGTAAATTGAAGAGTAAAAAAAAACAAAAAGAACGTTACATTTTTTGTACATATTGGATTTTTGTAAATTTTTATTTGATTCTAATGCAACACAAAGTACCAAATTCATTTAATAAAGTACACTGTGGTCATTTTATTAGACTTCCTTGCAAACTTCTTTCGGATTTGCAGTTAATGTGTGAATAAGGTCCATTTGAATTTCCGCGACTATTTCAAGGTTGGAAGAAAAAGCAATGGTGATGACGAGCAATGCAGCTTTGTCTGTCACAACAAATGCTTGGTGATTAGTTTGTCTGAATATGTATTCTCACAACTCGTATGATTTAAGGTTTCACTCCTTAATTAGAAGAGACTCTTGGAGAGGCTGAAGGAAAATTAGGAGCATATATGATGCAATACAAAATTAAATCATGAAAAAGTAGTAAATTATTATTACTTTCCAAGAGTTTTTTGGGGGGGTTGGGGGGATTTACAATGGAAGCACAGATGCTGTAAGTCAATACCAAACCAGTTTTATAAATAGCAATGGGGCATTTGCATATCATGCACCAAACACCGGATGTGCAAAGAGATCATAAGACTGTGACGAAGACTGTGCTCATGCTGACATTTGATCTTTGTCACACACACACACACAATACATTTTCTCCCAGAGGAGCACAAAAGTGCATTAAAACGGTTTTACCAACACTGAATCCATAGGAATATGCAGTTTTATTGTGAATAATAAAATCTCTTATGAAATTATACATTTACAACCATTTATTTACACACTGATCAGATTTGATAACTGCTTGAAATAGCATTTATTGTAAGTCCATAAATTTCAGGAATGTTACAAAAAGCTTATTGAATTCTGAAAGCCCTCTATAAAATCATTAGCAGTTGCATACTTATTTTTATTATCAATGTTGTATTAAGCTCTGAGAGCAGGGCAAACCAGTATCAACTGATGCTTAAATAGACAGCAGTTCACCTCTGACAGTTAATACAGAGATATTAGACTAAAACGTGTTAAGTATTCAACAAATGTTCAAGCATGTATCTCTCATCACTATTAAGTGTGCTTGTAAAATTCCCCAAAAAATCACAGTATCCACAATTTTGAATTAATTCCTTCAGATAGGTAATTCACGAGTTAGCCTGCTCCTTCAGTCCTAAATGAATTTGGATTGCTGTCCTCGAACTCCCTATAACGTTTCTATGTGGGAGAATGAGAGAAATAGAGGAAACGCTCGTAATGATTATTGACAGGACTGAATGATCAGGCTCCTCCCGAACCTACATTTATTTATATTATCGATTTGGACAGAATGCGATTTTATTAAAAGGAGATAAAAATACTAACCAAAGGCTTTGTGGTCAAAGTTTTTGGCAGTGGTCCTTTGATTAAAACCAAAGTGTGCAAATTAAAAAATATATATATTAATAATAATAATAATATTCACACACACACAAAAAAAAAAACACACTTTAACATGCACAAGACTACATGTAACCAGATATTACAAAGACACGCACCATTATTTGATATGCAACATTGATATATATGCTGATCCGTCCACTATATCATCAGTAGTTACTAATCTCATGGTGTAACAATATCATATAATATCTCCAATATTCAGTTGAATTATGCTTGAACTTGAAGCATATTTATACGTTCAGTCTGAGAAGGCAAGTGTGCTAATCTTCTTTGTGTTCCCTTTGGAATCGCTCCAAAAGAGCTCGGAGGACGTTTCCAGGTATCTTCTGGTGCTTGTCGATTAGTGCTTGAACTGCCTGTTGCACCTGAACAGATGGGTTGGATTGAAGAGAATACACTGAATATGAGATCTTTACAAAGTCAATAGTTAAAACAAACCCCGACTCAACAGATGCATGAATTGAACATGTGACAATCTTCACTGTGAAACTAAAAGGTATTATAGGTTGACAAACGTTATAGGAAAATGACGGATTTAAAACTCAAAATAAAATCTCAGTGTGTCAGAGTTGAGTGTGTGCGTATCCATTCAAATATTTGGGGTCAGTATATTGTTGTTTTTTTACTTTCCATTCAACATGGATGAATTTAATTGATCAAAAGTGACACTAAAGACATTCACAAAGCAGACCGTGGCACAAAAGCCTCATCTGTATACATTTACATGCAAATTTAGTGACTACCGATCGAGTCCTAGAATGAGGTTATAGGAGCATCTCTAATAAAAAGGTATACAACTTTAAAACCCTACTTAGACATCTCCTACATCCATTCTGAAAACAAACATTTCATCAAGTTTTAGAGAAGGTTGTTATTACCTGATGATAGCATGTGATGAAATGAGGGGACAGACTCGGCTACTGTTCTTATGAAAGGATTTTTCTTAAACATTATACACCAAACTTTATTCACTCATAGATACCAATCTGAGGTATCCTTTATTATACAAGCATTCTCTCACTTTGCAGACTCAGTACACCTGCAAATGTGATGAATGGTGATCACCACTCTAGGGTGGAACGTGCCCTTAGGGGACGGTGTAAACGAATGGCACTAATGTATGTTGTGTACTCAACAATAGGTCAGGACTTGTCGGGACAGTCTAGAGGTTAGAACCTCTTGTAGATTTGCAAAACACCAGCTCAGCAAATACAACAAAAAGTCAGACCTTTACAGGACTAAAGAGTTACAAAAACAAACCTAGAGGTCTAAGGAGTCCTACCTTTTCAGCCAGCTCAGCTGCATTGAGTTTGGGGTCGTATGGAATGGGGTCACCCAAGTAGGTGCGAAATTTGACTGGAAATCCTCCATAGATCGGTGCTATCGGCAGACGAAACCTCTCATACACCCATCGGTAAAATCCTGAAGGAATTTGGAGATGAATTGAAGATTGACTCATTTAACTCTTTCATAATGGTATGTAATCTATTTAGAGTACTATTTATAACTGTGAGGAAAGTTCAATGTTTTCTGTAAGACTCACTTAATGTTCCAAGAGAGCGAAATCCCTCCCTCAAGTTTTGAGTAAACATTGGTATAACTGGCTGTAGGGACAAAACAGACTCTGTATAAAAGGAGTATAAAAGGAGAAGAATAAGAGGGACAGTCATTTACCACTTTAGAGTCAATGGCCACTTGTGCAAATCCTTTGCGTTTGCCCCAGATCAGAGGGTACGTCTCATCGCTGAACAGGGCCTCCCGTACTCCTCCAGGAGAGATGCCCAGAAGGTGGCCGTTCCGCAGAGCCTTCACACACTCCTCCTGCGGTCCGTGGATCACACTAAACACTTCCAAGAGGAGCTTAAACCCTGCCATGGCCATTACACAGATAATAGAAGCACAATTAATTCTAGTAAAATTGAAAATCTCACCAGAGTGTGTGTGACCTTGTTGACCATACTGAATGTAAAATATAGAAAGGACAGACTAACTTCTGTCAGGGCATTGTAGCAATATTTCTTGATACACATTTATATTTAGGTTTAAATGAAATTATTTGTGTTAAAGACAAAATGAAAATGTTGCTATTTTAAAAACTAATTGCAGATAAAGTTTTAGGACATGTTTTGTCCCAAAATTCAGTGAATCACAATGAAATTAGGTTCTGAGTAATGACTCTGTCATGAGCAAAATGAGGCTGACTGATCACTTCATTACAGTATGTAAGTTGTTTTTACCTGGGACCTTGAACAGAAAATGATCAGCCACCGAATGACAAGTTCTTCCCTTCTGAATGATAAGACTTGCCAAGAAATAATAGTAGTCTATAGGAATCGCCCCATGATAGTAGACTATGAGAGCAGGTCCTTCATCTGGAATCTTCTCTAAACCATGGATTTCATAACCTGTCACAAAATGTATACTTAATTCAACATTTGTTTGTGAAGTACAACACATTGCAACACTTGTGTGTCCAAAAGTGATTGTAAAGACATTTATAATGTATAAGATTTCTATTTCAATGATCATGGTTAAGCAGCTCAACGGTTTTCAACACTGTTGACAACGGAATGAAAATGTTTCTTGAGCACAAAATCAGCATATTAGAATGATTTCTGAAGGATCATGTGACACTGAAAACTGGAGTAATGATGCTGAAATTCAGCTTTGACATCACAGGTATACATTTGTAGCGTATCTGGGCCGCGTCAGGGTGAATCATCCATTCCAACACTGGGAACCATTCTAACCATTGACCGGTGTCTAATAATTCACCAGCTCAACGCCAGAGAGTAGAGTAGATTGCCTTTTTGACACTTTTCATGGGTCCTCATACCAATACCAGAACATCCCACACCTTCCCCCAAGCTCTGGGTCCCAAGTAGGGTTGAGTACCGAAACTCGGTGCCAATAGGGAACCGGTTCCGACGTAAACGGTAGTAACCAGACCGAATAAGAACGACAATTTCGGTGCCTGACTTAATTAGGCACACACACACACACACACACAAACACACGCACAGTCTCTTCTGTCTCGCAAGCGCGCTCTTGCTCGCAAGGTTTGGCTGCATTTCACGTGTAAAATTACGCGTCAGAACGCCCTCTGGGTGTGCCGATAGTCTGAATCCCATATAGAATCAAGCCAATTCATTGGCTAATGGGGCGGGCGCCACCTCGACGCACTTACGTCGTCATATTGTGTTGGCGCGCGCGCGCCATCTGCTCCTCAGATTTCTCTGCCGAAAAAGGAAGCTGGTCGCAGCGCGAGGAGCTTGGCAGCGTCTCGTTCCCTATTGAGAGAACATAGGTTACACCAGTAACCAGATATGTTATCTTTCATAGGTTCACTCAACGCTGCGTAGCTAAGAAGCAGTGGATTTGTAGGCTGCTGTATCACGTGCCGTTTGAACTGACGCGCTACAGCGATCTGTCACATTTCAAAGAGCCAAAAAGTTATTTATTGTGTGAATCTCGTAAAAATATTGACAGAATCTGACAGCTGTGGATTTGTTCCATATCAAAAGTAACCTTCTCTGTCTTGTCTGTCGGTGTCCTCTTTGTCTGCGATTTTTCTCTGCGTGAGAAAATGGATGTGTGGCGTGAGAGCGTGTGAAAAGGGTCAATTGCGTGAGTCTCACGGTCAATGCGTGAGAGTTGGCAGCTCTGCTAGTAATCTCTATTAATCTCCAGTATTATTACATTGTTTGATACAATATTGTTTTATTTGATATTATGTAAATGTGTAAAATGTAATGTAAATTTTTTTATTTTATATTGGTTTTATTATTACCATATGTTACTTGTATTTATATTGTTTAAAGGTTTAAGTTAATATTGTGTCCAGTTTGGCCCTGTAAATAAAAGGGTATTATTTTTTGATAAAGTGTGTTTTCTTAAGTACCGTTTCAAGAACCGTTTAAGCACTGGAATCGTTTAAAAAATACCGAGTAGGTAATGGTATCGATAAAACCAAACCGATACCCAACCCCAAGCTTCAAAGAGATCTTAATCGGCCCT
The DNA here is from genome assembly GCF_029890125.1 of Rhinichthys klamathensis goyatoka. Taxonomy (NCBI): domain Eukaryota; kingdom Metazoa; phylum Chordata; class Actinopteri; order Cypriniformes; family Leuciscidae; genus Rhinichthys; species Rhinichthys klamathensis. The sequence goes on along the minus strand of NW_026606664.1, from coordinate 5,713,603 downwards.
CCTAGGAGGGTATGAGACCTCTGCATGTCACAGACACACACACACACACACACACACACACACGGACGGTCCTTAAACTTCATCCTATAAGACATTACTAAGGGCGTTTTCACACCTGAAAGTCCGCACCAAGGTCCGAACCAAAGTTCACGTTTTGATACATTTTATACTTTCAGAAAGTTTTGGTTTGGTTTCACACTGCAATTATGCGAGTGCACTAAAGAACTTTACGTGACATACTTACGTCCTGTCGTCATCATCTATGTGCTGCATCTTGACATTGATTGGTTTTGTAAATGGACGTGCGTCTGACGTCAGCGTGTTGTCAATTCAGCGGGTAACTTTGACAACATGAATGAACAGACACATATCGTTGCAACTATATTGTTATTTTTATGGCATAATTACCTGCAGCACCAACTATACACAAGGCTAGTTCAAATTCGCGAAATGAACGTCCTCGTCGTGCGAACATTTTATCGTCGCCGGCAGGAAAGGAGGAGAAGACTGCAAGTTGACTTCTTATTATGTCATCAGACCATACTTCAATTAAAAACCTCGTCTCCTCCTCTCCCCATGTGCTACCACGGCTCATTTTTCCTGCCACCTTCTGTTTTTTCAGCTATGCGGGAACCACCAGAACTTCCTGTAAAAGGTCTGAAAGTCCGAACCACACAGAAATGCTTTCACACTAGAAACGAACCAAACCTTTGTTCAGTTTGATCCGGACCGAGACTACCTCTTTTCGTCGGACCACATTTCATCTGTTTGGTCCGGACCGTGGTCCGGGGTAGGTTTCACACCTGTAATTTTGATTCGGACCAAACTGAAAAGTCCGAAAGTCCGTACCAAACAAGGTAGATGTGAAAGGGCCCTAAGATATATTCGATATGTTTTTAGGCTTGCCTGCGTGCCCAAGTCATAGTGGGGTATCTGTGATGTTATCGTAGTATTAAATGACTTATAAGTGCTTGTAATTATGCATTGAGATGTATCTTGGTATTCCTATTATTCGTATATGCCTTATTTGATACCATCTTGATTCTCTCTGCCTCACGGAGTTAGACACATACAGGAAATTACAGTAAAATGTATGATTCTATGTACAACAGCTTTCTGGTTAGAAATTGCATCTTTTAACAAGGCCATAAACTATGCAGATGAGCCGCTTTGACAGGACAAAGGAACATCTTCTCGCTCACAACTCTCGAAGGTGATTGGCCGTTCACCCCAAAGGAGGTGTGAACTCCATTGTCCTCAAAAGGATGGAACGCCAGTTCCTCCCTCTCTTCAACCTCTTCAACTCATCTCTTCGAGACCTTCTCTTCAGTCCATTAGTTTAGTTTTGTTTTCCCGTTTCGTATTCTACTTTGTTCATTTCCACAGACGAGTGAAATGAACTTAGCCTGAATTATTTTTCTTTCAGTAACTTCACCTTCAAGGGACCTTTAAATCTGCCGCGGCTCCGTACACTCCGGAAGGACCACGGAGAACACGTGACGCTCTGAAGGAACGACACCCACGCGCCTTCTTTATTCAGCCACACAAGAGAACCATACGTGCAAGTATTCGTTTTATCAAGCTTTTAATGCGTTTAAGATTTGTTTACCCAATTTAGGGTGATTTGATATCTTGTGGCTCGTTTCCACTGAGTGGTACGGTAGGCTACGGTACAGTTCGGTTCGGTACGCAATTATTTGCGTTTCCACTGTCAAAAGTTGTGAATGGTACCAAAAAGCCGAACCGTACCGTACCACTTTTTGGGTACCCTTCCGTTGGGGTACCTAGCACAGTGGTACGGTACTAAAGGGTGGAGCTAGACTCACTGCAGGACGGTGATTGGTTGACAGAGTATCGTCACTTGCGCGTGCTACAAGGGCATTAGAAGCATACAGTTGAAATATAATACTACTGTTATTGTGTCACGAAATGTAGTTTTAAGAGTTCCCTTTCGAACGGTCACTTCGTATTGCGTAGCTATACGCAGTGGGGAAACTCCTTTTCCTCGATTTACTGAAGCCTATATGTAAAACGCATTTGCAGCTGCATAGGCTCATAGGCTGTGCTGCAGCAACTGCACATCCAATGGCGCGGGCAAATCTGACGCACGACCAATAAGCTAGCCCAACGTCAGAGCCCGTCGAGGGGGCGTGGCCCAGCCTATATAGACCCCCGAATTCGCCATTATAGCAGATTTTACTCCTTCAGCGACAGTGCACATGTCCCTGAGCTTTTTACTGTAGTATTCGCCGTCGAACAAGCCTTTCAGCCTGAGCGAGCTTCTCTTCAGCAGACTTTGCCTGCACGTCGATTGTCTCCTGACGCCGTCTCACCTGTGGCTATCCGGCGACATCCTATATCCTTTGTACTATTATTTGTAAGATTTCTTTTCAGTATGCCTCGTTCATCCTGCGCCACGTGCGGAGGCCATCTGCACGAGGCAGACCAGCACACGAGCTGCATTTCCTGCCTGGATGTCGACCACGCAGAGAATGCTCTCTCTGCCGGCGGATGTGAGGCCTGCGACAGCATGCCTATCTCCGTGCTGCGCAATCGGCTAGTTCTCTCCCGGGACGGCGAGGCCGCTTCAACCACGCTTTCCATTCCGAGGAAGAAGAAGCGTCGCAGCCAACGGCAACCGGAGGGTATGGAGATTTGTGAACGCACGCCGGCCGCGTCCCCGCGTGTTTCACTTTCTCCGACTCAATCGCCATCACCGGTCCTGTTCGCAGGAGACCAGCCTATATAGTCAGTCAAACACTCAGTATGTGCACAAATCACATTATAAGGGTATCAGGTCCCCCTATGTTAGGCGGTCCCCCCCATTCAGTGTGTCACGCCCTAGCCACACGAGTGATGGCCTGGCAAGCCATCCCTGGTGTGTCGAGTTGGGTCATAAACACTATAAAGCGAGGCTACTCGCTCCAATTCGCTCGCAGACCCCCGAAATTCCAGGCGGTTATCGAGACATCGGTGAGAAGCGGCGTGAATCACGTGCTTCGCACCGAAGTTCAGGAATTATTAGCAAAAGGAGCGATAGAGTCAGTCCCCGCCGCGCTAATGTATTCGGGGTTTTACAGCCGCTATTTTCTAATTCCAAAGAAAGACGGCGGGCTCAGACCCATACTAGATCTGAGGCGTTTGAACAGGGCTCTCATGAGACGGCCTTTCAAAATGTTAACACTCAAACAAATTCTCGCGCAGGTTCGCCCGGGGGATTGGTTTGTTTCAATGGATCTGAAAGATGCATACTTTCATATTCAGATCGACCCTCGTCACAGGCCATTTTTGAGATTCGCCTTCAAGGGGAGGGCATATCAATACACCGTTCTGCCGTTCGGTCTGGCTCTGGCACCTCGTACATTCACGAAATGTATGGATGCAGCGCTCTCCCCGCTGAAAAGCCAGGGAGTGCGTGTGCTGAATTATCTCGACGACTGGCTGGTGCTAGCGCAGTCGAGAGACGAACTAATAGTTCACAGGGATTTGATTCTCAGCCATTTAAAATGCCTGGGTCTCACAATCAATGTTGCCAAAAGCGAACTGAATCCCAGCCAGACTGTGGTCTTTCTGGGCACGGTTTTAGACTCGGTGACAATGAAAGCGCGGCTCACTCAAGAGCGCGCGCTCTCTGTGCAGACACTGGTAGCCGCATTCAGGGCGCGCGAGCGCGCGCCTCTGAAGAGGTTTCAGAGACTGCTTAGTCTAATGGCAGCTGCATCATCAGTACTCCACATGGGATTACTGCACATGCGCCCGCTGCAGCACTGGCTGAAACGCCGTGTGCCAACCCATGCATGGCAGTCAGGCAGCCTGCGCATTATGGTGAATCAGGGGTGTTTGAGAACACTGATTCCCTGGCGGGCTCAGGACTGGTACCGCAAGGGGGTGACCATGGGGATAGTTTCCAGGAGGAAAGTGGTTTTTACAGATGCATCCAACATGGGTTGGGGAGCGCTGCACGAGGGCAAGCCTGCCTCTGGCCTCTGGTCGAGCACGGAGCAGAGCTTACATATCAACTGTCTGGAAATGAAAGCAGTTGGTTTGGCCCTGAAAGCTTTTCTGTCAAACCTCAGGGGTCACCACGTCTTGGTCCGTACAGACAACGTGTCTGTGGTGGCCTACATAAATCGCCAGGGTGGCATCAGGTCAGGCAACCTGTATGCTATGGCGAGGGACCTCCTCATGTGGGCACAAGCCAATCTGAGCTCTCTGAGAGCAGCGCATGTCCCGGGCGTCCAGAATGTGGGCGCGGATATGCTCTTGTAAGGCTGGTGCCGGTATGTCTGATCGACCCCTCAATGTGACAAAAGGCCCTCCTGGGAATTAACACTTGAACTATCCCTTGAATATGTAACTCCCTCTTGCATATGTAACAGGAACTTTGGAGACGCAGCACACAGTGCAGTTCACACTTCACCCACACTATCTCCCCCACATCCCCCTCCTCCTCACCTGAAATACACTGAAACCTTATGCAATGTTATGTGTGTACAAAAATGTAACTACTCATGTTTGGTGTCTTTTGATGTGTCACAATGCGCCTGGTGACATGGTCTCATTCTCCCAACTATGATGAAAAGATAAAAGAAGTTATGAAATGTGAGAAAAGTGATGTGTCCCATAATAGCCTCATTCAGACTACCTCCTGTATGTAAAATCAGGCAGACCTCACAGTGTGGGCCCCTGAATAAACAACCAAAATCTAATTATAATGACAGACATCACCATTTGGTAACAATTGAATTATCTGGGTATATAAGGGAAAAGAGCAGAAAAGTTCGGGGAGTCTGTAGGTTGACTGCCCGCACAATCGCTGTGTGTAACTCTATTGACAGGTAATATTTTCTACAAATTCTGTGATTTCGGAATCATTGTGATGAAATGTTTTAACTGACGATTTTATCCTTTTGAATTGGATTTTGAATTATTGCTTCATTACCTGATCAATAAATTGTAAACGTTTGATTTTATTCTGAGTGACTCTGAAAGACTGTTTATTCCCTATATTATTGGATTCGTATATTTCCACATCTTTCGCGTCAGTTTAGCGACGGCTAATATTCCGATACCATTTTACGTGTACTTGAACGAGGGGGCAAGCTATTTCCGACTAGAATCAGCAAACGCTGTTTTAATCAACCTAGGTTCGGGTGTGTCCATATCCACTGTTTTAAGTTAGTGATTACTTTGGATAAACGTGCGTGGTTTACAGACCACGGGCTTGACCTGAAGCCATCTTAAGAGAAGTTGAGTTGATGAACTGTTTCCTTTTATGGTGGTCAATCGTCCCTACTAAAGTAACACATTAATTTAATTTCTAGAGGAGGCGTTCAAGGGGACTTGTATATATATATCTTTGATTGTACGTGTGAATACGGCAGATCCTAGATATTTAGTCAAATTACCTCTGAATTGGTTATTGGAACTGACGGGAGTGTGTCGTGCGGCCTTTGGAGAAGGACTGCTGAGCGATATAGTTTCCTGATTGCGGATAAACTAAAATCAGTGTTGAAAAGAATAATCAAACATTCGCTAACGTTTAATGATGCACGGATATCATTAAAACCTATTCATTTTATGGAGTCAGATGAATTAACGAGTCAATACATTTGAGAAAATATATTGTATTTAATCTTGTTGTGTTGCGTGAAAGGAAAGGCAAGAAATACGCAGAGTAACCTTCTTCCGCTGATTGGATGCCGCATTTGGACCAATCGAGCCGGACTTTACACTCTCAAGGGGCAACACTCCCCTAGGCGAGTGGTCCCTGAACCCTCAGACGGTCAGACTAAAGCCTGTTTTATGCTTCTGCGTCGAATCGACGGCGTACCCCCGCAGACCTCTCTGCGTCGCCGCGAACCCCTCTCCGACCCCTCCGCCGTAGCTCGACGTGCACCTCCAAAAAATTGTAACTACGCGTCGAGGCGACGCAGACCACAAGGGCTGTGATTGGTCAGATACATCATTTCGGGAGTGAAGCTTTTCCAGTTTCCCCCTCCCGCTATACCGCCATTTTTAAAGTGACCACTGCACTGTTTGTTTTAACGATATCAAGTTGAGGAACATTTGATTCTTCTGCGATTTAACATTTGCAATAAAATCATTTGTTGTTCAACGTCGATTAGCTCCAGCTGCAACAACATTCTCTCTCTTTCGCTCGCCATTAGGCTCGTTTCCATTACAGATTTGCGCAAAACTTTTGCGATTTTTTTTCTTTATGTCGATAAAAAACTATTGCGAAATGACGGCGTTTCCATTAACCGATGTTATGCGACTTAAACGTCTTTTTTTCCTCTCGCCATGCCAAAAATCATGGTAACGGACGTTGGTAGGTTTAACGTTATAGCCTATATCAACTTTTATTCAAGACACAGAGGTCCAGAGACAACACAGTACAGATATAAATGTAAACAATTAAGAATGATGCGGATGAGGCATCATTTATAGAACATATAGCTACAGGCTTCGGGTCCAATGTTTCCAAAAGCAAGATGCTATACCTTGTGTCACTATAGCCACCGCAGACATTATTATTAATGGAAGGAGACGTGGTGTGTTATCCAAGCATTGATGGCAGGGAAAGGAGTTCTCCCTCATTTCTGCTCCGAGGTCTTGATTGTGGCCTTTCTTTGAGGTTTAGAGTCCAGTATGCTATTCCTGTAATTGTTTCTTTTATGAATTTAATAAAGAACTCTGTCTCGTATTAATTCCAAACGGTCAGTGTAGCAGCCTACTTTTGGGTCCATTCGTTTTCCCTTTTTTAACCCGTAATTGCAAAACGAAAAATGAACGGTTGTTGTATTTTTTTTTAAACGCAAAGTTAAACACAAACTTTTTAATTTGAACTGTACACCAAATGCTGCGCAAAAAAAAAAAAAAAAAAAAAAAAATAGACGAAATTTAAGATAGCCTATTTGTTTATGATTTTTTGCTCCTTTATTAAACATTTAAAATATTCACAAATTAATATGGAAAACATGTAGATTTTACTGGTTTTCTAAGGCCAAATTAGAACCTGGAAATTATATTTTTCCCGCAGTGCTGAATGAAAGACCATAACCACTACAGAAAGGTGATTTATAGGTTATAATAAATGTGTCTGAAAAAATAACGAGGCATTTTAATTGTTTATTAATAAACTATTGTTTTCTAAATCAATGTCGGCTAAAAACATCTCCATCTCCGGATGCACCTTTAGAGAGAAATGCACCTTTCATACGGATTACATAATCAGAAGCTTTCGATTCGAATTTGTTTGTTTTAAAGTGGACATTTCAAGCTTTAGCCTACATAGGCTATATTTTGTTTCAGTTCTCACGCTTCAGTTCACGGAGACCATGAAAGCGCGCCTGATTGTTTTGTTTTATTTTACAAAACCACAACGTTTTCTTGTTATTGTGAGTTTACGCAAATACAATTAGTTGCGAATAATGTAGGCTATTATTATTTTCTGTATGACCAGAAATGATAGAGTATTTTAAGTTGTTTCCACTGTTGATAGGGAAATGCAAGTGTTCGCACCAGCGCGCCTATCCCTGCCATCCAGTGCGCGCTCCGCTTAAACACTTGAATATGCGTCAAAATCTTGTGTTTATTTCTGATAATCTTAGCCCCGTATTATATTATTGTCCAACTCAACCTTTATTTTGAATGAGATGTGACGAATTGCTTTGTTCATTTTTTTGGATAAAAGCGTCTTCTACATAGGCTATGTAGCCTAATAAATGTTATAATAATGATGATAATTATTATTATTATTTGTGGACACGGACCCCAAACACACCGCGTCTTCTAAATCAGGTGACTGTAAATGCGCAAAACCTTCCATTGCAGTTTTGCTAAATATTCCTTTTTCGAATTGCCTGAAAAACCTCCTCATGCGAGCATAAAATCTTTTTTTGCGATAAACGGGAGTTTTTGCGAAATGGACGTGGTTCCATTGTGCGTATTTTCAATTCGCAATTTCAATTTACGCAATTTGAAGGGTAATGGAAACGAAAGCGGAACCGGCGCACGGAACCAAAACAAACTAGCAAAAAGATTCGCGAAGCACACACCCCCTAGCCTTCTGGCGGTGAAATACACCGCGATGCAACGCAACCTGACGCAGAACCATAAAACGGCCACGACGCCGTAGGAGTGACGGCGTAGCTACGCCGTGGAGTTGACGCAGAAGCATAATGAGGCCTTAATATGGGAGAGGTTCGGCGAGGCCGAAGTCGACCTTTTCGCCTCGAGAGCCAACACCCACTGGAGGGTGTTCTTCTCGAAAAACAGGGATGCGCTGGCTCATCTCTGGCCCAGCCGCCCCCTTTACGCGTTTCCCCCCGTCTCGATGATCCCACAGGTTATCGAGTGGGTCAGGGAGAGCGGATGCCCAGTCCTTCTGGTGGCTCCTCTCTGGAAATCCAGACCATGGTTTCCGGAACTGGTTCAGTTGTCAGACACGACCCCCTGGCCTGTTCCGATGAGGAAGGATCTCCTCACACAGGCCAACGGAACGATGTGGCATCCCCGACCCGATTTATGGGCCCTCCATGTGTGGCCCCTAAACGGGTATCCGGGGACCTTCCTGACAGGGTCTTAAGCACTATCTCTGAAGCAAGGGCCCCGTCTACTCGGCGCCTTTATGCTTTAAAGTGGTCGGGTTTTTCCAGCTGGTGCTCGAGAAATCGTATTGACCCAGAGTCATGTGAGGTTTCGGTGGTGCTCTCCTTCCTGCAGGAGCTACTGGACGCGGGCCGCGGGCCGCACCCCGTCCACGCTCAAAGTGTATGTGGCAGCCATCACAGCGCATCATGCTCTGGTGGCTGGCCAATCACTAGGAAGGAATGACCTGGTGGTAAAGTTTCTGAAGGGTGCTAGGAGGATTAACCCCTCCAGGCCCCCTTCGGTGCCGCCTTGGGACCTCTCCACGGTCCTTAGGGCCCTGAGGGGACCACCTTTTGAGCCGCTCCAGTCGGTTGATCTAAAACCACTTTCGCTAAAGACTGCTCTCCTGTTGGCATTGGCATCTATCAAGCGAGTGGGAGATCTGCAGGCCCTCTCTGTGAGTCCTGCATGTTTGGAGTTTGGATTGGATGACTCCAGAGTCATTCTCAAACCCAGGCATGGTTATGTGCCCAAGGTGCTCTCAACGCCGTTTAGAGCACAAGTTATTACGCTATTAGCCCTTCCCCCTTCTGCTGAGGATGGGGAGGTTAATCTTCTCTGCCCTGTCAGGGCGTTGAGAATCTATTTGGAGCGTTCTGCGTCTTTTAGACAATCAGAACAGCTGTTTGTCTGCTTTGGGGGCCGATCTAAGGGTGATCCAGTCACTAAGCAAAGACTGTCTAGATGGATAGTGGATGCCATCTCTTTGGCCTACACCGCAGTGGGTCAGGTTTGCCCCATAGGTGTCAAGGCCCATTCGACCAGAGGTATGGCCTCGTCGTGGGCTTGGTCATCTGGTTTTCCCATTCAAGATATTTGTGATGCGGCCGGCTGGTCCTCGCCTTTCACATTTATGAAGTTCTATAATATGGAGGTACCTTCCCTGCAGGCGAAGGTGCTTTCGGTATGATTGAGACCTGACAGTGGCTGATCTTATCTACAAAAATTACTGTGCATAATCACATACATATTTATATAAACCCGCTTCGGCCGGTAATAAGGTTATACCAATAATCCCGACGGTGTCTGGTTTTGTTAGTATATTCTGTTAGTTGTTACTGACTTATATATATATATTATTCAGACCTGACTGTGTCTGGTCTGTTATATATACATGTATATGCATATGTTATTGGGTTCTGGCTTGTTCTGTTAGCTCAGGGGTCCTGAGTGGCAGGGCAACCAGTTACTCATGGTGCGGAGTTTTGCATGGTGTCCCCACTGCGTATAGCTACGCAATACGAAGTGACCGTTCGAAAGGGAACTACTCGGTTACTATCGTAACCTCAGTTCCCTGAGATAGGGAACGAGTATTGCGTAGCCGGCCGCACTATGGTAACTAGTGAAGTTGTCGCTTCAGTCGTATAAACCTGCTATAATGGCGAATTCGGGGGTCTATATAGGCTGGGCCACGCCCCCTCGACGGGCTCTGACGTTGGGCAAGCTTATTGGTCGTGCGTCAGATTCGCCCGCGCCATTGGATGTGCAGTTGCTGCAGCACAGCCTATGAGCGGGTCTGACGCTCAGTGTGCTAGCTGTGCAGCTGCAAATGCGTTCTCTTTCAAGCATACGTTTCGGTGTCTCACTATGGGATACGCCCCTTCCGCGTATTCCTCAGAAGCCCTATTACATTACGCCCCAATTGGCTGGCAGACATGACGCTGTGTCTGGGAGTGGCTACCCCACCCCTCCGTATAAGAGGAGCAGCACAACGTCATTACGACATTCAAAAACCTCTTCTCGCTTCACACCAGAAGCCTAGAAGCCTTTGAAACTTTCTACGAACTTTTGGACGAATTACTGGCCACCACGCCGTTTTTCGTCTGACTCCTTCGATTTGCATTCCAGCCGATTGCAAGGACTGTTCGATACTATGATGGCTGCAGCAATGCAGACTATCCAGGCTAGTGAGGGAGATTCTGTGCGACTCTGTTCATGCGGGAACAAGATCTCATGCAAGGACTCACACCAGGTCTGCTCTGCATATCTCGGGCTGAAACATGCTCAACTGGCGATCGAGAATCCCGGCACGTGTGAACACTGCGCACGCTTCACCACGAAGAGCCTTCGTCGCAGGCTAGCACGCCAAGCTAGCCTGTCGGGCCAGGATCCCCTCATGACTCCTAGCCCTGCACCAGCTGCCACTCCGCAGGTATCCATTCCTGTAGAACTGCCCACCACGGCAGCTCTATCCTGGAGTGAACAGCTCGATGCGTGCATGCCTCTTTCCAGTCTGCTCAGCACGGATGAGGAAGAGGATGCGGTCGAATACGAGGAAGAGGGGCAATCGGACATTCTTCTCTCTGACGAAGAGGAAGACTTCGAAGATTCTCCATTCCTCCCTCGGCCTGCGCACCCGGCACAACTCCTCGTGGCGGCGGGATCCACGGAAGAGGCGGACAGGACACCATCCTCCCCGCTTCTCAGTGTTGACCTGCAGGACGTGTGCAAACACGCTGCGGGAAAACTTAATATTCCGTGGCCGACCGTGATAGCAGAGACTGCAAAGTCTCGCTATGAGGGTAAGAGACTGCCGAGTGCAAAACGGGCTGCACGACAGCTCCTTCCTGTTTTCCCGGAGCTCCTGGAGGAGGTAGCGGTTACGTGGAAGGACAAGCCGTTCACTAGCAAGATGCCCGTGCAGGGTGGCTCCGTTCTAGATGTAGAGGGGATGGAAAAGGAGGGCCTTCTCCGAATGCCCCCCATGGAGCCATTAGTTGCCGCGCACTTGCAACCGAAGCGCACGGCGGCTGCAAATCCGACGCTGCCATTTAAAGCTGACCGTTTCCAGTCAAGCATGACGGAACGCGCTTACAAAGCAGTCGCGCTCTCTGTAAGGGCTATGAACGCAATCTCTCTGCTGACCGCATACCAAGCGGAGCTGCAGGACGAAGTGACTACCATGCCAGGTCAGACACACTGGGAAGAGATCTGTGTTGTAACGGATCTCTCTCTGCGTCTTCAGAGATGCGCGGTTCAAGCCGCCGGGAAAGCCATGGCCACAATGGTTATCCAGGAGAGAGCTCGATGGCTTAATCTTGCTAATCTCTCTGACAGGGAAAAAGAAGCCATCCTAGACGCACCGGTAGTTGCAGATGGCATTTTCGGCTCAGCTTTGACACTGATGCAAAAGAGATGCGAAGAAAAAAAGAGGGATGATGAGGCCCTGCAGCTCTGTATGCCGAGAAAGACGCAGACTGCACCACCTCCGCCACCGCGACAGACCTTCGCACAGGCCACGGCCCGCCCACCCCCCAACTTTCACATTCCGAAACGGCAGAGACCTAACGTGAATGCAGCGGGTCAGAGCGGAGCACAGGAACAGAGAACTGCCTGGCCTAGGAAGAACTATCCGCCTGCAGCAGCTCAGACGGTCCAGTCAGCCCCTCAACCTCATCCTCATCCCCATCTTCAGGATGCGAGGAGGAAGAAGAAGACGGTTTGACAGGGTCTTCACCAGGGGAGGTAGTCAACAGCCCCCCAGTTCGCTAACTCCCGACCCTCACATGTTCAGCGTTCGTCAAATTCCGAGTTCCACTGTTCACAGATGTTCTGTGGGGAAAACAGCGCCCGGTTGGGCCAGGGGAAGCAGAGTGGTGAAAAAGAAAAGAAACGGTGCAGTGGTGCACACCAACCCACTAGTCACAAGCACTTTTCATGTACAAAATTCAATAAAGTTTTCACTGTACCCCCAGAGAATGTTGCAAAACACAATGCCCCAAAAAATGTTGCAAAACATGTTAACAGAACACATTATAACATCACCTCAGGGAGCTTTCGATCCCTCAGAGGTGATGAGCCACACAGACTCTGTCCAAGCGCTAAGTGCCCACGCATGCGCAGTACAGACCACGAACTCATTCATGACTCAGCCACACGATGGCACCAGAACGCTGCAAATAAACAACTGGCGAGAGTGCACACAGTCCCGCTGGGTATTAAAGACAATACAATTCGGGTACAGACTGCAGTTTGCCACTTCACCCCCGCACTTCAAAGGGATAATTCATTCTCATGTGCGGGAAGAATTAAAACATGTTCTTCAGGACGAAATTTATTCACTACTGAACAAAAGGGCGATAAGAGTGGTACCACCCGAGAAAAGCCACAGTGGGTTTTACTCGAGGTACTTTCTAGTCCCAAAGAAAGGGACTCGTGCCCTTCGTCCCATATTAGATCTACGTGCACTGAACAAATACTTAAGGAAGTACAAGTTCAGAATGCTCACTCATTCTACACTCCTGAAACTGGTGCGCCCAGGCGATTGGTTTACATCGATCGACCTGAAAGACGCATATTTTCACATAAAGATCTACCCACCCCACAGGAAATTCCTGAGGTTTGCTTTCCTCGGAGTGACATACGAATACCTGGTTCTCCCATTTGGCATGTCTCTGAGTCCAAGAGTATTTATAAAATGTACAGAAGCGGCCCTGACCCCGCTCAGGGAAAAAGGCATCCGTCTCGCTACTTACATAGACGACTGGCTGGTGACAGCTCAGTCAGAACAGGAAGTGAGATATCACACAACCATGCTTCTGGAACACATACAGAAACTCGGCTTAAAACTAAACACCGAAAAGAGTGTTCTGATTCCCGCACAGTCCATAACGTATCTGGGGCTGTCACTGGACTCGGTGACCTTCAGAGCGCGACTGTCACGGGACAGGGTGGTAAAATTCACCCGATGCCTGAACGAATTTCAGAGGGGGAAAAATGTCTCTTTCCGCACATGCCTCAGATTATTAGGACTGATGGCCTCAGCCCTAATAGTTATTCCCTTAGGCAGACTATTCATGAGAGAATTTCAGCGCTGGGTAGCGTCTCTGAGACTGGACCCATTAAAGCACTGCCGACGGAGAGTGAGAGTGACGTCAGAGGCAGTCTTTGCACTGCGTCAGTGGAGACACCCAACCTTTCTGGTTCAAGGGGTACCCATGGGCGTGGTTCAGGCCAGAAAAGTCATAACGACGGACGCGTCGCTGTACGGATGGGGGGGCATCTACGAGGGCAGGATAGTGAATGGAAGATGGGGTCATCATCTGATCAATCTTCACATAAACTATCTGGAAATGCTGGCCGTGTTTCTGACAGTGAAGCATTTTCTCCCTTTTCTGAAAGGGCATCATGTTCTCGTGAGAACGGACAACACTACAGTTGTGGCGTATATAAATCGACAGGGAGGCCTCAGATCACTTCCCTTACACATGCTGGCACGCAAACTGATTTTGTGGAGCAATGCCAATCTTTCATCCCTGAGAGCGACGCACGTACAGGGTGTCATGAACCGGGGTGCGGATCTGCTGTCCAGAGGCAATCCACTTTACGGGGAGTGGAAATTGAACAAGGAAGTGGTCGAACAAATCTGGGAAATATACGGTAGAGCGACAGTGGATCTGTTCGCGTCGCACGACAATGCTCAGTGTCCTCTGTTTTTCTCCCTGAAAGATCAGAGCGCGCCTCTGGGGATAGATGCACTGGCACACGATTGGCCTCGCACTCTCCTCTATGCGTTCCCACCGATAGCATTAATATCCCCAACACTCTACAGAGTGAGGGAGGAGGGACTAAAGCTCATATTAATAGCTCAGAGGTGGCCGGGGAAATACTGGCTGGCGGAGATCATACATATGCTGTACGAAGACCCCTGGTCTCTCCCGTTACGCAGAGATCTACTGTCACAAGCAGGGGGGGAGATCTTTCATCCCCACCCAGAACGATTGGCACTATGGGCCTGGCCAGTGAGTGGTTCAATTTGAATATGACCGGTCTATCTGACAATGTTATCAGAACCATACAGAATGCTAGAGCTTCATCGACTAGGTCACTCTACGAATGCAAATGGGGCGTGTTTGAGCGCTGGTGCGCGGCTAAGCACGAGATTCCCTTTCAGTGTTCAGTGGCAGTTGTTCTATCATTCTTACAGGATTTGATAGACCAAGGGAAAGCATTTAACCATAAAAGTGTATTTGGCCGCTATTTCTGCTTGTCACATAGGGTTTGATAATAAAACCGTTGGGCAGCATCCTTTAGTATGCATGTTCATGAAGGGCGCGCGTCGCGCTTTACCAGTTTCAAAACCGCTTTCCCCTTCATGGGATTTAGCACTGGTACTTGATGCTCTTTCAATGTCCCCATTTGAGCCAATGGACGAGATCGATTTGAAAATATTGTCGTTTAAGACGGCGCTGCTGTTAGCCTTGGCTTCGGCGAAGCGCGTAAGTGAGATTCACGCACTTTCGGTGCATTCAGCATGTACAGTTCATGCCCGGGGATGCAGGGGTGGTTTTGAAACCTAATCCTGCATTTATGCCCAAAATAGTTAATTCTATCACTCCTTTGGAGTTAAGAGCTTTCTATCCACCAGCTTTTGCTTCTTCAAAACAGCAAAAGCTAAATAAGTTGTGCCCAGTGCGTGCTTTACGCATTTACATCGAAAGAACCAAAGGGTTCCGGGAGTGTGATCAGCTGTTCGTATCTTGGGTGAAACCACGTATGGGGAAGCCAATTACTAAGCAGCGTTTGTCGCACTGGATAGTGGAGGCGATTTCACTGGCATATTCCAGTAAGGGTCATGAGCCCCCGGCTGGTTTACGCGCACACTCAACAAGGGGAATGTCAACTTCTTGGGCCCTTTTTAAAGGAGTCACGATACAGGATATTTGCGAAGCGGCGAGTTGGTCCTCGCCGCATACATTTGCTAGGTTTTATAAACTGGATGTTACAGCTCAGACTTTAGCACATGCGGTATTGAGCGTTGGAGTTGAGTCATGACTCAAGACTCGTCCAGCCTGGAGGTGGTGCTGTGGTTGGCAGAGGACTTCGAGGCAGGCTTTCTGGCAATACGGGAGTTAGGATATCCCATAGTGAGACACCGAAACATATGCTTGAAAGAGAACAATAGGTTACTTGCGTAACCCCGGTTCTCTGATAGCATTAAGTGAGGTGT
Source organism: Rhinichthys klamathensis goyatoka (assembly GCF_029890125.1). Taxonomy (NCBI): domain Eukaryota; kingdom Metazoa; phylum Chordata; class Actinopteri; order Cypriniformes; family Leuciscidae; genus Rhinichthys; species Rhinichthys klamathensis. The sequence continues at coordinate 5,697,999 of NW_026606664.1, read as the reverse complement.
CTCACCAGATCACCCTCCTTGCTGTGTGAAGCGAGGAAGAGGTGTGCTTGTTTTGAATGTCGTAATGACGTTGTGCTGCTCCTCTTATACGGAGGGGTGGGGTAGCCACTCCCAGACACAGCGTCATGTCTGCCAGCCAATTGGGGCTGGCGTAATGTAATAGGGCTTCTGAGGAATACGCGGAAGGGGCGTATCCCATAGTGAGACACCTCACTTAATGCTATCAGAGAACCGGGGTTACGCAAGTAACCTATTGTTTTACATATAGGCTTCAGAAAATCGAGGAAAAGGAGTTTCCCCACTGCGTATAGCTACGCAATACTCATTCCCTATCTCAGGGAACTGAGGTTACGATAGTAACCGAGTAGTTTTTCAGGCGAGAAAGTAGTTTTTTAAAGCTCAAATCTGTGGTTTATTTATAGATTTATGATAATTTGAAGATCCATTCCAAGCAATCACCGGACGCTCGGCGCTCGTGCACCCCCCTTGGAGCAGCCTTTCCCCGGCTAGTCATTCTGATGTTTGCCGCTGACTCTGACGTCTCTGTAGTGGTTAAACATGAGATATAATTCGTCTTGTACAGACCTAACAGGCGATCTTTGGTCTCGTGAACCTATAATTCGTTCCCCGGCCATTAAGGCTAAGTGAAGTTTCATATATTTGAGCGCTGAATTTGTATATTTGACTGAATTGTTTGCTTTGTTAAAAGCTTTACTGTAGGCTATATCTTTTTGTACCTTTTACTTTTATAATGGCTATTATTGATAAAACTGAAATTCAACAAAAATAGATAGTTTTGTCATTTTTTTATTTTATTACAAGATCATCTGTAATGTTGTTTATTGCAACATTTGTACCAATACAAAATGCAATACATTGCCTGGAATACGTTTAATATTTTTACATTTAAACGAAAAGAGGCAGGGTTGTGTTTTATATTTAGTTTTGTTATAAATATAACGTTACATACATGCAGTGAATATAATCAATAGGCTATGCGTTGCCTGAACCACATTTGTGTGCTTATAATGTTTAAAATGTATTTAAATTAAATCGAAAAGAAGCAGAGTGGTGTTTTATAACATATTTCGTTTTATTGTTGCCTAAAATGTACACAACCGGAGTAGCAGAGCGAGCTGAGTGGCGCTTTCAAGAACGCGCTGTTCCATTAGCAGAATTACTGGACTCGCGTCCTCGGGATCATTCTCCTGAGTCGGACTTTGCGTGGCTACTTGGTATTGAGAAACGCCTAATGCCGGCGCTTGTTTCTTGTGACAAACATGCCGAGAAGCAAGAACAAGATCTGCTGTCTGCCATCCATTGTTGTTTACTATGTCGCTTTCTTCGCGCGAATATGACGTCGATCGCTTCTTTCCAGCAAACACCACGCCTATCAAGTAAGGGTACTGTTGGCAGTGGAAACGCAAGCCGGATCATGCTGTACCGACCCGACCCGACCCGACCCGTACTGTACCGTACCGTACGCCTCAGTGGAAACGAGCCATTGGTGTCCCTCTCTCAAGGTTCCTTTGTCTGTGATTTTGCCATACTGTTGACCACTTTCTACCTCTTCTATCATTCTTCTTTCTCTCATTGTTTGTTGCTTCATTGTGTTGTATATACATTTTATTCCATGTAATTGTAGTAACCGGTATACGTAGTTTCCTTTATTAAATACATTATATTCATTTGATTGACTCTGTCTGTTGCTCATATTACGAAGTCCCTTAAATATTCGATCAAGCTACGAGCTTTACAAATTTGTCGATACTTAAAGGCACACTATGCAGGAATTCTGTTTTTGTCAAACAGCGACCCCTAGAGTCGCTGTGGAGTACTTGTATTTAACGTTACTGTCGTAAATACCACTCACGCAGAGTGTCTCTGCACTCACGGCCTGATACCCCTTCGAAGCTGTTATATTAAGGTACAAATCTTGCATAGTGTGCCTTTAAATAAGAGATGTGTTTTTGAACTCAAGCTGAGCGCTCGTGTCCGCTGCTATCAGTGTCATGGACTTCTGATAGCAGTCTTCACTCAGACGCGCTCTTCAATCTATTGCCGTTGCAGAGACTATTCATTCCGGTGAAATCACAAAATAAAATGCACACAAACTTAGAAAGATTTACTTACTAGTCCATCAACAAGATCGCCAGGTCAGCATCACTGTTACATCCAGTGGTGCTTTTTAGCTCGCGCCAACAAGTGAAAAGCCCGACCGAGTGGGACTCTTGTCTGGTTCCTCACGCGGTCAGATTCTCTTTTCCTTTTCCTAGTCTCTTCCGACCGCGTTTTCTTTGCCCTTTCCATCGTCGAGTATCACGTCTGAAATGCGCGCAAGTGTCTTCGTGCTTCATATGTTGTTGTTGATGTGTGTGACGTCGGTGCCGTAAAGAATGTCGTGATTCTCGCAAGATTTGTCGGGGGCGCTCCTCTCAAATTTGCATAGCTGTTTTTTCCAGCGGCGTCCCCCCCCCAAGCTTTACTACCAGGATGATTCGCCCTACTATGAGTTTGTTTACCACTGAAATGACTTTGAAGCTGTTATATTAAGGTACAATTCTTGCATAGTGTGCCTTTAAATAGTATTTTTATAGGACAGGACAGTTAATCCTCATGGCCAGAGGAATAGCTTCTCTCGAACTTCTATAATAACTTTCATGAGGTTTGATGAAGATCGGACGATCAGTTTTGCTGGACAAAGCAGATTATTCGATAATAAATTGACCCCATGAAAGGTTATCCTGACAATCGATCTAATTTTAGATCTATACATGCGATTACTGGACATATTCATGACCAGTTATTAAAATTATATTCCCTTTATTTGAGCTGAAAATCATTACACATTACATTTTCAAATATATTAAAATAGAAAAAGTTATTTTACATTGTAAAACTATTTCAAAAGACTTCATTCAAAAACATTTTTTTTTTTAAATTACCAAACATTTGAACATTTTTGTTCATTTGTAACCTTTATAAATATCATGCTCTTTGTGAAATGAAACAGAAGAGATTAAGTTAGTGAAATAAATCCGACAAAACCGTTATTTAGATGTTCCGCTTGATAAAGACTGAGCGGGTTACACAATTTCAAATTGCAATTTAATGCCAGGAACATCAGACCATCATTAATTGTGCTGTCAAAGGATAAAACTCTTTAAGGCTGAACCCCCCCCCCCCCCCCGCAATATCCTGAAAATTCACTTCTAGAATATGTCAGATCTTACATTACGTCTTCAGACATCACTTTTTAATTATGCTGTGACTATTCCCGTCTATCACTCAAAGATCAAATTAACAGCACAGTAGATGCAAAATATGACAACAATGAAAAATTCCAGACCACAGGGATTAATTTAATTTAAACAAGATAACAATCCACATCTCAATGAATGCAGATAACAAGCCAAATCCATTACATACCATGCCAAATAGCTCCATGTCCATCCCATAGGGTCGCCAGAGTTTTCCTCGCACCATCCCACAGGTTATTGGAATAAGCTTCCCTCAGCTGGTTCTTGCGTTTGTACACATGGAGGAAGAGTATGGATAGATAGAGGAAGATAACTATAAGAAAAGGCAGGATGAAGACCACTGCTAGAGGTGTGAAAACCCAGACCAAATACTCCAAGAAACTGAGGAAGTCCTCGAGCTTCCCGAGCCCTGCCCACTCCTCCCACACATGAACTAAGCAGGAGAGGAAGTTGATGGATCCATTCTCAAACAGGCAGGACTCATTCCCACTGGACATGCTGCTTCACTGTTAGCCTCTCCCAGTGGCAGATGGGCTGAGCAAGGCAACACTCTGCCAAAGGGCAGACCTGGACATGAAAGACACAAATTGTCTGACATTAAGATCATGGCATTAAAGCTGAAGTGTACATTTTTATGATATGAAAAAAATGTTTTTTTCAAATCCCAGTTTAATATGCAGTCCCTCTTAACATGTATAAGATCATATAAATATTATAACAAGTGTGTGAATTACAGGGGGTTGGGAGTCCCCTAAAGGGGGCTGTTGTGGCCTAATGATTAGAGACTTGTAACCTGAAGGCTGTGGGTTAGATTCTCAAAAACCGTCAGGAAACGACTCAGATGCTCTTGAGCAAGGCACCTAACCCCCATCGCCCACTACTCCTGGTGTGTGTGTCCACGATTTGATGTGTTCTCACTGCTCCTAATGTATGTGCACTAACTTGGATGGGTTAAATGCAGAGTACAAATTCCGAGTATGGGTTACCATACCTTCATGTCACTTCACTATTCACTAAAGGCAGCTTGATCCCCCTGAAGGGGGTCAAATAAAGTAGTCTACCAGTAATATGCAGCTCTAACTGTATGAAGATAGGCTACATTTCTAGCGCTGACTGGTTTCAAATCGTAATTTCGGCCAGCCCTGAAATGACCATTAACATTACCTGAACTGTTAAATTAAATAGCCAATACTCATTCAGGTGACGTGCATTTCTTGCATGGATGAAGAACATAATGGCCTGGTTTCACAGAAAGAGCTTAGAATAAGACAGGATTAGGCCTTAGTTTAATTAGGACATTTAAGTAGCTTTTATAAACGACTCGTTAAAAAACATTACTGGTGTTCATCTTAAAACAAAGCAAGGGCACTGACATATTTTAAGATATTTTAAAACAGCTCAAACATTGCTTTTGTTTTTCAAACATGCATTTTAGGCTGAGACTAGCTTAAGTCTTGTCTGTGAAACCGGGGGAATGCATTTAAAACCGTTCAGTTGAATAACATTGCTCTCTTTAATACTGTTAAACTGTATGTACGACGCAAACTGTTTGCTGAAAATATCCACAGCTTACAACACTGAAAATAGAGTTTATCTGTCAATCGCGCGAGAACGATGCCATCCTTATTTCCCAAGTCACGGGACTCGACCAATAGCATGAGCTTGGGGCGGGGTTATTTGTTTGTCCAACAAATGGCAAATGGGTGACTGACAACAATCATCATATTTTCAACAAAGTTTAGAGACAATAATAGCGTCTAGAATTTACACACTTCAGCTTTAACTCCCAAGTCAAATTATAGTCATTTGATAGATTTAAAAAAAAAAACCTGTATCGAAAGAAACTATATTTAAAAACAACTCACGAACCTTCTCCAGCAGAAATATGTTTCTTGCCCAAACATACCAACCTCACATCGGTGCCCTAAAATGAAATGACATTGATAGCCAAGTTATACCTGCTCATTCACACTCAGTCACAGGTGAGACTGCAGTACAAACGTCATTTAAAATGTAAATGAACACTGTCGAATGCATGAAAGATATCAAGGAAAGGCGTAACTCTATTTTACGTTACACTTGAACATTGGATAACGATCATAGATAAACAAACCTTACAACCCCAAATTTTGCGTTTTTAAAACTGTCGCCAATAAATGACACTTCTTCTAAATGCCACGAAAAGCGAATGTTTTAGAAAAACCTTTTAAAATAAGCATTTCTCAAATCTACTTACATGACGATACCTCGATTAAATAGATACTGTTGCCCTCAATAAATGTTTTCCTTCTCGACTGAACCGGCTCTCTTTACATGTGACACAAACAGGAAACCCATCTCGTCAACGTCCGTTACTGTCCATAAAACTTCATAATAAAAGTCTAAGCCCTCATAAAAGCCATTTTAATTGTAAATGTATTGAAAGTCTTTTAACTTGACGGGCAATTTCCAAAACACGAGGGGGGAAACTCGCACAGCGTGCGAGTCTTAAACGTTTGTATAAAATTAGATCGATTTTGTAATGATTTTAATCTTCCTCGTTTTAATCCATCAGTATATTTATATATAGCTTCTCGCTGTCGTTTTTATTTGTAATGTCTGTGTAAAAGAGTGATTATTATAAGGTTTGTAGCAAAGTCTCGGGTAGATTCTGTTGACAGGTGTCACTCATGGTTCTATCAGTCTATTATGATCAATTACGGCAAGCTGAATGTTGTTCCTCTAGCTGATATCATCTTCTATCAGGGTGAAGAAAGAGAGATGACAATACATTGCTTGTGCTCCAGAGCTTACGTCAAGTATGTAACTTATTTGTGTTGAACAAGATTGCGTTTTGATCAACTGATATGTGTATGTGTGTGCCTTAGTGCGAAAGTTAGAATTTAATGCATCGATGCGTACCTGCTGAAAATTACTTAGCTGGTCTTAACTGGTCTGAGCAGCAGAAAAGTGTCTAAAAATGAGACAACAGAACACAGGCTAGACTGGTAGACCAGTTAAAGGGATAGTTCACCCAAAAATGAAAATCCTGTCATCATTTACTCGCCATCAAGTTATCCCAAACCTGTATGAATTTCTTTCTTCTGATGAACTCAAAAGAAGATATTTTGAGATTTTAAGATTTGACTAAACAGTTGATGGGCCCCATTGAATTTTTTTTTTTTTTTTTTATGGAAGTCAATGGGGTCCATCAACTGTTTGGTTGAAGAAATTCATACAGGTTTGGAATAACTTGAGGGTGAGTAAATGACGATGGATGGAATTTTCATTTGTGGGTGAACTGTCCCTTTAAGATCACATACCATGTCAACCTAGTGGTCAGTGTGACACACCCTTGGGTTTTCAGTCACTATCTGTCTGTTTTACTTGGAGCAGATCCATTTTTTCAGTTGTTGTCCTAATATGCAGTCCTGCTAAAAAACAATCAAGCATAGGATGGTTTCTTGCCTGTTTACTGATATCAAAACACATTTTCTCTTATTTTCATCCACAGTGATCGAGAATTATATCGGTCAGATTTTAAAGCCATTCTGAGTCAGACTGACAATCAAGGTACAGTTGTCCTGTTAATTTCTGATTATGGAGAATTATGACCCTTTGCATATCAACTAGCTGACATTGAATTTTGCCCAATGGTTCTCAACAAAACTTAAGATATTTTAAAATTATTTCAAATGAGACAAAACAAGCATTCAAATAAGCTAAAACAATTTAAAAATCAAGATATTTCTTATTTTAATTCACCCGCTCAACAACTGTTCTTCTCTTTGAAATAGAGTGATAGATTATGAGATTCAAAAAGAATCTCATAATCTATCATTCCTATTCTTATATTGAGTCTCATCACCAGGTGGTTACCCTGTATCCTTGATAAATGTTAAATTAAATTTTGCAACCTACATATTTCTAGTTCTGCTAAGCTGAGCTCTAAAATATTTTATCAGGTAGGAATTGTGTGTTAAAAATATATATATTTAAACAAAAAATTATCCTCAATCCGTATCCATTAAATTACAAGCAACAGGAAAAGTCATGGTGCCTTTGAATATTGTTTTTGACAACGGGGGTCCTTGGAGTCAAAAAGGTTGAGAACCTTGACGGTTTTTCATGATTTTCATCTGCAACATGTTATGGTCAGTTTTTAGCTTATAATGCTCAAATATCTACACTTTGGGTTTTTTGTTTTCAGTAGATGTTGAAGCTAATGATGGGGAAGAGCTTTTGGAGAATCCTAATCGTTTTGTGGATGAGGAAGAGGAGGAGGAGGAGGAGGAAGAGGCCATTGTTGATGAAGAGACCATGCTTATGGCCAGTTTGGGGCTTCCTGTGGAGTTTGCCAGCTCATCAGAACAAAGGAGAACTGTATGTCTGTTGGATGCATGATGACCTTGATGTTATTGGGAACTATGGCTGTCCATTTATGTGGGAATATTTCCTATTATTATAATATTCATTTAAAAATCCTTGCCCCAAACCCCCCAGCTCCATGTTGTCCTCCATACATTGGGGTCATGATGGTGTACTGACTACTGGCTAGTAGACTACTGTGATGCCCACACTAGTGTCTGCATTGAGCGTGCCTGTCAGCCACATAGGGGGTGCTCTTGAGCACATTTTTGTACCATGATTGGGACATATACTGTCTTGTGGACTTTAGATATTTATATACACTACCAGTCAAATATTTGGAATAATTAAGATTTATCATAACAATAATATAAGTATTTTAATGTTCACCAAGACTGCATACAAAGACTGCATAAAAAATACAGTAAAAAGTAATATTATTAAATATTATTACAATTTAAAATAACTTATTTTTGAATATGTTTTAAAATGTAATTTATTCCTGTGATGGCAAAGCTGAATTTTGTCACATGATTCTTCAGAAATCATTCTAATATGCTGATTTGGTGCTCAACTATTATTGCTGCTCAATTATAAATAATGGTTCTTATTATTATCAATGTTGACCATTTTTTGCTACTTAATATTTTTGTGGATTTTTATTTTTTTTAGAATTCTTTGATGAATGGAAAGTTCAATGAACAGCATTTATTTTAAATATAAAACTTTTGTAACATTCTAAATGTCTTTACTGCTACTTTTGAATGTAACTTTTACCCCAACCTTTTGAATGATAGTGTCTCACGGTTTCCAGAAATGTTTCTGAAGAAGCATCAAATCAGCATATTAGAATGATTTCTGAAGGATCATGTGACACTGAAGACTGGCATAATGATGCTGAAAATTCAACTAATTATCTTTTATAATGTAACCATTATCTTTGTGAGGATTCTGATACACCTGGCATTAACGTGCATTTTGTATTCAAATACTGTGTAGACATTCTTGAACTGGATTGTGTTGGCAAATAATGAAAAAAAGCGTTAGCATTTACACATTCGTCACACGTAGGTCAGTGGTCTGATCATAATGTGTCTCGGATACAATGTGTCTCAGGTTTATTTACACCTGGCTTTTTATATATGCACGTGTAAATGCCCAGACGTGAACCTGTGAGATGATGAAATGCCCAGACTGTGAGTCTTTGGATTATCCTGTGCAATGAAGCTTTTTTTGTAAATTGTCATTAAAGAATGTTAAGTTTTACCCCGTTTACTTTAGGAAATGACTTGGCTGTGGCCCAAAACTAATGATTTTGTCTCATTTTTAAGGGCCTAGCGAGACTGAAGAACAAAAGAAGCATCAAGCACTTGGAAACCCCCCCAGATTATGCCGACACAGACGAGGACTCTGAGCAGAAACAGCAGTGTGCTGTGAGTGACATCGCTGAGACCCCCGCTGAACTGACGTGTCCCATGTCAGAGGTGGCCTGGCTGAGGTACTGGGAGCAGCACGGGGAGGGTCTGCTGTGGCAGAGCTGGCTGGAGAAACATCCCAAAAATTCCAGCAGTACAGCGCAGGAATGTTCCCGCTCGGAGGCAGACTGGGACGAGCACTGCCAACAAGCATACCAGTACTACTGGGAACAGTTTCACTACTGGGCCGCCCAAGGCTGGACGGTGGACGAGTCCTATAGCACAACCACTGCTTCTGAGGAAGATCAGGGCAGCCGAGGAGAAACAGAGGAACTCAAGAATCAGACGGAAGAAAGATTGAAGGCGAACGCAATCAGCGTTGCAGATCTCATAAGCAGCCTGAGCTTATTGACTGAGGAAGTTGACAGCGATGATGGCGACCAGCAGTCTTTGGTCTGTAACTGTGCTGATGAGCCCTGTGATGGTGGAAGCCGCAAAAGGTCATCTTCACGTAGAGGCTGCACTGACACTTCGGGTTGGTGCATGTATTTTCAAGACCTCTTTGTTTATTAGCTATGACTGTGGTGTTCCCGCAGTGATGCTAAACCCAAATATGTCAACGCCTTCCTGCTCCATGACCTACTTTCAGCGTATTGAATCTAGTGCAGATGTAATATAAGTTAAGATTTATTCTGTCAGTCACAGCATGGGCCCATTGTGTGCGTTATATTTTCTGCCTTTCAGAATTACATAATGACGTATTTTTAAACTCATTAGAAATAAACAACATAGAATAATTGAATGGTTATTAACCACCCCCTAGCATTGACATGCTTAAACTACCATCAAAATAAAGGGATAGTCCACCCAAAAATGAAGGTTCTGTCATTTACTCACCCTCATGACTTTATTTCTTCGGTGAAACAGAGAAGATATTTTGAACAATGTTGGTAAACAAACAGTTTTGGTGACCATTTACTTCTATTGAATGGACAAAAAACACTGAAACATTTCTTAAAATATCTTCTTTAATGTTCCACAGAAGAAAGAAAGTCATACAGGTTTGGAATTGCATGAACATAAATAAAATTACAGAATTAAAAAAAAACAGAATTGTCCCTTTAAGTAGGTGGGCTCCGATATGTACATTTTTGCTGATACCGATAACCGATAAATCTTTATATTTGAAAGCCGATAACTGATATATTGGCCGACAATTTTCAATCCAAATTTGTATATATTTTTTTAAAAGCCTGATTAAAAGATTGTCCCAAGCACACAATTATAATGTTCTCAATATAATTTTATGTAGCCTATGTGACAGAATTGCGCTGCACATATTGCACTTCACTGTATTTTCCTTTTTCAAGTGATTCCAATTATATTTCAAGCTATTCAAAACCATCATGGCAAACAGTGCGCATCTCAGCTGAAGGAAATAATCCATTATTTATCTGCTTTAATATATATTGGCCAAATTTTGTTATTAGGTTGATAACAATAACATTAAAAATAAACATATATGGGCCGATACCGAAATGGTGGCCGTTATATCGTACATCACTACCTTTAAGTATCTTTGTACCTTATGCATTTATTCACACATTTTTGCATATTTTAAAGAGCATATTTAGAGTATTGATTGTGTTGATGAGAGGAAGAAATAGCAAACCTGCATTTTGGTTTCTTGCTGTAATAATAAAATATAAAAATCCAAGTTGAAGAACACTTTTTATCAGCCCTGTAGAGGATCACAAAGTAAGAAAATTATCAGTTAGAGGTGGTTGTTTAGTTTTTTTGTTTTTTAAAGTCTTTTAACTTTTTGTAATCAGATGTATTTCAGATAAAACAAGAGGGCTGGTTGCATGGGTAAAAAAAAAAAAAAGTAACAGGGTTGCAAAAGTAAGAGGGAAAAAACAAGGCGTGTATTAGGCAAGTAAAAAAAGCAGACAATTAAGGTGTCATGTTGACTTTTTTGACTCCAACCTTTTTTTTTTTGGTGTTGGCCTGCTCAATATGCTCTGATGGAAACAGCTGTGATCATGATGTCATCATCGCACTGTTGGAATCATCAGGATATCAAGCCACAATTCTGTTCGCTCAATGACAAATGCTCAATGTGTAAAAGCAGATCGTTTTCCCCAGAGCTCTTTTTTTGCATCCTAAGCTTGGCTCTGCCTGAATGTTTAATGCATCACATCAAAAGATGTCAGATGTTGAATGAAAGGAGCATGTGACTTTGGCCTATGCATTTTTAATGTCTGTACATGTGAAGAGCGCAGGCTCCCGGGTGCACGAGTTGATCACAATCCACTCGCAATCGCTCTAAAAATGGCTCTTGTCATCCTGATTGGCGGGCCATGACTGATGCCATCTAAACAGCAGCCTTTTTTGTACCGCTGGAACGGCTCTTATGCCGTATACATCAGGCAGTTTAAGACTCAGACACGTTTTCTTATAATGATAACGTAGCTATTATTTATAGTAAACTGAAAGTGTGTGATTTCAGATGGCAACATGAAACAGACCTCTGCGCCGTTGAATAATCGGAGTGGACAACCCGTAAAGAACAGATCTAACAATGAGGATCAGAGCGATGATGATGATGAACCTCCAGGGAACAGACGAACTAAAGTGAAGAGAGCGTAAGCTGTCGATGTGTTATTCAGTACATTGTATTGTATCAGACTTGCATGCTTAATGTTTATGGTTTCATGGTATAGTTCTGCAAGAAAAAAACTTATTTTGTCATAATTGTTTCACTGATTTCATTCCAAATCTATTTGCTGTTATTTTTTTCCATGGAACAACAAAACTAAACATTTTAAAATAATAGTTTGTTACACAGCACTTGCCATACAATGACAGTTCATAGTGACCAGGGGCTGTCAAACTGTAAAAACTTTCCAAAAAACACAAAAATATTATGTAATAGTGGTCCATGCAACCCATTTGCTATATTCCAGGTCTTTTAAAGTCATGATTTAAATATACACTACAGCTCAAAAATTTGGGGGTCGGAAAAAAAAAAAATTCAGCATGGATGCATTAAATGATCGTAGTAACTTTAAAGACTTTTGCTGCTCTGTTCACAGTCATGAGCTGGATGCTGAGGAGCTTGCGGAGGTGCCGGTTGAGGAGGCGTGGGACGTTCTCGGCCTGAAACGTAGTGCCCAGCCTAAGTAAGAACCCAGACAGAGGCTAGACACTGTTTTACTGCTTTGAAAATAATCAGGGGCTCTGTTAACATCCAAATGCTTTTTGTCTTGGCAGGTTTGACAGCGTTGTGAAGCTGAAACCAGTCCAGGGTCCATACGCGGGCAGGAGGAGTGAGAACAGAAAGCCCCCTGAGGAAAGAAAAAAAGCAGCCTGCAAGATCAACAAGCACATCTTTTTTACTGATGATGGACCACAAACCACAAAGCCAAAGACCAGCAAAGCCCTTCAAAAAGTGAGTCGGTTAATTTTTAAAGACATAATTCACACAAATATTTAGTCAGGAGTTTTGAGGAATGTTCACACTGAGCAAAGGCATACAGGAACCTAGCAAGGACAAATCAAGCTCCAAATATGCCATCTGGTTGTTTTGTTTCACTGTTATCACAAAGTTCAAATGTGAAGGTAAAAAATTATAACAGAATTTTCATTTTTGGCTGAACTATTCCAATATGTTTTGTTTAATCATTCTTTAGTTTTGTCTTAATTTGCCCAAACAGCTGCATCAGGTCAGCCAAAGACAACTTTGGATTTTAGGGCTGCAGTGAAGTAGATTAGATTTAAAAGCTCTTGGGATGCAGTATTCTAATGAAAACTTTTTAATTATAAAAGTTGAAAAAAAAAAATGAAAACAATGGCATTTACCCATATACCCTATCAGTTATTTCTCACTGATAATGAACAAAGAAATAAATTAAGAGCAATGAATGCAAGGCCTATGCACAGAGCTGACATTAAAATAAAAAAAGTTCTTATAGTAAAGTACTTTTTTACATTAACAAAAGACAAATTGACTGTTTACCTCGCAGAAATGGTATTTTTATTCACATACACAGGCATATTACTTCAAGATACAATACTGTTCAAAAGTTTGGTGTCGTAAGGTTTTTGAAAAGTTTCTTATGCTCAACAAGGCTGCATTTATTTAATCAAAAGTAAAGTAAAAACTGTAATATTACATTTTAAAATAACTTAATAAATTCTGTCTCAGATGTCACATGATCCTTCAGAAATGGTTCTGCTGAATAATATTTTTGTGGAAACTGATACATTTTTCATGATTCTTTGGTAAATAGAAACATCAGAAGAACAGCGTTTATTTGAAAAGGAAATCTTTTCTAACATTATAAATGTCTTTATAGTCACTTATGATCAATTTAATGCATCCTTGCTAAATAAAAATAATATTTTTTTTGTTCAAAAAAATTCTGAACCCAAACCTTTTAACATATATTACCAGTACCAATGAATGGTATGTTTGTTTTTTGTTTTTTTAATACTGAAAATTTTGATATCTCTGTCAGATATGTTTTTAGAGACCTTCTGGTGGATAAAGTTGTCACTATTTTATTATGCAGTTTGTAGTCCTTCATGCTTAAGATCCTCTATACCTCTAGACAACCAAATGTATGGTCTAGATTTGATTGAATTACTTATAAAAAATAAAATAAATCGGAAATAAAAACCTCACAGATATCACAGGTGTTTATGTAGCCTAGCTAAATAACATACAGCTCAAAGAAAATAGGCCTAAATAATACAAAAAATAAACAAACATTAAACATACTTAACGAATGAATTAAATAATGAATCACTGGTTTATGAAGAGAATGTTACTGATCAACTGCGGTGAACTTCATTTATTGACTCTTTTCTTGCTGTATTTTCTGATCGCCCACTCCCACTCGCAGATAAGGTAAAACCGCCCTCTCCAGCGAGATTTGCGTCGGGTCCCGCGGTATCCCAATCCCAATGTAGTCCTCTAGTATGGTCCTCAACTGCAGTACTTCAACTGAACGATGAAATGCGTATGTTTGTGTTGTTCCCTGAGGTTTTATTGACACATGGATTTTGTGGGATTACATGTAAGATGTATCATTCTGGTCGCCTTACTATGGATCAGTGAAGCACAGTGTAAATTGTTCAGAGTTGTGTGTGTGTGTGTGTGTGTGTGTATGAGAATACAATGGGCAATGAGCCAGAAGCGGTGAGGCTGACACTTTATGCACTCTGCACAGAGCTGCTTCATCTACCCTCACCCCATCCCATCACAGCGCTGTCCTGCTTACTGCACGCTGTCAGCTCCCGTCAGACAGACAGACCGCTCTAACCTCCAGTCTCACCCCTGACACTAACACACACGTTCCCAGCTGTCAAACACACACAGGACAGGTTCAAACTTGGTTACTGGCATGTTGAATATTCAAGAAGAAAAGAAATGAATTGTTTTCTTCAACCAAGTGCATCTAGTCATCTTCTAAATGGACTTTTTCAAGGTGGATCCCCTTCACCCCACTGAATTTTAGCCAGTAAACAGACTAGACCAATTTACTGCAGTGCTCTAGAATCGATTTCTCTGTAGCACAAATTGATCTGGTGGAAGACGAAAACTTTACTGCAACAGACATTATCACCAGTATCTTTTCAGGCTGGATGCTTAAACAAGGCTTTGTTGGGGCTTCCTTTGAGCACATTGAGTCCTGCATTTCTACTGCCTGATCCCAGACTTTTTCATTCCAAGGATCCATCAGATTGAATTATGTAGTTTTTATTATAATGTAAGAATCGTATTTGTCTGCCTCTTTAAGCTACTTTGCTGGAAAAAGCCTTTGGTGGAGATAAATCAGTAAAATAAATATTTCAAGGACTTTGTGAGGGTTCCTGAAATGTACACTACCATACACTACCAAATGTTTTTTTAATACTAATACTTTATTAAAGATTTTTTTTTTTAGCAAGAACACATTAAACCAAATCAACATGGATGCATTAAATTGATTAAAAGTGACAGTAAATATTTTTACATTGTTAACTTTTACATTCTATTTCAAATAAATGTTGTTCTTTTGAACTATTGAATATCAAAGTTTCCTGGGGGGAAAAAACACTATCATGGGCCCCGAAAATATTAAGCAGCACAATAGTTTTTCAATATTGATAATCAGTGTTGGGGAAAGTTACTATGAAAAGTAGTGCATTCAAATATTGCGTTACTCCCTTAAAAAGTAACTAATATCGTTGCTTAGTTACTTTTTAAGAAAAGTAATACGTTACGTTATGTTGCTTTTGCGTTACTTTTTCTCACTTGGGCTGAGCTTGTTTTTTTTTATTACAAAAATCTATTTTTGGGGGGCAAATGTAAAAATGCCCTGTTACACCAAAATTGAACTAATAGGGCTGAAGGAAGTGCAAATTCACGAGTGTACAGTAGAGGGCGCAGCTCAAACAAATCTTTCATGTGTGCTGCCATTCTGGATAGCAAAGGCATAGGATGCAGGAGAAGAAAGTTCAACACTTACTTCAGTAATACTAAGTAATTTTTGCTTATGGTTTCACTGAATCATCGAAGGGCAGCACCAGCAAGTACATTGTTCAATAAAGTGAGATCAAATGCATACAAATATTTATTTTATTTTACGTGTTTAATTATTGGAGGTTTGCGGCGTAGTATTCTGATTTTGCATTTCACTGGTTTTATTCATTTTGAGGAATACTGAATCTTTTTTTTGTGCAACTGAGATTAGAAAAAGCATGCTCACATTTAGTCTAGAACTACAATCACACACAACGCCTCTGCACTTACTCACGATTTTTCTCAACATGGGGACAAGAGAGCTCTGTCAATAAATGGGAATTTTTTCATTGTTCTTATTTGAAAAAGTAACGCAGATATTTTGTTGTACATTTAAAAGTAATGCTTTACTTTGCTAGTTATTTCAAAAAAGTTATCTGATTACGTAACTCGAGTTACTTGTAATGCACCCCAACACTGTTGATAATAATAAGAAATGTTTCTTGAGCATCAAATCAGCATATACAAATGATTTCTGAAGGATCATGTGACACTGAAGACTGAAGTAATGATGCTGAAAGTTGAGGTTTGTCATCACAGCAATAAATTACATTTTAAAATATATCATAATAGATAAGTTATTTTAAATTGAAGTAATGTTTCACATAATTGTTCTTGATCTAATAAATGCAGCCTTAGTGAGCATAAGAGACTAATTTAAAAAAAGAAAACGAGTGTATATAAACTACTAAAAACAGTAGTGTATATTTTTCCCAATATTAAAATATAAGATAAACATTTCTGTCTGAATTAGCCCTTTTAATAATAAATATTGTTCAAAAGCCCATTACAGAAAATAGTGGCGTACAACTAGTGATTAGACTGTGGTGTGAAGTATTTGGGTTTGTTCCTTCCTATAAAAGCTGTACGTTCACTCATACCCTCACAGGTCCAGAGTTTCCTGCAGAAGGTTCAGACTGATGCTGTCTCTGAGGAGCTGACCCCGGCCTCTATGCCTGAAGCTCCGATCTGCCCATGTGAGAGAGCGGACGAGGGCAGTTTACCTACACGAAACGAGGAAGAAGCAAACAATAAGATAGATGAAAAAGAGCGTGAGAAGACTCCTGAGCTCAACAGAACATGTGAAAAAAGTGAGGAACATCAGCAGAACATTCAGTGTGTCTTCATGCCAGAGCCAGAAGAAATACAGGATGATGATTCCGATCCCAGAGGAGAGCTGCATTCCTTAGACGTCCCTGACTTCTTGCTCCCAGATGCTCCTGAGCACACCGAGGGAGGTCAGCCTCAATGTGCTCTGATACAAATGAGATAATCACTGGCTGTGCTCCTATAACATACAAGCCAATGATTAACACAGTTAGGCTTCTCATTTGGTGTTCACTGGCAATTTGATATGCTCACACTGTTTTCTTTCCCAGCAGAGAGTGTGCAGGCCTTTAAAAAGAACAAGAGAAAGAACAGGAAAAGGAGAAAAGATGTGGAGATGCCGCCTGAGATTGCAGCAGAACCTGAGCTGGCCAAGTACTGGGCCCAGCGCTACCGTCTGTTTTCCAGGTTCGATGAGGGCATCAAACTTGACCATGGTGAGTCAGCACAAAGCCACCATCTTTATTTTAGGAAAGTCATGAATTCATTTAATTTATTTACATTTACTTGTATTCGTTTAGCAGACTATTTTATCCAAAGCGACTCACAAATCATTGCTAACAGCATCAGGGACATTAAGTTATATATTGTGAAAATGTGTCTTTTGATGATGTTTTGTATGATGTTTTATTACCTTAGAAGTTAATATGAACTAAGAATGAACAATACTTCTATAGCACTTATTAAACTTAGTTAATGTTAATTTCAGCATTTACTAATACAATTATTAAAGTGTATTAGTAAGGATTTTTAAAGTGAGGGCAAGGATTTTTTTGGAATAACATGCACCAATGAATCCTTCACAGTAAGACCTGTGGATTTAAATAACAAATAGAGAGCACGCTGAGAACTGCGGGACGGAGCAGGATGAGATGTATTTGTGAGGTTGTACAGCTGTAGGTGTGGGCTGAGCTGGCTGTGTCTGCAGTGTGTGTGTGCTGACACGGAGCCCCTCGCCCATACCTTCTGCGTCAGACTACAGAAAAAGAGAGGGAGCAAGTGAGAGCAAGACGGCAGGCAGCTTTTAGGGCGCTCAGGAGAGCACTCTTTTTTTTCCCCATGCTACTCTTTGCTCAAATAGAGTGCTCAGCCTCAGAGGAGGACAACCTTTAGCTCTGGTGCTTTACCTGTGTTCTCTTCTCTACTGTTAAAGTGGGTCACTCCCTTAATAGATACAGTATATTAAACTAGGCATAAACCTGCTTGTTAAATGCTTTTCGCTTGTCTGAGTTTGTTTTATATAAAGAATTTATTTGTTCCTTTATACCAGTGTTTCCCAACCCTGTTCCTGGAGGCACACCAACACTACACATTTTCCAACTCTTCCTAATCGATCACACCTGAATCAACTCATCAGCTCGTTAGTAGAGACTCCAAGACCAGAAATATATGGGTCAGATAAGGGAGACATCCAAAATGTGCACTGTTGGTGTGCCTCCAGGAGCAGGGTTGGGAAACACTGCTTTATACTATAAAGAGATCTTATTTGCCATTTATTATTTGTATAGCTTGAGCATTTAATGTGGCAGGCAACAAAATTGCAGCGCATGCTTATAATATGTTATCGTGAGTTGGTGTGGACGCTAATATAGTTATTGTTAGTTCCTTTTTTATGTGAACGGGCCTTAATTCATTACACAGCGAAAAATGATATCTTATATGAAGTTATAAATATTCTTTGACAAAAATCCTTGAGAATTGATTTACTTGAGATTTACTTCTTATATGAAGTTATAAATATTCTTTGACAAAAATCCTTGAGAATTGATTTACTTGAGATTTACTTGAGAAGCAACACTACATAAGATATTAAGACTTGTTTTCATAGATTGTATCTTTAATATAAGTGTTATTTGTCTTACTGCACTGGCAAAAAAACTTTTGTTGTTGTTTTTACTTCAAATAAATATCTGCCAGTGCAGTAAGACAAAACATTCTTCTGAATTAATTAATTAATTAATCGTGTATTGTAATTGAAACATGTATTTTCTTAATGATGTATTATTTGAAGCTTTAATATCTTTGGCAGGGTTGCTTGATAATTTCATCTTGTTTTAAGGATTTTTTTATGAAATAATAATTGGAAATAAGATTTTTTTTGCATTTGCATTACAAATTTAGCATTTATAAATTAATTTTTTGTATTATTTAGCATTAGCAATGCCTTGGAACCACCTGCATCGTAGGATCATGGCGGCAACTTATGCTAAAGTACCACTAACATTTTGGTTAGAAAATGTAAAATGTACTTTTTAATGTTAAAAGATTTGCTCCCTGTCAAGTAAGTCAGTTTTGCTGTTAAATTTGATGGTGCAAAAACCATAGTTTTGGTGTAGGATTTAGTTTTTAATAGGGCTGATCTTGGGAAAGATGCCTTTTAACATCAGCACCAAAAGTCAAACGGTTTTCCTTCTTGTTCCATAAAAAGTCCCGTTATTTGGGATTTGAAAATCTTTCCTCACGGACGGCGGATTTCCCTTTTAATTCTTTTAATCCCTGACTAATGTGTTTTTATACGTCTCTCACTTTCGAATCATAACTCTTTCACTAAGCATCTGGAATTCTGTTTGAAAGTGAGATCAGAGCCTCGTATCTATTCCCTTATTCATGTCAACAGAGGCAGTAGCCCATAGACATAATGAGCCTCTTTTCCTTCAGCACTGCCTGATTAGAAAGAGGAGAGCGAGAACGAGAGGTAGATCAAGAGCGTGGGCTGAATTTTGTAACTCCTACACCTCCATCCAGGCATTGCAGATTCCAAGTCAACATGAACTGGCATACACAAACCATTTAACTTTCGCAATGTAAAAAATGTCCGTATGGAGCTATTCTGTGAGACTTAGGTGATGTCAGGCAAAAAGGAAAGTTGTTTCAGTGATGGAGAAAGGTACTACATTTTAATGAAATACTTTTTTAGTTCTGATGAATTGAGCACAATAGGACCAGGAATGTGTGTTCAATTCTGTTTTAATGTTAGGATTTTAAACATTCTATTCTCAGTTGTACTTTTGTCTGTTTAATATTTCATACTTTTAATTGTCCTTTTTTTCCCATTCAAATTAATGGCATGTCATTCTGTCACTTAGAAAAAAGTCAAACTGCAGTGGACACACTTGATATTGAAAACTATATTTTTTTTACAACACTTTAAATGTAGCTCATAACTTACAGTATATAATGTGCCATCACGGAAAAAAAATTATAATTGCAGTTATTTAACTTAAGTCCCTTAAAATATGACAATATTCAAAGATCAATGTAATCAAAAATAATATTTATTTAAAAAATCAATATAATAATTTACGTAGAAGCAATTCTCACATATTTAAATGTCATCGTGTTAACACAATGTAAAAAAAACAAAAAGCAAAACATTTTAAAGGGCTATTTTGAAATGTCAGTGGCCTATTTTTTTTATATTGATAATTGGTTTTGCATCTCTTCTGTCCTGATCACAAACTTAACCATAACATTTGTCAGTGATGTTACTGGATGAATAAAAAAAACATGTTTAATAAGGTTTTTTCTTATAACAAAAAGAACTGAGCATATAAAACAATACACAAAAAAAAAGTAATCAAATGCTTTAAACAGATTAAAGTGCTGAAGAATTATAAAGAACAATAGGTAACACTTTACAATAAGGTCTCATTAGTTAACATTAGTTAATGCATTAACTAACATTAACAATGAGCAATAGCTACATTTGTTACAGAAGTTATTATTCTTTGATAACATTGGTTAAAAAATATCATATGATCAACTGATCATTATTAGTTTAAGTTAGCTCAGGTTTTGATTTGAATAATATATTAAATGTTGAAACTAACATTAACTAAGATTAATAAATGCATTAGAAGTATTTTTATTGTTAGTTAATGTTAACTAATAAATGAATTAATGTTAACTAATGGAGTCTTATTGTATAGTGCTGTGACGAGCACCATTGCGAATATAAAAATATGATTGACTGTTTAAAACATATGAATACGCCATAGACAGTATAAGAAATGGACAGAGCCATCTCATTGGAACTCAGTTGAGACAGTTGAAGCCCATTTTTAGCGATTTCTGAGCACTTCCGTTCCTGACGCGCAGACTCAAACCGACTCAAACTAAGCTTGATGACGTGAGCAACCTGTCTGACAGACGTTAATCTTCTAGTAGCTGTGCGTGAAAATTTCCAACGTTAATCTTGCAGAGACGGGGAACTTGAGCAAAGAGTTCTTTGGCGTGAGTGAGCAGGAGTAAGTATTCCGTTGCTTTTATGGACTCATTATCTATGGGCTTCTCCCTTGACGGGACGTCCCCCGATTGCCTGCGAGCTTCTCCTCCTGTCTGTACGGTAATTTCTGTACAGCGCGACAGAGAGTCGAGTGGTTATGACGCAATCGTTAGCCTATTTTTACTAAATCTGTTTCTACGGGGCCATAATGTAACATAGAAGGTAATGGAGCCCTTTATACATTGTCGTGTTTCTTTAGAAATAAATAATGGACAAATGGAGTCTTTAAACGCCTCAGATGTAAAGTTATTCGCTGTCAAAGTGACGCCAAAATGAATGGGAGTCAATGGAAATGCTAACACAAGTGAAGTTCTGCTACAACATGGCGGCACCCGGCCGGCTTCAACTTCCGGTCGATGGATTACCCCCTTGGAATAGAGGGAATGCATTAACGTCACTTCCCCGCCGGAACACGCCCCCCTCAGCGGGACTGAGTGGCAGAAGAGCTGCTGCGTGACTGGAGTTAATAGGGGAAACTGCGTTAACGCGAGTAAAACGAACTATTATCAGTTTAAACTAAAAGTTGGACTCGATATAGTGTTCCTTACAACTTATCAAAGATCCAGTGATCCATGGATATTGACATGCAGCCAGGAATCGTGTTTCCTGACATTTATATGTGCCTGATTTCGACGCCGGGGAAATAAATGAAGACAATTTGCCTGAAAACGTTTTATATAAATACAATATAGATAGGTCTAAATCCGAGTGATCACTTACATTAATGTTATACTGTATATCATCATATCGTCCAGCCCTAAAACTTGTATAGTTTTTTGTCAGTTTATTTAAAAACATCCAATTATGCAGAATATAGTCTGTTCTGTAGCTTTTTGCAGTCTGTAAAAATATACAGTACCTCAGATTTCTGGTCAAATCTAGTTGTACAGTCAATCGCAAAGCTCTTTCCCGTTTTAGATGTGTTTTGTGTGATTTTCACGGCATTCACGCTGAAAACAAATGCTGCCGCTCAGTCTTTTTGCCACTTGTGGGCGTGACCGCATTCACTCCGGCCGACGGTGACGTCATGCGCATACCCTCTATACGCTGATTTCACGCAGCCGCCATTTTGAAATGGCTCCGGTGGGAAGATAACCGGAAGTGCCGCCTTTAATCACAAAAGAGTCGTGAATGCGATGGCGTATTGTTGTTTTAATGTAAAAATGAGTTATTCTAAAAATGTACATACATTTCTTTCATACTTTAGACTATATACAGTGAAAATCATTTATAATTTTTTTTTAATATATATATATAATTTAGAAATTAAAAAAAGAAGCAGGAACAAACTATATACATATCCTATATTTGATATTAACATCCAATAGTGTAAATCGCGGCAGCAGCTTCAGGTTGGTAGTCCAAGGCATTGTTGTTTATCTTTACTTCCGGGGTTCTTCCCACCAGAGCCTCTCTTTCGATTTCAAAATGGCGGCTGCGTAAAATCAGCGTATTGCACGTCAACACGGACAACGACCACAACGCAGAAGTATGAAAACCGACGCGTACAGCGGCGTAGGTCCGACACAGAAGTACGAATCAATCTGCCATTAGTGTTGTTTACATCAGAGCATGCCTCTTTGATGCAGCATTTAAGCATTATCGTACGTTTTATCCGGTTGATGGAAAAATATTCTTAAAATGCATTCTAAAAATCGGAATAATTTTAATAGATAATTATTCACGGTATTTTAAAGTACCCATGATAACAATGCAAGTTCATTGTCATGATATACTGTATTACCAATACCATATATCGGCACATGTCTAATTGTGACTTTACAGTATATCTATATATAATTGTATATCTACAGTATATATTTGAAAGAAGATACAATAATCAATATAGCATGGTATGTTTAATGTAGGATTGATCTTTTTCAGATGAAAATGTCACTGCTATTGTAAAATGGCACTAATGAAAGTATTAGTACTTTTTTATTTATTAGTAAAACACATAGTTTTGATTTTCTTCCTATTTGTAAGCTTGTAATAGAAAATTAAGGTCGCACTTGTGAGTTCTCTTTACTCGAGGGCACCTGTACAGCCGCCCGCTGTCCTCACACTGTAAACAGGAAGTGCTGAACGTGGTTTGCTCCAGACTAGTGATTGTTACTTTAGCAGGTGTTCTATTCTCAGTGGAGAGAAAAATACGAGAGGCGGAAAAACAGAGATGCGTTTGTAGAGGCTAAAAGCAGATGGTGTTGGTCTCCACAGAATCAGAAGAGGACATGCTCCGTTTAACTCCACTCTCTCTGAGCTCTCTGACTGCTTCTGCTTCAGCTCAAATGCAGCACCTTTAAATGATGAACATCCAGAGAACGAGATCCAGGAGTCTGATGCTAGTGTCACAGCTCTAGTTTGCAAGTATGATGAAATGTTTAGAGATACAGCAGGAGTCTTATCTTGAACATATTATATGGTTTTGTACTGCTTCTCTTAGAAATATATGGTTTTCTGGCATCCCATGATATAGGAGTGATTGCTGATATTTTAAATTTCATAGATATCAGCTAGATCATCCTTTTGTCAACAGAGGCTCCTCCTAAAATGGAAATAGCTATATATTTAGAGAGGGAGAGACAGTCTTTGACGTAAGCAGAGCCATGCTTCAGGTCTTCAACTAGAAAATGAAAGCTACAGACTCCCTCTGGTGGTAAACAATTCTACCACATTTGCAATAAAAAGGAGCATTTAGGTGCATTTAATTCTAATTGGAATAGTATTCTTAATAATCTTAATACAATGATGCAAAAAAGAATGCATGAACTGATAAAAGCCTTTTCATTTGAATTATGATGTGCATAACATGTGACTGTGTTCTGTCCACAGAGGGCTGGTTCTCAGTGACTCCTGAGAAGATAGCAGAGCACATTGCTTTGAGGGTGCAGGACAGCTTCAGCGCGGAGCTCATTATCGATGCCTTCTGTGGTGTGGGTGGCAATGCCATTCAGTTTGCCCTCACTGGGAAAAGAGGTACAGTTGCCTTTCATACTGCCACAGAACCATGTCAGCACAATCCTACCATGCTAACACCCATATGTTGGTTTCCATTGTCTTGAGAAACCATCTGAAAATCTTTTTTGAGATATGAGATTTATAACAGTTTTGACATCTAAAAATGTGTTTTAAAAACACATTTCCATAGTGCAGGGTCTATTAATTTATCCAAAAATACATTGAAAATGCAAAGCACACATGTGTATATATATATATATATATATATATATATATTACATTTCCAAATTAAAATTAATTTAGATAATTTAGGATCTTTCGTAATTCGTAATATTCAAAATTTATCAATATTCACAATATCTTAAAAAAACATGCTCACCAACATGCCATTTATTTGATCAAAAATACAATTAAAAACAGTAATAATGTGAAATATTATTATAATTGAAAAATAACCTCTATTTTAATATATTTTAAAATGTAATTTATTCCTGTGATGGCAAAGCTGAATTTTCAGCATCATTACTCCAGTCTTCAGTGTCACATGATCCTTCAGAAATCATTCTAAAATTCTGCTGATTTGGTGCTCTAGAACAGCCTTTCTCAAAGTGGGTGCCGCGGCACACTGGGGTGCCCCCTGACTTTGTCAGGGGTGCCGCCAAAAAATTACGTAGGCTAAAAATATATATATATATTTGAATTTACATAAATACATTCTTCTTCTTTTTAAACATATGAACGTATTAATAAAATTGTAAATTAATTTTAGATAAATATATATATATATAAAATTAACCATAAAAAACCAAAAAAACAAGACCGAAGCAAGACACACACACAACTTGACGCAAGTGACGCAACCCATAGCAACGCGTTATAGCAACAACACCGACCGCGCGTCACACAGCAACTGCAGGCTCTGACAAACACACATACAAACTATACTATACTTCTGCATAACGTGTCTCTTTTTACAACAAAAATGTGAATTCTGCCGGTATTCAGACAGTCCCATGCATACAGATACAGATCCGGCCTACAATCGCCTACGTAGGCGAAATTTGTTTGACATTTCTAATCGTAAACACAGCCATGTTGAAGCCTGCAGTAATGTTTTTCATTGATGTTATGGCAGTCCACTCTGCTTATTGTTTTTCGAGAATCTTGCACTCCTGTTTGTCATTGTGCACGAAACTTCATGCCAATAAATCATCAGAAATATTGCTGACTTGTGCGCGTCTCAAGCGCGTTCTTTACGCTCGTGCTAATGCCTGTTAGTTGTCCGTGGATTTGCCTATATTTGGCGCTGAAAATGGAAACGTCCTTAGACATGGAAAATCGATTTTACAATCGATTCAATGAACGTTTATGTCTCAAAAATCGATCAGGATTTTTTCACAAAAGTGATAGCCCTGTAAAGTTGTTATTATTATTGTTATTTACAGTTCGTATTATGCTCTGTTCATTACTGTTCTGTCTAAATAAACAGGACATTTGCATTTTCATTTGGGTTATTTTTTAATTTATATTTTACACTGGGGTGCCTTGAGATTTTATGCACTTTTGAAAGGTGCCCCGACTGAAAAAAGTTTGAGAAAGGCTGCTCTAGAAACATGTCTGATTATTATAAATGTTGAAAACATATTTCTTTCTTTTTTTGACGATTGTATACTCGCATGTATTCAAGGTGTTACTTTTTACTTGATGGTTACACCACATGACACTTTTAGAGTCATTAAATTGAACCCTTTTGCCTCCTTATGGACATTTTTGTCCTTTTCAGTTTTGTTTTTTTGATCACTTTGCCTATGTTAATGCTAACTGCATAAAATTTGGCACATGTGTGTATTTTTTTGGGGGGAATTTTACTATTTCACTGCCATTTTCTTTAAAAAATACATTTTGCACTAGGTACACAAAATACTCCCACACACGCCTTTTGGACAAAAATGTCCCCATTGAAACCCATTAAAAATGCACATTAAAAATGCACATTTAACTATATAATGATGCAATCTTTGTTAAGAGGCTTTCATTCTGTTGGCAAGGCTTCAAAATGTAAATTTTTACTATTTTTTACCAGATGGTGCCATTTTTCCAGGTTTGGCCTATAAAACAAATAATCGCTTTATTCCTGTTTTCTGCTTCGGCATAGCAATTGGAAAAATTGTGCAACAGTAATTGTATGGGTGTGTTTGTATGGATGTCAGAGTGTGGTTAGTATGTGTGTAATAAGAAAAAATGTGTGTGTTTGTGTGCTTGTAATTTTTGAGAGAGAAAAAACTCAACTGCAAATCTAAAATCCAATCACTGTGTGCCCCAGTGGAGTTTTCCTGGCACCCAATGGGGAAAATCTGTTACTGCGCCCAAACAAACTCTTACCGAAAGTTTTTTTGAGATATCATTCTCAAATTTTGAACACAACTTTAGATTTATGGCTTTGAATTTATATCAGTATTGGAGTTCAACATGTTTCATACAATATATATTTTATATAAAATAACGATCATAATGTTCATAAATAATTTTCATAAACTTAAACCTCTATGCAACATTTTGCAACTTAAGTCTTTGATCCCAAGCCTAAAATCTGTATGACAGTTTTTTGACATGGACATTTTGTCCATGTCCATTTTGTCCACTTTGGAGCTTTAAGGTTTTTTTTTGTGTGTTAATGCTAACTGCATGAATTTTGGCACAGGTGTGTATTTTTATTGTAATTTTACTATTTCACCGCCATTTCCTTTGAAAAATCTTTTTTGCACTAGGTACACAAAATACTCCCACTCAGCGCCTTTTGGACAAAAATGGCCCCATTGAAACCCATTAAAACTGCACTTTTTAATCCTAGGGCCATTTAACTATAAAAAGATGCAATCTTTGTTAAGAGGCTGTCATTCTGTTGGCAAGGCTTCAAAATTTTAATTTTTACTATTTTTTTACCAGATGGTGCCATTTTTTTTCAGGTTTAGCCTAAAGCAAATTGGCAATTGGATAAATTATGCAACGATATTTGTGTGGGTGTGTTGGTATGTGTGTTATAAAAAAAAATGTGTGTGCATGTGTGTGTTTGTAATATTGAGAGAGAAAAACGGAAAAACTCAACTGCAAATAACAAATCCAATCACTGTGTGCACCAGTGGAGTTTTGCTGGCACCCAATGGGGAAAATCTGTTACTGCGCCCAAACAAACTCTTACCAAAAGCTCATTTTTTGAGAGATCCTCAAATTTGGAACACAACATCTTTAGATTTATGGCTTTGATTTTCTAGCTGTTTTAGAGTTCAACTTGTTTCATAAAATATATATTTTATATAAAATAATGTTCATAAATCATTTTCATAAACTTAAACCTATATAACCTTTTTGGGGATTTACTTATTCATTTTTTTTATTTATGTTTTTTACTTCAGCAATAATCTGCCAAGGGTCTTCTTTAAAATGATATAAAACTTAAATCTGTGCTCCCAAGCTTCACATTTTTATGACAGTTTTTTGACACAGACATTTTTGTCCTCTATGTACCTATGTGTAACTTTTTTTAATTGAGGCACAAGGGTTAAACTTCTTGAAAATTGTATGTATTTTTTTCTCTATTGTGGTCACTTCTTGTTTCCTGAGAAATCGGTGCAAAATATCTGTGATAAAATAAAAGTTGCTGCAATTGGGGAAGCCACTGTGGCTCTTTTTTCCTCCATCATAAATGACTTACTTCTCTGAGCGCACAGACTAAATGCAATAAACGCAGTCATATTGCGTTCGGATTCCTGGTGTTTGGGAACCAATCGTGTGAGACACTTCTCGCAGGGCATTAAACCAAATCATTATGACTACAGACTTTGGCTCATGGATTTCAGAATGATCAAACCAACATTTGAGATTTTTTTTGTTGCGCATCAAGGAATTTTCCAGTAAATGTGTTTCCATCGTAGTTTGTGCATGTCTTCTGACACGTTAGTACATGTACATACTATAGTAAAAACAGTAAATTATGCATAATTACAATTATCTACCGTAACTCAATAGTGAGTACATTTATTTAATTAATATTACTCAGTACTTATTTGAGTAAGTACAATGTAACTTCACCACCTTAAAATAAAGTGTAACCAAAATGTATCTGCCTCAATTGAGTGCATACGTTTTTATGCACATTTTTAGAAGTTATGAGTTTCCATCCAGCGTTTTTTTTTTTTTATGCGATATCCCAAAATGCACATATATATATATATATATATATATATATATATATATATATATACAGGTCCTTCTCAAAAAATTAGCTATTGTGATAAAGTTCATTATTTTCCATAATGTAATGATAAAAATTTAACTTTCATATATTTTAGATTCATTGCACACCAACTGAAATATTTCAGGTCTTTTATTGTTTTAATACTGATGATTTTGGCATACAGCTCATGAAAACCCCAAATTCCTGTCTCAAAAAATTAGCATATCATGAAAAGGGTCTCTAAACGAGCTATTAACCTAATCATCTGAATCAACTAATTAATTCTAAACACCTGCAAAAGATTCCTGAGGCTTTTAAAAACTCCCAGCCTGATTCATTACTCAAAACCGCAATCATGGGTAAGACTGCCGACCTGACTGCTGTCCAGAAGGCCATCATTGACACCCTCAAGCAAGAGGGTAAGACAGAAAACAATTTCTGAACAAATAGGCTGTTCCCAGAATGCTGTATCAAGGCACCTCAGTGGGAAGTCTGTGGGAAGGAAAAAGTGTGGCAAAAAACGCTGCACAACGAGAAGAGGTGACCGGACCCTGAGGACGATTGTGGAGAAGGACCGATTCCAGACCTTGGGGGACCTGCGGAAGCAGTGGACTGAGTCTGGAGTAGAAACATCCAGAGCCACCGTGCACAGGCGTGTGCAGGAAATGGGCTACATGTGCCGCATTCCCCAGGTCAGAAGCGCCTGACCTGGGCTACAGAGAAGCAGCACTGGACTGTTGCTCAGTTTTGCATGTCATTCGGAAATCAAGGTGCCAGAGTCTGGAGGAAGACTGGGGAGAAGGACATGCCAAAATGCCTGAAGTCCAGTGTCAAGTACCCACAGTCAGTGATGGTCTGGGGTGCCATGTCAGCTGCTGGTGTTGGTCCACTGTGTTTTATCAAGGGCAGGGTCAATGCAGCTAGTTATCAGGAGATTTTGGAGCACTTCATGCTTCCATCTGCTGAAAAGCTTTATGGAAATGAAGATTTCATTTTTCAGCACGACCTGGCACCTGCTCACAGTGCCAAAACCACTGGTAAATGGTTTACTGACCATGGTATTACTGTGCTCAATTGGCCTGCCAGCTCTCCTGACCTGAACCCCATAGAGAATCTGTGGGATATTGTGAAGAGAAAGTTGAGAGATGCAAGACCTAACACTCTGGATGAGCTTAAGGCCGCTATCGAAGCATCCTGGGCCTCCATAACACCTCAGCAGTGCCACAGGCTGATTGCCTCCATGCCACGCCGCATTGAAGCAGTCATTTCTGCAAAAGGATTCCCGACCAAGTATTGACTATTGAGTGCATAACTGAACATAATTATTTGAAGGTTGACTTTTTTTTTGTATTAAAAACACTTCTTTTATTAGTCGGATGAAATATGCTAATTTTTTGAGATAGGAATTTGGGGTTTTCATGAGCTGTATGCCAAAATCATCAGTATTAAAACAATAAAAGACCTGAAATATTTCAGTTGGTGTGCAATGAATCTAAAATATATGAAAGTTTAATTTTCATCATTACATTATGGAAAATAATGAACTTTATCACAATATGCTAATTTTTTTAGAAGGACCTGTATAATAGGTGGATGGAAAACATAGAGCTACTGACTCTAATACTTTGGCATTTTTGTTAGTGAAATGTTGTTTTTCTCCCTCTGCCACCCAGTGATCGCCATTGACATCGACCCCATACGCCTGGCTCTGGCACAGAACAACGCAGAAGTGTATGGTGTGGCGCACCGGATAGAGTTCCTGCAGGGAGACTTCTTGCAGTTGGCTCCACGCCTGCGAGCAGACATGGTTTTCCTCAGTCCCCCGTGGGGAGGACCAGAGTACCTCAGTGCTGACGTCTTCAACATCAAGACCATGATGACTCCTGATGGATATCCTTTCAGTCTTACACTCTGTGCTTGTATTCTCTTTCCTTTCAAATGAGGTTTTCACTCAAAGTGGAAAGTTCAAGTTTGTCCTTTTTCCACAACACTCTGTGTGGTATTACGTACCGTAAATACTTTCTAACGGATGTAGTCAAGATGCTTCAAACCACCTGTTTCAACTTCCTTAACCATCTATACATTTGAAATTTTCAGGTTGTCAAAAATGATTTCAGACAATATTGTGTATTTTCTTCCTCGAAATGCGGACATGGAACAGGTAATGGTCATTTATTTACACAAATCAGTTTTAAAATGGTAACCTGAAAACCTCCCTTTGTATATTGATTCTAAAAGTTCTTTTGTTCACAGTAGCATGTGGATTAACTTAACTCTAATACACATCTTAAAATGGTCATCACATTGGCCACAGTGGTTAACAAATTGTTGCTGTTTTGTGGTTGTTCATCAGCATACCCACATTTGTGCTCTCACTGCTCTGTATCTGGTTTTATCTGTTTTGTGCTCCGCTTTTATACGTTTGTGACCAATACTCAGATTTCTTTTGTTCTTTTTTTAGCTTTATTAAACATAGAAGTTGCAAGCATGTTCTGTTAGCACAATACATCAGCCAGTGTTCTTAATTCCTATGTAGTCAAAATCATCTGTGGTTGGTCACTTGGTTCAACCCTTTTAGTATTTGTATCATTAGTACACATGGTTGCTGTGCTTATATTTAGTCTTTGACATATTTCTAGTTCCTGTTATCACTTTAGTGTCTCATATCTGTCCAGCAGTACAAAGTCAAAGTGCCAAAGTCCATCAATGACGACATATACTTATATAATAAGAAATTATTTAGAATTATTTTCACAGAATGTGTTTGTTGACTTTATACCTGGGTTAGTTTAGTGCATATGATGTCTGTCAATTGCAGCTGTATCATGGTTTTTGATTTCTCTGAAAGCTCTTGTTGTCTGATGCAGTGTGGTTGCACCTTTTGAAACCACACTGCTTTCCGGAATATTCTGTGTCAGACTGACTGACTGAAGCAAATTTCTACACTAATATCTAAATTAAATACATCATTACCATTTGCCCATCACTGCACCACTGCATTGTATGTATTAGTGTGACTTGTGATTAAATTCAAGAACAATTTTCCTTAAACCAAGATACTATGGTGGTATTATACTCATACTGATATGTTCATATTAGCAACTAGTGACCACGTTGCCTGTGATGGTAACTCACACCTGCTCTGCCTCATTTCTTCTTCCTCTTTCTCTTCATACCCCTCCCTCTTTCTGTCTTTCACTCTGTATAGATCGCGTCTCTCGCCGGCCCAGGTGGGAAAGTGGAAGTGGAGCAGAACTTTTTGAACAACAAACTGAAAACAATTACTGCATACTTTGGCAGCTTAATTAAGTCAAAAACCTAAAACATTTTATTTCCTTTTTTTACTTCTTTTAGTCATTTATGTTATCTGTACTTATTGCACTTGAATTGTACTCATACACATTATCTGCTGTTTACTGTTTTGTAAAGCCATTGACGATGAATTTTACATACTAATGTGTACTCATGATGCTGCTAGTTTAATGTTTATTTTAACAGTTTTGTTTTTCCAGCATTGATATTTACCTATTAAAATTAATTTGAAGGAACGATGCATGGAAGTCATAAAATTGCACAGCCTGAAACATCCCATGTTTAATTTTCTTTTAGAAAATATCTATCCATCTATCATCTATCTATCTGTCTGTCTGTCAAATAGAACTTACACAGTTCTTTGAGAGTATTAGATAATGTATTACCTTTATTGGTCACACTTTAAATTAGGTGTCTTTAACTACAATGTAGGCCTACTTACATAGAAATGTTAGGTACTTATTGTGTTCATGTTGTATTGAAAGACACGTTTGCTATTGAGGTGGGATTTGGGGAAGGTTATGGGCAGATTTGTTGTTACGGTTAGGTCTAACCCTTGTGCACTGTTCGAATTCTGTGTACACCCTTTATGGAGCGGGTCAAATTGACCCTAATTGGATTCAATACAATTCCTCAAAAATCACACTATGAAAAACAACAAAGATTTAGATACAAACTGTAAACTTTTAATATCAACATTTGTCAAACATTACAAAAACATTATATCTGAAAATATGATTTATAAAAAAAAATTTAAACCAATTTTTGACAAAATTGGAAAATAAACAGTATACCGACTTTTTTTTTTTTTTACATTTTATGCTTTGAACATCATAACTGAACAATAAAATTTTGTTGTATAATGAAATTTTTTTATTTTCCTAAGTTAACTTTCCCTAGTTTCCTAAGACCTAGTTTCCTAGTTTCATTATTCACTCACAGGGAAGTGAGAAACCAAACATAACAAAAACATACATCAAATAAATGTTTTTTTTTATTAATTTTTTGGCTCTGTGAAGCTGCCTTTGAAAATCCTACATAACAGTTTTGGTTAAAAGCAAGGTATTTTACATATCTTGAATATTGAAATGAGAGCTTATTTTACTATCTGTGTCTGACAAAGATTTTCATCTGTAATTTGCAAATAATTCTAAACACTGTGATTTTAGCTTTTTCAAGTGTGTTTGGTTAGGGTTAGATCACTTTTAGCTACACTTGCACGTTAGAACTGGAGTTGAAGTGCCCTTACATACAGAAAATAAATGTTTTTATTTTGTGTCTGTAGCCTACAGTTGCTTTTGAATGGCTGCCTATGAGGGTCAAATTGACCCGCGAACATCACGAACGTAATACTAATTTTGTTTGTATATGTCAAAACACATCAGCATGTTGAAACTTTGCATGCATGTTCATCATGATAAATGAGAAAAAGTGACAAAATATCAAGAAAAAAAACAAAGGTTAACCAGTATTTCCAACAACTAGAAAATCGAAACGGGTCAAATTGACCCGCAACATATGTACACAAGGGAGGGTGGGTTAACGGTACTTTTTATTATTACAGCTTTATAATTACATGTAGGTGTTTTTTAAATGTAAGTCGAATGTAAAAACGTATACCTTACAAGTGCATTGTAAAATGATTAATAAATCTGAGTAGGCTACGTAGCAGGTCTAGTTAAAGACAACTAAATCGTTCATACACATGCATTTATGATAATTCAACAGGGTTTAAAAAACGTCTATTCGAACTGTCACTACCAAATAATATAATGACCTGTAGGCTACATGTTCCTACCACATTCGCGAGTTTTGTTTCCAGCAGAATCTGCATTTGGCAAACGTAATGTCACTGCGGTTTTATGCAAACAAATAAAACAGAACACTGATCAACACGGTGAATACTGTAGCCTACACCAGGAAGTTGAAAGAGCAGTAAAAACAGCAGGCGTCCAGTCTCGGGTTCCTCATTCTGTGTTTGTGTGTGCGTGTGTCGCTTCAATGAGAGTCAGAGAGCGCGCACTCGACGGGCATTTCTCTCAGAAACTATTCCCGTTAAATGCGAGTTAACCTGCTTTTCTGACATTTGACAGGTAGGTGGACTCTTTTTTCTTATCTTCTCTACTCTTGTAAATAGTTTTTTTTTTTTACAATCTGTACTGCTGCTGTTACAGTGAATGTGTAATTTAACGGTTTAATCCATCATGTATCGGTGTTTGCCTTTCTTTCTACTGTAAAATATCAATTTAATCGGTCTTTCTTTTTGGGAGGTTTTTTTTAATGAGATCACAATTTAGTGATGTGTAAATGTGTTTGATGGAAATTCGGCTACAAAAATAGTAAAAAGCTGGTCAGCCTAATAATTTTCCTGGAGTAGGCTAATAAACTGGCTGTAAAATCTGGATAATTATTAACTCGTGGATTCATCTCTCAGAGAGAGTTTTAGAAAGATTATTTTGGCCAGTCATCACGCACAACATTATAAATCACTTTTACAAATCACATTTAATCCCATAGAAAAGAGAAATCACGAATTAATTCAAAGTCGTTTTGAGGTGTCATGCTTCTCATATAAAAACAAACATTCCAATCTCACGTTTCCTATACATTTTCAGACAAGATCTCAAAATGTGCTCAGATTTTTGGAGATATCAAGGCCTGCGGTCAAAAATTAGATTTGAAAATGAACTAAAACGTTTTACCATTAAATCCAAGTTATCTCTCATTTGAATCCATTTTTATTTCCCCTAAGGAATGTGAGGGAAAACATCAGAAAAATGTTGTCAGCATTAAAATTACAGTAGTAATAGGCTAACTCAAATATAATTACATGTTTTCCTCCAAATATTGATTTTATTTTCCATTTCACAGTTTGTGTTTTGCTTAAAAATAACATGTTATTCTGATGGCATGTTTCCTATGTTGGGCTATTTTTAGATAAAGTTTGTGAGTTTTTACACCATGACACTTGACCTGAGTTGTTGCAGCAGAGACACCCTTTTCAATATTTTTTTTTCTCAGAAATCAGGCCTACTGACTTACTGTCCTTCCCCCAGCCTCTCAAATGTCTGTGTCTGCAGGCTACAAAAACTAGAGTTCCTAAATAGCCTGTAAGTCAATCTCAAGGTGCGTATAGCGTTCAGACAGGCTGTAGACTGAAACTCAGAAGTAGTTGAGAGTTCTTTTGTGTGTCTCTGTCTTTCCTGTGTTACTGAACGCCCTATAGAAGCTGGTCAGATGAGGAAGTGTGCAGCCCCAGTGGCCTGCTTACTCACGCATTAATCTAGCATTATATCCTTGTTACTGGTTTCCTGCTGACATCTAAAAATACTGCCGCATCAGTGGAGTCCAGGACAGGCACAGTTTCATCCGAGTGTTGTGTAGCCGTTTAACCAAGTTTAACAACAAGTTTCACCTTCAGGACAATGGAGGGCACTTTGTCCCCGGTTTCTTCCTTATTACTTCTGACATCATCACATCGTTTGTAATATGTACAGAACAATGTCTGTTGCTTTGAGAGATATAGAAATATCTGTTTTGGACTTTGCTTTGCTACATTATAGGTGCTCAGACAGATTTGTTTGGCTACTTTGGGCACTGAATTGGTCAAAAGGAAACAGTGTTAAACATTTCCTGAAATACCAAAGGTTGGAAATAATTGCCAAAGAATCTTGTCAGAATTTCCCAGAGGGAGGGCAATGCTGCGGGATCTGATGAAATAAGGTTATTTTTTAAAATGACGCAGCCATTTGCCTCCTTTCCTAAGAGTTCAGTGTATATTTTTATTCGTTGTTTGAATTGTAGCCTGGTAAATAGAAAAGGAAATGAAGTTATTCAGCGTTTACTGCTTATTGACCTGAAGTGGATTGCCTAAGAGATTTACGGTAGATGCATTTCCTCTTGATAATCCTGTTGCCGTTGCTTTGGTGAAGCTGACACCCAATGTTTATGACATCCGCAACGACCCTGATTTTGATAGAGAATGTTTACCTCTCCCCCCAATATTCTAAGCTGTGAGAATAAGAAAAAGACATCTATTCTACGGGAAATACCTTGGTTTCTTCTCTATAATGTGTTCACCTGACCTTCTGTTGGGTTTTGTAAGCTGCAAGTGTTCTTTATAACATGTTGAAGAGGGCGTATCATTATTTAGAAGGCATGTTATTACTTGTTGTATGATACCTGGCAACCTTATACTGAGTGATTTGATACTTCTTATCATGACCTACGTGGATGAGCACACATCACTGTTTTAAATGCAAATAAAGGAGTTCTCCATGACTTCATTTTATTCATCATGCATACAGCATTTGAAACAAAATTCTAAAGTAAGTTTGGCTATATTCTACTTCCCACATGTATTATTCAGCCCCTTTAGTGAACACACCTAAATAACCATTCATTCTCAAGTAATAAATGTGTATCTTAACAATTAAACAAAGATAAAAACTAAGGTGCTGCGGTCATCTGGATTGGAAAACAACTACAATGTCATAAAGAACAACAACAATTATATTTAAATGTTGACATATTATAGATATGAAATTATATAATATTTAAAATACATTTAATAAATGTTCAAATATTAAATCAATATTATGTTTTCATTTAATAGTATAATGATTTCATTTTGTGTCAAATAGCATAAATAAATAAAAATAAAAAAATCCGTTCTACTTATCAATCATCTAATAATAATTAGATCATCTTCTGTATCATATCTGGCATTGAAAAATCAATATCATTGATACCTGTGTTGATTAATCGTGGTGTGGAATCTCCTCTCCGTCAGTTCTCAATATGAGGACCTATTCAAAGTCGATTCGAGTTTAATTATCTTTACTGAAACAATGACATCTATAGTAATACGAGTATTAAACGTGTTGATCTTCCCCCGGTTTCACGGACACGGCTTAAGCCTAGTCTCAGACTAAAATGAATGTTTGAGCTGTTTTAACTGAAAGTAACTTGCACTGAAATATCTTAAAATATGTTAGTGCCATTGTTTTGTCTCCAGATGCACACTAGTAATGTTTGTTTCTAAGGCACGTTTATAAAAGCTACTTGAATGCCCTAAATTGAACTAAGGCCTGTCTGTGAAACCGGGCCGTAATGTAATGCAGTCTTTTGATGTAAACTTGTCATAAAGCGTTTCATGAACTTCGTTTTGTTTTGATTTAATTCCAAATTCTGTTAATATTTTATGAAATGACAGTGGTTAATCTTTTCCTTGCAGGAAACATGGGTTGTAAAAAATCCAAGTTGGATGGTGACCAAAATGGAGGTGTGATTGAAGGGAACAAACACCAGCCAGTACGTACTGACCAAACTGTATATGTGAGAGATCCAACCTCCTATAAGCCTCATATAGTAAGTAGTGAGCTAGATGGGGGGAACACATTCAGGCTTGTCATGTTAAAATCAACTGTTTTGATGTTTTGACCTTCATAGATCCTGAAGAGAAGGGTTTCTGATACTTTGAAAACATTTCCATGATTATCTCATGAATGAGAAATGTTTTATTTCACAGAATAATCAGACTTCCGGCCTCCTGCCTGGTCAGGTGTTCGAAAAAATGGAAAGTAGGTCTGATGATCTTTGTTCCACATTCTGCATCCTCCTATAGCTTTGAACTGTTTTTGTAAAATTGCTTTTATTTAATTTTTTATACAGAAAAGGAAAAACTAGTCATCACTTTGTATCCATATGAAGCCATTCATGATGATGATTTGGGCTTTAAAAAAGGAGAAAAGTTAGAGATCCTTGAAGAGTGGGTGAATGCCATCATCATTCTTTCTCTACTATTGTTTTTCTTTGCCTGTTATCATGAAATGTGATTTTTTTTTTTTCAGGCACGGAGAGTGGTGGAAGGCAAAGTCTTTGACCACACGAAAGGAAGGATTCATTCCCTCAAACTATGTTGCTGAAGCAGACACAATGGAGACAGAAGAGTGAGTGCTACTTAATACAATGACTTACAAACAAAACAATGACCGTTTTTCTAACGAACATTTCTTTTGACGCACAATTTAGATGGTTCTTCAGAGAAATCACAAGGAAGGATGCAGAGAGACAGTTGTTGGCACCTGCTAACAAACCTGGATCTTACCTTATACGGGAGAGTGAAACCTCAAAAGGTGAGCACTGTTTAGTGTCTGCTCTGTTTTTTTTTTTGTGGAAATATAAAATTGTGGTGTAACATATTCATTGTTGTGAACAGGAAGTTATTCACTGTCAATCAGAGATGTGGATGTTCAAGGGCATGATGTTGTTAAGCATTATAAGATCAGATCTCTGGATAATGGCGGCTACTACATATCTCCAAAAATCACATTCAATGACATCACCAGCATGATAAAACATTACCACAGTAAGTTATACACAGAATCGGTTAAAGGTTTGGGGCCAGTACGATTTTTATTATTCAAATAAATGCTGTACTTTTGAACTAGTATCACAACATTAATACGAAATGTTTCTTGAGCAGCAAATCAGCATATTAGAATGATTTCTGATGGATCATGATACACTAAAGAAGACTGGAGTAATAATGCTGAAACATCAGCTTTGCCCTCACAGGATTACATTAGATAAATAAAATAGATAACAGTTTTTTTTTTTAAATTGTAATAATAATTCACAATATTGCTGTTTTTACTGTATTTTGATCAAATAAATGCAGCCTTGGTGAGCATGAGACTATTTAAAATCTTTTAAAAACAATTTAAAATAAATCTTACCATCCCCAGACTTTTGAACGGTGGTATAAATATATATATTAAATGAAGTACACTCGGTTTGGGTTGGTTTGCTGAAATAAGAAGAATGTACCTAATCTTGTCACAGAGCAATCAGACGGATTATGTCGAAAACTAGAGAGATCATGTGAGAAGCCCAAAGCACAGAAACCTTGGGACAAAGATGCCTGGGAAATCTCTAAAGAATCCATTAAGATGGTGAAGAAGCTCGGAGCCGGGCAGTTTGGAGAGGTGTGGATGGGTGAGTTAAGGAAAAGAATCCCTCCAGCTTGACAATGCTTTACGAAAATATCTGCAAGTCACAAACATACATTTAATCATGGAGTGTTGCTCTCTTTATGGTCTTGTTATTCAAATTCTCTCCGTTTCTAAGCTCCCCCAAGTGTGTGATAAAAAACCCACAGTTTAATGTGCTCTTCAGTGGGCTTAGAAGTGACATCCTTCTGTGTTTGTATCGATTAATCAACCTAAAAGATCTTCTTTGAACATGTGTAGGCTTATTGTTATTATCTAATTCTTTGAGGCATACAAGCTTTGACGACACGCATTCAAATGTCGAGTCTTCCTGCTGTGCCTTCTGGTGGGCATGAATGGCTCCCTTATAGCTCAGACTGATAGTACACAGAGACCCGGCACAGACGAGACTCTTATCAGTCAGATCTGAGGAGGAAACTGCTATGCAGTTGACGCAGGATTTGCATTTGGATTTCGTTATTATTCATGTGCCTCTTTCCCATCCCATGTAGCCGACATGATGAATTGCAGGAAGCGGTCTTAGCAAATATACAAATGGCTCTCGACTGCCAGTGGCCAAGATGTTTCCTTAGCCGCCCCGTGACCTTGTTGGCACAGTGTTGCCAGACCTTTGACACACTATAAGCCTGTATGATGACAGAAGCACTCAACGGAAAGACTTCCTACTGTTTGGTGTTCCCCTACTTTGTTATGTCTCAGCTAAATTTTAGGCAAACTATTGGATTTGAACTGCTCAAGTGCACATTAGTAGATATTAGTATGCAAACCACTTCAAAGTTGTCTGTATTGTTAAACGGGAAATGGCATTTAAGTGGAACAAGAATAACAATACAAGTTCACAGTTGTGCAACATATCTGAAGTCTTTTCACTTCTCTGTGGCCAGTAACCGTCCTTCACTCTGTGGCGCTGTGTCATCACTTCTGAGAAATGTAGTTTATGGATAGCTGTGTGGGTTACATAAGATTCTTGGTGAGAAAATGTGAGGATTTGGAGTCAGTTCCTAAAAAAGGGTTTTCAAGAATGACTAACAATTCCTACATCAACACTGATTAATTCTCTGCCGTGTGGTTGCATTTCTCATTAGGTTTCGTGTTAGAGTCAGCCTTTAGTTCACTGTTTTGTGGTTGGACTGCAACTGTGTCTGGCATTTGAACAGGAAGATCTTTATTAACCACAGAGGAATATCACGCATGTTTATTTGTGGTTTCATTTTGTTTGCAGCCTACTACAATAACAGCACAAAAGTGGCGGTGAAAACGCTGAAGCAGGGCACAATGTCAGCGGAGGCCTTCTTAGAGGAGGCCAACCTGATGAAAACCTTACAGCACGACAGACTCGTGCGCCTCTATGCTGTCGTCACCAAAATTGAGCCCATCTACATCATCACTGAGTTCATGGCGAACGGTACTGAAATACTCTTCTGATAATTAAAATGAGAGAATAGGCCTTTATATGAGAGTTATACCAAATGTTTGTTTCCTCTTCTTCAGGAAGTTTATTGGATTTCTTGAAAAGTCCAGCCGGCTGCAAAGTACAGTTACCAAAGCTAATCGATTTTTCTGCACAGGTAAACATATTTGTTCAAGACATAAATTAGCCTGCTCTTCTCTTAGCCCTCCATTTCCGTATTTCTGGAGAAACTTTTGGGGGTTTTGCGTCATGGGGCTGATAACACTTTTTCCATTAGTTGAAGAAAAAAGAGGAACTGATTCTCTTGTCTGTCAGTATTTAAAAACAAAGAATAATTATTCATTTTCTCAGATATGAAACATCTCATTAGATCCACAAATTCAAGTTTAAGTATACATTTCTTTTGTTATGAGGCAACAAGAATAATACTAAGGTAACTTTTAGCAATGAATTGGACGAATGAAAAAAAATATGACGGGTTAAAGCATCATAGAATTCATACAGTATTCACCATCATAACTACTGATTCAAAGAATGATCCATGTAATCTAAGAAGAAAATGTGTTTTCAGTACGAGTCTTTAGGACTTCAGGATTCATTTGAGTCTTACTTCTGGTAAAACAGCACCAAATGGCAAAAGTGCACATCCTGTTTCAGAGAGTGAAAGAGGATGCTGATGGAGAAGTGAGAACATCTTTTTCCCTGTGTTAAAGCAACTATTACTTAGTTAAATTAACTGAGAAATAACACTACATCCAATTCTAAAGCGGAAAACCCCAACAATTGCTCATTTACTGTTATACTCTAACATGCATACATGATTGTTCAAACGTTTGGGGTTGTAAAAGTCTAAATGTTTTTGAAAAAAGTTTCTTATGCTCACCATGCTGCATTTATTCATATCATAACAGTAATATTTTGAAATATAAATAACTGTGCTCTATGTTAATATATTTTAAAATGTTATTTATTCCTGTGATGGCAATGGTGAATTTTTAGTCTTCAGTGTCACGTGATACTTCAGAAATCATTCTAATATGTTGTCACTTTCGATCAAATTAATCCTTCACATCCTTGCTGAATAAAAGTATTCATTTCTCTTTTTTTTAAATCGGACTGACCATAAACTCCGGAAGATAGTATGTGTCTGTTTGTCAGTAATGCGCAGCTTGTGTGTGTCTCTGCAGATAGCTGAAGGTATGGCCTACATTGAGAAGAAGAATTATATCCACCGTGACCTGAGAGCAGCTAATGTGCTGGTTTCAGAAAGCCTTTTGTGCAAAATAGCTGATTTTGGCCTGGCCAGAGTAATTGAGGACGACCAATACACAGCCAGAGAAGGTGAGTGTGACACCTCTCAGAGGTTTAACAGCATACTGGATGGACTGGTCATTATCTACAGCATTACTATGTCAGACGCCGCTCCAGGCTGTGCTTGTTGAGGCTGTTTGGCATACTGATGTTGTGATGGTTTCCCTGCGCCAGTGGTGGAATCAGAGGAGCTGACTGATAAGTGTGATTTTGAGGATGTGTTCTGTCTCTCTTTAATTCAGGAGCAAAATTTCCTATCAAATGGACGGCACCTGAGGCCATCAACTACGGATCTTTTACCATCAAATCGGATATGTGGTCCTTTGGGGTTCTCCTGTATGAAATTATAACATATGGGAAAAATCCTTATCCAGGTAATATAATTTTGTTAATGGCACCCTGATTACATTTGAGCATAATTCCAGGAGAGAGCTGCAGTGGAGTAATGGTGACCAAACTAAATCTTTTGTTAGGACTTTGTCGCCATCTACTTGTCATATTGTGTTAGACACGTTTAAGTATTGCAGTTTTGGTCAATTTGATACATCTGAAAGGTGGATTGATTGCTTCTGTGCTGCTAATGTTACCAAATGTAACTGCAAAAATAATGACGGGTTTCCTAAACACTCATTGGTTAAACAAACTCACATCATTGTTGCTATGTTGGACTGGTCACGTATTAAACTTAATATTGTTTCGCTAAATTAAGGTAAGACACAACAGGCAAAACTGTTGTTGCTCATGCACTGGTCAATTTTAAGATTTTGAGCCATTCTGCTTCCATAATGTCTTCCTTCAGACTAGTGGAAAGAAAACCTCCAAAAATACACATTTAAGTGTTTATTTATTATACTTGATCTATTTGCATCTGTAGACTTGAATTACAATACATATCTTTAAAGGCACTTTTCTGAAAATGAGTGTTTTCTCATGCACTAAATTTCCCCTTTAGTGAAATTTTGACATGCAGTATTTTCTGATTTTATCCCCTATGTAAAAACCTTCAACTCTAATCTGTCATATTTAAACATAACAATTCAGAAAACTTGTAATACAAAACAATTGTCTTGTACTGTGATTAATCAACTAGGGAAGTAAAGTGTAACTGCCGATTTTCAACCCTTTGTATTGTTACAATGTTGCTATTATATGTAAATGAACAATGTTTACTCGTTCTCCACTCGTTGACTACAAACCGAACAGAACTCACTCCCGCTAGACATTTACTCTTTGAATTCCTGCACCTGGGAACGATACAAATCGACACCATAATGACTAACAGTTCGCTAAGAAGTATTTTCTACTATAGTAAGGTAGTACTTGACTCTGGTAAGAGTATCTTTAACAGACTGGTGGACAGAGTTGCCAGGTCTGCATAACAAAACCCGCCCCAAAAAATCTTGTTACGGTGTAGTGTCGAATTCTGTGACACTAGTAGGTGCTGTATTGCGCTAATTTGACCTACTCCTAATCCCAATCCTAATCCTAACCCTACTGTCAATACAGGGCCTACTGTCCAGATAGCATACATATCAGGGTGTAATGATTTCACTGCAGGCGAGCTTGATGAAACCCAAGTGCAGTATTTGAACAACTAGACTACACATGAAACTCACAGACAATGGTTACAGGGACAATACTAGACGAAGTAACAAGGCAGACATGAGGTCTTAAAAACACAAGGACTGATGACTAAACAAGACACACCTGTGAACAATCAAGACAGTGACCAACAACATAACACATGAGACTTGGGAAGCACATGACATGATCACATGATAACAAAGGGGAGCACAAAGTTTACATGGGCAACATCTGGGCCACACACAGCAAGCCATAACTCATCACACTAAAACCGGCTTGATGTGTGAGGCCCGGATATGCATGCTATTGCCAGTCACACTCAGGTTGTGTCATCGCCGCCATTCCATGCGATATGTGGGCCACAACTGAACCAGATGTAATTTGCTATCTGGGTAGGGTCACAGAATTCGGCACAACACCGGGGGGCTTCAACCCGCAGATTAGAAAAACAACCCGCAGCAACAGTGTACAAGTAATCAGTGGGAAAACTGCGGACTTGGCAACACTGCTGGTGGGAGTGGCCTTGGTGAGCAATATGACCAGTGCATTATGGGTGTTGAAGTTTTCTTATCTATTTGGCAAAAGGGAGGACAACAGCCTTTTTCTCTGTTTTTTCTTGTCAGGTACTGTAGCACAGATACAAAATAAAATAAAAAAAGATTCACCTTTCAACTGTATAGGCAGCCAAGTTTTATTGAAAGCCTGTTTTGCCAGCGGTGAAATCAGACTCTGTTTCAGTTTCTTTCTCTTCTTTATCTGTCCACTTACCCTTTCACTTCCTTCTTTTTTCTTTGCTTCAGGCATGAGTAACAGTGAAGTCATGAGCTCTGTCCAGAGAGGATACCGGATGCCCCGGTCTGAAAACTGTCCCGCTGAACTTTACGAGATCATGAACTCGTGCTGGAAGAGTAAACCAGATGACCGGCCCACGTTTG
Organism: Rhinichthys klamathensis goyatoka; assembly: GCF_029890125.1. Taxonomy (NCBI): domain Eukaryota; kingdom Metazoa; phylum Chordata; class Actinopteri; order Cypriniformes; family Leuciscidae; genus Rhinichthys; species Rhinichthys klamathensis. The sequence goes on along the minus strand of NW_026606664.1, from coordinate 5,654,259 downwards.
ACTATATTCAGAGTGTACTAGATGACTTCTACACAGCCACTGAGGGCCAGTACCAACAGCAGCCATGAGGATGCAAAATCATCCATCGTATTTTTGTACTGTTTCAAGATGATCAAAAGATCTGTGATTTATCTATGAATCATTGTACTAATATGTAACTAATAATTGTATCTGCTTACTTATATGTAAGCAAGGTTAAGATTTTCTATCTCTGCTTCAAATTGAAGTTTTAACTGCCTATTTGCAACTTTTGCTCTTCACATTCACATTTCCATGGCTACATTTCAATTTATAAATAATTTTATATTTCAAAGTACCCTAAGTTTTATTGTTATTTTTACACACCATAACATCTCTTCTTTTAAAAACTAGGGGTTTGAAATCTGGAATCTGGGTCACTATGGGTTCTGCAAAAAAATTAAGAGAAAATAAAAGATTTTAACAGAAAATATATTTTTAGGAGCGTCCAAGACAGTTAGCCGTAAAGCTGTATTGGAAGGATATTTACTGTGAAAGGAGCTATACCAATACATTTTAATTGAATTAAAATTAACAGTACTGTAATGATATAAATGATCATAAAATTAAGTTGAAAAACACGTTTTTACATCTCACATGTGTTTGAAATTGGTATACATAATTTATGCATGAAATTATACAGCTACCTTTATGACTCTATTTTGGGAGCATTAATATTTGGAGGTCCTTACAATTATGATCAAATGAAATCCATGCACTGTAAACCACTGTAAAGGTAATAATGAACATTCTCTCTCTCTCTCTCTCTCTCTCTCTCTCTCTCTCTCTCTCTCTCTCTCTCTCTCTCTCTCTCTCTCTCTCTCTCTCTCTCTCTCTCTCTCTCTCTCTCTCTCTCTCTCTCTCTCTCTTTTTAACAGTTTTTAATAACAATATTGAAAATGTTACAATAATGAACAGTGGAAGAAGGCAATATTTTATCATAAATTTGTAATTAAACCTATACAATGCCCTGCCTTTGATTAGCTAAGAATTAAATGCTTTGTACATTTAAAATATTCACATTTGTACATTATCTAGAAACCTAATAAAGTGAATATTTCGTGATTAGTAATGCAGTTCTAGATCGTAAAGAATTCTGGGTCATAAAATACAATGCTGCTGAAACCTAAGGATATTACCTTGAAAAAAGTTTACTGTTACAGTATTACTGTTTAATACTGCTTCCCTTACAGTTTTTCTATTCTATTCTAATACTCTGATAGTCATCCTCTTTAAAGGGAAAGTTCGCCCAAAAATTTAAATTATATCATGATTTACTCACCCTTATGTTGTCCCAAAGCTGTATGAGTTTCTTTGTTCTGTTGAACACAAAATAAGATATTTTGAAGATTGTTGGTAACCAACATCCTTCCAAATTTTAGTTCAACAGAACAAAGAAACTCATACAGCTTTGAAACCGCATAGGGGTGAGTAAATCATGATTTTTGGGTAAACTATCCCTTTAAGTCGCATGCCCTCTAATAATTCCTGCCTACTTATGGTCACGTGACGATTTCAAGATGGCCGCGCCCTTCAGTTTGCAGGCGTGACGTTATTCATATTGTTACAACACTGTCAAACGGTAAACCAGCTTGTACAATTTCATTGAAGCTCTCCGTTGAAGCCGGTAATAATGGACAAGGACAGTCTGATTCTGTAAGTTAATGATGAATGAATGCTGATTATAGTTGTTGGATGATTACTAACTATGTATTGTTATAGGGCCAGAGCTCACTGACGTGATAAAATAACATTTAAGTTAAGAATTATTTACATCCGCCCTGTTACAAAAACTGAACTCTAATTTGTGTTTCGTTTTGAAAATATATGTTCTTGATATGTGATAAATTTGTACAGTTCAAAGTGTCATACATAAAGTAAAAATAACCAATAATAATGGCACTCCGAAATGTCGTTCTTTAATTAAATCACAATAGAGGGATAAGTCAATAATGTTCAAACAGCATTTTATGTCAACTTGAATATGAAATAATGAATAGTTATAGAGGGTATTATTATCAAATTATTAATATTTAATGAATTATTTGGAGCATTCACACTCTACTGTCATCTTTATGTAATTAGTTTATGAAGTTTTTATTATCATCACACTGTTACTTTCTATTGATCAAAGATAGAAAAACATTAAGCAGCAACTATGTAAAGGTATTTAATGTCACTTTTGACCAATTTAATGTGCCCTTGCTGAATTAAAGTATTAATTTCTTTAAAAAGATCTTACTGACCATTTTTTAAAGGTAGTCTATATCTGCATGACTCTGTAATGTGGATGACAGGGTGTGTTTTGTGACAAATGCTTATCAAGCTGTGATCATCTGTAAACCGTTAGGCCCCTGATCTCAGAAGCCCTTATCTACTCTGTTCACTTGCTGCTTAAAACATCTGTGAAACCTGATCATCAGGACCTGGGGGAGGGGAATCAAACGATACATGTATTCAGATTTGAAGAAAAGTAATGTTGCGAATTAAATATTGACATATTTTGTCTTTGCTGTTTTCCATCCCAGCCCCAAAGGCTTTCCAGAGCTGAAAAATGACACATTCCTAAGAGCTGCGCGAGGAGAGGAGATTGAGCACATTCCAGTGTGGTGTATGAGACAGGCCGGCCGCTATCTGCCAGGTATGTATCAGTCTTAGGTGCCGATGAGCACCTCCAGTGCTACATGCTGTCATTTCTCATGAAGTTATTCTTTTCATCCTTCATTATCTGTTTTACAGAGTTCAGGGAATTTAGGGGAGTGAAAGATTTCTTTGAGACATGCCGTTCCCCTGAAGCTTGCTGTGAGCTTACGTTACAGGTTAACACCGCTGAGCACCGTCTTACCTGCTTCCTCCTTATAAGTGTAGTATATTGAGTTTTAACACTCTCAATTATCTGTTTTCAGCCACTCCGACGATTCCCATTTGATGCTGCTATCATCTTCTCTGACATCTTGGTGGTCCCTCAGGTCATTGACACATAATTTGACCTCTAACTTACCGAATTAACATTGTACATCAGTGTGCATGTCTTTTCATATGTGAAATGTGTATGAGCAGGCCATGGGAATGGAGGTTCAGATGAGTCCAGGAAAAGGCCCCACATTCCCAGAACCACTGAAGGAGCCTGAAGATCTGCAGAGACTAAAGACTAAAGTGGACGTGTCGTCTGAACTCGACTACGTTTTTAAAGCCATCACGCTGACACGACACAAAATCGAGGGAAAAGTTCCTCTCATTGGCTTCACTGGAGCTCCGGTGAGAAAAGCAAGCAACGATCCTCACATAACTAGAGATACTGCTTTAAAAGGAACACAATGGCCTCAATCGTCATCTGTTCTGTCTTTTATGAATGCCAGTGGACTCTAATGTCCTACATGATTGAAGGAGGAGGCTCTGTGACACACTCGAAGGCTAAACGCTGGCTCTACAGGTACCCAGAGGCCAGCCACAAACTACTGAGCCAGATAACAGATGTCATCGTGGAGTATCTTCTTGGGCAGGTGAAAGCTGGAGCTCAGGTGAGAGAAAGAGTGAGATGATATGAAGGAGGGGAACCATTTCAAATTCAGTATTTTGTTTTTACAGACAGAACGTATTTTAAACAGTTGTCACTAAATGTCTTTCCTTTAGGCTCTGCAGGTTTTCGAGTCTCATGCTGGTTGTTTGGGCCCAGTGGAGTTTAAAGAGTTTTCTCTGCCATATCTGAGAGACATTGCTCACCGTGTTAAGGACAAGATCAAAGAATCTGGTTTAGACAATGTGCCTATGGTGAGTAGAGTTTATCTTTTGAGCTTGAGCACTGTATTTAGTTTTTTACTAAGATTTTATTTTTTATAACTTTTGTTAACTTTATTAACGTTAATTTTTATTAACTTCTTTCTCCACTCTTGCAAATATTTTTGTAGCACATTATAATAACTTTTAATTAGTAAGTAGCTGATGTCTTTCAAATATGGAATACAACAACATAATTCATCCCAAGAAGTTAGTACCACGAGAAGTGCTAATTGTTGCATATCATAACATTTTTGTTTTTGAAAGAAGTTTCCTAGGGTAGGTTCACACAGAATGTGTTTTTCCTGTTAAAAACGTGAGACGCAGTTCAGTGGAACAAAAAAAGGTCTTGAGATGCGTTTTTTTAAAAGTTGAACTTCTTTTAACTCGAGCGTCGCGTTTTTAGAATTCCGCATCATCATGCGTGATATGCTGCAAAAGACGCAAGACTCGAGCGCACGGCAAAGATTGAAAAAAAGAACGTAAATACTTGTGGGTCTCGACTGGACCATTAGTAGCACAGTCGAATGCGTTTTTTCCATTCCACTGTGGCATTTTCTCATTATTTTTAAATGTAAACATGCGCTAGACAGACTTCTTTTACCGTTGCGCTCGCGTCTTTTGCAGCATCTCGTGCATGACACTTAAAGGTGCATTGTGTAATATTTAGGAGGATCTATTGACAGAAATACAATATCATATATATAACTATGTTTTCAGTAGTGTATAAAGGCCTTACTTAATTAACTGTTATGTTTTTATTACCTAAGGGTATGTTTACACGACAACGATATACTTAAAACCGAGAAGTTTTTCCTTTGAGTTTTCCGCGTACAGACAACATCATTGTCAAAACGATCCCCATTCATACAGATCCGCGAAAACGACTAAAAAAACCTGTGTTCTGTTGCCAGGCCATTAGATGGCGATGAAACACTATAGACTGAACACGTTATACGCATGTGCATGATGTCATCGTCTTCAGAGATTCGCATTTTTGTGTTTACACGGAGACCATTTTCAAAAACTTGCACTATGAAACCTGTTTTTGAAAGTTTGTGTTTTCAGGCACCCAAAACGGCGTTGTCATGTAAACGAACAGCCAAAACGCATAAAAAGTTTGACCTTTTTAGTTGAAAGCGGTGTCGTGTAAACAGCCCCTTAAGAATGAGCCATTTCTATCTACATACACCGCGGGTCCCCTTACATTGAAATGCGCAGACATGTTTCTACAGTAGCGCTAAATGGACAAATGCGTTTCGTCACTATGTTGTTCTTTGTGCAAAGAAGCTAGCTAAAGTCAGCGAATAAAACACTGACACAATGATGAACAAGTAACAATAATATAACATATCGATTTACTGAATAATTAAGTAAACCTAATTTCTTAAAGCTCCAGTCCGTAACTTTTTTGGGTTAAAAATTATCCAAAATAATTTTTTGAGCAAGTACATAACCAGCCAGTGTTCAAAACTATCTGCTTGCCTTAGCTCGATTAAAAGCGGTAAGCTTGTAATAATGTTTTTAATTCCAGTGGCACTGGTGGATTTCCTTGGGAGATTTGAGCATGTCTTTGCGTCATTACGTCACATCTGTACACATAAAGGAGGAGTCTCGGCTAGTATAAGCTATATTACGTGTGAGGTGGAGATTTATAGCCTTTTCTCACAGCACTTGATATAATTAAACTTATTAATTTGATGGTGGATCCAGAAAGGTTCAAACGACAATCACCAGTGACAACAGATTCACCCGTTGTAAAATGCAAAAGACTTCGGAGTGAGAGTTTGGAAAAAGAGACTGCAACTGGGCCCATGTGAAAACAAGGATAAATATCTGAAGGGCTTTAAATGTAGTCACGCAATGCTGATGTTGTTAACATTAACAATTGGAGAACAAAGTATAAATTGCACGGTTTGACGTGATATGATAATCAATCGTTAGATTTAATCAGCACGATTTACTGCTATGCTTTTTATTTTCAGTTAGTTGGTCAGAAGAACAAAAGTGGATGTTACTTGTTCAGGTGACATTTCAGGGTAAATTCTTATGTTGGTCATATTTCCAAAAAGTATAATCTGTGATTCTGAATGACAGTATCCACACCGGCGCGGTGACAGACAGCTGCACATTCTCCTCAAAACATTGGATTCATCTGCGCTGTGCCATGTCGGGGGTGTCGAGGTACAACTCACGTGAAGTTGATAATTCCGCGAATGACTGCAATTGCAGATTTCGAACAGAGATGACGACAAAGAGGAAAAACTGCGGACTGCAGCTTTAATTTATCTTTGTGAAGAAGCGTCATTGCTTAACTGGCTACTCTCTGCTGTCTCAGACAACGACATCTTTTCCTGTCGGACACCGTAACTTCTCTTGGTTGCAATTCGCAATCTCACCACTAGATGCCGCTAAAAATTACACAGTGCACCTTTTAAGTAAAAATTGTGAAATATATTTACAATTTAAAATATATAAAATCATCTAATGTTTATATATTAGTATATTTTCATATATTCCTGTTTGAATGAATATTAAAGTGATGTGTTAAGTGTTATGTAATGTTTGTTTTTTACTTAAAGTTATTATATAGTGCTGACATTTTCTTTTTGAGCATGAGTTTGCAGAGACCAGCAATGTTCCACAACACACAGCACACTAATCGACACTTGTAATAACATAATTTGCCACTAGTTGTCAGTATCAGGTCAGGTTTTGTTGCAGGTCCCAAAGAGTCCCAAAGAGAGTTTCTTTCATGATCCATTGGGCCCTCTGTAACTTCTGTCTTTTCTGTTTCATTTGCAGATTGTTTTTGCTAAAGATGGTCATTATGGACTTGAGGACCTCTCTGAGTCTGGTTATGAAGTCGTGAGTCTCGACTGGACCATAGATCCGCGTTCAGCACGGTTAGTCACAGAGATGTGATGTTTTCTGATTTCTGATTTTGCCAGGAGTGTTCAGACTCTTAAGCAGTTCTCGCTTCAAGATCCTATACTGTCATTTTGTTCCTTGATGGTTTTATTTCAAAGCACTGAAACTCAAGTGTATATAGGTGTGAATGTTTTTTTTGGCCTCTTGTCAGACAGATTTGCTCCAGATTGATGGCAATTTATTTGGTGACAATCTTTCTTTTTTCCTTTTTTTTTTGTTCTAAAGAATAAAAAGGAAAATGTCTTATAATGGTCCATTATAAGACATTTTCCTTTTTGTTCTTTAGAACTTTAAAAAAAGATTGTCTTTCCCTATATGTATTCTCACCATCCATCCATTGTTTTAATAAGAATAAATAAGAATAAGATAAAGAGCTCTTTACTCTTTAATGTTTAGATTTTCTTGTCTTGTTTTATATATTAGTTGTTTAATGCTTCATATGTAGAGGTCAGTTGTAAGACAGTTGTGTCCTCATTACATTTTCATTAGTTTTTTTTATCTGTATAAACTGAAACGGAACAGTTCAGTTTCTAGACTTAGAAATAGAATCACAGCCAACCAGATGTCAATATAGGATTTATAAAATTAAAGGCTTTGGTAGAGTCTCTGAATACTTCTGCAAGACAAGCAACTTATTCTCTGTTATTGCTGTTTCAATACATTTTAAAATAATAGTAGAGTCGCTTACAAATGGAAGTATGGGAATTATGTAGACACTATCTTAAACAAATCAAAACTCAAAAGATTTCTGTTTCAAATAAATGCTGTTCTTTTGAATTTTCTATTGATCAAAGAATTCCCTTTCCACAAAAGTATTAAGCAGCACAACTGTTTTCAACTGATAATAAAATGAAATATTTCTTGAGCACCAAACCAGCATATTAGAATGATTTCTGAAAGATCATGTGACACTGAAGACTGGAGTAATGGCTACTAAAAATACATATTTGCCATCATAGTAATGAATTCTTTCAAAACCCCAAAAAGTATTTTCGACCCCAAACGTTTGAATGGTAGTGTATATAATCTTGTTTGTGTTTCTCAGTGTCAGGACTGGAGGAAAAGTTAGTTTGCAAGGCAACATGGATCCCTGCGCTCTATATTCCACAAAGGTGAGGACGGGAACATCGAAACAACACAAAACAAACCAATTCTCTGCATCACTTCAGTTTAGTCTAGGCTATATAGTAGTGTTTTGTGCTTGAAAAGCAATGCTTCAGTTCTGGTTAGAGAGGCCATTTTGTTTTTACAAATTTAGGCCCTGCTAGAAATATGAGCCTTAAGAACAGCTGTTTTCCACACAGAGCCGTCTCTGGCTTTCATTGCTCATTCATTACAAGCATGGCTTTCATAGCATTGTCTTGATGCCTCCCAATTATAAAAAAAAAATTCCCACCATCATTTCAGAAGTTATAGGGGTGTGACTGCCCAGCCTATTTGAAAAACATTAGCTCAAAGATTTTGACAGAGGATAAATTCTTATGTATGATATCCAACCTAAACACTTCTCTTTATGTGTGATCAGGAGCGCATATCAGAGATCGTGAGGAGGATGTTGGAGGGCTTTGGCACCAAGGGCTACATCGCTAATCTGGGTCATGGCCTGTACCCTGATATGGATCCAGAAAATGTGGGCGCGTTTGTGGAGGCCATACACACCCATTCTCGCCAGCTCCTCAACCGCAAATAAGACGTTACTCTCCTATCAGAACACCTCAAGCCAATGAGAAACAACAACTGTTGGAGTTAAGCGCTCGCTGTAGCATCAGATGTGTTCTAGGATGAATCTCACAAAACCTGTCAAAAAAATCCATTTGTATTTCACTCTAAAATCAAAAGAGAAAAAGAATACAGCAATACCATAGTGTGAATTTTTGTTATATATATATATATATATATATATATATATATATCTGTATTGCAGTAATACGAATCTTCAAGACAATATAAAATTTCAAGCATTACAGTTAAGAGAATTGAGGATAAAATATGCCTAGTTGTCATGAAAATGTCACAATGCAAAATATCTTAATTTTACTGAAATGTAGTCTTCGTTTTCTTTATGCAAAATCTTAATGCAATTTTTTTTGTAATGATTTTGTGGTGAAGTGTGACCCAGATATTTCTTGACAGGCTTTGAGAGATTGGCATAAAAGGCTGGGCCCGACTCATTTCAATTATTATGTAGGCCGTCTTTCTATTTTACCTACATTTTATAATAGCTCCACACCAATCCATCTCATCTTTAATATAATTTTTTAGCTAGATTAATGTGCTTTCATCAGAGCCGATGCACTACACTGGAGAACGTGGAATAGGTGGATGGAATCTGATTAAGTCTGAAGTGCTGTATAGGTTTGTTTTTAATGCAGTGCCATAGTAACATCTGGGCTGAGACGGTCTTCACTGGAATAGTGACTGACACTAATGAACCACTAAGAATGTGTGTACATTTCAATGGATGTTTTATAAGAAGCGAAATAAAGAGTAATCCTCCTTTTAAGACAAACATCCCTCAGGGGAATTTCTCTGAGTTGAATGTCACATACCTAAATCATATGATTTTCTATTCCCTTTGTTTTGCAGGAGTGTTTCGGTGAGGGGTTTACCCCCCTTGATCTATGATTACTGTCTCTCTTACTGCCTTTCGCATTTAGTAATAGAAATGTTAATCCCAGAGGATGTAATACCAAATGACGAATAAGCACAAATCCTTAAATCCAGTTGTTTTTGTTTTTGGGAAGGTGGGAGTGGGATTCCCCAGCAACACATCACATGACGTGACGTACGCAAGATGTTTTTGAAGAACCCTGAACTTCAAAACAAGGATTTATTGGAATTAAACATGTTTTCAATCATGTTAGTGCTCTCTGAACCCCATTTGTGTGTATGAAAATGCATCATTTTGATACAGGATTTCAAATCCGTTATTTGTTAGCATAGCATTCAATTTCAGTCAAAGTTGTTTACTGTCTGTTTTAAAAGCGACCACAGACTGTAAATTGAAACAACATGATGGATGTTGTCCCACACTCGCTTACGGTCATTTAGTTTGAAATGGTGGCAGCTGCACCGCTGGTGTGCGTTGTTGTCAATGCAGGATAAGTCTGGCCTTGATTGTGTGTTAGGTGCTGTAAGCCCTGCTGAAAGAAGAAACGTCCTGTAATCAATTTGCTGATTAGTGTGTTGTTGGATTTTTAAGCCCCTGCCGACTCGCCACTAGTTTGTTTCCGTGGAGCACAGCTGTGATTGGGGGGCTGGGCCCGTTTCCTAGTGAGGCACAAGAACATACACACACGTGCCCACACTTATTCTGTGATACCTCAAGGGGCTCCTGGCATTATTTTTAATTGCAACAATGAATCTATAAAAAAAAAAAAAGAGCTGAATTCCCCAAGGCCTCCTTTAAGATGCCACAAGGGGGATGAAAGTGGGGGTTTGGGCTCAATCTCTCAGCAAATCAGCCGGCCTGAAAATCCAATATGTTCCTGAAGACAGCAGGCTGTACATCATTTGTCAGGTCCTTGCTCTATCACTGCTTTATCAGATGAGAAGGTTTTGGGGGGTTTGGCTCAAGATTGATTTGAAATTTTGGGGAAGAGAGATAGAGGTCTTCAAGTTGGTGTCAGTTCGGTGGAGTCACATCTTGTAAAATTGATTGGTTATTTTCACCATTCAGCATGTATGGTCATTAATATTTAGTTTTATTCTTTTGGGTGAGATTTAGTGTTGCAGTGGGGTTGGTGGTGGGGCCGGGTTAGGCGATCGTCAGCTCCAGTCTCACTTGAGACTGCTGGCCTGGCACTGCTGTCAAATATGACTATAGAATAACATACTGAATTTGATACTTTTGATTGGACATTGCAGGATAATACTAGTACGCAAGTGTGAGCCCGCCCACACGCTTTTCTGATTGGTTGTGCTTTGTGATTGGTTTGGTCACGTTTTGTACTTTTTACAGTCTATGGTTTTGTAGCTAGAACACATCATGTCCAGGGGCCTGTACCACGATGGTAGTTGAACAAACTCAGGGTTACAGGATGAGTTTTGAGTTGACAAAACCAAACCAATCCAACCAGGCTTTGTTGGTACCATGATGCCTCGGGCTTTGATCCTGAGTTTGGGAATTTAGGTATGACATCAGTAGCGAACAGCCAATCACATGCAGAGAAAGAGTGAAACTGAGATTAATTTCTCACGGGAGAAGCAGCACGAGAATATCACGAATACAGAATATTACGAGATTGAAAAATATAAAGAATTAAAACAAATTTACACAGCAAGTAGAAAATAGCTGTCTATGAACGAGGACAACTAAAATACAAAGTCTTGCTATATCAGTGCAAGTAAAAGTTGTGAAGATAGCTTATACATTTGATAAAGGCTTTAACATTTAAGCTCACATGTAGGCTAGTCATTTTATAGCTTTATCTATTGATTCTAAAGCGTATTTATATTACCTCTATATATTTATTTAATTAAACTGGGCGAAATCATAATTGATAAACTAAAATTGTACATGTGTGATCGATTAAGGGTACAATAATTACATAAATAATATCTAAATCATACAAAAGTATTATTCTTAATGAGCATTACTAAAAGCCGGACGATTTTGTCTTTAAAAATCATTTGCGGTGTAGTGATCTTTAATTTGGAGTGGAAACAGGTGGAGTGACTATCGCATAAGACATGCGTCACTTTGCTCACAGCTGATTGGTCCAAGTTCGGTTTGCAACCTCTTATACCTGGAACATAACCTGCCCTGGACCAGGTTAGCCGTGGAGCGTAAGTTATGGTGATGAACACTGCTAAAAGACAAACCACTTCCATGGTGCCTAACCCAGGGTTGGCGCAAACTAAACTGAAACATATCGGTCTAGCCACCTAAACCGGCTTCATAGTATAGGCCCCAGTACGGACACAATATCCACAATAAGGTTGGGTTTGTAAACAGTTAATGCAATCGTAAGTAAAAGCACAAACTGATGCACTTCTCTGAGCCATGCATCGTAATGGCGCTTTGTTCCCCCGTGAATTGGTGATTTGAGCAAATTGCTTGAGTGAGTGAATGATCCAATGACTCGCTTAAAAAAAGATATGTTGCCCCCGACCGGCGTATCACAACCTATAAAATTGTAACTGAAAAATCCCACCACTATTAGCCTACACAGACTGACAGGCTGTATGTAATGTGCAAACAGAAAGAAGTGGAGTGATACAATCAGTGAAAAGTCAGACTATATAGCATTCAGCTAATCAAATTCGAGGAACGCACTATTGCATTTTGATCTTTAATTCTGTTCATCTCAAAATGTTCCTCCACAATCCACTCCAGCTTTCCATACCCGCTTAGCCCACACCACCTCCCACCTCAAAAAAGTCCCAAGCTGCCCCACCCCTCCCACCCAGTCTTCCGACACCCCAATTACAGAGGGATTCTGGGAAAATCAGAGCAGCAGAACAAAGCTCTGCAAATCAGCTCCCCGAAGAACACAATATGTGATTACGCTGACAGCAGAACCTGCCATGCAGGGTGCAAAGGACAAAGCTTCCTCTCACTGCACAAACCTGCCCAGAAGCACAACAGTTCTCAGAGTTGCCTGACAGGCTTGTGTGCTCCATGACTGCGTTTAGACGTCCTCTTTCTGATGACGGGTTGGGTTCTAATTAAAGAAAAGCCTCTGTAACATTGTTACACGTATAAACAATGCTTGTTTTCCCCCACCAATCCCAACACCTACTCCTCGCTCCAAATATGACAGCCTCAGCCTGCGCTGGAAGCTCAGAACAAGGTGGGAAAGCCAATTACTCGTCTCTTTTTCCTGGCGTGTCACTTCTGTTAAATCACTGAGCTAAGGAAATGCCTTCTTTTGCAGCGTGTCTAACAGAGCCAAACCCATCCATATTTCAGCCAGCAGCACAGCCATGCTTGACAAACACTTACTCAGTGGTCCTCACAGGAGCAGAGCGCTGCACTGGGTCCGAGACACAATGAAGAGCAGCAGCTGTGAGGGACCCTGATGGATGGTACAGTTTGTATAAGCAGGCCCAAAGAGCATTGTTCCTGTCGACTGCATCTCTAACACAGTCAATCACTCTGACACAAGGTTTTCCTAGAGTTTATTGTGGTTTTAGTCACAGAGTTTCTAAAGAGGAGACCGGAAGAGAGCTGGACATCATGTGTCGGGGCATCAAGAATTTGTTTACAACTGCAGTGATTTTTTTGTGTGCGTTTAAAGACCTCATGAGATGCGTGTATGTTAGCATACAGACTAACATACACACCTAACCTAAAAGGTTGACAGCATAAACAAAAGCTTTTGTAAGCATTTAGTCTTTCTCTACTGGATAAAAAAAAGAAAAGAAAAAAAAAAGTCCACTTCACACACTACCACTGAATGGTTTGAGGTCAGTAAGATTAAGAAATTATAAAGTCTCAAGCCTGCATTTAATTGATCAATAAAACAAATATTTATGAAATATTTAAAATGTTTTCTATTTTAATACAATTTAAAATTTAACTTATTCCCATGATGGCAAAGCTGAATTTTCAGCATCACATGATTCTTCAGAAATCATTCTAATATTCTTTTCAACTTCAAGATTCCTTGAAGTTGAAAAGAACAGTATTTATTTGAATTTTGCTGCAAGTTAAACGCCTTTACTGTAACTTTTAGTTTCTTCTCAAACCATCAGTTGAGCACAAATGCAGTGGCTTTGGTCATCTCTAGATAACAAATAGATCCTTTTCACATTTCCGGGTTTCTTAGAAGCAGAAACCGTCATAATTGGGTAAAATTCTATAATAGTGAACGGGAGACAACAGCAAACATAATTTTTGTATTCCCATTTGCTCCAATATCAAAATTAAAAATCCATGGTACCATTTCCCCAACTAACCAAAAGAGGGAATATAGAGTGATCACACAGATTTACTGCCAATGTAGAACACAAAACATAGCGTTATAATTAATTTTTTTTTTTTTTTTTAATGAAAATATGCAATGATTTGCGATGTTGATAACTGGAAATGCGTCACCACAGTCTATGAAAAAGGTCCATCACAATTTATTTTCAGCCCTGGTATCGGTAAATGCTACTATTGCAAGAGTTTCATAATAATAGATTAAGCATCTATACATGACATTGTGGCATTTCTGGACCGTGACAAACTAAAGGCTACTGACTTTTTTTACTCCACCAAAATAAAAATCTCTGCTATATTCCATATAACCGTTTAATATATATATATATATATATATATAAATAAAATTTGCACTTCATAAAGAGCCAAGTAGCTGTATATATCATGTTACATTGAAATAGGCAAAGACGTGTTTCACACTTTATTCATAGAAAAGCACTGAAATTCAACACAAATCATATAAAATGGTAGTAGCATTACATAAATAGTAATAAATTTTTGTTTATAGACATTAGCTCAAGAGGTTGCACAAACAAAAAGTGTTGATGAACTATACTTTTGTGGCAACAAATACTGGATACCTTTTTATAATTCAGTAGCACAAAGAGGCGACAAACACTTTCCCTTAAATTAAAACGAAACAAAATCAAACAGTAGATGAACTAGTGAACAATCTCTACCAGCGATAATTTTTTTCCTTCTAAACTCTAGGGACAGATCAAAACACTGGTACAGTTAACACATACAGGACACTTAAGAGTATGGAAGAGAGAAATCAAAAGCCAGAGGAGGTTATTCTCTTTTTGAGATGCCATTGGACCAACTAGTTAGCTACAGAAAATGCTCGTTTTTTTAACCTTTTTCTTTTCTTTCTTTTTTTTTTATATAGTTTTTCTTTTTTTAATCAAACAGGCAGCACTATTATCATTCTGCAAATGTGTTGAAAAAAAAAAAATCCTTATCTGTGAGCTTCCTCTCAGGTCCATCCACAGAGCTCCCTGACAGAGCAGAGGTTGAGGAGCAAAGGCTGCATAATGTGACTAACACCTTGTGGTTTGAGTATGCCACAGCTGAGGCAACTAGTATGAATTTTTAAACAAACTCTATGAACGAAAATAACCAAAAGTTGAAACCAGCAAACTACTTAAATGAAAGTGACCAACCTTAACCAACAACATTGAGAAATCTCCTCAAGATTTAGCCATTAATGGCGCATCTATCAAGGTCTCAATCAGGCAATAGTAAGACGCAACCTCAAACCAGGCCTTGTTGCCCTCAAAAAGCCCCCAATGCAAGATAATCACGACCCTAAAGTATGTTGAGCATGTCGAAGCGAAGGAGAGTAGAATGCCAGATGCCCTTCTTCCTTGTTTGGGACAGTTGAAGGTGTAGGTCCATTTTCTCTATGCTGTACTCCACTGACATTAGCAACACAGTGTCCTGAAACACGTGCAGTGCTTTCAGAAGACTATAAGGCTTCAAAGTAAAGAGTTGTATGTAGATCAAAGGCAAAATCCATCCAAACTTGAAGCTCGTGCAGATTACTTTACTTACAGATACAAACGGTTGAATTTCGGGAGAGCGCCCCCACCCCCGAGCCAAACGAGGAGAAAAGTCGGAGGAGGATCAGGGGGGGAAGAGGGCAAATCATCAAGTGGTTCTGCATAGTCTGTTCATAAATGTTTGTCCTCTCCTTTCCTCTTATTCTTTACATGCTTCTTCTTGCAAAAAGGTATTACAAAAACAAAATAGGATACAAATAAAACAGTAAATCAGAAATGTACACAGGAGCACCTGAGAAATGTTTCTGAAGTCTTTCCTCTTCCGGTCGTCACATTCCCAGCCCAACAAATTCAAGTATCCGAAAAGAAAAACATACAGTCATCATAAATAATTAGAACTTTACAATTTTTTGAATTGACACTTTCATATTTACAATATCTTAAATGCTTATGCTACTATTTTTTTCTGTTTTGTTTCTTTAAGTGATTCCCTGAGAACGGAGTTGAGCATATCTTTTCTTGTTTCCCCTCTTCTCGTTTTCCTTCAGATGGAAGCCGCAGAGTGCATTCTAAGTGTTCGGATCCACTGGGGCACTTGTGGAGGGCGGAGGTCATGGAATGTGGAAGATATTACAGTTTAAAGCCAGCTAATTTCTTATTCTGCCAATACAAGCATTTTTGTCAAATGCAGATCTATACAATTCACCTAATCTTTACACAGTAAGTAATTGCGTATCCGAATGCGTCGTGTAGGGGATGGAATTTAATGAAGTGCTAGTACATATATATTATTACTGTTACTCAATCTCACACAAGTCTTTTGTTTCTGCTTCTGTTTTCGTTTTTCCACTGAGGTACCAGAGAAACATATATGGCTGATATTGATGGGTAAATATCTTGGTTTTGTTCAAATTCAGTAAGACCAGGAAACAGCATGGAAGGATTGAGCACACAGATATTCTTTTAGGTCGTTGTCTTTCCTGCACTGAATTTTCGAACAGAGATTAAGATGAGCCGATAGTAACAAACACAGGAGAGAGGGGAGGGCTCATGTCTTGTGGCTCGCTTGAGTCGTGGTTGGGAGGTTCGACAGAGTTGCAGATTAAGTTTGAGGTGAGGTGATGTGATGTGCCTGTCTCACTCTTAAAATCAGGCCTTTTCCAGAGAGAGTTAAAGCTGATCCGTAAAATACGATCGAGGTATGCCGATAACACTGTATGCGAGTGTTTCAGGAATGACCGTTTTGATTTAAGTGTTCAAGCCCCTTTCCAAAACCAACCAAACGCCTCCCCACGCTCAATTTACCACATAATCATTTGGTTTCTCTTTATGTGCCACTTTTACATTTTTATCACAATATCTTGATTAAACAAAATCAAGAATGTGCCAAAACAAAAACATAAATGCTCATAATTACAGTTGTTCTTCTCCCCTCCACAGGTTCGACCTGGTAGAATAACTTGGTGAACAGGAATTGTTCACAAAAAAAAAAAAAAGACGAAACATATCAAAACAAATGGATAAAATTTAAAAATTGACCAAAGATGACCAAAAAAGGAAGAATAAAATAATGTCTTAAATAAATGAAGAATGAAAGAAGAAAAAGTTTCCCGCGGTCAGGCGAGGTTCAACCGAAACGTTCCCGTACCAACATCATGAGTTTCTTCTTGCCCTTATAGATTTGTTTGAGGTTGTCTATAAACTGGGCGAACTGAATGTGGCCATCTTGGGCCAATAGGAAGGTCTCGCGCGCCTTACTGAGAAACTCAATGAACTCTCCATAGTGGCGCGGGCTGATGTGCGTGAGGCGGGAGTGGGTGGTGTTGATGTAGGCGCTGATGGTGGCGTCCAGTAGCTGTCTCAAAGGGGCTTTGTCAGTGCTCATAAGCTTGCCCGAGTTACGTCTGCCAGGAATGCCGGCCAGGCCGGGGGCCGTCATGGTGCAGCGCCGCAGAATGTCCGAGAGCACCGTGGCGCAATGAACGCTTTTAACCACCAGGGGGATGATGGCGGCCAGCTCGTTCTTGCCCAGCGAGTGGCTGAGAGCACAAGCCCACAGCACGTCGTTGATGGCCGGATGCGTGTCTTGGTTGTAGGCCAGGTTCAAGTGGGTCATGGCGAGAGACGCCAGTTTGAAGGCTCGAAGGGGGTAGCCGCGGTGCTCCATGTAGCGGGCGATGGTGAAGAGCTGAGAGTAGGTCATGCCTGTGGAGGCAGCGTCGATGACTATCTGGTAAGCCGTCTCGAAAGCGATGTGGTCCTTCTCGCAAAGGGTGAGGGCGGACAGGGCACAGTTTTGGGGATCCTTCATGGCGCACTGCAGGGCCAGGGTGCGTGCACAACTGGCGAGTTCCTCCCGCTGCGGGTAGTCGAGGCTCAGGCGCAGGATGGTGTTGTGGGACATCACTGTGGCTGCCACAATGCTGGTTGCCTCAGTGGGGGTGAAGAGAGTGTACCAGCTTTGCAATATGCTGACCAATGCTCTTAACCCTGCAATGAGACAAAAGAACCAATCAGAACAGAGAAAACGTTTGCCTTGGTTCTACCTGCATTTAGAAACCACATAATAAACGTATCATCATTTTCAGTGAAACGATTAGCTGATTTTGCATAGTACTGCAGTTTAAATACATTGCAACAACCTAGGTCTGTTAGTTCGATTTAGCCAAAATGGGACGGATACGATTTCCGTCAGAATAAAGCATTTACATGACATTTTAAAAAGACAAAACTATTAAAGTGTTGCTTGATACAGACCAACTTCAGTAGCACATGTGACTAGCCAGCGAACCATCTCCCTCCGCCTCCAGTTGAGTGTGGAAAGGGTCATCCTCATGACCTTCAGAGAAATATCATATCGCATTAGACACACAAAAGATGCAGAACAGTGTACTGGAACAAATATACAATGAGTAAATTTACATGTACATCAAAACACAACTACCAGAAATAAAACCAGACTATAAAAGAAAACAGTCTTTACGCTACTGTTCAAAAGCTTCGGGTCAGTACTATAAAAAAAATAAAATAAAAAAAAATTATCACTTCAACAAGGTTACATTAAATTGATCAAAAGTGACAGTAAAGACATGTATATTACAAAAGATTTCTATTATTTCACATAAATGCTGTTCTTTTGACCTTTTTAACTTATCAAAGATTCCTGAATGTTTTTTTTTCTCATTTTCACACAAATAGCAGCACAGCTGTTTTCAACAGCAAATCATCATATTAGAATGGTTTCTGAAGGATCATATAACACTGAAACTAGGAATAAATTACATTTTAAAATATATAAAATAGAATTTATTATAGTTATTATTAATTGTAATACCATTTCACAATATTCTTTTTTAAACTATTCTTTTAACAAATAAATGCAGCTTTGGTGAGCATAAGAGAAATAACCAACCACCAATTTTTGGAATGACAGTGTACATAATATGCACATCTGTTTACACTGGACATCTCGTGTAAACATCAAAAAAGGGTCAAAAACGTTTTATATGCAGAGAGAAATTGAAGGTAATGGGGGAAAAAAACCCTATGTGGGCTCATTGGATGTCCAATAAAATAATGTTTTAGGATGACTTTACATGTTGGGATAGTTGGTCTAAGATCAAGAATGTAATCAGACTCATTGAACAGTCAAACCAGACATCACATAAGGATCCATTTAGATTTACCTGGAGGCCGAGCTCCAACGCTACATTGAGCAGCGTGATGTCAGGAGGGTTGTCTGCCGGAGTGGCGATCTTGAATGCATCCTGAGCCAATTTGAAGATGAGGGAAGAGGAGTGGATGTGCTTCTGAATGGCCTCCAAAACAGTCCGCAATCTCAACATGTCACCTAAGACACAAAACAGACTTCTCTTAGCTAAACATGGGCACAGCACATAAAAGTTTGTTTAAAGTGAACCTCACGTGACTCGTCGTGAGTGATCGTGTGTAGCACTCACCCTTAGCGGCAGTAAGCATGGTGGAGGCCAGTTCACACTGCTGAGACTCCAGGTGGCCCAACGTGAACCAGCGTGGGTATCTGCTGGGCACTATGGAGATGCCGTGGTGAGGGTGCCCTACGTCACCTGAGGGAGCCGTGGACTCCAGCACTGGAAGCCTGCAGTAAACATGTTTATACTGTAGTCACACATATAATACTCTAGTTATTCGCATAGCCTATAACAGGACCAATATATAAGCTCAACAACCTTTTTTCATCAATTTTCTGTTGCGATTCACTGATTTCTACAGCCTTTTACTCTGTATTCTGATAATCATGTCTGAGTAAACCGAGTGCTACTTCCACACATACCAGTACTCATGTTTCTGCTAGCTCTGTCTGAATTCAAGTAATTCGAAATAGCGCTCTATGCTCTGCTACTCCTACCTGAGTGAACACTACACTAAATCAGACTCACAGAAGGTGCGTAGAGGGAGCAGTGCTATTGATTGTGTATTAGGGAGGATTGTGATGAGCTAGACTCAGATAATGATGCCTCGGTGCAGATATACAGTAATAAGGTCCCATAAAGGCTTTATATGGCCGGAGCTAGAGTGTAAGTCACACACAATGTGGAGATTCAATCTAATTTAAGGTACTGTGCTCCATAATTAAAGGTGAAAACAATGCACACATTTAAAATGCACAGTAAAAACATGAGAAAAACATTATTTGGCAAGTTGCAGCATGATTGTGTCATTTACAAACACAAGTTTTCTTTTAGCTTTAATATATAGCACTGTTCAAATGTTAGGAGTCAGTAAGATTTTTTCTAAAAAAAAATTACTTTTATTCAGCAGGGATAAACACTACATTTCAAATGTGTAAAAAGTGAATTTTGTAAACATTTAGGATACTAGCATACATAGACCTTAAAGCTAATACACATGGACAGAGTGTTGTACAATATGGAATATGTGCATGGTATAGCTGTCTTTCTGTTCAACTCAAAGCTCACCTGGCTAGACTGAAATCTATTTGTTCTAAAATTGTTTTCAATGAAAAAAAGTTTTCATGAGTAGTACATGAAAAAAGTGGTGTTGTTTTTTTTATCAAGTGGTGTCTATTGTAGTGTCTTATTTGATGTGGATGTGTATTGATGTGAATTAATGTGAGACCGTAAACGCTGTGGGATGCGAGACAATTTTTGGAAGAAATTCCAACAGTAAAGTGAAACATTTAAGTGAACTGAATTCTTACCTCATTGCACGAAGGCCCAGTTTATACGCCAGGTCGGTGTCATGCGGCAAGAGAGCGGTGAATAGGTACTTGGCAAATGTGTGCATGGGTACGCTCTCCCTGTGGATGACCTCCCCCAGACCACTGAAGGGACCACCTGTACATACAGAGAAATAGAGGGAGAGAGAGAGAGAGAAGACCACATCAAAACTGAGCTCTCCATCTTATCAGATTGCAGGGTTGAGTCAGGGTTGATGGACAGGAGGCTGGTGAGTCAGTGAGGGCACGCACAGCAAGTGAGAGAGAAATCTGAGTCGAGCGTATCGCTGGGACGGCTGGGGAGGACGATGAGAAGGCAAACAGGCGGCAAGGCCTCATGGGCTTTGACAGAGTCTGTCCTCCCTAGTAGCAGCGCAGATGTCTGCTCTAAGGTTACACCGCATGTCAGTGGGAGGCTCAGATGCAGGGTGGCCTGTTTTGGGGAAGGGAGTTGGGGACACTGCAGAGGCCAGCCTGCAGATCTTTTTACAGGCATAGCACTCCCTCTCCTTCTCTCTCTCTCACACACACACACACACATATATATATTCAAGCTAGAGATGGGGAGGAGGAAGGAAAAGATAAAAGTAGACAGAGATCCACATGGGGGAAAAAGGTTGTGGGAAAAGCAAGAGAACAGTGAGGGGAGGAAACAGCTCCACACCGGGAGAATAGTGCCTATGGGGTGATGACAAGAGCAAAAGGTTGAAAAGTGGGCGTAATATTGAGAACAAAAAGAGTTTGTACCTTCTAAAAGGAGGATGGCTTGTTTGCGGAGTGTCTGCACCAATACGTCATCCAGCTCCATCTCCTGCAGCTTGGCCACAATCTGCTCCTCATTTCGGCACACCTTGTCCTGGGCGTACAGCCCCTCGGGCATCAGCCGCTGTTGCCCCATACCCATCAGCGCCACCTCTAGCGCCAGCGCCAGGTATGACTCTCCTCCATCAGGACATCCCCAGACTGGTACATGCTGGTACACTGGAGGCTTGGGCTCACCAGAATCTATTAGGAAACAAAGTAGTGTTTGTTAAATGTTTATATTTTAGCAAATATAAAAGATAAAAGATAAGGCAAGTATATATACACTACTATTCAAAAGTTTGGTGTCAATAAGACTTTTTAAATGTTTTTGAATGAAGTCTCTGCTCGCCAAGGCTGTATTTATTTGATCAATAATAGTGTAAACCATAATATTGTGATATATTATTACAAATGTAACAATATAAAAGTGTCACTTTTGAATCAATTTAATGCATCTTTGCTAAATAAAAGCATTTCTAAAAAAAAAAAAAAAAAGAATTCTTACTGACCACAAACTTATACATATAAAACACCACAAACTAAGGCATCTATATACATGTCCGATGACGTTTGCATGAAAGCTGAGAAAAAAAACACCATCTGTTTGGTAAGAATTTAGACCCTCAACACCAGCTCACTTAAATCCCCCTTGCAATTTATACTGTTGGTCAATCCTGTTTGTACAGTAGGCAGCGGACAGGGATCAATGGGTTCACCATCATCTGGCTACACTGTAAAAAAAACATCTCTATTGGCATTTCACAATCATAATAAAAAACCCATACAAAACAACTTAACCAAGCTATGGTGTCCTATCCTGATTTGGTTTTGGTTTACAGTAAATTGCCAAAGTAGTTAAGCAGCGAGATTAGAGAGAGCATTGTTTTGGCTTTCCACAATGCTGTGGCCGCCGCTGCAGCTGCTGTTGCTGGTCCTGCTAAGCTAAGATCCTGACCTTCGGACATTCTGATTGGTTAAAACCAAGAGTCCGCCCCCATCCCATCACATGCCAGATGTTTCCAACTGTGCAACAGAGTCAAACAAAGAGCTATGCTCTCTAACACATATACAAACATACAGTGTAATACACAACAGACGCAAACACACCCCAACACAACCGCTACAGTGCCATGGCCAAAAGGGGAGTGCTACAATGGGACAAGCGCACAGATATGAACAAACTCTTCCAAGTCACAGTACCATTTGCCAGTATTATTCAGGGACACAATGCCTCTCTGTGGGTTCCTCATTACAGGAATACAATGGTCGACACTTTCCATTGGCCTGAGCTGGGAGGGATGTATGGAATGCAAATGCTGATTGATTTTATACGTTTTACACCACTGAGTGGATAGAATGACCTTTCTGATACAATAGCACCCCTTAACACTACACAGAAAAGGAGGGCAATTGTAAAGAGCGAGGAGATGTGGCTCCAGCAGACTGAATGAAGCTCTCAAAGACAGAGGCCAGTTGCTGAGCGAGGAACTGAATAATGCCCAAGGCGTCTCAGAGAGTTGTAAAAGGACAGAAGCCCGATGACTAATATAATTGTGTACCTCCAGTATCCATGGTATTGTCATCCTCCACTCGACACGTCTCCGTGAGGGTGGCGAAAAGGCAGCCAATAGGGTCAAGGGGATGGCCCACCCAGCCCTCCAGATTGGTGGTGTTGGTCATTCCCCTCTGCAGCAGTTCTGAGGATGGAACCAGAAATATTTACTTGTATTGGGAACATGAATCAACATGTCAATGCTTAAATTACTATCAAAACAAGCACTTTTCAATTTTAACGGTGCACATGGCTGTTTCTATACTTACCCTGAGCAAAGTTCTGAAATAAACTGTACTAGTTTTCTTTTAAAGCATCTACAAATACGTTGAAATGGTTATTCTCGAAAAGATAAGGCTTGTGATTAAGCAGTAATAAATAAAAAATTGTGAGCACTTGGACTTAGGCCATACATTATGCAAACCAGAACAATGTGTGTTACCTTTCTTCTGATGCTTGTATATGTCTAATTGCCGTTGCTGTTGGAGCCGGAGGGTGTTGATTATTGCAACAGCCAGTCGCAAGGCTTCTCTGGGGTAACCATGGGAACGTAGAGCATCCACCCTGGCGCAGGCTGTAGGCACGTGATCTGGAACAAGTCACATGACATGGTATAAACATGGTGGGACTCCTCTCAGATGGGGCAGTTTCTCAGATTTCAAGTTACATGTTTCAGACCAAATCTGAATGGAAACTGCTTATTTTAGTTCCTGGATCATACAGAAGTGAAATCAGACAGAAAACAACACAAAGCATAAAGGGTCTTACTGAGAGCGAAGTTTCCTCTCAGACTATCCGTTTCTCACCAAGGACGAGAACTATAACACTGCCTATATTAGTGTCCAGACCAATGCACGATAACATTTGGTTTATAAGTACACGTTGAGATTTGAAGTCCGCTGCTTTAAATTCTCAAGCACGGGTGGATTCTGAACTGCTGTCAATGTTTTTATCATTCATCAGCTGGAAAAGTGATTCCAACGATATCGCTCTTCTGTGTAATTATCGTTATAGCTGTAATTCTCATAGAATTAGAGCAATTATTAAAATTTCATAGTTGTCCATAGTTGTCATTGGCCTTGGTGTGAACAGGCCTTTGTTCAAGTGTCTGATTTAGGAAAACCTCGCCAACTAAAAATCCCCGAACTGACTGGCTTCTCAGAATAGAATCAACACGGTCAAACATAGCTTGAAATGGCTGAGAACTATGTAAATACGTACCCAACCACAGTGGTAGGCCCTGGGGGTTGAAGAGCAGGCTCTCTCCCTCTCTCTGGTAGGCTGGGGACATGTAGAAATCACTACTGATGATTCTCTGCAAGTGACTATCCTGCCAGTGCAGGTCACAGGCCTCCATTGCTCTTGTGAACACCGTTCTTCTAGGCCGGGCCAGTGAGTCTACACAGAGTAAAATACAGTTATGTGAGCAACAGACATTGAGATAAGTGGACAATTTCAGGTTTGGATCAACTGAAGGGAAGCTTACCCTGAGCCAGGTTGCTCTGTGGCAGAGCGTTGGTGATGTTGGGCAGTTCGCTGCCGTAATTGCCATCCTCTAGAGGGCAGATGTCCATGTCTCCCCATTTTTTCAGCTGTCTCAGCCAGCCGTTCTTCTCTTCGCTCTTACAGTGCGGGTTCAGCACGATACACACCCACAGCGCACCTGCAAACCCACAGCGCACAGACATCTTTATAACTGAAGTGTGGCTTATAAAAGAGTGAGAAACTAAAAAGGTATTGAATTTTAGGTTGCCACTTTTTCCCATTTTTATGCACTATTTAAACCAGTTTAGTCTTTTGATTAGTTACTTAATGTGAAATGGAAAATCATTTAATGGAAAAGGTTCTAGTGCATCAATGTCAAATATTGGTACTGAGGAGTGTATGAAATTTGGCATGTGTAGGGTTGTCTGGTGCGCTCGTGTAACTGGTGGGGTTGTGCGATGCCTTTTTCTATCTAGGTAACTGATGGCTGGTCTGCATCTTTTTCCACTGCTGTCATGTTCACACAGCTCTTATTGGCCGAATTGCTGTGCTTCGGCCAATCAACACGGCTGTCAACTGAAGCACAGAACTGTCTTGGTCTTGGACATTAATTAGACGCTCATATTGTGCCTGCTCTTGAAAATCAGAATGCACAGTCATCTCGGCAGGTGCGTCTTGTTTACAGCTACAACCGTTTGGAGGAAGAGGAAGCCAGAGATGCAGCTCTCAAATGAGCCTCTTCAGGATGTGCTCTCATCAACCTCTTTAAATGGCCCAATCAATAGGAGGCAGCTTTAAAGCTCATTGATCCTGGCCCTTTCATGACATCCCGATAGAGGCGGGCGGCCAGTCCTGTGTATGCACCGCAGACTAAGTCAGTCATGCACTGATCCACTTGCCCTGACTGAACTTCTGCAGGTCAGACGGTGCACATGGACAAATGTGCTTAAGGCTAAGGATATTGAACCAAGGAGAAGAGGAGTAAGTAATAATGATTAAGATTCAATTCTGTAGAACTACAGAAGAGGGATGAGGATGTACGTTAGTGTTTAAATACAAAACTGGTCTTTTGTATACTGTGCCATGCTGCTCAGAAAAACGTGATTTAGCTTAGTAGGATACCTTCCTGAATACGTTGTTGATAAAGGAACCACATCCTTTTAAACGGCAATAAGCTAAACCTTGCAATTAACCCTAGCATTAAACATCCTAAAAATCAGTGGTAATTTTGACTGGTTGATAAGAATGTTCCCGGACAAGCAAGGATGATGATCGAGAAATGTGCCCAACGGGTTAAGCAGACAAAACTCACCCAGCTCGTCCCAGAGTTGTCGGCACTTGTCGGTCATTCCTGTGCCCTGTTGTCGCCATAGAGATAGACGCGGGTCAGCCATGAACTGCTCTGTGATGAGCGTGAGCATCCGTGCCCCGTTTGAGTCGCGCATCCTCAGCATTTCCCTCACCTGCACAACACAAAAGTCTTGGTTTACGTGCCTCATGCATCAAGTATAGGACTAATACGCACCTGTGTCTGACACAAATCAGCATCATATTTTGAAGAACAAAGCAAGTAATTTGTACATAAAGCATATTTTATATAAACAGCAAAAATGTTTTAGCTGAAAGGACTATGAGATCAGAACACTTATATTCAGAGCACTATATTCAGCATCAATATCAAAAGTTGAAGTGCAGTTCTTCAAATCTTCAGATAGCAGACAGGTAAAGCAATGAACTGCACTGGCTATTGAAAATAAGAGGCAGCTTGACATTTAATTAAAATACATTGATTTAAATGGGCCTCCTAGGATTTCATGGGCCCATAATTCACCATAATAGCACCTTTTGCACTGAGCATTTCTCTCTCTCTCTCTCACACACACACACACACATACACACACACACACACAGCAAGAGCGTCTCACCTTGGCAAACATGGAGTTGAGCTGCTTGCCTGAGCCATAGTATCCTCCCTGAGAGAGGAACTGCTTGACCTGTTCCCTCACTTGCTCCTCATCCAGGTGCCAGCAGTTCTCGTCATCAATACTGGCCCCTGCTGTAGGATCTGGGGCCCCTGGGAGAGAAATACATCCAGTAAATTTTGGATATTTTCAGCAATAACATCTTTTATTGGTAGAAAAGCAGAGTGGAGGCTTGGGTTACAAGCTTATGCAATTCAACAGTAGACAGAAAAATTTGCTTGTACAAAATACATTAACACATCGAAAAACAGCACTTCCTGAGCCTGTTTACTCTAAACCAAAACTGAAATCGATAATATCACTTTCTTTCGGCGGAATATCCATGTTTCTTTTTTTACCATTACAACATTACAAACTGATAATAACACTAAGGTGAGGTCAAATCATAGCTATCTAGGTTTGATTCTTAAAAGATTGCTTCCCATTGCCACTGTGAAAAAAGAAAAAGAAAAGAAAAATGCATTAGAGACAATCACTTTATCTGAGGAAGGTCTTACTGTATTTCCAATATGTCAATGCACTTTAGGTTTACAACACGCCACCCCCACCGTCCATTCCAGAACAAAACATTTCAGCACATTCAGCCCTATCGAATTCCACTTAAAGACACCATGAAGCTGCTTCATATACTGACTGCACAGAGAGTTGATCTGCCTATTGGCCCCCTTGGGGTGCCCCTGTATTAAACATATATAAATGCTATATATGGAAATGGAACGGTTGATTCTGCATCATTTGCACCTTTCCCTGTCCTTGGCATGCTTTACATGATAAGATCCATCTTGATTTAGAGATTAGCTCTTAAAAGGCTTGGGTGGACTTAGGGGAGCAATAACAACTTACAGTAGATTACCATCAGTGTGTGACATAAGCATTGGTGTTATATACTATGAGAGTATCTAAATGTACAGGATATCTATTGAGCCAGCTGTGCTGCATGTAAAGTGCTTTGAAATAAGAGAGCTTGTTTTAAAGCTTCAGATTGTGGTTGACTGTAACCATGTTCAGCAGCATATTAGTAAATTATTAGTGTACTTAATGACTTTATAACGGATGCAATGGGCTAGTGAGGTGCACTCTGATATAAACAGAAGGTCCTCTGTGTCCTTGTATAAGCAGGACTCCAGTGTAGGTGTCCTTTTGCACTTTTGATCCAACATCTTGGCAGGTTAACACATTCTGCACATTCCGGATTCAACGCGTAGCTGCTGATTAAACATTGATAAGGGGCTTCTGCCTGACCCCTTGATTCCTATTCAAAACAAGAGGGCAGGAGGATGGACTTCCTGGTTTCAGAGGTTCCTTGGACAAACAATCAGGAAGAGATGGAATTTATTTTTGCATAGTGTGTTGAGTAAAGATTTTAAAAGGGTATAAGAAGGGCTGGGCGATATGGCTAAATCAGTTGATATCGATCATTTTCACGATAAAATGTCAAATCTTTATTTCTTTCCAGTTTAAAGGCAGATTTTTTTCTCCCGAGTGAAAGTTGTTAAAACCAGGCAGTTAATTGTAGTTTTAAATTACTCTTTATTGTCATAACATGACAAAAACTTGCCAAACAGGTGAACATTTAAGTAAAATCTTTTTTTCAAAAGAAATATCTTAATAGAAAAATACATTTCTTTGATAACTCGTATCTTCTGCACATTTTGCAGTGCAGGCTGCAATATTAATAATATTGTGCATTTTTGTCTCATAGAAATGCACATTTGACAGTAGCAGTAGCTTTCATTGGGATGTTTGAGTCGCATACATATAGCACCTCACTACCATGGCAAACTTTAACTATATGGCTTCTATGGTAGCCTAAATCATTTTTTTTTATTATAATTACAAATGATATAGCTTAATAACAAAAGAATACTGCAAATATATTCCATCACTCCTCTAATACATGTCTACATTAAAGCTCCAGTCCGTAACTTTTTTGGGTTAAAAAATGATTCAAAATAAATTTGAGCAAGTACATAACCAGCCAGTGTTCAAAACTATCTGCTTGCCTTAGCTCGATTAAAAACGGTATAGCTTGTAATGTTTTTAATTCCAGTGGCACTGGTGGATTTCCGCGGGAAATTTGAGCATGTCTTTGCGTCATTACGTCACATCTGTACACATAAAGAAGGTGTCTCGGCTAGTATAAGCTATATTACGTGTGAGGTGGAGATTTATAGACTTTTCTCACAGCACTTGATATAATTAAACTTATTAATTTGATGGTGGATCCAGAAAGGTTCAAACGACAATCACCAGTGACAACAGATTCACCCGTTGTAAAATGCAAAAGACTTCGGAGTGAGAGTTTGGAAAAAGAGACTGCAACTGGGCCCATGTGAAAACAAGGATAAATATCTGAAGGGCTTTAAATGTAGTCACGCAATGCTGATGTTGTTAACATTAACAATTGGAGAACAACGTATAATTTGCACGGTTTTACATGATATGATAATCGATCGTTAGATTTAATCAGCGCGATTTACTGCTATGGTTTTTATTCCCCTTAGTTGGTCAGAAGAACAAAAGTGGATGTTACTTGTTCAGATGACATTTTATGGTGAAAATTATTATGTTGGTCATATTTCCAAAAAGTAGAATCTGTGATTCTTAATGACAGTATCCACACCACGCGGTGACAGACAGCTGCACATTCTCCTCAAAACATTGGATTCATCTGCGCTGTGCCATGTCGGGGGTGTCGAGGTACAACTCACGTAAAGTTGATAATTCCGCGAACAGAGATGGCGACAAAAAGGAAAAACTGCAGACTGCAGCTTTAATAATATAATAAAATGCAATATGAATACACAACATTTCTGACACAATACTGCAGTTTAGGGGTGGACTGGCCATCTAAAGCACCGGGATGTTTCCCGGTGGGCCGCTGACTGTACAATTTGGGTTGGCCAGTTAGTGTTACTACATTAAATCCATGGTAAATGATGGTGATTTGTAGATTGAAACGCTTTCAAACTGGATTGTTCATGGCACAATGTTTCTTATATTTGTCAGTGCTGTCGAGAATGTCAGCGTGGTTTCATCTGGTTAAAATGGAATCACATTCGTGTTCTTTGCTGAATTCAAGTGCTTCCCACTGGATCTCACAGCACTGTTTTGTGGTCACGCGATCAGCAAGTAAACGCCTCTGCTCTAGTAAGCTTGCGCTGCCGTTTGAGTCTAGTGGATAAATGGTCCGTGTGGTGCGGTTTAAAAGAGCAGAGCAGTTTCATTCCGATTTTTGCCCACAAACATAATATTAAACATTTATCGAACCATTTTTTAACTGTATCGAGGAAAATTATATCACAATAATTATTGTTATCGTTTTATCGCCCGGCCCATAAAATTATTTTTTCTTTAAATTCTATGGAACATTTGGCTGTGGAAAAGGAATTTTTGGCATGTGACCATAAAGACTCTTAATTTGTGCTGCTCACCATGTACTTGGTTGATCTCAGAGTTGGAGGACAGGATTTCATCTGCCAGTTTTTGGGCGGTGGGCAGCACTTCCGTGTGGTGGGCCGTGATAAGGTACTGCACCAGCTTTTGGAGCTGGTCTCTGTTCATCTGGAAGAGTGTCTCTGAGATGGGCAGCCGTAGTTTGACTTGCTCGGGTTTGCGGATGCGGTATAAAGACAGTGCCACCACGTGCGCACAATAGAAAATGTCACGGTTGCCGCAGCCGCATGTCACCGATGTGATCTTACAGCGGTCGAAGCTGATGGCCACCTTGTGTGTCGTCTCTGGCTCGGATTGCGTGGCTGGCTCTGTGACTGTGCCACTGAGGTGAAAACCTATATAGAAACAGGCAGAGAGAAAAACTTAAGTTAACAATGACATTTGACGCAATTCGAATAGCAGTGACTTTGTCTTTCATTAGTTCTAAACAAAATTCTCAAGCTAACTGTATGAACATAAATGGATCTGGAGGCTGTAAGTCAAGATTGGTAACCAGCGATGCCTAAGGCAAATTAGCCTGCTACCAAATACGCATCTGATTGTTTGACTGTACTAGAAACTAGTTTGGTAACTAGTGGTTACCAAACCACAAGATATGTGAGATGCTTTCCAATTGCGGAGCGCAACCTATCTCCAAATCCGAGAGGATCATGCTACAGTAACCCTAATAGGAAAATTGCTGCAAAAATGCCCAACATTAAATCCAAAACATTTTACTCAAAATCTCAAGAATACCTGAAGATACTGGTCGGTCGAAAACATGTTTGGAGACATCAGAAGATTACAGTAAATATCAAACATGGAAAGATGTTGCTTTATTTCTAGTTTCTGCAACATCCTAGAGAAACAACCCAACAAAGCTTCACTAAAGACCTAAAAACATAAATGTAGAAAGACTGTATTGCATGTCTTCGTGGCCAATAGGAGGGCTTGTTCTTCACTTTGACTGTTAAATTATTAATGATGAAAGCCAAGGGAAGGGGGTTGGGGGACTAGAATTACTGTATCATTCTAAACCTTTGCAATGGATCGGTTTATCATAATCCACAGGAACTACATGAATTCACAGAGATCCTTTGAATCTCAAATCATTATGTAAGCTTACAAGTGACAGAATCAGGATCCCATGTATCCTTGCAGAGACAACAGTTGAAATGATTCAAGGAACGGGCTGTCGAAAGAAACAGGCAGAGCTAGTCTTATTCGTTACCACCCCATATGCCCAGAAATGTGTCCAGCTGAAAAATAAAGCCTCCGTGACCAGAACAAACTGTACCAGAGCTAGAAGGTGTCTCTACATGTGCCCATATATATATATATATATATATATAGATATATATATATATATGTACAGGGAGACAGACAAACGCACACATCACAATTAATTCTAGGGTTCGGCTGGTGTGACAGGGGTGCCTAATAAGCATGAGCAAAGCCGGCTGTTCCCTTGCCAAATCCCACAAAAGGCTTTTTCAGATGAGTTCTTCTGAGAAGTTGGCCCCCTCCTCAGCCCCGAGATTTTGGAGAAAAGAAATCCGACGTCCAATTTACTGCCAAACCCTTTCAGGCACAGCCAACACAACAGAGCCATCTGATTAAGGGGAGTTTATGGTGATGTCTGTTTTCATTTTGATAAAAGACAGAAAAGGAGAGGGAGTGCCCCTATGTGTTGCAAATTACTTTTGGCACAATGCAAGTTCAAAGTAAATTTGGTTATAGAAACAAAGATCCACAGGAGTGTGTAATATAGGAGTGCATTTATAGGGTTCATTTTTCTTTTAAGAACTACTTTCAAGACTGATCAAACTGTGCATTTTTGCCACGCAGCAACTGACACTTCTTTATAGCGAGAGCGCAGCACTACGGCATCGACTGTGAGTGTACTATAAGATCTTGGTTACAAAAAGTATGAAGGGTTTATTTTTTTTTTTTTTTTGTTAAAAAAAAAAATCAAATGTGTTAGGCTCAATACACGTTTGCAAGGCAAACAATGGATCATCTTGCCTACCACAAAGTATGCAAAGACTGAATTGTTTTACATTTCAAAAATGCCCTGGGCAATCAGGGCACCTTCATGTGAACCTTTGCATTATCAGATCATGCGTTATCTTGGACTGTAAAAATCTACAGTTGAGACTAAACAGCATTAGTCACATGAAGGACACATCCCACCCACTATCAAAAACAGCAGTGTCCCTCCTTACAATGATGTTTAGGGGTAATGGTGGCTTATTAAGTACATTTCCTAACACATTGCAATGTAAAACTAAAGTTTAGGGGTTTGTTCAAGATTAATAATAATAATAATAATAATAATAATAAGAGATAGCCTTTGTAAACATGACTATTACAAACTGCTAATCACAGACAGTGGATTTCTGAGCGATGTACGTAAGGATTGGCTGTGATGGGCATCTATGGCATAGATCTATCTATGGCAACATCTATGGCAACATCAGTGGGGTTATGGAGGAGCAGATGAGCCTATAGGCTCATGTGACAGGGGTTGCATTGGAGAGAGCACGCATCTGCTACTGATGGACATGAAGAGCCCTCCTTGTCTTTTTATTCTCGCTCTCATATCGCTGGCTCTCCCCCCACCCTCTCCACCAGGCCTTTTGTTGCTCAGCACTGAATGCTGCTCAACCAACCCCTCCACAACTGCTCTTTTCTGGCTAACCTCCATCGTGGCGCGAGCATAGATCCCTCTCCCCCACCCCCATCTTTAGAGGCTTTTCGATCATTTGCTACCTGAGAGGAAGGGGATGGACAGAGAGCGAAAGATGAACTCTGCTGGGAAATGGAGAGGGTGGATGTCATAAGCAGATGGAGTGTTGGTATCAGTCAAAATGAGCCATGCAACGTCATCTAGAAGAAATAATGACACTGCTGTTGTTAATATCAGTCATTCAGACCACACAAAGAATCTTGAGTGTGTCCGTTGTGTCCGCACCAGTCACTACAGATGATTTCATCATTTTCAGAGGCCTGCTAAACTATAAGGTTTAAGGTCATTACATCAAGAACGACAACTATAACAATAACTACATTAGCGTCCACACCAACGCACAATAACTTTCTGGTTATTATACGTGTGTGCAGCAGTTATATCATCTGCTGCTTTAAATGCTCAAACTCTTTAAAGTCGAGTGGATTCTTTTTGGCTGTCCATGTTTTTAGCATTCATCAGCTGGGAAAAGTCATCCTGAAAATGATTTCAACGTTAACGCTCCGCTGTCGTTAAAGCTGTGGTGTGAACTTCACTAATCTGAAAAAACAAATCAAAAACCTTATAGTTACTGTTAATATATTTATTAGGGCTGTATCTAACCATTGTTTTGATGCGTTAATGCATTCCATGCACTTCTATGCATTTTCGTAATCAACTACGTCAATGCTTCGTTCCAGGCCTATTATTTATCCTTGGGGCCTATTATTTATCCTTGGGGTATTTACTTAACAGGACAAATTAGTGCGAGAGCACAATTCTAAAAAAGCGCCAATGGGAGTGTAAAGTTCTGCGCATGATCTACTGAACACAGAGGCAGCCGGATCATTTCCATAATGACCAACGCAATCTACCAAGAGCAGCCCAAGTGTCTGATTTAGGACTTGCATTTTTGTGCACCAGTAAATTAAACAATGCAAACCTTAGTAAATCACCTTGCATTCATTTAAATTCATTTAAATGCTCTACTCCCATTAATTTTGCATCTGAAAGGGAAACTCCAACAAATTCATATGCAACAAGGTCAGCCACAAAAATAACCCAGTCCACGCCTTTTCAGCTGTAATTTTTTCACTGCGTGTCTTTAGTAAATCCTGACAGTAGTTTTTTTAACGCAAAAAGAGGGTTTGCGCTGATGCAAGCTGTTAGTAAATCTGACCCTTGGGGTAAACAGAACTTTAGGCCAGGAAAGATAGAAAATGCATTCAGTCTGTGTTTAAACCATATCAGGACCAAAGGCCCTTTTAAATAGCAAAAACAGAATAGCATAAAACACAGAAAGAAACAATAACCAAACACTTACTAAATACTAAATGTGTACATTAAACTGGCAGCAAAGGAAACCAAGTGACATAAGCACGTGCCAAAGTAGAAGAAACTAGAACATCAAACCAAACTCCAACGGCAGCAAAGTGCTAAAAACAGATGTGCTTCTTTTCCTCACACATGAGATGCAAACAAAACTCAACAAAAGTAACTTCAAATGGATGTTACACATTGAGACACTAAAACATGGAGTTTGGGTGAATTACATGAGTATCATATCACTGGGGAAGGAATGGCTTTCGTGACACCGTCCAAATGATATGAGACTGTTTCTCTCAGGAAACGTACCCCTCTTGGGCCGACTCTAATCTTGCCACCAACAGAATCACCCGGCCACGTTACGATTCACTATGTAAGTGTAACAGTCATAATTAATCCGCTGGCGATGCCCGCTAATGCACGCTCATCCAGCCTGGGCTTTTGGAGTCATTTTAGCCACTGAGCTCTGAGCCACTGACCATCTGTTGGGGAGGGATGCATATAGGGGGAGCTCACGCCGCTGCGATGGTCACTGATCAGGGAACAGGAGAGGAGTCCCCCTCTTTCATTCATTTTACTCGCAGCCTCACTCTATCCGCACCATCTGCCACCCCCTCAGACACGCCCACTCGAGAACCTTTCAGCCAATCATGACAGCATCCCCACACACTCTTAAACCATTAACCTCTAATCAGCCATGGAGGCCAAACGGGGTCCTGTACGGCAGGCACTGGGCCAATGCCGCATGCAGAAGAGCCTCTACCCCTCATGGCCTTCCCCTCCCCTCCTTTCCATCTTCCATCTGTCCCAGCAGCAATATGGTTAACACCGCATCAGCATCCATCCCAGCTCCCCCCACTCATATATCTCGACACAACAGACATGCATATGCACAGGCACACACATTCAGATTGTGCACATGGCTTCCTATGTGCTCTGATAAAGGCTTGATTGATTCATTTGTGATGTCCCTCAAACAGCAGCCCCCCTGAGTCATTTGTCACGATCACACATAATTGATTTCTGATCCACCGAATTGTGAACCTTGAGAAAGAGCTGCACGGAGCTCAATCAGCATTCCTTTCAGTGGGCTAGCGGCAAGCAGCAGGTTTGACGCCCATGGAAATCGCAGATAAGACCCGGAGAGAACTATGCGGTCACCATTAGCCTGAGCCTTGCGTTGCGCATTGTGCGTGAAGTGAAGGGGGAAATTAAAGCCGGGCTAATCATACAGGGCCGGATAGTTCAAAACCAACAATTTAGCATCTGATGCAAACTAGCCCTGGCTGAAGAGCCTTTATTCTCAGATAATTCACCCAGTGAAGACTGAAAACAAGCCAGAGAGGAGGATGAATTTGAAGGCGTACAGGGCGAAAAGGAGGAGATGAATCGCACTTTTGGACAGGCCGTAAGTGCAACCAGATGTCCTGCTTGAGATAAAAGCAGATGCACTTGAAGTGAAACCGTGCGGTGTGGAAATAGAGGCGGGGATATCCTTTCATTGTTATTTCTGTTCAAGGTTTTCTTCTATTGCATCTAAAAAGCTAGCTGAATATGCATATGTTTCCATTCGCCTGCTCAATAGGGAAAGCATGCTTCTCCAAAGCAGTGTGGGGTGCACAGAACGTACTAGATTGTAATTCTTAAGCTGTTCTTGTCTTTGTACAGATGATAAAGCAAACATGCCTTTTAAACACGTGACACAAAAGAACAAATCTCAACACAACATGTTCCATTTTCATTTGCTAGAAGGATTGAAAAAAAAAATTATCAAACAATGCTCGTCTCATGCAAAATAAGCCATATTATATACAGTCAGTATCAAGTCATCCAGACACTGTGCCTGAATAGAAATCTGAGTTTTGGTATTGTTTTGTGAGCAGTCTACTCTGCATGCATAAGACAATCTGACAGCTAGGAAAGGTCACCGGCCTGCACATTCCCTGATCACTGATGGATTGTTTGTGAACAGTCAACCACCATCAGCCCTTGCGCATCAGCATATGCCCTCTAAGATTTTATTCTGCCACTTTCACCATTTCCCTAAATGCGACTTGGTTGTGTTTAATATGCGAATATGTACAAACCATCTGCTGGCCTGCAATTGACAAGCAGCAGTCTGCAGGACACAATGGCTCCTTTGAGCTCTGCTCACACTAGAAGCATAGCCTGCACTGATAGATAATGCTTTAAGAAGCTTATATTTCATGACTCATCCATTCACAAAAAAAAATTAAAAATCCCCAATCAATATGAGAAAAGGAAAGAGAACCGATTGACTGCTTTGCGCATAACTCGTGCGGGCCTCACAGCGGCAAGTTTCTTTTCTGTTCTCCCACAGCATTCCATCTTTAACCGTTTCCTACGAGGAGGTATGACTTCAGTTTGCCCCGCAGCTGTAAAACCAGTATCAGATAAAAGCTTCTGAGGACCAATAAGCTCACATCTGTTGTGTTCTTTGTGTTTTCATCTACAAGGTAAGAAAATGTAAATATGTACTCTGGGCTTGTCCCAGCAGTAATACATCGCCTACATTTCCTTCCTTCCCTGCTGCCTTCTAAACTAAACCATTCTTTCTGTCTCTCTGTTCACTTTTTTTCACTCACACAGTCTCTGAAATTTCAGTGCATCCCTGGTTAGACAAACTTTTAACATGCAATAACAGAAAAAAAATAAACAAAATATTGCAAACAATTGTTTGCTTTTCCTACTTGTGCAAGTCCCTCTAAACTAAAGCGATCACTCTCTCGGTTTAGCGTATTAATAAATAACATTTTCTCATCTTGCACAGACACTGTGGGGCCATGTAGTGCAACATTTCATTCTAATATATGAGATGATTGCCTCTCATTTGAGAAGACACTGTTACTAAATAACCTGTAAACTTTCCTGAAAAAATGGTGTATTAAGAAATACAGTGCTTGTATTAGATAAAAATCTAAATTTCCTTCTCCCTGAATGAAGAACAAGTGTAATCTCTTCAAACTTTCAATATAAAACTAACCTTTTTTTTAAATAATTAAACTAATTTTGTTAAAGTAAGCATTTATGGTTTCAGTTTTTGGCCCCAAATTTTGGTTTCAGCCGAGAATTTTATTTCAATTCATTGCTAATAAAGATGCCTTAATTGTGCTAAAAAGCTAAACCATATTATCTTTGTGTTTTCCATTAAATAGTGCTAAAACAAAACATCCAATCAACCCCTCCTTACGATTTCCTGCAGAAAATGCTCATCAAACCAAGCTAAGCATATGGACAAGGACAAAAAACAAGAGAGGGGGAGTGCAAACACAAAGGAATAGTCCCTAACAAGCCCTTCCAGCTTAGCTTTTGCATGCATTACGGTGATGAGACCCTGAAGGTGTGCACAGCTAAGGAATCAGCTGAGGCAGCAATGGCGGCATCTCTAATTACAAAAGCTCCTCCTCCAACTATCCCCCCACCTCAAACTCTCCATTGTCTGCGGCCTCCCTCCCTCCGTCTCTCTCAGGAGTGCCTTTTGAGCTGGCATGCACCCGTTAGGCCTGCGCTGTGTTCCCCTCAGCACTCTTAATCTGGCCCTGACCTGCTTTATTCCCTCTGCACCGGCTGCCCACTGGGCCTCAGATTCACAGGCCCCCTTTGTTATTGACGGGTCTGTCTAGGCCTTAGGCTGGGGCCTGGCCTGCCATTGTTGCCCATAAAAAGCAAGCAGCGGTTAGCAGGCGTCAGCTTGGAAGCAGGGTCCTGTGCGACCACTGCTGCTAGGAGATCAGCGGCCCAGACGGACAGGAAAGAACAGATAGGAGATAGAGGAATGTAGAGTAGGAACACAAGCACAAACTCAAGCACCCAAGAGGCCTGAAGTGCTTGGTCTTCTCTCAAAGCGAGACAATGTCCTATTGTAATTGCAGAATGGTTGCCCCTCGTGTATTGTGATGATAGTTTTCCCAGTTTGGGGACAAATGATCAACATTAGGTAAAAATAATGAAATCTCAGATGAGAAAAAAGTATTATCAATAATAATATTAATAAACTAAAACAACAACATAATACATTTAAATATTAAAGTTTAATACACTTATTTAAATAAAGTTTCATTTAAAAAAATAATAATAATAAAGCCCATTGAGCACAAAGCTGCTACTACAGCATTATGTTCAATATAGTGACTGATAAAATCACATTAAACTGATTTGTTCAGTTCAGGTGCGCAATTATACAAAAACATTAAAAATACAAAGACAGCAAGACAAGGACTGCTGATTGATGCTTGCACTGTTTAAATGGGCTGCCTCCTTAAATCCCTCTAATTTAGGAGAAAATATCAGCTCAAATAAGTAAAACAGCTTATTTCAAACTGGTCTGTTTAAAGGATTTCATTGACATTCACATGTGCTCGCATACAGAATAATAGGAAATGCTCTGTAAACAATACAACACAATGCACTTTAGCTGGGCTCTATGTTCAAATAAAAGGCCTATTGCCAGATACCCATTCATTAAAACAGACCTGAAGCTCTCAAAAGCGCAGCTCACCAATGACACCCTCTCTACAGCAAGCCAGGAGAGGCACAAATAGAATAAGGTTAAATACATGGTATATTATCAATGTAGACAAACAAATGTATAGATGGTAAATCTTAAGATCAGTTTTTCTTACAAGAAAGCACCTTTGTATTTTCTCTAAAGCTTTGACAATACAAAAAAGTGTGCTTCATTCAGGCTTTATGAGACTGGACACTGACAACGGATTTAAAAAATAGCCTTTGACTGCTTTTAGTCAGAACATTTGACTAGCTTTTCGACTGTTAGGATCCGTCCTACAATGGCAGCTTGATTACCAAGTATGGCTCCTTTTCTTGAGTGTGTCAAAAAAGGAAAAGGCCATCTGAAAGGCACTTAAACACAAATTATGTAGATTTAAGCACTGCTTTTAGTAACCATGGACAGCTGAATGAATATTCATAAATTGCCCTATGTCCTGTTGAAGAGGGCGACCAAACGTAAGGTCTCTGTGAGAAAGCTGGCAAATAAGGTGCTTGTGGTCTCTTAAGAAGTTTGCTTAACTCTGCAGACGTGCCCTGCTGTTCAAAAACACAGCGGCAAATGTCAGAAAGCATGGTCTAAAAAATTCAAAGCACGTATAGAGACATTCAGCATCGTTGAACGGGAATAAAACTATCATGCTGCAGTATCTACATAGACAGGCAACAATTACAGCTCGCACAATACAGTGCATCTCACCTTGCTCTTTTGGCAAGGTCGTCGCCATCGCATACTGACTCAGACCAGTGACAAAACATTGTGCGACTGGGCCTGAATGCAGAGTGCAGTAAAACAAAGGGCCTTGCTTTTGCCAGCTGGACCCTTCGAAACTTGGCACCACAGAGCTTGGCTTTGCCCCAACAGGCAAGCTGGAAAAAACCCACCTTACCAGGTAGAGGCAGAGCCTCTGAAAGCCCTGAACATCCATCAACTCCAGAGTAGAGAAACACAAGTGTGGTTTAGAGGACCAAAATAACCCTCTACCTCTCATTCAAACTGTGAATGTGAAGGATAAACAGGATAGAGACAGCAGGCACCTTTCTCTTGCGTGGTCCAGCAGTACTCTGGTGGAAAGTGAAGGGTGTTTCTTCACCGCCTGAGATTAGAGGACCCAGCAGGGCCTGGCAGGCCTTTAGATGAACCGCGGGCACTCTAGCAACAACAAACAAAACATACACTCCTAAACCAGAGCAATCTGGCCCCTTTCCTTGACCACTATGAGGGAGGATAAAATTATGTACACCCCACTCGAAATGCCAGTCTTTTGAGTTTCCTGTTACATTGCTCGTACTCTTGTGCTAGCAGAGAGTTTTGTATTCTTGTGTACGATTTAAAAAAGCTTTGTACATTAGTATAGATGTCAGCCCTGAGACGTTCTAGCATTTGTAATGGAAACCCAGTTTTGAAAGGCTCTTTTATCCCATGAGGTAAGATGAGGAGGTGCTGCCCTACCAGAATATCTGTTCAGACGGGTCTCTGATTGAAAGCTTTAAGAAATGGAAGCCCGGAAGCACATCCCACCGCCAGATTAAATGTCCATCTTTTCTCAAAATAACTGCTTTGCGGATGTATGTGCAAAGAAAATCAACAATATGAGAACATAAAAGAGAAGCAGGATGAGGAGGAGATAGTGACAAGCTGGAAAGGAAGCAGTCAATCCAACAATGTGGCTCATAGAAACAGGGGTCCCGAGTCAGCAGCAGGAATCTGCTAAGGCCCAGTGAAATCAGGCAGTGGGTGAGGGGTGGTAGGACACCCCATCTAGGGCCACGCGCCAAACATAATGCCTACACACACAACTGGCACAGCACTGGGTGGCAACAGGAGGGTTTCAGTGTGCATGTGAGGCAGAGGAGGGGTATCCAGTGGAATGTGTTACATGAATTCCACGGGCACGCTGCCTCCTTTACCGCAGCCACAAAGAGCGGAGTGTGTGGACTTCACAGAGACGAAGGGACAGCGAGAAGGGGGAGGGAGGAAGACATCAATGGAGAAAACTGGGCACAGAGCCAAACTCCAGTAATTACAAAAGAGGAGGGAGTAAAGAAAAGAAGAAGAAAAAAAAAAAAGAGCGAGAGTAGCGGGAGGAGATGTAGGAACCAAGCCTGAAGTCTATTCCAGGGGTGACGGCAATTCTATTATCAGACAGTGGATAGAGGTCCATTGAGACTATATAGGGAAAGAGCCACAGTGCCTGAATCAAATAATATCTACAGGAGCCTAAGAAACAGTAACGGAAGTATCGGCATAAATTTGCTTACGCATTGTGATGTACAACCCTGAAAAATTAATTATCAAAAAAATGTAGGGTGGGGACTTGGTTCCAACCATCGGTTGTTGATTGGATAGCTCTAGGCAGATCTGATTGCAAGCTTGAGGTTGAGGTAAGAAAGTAGGGATGCACCGATCCGATATTTGTATCGGGTATCGGGGTCGATACTGCCATTTTTGCCGGATCGGGTATCGTTCAGAAGAGGCCGATCCAAATCCGATATTGTGCGTATATATTCTGTGTTATTGTTAAGCCCAACAAAAGGCACAAAAACATTATAAAGCACCATAACGTTTTCGTGCACTATATTATAAGTGTTCTGAAGCCATTATATATTATAATGTGAGATAGACATGAATATTTAAGTCATTAAATTCAAGATCACGTGAACTTTTCCATCCGTCAATCTGTCAATCATTCTTCATTCAGCATTCAAACAGCGCGTCGCGTTCGGTTACTACAGTCAACACGAGAACAAGATGATTCAATGTTACTATTATTATACTTGATCTGTAGATAAAGGTCTATGGTTTCACATAAAACAATTTTATCTTGCTGGACTTTATTGCTGTTACTTAATCATGTTACTTTCTACCGGGTCAGGTGTCTCTTAGATCACAACAATGGAGTACAGTAGAGCACTATAATTGTTCTTCACGCGCACAGTAGGCTAACTGAAATTTAAAACTATTAAAAGAAAAGGCTCAATAAACGATTGCATAGATAGATACTGTATAATACACTACGCATCAATATGTATTTCCTTTGTGCTTTGAACTTTTTAATGTGGACTCGACGCGCGCTGTGACTCATGTTGCTTCAAGCGCATCATTCTGCGCTCGGGATGCGCATAAGCGCTGTGTGCCGCAATGTATTGGAGCCTTTCATATCATAATACAGTGACGCAATGAAAGATTATTAATAGCCTTTCTTGTTCTGTCCTATCTATCATATGTTCCTGCCTCATTAAACAGCTGTGCTATACATTTAAAACATGTCTCAATTTTAGGCTATATATAAAATAATTTATCTTTTTGATTTTTGTTATCTTGTTTTTCATGAATATATTTTACAACAATACAAAGAGCAATGTGTAACGTTTTACCAGATTTAGTGTTACACTTATTGTCTCTTATTTGTTCCCCACTAAATGTTTTTTTCACTAAATGTTCAGATTTTATACAAGTATACTGTGCACTCTTGATTTTTAGATTACATTTTACTGCTGAATTATCCACTAATCTAGTTTATAATAGCATTTTTGTCATAGATTATGATCATATATTTTGATTTGTTTTTCTTTATAATGAAGTTGTCTATATTAAGTAGATTGTGTTTAATACACAAAAGAGTGATTATCAGTTCAACACACAGAGTTATAAAAATTGTACTTGATTAAAAAAAAACTGCGCTGGTATCGGATCGGTATCGGGGATCGGTCGATACTCAGAATTTTTGGTATAGGATCAGATCGATTCTGAAAAAAAGTGGTATCGGTGCATCCCTAAGAAAGGGGCGGGTTTAAGTGAACTAAATATTCGGCATATGTCACTAGAGATTTCATTTGGCCATAATATTGAGTTATGACATTTTGATTACATTTAAAAAAAAATAATAATAATAAAAAAAAACTGTAAACATGCATGGATGAATTATGCATAATAATTTATCAGTTATTGGCCATAAGTTATAAACTGCATTTCGTATCTATAGGGCATCCCTAATACAACCATATAAGTTATAGTTCATTTCTGATAGGAGCATATTTTCTCTGATTAGGCAGTGAAGGAACATGTGAGGAGCTCTTCATCCACACACCTGGACTTCATATGGAAACATCAGCAGATATTTGACTATATCTGGAAAATTCAAGAACATGACACCAGTGTCAACAATCGATATTCCTCAACAAACCAGTACAACAAGCGAAGCTACAGCTTTCCCTCTCCCAAGTGCTGATCCAGATGTACAAAAATAAGCCCATCCAAGCACTTCCCATCGTAGCTGCAGAATAAGACAAAAATAGAGTATTACTGATGATCCTGCCA
Source organism: Rhinichthys klamathensis goyatoka (assembly GCF_029890125.1). Taxonomy (NCBI): domain Eukaryota; kingdom Metazoa; phylum Chordata; class Actinopteri; order Cypriniformes; family Leuciscidae; genus Rhinichthys; species Rhinichthys klamathensis. The sequence goes on along the minus strand of NW_026606664.1, from coordinate 5,611,725 downwards.
AGCTGGCTGCAGCAGACACTGGTGCATTCTGTCTCCCAAAACTGGGAGCAGGTGCCGGAGAGCAAGCACAAGGTTCCTCTCAGTACCCTCCTCATCAGGGTTTCACTGACCTTAGATGCAAGAACTAGACTACACGGCCTCACAACCTGATAAAACAAGGAAGCTCCCTAGATTTTCCAGGCTGCCGCAGTCCTGATAGAGACTACATCGGCGTGCTCAGGAAATCCAGGTGCGAGTGGTCTACAAAATTTGCATAGCTACAGCCTGAAACATTAATAACAATATAAAAAAGCAAAAAGCCTTGTATTGATGCAAACAAACTCCACCACAACATGCTCCACTCCATTGTGTTTAAGTTAGCAAAGTTCCATCTGTGCTGTAGCTAGGATGTTCAACACAGCTCATTACTCTTGATCTTGCTTGTATTATGCGGACAGCACACGAGTTATGACAAGGACACCAGTTGGACTTTGTACCTAAGGGTCACAGGCATGAATCTTCGTTGGTCTGCTTTTTCATGTCCTTGAGACTAGGCTACAATGTTTCAAACAGGAAGCCTACAGATTTTTATTGTAAGTACTTGCTTCAGTTAATCAGCTACATTTAAAAATGTAAGCAAGCACAGCTCCTCTTGACTATTTCTTAACTCAGATTCTTTCAGCAATGTTCCTCAAATTCTGTTAGGGCTAATCCTGTTATTCATGCCCTAACAATAAAGGGAATGCATGACAAGCCGGTTTTGTCCTTTGAGGAAACTTAAAGTAATAAGGAGACGGTATGGGGCGGGCCTAGCAGGGATACAGGCAATGAAACCATCACTGTAGCATGGTCTGTTGTGGTTTGTATTAGCAGAATGTGTGAGGGTCCTCTTTTGAGCATTTCTTTCTTTAAAGTTGCCCCGGGGAAAGAGGATGGTTTTAATCAGCGCATGAAGGCAGATCCATCAGATATGCTAATCAGAGATCTTACCTGAACAAATACCCTCAAGAGCAGTCTCATCCATCTTAATTGGGGAAGGGCTTGTTAATAATGCAAGGAAGGAGGCTTGGAAAAGAAATATTAATGGAAGGATGAGAGAAAGGGGAGCTTTTCTTTCTAATCAGCACAGACAGAGCAAAATCCAAATAACATTTCACAGTGAAGAGATGAGACAAATATTTTGAGCATCTGAGGTCTCATGGATACTGGTACTGGTACTAACTGTGCTTACACACAGGAACAGCAAGGTATGATGGAGCACTTGATGGATAGGAACACATGAGATAGGATTGCACTTAGTGTTACACAATATCAACATTTCAATAGGTACCAGTAAATTTCACAGTTCTAAATACCAATTTTTGGTATCTAGAGAAAAAAAAGTTGGAACTATTTAACTATTGTATTTAACTATTTGAAAGTAAAAAAAAATATATATATATATATATATATATATATATATATATATATATATATATATATATATATATATATATATATATATATATATATATATATATATATATATATATATATATATAAATTACACTGTGGATTATTAATGATAAGAACTGCCTTAAAATTGCCTTAAAATATTTATAAGTAAACCTTCCTTTAAAAAGGTCAACAAAAAAATAATTTAATTCAATACAGAAAGTGAACAAAGAGCACTTCCTCAATCACCTGAAGTCAAAGATAAGCAAAGCTATAAATAATAAATAGCCAATCTTAAAGTTTTATATTATTTTGTCAAAATAAAAAAACAAAAACTACATTTAATCATTTTAAATGCTACAAGTGAATTAAGGCATCAAAAAAATAATATAATGTACAATCTGAAAAATGGCTATCCATTTTAAGAAAATAAAAAAATAGAGAGAGAATGAGCATGCAAAATTAAATAAAAAAACTAATACTGGCCAATGTCCAATATGGTACTAATCTATTGTGCATTCCTAGAATGCAAAATAGCCTATATATTTTGAGGAAATAGAAAGAGCAGGGTTAGTTTGAATTCAATCGGAAATGCATATTCTCTGATTCAGCGCAACCGTGTGTAGGTGCCCTTGTGCTAAAGCTATAAGACTTGCTTGGAACAGCCTGAGAATTGCTCTTCAGTTGCTGCATTGAAATAAAGCATATCAGAGTTTTTCCTGGCTCAAAACGAGGCGGAGGTGGTCAAATCCTGATCATGTATATTTAATAAGATAATGAAATGAGTATTTTTCGTAGACCATCATATAGCCTAGCGTGTTTCCCACAGTATTTTTGTGGGTGTAGCTTAGTACCTCTAGAGGGGTCCGGGGGCATGCTCCCCCGGAAGAAATTTTTTTACATTTTAAAGATAAATTCATTAATCTGGTGCACTTTGAGTCACCCGAATCTGCTGTTAAAAATAAATAATCCACCCGCCAACCGCCCGATCCTATGATATTCTTTGATTTAGATATCTGCATCTGATCATCACATTACAATTATTTAAATTCTCAGTGTTAAGCATGATATGGTAAAATATCACACTGAAGTAGGCTGATTTAAAATGAACATTTATTTAAAATAAAAGTTATTTCGGCAAAATTACATTTCTTTAATAGCCTAAACAGAGGCTTTACTCCCTTCAAACTTAAATCGTCAATGTTTCATTACATCACTGTTGGAAAACACTCTTATCAGAATAATTCTTTTACCTTTATAAAGGGCATTCCCCCCCCCCCCCCTAATTTTATTTAATGTATGCTCCATCTTTCATTTCAAATTCTTAAATTTGATCAATACATTCAATTAGAATAATAAGACACTAGGCTGTTACCAATCAAATTAAATAATTTACATTGAAAAATTACAACTGTATTAAATGAGAAGATTATGAGATTGTTTTAAATATTTTTTGAATACACAAATAAGGAATGTTGAAAAGAATGATACTGAAACTAAACAGGCAGTAGGTGGCGGTAGGCAACCGTCTTAATGAGCGAGTCATTGAATCATTCATTCAAGCAATTCGTTCAAACGGCTGATTTATTTAGAATGAGGCAGTTTATGAATGGGTAATTGAATCTTTGACTCAACCGATTCGTTCAAAACGCTGAATCATTCAGTAATGAAACATGGCTGAGTGTCCCTGTGAGATGCACTGTGATTCTGCTGTGATCTTTGTTTGGAACTATTTTCGCTGCTGAAACAAAACAAAAACAGTCATTGCGTCTAAAATGTAAGTGACTTAATTTTAACTATTTGTTTATTGAACTGTTATGAAATCAGTTGTCTGATTGTCTGACTGAAATGAAGTCTCGGTTTGAATCGTGATGGTATTCAGGAAAACAGCACTCCCTGTGATGTTTCTTAACTATGTTATGTTGTTACCGTCAGTAGGCCTACATTAGGTAGGCCTATTATTATCAACTATAGGCTATCAATTGCCACTTATATTAAATGAAATAAAATTAGATTCATCCTCACGTTTTCGGTGATTCCCTAGTTATTTTTTATCTTATTTTTTTTATATTAAAAATTGTTTTAATCAGGGCATTTGTCCAGTTGGGCAAGGACAATTCTCTTTCATTTGTCCCTTAAAAAAAACACACGTATCCCGGGACAAGCGTTAATGTCGAGCCCAGGCATGTGTTTTCCTTGATTAGTTTTCCCTGAAGAGAATTACGTTGTTGAAAACGAAAGTAAAAGAGTGACGCACGTTCATTGCGTTTTACCATGATGAGAGTTTCCGTGTCTTTATTAAACTCAACACATAAGGATTTATCTGTCATCCACCCTCGATTAATTGGAATGTTATGGAAAAAGTGTATCTGAGCATGTGACTGTCTGTCTGAGTTTTGTCGAGAGCCGGAGACGGCACGAAATTTGACGGAGGCGGCCGCCTCGTAATTCTCTGCAGGAAAAACCCTGTATGCAGGTGCACACATGGGTCTGCATCACATTCATCTGAACAGCACATTGGAATTCATTATTCCATGACTGAAGCAAACTGCACGCTTTGAAGTTCAACCAAAAGACAGTATATTGCACAAAGGGGCTTCTAGGTTTACAACTGGGGGAATTGAGAGGCAGCCGTCCATTGTGGTGATCTATCGACATCAAAGCCAGGGTGTGTTTATGACACATGAACAGACTATTCGAATGGGCTGAATTCCGAGAGACTGTGGTACCCGAGGGAGAGGAGGGAAACCCCTTCAACTCCAGCCATGCTGAAAAACGGTGAAATAAAGCAGGAACTACACAAAAGGCATAAGGAATAGAATGAGGGATCACTATTTCGACTCAAGCTGGTTTTGATTTGACAGTATTCAAGGCCTGCAGCATCCTGGGTAAATGATGTAACCATACAGGTATTTTAGTACTTAAAGGGAGCTACAAGCTAAGATAAATCACCCTTTTATGCCAGCAATACAAGATCTGCATCGGTAGACTTTTTTTATTGATTAAAAGTGCCTAGAGGTGGAGGGTGGGATTGAACAATTGAAGGGTCCAGTTAACATGTTCCAATGGCTGTTCAACCTTAGGGAGTTCCCAGCACTGGGCTTTTTGTAATCAAGTGTAGCACTAACCTCCTCGGTTTACCAAGGACGGCAGAATTGGCTTTGCCATCTAAAAGGACAATACAAGCTAGTACCATTGCACCATTTGCAATGACAGGTTAGATGTTGCAAATGGTGACTACAAACATGCCAGGTGCGAAATGGGGTCTCTATACAGCGTTCACAGCAGAACATAATCATAACCCTTAAACTGGGTACATGGAACAAAAAGAGGCCAGATTGTATGAAACTATGTCACAGGTGAAGATGATGTGGTCTCAAGCCACAAAGATGCCACAAAGGAAATAGTTGTCGGTACATGAACAAGCATTATGAGCTTGACTTCCTGTGCAGGCAGCATATTGAAACCAGGTTCCTTAATGCAATAGAAGTAAACACCAAACCTTAAAATGCTATGACTCAATATTGTCTAGGCTAAAACACAAGGTTTTTGAATCTGTGTTTGTGCCTAAGATTTTCAGGATCTTGGATACTCTGACTCAACCAAAATGGTGTCAATAGCCTCTAATAACTGATGCTTTTCATCACAACAAGTTTCCAATCTGTGACAAAATAAACAAGTCTGAGGTGTTATAAGTGGACTCAATGTTGTGCACAGCAGAATAGTAATGCTAAACCATGTACTCCAGGCCTCCTGCTCATTTCAGCGCCCGCACTAGGGCATTGTCATCCTCAGAAAGAGAGGAGCATGGTGGAGTGGTGACTGAGGGGCGTCTCCCTGTTGAAACTGGAATGGTAATGAGAGACCGAGAGTCCAATCAAACTGAATTATCCCAGACAGGCCTCTTCAATCACTGGTTGATTTACCCCACTGACGTTTTCTCTCTTCCCCCACTTCTTTTCCTCCCTTCACCCACCCAAATAAAGATAGCTGTCATGAATATTCCTTTAAAATCCCTCTTTAAATGAAACCCCAGCCCCAAGAGGACACCTGTTTTCATCCATGAGAGTAGTGAGTGGTGATGAGACCGAGGCCACAGCCATTGCCTTTCATTAGCGGGTCTTTGTGCTTTCCCGTCACGGCTACAATGATCCACCATTTACTGCTGATGAAAACAAATTGTGCACCGGGTGCTTCAATACAGGTCCAGATTGGCTAGCTCAAAATACAGCAAGACAAATCCATTACTCTGTAATATCTTTAGAATGGTAATAGTTTTATAAAGAAGGTAATGCTGCACCACCGGCTCAATGTCAATATCTTAAGTCAACACGAGAGAAGGTGAGAGCAAACAAATGATTCGTAAATAAAGAGCCGCTAGTATTATTACCGTCATTATATAATTTAAAGTTTATGCTTCAGAATAGTGTTTATAATAAAAGTGGTGCACAATAATACACATTTGTTTACAAACCAGGGTGAATATGAATAGCAATTATAATAGTAGTTAGGGGTGTAATGTATCGTAATGGATCCGTGATCTGTACAGACCAGGCCCCACGGTTCGGAATGCATGTGATTCGCAGATTAATTGTAAGGTTTAACCATTATAGAGTGAAAGTTTGCATGTGTTTTTAAGTCCTGTCAATTTAATAATTTAAGCCAGTTTAAACCATTCAAGTGTAGGGCTGAACGATTAATCGAAATTAAATCGCGATTTGGCTTAGTGCGATTATGAAATCGCAAAGGCTGCGATTATTTAGATTTTTAATTGAATAAATATATGTACAGCGTGTTAGTGAAGAGCGGCTCAGTGACCAGTAGTAAATGCTACTCCATCTCTGGTCACTTATAACGTGCAATCGTACATTTGAAAAAGAAATGCTTCAGAAATCTTCCCAAACTTGTAATGCAAAGCGTAAACCTGTTGTCCGACAAAAGACATTTAATAACATGTTTTTACTCACTTCATATCGTCAGTTGAGTGTTTGAAATTTCCTTTTGTGAGATGATGTGGCTTCTCATAGAATGAGGCAGACAATATATAATTGTATAGTATTCTACAGAACGGTAATAAAGGCCATGTCGATTAGCATTACATTATAAATATACTTTATTATTATGAAAAACCAGAGAAAGCTTTAACTCAAATACACCATACATTGGAGGCAGTGCGTGTTTATTGACTTGTTTAATCATTAAAAGTGTTTCTATCTTCTTTTTATTCAGCTACATTCAGATGTATTAGCTGAATTGAGGATTTCCTGGAACATCATTATATTACTTCTCTGAGCCATATTTGGAGTTTCTGCGCGAGGGCGCCCTCTGGCTTTCAGTATGAATGAACAGACGTGCGTTTAGCACTCAGTAATGCTCACTACATCCTATTTTGGGAAAAAAATAGGAAAAAACACTTCTCTAAAGAAATTTATATGAGAATCAATATGTTTTTCTCCAATGTACAGTTTTTATTCCCCACAGTGGATGCATAAGAGCTCTCATATGCTCATATTTCATATTAAAGACATGGACAAAAAATAAGAAATGATTGGTCACAGATTTTTATAATAATAATATAATATTTTATAATAAATCTTTAGATCTTTCTAATGATTTAGTCATAGGCTGCCTGCATGTTAATAGGTAACCCTGCAGTTTTTGGTAAAAATACGTTTTATATTGTTATGTTTATTCTTACTGTTATCGCAATAGTAATATTTTTTATTTTGTTTAATATTGTTATTTAGCAATAATAATCATAATAAGTCCAAGTACAACAAACCAGGTGTTCATATGTCACATTTTAAATCGCAATTTTAACCAGAAAAATCATAATTAGATTGTTTTACCCCAAATCGTGCAGCCCTATTCAAGTGCAAGAAGACGTGAAAAAACTCAATTCGGGACTTGCACGCTGACTCAGTGCGCACAGAGAGGGCAGTGTTTCAGACAGCGTGCGAACACAGAATTGAGTTCTCTTTCGAGTCTTTTTGTGCTTGAATACACATACACGCAATATGTAAAAAAAATAACATTGGCGGGTATCCTCTTAAACACAGTCAGTTATGTCATAAGTAGGCTTGCTGCGACAGTCAGTGTTACAATTGTTACACAGTGTTCAGCCGCACACCAATTACATCACTTGCCCACCGTGGCACCGCCCCCCCACCGTCGTTTTGTTTATGTTATAGTAATAAAAATAATTTAGTAAGTAAGAGAACAGACACTACAATTAAAAACTGAATGTGTTTCAAGGAGAGTAGCAACCCAGATGAGCAGCAGGAGTCAGATTTAATTTATTACATGATGAGAGTGCGGCGAGCTAGGACTGACAAGACGATTGTGGAAGATTTTGGTTCCAAAGCAAAATGTTAAAGTGCCTATTTGGTAATATTTAGTACTGTTTTACTGTTGTTTTTCATTAAGAATAATAATGAGCCCACCATTCAAGCAATTGCCACCCACGAATTGCTGCTAATTCGAAAGTAAAATGCACACTGCTGCACAGGCATTCATAAGTGATTTAAAAGTTAGGTGGAAAAGAGGCAAAAACTCAAACTGCTTTATAAAAGTTGTTCAGGTAGTGAGAAATAAATACGTTTTATTTCATTCGTATCTTTGTTCTAATATATTTATTTATGTTAGTAATTTGTTTATTTATTCTTATTTTACTGACTGTTCACTTGTCTTTTGTTGTGGTATTGTACTCAGTGTTCTTTAAATAATAGAAAGCAAATTTATATTTGCCCTGCCCCCTGGCCCCATACACAATTTTTTTTTGCTGATCTGAAAAATGATCCAAAAACGTAATATGATCCGAACTGAGAGTTTTGTGATCCATTGCACGCCTAAAAGTAGTAAAATAATAGTTTTGGTTAATAAAAGTTGGCAGGTCACGTCAGTCAAGCTCGGATCAGCTGACTCTCAGCTGATCCACGTCTAGGACGTCATGTCGACATGTCATATACCTGTAGGAATACAATGCCTATTACAGTATCCCTATAGATTCATCAGTTTTATCAGCAGCATTATTGAGTTGCTCAGGAGCTAATTACCCTCCTCCATCCCCAGCTTCTCCTCTTGTCCATTTGGGACTTGGCCTTCTGATATTCCTCTTGCAGATAAATTTTTCTTGAACCATATTGTACATTAAATCATTGAAGATTAATAATATCTGCAATACATTCATGTTGGTTCTAGGGATGTAACGATTCACTCGCAACCGGTTGAAAATCGATAAAAATGTGTGACGATTCAAGTCGGTTGAAATGTTAAACGAATCGCGATACACGTTTACTGCATAGCCTACTGTGAAGTTGTGAACCTCGCTTTACAGGCACAATAGCAGCGAGCACACACTGGCGTGAAGCTATCGAGTGTTTTCACTTCATTCATGGAACTTGATTGTGTGAACCAAGCTCAACTTCCATAGGAATGAACTGAAAACGCTCGGTTTGCTCCGCTCGCGCCGCACCAGTGTGTGCACGCGCCGTCAAACAGTAGACATGGCGACGGCAAGCGTAGATGTTGACGTTGACTCATTCAAATCGGAGGTGTGGAGACATTTTGACTTTCCGTAGACTAATAATAATCACCACCGTGAGAAGCACCAGTCACCTCCGTTTTCATGAAAAAGCAATACGACAATTGCGAGAGAGCCACGGAGATCACAAGGTGCATCAGTGGTGTATTTATTTTACTATCTCTTTCTCTAAATGAGTTTTTTTTTACTCTTACAGTGTAATGATACAAATTATAACAAAATTAGAATCTTGCCTTTATTACAATGTAAAACCCCTGTCAATCTGGTACTAATTTTACACAGACTTTTACATAGTGTGCGAAGGTACCAGTGTCCAGCCTCTTGACCAAACAGACAGAAAGGCCTTGAAGGGAATTTTTTTTATGTAGTCTTATTATTTGACAAATATATTTTAAATTAAAAAGAAATGCGCAGCATTTTGTCTGAGAAATAATAAAAGGGACACTTTTGTCTTAAACCTCATTTGTTAAAAAAATCGCGAGAAAATCGTATCGTGAATCCAGTATCGTGAATCGTATCGCATCGTGAGATGAGTGAATCGTTACATCCCTCTGTACCCTTTACCCTAAGGGGGGCTAATGCTAGTCTCCCTGCTCTTATCCATGCTAGGCTGCATGGATGGGCAGAGAGTTTTTGCATAGAACAGAACCATACCGCCAATCCAAACTGTAGTCCTGACAGAACTTTACCACTGGCGGGTTAAACACCATCGTAGTTGCTATGCTGCAACTACGAAGTTTCTGTCCGGTTCTATCAGGTTTACTTCCCAATTATACTGACAGTTCAGTGTCTTTCAACCAAAGTGGAGGGCGTTCATTATACAGAAAGAAGTAGAAGGAAAAAAAAAAAGTCATTCGAACAGAATCAGATCAGATAGTGTTTAATTGCAGCTTTCATGAGTTGTGCTTTAATGCCATTGTTGCAGGCTGGTTTTATCCAGTAGATAAGGCCGTGCGCTTTCAACGCTGATTTACACTTTCTGACGCCGCCTGCCTTATTCTGCTACCACAGCACAAAAAGTGCTTAGTGTTCCTTCCTTGTGAGGAGAAATTATACTTGGAAAAAAATGAATTTAAAAATCAAAAGACGGCCGAGAAGTTGCTCTCGAGATGCGTAAGCAGTGACTGTGGTGTACTGACGGACGTGTTTATCTGAAGGGGTATCACAGATGTCCTTGTAAAGTGCATTACTCAAGGATGACAAACATGATAAAAATTAATGTTACAATCAAAATCTTTACTCCCTGCTCTTCTCTTAATCTCTGATAAGTTTTATTTGTCTTCCCCAGTGACCTTTGAGAATAGCAAGAGAAGTGTCCTCTGCGTTTGTCTCTGGTGTAGGGCTCGGAGGACATCACCCCCACAAGACAAGCTCAGCCCGGGTCGACGGCCCCCGCTGCCTTTCTCCTGCAGCATAACAATGGCTGCCCTCTGCGCTCTAGGGTGGAGGGCACGCTGATCCTGTTACACCATGACAAGTACCACAATCCCCCATTGAAGAGCACATATTCTCCCCCCTCTGCCTATACAAGAGCCAAGCCTATTCATCGCATTGTTTTCTTTCCAGCACATGACTTTTGCGTTGGGCCTCGGCAAAGTCAGGTGTTCGAATATGACCTGGAAACCGCAGGTTGCCCACACACTACGTGCATTACGGAGCTTGATTCACTCGGGCATTTACGTTCAATATGTAAGGAGCCCATCAATTGATTCTTGCACAGGAGTCGTAGCTTACTATTGGGGATTACAAGAGACCAAAACCAATTATCTGAACTGTTATTTCTGCTGAATGGTGCAGAAGTCAAAGTTCTGGGTCCCACAGCACTGGTTGTGGAGGACATAGCGAATTACATTTCCAGAACGCTTCTGCAAGTCTGGCAAGGAACTAGGATGTAGGCATCCCGGGGAGGATGTGGAGGGCTGGAACTCTCAAGAACGTGCGGTGTGGGAAGGAGCGGTCCAGACATAAAGCCCCACGGCTGTTGCGCACATTAATCATGTTTGGAGTACGAGAGGATGGGAGGGGATGGGGTAGCCCCCTCACTGCATGTTTGCATGTCTGCTGCTGCACTGACGTGTTCACTGTCAGTCCCAGAGTCAGGGAGAGCTGGAAGACTAATGAGATGCTTCTTTTTTCTCTCTCGCTCTTTCACGTGTCTCTCTTGCCCTCCAGAGGAGGGCGGCTGGGGAGGTGGGGAGCAGGGGATGACAGGTTGGTTATTTACTCTGCCTTTCATATTTGCCTTTTAGTTCTGCCGTTTCCCCCTCTCTCCTCCAACCATTTTCCTGCAGTCATCTGTTCACTCAGCTGCCTGCGAGAAACCGGTGCCTAATGGGCCATATCAGCACAGCCACTGCAGGGAAACAGAGGCCTGTCATTAGGCTATATTGAAAAAGAAGCCAGTAGGCAGGGAGAGGGGGAGAAAACCATTGATATTTATATTGTGCGCACCTACCAGGGCACTATGATCAGCATGTGACGCCTTCCTCCAAACCCTGCTTTGAAAAAGGAGCTATCAATATTTCATCAAGAATATCTTTTTAATGCTGAAAAAAGAGGTGGTCCTGTCTGCAAGATGGGCGTACAAATGTAAGGCTGGCTAATGACTAGTCCTTGTATTATTCAGTAGCCAAATCATTTTTATGCCTCTCATATGCGAGTAATGATTGACAGAGAATGGGGATGGAAATACTTGATGCTAATGAAGCATAAAAGAGAGTGCGGCCATCTGCAACTGCACGAACATGCCATTTCTTCCACCCCGATCACATGACGGAAAACATATTGTGCTAAACACCAGCGGTGATCTTGAGGTGGAAGATGATGTTCTTGTGAAACCCTGCACTCTCTCTGATGTGCTTCCTTGCATGTTTTGTTTTCTTTCTCACTGTTAACAAGCTTGTATCAGCCAGGCACTATTCACTTTGGTTACTTGAGGGGGAGGCAGGATGTTTCAGAGGTGATATGCTGGGGAAACGCAAGAACAAGAGTCATGTTTTCCACAAGATATGCAAAGTCATGGTACTTTGTAAGTCAAAGAGAGGTCAAAGCTTTGAGTCATGAAACAACTTTAAAGTCTAAAGAGATTAGGACCTCACCAAAGATACAATATCCCAGAGTTAGGGCTGCAAAATTAATCAAAATAAAACGAAAATTGCAATTTGGCTTAGTGCAATTATGAAATCGCAAAAGCTGCTATTTTTAATTAAATATATGCACAGAATGTTTCATGAAGCTCATCACTGTGATCAGAGCGACTCAATCGTTTTGCAGTAAAATGTTGCTCCATCACTGTGTTTGGGTCACGTAACGTGCATTTGAAAAACACGTGCCAAACTTCTTCTCAAACTTCTAATGAGAATAGAATAGAATTATAGGCTAAGCGTTTATAAATCTGTTGTCCAAGGGGACAAGGGGTATTCCCAAGGGGAATTTCAAATTAAAAAACTTTTAATAATAATGTTTTAGTCCAATAACTTCCTTTTGTGATCTGATGTTTCCTTATCATAGATTGAGCAGAAAATATATTTTATAGCATTCAATACTGTGATAAATACTACGCATTTTAAATATACACTCACCGGCCACTTTATTAGGTACACCTGTCCAACTGCTCGTTAACACTTAATTTCTAAGCAGCCAATCACATGGCGGCAACTCAGTGCATTTAGGCATGTAGACATGGTCAAGACAATCTCCTGCAGTTCAAACCGAGCATCAGTATGGGGAAGAAAGTTGATTTGAGTGACTTTGAACGTGGCATGATTGTTGGTGCCAGAAGGGCTGGTCTGAGTATTTCAGAAACTGCTAATCTACTGGGATTTTCACGCACAACCATCTCTAGGGTTTACAGAGAATGGTCCGAAAAAGAAAAAACATCCAGTGAGCGGCAGTTCTGTGGGCGGAAATGCCTTGTTGATGCCAGAGGTCAGAGGAGAATGGCCAGACTGGTTCGAGCTGATAGAAGGGCAACAGTGACTGAAATAACCACTCGTTACAACCGAGGTATGCAGCAAAGCATTTGTGAAGCCACAACACGCACAACCTTGAGGCGGATGGGCTACAACAGCAGAAGACTCCACCGGGTACCACTCATCTCCACTACAAATAGGAAAAAGAGGCTACAATTTGCAAGAGCTCACCAAAATTGAACAGTTGAAGACTGGAAAAATGTTGCCTGGTCTGATGAGTCTCGATTTCTGTTGAGACATTCAGATGTTAGAGTCAGAATTTGGCGTAAACAGAATGAGAACATGGAACCATCATGCCTTGTTACCACTGTGCAGGCTGGTGGTGGTGGTGTAATGGTGTGGGGGATGTTTTCCTGGCACACTTTAGGCCCCTTAGTGCCAATTGGGCATCGTTTAAATGCCACAGCCTACCTGAGCATTGTTTCTGACCATGTCCATCCCTTTATGGCCACCATGTACCCATCCTCTGATGGCTACTTCCACCATGTCACAAAGCTCTAATCATTTCAAATTGGTTTCTTGAACATGACAATGAGTTCACTGTACTAAAATGGCCTCCACAGTCACCAGATCTCAACCCAATAGAGCATCTTTGGGATGTGGTGGAACGGGAGATTCGCATCATGGATGTGCAGCCGACAAATCTGCGGCAACTGTGTGATGCCATCATGTCAATATGGACCAAACTCCCTGAGGAATGCTTCCAGCACCTTGTTGAATCTATGCCACGAAGAATTGAGGCAGTTCTGAAGGCAAAAGGGGGTCCAACCCGTTACTAGCATGGGGTACCTAATAAAGTGGCCGGTGAGTGTACTTTGTTCTTATAAAAATACCAGAGATGGCTTGAAGAACATATAAACCGGTAACACTTTACAATAAGGTTCCAATAGTTAACATGAACATTTCAACATTTAACACATTAAATGTATAAAAAAAAACATTTAAAGGAGCTGTATGTAAGAAATTTATTTCAATTAATCATGAAATGGCCCTGATATGTCACTAGACATTAAGAAATCATGTTCATTTCAAATACTTATATCACTGACAACAGTAGTCCGGCCAGGATATTGTCATTTAAAAAGTGAAGTTGCAGCCCTCAACTGATGTTGATGTTGTCATGTTGTGTTTTGGTCTGATGCTCCACCCTCCACCTATCTACCAATCACGAAGTCAGTAGTGTTGCGGGATCCGGGTTGCCAGCTCTGCTCTAGTTACCACAGCTGCAGCTCGTCACGTTCCTGCTGGATCCTGCAGCCTATCTGGCAACCTCGAGTCAGGGAGGAGGGGGAGGGGATACACCGCTCTACAGTAATTTGAAAGTGATTGTAGTACCAGTTTTGGCCACAGTCTTACATACAGCTCCTTTAATACAAAGTACTAGTCTATTTGTTAAAATTAGCTAGTTTATGCACTGTGAAGTTGTGAACTAACGTTAATAAAGATACAAACAAATACAGTAACAAATGCATTGCTCATGGTTAGTTCATGTTAGTTATTCATTCTAATGTTTAAAAAAATGATACCTAATTGCTAAGTGTTACCGATAAACCATATATCGTCGCAGTCGTGTGTTTATTGTCTTAATATTTCATTAGTCAAAGCGTTTCTATCTTTTGTTTTATTCAGCTACAGCAATAGCTGGATGCCTTTATCCATGTAAGGGATTTCCAGGAACAACATGTGTAATATTACTTCTTTGGACTAATATTAGCCATATTTGGACTTTTTGCACAAGGGCACCGTCCAACTTCCAGTATGAATGAATTATGCATTACATGAGCGTTTAGCACTCTAGCAAGCTAACACCACCCTATTTTGGTTAAAAATAAAAAATAATAATACTTTGTAAGATGCTCTCATATTTCATATTAATGACATTTTGCATACATCCTGACAAAAAAAAAAAAAGAAATTTACTGTCACAGATTTTGTATAATAATATGTTCTAATAAAACCTTAGATCTTTCTAATGACTTATAGCTATAGCCACCCTGCAGTTTTCCATAAAATAGTTTATGTATTATCTAATTATTAGTAGTAGCCTAGTATTAAATAGGCCTAACTTTTTATTTTATAATGAAATAGTGTTATTACAAGTGATACTACTTAATAAATTGTTTCATATTTTTATTTAGTAATAATAATAATTACTGGTCATATTTATACAAGCACAAAATTGTATTGCGCAGCACTACAAATAAGCACAACAAATCCTGGTGTTCTTTATAATTTGCAAATTTTACCCAGAAAATCGCAATTCGATTTTTTCCCCAAATCGTGCAGCCCTACCTAGAGTTCACTTTTGAGTCACGTATTGACCTTGCAGTCTGGTAATCACAAGAAATCTTTGATTTAAATAAAAGCTCAGAACAAACCAAAAGACTAAGTTAAAGAGTCTAAACAGCGGCAGTTGACTAATATGTTGACTTAAATGGTGTACTTTTTAGAGTTATGGCAATCTATCTTGCTGATGTGTATTTAAGCTTCGGAGGCAATTAATGTTTATTCAGGGGAGCCGAGACTGACAGCAACAAATTTGCATAACTTGGCTGTTTCACACAATGGAAAAAGTGAAAACTGTAAGTGCTCATCCTCTTTTGAAAGTACAGGGAGAAGGCAAGAACAAAAGGCACCTCAGTTAGTGGTGTGAAGACTTTTGAAGTACAGGACTGACATACTTCGGGCTTTACGCTCAAAGACCCATCAGCCCTTCAAAGACCCCTGCCAGGTCTTCTAAAGCCCACTTGAGACAAATAATTAAATGCAAAAATAATGGATGCAGGCTGTGCTAAATTGTTTAAATCTTTAGATTAAGCTCCACTCACTGCTTCGTTTAAAGAATCTCACTCTGAGTATTTAATGTTTTCAAGAATCTAAAACTGAAATTCAAAAAAACTAAATTTCTGGTATGAATTAATTTGAACCAGTCCACCCAACGAAAAAAATAAAATAAAAAAAAAATAAATTGGATCCTACTTGCAACCAGATAAATATCCACGGGCAGGTGGACTTCTACCATCTGCGTACAAATCTAATTATAAAGGCAGTGAAATGGCAGCAAGTAGGTTGCAATACTTGGGTCAATGACATAAAAGTGTTCACAATATAGCCTATACAAAAGCTTAAAACATGCGTTAAGTTCTAAGAAATATCTCTATTCATGTTGGTTTCATACGGTTCAATTTAAAAAAATTATGTGGTAGCATAAAGTAAAAGTATTAAAATAATTGTATGCTACGTATAATAACAAATACATTTCGAGTAAAAAAATCTGATATGAATGATTCATTTCAGAGATGTTTTGGGTGAGTCACACCATGACATTTTAAAACCTGAACTAACAAAAAATATATATATCAAAATTGTATTTAAAATCATATATTAAAAACACACCCATCACAGAAGTTGTATTCAAGGAATAGTATGTACAAATAGCACTGTTATTGTATTCTTTTTTTAAACTTAGGGGGCTTTTACACTGGGCTCGTTTGCTGCGGTCCGAGCCAGAGCGCGTTTGTTCCTGGCTAAAACGCATGCGCAGGTCACTTTACTTCCTGAACAAGTGCGCACCCGAGTCTGTGTTGCTTTCACATTCACGCGAACCGCTTCACGGTTCGGGAGCAACCAAACTCAGACCACCTCCTCCAGGTATAGTCTCGGGTTTGGTACCCCAGTGCGCACCCGGGTCCACATGACAGCGTTCACATTAGCGATTTTTCATCTGAACCGTGCCCCGTTCCGAACTAAACTGCCAGTGTGAAAGCCCCCTTAATCGATAGGGGGAAAAAATTACCCATTGACCTAGTGTTTCCCAACCCTGCTCCTGGAGGCACACCAACAGTGCACATTTTGGATGTCTCCCTTATCTGATTCTGACCCATATATTTCTGGTCTTGGAGTCTCTACTAACGAGCTGATGAGTTGATTCAGGTGTGATCAATTAGGAAGAGTTGGAAAATGTGTAGTGTTGGTGTGCCTCCAGGAACAGGGTTGGGAAACACTGCATTGACCTACATGAGAATAACTAAAATGTTTATCTGCTGTTTTTTTTCTATACTAGAAAGAGTAAACAAGATCACAAGGAATCAAACACGGCTGAGATTTGGGGAGAAACCAACAAAAAAACAAACAAAAAAAAGAGTAAAGGGTGCTAAAACTTACAGGTACAAATCAATAGCACAAGATGAATTCAATATGCAGAATTAAGTAACGGAAAAAAAATGGCTTTAGAATCAATACAATTGCACAGAGACCTTTTAAAGCACACAGTGCTAATGGTGGGGCCTTCAGCACACCCGTGTGATTGGTGGCTGGCAACAAGTCAAGCTAAAAACAGGAATTGCAATGGCTAGAATAAACACACATATGAAGTGATGGCTTTAAAAAGTCCACAGCCTCCAATGTGACATTTGCATAGAAGTTTGCACATTGCTAACTGCCACCGACTGGGGCCTCTTTCTTTCCACCCTCTGGCAGGATATTTGACCTCATCTCCAATACACATTATCCTTCCTCTCTCGTCCAGACTTAGAAAATTAAGTTTCCATGTGAACTGGCCACAAAAACTCCCGCACACAAAATCTCAGCTGGATGAAAGGGCTTCTATGGGGGAGGGTAGCTGCCTGAGTGCTGTTTGAGTTTCCTGCACTCCGCGTTTACTGTTACAGCCCCAGATGTAAGGATTTTCCTTCACGTCTTTACAAATTGAAGGGGGCCGTCCTTTACTTTCTGCCTGCCTAAACATAGCTCGTCTCAGAATATGCTTCCATTTCCTCTACGCAATCTCACCTCCAAACCAATTTTTTACCCCTTCCTCTGTTCTCGGTTGGTTGACTTGCCTTCTCCTTTCTCTCTTTTTGTTTCCTCTGGAATTCTCTTACATTTGTTAGGCAATTACAGCCAAATGAGGCCCTATTAGGCATGTCTGGAGGCCCCTTCTTTAAAGAGGAGCAACTCTCAGCAGCCTCTATCTCTGACAATGACACCCAAACAGAGAAGCAGGCAGGAGGGAGGAAAAAGACAGAGAAAGGGGGCATGTCCCTCCCAGTGATAAAGTAAAAAAGGGTTACAACACTTCCAAAAGCTTTGAAACATGTGTATCTTGTGTAAATCTGAGCTTTAAAGGCTCACCAGCCATATTCCGCTCCTCCCAGAACATAAAAGCATAAAAGTTCCATTAAAGCGACTACTTCATGACGAAACATCGACAAAATAATCAGCCGCCTGTGTACAGAGATCAAAGAGGTAAAGCTATCTTAAGGGACCTTTAACAGCCAGCACTTTTAAACTAGGATTGTTAAGGGGCAATAATGTATAATGGGTGAATGCGCATGTGCATACAACTCACTGAGTTCCAATAAAACGCAGATAAGCTGCAGCAGGGAGACGAGCTCGCACAAGTGCACGCTGCAAGCCCAGCTGCACATGGGTAGGGTATGGACGGGAACCTTGCCTCTGGCTCAAAATCAGAGCTCCATTTTGCAGGAGCAGAGATACTGAACTAAACCGATTGCCGCAAACACACAGCTGTGAAGCAGACAAGGCCTTGTCTGAGGAGTGCATCGCTGATAAACTAAAATCAGAGGGGTATGGGGCAAGCTGCAGCAAAATGCAAAGAGGGCAAGGTTGCAATTGATTTTTAGAGCATGGGCGGGTGCCAAATCCACTGAGGGAATAAAAACACTCGTCACACTGTGTGAAAAACACGTATAGCAAAGGCTTTTCTATGGGCATGCTTTTAAAAACCTAACCGTATGTGGGACTGCGTCACTTTTTTATCAAGTCTGAGCTCAGTGTTCAGAAACAAGGACCTGATCAAAGTCTCTGACAGGTCTTTTGTCCTGGAATGCGGCGAGTTGTTTTTCACCTTGCTCCAGTTGCTGCTGATTAGCTGACAAGTCGGCTAACCACCCTCTCCCCTATTTCCAAATTAATTTCCCTCCTTTGATAAAGACAAAGGGGGGTGGGGGGGTTTAATGGCCGTGTCCTTCAAAACTAAGAGTGCTAATAAGTGTGAAAAGGAGATTTGTTTAAGTGATTTTCTTTGAGACTTGCAGGCATGGAATTAATTACCTTGATTAAATATTGTCTGTACGGCTGATGAAAGATAGAGCAGAATTAGCGGTCCCTTGTTGAACTTGTATGGTGCTGAATGAGATGTGTCCCGATTACAAAGACCAAAATGATGGCAACACTCAAAGGAGACAAAGAGCTAAAAACAGGCTTAGTGACATCACAGCAACTGGCCTAGCCTAATGCTTAATGGCGGCCATCCTCAAAACTCAAACAAACTGGCTTCCAAATGTCTGCCAAAATAACTTTTAAAAAAAGTTAACCCATGACAGAAACATTATGGTTTTGTGTAATAAAACCAAAGGACTGACAAAGACCCACTTCCCAAAGGGAATATTGTGTCTAATGGCAAAAGGAGAGTTGAAATCTCCATCAACCTGAAGACTTCTGAGTCACTTGGCAGAAGAGTAACATAACTCAATTCAATGCTTGCCTAGGTTTTACAGAGGCTAAACAACCTCTCAGTGGCTCTTCTAGCCCCACCAAACTTTTGCTTCCTAACCACAGAAGAGGGTTTTCTAAAGGTTTCACATCACAGCTTTGTGCTCCGTTGCGAAAAGCTATACTCTTAACCACCCTCCCACCCCCCAAACACACACACCAACACCCCCCCCCCCCCCCCCCCCCCTCCTCCCTCTCTCTCTGTGAATGGGGGAGTTTTCTACAGCTGGGTAACAAAGCATGACCCAATAATCCTCAAGCCTAACTCAAAGCTAGAACCTCCTCTCCAAGGACTTCATAAGACAGAGGATGGGGTAGGGTGGTGAATTACACAAACGAGAATTAATTATTCTTATCAAATCGGTTTCCTGTAGCATTTTTTTATATTTGGGGCAGAACATTTGACCATTCAGAGGATAACAATTAATTTAACATCCCCATGCTTGAGTGTTTTTGCGCTATGGCTCCTGGAAAGAGTACAAATTCTGTTGTGAACTTTCTGGCAAACTTCGGAGTAAGCCTGGCTTACAGGGAGTAAGCCTTTGAGTATGAATCGTTGCTAACTTCATTTCAGCTAACATGCTGAATAAACGTTAAAAGTGGTTTATACTTTGTTGCACTGACTTTGAAAGTTTTAAACAGGTCTAAAAGAAAGTGTAGCAATTGAGGAGTCAAAAACAGTTTATTCAAGCATGCACAGGTGGATCTAGTAGTTGTACTGGTGTGAAAAAACACCCCCACAGACATTTTCTAGACTGCTCATGTTTTAGGGCACAATTATCTTGCCTATCAGATGCAAACATGTCCAGTTCTTCGTTTCTGTACCCATCAAAAGCAAAAGAAGACAATCTACACAGCAAAACACAATGCAATTAAACCTGCTTTATCTCAGTTTATCAAGTGAGATATGACATAGCCTACTTACTGTCAGATGCCTGATCTATCAAGTATTTATTCAGCCCATTGTTAATTTTACAATCCAAAAGATTGTACTTATTCACACTTAAATGGTTAATGTTTAAAAACTCAAGCATTATCCAAACAGCAATCCTAGAAATGCAGTGCAGTTTTTGCATCTGCTTATTATCGTCAGAATTAAAAATATAAACTAGAACTACTTCACGTAACACTTAAAATGTATTACATAAAATTGAGACAAAGGCACGGCACCTTTAAAATACTATAGTGACAAAAACAACCAAGTCTAGAAACTTTTGAGAATAGTTTTGTATATATGGTAACTTTAAAAACACAAAATAACTATAACAAGTTTAGTTGAATGTGAAAAAGGGGCTACACTTACTCATGAAGGGAGCTTTTCAAGGTTGCTAAATAAGTACCCATGTTATTTCATTACAGCTAGGTTATCACGTTTCCACTAACATTGGCCTTTTAAAGGAACACAGTGGATCTTTGTGAGAATAAATGAATCATGGCTTCTTTATTGAATTAGTTATATGTATACTTTCACTACTCTCATAACACCTACAATTATTGGAGATTTGGGGCTTCCTGTAACTGCTATTTCAAGAAAAGAAAGCTTACATTATAGGAGAAATGTGGCTGGTCCAGTACATGACTGATTTTATGCTTTTCCCTGTTCGTATGTGGTATACAAGCTAAATATTTAATATTGTGATTGGCTTTGTTGATCTTCACTAAGCCTCAAACATTATAAATGCCACATTGGACCTTACAAGTACAATTGTACTATTTCAAATAAGCACATAATTGGTCATGTTGTGCTTTGGAACCCTACAAAGGCCAGTACGTTTTTATTAAAAAAACACAAAAAAACACTTTAACGTTTCTTTCACGATAGTATTTTGAAAGTATGTTTACTGAAGTAAAGCGAGTGGGGGAGGAAAATGTATAGACATTTGGGCAGCCATTGAAACTGCCTTCGTGTTCTAAATACCAAAGCCTTTTCCGAGTTGCTTCACAATTTTTCGATTTAGTGCGTTTAAATGAAGCTTGGAATGCTGTGACGGGTTTCTATGGTTTGGAAAAACACCTCTACACACCAAAAAAATGCTATTCGTCTAATACAGAAGAACTAGCCCGATGTGAGGGGGGTTTTGAGCTATTGTGCTGTAACGTTAGCCTCTACTAGGACAACCCAACGACATATTTAGCCGAATAGTATTTTTTTTACTCATTTTAACGATTATATCAAAAAGGATATTCGAAATAAAACAACAGAGGGTTAGATAAAGTCTAGGCACGTGTTTTATCATTCGTTTAACTACGGCAAATACGCGTCCTTTGTCTTGACCAACCAGCAAATAAACAAAAGATATGGGATTTGGATTCAAGCGGATTACCCTGGACTTAATTATATCAAGAGACCCAACAACCGTCAAGCAACCAAAAATACACGAAGAAAAGCCATTAATTCTCCGAAACCAACTTTAGACGGAAATATTAGCAAAATAGTAGCTCGGTGTGCTACAACAGAGATGCATTGTGACCAGCATGATAGTCTTTTCTTCCTCGCGACCTGGGAAAGAATGTTCCGTTTCGACAGAGCTCGTTGTGATTGTTCAAATATACACTATTTAGTATAATCTTGTATCTTCTCTATAACTTATAATGCATATAAGCGTTTTATCAAGTGTTAAATGAACATTACAGCAACCGATTCCAATGAATTCCACATTAAAAGCCATTGCAACATGCCCAAAGGGAAGCCCTTTAATTTTTAAAACGTGCGCTCCGTTTCTTTCGCAATACGACAGGCATTGAAATGCTCCCTTACTGGCAGTGATAAATATCTATGTAGAAACGAAGCTGGGACGTTACAGTTTCCTAAACGAGCCCACTTCAATTTTTCTCAAGAAACTTCGTTTGCTAGAAAGTGAAACAAATATCTACGATGTACGTTAACTTTCAACGTGTCTTGGACGGTTAAAGCGGTACTTACCGACTTGTAAGACGTTGTCCACACAACCGGTTTCCAAAAGCCGGATTCCCCGGCGGAAAGGCAGTCCATCTCCGGTACCCCCTGTCCCTGTGCTGCCTGTTGTGTTCGTAACCCCTCCGGGGACTGTACCAGATCCAACAGACGAGCTCGAGCCCACTACTGGACCCTCTTCACCCGCCACTCGGCACTGAAACGACGAATACATACATATTTCCCTTTCGTTCCTCGGGAACGACCAATACACGATACGGCGCTGAACCGGTTCGGGAATCCGCTCGAAGCGCTCCTCCACCCTCTCGAAGGCCCATTTCTCCGCTACGGCCTTCGCAGCGCAGTCCAGTAGAGATTCCGGGCAACGGAAACGTGAGTTCGGAAATCCCGGGCCAGGCCCAGGACCCGGTCCTCGAGGAGCGGGACGCAAACACGGACGCTTGCTGGCCGGGGGTAAGGAGAGGTGAAGCGGTGGCTGAGGCAATAGCTCTCCACGTCCCTCCGCCATGACAACCAAATAAACACTGAAGTGAGGACCGTGGCTCTAGAAGCGCACAGACGGAGGCACCGCACGGGGGGGGGGTCGTCACTTCACATACGTCACTACCAATAACAAACGCGCTCGAGCCAATCGCGAGGACGGGCTGCACCGAGGCGATGCGCATGTGTGCGCTGAAATGACAGACACGGTGTTGATCGAACAGACTGTTTGTTACAAATTCCTCTTTATTTACAACTCGTGCACTTAAAATTGTCAATGATCTGCTGCAGTGTGTTTAAACACCTGTCGTTGTTTCAAAGATCAACAGTAGCGCTGAGAGCTGAGCATTGCCTTTTGAAAGACCTCATAATATGGGAGCATAACGTTACAATCTACATTCTCTGAATGTACAAGATATGTGTGCAGTACATGTTTACCCTTCAAGCGTCGTAAAAATGCGGAGAATTCTCCAGCTGCCCTTTTAGTGTGTTGTAACAAAAGTTTGAAATGTTTCTATGATAATGTGACTTTTTAACAGAATGTCTAACTGCCCACCCTGGTGGCCAAGTATATAATGTCAGTTGATTGGTGCTGTCAAAGTCCATCTAGTCCCGATTAGAAATATTGTCATAACTCATGCAGATAGTATTATTAGCCCATTAGAAACGCTGCATTCTCACATAAAATATATTTTAATTCGTTTTTATTATTATTTACATTGCAAGCAGAAATTTGATGTGTACTTTTATACCGTTCAAAAGTTTGGGTCAGTAAGATTTTTTTGTTTTGTTTTTTTAAGTAATACATTTATTCAGCGATTATGAATTAAATTAATCAAAAGTGACACGAAAGACATTTATGTTACAATAGAAAATATATTTTGTTCTTTTGAACATTATACTCGTCAAAGAACCCTAAAATGTAAATAATAATAATAATAATGATAATATTTTACACACAAATATTTAGCAGTACATCTGTTTTCAACATAAATGTTTTTAGAGAACCAAATCAGCATATTGGAATGATTTCTGATGGATATGACACTAAAGACTGGAGTAATGATGGTGAAAATTCAGCTTTAATTTACATTTTTAAAATATATTAAAATAGAAAACAGATCAATTGTAATAATATTTCACAATGATTTATTTTTGATCATATGGTGAGCATAAGAGACTTCTTTCAAAAACATAAAAAAAACTTATCAACCCCAAACTTTTGAAACATGAATACCTTGCAAACCACTTTAAGAGGAAAACTCTTCACATATGCTTTGAATATTATAAATATCTACAATTTATTAATTGTAATGTCTGTTGGCAAAAAAACGTTATCTTTTACAATTGTTTCAAAGTGTTTTGTGTTTCTTAATTGTTTTACTGTTTAGATTTAGCAATGACATGTTGTGACAGTGTGTCAGTGAACGGTTCACTGTTTTTCCTGGACATAATGCCTATTCAAAAACAGACTGAGAAATATTCACTGGAGTGAAGAAGAGCATTACAACTAGCCCCACTTTCCACAAAAGTGCACCTCACACACTTCTAGCTTCATTTTGCAAATCTATTTCTCCCCCTATAGTTCCCTCTCTCACACATATCTGTTCTCGTTTGATGAACACACTGAAGAAACTTCACCTCCTGCCCTGTAAAGACAGGGATGTTGTCTCCCACCTCTCAGGGACTCCAGGCCAATTATCTGTTTTATGTGATTTCACTTCATCGTTTTTAAAAACTCATTTTGTGATCTTTATAGATCCCCCAGATCTGCAAGACAGAGACCATCAGACTGCAGATGATACTAATGTTGCCCACAACATGGTTGGTGATGTACTTGACTTCATGCACACCATGGCCTGAGGGCCCCTGACAACTTGCTGATATGTGTATGTTGTCTGACTCTGCTGACATGCACTTTGTAAGGTGTTATGTTAACACTCCAACCAAGGAATGACATAATTAAGTGAAAGATCATATTTTTGAAACAAATTGAAACTTGACATCTTGTCCGTTCATTTATACGTATTTAAACGTATTATTCGTAAGTTCTTCATATTTGTCTCTAAACACTGGGAGTGTTTGTAAGATTGTTTGTTTACATGTTTATTTGTCTGCTGCCTCTTAGGGAACCAGAACAGCAGGTGTGGGGAGAAGTAATGACAAGACTCCATTTTACTGGCTGTCACATCCCAGCATGCTCGCCGCTGTCCAGTCGAGTGCACCGACTGAAAGATGACAAGCTGACAGCTCACCACACAGGATACCAGGCGTCTAATGACATTCTGCGAGTCCTCTGTGTGAGTGTGTAAGTCTCTGTGTGTATGTGTATGTGTATGTGTATATGTATATGCATGACAGTCTGGAAGAGGGAGTCTTGTCACTTCTGGTGCTTTTCAAAGTACCCTGGGCTCCCAGTGAACGGAAATGTCCTTGAGGGCAGAGACAGCACTTTTCTTTTCTTTTACGCACAGCACCCCACATGCCAACCGTCACAGTTATTATGGAGGCGAATCGAAGACAATATTTTTCTGCTATGGGAAATTTTTATCAAACATTTTCATTCTAAGCCAGCACAGTGTTACAGTACTGATTACATCTGATTCAAGTGCTTCCCAACCTGTGATCGCGCCATGTTTTTTTTTCAGGATCGTTCATCTGGGGGAATGTTGTCACATCAACCCAAATCGAACAATGGACTGAAATATAATGGCGCTGGACGTTTCCAAGGCAACAATTGTGACAGATTTGGGGGAGACAAGACAGGTAATTGGAAAAAGATTGATGGGGTACAAGAGAGTGGAAAAACCCTTATCAAAGGAGGTCTCTCAGGGAATAACAATACAATAAAAGGTCTTGCATCCTTTCGAGCCATCGGCGGCCTCCTGTCCATCTATTTTTAGGCCCAGTTCAATGGCTTCAACACATCTGTCAGTCTTCCATCATACAAAAAGATTGTGTATCGCTAAATGAAGCAGCATTTAAAATTATTCATCCTCAAGTAATACCTCTTAAATATTTCCTGTCTGTTTCTGTACAGAATTCCATTGCTCCCACAAAAACTGTTAATTGGTTAACTGTAAATTATCTAAACATATATGGTAATTAAAAACTGTCAACATACATACAATATACAATGTCAAATGTATGTTTTTCACAAATTTGAATTACCATTTAATTTACAAAATTCCCCAAAACACCACACATGATTATATTTTACTTAAAAAATTGAGTTTCATTTAATTTAACAAGATATTTTTTATAACAGTGCACCTTTTCATTCATTTCACACCGATGCTTCCTCTAGGCTCTGTTTGGACTTGGCGAACTCAATAGGGGTGTTGCTCAGCCTGACACAGTGTCTAAGAATGCAAAGAAGCCTCTAGGGTTAATGGTTGAGACTGCGTCACCGACGGTTCGAGTCAGTCATTTCCAGCATAACCAAACCAAACAAGCAAAGTTTATGTATGTATCGGAAGGTTTCCGTACGCGATGATGTCAGCAGGATCGGGGCAGGTTGCGGCTCTTTGCCGTGTGGCGGTTGGAGAGGGAAACAATGGTGGTGTTGATAGAGAACCCAGCTCCACCTGTAGGGCCTGATTTTTATCTCCACTGCAGTACGGTGGCCCCCTCCCCCAGGCCTTTCTTGTCATCACTCTTTGCAGCGTTCATTAAATGGAGTCAGACTTTAGCAGGAGAGAAGAGTCCAAGTCACCCATGTGAGAAAAAAGAGAATTACCTAAGCCTTTTGTCTCACAGAGTGTGGCTCGGCTAATGTCTCGAAGGCATGCTGATCTCTTCACAAAGCGTTGTCCTCACACAATAGAGAAGACAGCATGTAGTTTGGCATGCAAAACATATATAGCCCAGCCTCTTTGTTGCCTGTGGTGAGAGGTTTTCAGTCTCATTTGGTCTGTTTGATTGGGCTGATAAGATGTCTGTCAGGGTCAGGTCAGACTGAGCATTTGTTGTGCTGACAGTGTGATGATTGAGACATTGGTGTCAATTAGGTGTTTGCGTATTGGGCCCGGCATAACCGCTATTACTTTAGCATGGCGGCTTCCTCCCACAAGTGTGCCAGCTTCACCTCCTTTATGCCTCTTTGTCTGTGTACTCCCTCATTCAGCCTCACAGGAGCTAAATTTATGACCTATTCTGTCCTCGTCCACTCAACCCCCCGTCACCGGCCGGTTCTTCTGTGTTCACACCAGAAGTGACAGAAGCTCTTAGCCCCTCTTCACACATCCTCACCCTTTTTCCTCCTCTGTGCCGTGCCCTCTCTCTCCCTCATTCACCTTCTTCCTCCCCCAGTCCTTGCTCTTTGTTGTGGCCTAAAGCTATTTAAGGGTGCAGGATGGAGCTGGTCTCATGAGAGGGCCCAGGACAAATAGTAGGAGTGTTTACTGTGGAGGCACTGATATGTCCTTTGGGACTGAGCATGCAGCTGAAGGAAAAAGCAGGGTTTGAAGGCCTTTGTGTCGTCCCCATTCACCTGTCCATAGGAATCCTCCAGTCAGGGGTGTGTAAGGCACTTGAGTATACTAACAAAGAACAATTACTCAAGTATTATTTTGGGGAATTTGTACTTAAAGGCTGTTGAACTAAATACTGTCTAAGGAAACAATAGGGCTTTTCACACTTGAAATCGTTAACCCTGGGTCATACTAAACCCCGGGTAAATGGAATCCTTGCTTATCTTGATTCACCTTTCACATTGCTCTTAATTTACCTGGGTTAACAATTAATCCTGGGTATTTATAAACTGGCGTTTCACACTGTACATTTCTAAACCATGGGTTAACGTTCTTATTTACATATTTGCGGTGTCTGTGTCACTGATTGGACGAATGGCACACTAGATATGTTTTCAAAAGGCTCTAGCATAGCGCATCTTCATATTATATATAGCTAACTATATATTTCAGACTATAAAGGTAAGAATGAAATGGTCTCTTCTACACTCCAATTGTTGGGTTTTATGTCACCATTTGACATTTTCCACCTCAAACGCTAAACCATATGATTATGTTTCCTTGACTGTCCAAGGCACGTGAATATGAGGCATGCAATTGGTTGTTGGTTGCTAAGCATCTAGCCGTAACTTTCTAACACATGTTTGGCACCATAATGCGGGGTTAACTGTGCAAAAGTTAATTGATCTGTTAACAGAGGTGACTGTGTCTAAATAATGTATTTCAGAAATGTACATACAAATCACACAGTGAGCTAACATCATTAATTTTAGGCAGAAACATTTTGCTCATTGAAGTAATTATTACAAGTTGTGATCATCTCTTCACAGGTGTTGGGTTATCTGAAGTCTTCAGAATAGTCTGGATCCAAACTGGAGCTGACGTACTTGCTAGCTACCTCGGAATGGGCATCCTGAGATAAAACAGAAAAGCAAATGGAAAGTAATTAGCGTAGCTGCTGATTACATTTCAAGCAAAGATAATCATGTGCTTTGGATATAACTGGAGTACGAGGTTATATTATGTGAATCGCAGGAATAAATTCTATTTTTAAATATATTATGATAAAAAACAGTTATTTTAAATTGTAATAATATTTCACAATATTACTGCTTTTTACTGTATTCAGATCAAATAAATGCAGCATGTGAGCCTAAGAGACTTCTTTCAAAAACAAACTTATGAAAACACCACAACATAGAGTCTCTGACCCAAAGCAATGCATTTTATGTTCGTTATAACCATCGTTGAAGACTCAGACATTGTCAGTATTGGTTGTAGTTTAACATCTGGTGAGTAAAGCAGAGGGTTATCAAATTTTCTGAAGACTGGCTTGCATGGGACTTCCTGAAATATAAAGACCGATACGTAATTGAATGTATTATAAAGTCATCAAAAAATGTAATAATGAGATTTTTATTTTATTTTATATTGTTTACATTTATGCTGTATTAAAGCCAAAAGAAATAATAAAAAAATATTATTTGGAAAATATTGCCTGCAAAGCTGGAAAAAGTCAAATTTTCAATCAAATTTACATTCAAAACGCCACGGACAGAAAGCACTGTTGTCTGTCTCACGCCCATGTAGTGTGATTGCTTGGATGTTTCTAATGGTGTTAGGGGTGATTTTACGCACAGCAGGCCTCTAGGCCTTGCACGCCTCCACGCAGTCCAAGAGGCTTATGTGACTACTGCGATAGGCTATGGGGAGGTGGGTGCTCATCCCGATAACCGTGATGTGTGTGTTTGAGCACAGCAGATGCCCCAGGTCTACATTAAACCTCATTTGCATGTTCAAATAAGTCAAAATCCACAATAGAATAAATACCACCAAAAGGGCAAAGCTTTAGATGAATGACAATGAGATCAGGTTGCTGAAGATTAGATATTACTTTGGAATGCCACCCTGATCCGTGAAACTTGTCTCTATGGATACCAGTTGTCTATACAATGCAGATATTTAATCATGAAAGTGAACTTACAACAGTACATAGTTCCCACAGGCCAATTAATGTCACGTGACCTCCCCGGAGACGCCATCTTTGAGGGCATAAGCTGCTGTGTTTACAAAGTTTTACAAGCAAATTTCTAATATTTCTTTCGGTTTATAATGTTACGAAAATCATGAAGAGGCAAAGTGATAGAGATTATAAAGAGACTCTATTAACACAAGACAGAGAGAGGTACAATGCGAAAATTTCAGTCATAAATGGTGTGGAGGAAGCACCGGGCACTGATTATGCAGCTTTGCCTCATACAGTATTATCATGTGTAACGTTACCATTATCTGGTATTTTATACACATGTGAGCAATTCCGAGCCTGGAAATCACTGGAGGCGTACAATCAGTTTGTCGAGGGGTTGGGTTGGTGACGTTTGCTCAAGTGCAATCAATGGAAAAGTAGTCATCATAGCGAATGTATGTAGCATGATGCTAGACTATCTGTCTATTAAAAAGCCATAGCCTGCACAACTTAATTCCTGTTCCCCTTAAAACAGTCATCGGTGCTTTCTGTAATATGCATGTACTTATTTGTACAGTGTAGAATAGGGTTGGAACGGTAGCACTATATGTATTCGTATTGAACCGAAACTGTCCGGGCGTCACGGTTCAGTGCATGAATATACACGGTATAAAAATAAATAAAACTCGCGTGCAAATTAATTAATGTAATGCGGAACTATTCTGCCCTACAAAGCAAAAAGGCAGTAACTACGCAGAGTGCAGAACAGAGAAAAATGACTTTAAAGTTATCCTGTCATCCAGCCTAAGTAGTTGTAGGTAGATTATTGGACATGTGGCTGTTTTGTTACTTTATATTAGCTTATTCTTTGTACATATCAATCCTCATATTTAATTTGATATTTTACCCCTATTTTGCAGTTACTGTATTCTTGCTTTGTATTACTTACCAAAAACGTGGCACCATACCAAGGGAAAAGGCAGTAACTACAGATTCTCCAAAAACTTTTTTGCCACAACTTGGGCTCTGAGTCTGATACACTGTGTTTGAAATAATTTGAACCATTTGGACAACATTTTCAAAAATTTTGTGTTGCGAAACTAGTGTTACGGAGCGGGCGTGTTACGGATATGGGGTGTACATTTTTAGTAATCAAAAATCATGTCTAATTAATTGAAATCATGAAACTTTCATTATAAACTATTATTAAACTTAAACAATATTTTAAAAACAAACATTTTTGGTCAAACAACATGCTGCACAATGAGCTTTACTGTTAAAATTACATTGAAGAAAAATTGTGATTATTCCTTTAAAATTTAAGTTTTAATCTTAATTTATTTGTAGTGTTAGTATTATTATTACATTGAGACGTTTCTAAATTCTACTGTACAGCAGTAATATTATTTCTTGTCAAGTTAAACCGAACTTTTATTTTGACGGGTTGCCGTGAAGACCGTGTCCTCATATAGGCAAAAAAACAGCTCGAGCGTCACACACGTGCTTCAGCGCGCGCGTATGTGTGTGTGTGTGTGTGTTAGTTTGGTAGGGGAACAATTAGGGGAAACACTGCATCTCAAACAAAATTTGTGGAAGTTAGAAGCGTGAAATCGCGAATGTTAAAACCGTCCCGTGAGGATGCCGCGAAATCAGCTGTGTGTTCACCATGGCAACAGTAACTACACTGCGCAGCAACACAGTTATTTTTTGTTAGGTAAAACATAACAAGAATACAGTGGATGTTACTGTACTCTTGCTTTGTTTCACTAGGGCTTTTTGCAGTTACTGTACAAACGACTACCATTTTTCTCCAAAACGACACACATTTGAGATAAGATGTTTTGTCACATAACAAAGGATGCCTTGAATGTCATGAAAATGATAATAACTCATTTTTGACCAAAAATGCAGTTACAGCCTTTTTGCTTTGTAGGGCAGTATTCACGCGGGTTCTTTAGGGACATAATCTGAGATTGCAATGCTGGAATGTGTGTGTGAGTGAGTGAGTGAGTGAGAGAGAGGCGCGGGCGCGATCGAACAGTGGAAACAATGTTGTTTTTAATACCTCGTCATTATTTTCATACAGGACATCATTCAGACTTTAAAGTGTTAACTTGTTTATCCTCGCCAGCCATAACCTCCGTCGTTGTTCTGACAAAAGCTTAGTCTTCTCACATTCATGAAGTCTAAAGACGGGTATATTGTAAAATCCAAATTTAACTGAACCTCCGGCACGATTTGAACATCCATTGACCCAGCAGGAGATGACCATTTTCACTTTTTATCACGAAATTAACTCGTTTCAGCTTCTTCTTCTAATATTCTGCCCACAACATGGCCACAGAAATGGCGCCGGGTCAGCAAATGCCCGTATGTTGTGACGTCATGTAGGAACTATGTATAGTGACATGCGCTGGAGACAGGCATTGTCTTTATTCTTTTGATTTGTCTGCCTAACTTAATTCTCCTGCTCACATCACCAACACAGGTTTCTTGTTCCTGTCTGTGTTCTCATCTGACTCTCCCCTACATAGGACAAAGTTGGGAAAATAGATGGACGGATTAATAGGTATTGTTTCTGGGGCCTAATTTATGGAGTAATTTATTACTTTTTAATTAAAATATCATTAAGAGCATCATGTAAAGTTTATTGATATTTTTCTTTATTCATACAGTATATGCACAGCTGTCTGCTTCACTATGACCAATGTGATTTTTTTTTTTGTATCCTTTATTGTGTTCTCATTTAAATACTTTTTTTTTTAGTTTTGTCTGTTGAAGTATGTGGTTTAAAATAACCAGCCATTATCTTTACAAGAAAATGTCATGGGTCACTGATGTGCAATCTCTGAACTGATTCTTTGTACTTCTTTTGCAGCCATTGTTGAATCTTTCTGAGTTCATAACTCCAGCTCTCTGCTGTGTTTTCAGTGAGGCCAAACCCTGCTAAGAGTCTGCTCTTCACCACTGCAGGACTGAAACAGAGTTTGACAGGAGGAGAGAGAGCTGGTGCTGTACAAACCGTGAGTCTGGCTGTAGTCAGACACATTCTGCTCCTCCGTACATTAGCAACATTTTATGCAGCTCTATTTTTTGAAAATAAACATTTGTTTTGAAATGATTCTTTTTAGTTAAAATAGTTTTTGGATTTTGAGAGCTGAAGAATTGGTTCCCTTTCAATTTAAGAGTGTAAATATGAATAGAATTGACCACACCCACAGGAAGTTGAATTTCAGTTGGTATGACAGGAAGAGGAATTTACTGGACTGGAATTCAAAGAATTTTAACATATAGGTAATACATTCTGGAAAACTAAAATATTCTTCCACAAAAAAGTTAATTGATAAAATATGATGGAATATATCAATTATAAACTTTGTTCTGTCTATCAATCCCCCTGCCCGTAAGGCTTAAGGCTTAAAATTCAGGAATTAAATTCTGAATGGCACAGTGTTGAAAGAACAAACACACACACATATATAATTTTTGGTTTTCAAATTATGGGTATTTCACAACCACTGAGAAAAGGTCCATTCTTTCAGGCAATGAACAGTTTGTTTTTGTTTTTTTAACTCTTTATGACGGTAAGTCTGTTAAGTGTGATCACACTTCTTCTGTTTTCAAGTCCTCCATTTGCAATCCTTTACTGGCAAAATTACAAAACCCTCTTTTTTTTTTTTAAACCCCTTCAAAAATCACTGCCCGCTTATTGTCACTAAAGAGGCAGTAGGCAACACAACTAGCCTTTCATTCTCTCCAACAGCATGACAAGCTAAAGGTGTTCTTTGTAAACACAATTAAGCTGTGAAATTTTGTTTAATTACTTTCCTGCTGTCTCCGGTTCTTTAAGAAGTTCCCTCAAACAACAGTTTTGAATGCAGGCACCTGCCGAGCTACTTATTCCCCCACACCTGGTCCTGCAGAAATGTCAACATAAAAACAGCAGCTCCATCCAGCATTCGTTGTCGCGGTCTGGTATCTAAGTATACCTGCAAAAGCATCGGCCCGCTTAACATCATGCACTCTGAAAGTGCAGTAAATTAAAGATCATAAATCATGCACTATTCATAAGAGTCTTCATCCGGCCCTTTCACTGCCTGCTACCCTCCTCCCTCTCTAATGACATTGAGCGTTTGCAGGCCACTGAAGCACTCCATCCCATCCTGTCCTTTCGACTGAGCATAGTGTTCTGGACCACTGCATTAA
Source organism: Rhinichthys klamathensis goyatoka (assembly GCF_029890125.1). Lineage (NCBI taxonomy): Eukaryota > Metazoa > Chordata > Actinopteri > Cypriniformes > Leuciscidae > Rhinichthys > Rhinichthys klamathensis. The sequence goes on along the minus strand of NW_026606664.1, from coordinate 5,578,244 downwards.
AAGCCGATACCCTGAGCAAAGCCAAATGCTCTCCATCAACCCCCATATCACGAGACCATTGTCTGCTAGAGGAACCACCAGATGGTCTGCTCCATATCGGCTAAGGTATCAGTTTTACACCAGGGGAAGCACCAGGGATATGCTCCAAAGCAATTATCATTGGAGTATAATTGAGAGATACATTATATAGTGGTGTGGTTGTCTTGTTCTGTCTGGGTCTTATGTGTAAGCTTAGTTGGTTCAGGCTATATTAGGCTCAGATATTTGGAGAGCACTGGAAGAGAGAAGCAGCAAGAATGGCGGAAAGGTAATTCACCATCACATAGGTCATGGCCCACATAATCTGGTGCACTCTCACTAATGACAGATAACATGAGGCAGGCAAGGTGTCAGCCCTCATCAGTCTTTCTAATTAGAGATGTGAGCACACATCTTTCATAAGCCTTCCCTCCAGAACACCATTAAACATGCACACACATATACACTTACAAGTGCGCATTAGTCCTGCTGTTGTGACCTAAAAGGAAGTGCCTTGACTCTGTGTAGCTGGTCCATTTGTCATCTCTTTTCTTCACTGCGGACTTTTGCGAGATGGCTTCCAGAATAACCGATGTCTTCTTTCTCAGCATCCTGCCAAGACCGCTCAGCTCTCTTCCAGATACACACTCTCATGGTGGAAGGCTGCAGGGTGGAATATGGACTCATCTCTTTAATTGAGGGAGGAAAGAAAAATAGGTAATTCATTTGTGGAATTTAATTCTCTTCATAAAGCAACTCCTCATTGGATGCTATGAGGGAGGGATCACTGCAGAGATAGAATACAAAGAAGGACAGATATGATTGAATTGGTCCAATTAATCCTGTTAGGTAGTTTGTCACTTGTCTGATATAAAATTCAGGTGGCGCTTACCTTTTTTCCTAAATCAGTGAGGAAAATTATGAAAAATATCCTGAATTTGTTCATTATATCTTTTAAGTATTTAAATAAAATTATTATATAATATTATAATCCAAACATATGTTTTATATATATTTTTTTATAGTAAGAATTAAAAAAAGGAAACGTATTTTATTCAACATTAAACTGATCAAAAGTGAAAGTAAATACATAATGTTACAAAAGTGTTTTTTTATAATATTAGAATGATTTCTGAAGGATCATGTGACACTGAAAACTGGAGGAAACTTTGCCATCAGAGGAATAAATTACATTTTATATATTAAAATAGAGAACAGTTATTTTAAAATTAATAACTTAATATTTTGTGATATTACAGTTTTATTTTACTGCATTTTTTATCAAATAAATACAGCATTGGTGATCATAAGAGACATGAACCAACCCCAAACTTATGAATGGTAGTGAATATATATTCATAATTTCTTTGAAATGGAGCATTATTTGCTCCATAAACTATAGGTACAGCTATACCTTTGCTAGGTTAACTCTGTTAAGTCAAAACCTCCCAAAAAATTCCAGGAGTAGATTCTTCATGGGAGATGCATTGTCCATCTTCACACGGACAGTGTCTCTCTGTATGTGATCAAGGCTGTATAGCAGACTTTAGTCTGATTGTGATACTAGCAAAGGCAAGGCACAGCTGTTTTATCACACTGTTCATGACCTGTTCTCTGCCTTCCCCCCTCAGGCCTCTTCTAGTGTAAGGGTAAACCAAGTGCCAGACTGACAAATGGAGATCTGCTCCAACAATAAACAGAGGGATGTGTGGACAGAGGAGCCAAGCCTTCGACCAGAAGATAGAGAGCACAGGCTCATTTAGACGAGGTTACCGACGGTGCAGTCATTTCACGCTTTTCAAGAGATTTTAACAGATCTGTTTACAAAGCAGAGGAGAAATGATTGGGCTCACTGCGTTTCCAATCATGGACAATTAAAAAAAAACTCTCGGTTAGAAAGTCACAATAAAAGAAATCTAAATACCCCTGAAAAGAGTGTAGGTTTTGTCCCTGCAAATTTCTCTGCGGAATTTAATGCATTTCACAGTTTGTTTATTAGTGCGCCAGCCATGTGGAATGCAGAGTAATGGCACCACTGAGGGAACACATTGCAGGGACCATTAGCTAACTAGAGCAGCTCAGACACTGAGTTTAGAGAGAGCTGTCCAAAGTGTGCACACATACGCACTTGCCCTTCGAAAATACTTATTTCACCTTTTATACCGTTTTGATGACAGGTATTTATTTGCAAAAGTATTACTAGCTGAACATTTGAGGTGTATTTTATTATTAATTATCAACTGTCTGAATTTCAACTTGCAATTTTAAGAAATATGGAAAGTACAGCACCCCCTGTATTACACTAATTAAATAAATAATAATTTGTTAAATAATAAACATTAATAAAGTGGTATATCATTGGGGTCTATTGTCTTAAAAAGATGACACTAGAAAATATAGAATTTTAATTTATACAAAAATATTTGTTTCTTCAAAGAATGTCTACAAAGTCTGATTTTTAGACTGGCAAATGTTTGGCACACCTACTAAAGAACTATAAGTAAAAATGTATTTTATCCTGCAGTGTGACATTCTTAGTTGATTCTAACAGTTGTGTATTGTCATATGATTAAAGTAACCACACTTAGCTTAAACAGCATTTGACAAACTGTATTAGAATGTTTGTACTTTTCAAAAATGTATTTGTCACACTGTATGACCACTGAAATAAACTAGTTGATTAACATGCAGCATTATTCAATGTGTTGACGTAATTTCCACTGAAACCGGAAAACAGGGTGGGACATGTCGAGCAGCCCCTCCCCTTTTTTAAAATAGCCAATAGCGTTTAGTTTATATCGCAGCTGGACCAGAGCCGTTGAGCTTGTTAAAGCCGCTGTTTCCTCCAAATCTCTCACCGTTTCTCCTCCTAATCTCCTCCATATAGCATTCTGTGTAGAATATGTTTTCTGGTATGCGCCTACTCACGCATGTGATCCGCTCTGTGCTATCGTGTCTCTGGACCGGAGCAGACTGTGTGTGTGCTGCAGCAGTTTGCGTGACACTAGCGTGAAACCAGACTTCATTTGCCCCATTGGAAAGCTTATTTGCATTGTCTGGATCGTTCCCTATCCCCTATATAGAGGACAATTCACTCTGTAGAAAATAGTTATTGTGTGAACAAGTGACCGATTTCAGCCACAGCTTCAGTGTATATTTATAGTGTGGGGGCGGGATGCTTCCGATTCTAGAGAGCATTTGATTGGACAGAAAGTCTGATGAGGTGCAGTGTGATGTCATCAAAATCATTGATCCATATTGGCGGAAGTGAGAGCCTGTAAGTCTTGAATGTTTATATCTTCTTAATGCAAATTGTCCTTGTTTTGGAGCACACTAGCTTATAGATAACAGTTCGACTGACATATTCATACTAAAGTCCAAAAAAAACTTAAATTTTGATTCCATGGGGACTTTAAAGTCCCCGTGAACCGGAAGTTGCAAACGACTTTTCTCCAGTGTTGTGACGTATTTCCGAGAGAAACGGAATACTAAATGAGGCAAAATGGTGGGCGTGGCTTTTTTCTCAACTAGCACCTGATTGGATCTAGAAAAGTAGGTGTTTTCATTCAGCCTGTCTACTGTCAGTTGGAAGGGGCGTGATTACGGATGTTAAGAAGACGCCCAAACCGTGAAAACTACGTCATCAGGCAAGGTCCTCCAACGCAGAGGGGAGGGGAAATTTCAGATTTTGATTAAAGATTACGAAGCCAAAAAATTTTTTTGTGTGGATTGACTTGCATGGATGAATTGTTCACCACAAAACGATCAATTTAGGCAAACAAAGTAAGTATGGTCAATTTTGAATTCATGGGGACTTTAAGTATCTTTTGGCTACTTTGTAGTTTGACTGAATATCAAGCATACTAGCAACTTTTACTCTCTTCATTTTTTTTTAAATAAGTACATGTACTCTTTACTCTAATACATTTGTAATGAGTTCTTATGCAATTACAGACCGGTGGCTGACAAACAAACAAACAAACCGGCGGGTGTGTCATTGGCCATGGATCCCAAGGGGAAAAAGAGAAAGATAGCTGAGCACTCCCAACGCAATAGAGTGCGGCGCGGGACTAGATTTGATGGCCGAGTGCGAGCGCGGGCGCGTGCGGTAATGCACTCACTCTACTAAAACAAAATAGAAACGATTTACAGGCCAGAATTTCTATTCATACCGTGTTTGCAGCGTTGAGTGATATAGCCAATCACAGACATATGTGTTGATTTCTTGAACGCAATGGCCAATCAGAAGCATTTAAAGTCCCCATGAAATCAAAATTGACCATACTTACTTTGTTTGCCTAAATTGATCGTTTTGTGGTGAACAATTCATCCATGCAAGTCAATCCACACAAAAAAATTTTTTGGCTTCGTAATCTTTAATCAAAATCTGAAATTTACCCTCCCCTCTGCGTTGGAGGACCTTGCCTGATGACGTAGGTTTCACGGTTTGGGCGTCTTCTTAACATCTGTAATCACGCCCCTCCAACTGACAGTAGACAGGCTGAATGAAAACACCTACTTTTCTAGATCCAATCAGGTGCTAGTTGGGAAAAAAGCCACGCCCACCATTTTGCCTCATTTAGTATTCCGTTTCTCTTGGAAATACGTCACAACACTGGAGAAAAGTCGTTTGCAACTTCCGGTTCACGGGGACTTTAAGATAGACTCCCCTCACCGCTCAAAACTGACGTTTTTGTTCAGTGCTGAATTCTGTATGCTGGTGAATCCTCTAATTATAACGAACAAAGTGTGGATATTATGAAAGATTCATTGTGCAGTCAGCTTCATTGATAATAACAGAGATGTGTGAGATCGCGATGAACTGTCAGCTTTTTAGGAATTATTAAGAGAGCGCACTTTGCGCACATTCAGTCATGGCAAACCATGCACGCAGTAAACTGCTTGCTTTTATGTTAAATTAACAGTGGTTTGTGTTTTAATGCTTTAATAACAAATAATTTATCAGGAGGATGTATGGTGGCGACACGTAGGCTAACTTGAAAGTATTTGGAGGTACAGAAAAAAGTGTATTTGTAGGCGGGAGCGGGACAAAACATAAATGTTGCGGGCGGGAGAAAGAAAGTTGAGAACGTCAGTTATAACGACCCACACATTAAAAAATGGTCGGGTTAAAATCGGGCTCGGGCTCATAATTACGTTTAATGTGTCGGGCCGGGCTTGATTTTTTGGGCCCGTTTTAAGCTCTAATTTGAAGCCTACTTATCATTTTGATACTAATAAAGCTAATATAACACTTACAGCATGTGTTGCCTTCATTATAAGGCTTATATAAAGCTTTTAATTTTTTGCGGCTCCAGACAGATTTTTTTTTTTTTTGGGTCCAATATGGCTCTTTCAACATTTTGGGTTGCCGACCCCTGAATTACACATTACATTTTGTATGGCACCTAACATTTTCTGCAGCAGTTTATTTCTGTTACAAAAGAACAGAAATACCCAATATTGCCATCTACAGGGCATTGGAGGTACTATCTTGTGTGTTTTGCCCAACTTACCCAAACTTGTCAACAAGGCTACTTTACACGAATGTGAGAGTATTAGCAGGTAGTTGCTCAGTCACAGGTGTTTTATTTTTGAGATGAAACCAGCCAAAACCAGCATTTCTAGAGCAAGTAGGCTTTGCATTTTTTTAGGCTTTAATTATAGTTAACATCCATTATATTGAAGAGCCCTTTTTGAAGGATATTGGTTTACTTGAGCCCTTTTAGAGCACTTGAGCCTAAGTGAGACTTGAGTGTCTGTACACATTAAAGGGCTGTTGTGTGACACGCGACATACAGGGGTGACACATCTTACCCCAGACAGAAGAGAATCATTCAAATGTGAAAATGATGTCACTCAGCTCTTAAAACCTTTCCAAAACAACCCGGAGGCCAAAAGCAATGCTGCTGCTCAGTGGTCAGCAGCCAGCCCAACACCAGCCAGCCTTCAAATCAGAGAGATGGGACTGCGGCGTGCAACAGTGGTCTTTGTTTTTGGAGTATGTTCAAACTCCTTTGCAACATCCCAAAAAAGTCATGAAAAGGAGGATAATAATTTCCGTGCCCCTCAAAAGAGGGGGATAAAGCAACCTCTTTCTTGGCAGTGTAGTGACTCACATCCCAGTTCAAACCCCTGAGAGCAGATGCACAAACACACACTCACACACACACACACACACACACACACACACACACACACACACACACACACACACACACACACACACACACACACACACACACACACACACACACACACACACACACACACACACACACACACACACACACACACACACACACGTCCTGCTCTAGATCTATGCTGTCACTAATGATGATGAGAGGGGATGAGCCCTGAATTCAGAATGGGGTCAGATTGATAGCGCTGGATTCCAGAAGAGACTCCCTAGCTTTAGATTTCAAAGCATTTGCTCCTCCACTCAGCCTCACTTCTGACATGAAGATGAAAGCAGTGATGTCACCAATCAGCGGCAACAATAATTTGGTACCGAGCACTGCAACAGGTGCCATGACAACCAGCTGTCACGATGGAGGAAAAGAACCGTTGCCAAAAAGACAAGAGCACTATAAATGTACACTGCAGCCAATGACACCAGCCAGCCTTCAAATCAGAGAGACGGGACTGCGGCGTGCAACAGTGCTCTTTGTTTTTGGAGTATGTTCAAGTACTCCTTTGCAACAAGCATGTCACTTTGGCTTTTCCCCAGCATACTTTATGCCCACCTCCAAACTGCCATGCATAAAGGAAGATGGGCACTTACGTTCTCCAAATGGCTTTAGAAAGGCTCACTTTCCTGTGAAACAAAACGATGGAGAGGCGAAGTGAATTTCATGTCGTTTACTGTGAACAATGCTCAGGGACTGAGAGCTCTGAAGGTTCTGAGGGCTGTTTCGACATGTGCGCACTAAAACAGAAGCATGATTAACATACTCTCTGATAAGAGGCTAGAAAACACAAGGGGAGTTTTGAATTTCAAGTGGTTCCACACTTATTTCTGAAGTGGTAAATAAAAATGAATTAGTGCACATTTAGAAAAGTGAACACTGTAGATTCAATATGAAATAAAAGACACTGGAAATTGGATGAGAAAGATTATCAGTCAAGTATGAGCTTCTCACCTTGTACGTGCTCTGGGTTCTTTCAGGTTCTTCTTAACGTTCCTCTCTGAAAGTCACGCCTCCAAGAGTTCAGTTCTAGAGGCAAAGCCACAGCCACTGTCAAACCGCATGTGCTTACACCTCAGACTAAAGGCAAGCAAGGCTTTTGATGGACATGACAGATGTTTTGTCAATTCCCTTTTTCTTCAACTATACGATAACACTGTTAAAGGAAAGTGCACCCAAAAATGAAGATTCTGTCATCATTTACTCACCCTAATGTTGTTCCAAACCTTATGACTCCTTCTGTGGAACATAAAAGACAATATTCTGAATAATGGTGTTGGACCCAATTGACTTTTATAATAGTTGTATGGACAAAAATAAATAAAATACAACAATTTTTTGGGTGAGGGCGGTGAGTAACGAATTCATTTTCTTTAAAGGGAACTATTCCTAAAGCTGCATACAAATTCAAATCTACTATATCATGAATAGTATTTGGACATCCTACTCATTTGATCGCTTTTTACATACTGTGTAAGAAGTAAGTGTGTACTGTATATTGAGATGCAGGGTTCCTCAATGCTGCTGCTCATTCTCTTTCTCCCAGTTCTTTCACACGTTCTCACTGTCCGTGGCCACCTGGCAACACTTAGTCCTCCCCCCTTTGTTTCCGTACCCTATCTTGTCTCCTCAGTTCCGCACTCTCCCTTTCTTCCTCTCCTTTTACAGCTCCCCACTGGAAATGCACTCCTCCGCTGCCTTCGATCCCTCGCTCTGTGCCTCTATCCCACACTCTCCTGCTGTTGCTCCAGATATTAAAACAAATCAGCCATGAAATAAGCTCCTTCCTCTGTCCTTAGTGGAGCTGTCGGAGCTCATTCCTGTCTACATCAGACACTTTTACCCATCCACCGTCTCTATGCAAAGCTGACTCCTCCACCCTTAACTTCCCCAACAGACTATCCAACACGGTTGGGGCCTCACCCCTCGGCTTAATCTGATCTCTTCCCCTCCTTCCTTGCATTAGCTTTATGGTGCATGCAACATATTAGCTCTGTTCCAAAACCTAGTGAGCTGCCACCCTAGGCAATGTTTTAATGTTTCAAAAAATGCAAAGGTTGTTCCAAAAGGTGCACTCTTAAAAAAGATGGTTCTTTACACATAATAACATTTCTATTTAGAACCCTATCGTCCTGAAGAACCCTTTATAATTATGCTGAAATGGTTCTTTGTATTAGTGTTTATGGTTCTTTATTCCCGCCTTTTTGTTTTTCAAATCTGTAACTGTCAAAGCCTCCTCATTACTGATTTTCTGGAGCTCAGCTAAACTACAGTTACTACACAGACTGTCAACATACTCTTAACAGGTAAATGATTTCTTTCTTAAAATTTCTATAAATTATAACTTTAAAAAGTGTAACAATCATATCCTAACAATCATGTCTTTCTCTTTTTAGTTTAACAGAACATGTAAGCGTGAGCAGCTCTGTTCAATTAACTTAAGGATACTCATCTTCTCTTCTCCTCTCCACCAAGTCAGTAACTGAGATATGTAATTTATGATCCATATTGTTTGATTCTTTTAAATTATGACTTTGTCTAAACATACCCAGTCACAAAAAAATACATTAAAGCTATACCATCACTTTTTCCTTATTTTGCTCTTCATTAACATAATTGTTTTTACATAATCAAATGGAAGAGACACAATATCTAACTCAATTGTGTATTTCAGTTGCTGTCACGTATCATCACCTCATCATCTGCAGAGAGAAACTGCCACTCAGAATACAAGGACGTAAAGACATCATAGAGGATTATGAAGATATTTCACTGGAGCTTGGTCTTCATTACATCTATATTGTGTTCAATGTCAATTGATACTTATTAATGTATTCAGCTAACCTCTATTGTAAGAGGTCACTGTCATTTTTGCTACAATCTGCCATGTCAATAAAAAATAAAAGTAGCTAATTGACACAACATGCTGTTTTTTTTAAATGTAAAACAAAAATAGAAGCAACAAGATATAAGGGCTAAAAACAATATTAATAAATAATTTATAAAAAAATAACATTAATAATAGTAATATAAATAATATGAAGATATTAATATTAATGAAAATAAATATTGTTGAAAAGGTCATTTATAACACCATTAAGGTCCTATCACTTTCAAAGCATGGTTCTTTATGGAACCTTATAAAAAGGGTTCTATTTAGCAGCAAAAAGGGTTCTGCTATTGTTACAAGCTGAAGAACCCTAATTTGGTACTGTTTAGAACCATTTTTCTTAAGAGTGTATGCGACTTCTCATAATGCAATCTTGTAGCTGAAGAAAGAGAATGGTAATTATTAAAAATAATTATAATTAATTTGATGGTAAAAAAAAGTATCAATAAATTGCTTTAAAAATAAATATTTAATTTAGTGAATTATTAAATTAAATTGGTTTAAATAAAAAATTGTATACAAATTTTCACACGCATGCATACGTGTTTTGTATTGTATTGTTCTGCTTGTGTTTCTTGTATTGAAATAAACTATAACTTGAGATGCTGTCTATGTTGAGAGCAGCCAAATTAGCCAGTTATGTGGACCCATTTCAGTTGCTGGATAAGGATGCTTCTTATGCCGTCAGCGAGGTGTCGGAACAAAGCCACTGAGTGTACATCTGTTTTGTGTATTATTGTATGAGGAAAATTGATATGATAAACAGCAGCTCAGCATCAAATTGTTCAGACTGATCATCAATGCCTCAAGCATTTTGATAAACTGGTCAGGGCCTTTGCTTGCACGTTAATGGACAACACAAAATGGAGGCGGGAGCAGGTGTGCGGACTCACAGGCTGTTTTCCGCAGTGCATGTGTGTGTGTGTGTGTGTACACTAGTACATCATGGTGTTAATGATTAGTGATGCCAGTGGCGGGTAAAATGTCATATTTCTGCGCACGTCCTTGTGATTTGTTACAGCTCAGTGTCCCTCTGGGGGATGTTGCCTACACCAAATTTCCATTAAACAAATCCTCTGCTCTACTGGGAGCTTGCAGCACAGCCAGAAATGCCCTGAAATGTCTGCTCCAATTCTTTTGGATGGAGGTAACAACAGCGGCCTGGGGGCGACTCCCCACTCTTCTCTCAGCGAAAAAGAACCAGCCAATCACAGAACAGCAAGCAGAGCCCTATTTGACAGCACAAGCGAGTAAAAAGCCATGTACGTCAAATCTGTGTAGCCACATTACAAAATGCTGTAGTTAGCAGTTATTTAGCTAATCTTTTCCTAGCTAATTATAGCTGGCTTCTTTTAAAGTCCGCATTAAATGAAAATTCAACCCATCTATTATCTAAATGGATGTTATAGATCTCAATGTGAATGATTCATCCATATAATTTTTTTTTTTTTTTATCAAAATGTCATAAATGGATCTTCCAGTCAAAACAACAAACTCTCTGGTGAAGTATGCACTATGTAGGCCTTCTCCAATCATTTTATTCATTTAAACCCCAATCTATGTAACCGCATCTCAAAATCCAATCAACCAAGAGCCAAGTCCCGCTCTACATTGTTTCTTTTGGATAATACATTTCGCTCATATATACAAGGTTCGAAAAAAGACGTTTGCACAACAATGCCATTTAAGAGCTTTTTTTGTCCAAGTGTGAAGTTTCTACTGTATCCTTAACTGCGTATATATATTACACAATGAAGCAACTTCATATTTTTGGTATGCCTTACTATAAATTAATTGATATGTAGGGAACCGAACATTTGCATACAACAAACCCAAAAGCAGCTATTTCTCCGAGTAACCCATAAATTCATGTGTGATTCTCTGTCATACTCACTAAGCCAAAAGCATCTTATACAATTCCTCCTGCTGCCAGGCATATATTAATCCCCACCCAAACATCTATCCAGCACCTTACAGCATCCCACTCCGCTCTCATTATCTCAGGCTGTTCTTATTTAATTATAGGGATCCCGGAACCATAGGTTCATTTTGTGTTAAATGGGTGTGCCTGGGGCTGGATTTAGCAGAAGAGAAAAGGCTCCTGTCCCCACTCGATGAACTCTGCCTTGCACATAGGGCTGGCTACATGGGGAATGCAAGGCATGAGAGGGGAACAAAGCCCTCCACTGTCCCCCATAGAGAGGTGGGGCACTACAGGCCCTCAAAACGGCCCCTCTCCTCCACAGAATCCAGAATATTAGCTTTTCTGTAATGGGTGGCAATCACACATGCTGTTATAGCTCATGACTGTATGCACAGACTTGCTGCATGACAAAGGAGGACGACATACCCCCATGTGCACAGCGTCGGAGCAGGAATGAGCAGTATCTGGGTGATCTCGTTCTCTGTGCTTCCGGTCACCATTCCTACAACATGGTGCCATTCACTCGGCATTCTCCACGTCTACCTTGCGCTAGCTCACACTGAGCGTTCCCACTCGCTCACATGCCAAGAATTCTCCTTCGCCTGTACAGAACAAAGAGAATGCTGGCTTGAATGATATCTTTATTAATCACAAGATTCCAGCGCCTCGCTGTGTTGCATGATTCAAACCTGTTGTTGTGTGGTTGAGCGAGGACATGCTTTACAGAGGAGTTAGCTTGACAGAATCTCATTGTGGGCTCCAGCGACAGAAGGACCTGACATCCTTAGAGAAGGAAATCCCATAATGCATTGCAGCGGGTCAGTTATAATCAATCCTGTGTGCATGGCAGAGAAAAGAAATGTAGATCATACATACAAGTACCAATAAAAATAGTGATTAAGAACATACTATTTTAGCCTAAATTAAGATATATATCCTTTGCTGTCAGACAATCCCATAATGTGCTCACTGTTTTAACGTTTAACCTCAATTTTATGAAGCAACGGAAGTGTAAACATGATTGTTATTGTAGTTCTAGACTATTTACTCATCTCACTTGCTTAATAACAGATTCAGTATTCCGTAAAAATGAATAAAAACAGTGAAAGGCAAACTCAGAATATTTCACAAATCTGCATAATTATGTTAAATAATACAAATATACTTAGTATGTATTTAATCTCAGTTTATCAACCAATGTCTTTGCTGCTGATCTTCGATTATCCAATTCAACTGACCATTTAGTATGAAAGGGCCTTTACATTTGCCAAACAAGAAATCTCAGCCCATGTGAGAAAAAGTAACGCAAAAGTAACATAACGTATTACTTTCTGTAACTAACACAATTAGTTACTTTTAATAAAGAGGAACGCAATATTGCAATGCATTACTTTTAAAATGAACTTTCCTCAACACTGCCCCTCACGATTCAAAGACGGAGACAGTTGTGAACTCATGAATGGGTGTAATCAACTCAAGTCTCATTGAAACCACTAAATTTACAAGCAAGTTCAACTGTTTCGTGAATACAAAGAACAAATCACAGAACAGTTTCCCAGCTAGATTTTAAATTGCTTATAAATTATCGATTTAAATATATACACAGTGTATATATATATATATATATATATATATATTTTTTTTTTTTTTTATTATTCACGAGTTTGAAACTATTTGGACACCAAATAACAGCATGCTATGTGGTTAGGGGTTGTCTAGCATTCTGACTGACAATTTAAAAAAGACAAATGTTTTGAAATTGTGGTTCCAGAAAGAGATTTTAATCAATAGAAAAGAAAACTTTCATTCAAACTGCTTTAAAAGTGGGCACTTGACATCACTGCCCTGGTGCACTTGGTGAAATCTGACTCTTTTTTTTTTGTAAGAGGAAAACATTTCACAAGCCTTAAGGCTAATTGCCCTCATTCTGACCGCAAGACACCGTCTTTTGTGACAAATGAATGCACACAATGCATACAATTAATGGAGGGTTAACTGTGAGCAAGGACTAATTTTTTCGTCCTTTTCTCTCAGAGACGAGAACGTTCTAGCAATAGCTCCGTTGCCATGGTTTTTACGAATATTTCCAGGTTATTGATGCTCAGAGTGCCAGTCACACATGAAGACTCACCCATTAAACAGATTATTTTCACATATTGCAATGTGATTATAATCACAATTCTAAGACTTGCAGATCACAAAAATGGGTTTCTCTCGAGATGGCCAGCCTCTGCATCATCAAACAGACAAAACCTTTCTCTGACAATGTCATCACCACCTTAATGCCACGAGAATGGGCCTATGAAAGAGCTGTTTATAATTTCTAACATTCAGCTGCTGTGGAAGAGTCTGATTAAAAGCATAATCTCGGAGCGACAGATATCTCTTGGCATTATTTACGAGGTAAGACTGTCAGTTGTATTGCACTTGGTCTGTAACATCTGTTCTCAGAGGAGCATCATTTATTAGACAGCTTCGCCTGGCCGTTTGACACCACCTTCAAGATTTTGATGTCTGAGAAGTCATAATTGTGATTGTGCTGCCAGAAGAGCCCACCCTCCATTTATTCCATAGCAATCTTCAGCCCTTCCGTTGTTTTGTCTGCTGTGAAGCATCTTTGAACAGATTTGAACTCCCAGTGCAGTGGGAGCTGGGAAATTGATTCTTACGATGTTTACCTTTCCCCCATCTTGATAATTAACCCGTAAATTAGCCATTGTCTGGCTTTAACCCCCATACCGTGTTGGGGACAAATGTGGGCAAAATAATTTTGATTTATTTTTTAAAAATACTTTCCTTAATCTGAGCGGTACGAGACTTGGCTACTTTTCCTAAATAATCCACCTGAACACACACATTTTTTTTTTGACTCGATTCTACAATGTTAAGTGGGTGGAAAAAAAAAAGTCCTTAATCTTGTGTTCGTGGACAAAAATGGGCACCCATAGGAATGAATGGGAAAAACTGTAATACTGTAATTCAGAGCATTTGTTTTGTCTAATAAAAATTAATAGATCCAACACAATGCATATCATACATACACACAAATGAAGGGGTGAGCCTGTACAACATTCTAAATTTTGCAAACACTCACACTCACACACACACACAAACACAGACACACACAAACACAGACACACGCACACAAACAAAGCATTCAATTAGCCTATAGCAGCTGTTTTTTTTGTTGTTTTTTCAAATAAAAAGTCACTCGCACATACAAAAACAAAGGATTGAATGAGCCAATGACTGACGTTTTATTTTATTTCTTTTTTATGTTCCAATCATCCACCTCTGCACGCACACACAAACACACACATGCGCACAAGTGCATGTAAACATTATAACCTGTTTATTTTTACCTAACACTTACTTTTTTTAGTTATTATGTTTATTCTTACCTGTTTGGTAGCAATTAGTTTTTTGAGTTATGAAATATTATGTTTTTTGTTTGAAATAAATGATAAATGATCCACTACTTTGTTTTTTCCTTACAGCATGGTCATATTTGTATAAGCATATTTTGGCATCTTTTTACAGTCTCACCTAACACAGATATATATATATTTTTAATTACAATTTTAACTTGTGATAAAATCAAAAACTTTATAAAAAAAAAAGATAAAAAAAAGAGGTTAAATTCGTTATAACAGTGGTTTATAGTGTTCAGCCTCTATGCAGCCATTTAGTACTATAGCCATCTAGTGGCTATTGATATTATTGATTTTATTTTAATTTTATACCAACATAAGACACTAGATGACACCAAAGTCACCACATTTTTAGGTTTTGGCTATCTGAACTTACTGGAAGGATTTTTTTTACTGAAGTTAAAGAAATATTAAATATAACATAAAAATAAGCATAAATTACATAGAAAATATGGTACTTTTAGAGGTAAATAAATTCAAAAATACCCCCAAAATAAAAAAAACACCATAAATTGATAGATTTTATTTTATCGAAGAGATTGATATAACATTTAAAAAAAAAAAAAATTTGGATCACACCTGAGACCTCTGTGCCCACATTTGTCCACGGACACGGAATTAAGGGCTGTAATGTGAACAGGGTGTGAGGGTTAAGTCCCTCTGAGGTGTTCCTGAAATGAGCTGGTTAATTACCTTATCATACATCTGGCTATGAGCCACGTATGAAGACAAAGAAAGCTGTACATCATTTAAAAGCATCTTAATAACATCTCTTGTTTTTCATGTGAATGTCAGCGAACCGAACATCAACTCTGTGGGTGATGATGGTGATGGAGGGGTATTTTCTTTTAAAGTGTTATTTTATGGTGTTAAAATACTTTCTGCTTTCCCAGTTTAATATGGAAAGAAAACTATAAAGAAGCTGCTCTTACAGCTCTTTTACACCGCATGTGAAAGCAGTTTTTGCTAAGTAAAAGAGCACCTCTAGATAGAAAAAGGGGGAATTATATGTAACGACATGGAGTGTGTAATTTATTAATAAATGTTGAGTATTTTCTTCAATAAAATAATCCAAATAATCTAATCTAATTTACTAAGTTTAATTTTTTAAAAATTCTCAGAATAAGTTATTAGGAGGTGGCTACTGAGTTGGTTATCAGGAGTTGTACAACTATAAATGTCATGAAATCATATTTACATCCAAATGCTAATGAATTAACAGTATTATATTAGTATTATTTATATTTTCATTCTAATTTTAGTTTAAGTTTGAGTAATTTTGGTGTGTGCTTTTGTCATTTGCATTAATTGTGTTGTTTATTATTGTTGTTTTTTATTTAGTTGTAATTATTTTTATTTCCATTATAGTTTTAGTAATTTTAGAACGTAAACTTATTCTACTAAGGTGCTAACTGCCAAGGTTACCATTTCTAAGTTTTTCATCTAATATGTATACTCGGTTTACAATATGTATTATTTATTGAGCATTCCGACCAGCCCATCACAGACTCAACCGATGTTGTGAGTTTGAGAGTGGGACTATTTAGCAGACCTGTCATTATTTTTGCACTTGCAAAATTACGCAATTCATCTTTAATATGTACACTACCATACCATTAAATTGGTATTGGCACTTTGTTAACAAAAGAAATATAGAGATTGTTCTTTGTTGTCAAAGACGGACAGACAACTGAACATTGAACTTTGTTTATGCTTCCGTTTTCAAAAAGAGCTAATGGCTGCATTTCTCTGATACTCACAATGGAAGTAACAATAGGTAAAGTGTTAAGAATCCTTTTGTAACGACACAAATAGCATCTTTTGTCCTGATTGTTCCATAAATGTCTCATCAGGCTATCAAGTGCCCTTTTCCTCAGCAAAGCAGCCAAACAGCATGACCGTTACCAGTTATCTACACAGCACCTGAAAAACAAAACAAATCAGAGAACATTCAGATGGAGACATACTTGAAAAATGAACCATTGATAGGTGAAGTGTAGTAACGTTTCCTGCAAGAGAGGGATAATCACGGTGCTCTAGACTAGATGAAGGTACGCAAAACAATAGTTAGTTCTCAGATTGGAGTTCAGCCTCCAGGGGGAGAAGACAGGCAGCATCCCTCCCCCACCAGTCTCTCCACATGCTTGGAAGTCTCAGAGCGGTTGAAGAGTTTCTCTCGACCACGTCTGCATTCTTCACAAGCTTCAGCTTCTGCCCTTCCGCTCCTCAGACATGCAAACATACCAACATGCAGTTACGTCTCCCCTGCGCCACTGAGACCGTAGACTAAAAAAGGAACCACTGAGTTTGAGCATCACCCCCTGTTTGAGTGAGGAGTGTTATAATTGGCCCTTCTTGCCTGTCAAGCCTTCAGGTGGGGGATCAGATGTTGAGGAGCCCTAGGCATCTCATACCCTGGATGGCTCCAATGGGATGGAAAGGTCACACGTGCCTTTTTTTGCACCAACAGCATGCTGGTGCTGGACAAGTGCCCGATCTAGAACAGATATGCGTGTTTAAACCGGACCTAAAACCTGTAACACAAAACAAAAGACTGCTTCCATTATAATCAAAAAATCCGTTTACATTGGAAACAAGATAGCAAAGTCGTTTAATCTGTTAAAATATGATCTCAAAAGTCTCTATCCAGTTTATTTTTCCCTGTACATTTAAAATAGAATGACATTCTTTACTAATATAAATAAAGAGTTTGGAGTCAGTACGATTTCTTTTTAAAGCTGCAGTCCGGCGTTTTTCCTCTTTGTCGCCATCTCTGTTCGAAATCTGCAATTGCAGTCATTCGCGGAATTATCAACTTAACGTGAGTTGTACTTCAACACCCTCGACACAGCGCTGATGAACACAATGTTTGAGGAGAGTGGCGCCGGTGTGGATACTGTCATTAAGAACCACAGATTATTCTTTTTGGAAGTGTGACCAACATAATAATTTTCACCAGAAAATGTCATCTGAACTTGTAAGAAACATCCACTTTTGTTCTGGTTCTGACATTGCAGTAAATCACGCTGATTAAATCTAACAGTCGCTTATAAGTTATCATATCACGCAAAACCGTGCAAATTATACTTCGTTCTCAAATTGTTAATGTTAACAACGTCAGCATTGCGTGACAACATGTAATGTCCTTCTGATATGCATACTTGTTTTCGCATGGTCCGGTTGCAGTCTCTTTTTTTTCTGTAGCCACTCCGAAGTCCGAACGAAGTCTTTTGCATTTACTGCGAGTGAATCTCCAGTTGTCACTGGTGATTGTCGTTTGAACCTTTCTGGATCCGCCATCAAATTGATAAGTTTAATTATATCAAGTGCTGTGAGAAAAGGCTATAAATCTCCACCTGCAACATCCTCACACGCTATATAGCTTATACTAGCTGAGACTCCTCCTTTATGTGTACAGATGTGATGTAATGACGCAAAGACATGCTCGAATCTCCCGTGGAAATCCACCAGTACCACTGGAATTAAAAACATTATTACAAGCTTACCGCTTTGAATCGAGCTAAGGCAAGCAGATCGTTTTGAACACTGACTGGTTATGTATTTTCTTAAATATATATTTTGGATAATTTTTAACCCAAAAAAAGCTACGGACTGCAGCTTTAAGTAATACTTTTATTCAGCTTTAAATTGTTAAAAAACTTAACTTTTACACAAATAATTGGTGTTTTTTCGAAATCAAAGAATTCTGAAAAAAAAAATCTCGTTTTCCACAAAAATTGATAATAAGAAGAAATGTTTCTTGCGCAGCAAATCAGCATATTAGAATGATTTATGAAGGATCATGTGACACTGAAGAAGCCAGGATACTGTTATAATGTCACTGATCATTACATCAGATGTCACTGATCATTACATGGTAACTTGCTACGTACTGCTGAAATTTGTCATGTTGCGCCACATTATCGACCAGGCAGAACAATCCTTCCAACCACTATAGATAGAATCTCAAATAGCTTACCTGATCTATCTCAGCTGCTCAGTGAACCCAAACAAACAGATGAACTAGAGGAAATGACTAGCAGTTTGAGCACCATTTTCTCTAGTACATTAGAAATTGTTGCACCAATTAGATTAAAAAAGGTTAGAGAGAAAACTAAAGCACCATGGTACAACAGTGCTACGCATGTTATCAAGAGAGAAACTCGTAACTTAGAGCATAAATGGAAACAAACTAATTTAGAGGTCTTTAGAATCGTGTGGAAAGACAGTGTGTCACATTATAAAAAGGCTCTAAAAGCAGCCAGGGCTGAGCATCTCCGCAAACTGATAGAAAATAACCAAAATAATCCAAGGTTTTTATTTAACACCGTGGCTAGACAAACAAATAAACAGACTACAGACATCACCTGAGCAAAATATTCCATTACAGTGTAATGATTAGTAATGATTTTATGAATTTCTTCACTGAGAAAATAGAAAGCATTAGAAACACAATTATAAATGTACAATCTTTTATGGTGTCTTATGATTCAGCCTCAATTATCGCCCCTCAAGAACAACAACACCGCTTTACAACTATAGGACAGGAAGAGCTAAATAAACATTGCATCTAAACCAACAACATATTAGATCCAATACCCACTAAACTACTGAAAGAAGTATTACCTGTAGTGGAAGAGCCTCTTCTCAATATTATTAACTCAACTGATAAACTCGTCTTTATTTTTAGGTCATGTTCCAAGAATATTCAAGCTGGCAGTAATAAAACCTCTCATTAAGAAACCGCAATTAGATCCAAATAACCTAGCAAATTACAGGTCCATTTCAAATCTTCCATTTATGTCTAAAATACTAGAAAAAGTTGTGTCCGCTCAATTGTGCTCTTTCTTGCAAGAAAATGATATCTATGAAAAATTTCAGTCAGGATTCAGACCGCATCATAGCACAGAAACTGCGCTAGTTAAAATTACAAATGATTTACTTTTAGCTTCTGACCAAGGCTATATCTCACAAAAGGCTGTGTTGATATTGTGAGCCAATGTATGGGAAACACTGTAATATAATTTGACAGCTATCAATTATAGTTTAACCTATCCATCTTCACAGTCACGCTTAGTAACACAAGCATATATATATATATATATACCGGTATACCGCCCAGCACTACTATAAATCATAAAATACTCTTGGATCAACTGCAAAACTACACTGGTGTTCAGGGACGGGCATTAAGCTGGTTTAGATCGTACTTATCAGACCGTTACCATTTTTGTCTGTTTAAACGAAGATAACGTCAGTAGACTATGGAGTGCCGCAAGGATCGGTGTTAGGCCCTCTGCTATTCTCAATATATATGCTGCCACTTGGTAATATTATAAGAAAACATGGAATTAATTTCCACTGTTATGCTGATGACACTCAATTATATATTTCATCACGACCAGATGAAAACACTAACTTATCTAAATTGACAGCGTCTTAAAGATATAAAATGCTGGATCTTCTAGAAACAAACTTTGTTGTATTATTTTCATGTTATCACTGTGAAGCTGCTTTGATACAATCTGTATTGTAAAAAGCGCTATATAAATAAAGGTGACTTGACTGACGTGTAATTTCCTGCTACTAAATTCAGATAAAACGGAGGTATTACTTATTGGTCCAAAAAACTACCCACAAAACCTCTTATACAACTTTAATTTAGAAGGATGTCCTGTTACTTTATCCACTACAGTAAAAGACCTGGGTGTTATACAAGACTGCAACTTGTCTTTCGAAAATCATATTTCATGTTACAAAAACAGCCTTTTTCCACCTTAGAAACATTGCTAAGCTACGTAACATGCTATCTGTTTCTGATGCAGAAAAGTTAGTTCATGCATTCATGACCTCGAGACTAGATTACTGTAATGCTTTATTAGTGTCACAGTCCTCGTCTGCACCAGTCTGTCTTTGTGTCTGCACTACACTTCCCAGAATCCTCCTCGTCTCCACACCTGTATTCACTCCCTCACTTACCAGCCTGTCCCTCGTTATCATCATCAGTGTCACCTGTTTTCACCTTGTTATGTTTGATTCATGCTTGTATTTAGTTTGCTTCTGTTCAGTCTGTCCTTGTCGGTCGTTGTAGATGTTTTGGTGTTGCGTGAGTTATACTGCCTGTTTGTACCTGCCTGAAGTTTTATTTGTTAGTAAAAGTATTTGCATTGGAGCTCTTGCCTTTTGTCTTCTTCTGCTTGCTCCGCACCGTGACAGAACGACCGACCAAACAAAAGATGGACTCGGCGGGCCATACCCTAACAGACTACCTCATCAGGATCCTGTTTGAGAGAGGTCTCCGCATCACCATCACCCCAGTGATGCCTCCAACCATCTTCGCCACGCCGTCCATTTTCACCCCGGATCCAGCAGAGCCCGCTGATCCTGCGCCAGAGCCCGCTGATCCTGCGCCAGAGCCCGCTGATCCTGCGCCAGAGCCCGCTGATCCTGCGCCAGAGCCCGCTGATCCTGCGCCAGAGCCCGCTGATCCTGCGCCAGAGCCCGCTGATCCTGCGCCAGAGCCCGCTGATCCTGCGCCAGAGCCCGCTGATCCTGCGCCAGAGCCCGCTGATCCTGCGCCAGAGCCCGCTGATCCTGCGCCAGAGCCCGCTGATCCTGCGCCAGAGCCCGCTGATCCTGCGCCAGAGCCCGCTGATCCTGCGCCAGAGCCCGCTGATCCTGCGCCAGAGCCCGCTGATCCTGCGCCAGAGCCCGCTGATCCTGCGCCAGAGCCCGCTGATCCTGCGCCAGAGCCCGCTGATCCTGCGCCAGAGCCCGCTGATCCTGCGCCAGAGCCCGCTGATCCTGCGCCAGAGCCCGCTGATCCTGCGCCAGAGCCCGCTGATCCTGCGCCAGAGCCCGCTGATCCTGCGCCAGAGCCCGCTGATCCTGCGCCAGAGCCCGCTGATCCTGCGCCAGAGCCCGCTGATCCTGCGCCAGAGCCCGCTGATCCTGCGCCAGAGCCCGCTGATCCTGCGCCAGAGCCCGCTGATCCTGCGCCAGAGACGATTCACGTCCAGCCTGCCCAGCCAGAGACGGTTCACGTCCAGCCTGCCCAGCCAGAGACGGTTCACGTCCAGCCTGCCCAGCCAGAGACGGTTCACGTCATGCCTGCCCAGCCTGAGATGATTCATGTCATGCCTGCCCAGCCTGAGATGATTCATGTCATGCCTGCCCAGCCTGAGACAGATCCGTCCTGCATCAAGCCTTCGCCGCTGGTCCCGTTCAGCCCAGAGCTTCCTTCGCCGCTGGTCCCGTCCAGCCCTGAGCTTCCTTCGCCGCTGGTTCCGTCCAGCCCAGAGACCCCTTCGCCGCTGGTTCCGTCCAGCCCAGAGACCCCTTCGCCGCTGGTTCCGTCCAGCCCAGAGACCCCTTCGCCGCTGGTTCCGTCCAGCCCAGAGACCCCTTCGCCGCTGGTTCCGTCCAGCCCAGAGACCCCTTCACCGCTGGTTCCGTCCAGCCCAGAGACCCCTTCACCGCTGGTTCCGTCCAGCCCAGAGACCCCTTCACCGCTGGTTCCGTCCAGCCCAGAGACCCCTTCACCGCTGGTTCCGTCCAGCCCAGAGACCCCTTCACCGCTGGTTCCGTCCAGCCCAGAGACCCCTTCACCGCTGGTTCCGTCCAGCCCAGAGACCCCTTCACCGCTGGTTCCGTCCAGCCCAGAGACCCCTTCACCGCTGGTTCCGTCCAGCCCAGAGACTAGTAATGACTCTGTCACTCTCCCCATTAAATTTTTTGGGGGGGGCCATAGGGCTCCGCCATGGCCGCCCGAAGGGCCTCCATCGCCATGGCCACCCGAAGGGTCCGCACCGCCATGGCCGCCCGAAGGGTCCGCACCGCCATGGCCGCCCGAAGGGTCCGCACCGCCATGGCCGCCCGAAGGGTCCGCACCGCCATGGCCGCCCGAAGGGTCCTCACCACCATGGCCGCCCGAAGGGTCCTCATATCCGCCCGAAGGGGCTTCTCCGCCGTGGCCACCCGAAGGGGTTTCACCGCCGTGGCCGCCGTGGCCACCCGAAGGGGCTTCACCGCCGTGGCCGCCCGAGGGTTCGTCTCCGCCGTGGCCGCCCGAGGGTTCGTCTCCGCCGTGGCCGCCCGAGGGTTCGTCTCCGCCGTGGCCGCCCGAGGGTTCGTCTCCGCCGTGGTCGCCTGAAGAGTCCTCACCGCCCTGGACGCCCGAGGGTCCAACAGCTCCGCCCTGGACGCCCGAGGGTCCAACAGCTCCGCCCTGGACGCCCGAGGGGTCGTCTGCTCCGCCCTGGCCACGCCCACGTCCTGCTCTGCCCTGGCCATGCCCACGTCCTGCTCCGCCATGGCCGCCTGGACCATCCTGGAGTCTGTCCAGCTGCACCCGGTCCGCCTTCCCGTCACAGACTCCAGGATGCCCACCCTCCCACCCCTGTTCTACGGCGTGAGGTCACGCCTACCGGGAGGGGGGAGTAATGTCACAGTCCTCGTCTGCACCAGTCTGTCTTTGTGTCTGCACTACACTTCCCAGAATCCTCCTCGTCTCCACACCTGTATTCACTCCCTCACTTACCAGCCTGTCCCTCGTTATCATCGTCAGTGTCACCTGTTTTCACCTTGTTATGTTTGATTCATGCTTGTATTTAGTTTGCTTCTGTTCAGTCTGTCCTTGTCGGTCGTTGTAGATGTTTTGGTGTTGCGTGAGTTATACTGCCTGTTTGTACCTGCCTGAAGTTTTATTTGTTAGTAAAAGTATTTGCATTGGAGCTCTTGCCTTTTGTCTTCTTCTGCTTGCTCCGCACCGTGACAATTAGCTGGTTGTCCTGCATCTGCAATAAACAAGCTACAGTTAGTCCAAAATGCAGCTGCTAGAGTTCTTACTAGGTCAAGAAAATATGATCATATAACACCAATTTTATCATCTCTACACTGGTTACCTATTAAGTTCCATATCATACAATAATGATATTATTTTGGTCAGACAGTTATTTAAGAATAATGGACATCTTTTTAATTACTGTGAATTCCTGAACTATTATATGATCCCTAACTGCTAAAGAGTTTGCAGTAGTATTTGATGCCATTCCTAGTGGCTTTATTCAACTTTTATCAGGCAATGTATCTTCTGAGCCTATCTCCATACCAATCAGTTAAGTATTGATGGTGTGAAAATTATAGATAATAAATGTAATAACTTTTATATTAGAGAATTATGTAGAACTACATTATTGCCTAAATGCAAACCTTTTTGGAACTCAATGTATAATCAGATTGAATGGAAAGAGGTCTGGAATTTACCCAGTAAATACTGTCTTACTTATAAAATTAAAGAAATTACATAAAAGATTATTCACTTGATTTATCCAGTGAGACAAGTAGTCTCAAGATTTTTTAGAGACATGGAGACAACATGCATCTTTTGTAACACAGAAGAAGAATCAATAAAACATTTATTCTTTGAATGTGTATTTACCCAATTGTTTTGGATTGATGTTGAATATCTGATATTTAAATTCACAAAATTAAAGATATTTTAATTTAAAGATATTTATTTTTTTATACAAAAATAAAAGTTTGGAGAAAAATTTGGTGATTAACTTAATTATGTATGGAAAATACCATATTCACAAACAGAAATGGACAAATAATAAACCTAACAATAACATTATATTATTAAAAATTGAGCTTAAACATTATATTGAAGCCCTAAAAGATGCAAGATATAAAAAAGTGAAATGGATGTATAGAATTTTTGAATCCCTTTCTTTTTGGAATTTTTTTGGAATGTTTCCCCTGTATATATATATATATATATATATTTTTTTTTTTTCTGTCTATTGTTTCTTTGATGCTATTATGAATGTAATGGATAATACAGGGTTCGTACACCTTTACCAAAATCTAATTCAAGCACTTTTCAAGCACTTTCAAGGTCCATTTTAATTGGACCTTGTTATGCCCTAAATTAATACATGATCAATACAAGGTCAAAATTATTATTTAGTGTTTTTAATCACATTAAAAGAGATAATGCTATAAACAGGCCAAATTGTGTTTCGTAATAGCAGAAGGATCAGATATTTAAACAAATCACAAGTTTTATTTTTCAAAATGTATCACTGTCTAAGTAGATAATGCCTATGAATAACACTTTTCATTATATTAATGTCCAAATATTGCTTCCCAGATAATATGATTTTCAGGCTGTAAGTTGAAGAAATTTCAAGGGCTGAAAATATGAAAAGACAGGATTTGAACAGAAATATTTTACAGGCCTTGGTTTTGGGACACATTCTTGATATAGACAAGGATTGAACAAAATCTGAGATAGTGCAACAACAACCTGTAATTCAATTTTAACCCAGAAGACTGACAGTGCACAGGCACCTGCCTGATAAATAGCCTATATTAATAATAATAAATTAAAAAATAAAAATAAAATATATATACATACACTCACCTAAAGGATTATTAGGAACACCTGTGTAATTTCTCATTAATGCAATTATCTAATCAACCAATCACATGGCAGTTGCTTCAATGCATTTAGTCAAGACAATCTCCTGAACTCCAAACTGAATGTCAGAAGGGGAAAAAAGGTGATTTAAGCAATTTTGAACGTGGCATGGTTGTTGGTGCCAGACGGGCCGTTCTGAGTATTTCACAATCTGCTCAGTTACTAGGATTTTCACGCACAACCATTTCTAGGGTTTACAAAGAGTGGTGTGAAAAGGGAAAAACATCCAGTATGCGGCAGTCCTGTGGGCGAAAATGCCTTGTTGATGCTAGAGGTCAGAGGAGAATGGGCCGACTGATTCAAGCTGATAGAAGAGCAACTTTGACTGAAATAACCACTCGTTACAACCGAGGTATGCAGCAAAGCATTTGTGAAGCCACAACACGCACAACCTTGAGGCGGATGGGCTACAACAGCAGAAGACCCCACCGGGTACCACTCATCTCCACTACAAATAGGAAAAAGAGGCTACAATATGCAAGAGCTCACCAAAATTGGACAGTTGAAGACTGGAAAAATGTTGCCTGGTCTGATGAGTCTTGATTTCTGTTGAGACATTCAGATGGTAGAGTCAGAATTTGGCGTAAACAGAATGAGAACATGGATCCATCATGGCTTGTTACCACTGTGCAGGCTGGTGGTGGTGGTGTAATGGTGTGGGGGATGTTTTCTTGGCACACTTTAGGCCCCTTAGTGCCAATTTATCAGCTGAAATGATAATTAATATATTACAGGTATTTCTGCTGCAACCCAGAAAGCCTTTGCTAGCCTTGGTCCATTAAAACCACTATTCATCAGTATGCATTGATTAATCCCATGGCATGTAGCAAAAAAAAAAAAAAAAGGTGCGACCAAATCATATGCTGGTGCGACCAACTGAGAAAGTTGGTAGCACCATTGCAACCAGTGAAAAAGTTAGTCTGGAGCCCTGTTGATTGAAATCTATAATAATGCAATGGGGGGATGTTTGTGGGTCCTGATAATGCCAAATGTCTTGTTACCAGTAAAAAGTGTCCTACATTATTTTAAATATATCTAGTCAGTGACAGAGTGCAAGCATATTCGTCTAAAATAATTCTGTATTTTCAGCTTCAGAATCATGAATATTTTTATTCTGGTGTCACTATTGTCCTTGGGTAACAAGCACCAAGTCCAAACCTATTCATTTCAACCCACAATGTAATTTCAAAGTTAGCATTTTAATCAACAGTACATTTTTTGTTAACCTTTTATCATATGTCTTGGAGTATCGCAATAAAATCGTATCGTGAGTTCAGTATCGTGATATGTATCGAATCGTGACAAGAGGGTATCGTTACACCCCTATAAAACTTACATCAAGAGCAACCTGCTCACCGAATGAAATTACTTTGGATGTTAAAATATGTCTGTAAGACTAATAAACAAAGACTGCGTGTCTAGTTTATCTGTGGAAAGGTTATATAGTAACATCATTCGGCCAGTTCTGAGGTTCCATACAGGAAGAGAGAGTTAATGTGAGAAGTACTGCTAGATAACATAAAAGGGAATAATGGAGATGTGCGCAAGGTCTTTGAAAACGGCTAAAGGCCTGTGATGAAATGAAGGCACTCTTCGTTGTGATTTGAAATGTTCAGGAAGCAGAATTGAGGGGCGTTCTTTACACATAATGCGCTGCGTGGAATGCAAAACCTGCAGTGATGATCCAAAAGAGATCTGCATCCACAAAAAGACATCATATCACTCAAAAGCGCTGCCCTCATGTTTATACCCCAGCACTTTCATCTCACTCCGCATGCATCATATCACCATGAGGAGAAAGAGGAGGAGGGCAGAGACTGGGAGCACTGATATGGGCACTACCCCCCCCTCACAATCTCTCTCCATCTCTTTTGCAAGTGCATCATAAAAATGGGGGTTTTGCTGGAGTAAATTAACAAGAGCCCTTGATATGCAGATCAGCGCCTATTAATCAAAGAAATGAGATTAGGATTTCAAATGGGGATGAAGAAAGCCTCCATTATCTTGCTGGAGTGTCATGTTTAATAACGTGGAACGCCGCTGTAATTCACAGGCACGGCAGGCCCGGGAGGAGATACCAACCCTCGGCAGGCCCCTGCTCTGCGTCAGGTGACCCTGGAAGCTGGCTCTGGGGTGAGGGGAAACACTCCACATAGAGAGGGAGTGTGGAGGAGAGGGGTAGAGATAGAAGAGAATCAAAAGAGCATGTTCCTACGGGAAAGTGGAGGCCCTGCTCATTTGCCTTTGATGTTAAAGTGTCTTGCCGTGCTCGCTGGGGCTGGGTCTACGCAGTACATAAATAATGGCTAAATGTAGAATCTGCTCACTCATGCAGCTGGCGAACTGAGAGAACGATCGGCGTGCATGTGCGAGGCCTGAGGTGGACGCGCAGGTTCATACACAAAGAAATGTGGACTCACATCTGATTGTTCGTACTGTTCAGAAAGGTGTTTTTTTTTTTTTTTTAAGAAATTAATATTTTTACTAAGCAAGTATGCATTAAATTGTTCAAAAGTGACAGAAAAGACAAAAACGTTCTATTTATCAAAGAATCCAGAAAAAAAGTATGACGGTTTACACAAAAATATTAAGCAGCGCAACCCAAATGTTTCTTGAGCACCAAATCAGCATATTACTAAAGTATGATTTCTAAATGATCATGGGACACTGAAAATCCAGCTTTGTCATCACAGGAATACATTTTCCTAAACTTTTTAAATAAAAGTAAAAACCAAAGGAAAACTCTAAGTGTGTTACAATTAACCCTTCTCTGGCCTAATGCTAAGCTCTTAAACACGGGTTTAAACACTG
Organism: Rhinichthys klamathensis goyatoka; assembly: GCF_029890125.1. Lineage (NCBI taxonomy): Eukaryota > Metazoa > Chordata > Actinopteri > Cypriniformes > Leuciscidae > Rhinichthys > Rhinichthys klamathensis. The sequence continues at coordinate 5,550,499 of NW_026606664.1, read as the reverse complement.
AGTTGTCTCACTGCCCTGCACACAATTGATTTTGACAATCTTTTCGCCATTGGGAAAAACACATAACTCACTGATGACTGCGGGCCTGCACTCCTCAGCTCCTTGGGAACCACAGAAATTATGCTAGCATTAATGTTTAATATTGCCAGGGACTCGGGAGATGCACATGTGTGCAAGGTCCTTTGTCTTTGTGTCAAGCAGAATGTGCTTCGATGCAAGGCAAAAATAATTTCAAATGGAGAGAGAGCATCCCCTTGGTCACCTCATGGTGAATAATGCAGAAAGGGGGGAAAGATAACGACTGGGCCTGCACAAACAGGCCAGGCCATAGTAAGGCCAGGCCCACTGAGAGCTGACCCACACAATTTCCTTACATCTGCTCAATGTATTGAAAACAACATTTTGCAGTCTTAGAACTGCAATTATTGAGATGTATGTGTGCTTACCACATGTAATCAGATAAATGTGGCTGCTGGTATTAAAGGGACAGTGCACCAAATAAAGAAGTTAACAATAGCAAAATCATTATTTACACACCTAAATATGATTTACTTTCTTCTGTGGATCACAAAAAGAGAATTTTGAACAATCATAACATAGATCTTTAACATCCCAGCTGAAACCCTCCCCCCACAGCTGATTCATTTTAGGCCAAAACAAAGTTTGTTTGGTGTTTTTTTCTGGAGTTCAAAACAGCTTGCCAAAGCTAAATTTCCGGAAAAGTTTACTTCAGCTGGTAAACACCTTCGGACTATGTTGGTCTGAATCGATTACGTAATAGTTAGGTGAGCTTTGAGGAGAAAATCTTCTCTGGTTCATTTAGAGCAATCTATTGCATAAAGTGCTATACATAAACATGATTTGATTTGACTGGAATGCTGAATTGCAGAGCTGGTGCAAACATAACCACATCATGACCAGATGCTTTCTTAACTACTGTGATTTTTGTTGAGGTATTTTTAGAGGGGTTTTGACCACTTTTTTAACAAGTCAGGCTGGGAAACCAACTTAAACCAGCCAAAAAGCATATGCTGGGTTTAGGTTTTTTTTTCTTTTTTTTTTTTTCTGGATATTCACTATTCAGGGTGGGCATATACTGTCAAACTGAAAACAATAATGAATGAAAAGTTCAAAAAGCCTATTAGAGTACCATATAAACATATTGCATAAATCTCATATGCCGTTTTCCACGTCTTGTGATGTCTTCGTGTGAGTAAAAATACCAACATTTACATAACATCTTCACCTCCTTGTAGCTATATCAAATATTGTCTAATCAATGTCATTGCCTTTGGTAACATTTGGGAACCTATGCTTTTGGTTTGATGTTGTAGAGTTTATATAGGCCTATAGGCTATTTTGGACATTAACAGCCACTAAATAACATCAAGACTGATCGTAGCTATATTTTAACCAGAATTATGAAAAACAAGCATATTAGCTGCCTGAATGTAATATGGAGGCTGAATTAAACTCGATGAAAGAAAATAGAGCGTGTACCGCATAATAAGGGCAAGAATTCACTGAGTTGTCCTCGCCAGCTACACGCATGCCAAATGCCAATCCACAAGCAAACGGGCGTGTTGTGTTCAACTTGAAGCGGCACTGTGCACGTGCGCAGACCAGGCGCAGACCGATCGGTGTATGACATCAAAGTACCGCGAGAGCGACGGCTGCGTGTGCTTTCGAATTGTTCTCGCGATACTCTAATGTCATATAACGATCCGTCTGCAGCGCAGCTATGGAGCAGCGTTGCTTCAAGTAGAACAGACGCAGACCTCATTTAAAAAACAAACAAAAAAAACGTACTATTCGTTAATCTTATCAGTAGGCCTATTTTTATTACATTACATGTCAACGTGTAGGTAAAGATTTTGTAACAAATAATGTTTAAAACACATATACACTCAAAAAATTTAGGGTCACTTCACTTTTTGAACCCAAACTTTTGAAAAGTAGTCTATATATTTATTTATTCTATTTATTAAGTTTTATTTTGACAACATTAGGCACAAAAGTTATTTGTCAGATTAATTCTAGAAGCCTGAACAAAAGATCAATCTGCCTGATGACAATGATGACCTCGAGCCTGAATAAGAGGGAAATAAGTTGCACATGATTTCAGCAGTCTGATAAAGCATAGCATTTGGACAAAATATGTGAATTTCTGTGAATCAAAAAACAGTCAAGACAGAGAATCGGTGTCCTTATCAAAAGATCCCGGCATCCACAGGCTATGTGCACATCATGTGCAATACATGCATTTGGAGCTTTTGCGTAAACATGAGGCACATACTTCAGTGAGATGACTCATCCACAGACCACCGCTTCCTTTCCAAAATCATGGATGACATGGTCATATTGCATCAGTTTATTTATTTATTTTTATAATGGTTTTACTAGTGGTCTAATTTGTACCCTAATGTAATGTAATATGATAAATGAATGAATGGAACTAGACACAGATGGGTCCTCTTTCTTCCTTAATAAAGCAAAATAACCTCCGTGTGAGAAATGTGATAAAAGAGCAAATGAAACTGAGCAAGTGTTCTGACAAACTGATCTGTAATATACATTGAACACATACTGTATATATGTTATAAATAAAGAACTGCATAATAGGTCCATTTCAAAAAATACTTAACTTAAAAATAAATGAAATATATTCCTATAGCGTTTATTTTGCAATGTTTCAATCCCGTGGATCTTCGACAACTGATTCATGCTTTTATCAGGCCATGTTTAAGTGTTGTTGTATGTGTGTACATTATTTTCTTTTCATAATATTAATAATATTACCTCATACTATAATAGTAATTATTTTGTACCATGTTATATCAAAGTACCATGGTATCTGATATCATAACTGTGCAACAGTACTTTTTGTAAGGATCATCTGTGATTTTAATTAACATTGGAAATGACAATTATGTCACAGTCATTATTTCCTATAATTGAACAAAAACAAAATAATTGCTGAAATGCTTGTGTATACTGGTCTGCTTTCTTTAGATAAAGAGCACTTAACCAACAACATTTATCAACAACATCCCATATGTTTGTGTGTCTGCAGGTCAGGATGTTTGCACTGTTTCCATAAAACCCTCATCCTTAGCAGATCTTCCTGCTGTCCGAAATGAAACACAATAACATCAGTGTGATGACCTCACATTAGCCCCCAACCTCGCTGACACCCGTCCGCCAGACCACTCTGATCATGTAGTGGCTGTGACCGCTGCTGGAGTTTCTCAAGCTGAGTGTGGCAGTGGCTGAGGTTTGCTAACCTTCTTGTTAACCTTCTTTGTGTGAGAAAAGCGTGCCGTACCTAAAGCATCATCATCAGCAGTTCATTTGCTGGTACTCAGGAGGACATGTGTGATTACCGACCGGCAGCGGTGAGGAGGTCTCAGCCCCTCTCTGAGTGATTACTAATTACAGTTCGGCTGCTAGTGGAGGAAACTGACCCCAGCCAGAACACGACGCCACATTAAAAGTTCACTGCAGAGGGAAAACACTGCGGTTTATAATGGAGGGGTTCAGTTTGTAGCCCTAAAACCTTGCTACAATGAATTATATAAGAACATACTGTCGCAGTTAGATTCATCAGTAAAATAAGGTCCTTGGTTAATTTTATTTGAAGAAGTTCACATTTTACTCAACAACACGAGAACTGTGCAAAATATGAATCGAACTAGCTATTTCAGTTCATGAGTGTGAATCTTAATTAAATTGGAAACACTCCTCAGGAAGTTGAATTGGAAGAGGAATTTACTTAAAAAAAATTCAACACAGGTGATGCATTTTGGGAAATGAAGTGTTCTTCAATAAATATACTGAACTGTAAACCCTAATGTTGTCTTTACTTAAACAATCAAGTGTACTTGACTAAACATTACTTTAAATTTAGCATTTTGGCCCTGTCACTCAAAAATATAAGTTCAAATAACTTATTTACCTTCAAAATACATAAACTTAAGATTTCAAGTGCTGTGAGCTCAAAATCATGATTCATCCTTACAAAAGGTCATTTTCACAAATGTTGTTTTCTTGACTGTGAAATGAATACATTCATACATGCTTTCTTCAAGTGCAAGGTGTCATTCTTTTTAAAACCTGATACTTTAAACTTGATAAATAAACTTTAATACCCATATACAAGTTTTTTTGTAATACACAGCAAAATTCCCTGTGTTAAATTTACCCTGCTCAGTGTTTATATGAGTCCACACTCAAGAGTGTTGGTAACACTGAAGCAGTGTTAAAGTTAATGAGATAATTAAGTGATTAATTGAGTGATGATTGAGCATCATTTGTACAAGTTCTGAAAGTTAACTATATGTGAATTTAGTGCTGCTCCTGAAGCAGAAAAAATCTGGAAGAAAAAAAAATATGTGAATGTCAAATGGAAAACAAAAGAAGATTTAGGGAAGTGAATAGATTCATCTTCAGGCACTTATATTTCTGTCAGACTGAGAGACATACGCTTCTTGCTCTTTATTTGCCTTGACAAAGAGAGGCAGAGGAAAGAATGGATGCGGCTTAAAGTGACAGCAACATTAAAGGATGGCCTTCTTCTGGCATCTTGCAGGGAAAGTGACATTTAGAGGTGCACCCTGAGAACTGTCTGTTTGCTGCACTGGCCTATGGAATGCATGAATAGTGGTCATTTTACATCAAATTGATGGCACTGTGGGGAACTTAAACCTCAACAGGTGAAATGCAACCTGGGCACATTCTGTCAGATGACTGACATGTTGGAGAAAAGCTTGTGCTGCTTTTATGTGAATGAGAGACAGGCGAGAGCTTTCACATATTCATGCGGATGCAATGAAATCCTCAAACTGCATTTAAGCTGTACCTGAGGCGGCCCAAATCTATGCCTGTGAAAATATATTGCTTACAAATAAAATTATATTTTTTAGATGCTATCATTAGAACAAATTAAAACTGCATTACATTGCATTCTATCTATCTATCTATCTATCTATCTATCTATCTATCTATCTATCTATCTATCTATCTATCTATCTATCTATCTATCTATCTATCTATCTATCTATCTATCTATCTATCTATCTATCTATCTATCTATCTATCTATCTATCTATCTATCTATCTATCTATCTATCTATCTATTACACTGCAATTTTAGATAATATCTAATTTTACTCAGGAGTAGAATGTTCTAGTGCAAAATAGTCTGCAATTCCATGCCATTATCTTCCCCTGCAATGAAAGGACATTTTCACTGTTTTGACACATGCCACTCAGGTGACAGGGTGCTGCCCAGTATTTTTGGAGTAGACCTACATGCTATTCAGAGCTGGGAGGAACAATTTTTCAGGAGAAATCTTCTCACTACCATCAATTCTTTCACTGCAATAAGCAAGCTTGTGCGCCATTCAGAATTCATTTGAGAATGCCCTTTAAATTCCAATTAAATTCATTTGAACTGAGATTGCGAATGTAATGCATAAATATGTTAAAAAAATGGATTGAAATTCAAAAAAATTTAACTTTAGATGCATAGATTCTTAATTTCCCAGAATGCATTCAAAATCCAATTCAACTTCCTGTGACCAATTCAATTTAAAGTCACACTCATTATCATGATCTTATCAGACAGTAGGAGATTAAGATATATATTGTATATTTTGTGATAAATATAATGTAAATAATAATATACATTAAATATTATGTTACATTTTTCTCAATAGATTTTAAACCATAATAAACTATATTAAGTTATATATTGTATCTTATATCTTAATAAAAATATAAATGTTTGTGCATTTTAGATCTATATTTAAAAAGGCATAGGTTGAAGACAAGGTACTGTAGAAGAGGGCAGGAGTAGAGAAGGCATGGTCCTAAATAAGACACTCCCCCCAGCTACACTGTGATTGGTTGACCTGAACCAATGAGTGGTAAAACAAATGAAGTGTCACAGTGGGAGATTAGATAAATAAGTGAGTGAGGAGCAGAAGGTGGATTCGGGTTTATTTCAATTTGGCCAGATCACTGGAGCGTTGAAGGGTCTCAATCCCTAATGACCAGAGGGGGATGGGGGTGAAGAGATTGAATGGACTAGTTTGGAGGAGGGGAGAATATACAGATAAATGGATCTGAGATAAAGGAAGGATTAAACAGTCAGACAGATACAGTCGCCACATTCAGTCTGAGTGATCAATAGATGATACATTTTTATTCAAACAATCAAAGTATGTTCCATCTCCAAGCAATCATATTATCTTTGTCTTCTTGGAAAGGTAGCTCTGATAATAAAAGTTACTGAACAAAGCGATTAGGCTGAGGGCGTAGCCGAACACCACCATATTCATGGAGTCAGGGAAGTCACAGTCAGCATAGAGGTTGAATGCAGTGTGAATGGTCACAATAAAGAACTGGAGCTGAGGACAAAGAAAGACAGAGACACAAAAGTGACAGATCCTTCATATTAAGGCATTTTTCCTTTAAAAAAATCATAATGAGAGTCTCACCAGCTGGAGGGAAGTGAGGTAGCGTTTCCACCATAAGTATTTCTGCATCTGGGGGCCCAGTGCTGCCAGGCCATAGTACATATACATCACCACATGCACAAGAGAGTTTATGAGGCCAATAAGGAATGCTGAGGAAGAGAGAACAACTTTAGCAAATCATTCACTGCCTTGTCACCCTGAAGCAATAGCAAACATCCGTAAGATATTTGTCATTTCATCAGTTGCCTAACATCAAGACAATACCACACACATTTCAGAATACTTTCATCATCTATTTCTGGAGCAATATATCACCTAGTGGTGTCAGAGTGACACTGCAACTAAATCAAACCCAATAGATGTCCAATTAAGAGCTGAATAATTTCTTAATTACATTAATACAGTGGTGTCCAAAAGCAGATAACTAGTAAAAATGCATCTACTGTATTTATTACAAATTAACGAGTTTGTTTGCCCATAAAATCTTTAAAGGGATACCCCACCCAAAAATGAAAATTCTGTCATCATTTACTCACCCTCAAGTTGTTGCAAACCTGTATGAGTTTCTTTCTTCTGCTGAACACAAAGGAAGATATTTTGAAGAACGATTGAAACTTTGGCACCATTGACTTCCATAGTATTTTTTTTCTACTATGGAAGTCAATGGTGCCAGACAACTGTTTGGTTCCAATCGTTCTTCAAAATATCTTCCTTTGTGTTCAGCAGAAGAAAGAAACTCATACAGGTTTGCAACAACTTGAGGGTGAGTAAATGATGACAGAATTTTCATTTTAGGGAGGAGTATCCCTTTAAGATATTAGGTTAAACTTATTTGGCATGCTGTCCACTGGAGAGGGGCTCCATGAAGCAGCTTCAACTCGAGCTCTGATATACCCCCCCACAAGGTACCTAAGATTAAGGTGGAGTTTGGGGAGGTGGAGGCATACTGGAACAGCTGATGCTATGGGAGAGGTAAGCGGCTGCTTATATACTCAGGCTGTTGATTGAAAGATTAGATTGGCACACTCCTCCCTAACTTACGTTTAGGAACTTCATTTATAGTGTAATCATAACATAATTGCGAGTGAAAATGAACATGAATTTCAGAATTTGCTTCAATGAACTCCAAGATCGTGTTCTCCAGCATGATTTGCGATGATCCAATCAGCATCTTAGGGGTCAATATTCTGTGCAGGTTTATTTCAAGGTTTAAATTATATTTTAAATGTTGTCTCAGACTTTTGGAGCTATACAATAATGCAATCTAATAGTTAGTTTTACAATCTGATTAAAGAGTCAAATTCACCTACTAAACTAAACACAACCTGTATGCACAACGTGTCGTGTATATTGTCTTGTTTGAGAGTGCATTGTGCTAAGTGGACTGCTGTATGTAAACACAATAATCAGTTTTACTCCTAGGTAAGAACACTTACACTGCCCTCCCGCAACATACTTGACCCCGGCCCACCAGTTGAAAATCATGGTGCCGTGATGATACACATGCAGAAAGGTCAGTTGATTGTTCTTCTTCCTCAGAATGAAGAACATCTGATGATAATGACATTTACTTCTTAATGTAATAAAACATCATCATAAGACATTCATTAACAATGTGATCTGATTTCAAAGGACTAGATAATTTACTTACAGTATCAGTAAGTTCAATGACTTTTGAAAAGTAAAACCACCAGCACACTCTGGCCATCTGCATGGCATCAAAATTGCACAGCATTAAGTAAGTCAATAACTATAATAATGGTAATTCTTATTCTACAATTGCATATGTGTGGAAAAATGCAAATTATTTGTATAAAAATAATTTGCTTACCCGCATTGCAAGGGGGTTTTCAGAGTAGTCCACAGGCTGACACAGCAAGCTGTAATTTGCCAACCAAGATGATGCTGTGAACTAAAAGCAAAACAAACATACATACATAGGCTACACACATAAATACATATGAGTGTATTTATGAATTAATAAATTAATATGAATGAGATTTCATAAATTAATAGGAAATAGGCCTATGTTAGTTCCACTGTGTTTAGTTCACTAGCGCATACCTCATAAAACATGTAAGCGGAAAGGCACACCATGGAAAAATTGTAAATAATCAGAATAGCCTTGATGTTGACTGGTTCTCTGTAAGTCATCAGTTTGGGGCCAAGCCAGATGATGACAAGGTAACAGAGGAAGATGCCACAGACAGGCAGGGGAGAATAAACTAATAGCCATCCATCTGTCCTCTTGTCTGGGAATTAAAGAACGAATTGCATAATTAGCTCGTTAAACTTCCTAATATAGTGGTTAAAGTAGTTTAGAAAAGTTGTTTTTAATACTGGTTCGTCAGGACCAATTAGTCAAATGTAGGCTAGCCTACACCGGTGTCGGTGTAATTGTGTAGCTAAGTAAAACATACCGGTAACTGTTGTAGCCTACTACTTGTGTGGTAGGCTACACTGCTCATTAAGCTGTGTATGAAAATAATAAAGAGCATAATTATTTAAAGTAAAAGAATGGACATGCAAGTCCTTGAAAAATACCTCCGTTTTCTAGGACCCATTGGTAAAGTATCTGGAGCCTTTGCCATGTCGACGGTGATACGGACACCTGAGCAATTAATAATGGAGATGAGACGTGTCTGTTAATGTATAGGCATATTGTAATAAAAAATAATAAAAAAACAAAAAACCAAACCAAACCCTAAATAATTTTAGTCACTCTACCAATAGGCCTATCCGAGAAATGGCAGGCTATATTAACGAATTAAGAGTAAACGGCTTACCATTGCGCTTGATGTTCATTCAGTAATGCCTAAACATCGCCATCTATCGGTTGCCTTTAGGAACAGCGCGAGAGTTCGTTGCTGGGAGTATAGCCTAACTTCGGGAGTATAGCCTAACTTCAGGAGTAACTGCCTAAAATGTCAATTATGATCGCTATTTAAGTTACACGAGAGAGAGAACATGATGTTATCAGCGGAATTACGACACAGAGCTCTCGTTCAGCATAAATCAGAGGCTCAAGGATGAGTTAAGGAGTTTACACATGGCATCCTCCTCCCCAAGACGGATTACCAAAATCCCCTGGATAACTTCTTTAACAGAGATACCATCAGCTATTTTGAGCAGCGTGCCGTAGCCATTTCACCATTTTGTGTTTAGACACTATATAGATTAATATTGTTTTTAAATACATTTTATAAAGTGGCAACCTGCAAATTAGCTACTTTTTAAATGGAGGCATAAATAATTTAACTAAAGGGTGAATTACGTATACGTCTTGTCCTAATACGGTATAGGCTACCAGTCAATTTTAAGGTGCTATTTTTTTCTATAGCTTGTAAAAACAGATTGGAGAATAATGTTGGAAAAATACGTTAAGAAAATGTTTACATTTTTCGTTTTGTATGCATATGCATTTAGGCGTTTAATGTAAATTAGGGTTTTCAGGACGACAGCTCAGGAAACTTCCACCTGAACCAAACATGCACTAAGATTCTCAACTATGATATGAAAGATATTAGAGAATGATTTGATATGCTATTTTATTTTACACAGTAGGCTATATGTATAGACATTGCCAAAAAATGGGGTTTCCATACAGTGTAGGCCTATCTATTATTTGTCTCTATCAATGTGTTCTTTGGGCAACATGTAATGAAAAAAGAGGTAGCTATAATAATAAGAGTAATAACTTGGCAACATTTTCATAATATTTCATAGTGATATTATATAATTTCTTCCCTTTACTTATGTCTCCCTTAAATGCCTGATAAGCTGTAAGTCCTGGTGTCCTCTACAATGTCTTCATGTTTGAAAATGATGCATGTCTCACAACAGAAAGTCATATTCTGATTTGAAACCCCCCTATTTTACGACAAACAATATGAAAATTAGTCAGATTTGAATGATAATTACAAAATATTATCATATTCCCATAAGAGGGCTGAATTTAGTCATCCAGTCAGTGTCAGTCATTTATAAAGACCAATGAGAGGAAGTTGTCATGGTTAACCTACCTCCAAACATTTGATATCTCTGAAAAGCCCAGAATGTGCTCTTTACAGAACATTCATACTTAAAACTGTGTCTTATATGGTCTCAAAGAAACTTCTGCAGAGGAAAAACTCCATTCCTGGATCTCAGGAGTATATGCTGATGCAAACTAATTTTATACAGATTTTATATTCTTACACCACTCAAACACATTCCCATTACATATCTTATAGCTAATATATTAACAAATACAAAGCAGTTAACATAATAAGCAAAGAAAACTCTTTAGTTCTGCAATGTCAGATATTCCTTAAAAGGAAGGAGGAAAACAGATATAGTGTGAATGACTCCTTTGCTCAACATCTGTATGCAGAACCCTGACTCAGGTTTAAAGTGCACACTTCATTAAGAACAATGAGATTCAACTAAAATCCCCCTTTAAGGTCAATGATATAAAGGTCTGACACAAGAGCAGCTCTGTATATTTACAAACAATAAACAAACAACATTTTTTATAACTTCAAAAATTCAAATTCAAAATTCAACAATTAGGCTATTGGAAAACAAAAAAAAATCTGTTTTAATGACTATGTTCATGATGAGAATGCTGGGTTGGCTCTTTTGGTACGCTGGCCACATCTGAATAACCTGTTCTGTTTCTGTTATTTGAATGATGATGGTGATGAGGATGTTCATGTTGATGATGATGCTCATGTTGATGATGATGATGATGATGATGCTCAACAGCTACAGGTTCTGTATTGTTAGCCTGCTGGTTGTTCTCTCCTGTGGACTCGTCTGCATTGTTTTTGGGGTTGTCAGAGCCTTCTGAGAAGTTGGCATTTAGCTGAAAGAGAGTTGAAATAAATGAACATTTGCAAACATTTCATAAATATGGCACTTTCTGAAGCTGTATATTGTCGAATATTGTCACTCACTGAGCAGTTGCATATATTTTTGTGGTATGTAGCCCTGATGGCCGCTTCTATATAAGGGTAGTGAAGAAAGCTGAAGGGCAGGACAATGTGGAAGGTGAGATATCCACATCTGTGCAGAAAAGAAATACGGAAGAATGAATATGAACAACATATGTAAACAATACTTGAGAAACATATCTCAGATGCTCATTCTTCTGGGGAATTTGCATATGAATACTAAAAGAGCCATGTGACCCTAAAGGTGACCCTTAGTGTGTATACTGGATTCAGAAGTGTTATGTTCATACCTGTCATACACTAAGAAATCATCCTTGTCTCCCTCCAAGAGCTCCCAGACGTTGTTTTGCAGTGGGCTCTGCTGGTACACAGGGATGCCCTGTGCCGCCCTCCTCTTCAGCTCCCAGTACATGGCTCTGGACTGTGCATCCTGCTCATTGACGACCAGGAATGATATGTTAGTCAGCTTGCCATGGACCAGCTTGTCACGCAGGTCTCCCAACCTTCCCAACCCAAAGGAAGAGAACACAAGCAAGGATTCAGTTGACTGAGCAATTTACCAAGATTGATATTTTTGTTGTTTACAAAAAAACTGTCCCTTTAAATGAGGAAATGAGGAAGGTCAGTCAACAAAACGGCTGCCGGTTGTACCCCTTATACATTTGCGTGAAACATAAGTTTGAATTATTTTTAAATAGTTAAAAAGTATATAAAAGTTCTCATATATATATATATATATAAAGCTTTATTTTACATTTTCATATATTGTATATATATATATATATATATATATATTAATATATTCCATAGATTCATTAAAAAGATAAAACTGATTAATTATATAACTGTAATAATTGCATCATCATCCTTTTTCAGAATGGAGCATTGAATGTCACCTATTTTATTACTGTATCTTATGTTTCTGTATCTTAAAATGTTCACTTTGTTACATTTAGTGAACAGACTGATTTAGTAAACAATTAAAAAGTGTCTAAATATCAGCTTTGGGTCTTTTTCTATAGCACCTTGTTTGTTTGAAATTTGCCCCAAAAATTCTTTAAAAATCAACATCTCTAACTAAAAGACATCGCTTTATAGAATGAGAAAATGACCCAGAACAAGAACTCTCACCTGGCAGCCTGCGTGAGACAGAAGTGTCAGCTCGCTTTAAGAAGAGCCACAACGACTACATTTCCCAGAAGGTCTTTCATCGGAGCCTTGCCATCGATCTCCCACTGTGGGGCAGGTTTACAGATTCTGGAGCCAGTGCTTTCTTTCTCCACAAACAGTGGTGAAGCTCCTAGAAGAGCTGGAAAAGCAGACAACCACAGAGCCCAGAGAGCCTGCATCACGCCCGCTGCAAAAGCTACAAACAAAAACAATCATCACTTCCTCAAAGTAATAACCTCAAATAACCTAATACTTTGATGTGTCATTAGTTTGACATCTTTATTTTATCCCATAAACATATAGTATGCAAAAAAGCAAAACTGGCAGGAGGACATAGAGTTGGACAAACCTGAAGCTCTGGCCTCTTCGAGTCAAAAATACAGAAATGAGGAAAGGTTGACTGTCCACACTTTTAAAGTTCTCTTCTGGACAAACCCTCCCCCTCAACAAACAGAACAAACCAGAGGGGATTGGGGACTGGTGTACTACAAAGTTTTCGTTCATGTGTGCGGGTGAAGACAAATACACAGCTGATAACAAACTAAACAACATTTTTGTGACATCTGCAGTGTATTTATATAGAACAAATTTTGTGTCATATGTTGCCATGGGTGAATAATATATAACATCAATTGATAAAAGATTACAGCTTTCTGTGTGCGTTTGCAAAACACGATTAAGTTAAGCTGGAAATCATGCTATGTATTCTTGGATCAGTCATGTGTGTGTTTTTTCCCCTTTGAATCTATACATCTAAAGTGTCCAAAAGCCATTTTAACACTGATGCAATACTTTGACTGATCGCTTGGATAATTTAGTTGACATAAGGGAAGATTTAAATTGAAATGCAAATACTGGAGTGTCTTAAAATCTTAGGGCAAGGGGCCGGTTGCATAAACCTCTAAGACAAGTTAGTGATCATTTTTTTCTTTTCTTTAAGACTCTTCATAGCTTTTTAAAATCAGTTACATAAAAACATAGATGAGTCTAAGTTGATACCGAAAACTTAGACTGACTGCCCCTGGCTAACTGCTAGTGGGTCACACATAATGACTATGTTTATGCAACCGGCCCTAGTTCATGAGTGTTGGATTTGAGACTCTGCCAGTTTGTGCCACTGTTTGCTTGAGCTAAACATTCAGTGATCACATCATGTGAAAAACATGTGCATGTCTGTAAATTTACTGTTCTGTTCAAATGATGCAATTGATCCTTCAGTCACCAATTACTATATAGCTTTGTTGAAAAGTAATTTAGCAAAAATATTATTCCAATTTATGAGAATATACTTGTCTGCTCATACCTTTCCCTTTAAAATCATAGGAACATTCACAGGGATGTCAGCCACACACTAAATAAATGAGAAAATAAATTAGAGGCATTTTTTAATGTCTGGCCTCGCTGTATGTACAAAAGTAAACAATCTGAAATTGACACCATAGAAAACATTCTTGAAAGATCTTACACCATCTCATGGACAGAGGAATTGATTTTAGTTTTGTAAACAGCAGTTTCATCCTTGAAACGATTAGGACAAAGTACACGCTTTAATCCATGGAGCAACAACCTTCAGTGCACATTTCAAATATCTGAACAGAAAGGAGCACAAACACACACAAAAAACTGTTAAAACACCTAGTACTAAATATCCATTTTTTTTTAAAGAAATCATTGTTGTATTATTTAAAGTGCTTTAAACCCTATATGTTCCTCAAATATCCCTAATAATGTGAGCACTGTGAATTTCTCAGTAAAACACTTTCTTAAAGGGATAGTCCACCGGAAAAATAAAAAGATTCTCGTTCAAAGCTGTGACTTTCTTTTATGGAACACAAAATCAGATACTTTGAGAAATGTCATAAAATGGATGTCAATGGCAACCAAAACTGTTTGGTTACCAACATTCTTCAACATTTCTTCTTTTGCGTTCAGCAAAACAGGTTTGAAACATGAGGGTGAGTAAATACAAAAAGATAGATTAGTGGGTGAACTATCCCTTTAAGACACACAGTTGATCTATTGTCAGGACAAGTGACCCATCACAAAGCTGTTTCGGACTAAATCAATATGATAAAACCAGAAACTCTGGTTTGCAGACAGAAGTTTATTATTCAGAACAGTACTTTCAGTTTGGCAGCTGCATGAATCATTTGTGTGGTGGGTCTATAAATATGTGCAATCTTTTTAACGGCTAAACTCCTTCACTACACATCATATACCAGATTTATATCACTTTAAATTGGTTTATTGGTAGTGGTACTATGTTAAAGCAGATATTTTGACAGTCATATCATCAATTTTGACATTTCTCCAGATCTTCTCCAATATCTTTGTCTCATTGGCAAAAATCAAGTTCAGAGTTTGGATTTGGATTTCAGGGCACATTTCATGTTTCTGTAAACAGCTGAAATTATTCCACCAACAATTTACCTAGATTTTCTCAATATACATAAAAAAGGTGCAAAATTTGCGTCAAGGGAGTGCAACTACACAGACAGATGCAGCAAGTTCGAAATATTTCTTTCTTAGATAAAAGAACACATGTATTATTGAATCAGCTCCAGACTGTCAGTTGTGGTATTTATGCAAATGGTTTTAAAATGCAACAACAACAACCCAAAATAACTTAAACCAGTAAACAAACATCATCTGTGAGTCCTGCCGTTGCTTCACCTTTGGCTGGTTTAACAGTCAAGCATTAGTGCAGTTTCAGGTCAGGACACCAATCAGTCCTTCATCGCTCGTGACATTGCCCTCTGGACTGTCACACGCTGTTATGATGCCCAGGCCGAGCTCTGCCAGTTCGTCCTGCATACTTGTGGTCACCATCATTTTGGGCTCCAGACGATTGCACAGCGTCCTGTAAGAAGGCAGGGGGTAGCCCAGTTCCCTGAGGTACTCGTATCCTTTAACCCCCACCGCACAGCGAATTTTTCGGGCTGTCAGTAAAGTGTCATGGGACCACACTGCCCTCCGAGAACGCTTGGCTAATGTTAGGGCACGAATCTGATCCTCAAACAGGAACACCTGCAGCCCCTTTTCTATTTTACTCAGTTTGTAAAGACGTTTCTTCATCTCCTCTGCCTGTGTAAAAGAAGAAATGACAAAATGTTACCAGTGTTTTCAATCGATTATGATTCGTTCTTATGATTCATAGGAATAAATGTTACCTCTCTCTGTAGTCGGACTGTATGCTGCTGTTGCTGCTCTAGCTTGCTTTTATAATGCTGGCAGAGAGAACAGGGTCGCTCTTCCTCTGCCCCCTGAACTCCATCCTCCTCTGAATCCACAGGGGGCTGTCGGCGGGCATAACCATGATCCCCCATGTTCAAGTCCTTTTCCACTACAGTAACAACATAATATATTCATTTACACACAGTCACATAAAAGGGATTGTTAACTTTTCATCATTATTCTTACTGATGTGCTGTATAAAGTTTTACAGATACCAAATAAATGACAAATTCAGATGCGTTCACACCGAAGGTTTCCAAACATATACATTTGTAGTGCTTTTAACATTGTGTTTTTAAATAAAATTGTCAGGGAAATGGCTCAAATATAAAGGAAATATAATAGGAGATGGCGATGTGCAAAAAATGAAACGGGAGGAAAATTTTTATTTCAATGGTTTTAAAAAACGTTTGCGTTCACTTTTAAAATGTTTGTAATGGAAATAATATGAAGTGGGAGGAACAACTATTTAAATGCAGATTAGCAGATCAACGCAACAGTTTTCTGGGAAACGCAATACTTTTGCAAGAGAACACAAAGGTTTTATGAGCGAATACAAAGTTTCTCGGGGAAAGCAATAGATTTGCTAGAGAACGCAAACGTTTTGCGAACAAAAGCCAAGTTTCTCAGGGAAACGTAATACTTTTCTAGAAAACGCAAAAGTTTTGTGAGTGAATGCAAAGTATTTCAGAGGAAACGCAATCATTTTGCTAAAGAACGCAGAAGTTTTGCGAGTGAACGCAAAGTTTCGCAATCTAATGCAAAGAATCTTGAGGAAACGCAACACTTTTGCGAAAGAATGCAATACTATTGTAGAGAACGTAAAAGTTTTCCGAGTGATTGCAAAGTATCTCGAGGGAACGCAAATGATCTCGAGCGAAGGAATGCAAAAGTTTTGTGTCCGACTGCAAAGCTTTTTGAGGAACGCAATACTTTTGCGAGAGAACACGTTTCATGAACGAATGCAAAGTTTCTCGGGCTCTAGCAATACATTTGCTAGAGATCGAAAAAGTTTTGCAAACGAAAGCCAAGTTTCTCAGGCAAATGTAAGACTTTTCTAGTGAACACAAAAAGTTTCACAAGCAAATGCAAAGTATCTCGGGGTAACACAATACTTTTGCTAGAGAACGCAAAAGGTTTGCAAGCGAAATGCAACACTGCAAGAAAATGCAAAATTTTTGTGGGCAACTGCAAAATTTCTAGGGAAATGCAATACTTTGCAAAAGAACACAAAAGCTTTGCGAGCGAAGGTAAAGTATCTTGGGGGAACGCAATACTTTTGCAAAAGAATGCAAATGTGTTGTGATCAAATGCAAAGTTTCTCAGGGAAATGCAAGACTTTTGCTAGAGAACACAAAAGGTTTGTGGGCGAATGCAAAGTTTCTCTGGGAAACGCAATACAAGTGGCAAGTGCAAAAATGTTTTTACACAATAGCATCGAAACTTAATTTTTCTAATAGCTTTTTTTTTTTCCATCACCTTGTGCCCTTAGGGACTCACAGGAAATACAAAAAACTTTACCTGGCTCATTTTTAACAGGTAACGCTACTTGAGGGGTGACAGGAGAGGGAGGGTCGGGTACATTGAACAGTGTGGGGATTGCATTTGGTTTGAGTTTCCTTCCCCCTGCTGGTGATCTGGCGATCTCCTCAAACTGGCTTTCCTCAAAGTGGTCCTGTCACGGAAATAAAGCTTTATGGCAAGAATATAGATATATAGTTATACCAAGAGGATACCAGAAGAACGACTTCATTGTTTTCTTCTGCAGAATTTAATACTCGCATGCTTTTCACTTGCCTGGCACAGTCTGGAGCAGGGAGTTGGTACAAAATCACGCCGACAGTTTACAAGCCACTTTCTCATGCGCACGGGGTCTTTCGGAAAGCGAAAGAGCTGCTTTCCAATAGTTGTAGAGTTCGAGCAGTTTGGAGCGGAGCATCCACCCATTTTTATGTATGTCGCCAAATGTTTAACTTACCATCTGGCCAAAACAACAATGACACGTAGCGGTCTGCTAGCAGTGGACTTAGCAGGTGTATTATTAAATATACATTAGACTTCAGAAAAAGAGAGAGCAGTTGTTTTAGCAGACGTAAGCAATTACTTTACGGTCGGTCTCTTTAATGTATTGAGTAGAAAATGCGATTACTTAAAACGAATATATTTTACTAGTAAGTGAAATGCAGAGTTTGTTTGAGCCAAAATGGCGCCGGTAGGCGACTTGATGACGCATGATGTGAGAGTTGACTTTAGTTTTGCCTGTATGAAATTAGTTCACATTTAGAAAATGCACATAATGTAAATAGTTTTTATGCATCATTTAACAGTTCAGAGAATGCGAGACAACGAACAAAAAGAAAACATAAAAGATAACATGTGAGCTGTTACATAAATTTAAAAAGCTTTAAACATTTTTTTTCATAAGCTAATTTTTTCGTATTTGAAAGGTACTGATGTTTTAAAGTATTAGGGTTACAGAAGGTAATGTTACTTTTGCGTTATGTTTTTTTTAAATGGCAGTTACAGTTACAGACCATTACAAAAAGGCAATACAAAACCTAAGGTTCCTAGAACAGAGCACATGCTACCTGGAGAAAGAGATAATAATAATAATAATAATAATAATAATAATAATAATAGTAAATAAATAAATAAAATAAAATGAGTAATAGCTTATTTATCAGGGTCTACTGATAATTTACAATTTTCTTCAATAAACTTTTGAAATTCTCAAGAATTTACAGTAAATCCAATATATATATATTGGATTTACTGTAAATTCTTGAGAATTTCAAAAGTTTATTGAAGAAAATTGTAAATGCTTAGCTTATATATATATATATATATATATATATATATATATATATAACTTTGCGTTATTCTTTACTTGTGAGTGTTTTGTGAACTGTTTTAAATTGATTAATAGTATTTAGATACTTTTTTTATATTTTTATTCAAAAAGTAATGCTTCACACTCCAGTCCAGTAGGTGGTGGACACGCATTTTACGCCATCCGCCATAAAACGTAGA
The DNA here is from genome assembly GCF_029890125.1 of Rhinichthys klamathensis goyatoka. Taxonomy (NCBI): domain Eukaryota; kingdom Metazoa; phylum Chordata; class Actinopteri; order Cypriniformes; family Leuciscidae; genus Rhinichthys; species Rhinichthys klamathensis. Next base: position 5,531,652 of record NW_026606664.1, on the reverse strand, counting down.
AGAAACTCCAACCGGAAAGAAAATAGATACACTCACATGTTACACAGGCGATGGAATTTATGAAAGTTATAGGAACACATTTACGATTTTGACGTTTAGAGTAATACATTTTGGAACAGTCGGAGAAACTCGAAAGCTAAGCAATTATCATAATTGTACCAGGTACATTATAGATATATTCGATTATGTTTTGTTACTCTCCGAAATGACATTTTATGCACGTCTACAGTATCTGCTTTGACGGCATCATCATTTTGTTTTACGTAAATATATAACAACGGTGACGTAGAGCACTCACTTGTTGACTTTGATTAGAGAGGTAGTTTGTAAAGACCATTAAGAAAATCTCGGTCTTCAGCACATGTGTGGTATTGGTTATTTTATCCAGTGCACTTAAAATGTCATCCTCAATGATAGTCCCTGTAATAGATGTGCAGGGAAACAATTTTAAGGAGTTATGGGCAGCAATGGTGTTAGCCATTAAAACATCTTCATTCATCGCCATTGATACGGTGAGATAAAACACATTATCTATCGAGAAACTGAACCGAATGAGAAAATCCATGTGTTTAATACCAGAACGGAACAAGATGATTCATGTATGTGGTCTCTTTTAGGAACTGAGTGGTCTTGGATCAAGGAAAGCTCTTCTGGCTGAGTATGTTGTGGGATTTAAATATTAATATCCAGTAAATGACTGCGAAAGTGGCAATGTTTTTTTGTTTTTTTTTTGCCTTTAAAGATGCATTGAAGAAAGATACAAAGCCATATGCCATGCAGCCCGCACACGTTCAATACTTTCATTGGGGTTTGCTTGTTATAAAGAGCTTGACAACAAAGTAAGGATCTTTGATTAACATATTTTCTCTCTGAATATGTAAACGGACATTGCATTGATTCTTGTGCTTTTCCTGTTTCTAGGCTGGCAGCACATACCTGGTCCAGATTTACAATCTAACCTTGCTTTGCTCAGAGGAATACATCATTGAACCTCAGTCAGTGAAGTTCCTTGTGCAACATGGATTTGACTTCAACAAACAATATGCTGAAGGCATTTCTTATTATAAGGGTAATGATAAAGTGAGTATGAAGTTGTAAGATAGACTGTTCCATAAAGATGTAGAGATTTCAGGTTTAGAGACTTAAGTAGGTGTGTTTTGGGCTTCTTTTAGGGAGGTGATGCCCATGGGATAAACATGCGGACCTTGTTCTTAGAACTGCTTCGGACCAACAAGCCCTTGGTGGTCCATAATGGGCTGATAGACATGGTCTTCTTGTACCAGTGCTTCTATGCCCATTTACCTGAGCGACTGGGCACCTTCACTGCCGATCTGTCCCAGATGTTTCCCTCAGGCATCTATGACACTAAGTATGCAACAGAGTATGAGCTGCGGTTTACAGCCTCATACCTGGAATATGCCTATAAGAAGTGGTATGTTTAATACCTCAATATGCCAAAAGTAAAAAATGTACATGTCTGTTCAGTACCTAAGCTTTACGGTTTTTCTTTTCCTCCACAGTAAGCTGCAAAATAGCAGAGACATTGAAGGCGGTGGTAATGGGAGTCGTGTGTTCCTAGAGTTTTGTAAATATACAGGCAACATGGAGAGCTACATCGACTACAGGCCTTGCTTGGACAACCAGAATCAGGATGAAGCCCTCAACATCTGTGTTCAGTTCTCTGTGAGTTCCTCAAATTCATTGGGGTTATATACTACCGCTCAAAAGTCTGGAGTCAGTAAGAGGTTTTTTTTATTTGAAAGAAAGTAATTCTTTTATTCAGCATTAAATTGATCAAAAGTGACTAAAATAAATGGTTTATATAAATGCTGTTTCTTTTTACAAATTGCTTTGTTTCTATGAATCAAAGAATAATTTCTTACATTTTCCACAAAAATATTAATCTGTACAGCAGTTTTCAACATAACACGACAACATGGCTTTACACGAAGACAGTATTAAAATATTAGAATAATTTCTACATTTCTGATCATGCGTCATTAAAGACTGGAAGAATCGCTGCTGCAAATTCAGCTTTGCCATCATAGGAATAAATTACATATTTTTCAGCCTTGGTGAGCATAAGAGACTTCTTTCAAAAACATAGGGAAAAAAATTAAAATCTTATAGGCCTAGACCCCAAATGTTTTGCACGGTTGTTAACACACAGACACACAGGTGGCCAAAAGTTATGTCCGGCCTAAGAAAATTGACACCTTCAGTTGTGTAGTCAATTGCTTTATTTTTGAAACATGCCAAATTGTGCGTACATAAGTTTTTGCCAGGTTGTCATACAAAGAAACTCCCCACCTACTGACCTAACGTGTAAACTTTATGGGGAGCGTGCTAGCCAGTCGAGATTTAAACTCTGTCAGCTGAAGCCCCAAGTTTAGTTTGAAGACAAAAACGTATCAAGCACAATGTTCTATCACCATTCCAGATTTCTAACATGCACTTACAGCGTTCGCTGTGGTCTTACGAATCACAGCAGAAACGAAAGTTGCTGCTCTCTGTATGTTTTTCCGTCGTCTCCGGGCGCGTTCATATGTAAATTGCGCAAGCTAATTTTGTCTATTAGATCGAAAGATCTGAAAAAAAAAAAACTATACATGGACCCTCCCCTCAAAGAAATCAGGACAGAAGTGGTTAAAATTGGACGAAAGAGCACCAGGTGTAAACGGGTATGTCTCCCTCGTCTACTTGTGATCAGATCGACCAAAACGCATCTTAATACCAGGTGTAAACAGGGCCATACAGTGTCACTGTTGCACATCTTACATGTACTTACTCTAATAATAACAGTAAATGATGTATAATTACATGTAACTAACCCTAAACCTAACCTTAACTATATAGCAAGTACATGTTAATTAATATTACTCAATACTCATTTGTATAATTACACTGTAACAAGTACACCTTAAATATAAAGTGACCAACATTAATAGCATCTTTTTATTGTCAGTATTGATACCTCTGTTATTGTACTTTTTCCTGAGGATAAAATGAGGCTGTTTTTATTTATCATTTAATGATGTTGTTTACAGAATATGATCAAGTGTCGCATTTACCTTTGCCTTTAGTGCGAAATAATTTCAGATGACATTTCCGTCATTACTCCATCTGTTCTGTTTGAATGAGAGCTGTCTGTCTCTTTTTATTTTCCTACTTTGAAGCCTTCATTTTCATGCTAAAAAAATAGTTAATTAAACACTGAGGGTATTATTTTTGTGAAGACAGACATTTAAAATAAAGTAATGAGAGGTTTCACTTAAACTCACCCCCTTCATCATCATATTCCTGAAATTTTATGACATTGCTAATGTTTTCTGCTCTACTGCTAGGCCTATGGATGGTGTCCTAATGGCTCTCAGTGCACCATGTCACATGACACAGACCTTATAATCCAGCATGATGAGAAGATCAAAGAAGACAAGAGGAAGAAGAGGAAGCGCAAGAACAAAAAGAAAGATTCTAAAGGGGCCTCTGAGTCATGCAGTTCCCCACAGGGGAAAAGATCACACTTTGAAGAAGCTGAGCTGGACCAGGCAGTGCCCATGTCTGAACCAGCACTCCCTGAAAATCAGGAGAAGACTGCGAGAGCTGAGCCAACAGATGCCACACATGCGTTTGAACCTGGGGAAACCGCCAGCAAGAACGGAAATGAGGAATCTCAGCCAGAAGCACCTGCTGAAGCTCCTGATAGACCAAAAGAGAAGAAAGTCGAAGGAGGAACTCACCGAGCAGGATTCGACGCTTTCATGACTGGGTATATTTTTGCTTATGCCAGAAATCTGACAAAAAACACAGAATCCAGCACTGCTCCTCTCGTTCTTCCCACATGTCTCAATAAACTGTTCCTCAGTGGCAAGTCTGTTCCTCTACATGTAGCCAAAAGCACCTTCTCAAAGTCTTCAAAGGCTCATGTGCACAAGATGGACTATGTCTGGGGAAAAAGCACTGCTGTAAAAGTTGAAGGAAATGCATAGAAACCTTTGATTAAGATTTCAATTTATGTACATTTTTGGACAAATAAAATCTAAGTTTTCCTATGGTTTCCTGTCCTTATTATGTCTGTTTTCCCCTTTCTGATTTAATGTACATTTAAACTATTCTTAAAAGTGTGCTAGACTTGATTTTTAAGGAGCCATTAAAGTATGGATGATAACAGCAAGGTTAATGAACAATAGTACATTAAGCAAAGCCACAATAAAAATCAATAAGACATTTTGAATTTATTTTAAACAAATGGGAATACACACATGCATTTAAACAATTAAAGCCATATAAATGGGGAAAATAAGTCCTGATCTGTCTTTGGTAGAAATATACATCTCTTTCTCATTCATTTACAAATCTACAATCTAAAAGTATTGAGAAAACAGTCAGGACTGAGAAAGCAGAAAAATAGAGTTAAGAATAAACTAGCAAGAACTGACCATTTTCAACATGTACAGAAATCTATTCATCAGATCATATAAACAACAACAAACACAGTTTAAACAGTTCACAGACAATGAAGACAGTAAAATTATTTTTCTCCTTATAAATATCAAAATAAATCCTCTCTATAAAACTATCATGCCTTGGTTAAATTTATTGCATAGAAATGTAGTGACAAATAACAGATTAAAAAAAAAGTTCAAACCATTAACTTATTTCAAGTGCAATTATGATTTTAAGTAGATGCAGACATGGATTTTTTTTTTTTTGAGACCTGAGAGGTCAAAGTGTGAAAATTGTCCATGTCCTGAAATTACCATGGCACACACCGTTAGCATAGGATAAAAACGGGAGCTTTTTAAGATGAGAGATGACATGGAATGTTTGCTGCAGATTTTTTTGCCAGGCCCACGCAGTGCAAAAAGACTCAAATCACCTTTCATTAACTTATGAAAAAACACAGAGAAATGGCCAAAGCTGCTCACTTAAATATACATTGGATACAGTTTGTGGACAAACTTTAAAAAACAAAACGGCTTTTGTGGTAACTAGTGTGGTGCAACCAATAGCAGAAAAACAGAACGTGTCTCATCATTAGCCCTGTGTGAAGTGCCGTCCATTGTATCTCCCTGTTTGAGTTCTTCATAGTGTGATGGCTAACTTCTAACGCATGGACCGGATCAGTGTTTCACACCTGTTTCCTGATCCCATGTTCAGTCCAAGCTGCCCTTTTTAGCTTAAGTTACAAGGGTTTCCTAACAACATATACAATGTATAATTAAATATTGAATGCATATAATCTCTGTTTGCGTGACCAAACTCCTTTCTACACTATCTAGATATCACATCTGGAGATGTGGCCTCCAGAAGACGAGGCTTTGCAGGCTGTGAGGACTATCGGACAGAGTTCCTCAGGCTCCACAGACATGCTTAGCGTGAGTGAGTTCTTGTTGGAGATCATCATGCCATCCTGTTCTTCAGCCTCCATGTCCTCGCAGAAGCCACCGAGACTTCCGTTGTGCATCTGGCTGAGGACTCTGTCCTTATCATCCGCAGGGCTTCCTCTGCTACTAGAGCAGTCCATGGCCTCTGCTTCTCCTCCGTCAGAGGGTACACGAGGAGACCAGTCCACTGCCACCCCCACTTCCTCCTCTTTGTCAGCTTGCGGCTTGTACTGAGGGATCTCTGTTACAGCGTACTTCTTAGCCCAGCTGCTCAGCGTTTTGGGCTGTCCGGCCTCGCTCCTGGACATTGGGTGAGATGAGAATAAGACTTCTGAGTGGGGCAGCCGGGGAGAGACAGGGAGCGAACGGCACTGCCGACCGGGCAGCTGCCAGGGCTCCGTCCAGGAGGTGGAGCAGTTGTTGCCAGAGGCACCAGTGCTGATGTTGGCTTGAGGCTGGTATGAGCTTTGACTGCCATGAGGTGCGTGCAAATCAAACATGAGCGAGAAGACCGACTTGCTGGGCATGTCATAAAACTTGATCTTGCCACCTTTTAAGTCCTCTCTGGCACTGAAAGGGTTGACTTTCGGTAGCCCATGTGCTAAGCCCCTAGGTCCTGGGTTGTAGTAAGGGTCCTGGACATTCACTTTGCGGGCGGGTTTACGAGAGAAAATGTCGGACTGGCTACGGGAAAGCCAGATGTTGCGACGTGGACGGGGGGACTTGGGTGGAATCTTGTCGTCCTGAAAACCAAGAGGATTTAACCTCTTTATACCCTTTTCACCCGGACCTAGAACAACAATAAGAGAAGTTGAGACCACATTAGAGTGTTTCTATGATATCACTTTACAGTGAGATTCTATATGTTAACATTAGGCAGCGCATTAGGTAAAAATATCAGAGCGAGAAAAATAATTGTTATAAAAGTATTGTTCATTGTTAATAGGGGTGTAACGGTGCATGTATTCGTATTGAACAGAAACGGTACGGGCGTCACGGTTCGGTGCATGAATTTACACGGAGAATACACGGTATAAAAATAAATAAAACTTGCGTGCAAATTATTTAATGTAATGCGGAACTACCGTTAGATACGCGGGTTCTTTAGGGACACATAATCTGTAGCCCCGCCTAGGCGAGCTCCGCCTATGTGCAGTTTTTTGTCAGGTCGACGACGGTCCAGTGAGTCAGATAGCAGCACTAAGGACGAGTATGGCGAGTGGTGGCGACCCACAAGAGTTAGAGGACCCGCCGGCCTCTTTAAGATCGCAAGTTTAGGAAAACTTCGGTTTCCCAGGCAGTTACACGCGCGCGCGCGCGCTCTCTCTCTTGTTAATTCATAACAAAATTATTACAGTGCTACTTTATTTCACTTCAGAATTCTAGATCTGAGCTGTAGATAAACGGGAGGGGAAAAAAAATCAGAACTATATATATTTTCCGTTTGACCAGCAAAACATTCATGAGTCATGATGACAGCTGTTATCTTATCTATTTATCCAACCCATTAAAAACAGTCTGTGGGTGCCATCTTTTGGACATTCATCATATTACATTGGTTTTCATTTCGTGTCCTCAAACAGAGCACTAATCTGTTTATTTTTAAGTTACACATTCTACATTGATTAAAACATAAAATCAAATGTGTGTTTTAATGGTAAACAATAAATTATTTATATTTCAGATGAGAATAAAGTTAGTGTTAATTAAAATTAAGGGGAAAAAATATATTGATCTGAAATATAGCAAATTAATTTTAAATTCATTCAGGTACAATTACCAAACATATCAAGGTACTTTTTTGTCTTTTTATTAAATTTAATTAATAAACTAATTATATAAAAATATTGTCAATGCACTAAACTGGTTCTATGCCTTTACTTTATTAATAAAACTTATTTTAAAAAAATACAAGGTTTAAGGCATTTATATTCCTTTAATCCAGCCCCCCCTAATTGTTAATAGTAATTTCTGTATACTAATACATTTTAATATCTTAATTAACCTTCACTACCATACAAATGTTTGGGGACAGAAAGATTTTTTTTAATACTTTTCAGCAAGGATCCATTAAATTGACAGTAAAGACACTTATTTATTACAAAAGAATTTCCACTTCAAATAAATGCTATTCTTTTAAACTTACTATTCAAAGAATCCTGAAATCAATACACCATCAATCCTTCATCCAAAACGTGTTTTTGTCTTACCCTGATTCACTATTTTAAGCCCATTATAAGTGTTTATATTTAAGACCAAGCGTGATGCTTTTCGCACGAAATTGCGTACTTGTGTCAATCGCCCGTGCGTGTCTTGTTAAATCCATAAATAGAGAAAAGTTGCCCCAGGGAGTGGCATTGGTTAGTTGTCACAACGAGAGAGAAAGGTTGACATGGAGCAGCTAAAATCTCAAACCTCCAGGTAATCACCTGTTTACCCTTTCACGCTTAGTGGTCACTACAGTGGACAGCTATTTAAAAAGCATTTTCTTGAATTTGCAAGGGTTTTGATGGCAAAGTTGCACATCAATCTCTTCAGTGGACCCTGGTGCATCATCCTATACATTGCAACCAAGTTGTAAGCCATTGTGTTTTGATTTTTTCCCCCTCCAAACCAAGATGGCCAATGGTCAGTCAGAAATGCCAAGTTGCTCCAGAATATCCACCCATTCCTTCTATCCTAGGAGACTCTTGTAGGTAAAAACAAAACAAAATATTGGAGCATCAAGCAATATCTAATGAGTCATATCACAGTAAAAGTTTTGATTTTAGATTGGGAGAAAATCAGATTTATCATCTGTCCACTATAGTGGACCTCATGGATCAATGGCTATTTCAGCTACAATTCATACTTATACTGTGAATATTGTTTTTGAAAATACTTAAAATGCAGTAACTTTTTTTGACTGTAAATAAATGTATTTGTATTATTAGAATGTAATTTTCATTGACATCTAAAAAAGTAATCTATTTACGTAATGCATTACTTCTTGCATCAAAAAGTTATCTGTTGCTTGTTGCTACGTAATGAATGTTGCTTGTAATGTATTTATTTACTCGTAACATCAGAAAAGTAATTGATTACGTAATGCATGTTACTTGTAATGCATTACTTGTTAGATCAAAAAGTAATTGATTTCGTAATGCACGTTATTGTAATGCGTTTCTTTACTCGTAACATCAAAAAGTAATCCGATTACGTAATGCACATTACTTGTAATTAATTACTTGTTAGATCAAAAAGTAATCTGATTAGGTAATGCATGTTACTTGTAATACATTACTTTACTCGTAACATTAAAACAAATATGATTATGTAATGCATGTTACTTGTAACATTACTTTACTTGTAACATCAAAAAAGTAATCTGAATGCGTTATGCCTGCCCCAACACTGCTCATTTCAGATGAGATTGAAAAAAAAAAACGTATCGCTAGGTCTTCTCAGAAGACGGCTATGCTATAAATGTGTCCATCTCTAACATAATCAGAATTATCAGCTAATAAGGGTAAATTGACATACTCTGGTACACTGGAGGGAGCATCTGAGTGGTTTCCACAGTTGTACCTTGACAGGCTGTAAAAAAATTGATGGAATCACGTCCTCATGTTCTGATATCAAAGATACACGAAGTGCAACTTGTATGAAGGTCAATTGCCTTTGCAATATTTTGGATCTATATATTTCTTTAATATATTTTATAGTTTTCACATGATTTGATATAATTGTATTGATTAGTTTGTTAAATACACATACTTTATCTGTTTGATTATTGTATTATGTTTAATACAGTATCTCTTCAGTTTAAACCATAAATGCATGCTGTCCACTCAAGTGGACATCTGAAAATCTCTTTGAAAAATTTGTTAAAAAAAAAAATCAAATCAAATCTTGTTTTTCATGCCTTAACTCTCTGGGGTCGGCGGTCTCGCCGGCGATACCAGCTCACTTTTTTCCTTATCAGTGCAAAAGAGACTCAAATTACTCTGTTAATTTTGATCTTACATATAAGTGTTGTACATCATTCGATCCTGTTAAGTTTGTATTTTTTTTGTGGAACCTCATAATAAAAACAAAGTGTTGTGCTTTTCGCCTAATAAAGAAAAATAAACATGATGCGCGTTCTGCGTTCTCTCTGTCAGTGAAGTCCATTCTGAAACGCGTCCGAAAAATCATCTGTAACTCTGCAAATACTCAGTCAAACAGGTATACAGGCACACAGGCATGAAGCCTGAATTATCTTCTTTTAAATGAAGTAATTTATATAAAAAATTTTTTTTCTCATTTTATGTAATCCGTACGAAAAGAGAGAGATGATAGTCGTTCTCGTCTCAGCTCATTAAAGTTAATTTGACCACGCCCACGGAGCGCGCGCTCTATTCAAACACAAATGCTCTGAGGCGATCCACGCCCACACATCAGCTGGATAACCCACCGAAAGAGACTCATATTTACGACGCTGTGAGGAATAATACTATCTTAATAATAATCCTGGAAAAAATTACCTCAGAAGTAGGCTACAGGTAGTTTCATTTGGAGGAGCAACGGATCCAGCCGAGGAAATAGGTACATTCTTTATTTTCAAGTGCTTTGTGCTAATCGCGATATGGAATAGTGTCTGTAAACAAAAAGACTGTTTGAATCGCGTTTTTGTGTGTGAATGAATGAACAGCTTTTACCTAACTATATTCCAATACTGAGATGAGTAAAAATCGACTGAAATATGTTGAAATAAAATATTTTTGTATAAGCAACGTATTAAACTGCAAATTAACATTTATATGTCCTAATCATAAAAACGATATGTTACATATGAAAGACAAGATGTCGTTTTTACTGTAAAATACTGCCACATCAAATAAGCTTGTTTGCTAAGATGTTATTATAGTATTTGTTCGATTGTAAGCTATATTCAAACTAATTAATCCGCAAATGTGAAATATGTATGATAAAATGTATACTTTAGTATATAATACAAAGAAAGATTACATTTGAAATATAGTTAAAATTTTAATTGTTGTTGTAATTGTAACCTTTTTATTAAAATAGCAAAAATATATGTAGGCTACATATAAATAAATCTTAGGTAAATCTTAAAAGCTCAATATAAGCCTCCTCTTTAAATTATTTGTATTGTGTTTTATTAGTGACACATTTGGGATACATTCCCAAACTTTCTGTAAAAACAGTATGATAATTAACTGCACAATTACTATAAATTTTTACATTTGATATTATACAATTTGCAAGCACAATTTGAAAAATAAATAAATAATTGGAACTGTGAACCAATTTTGTATTATATAGGCATATATATATATATATATATATATATATATATTGGCATTGCATTCTTGTGGCTCAGTGACACACCTGAATGAAAGGGTCATTAGTATGCAGCCTCATTATGCGCTCATTATGCGGGCCCATTGTCTTCTCAGGTGTGAATCACAGCAGGTCACACCCCTGCGCATATTGCCTTTCCAAACAAAAAGTGTCATTTTAAAATTTAAACCAATCTATTGTTTTATGTGAATGACAAGGCAGGATGATTTTCAGATCATTTTGAAGAAAAAATTCTAGGCGACAACATCCATTAGTCAAAAGTCTTGTGGACAGATATTTAGTATGTGTTTTGTGGCCTTATTTCAGAAACTTTAAGTTTTAGTTTTTTCAATAACCACGCATAAACAATATTCTCTCAAAAATACAAAAATGTACATACATGTTGATAACACATTATGGTAGCCCTGTGTGTGCTAAATAGAGTGTAATTACACCTTTGCCAGTAATATGTTTACAAGCAACTGAAAAAAGCACAAATGTCAGAGTATGTCAAAACATCTCAAGGACCCCAAAAACACCTTGGACCCCAGAGGGTTAAGAGCAATAAAAACACATAGGAAAAAAATCCTGACTGAGGTTATCATAATTCAAGCATGAAAGGGTTAAAAAAAAACTGATAAAGGAGCTTCTGCCTTCAAAAAGAGAATGTGACAGAGAAGGCTTTTTGGAGAAGGCGAGAGCTGAGGGATTTGAAATGTTGTAAAAGCGATGTGGAGATGGTGAGGTCAAAGGTGAGTAAGGTATTTTATTGAACAGATAAATTACCATATGTAGCTCTCTAACAGAGTTCATTGTAAAGCATTATCTATTGCGAAGGGTCATTTCATTATGTTTGTTGTAGCGCTGTGCTGGAATTTAAGGAAGTGCCGTATCTATTAATGGGTATAGCTACAGTAACATCTTCAGCTAGTCAGCTTGAGATCCTTTCTATCTAAACTGGTTATTAACCCTAGTAGTGAAGGTTTTCTGAGCAGTAGGATAACCATATTCACCCACACAATCACGTAAAACTGAAGCAAAACAAAACAATATTCTCCTGCAAAAAATGCTTTGTTGAACCGCTAGAGGGCCACAAGTTCCATAGTATATCTTTAAGCAGCAAGACAGTTTTTCAACATTAAATGTTTCTTGAGCAGCAGTTCAGCATATTAGAATAATTTCTGAATGATCATGTGACAAGACTGGAATAATGGCTACTGAAAATTCAGCTTTGCCTTCACAGGAATAAATTACTTTACAATATATCAAAATAGAGTTATTTTAAATTGCAATAATTTTCCACAATATTACCGTTTTACCATATTTTTGATCAAATAAATGCAACCTTGGTGAGCCAAAAAAACTTTAACAAATATTATTAAAATACCTTTCAAAAGTTTGGGGTCGGTAAGTTTGTGTATATTAATGCTATAAATGCTTTAAAAACAGGTGTTCATTGTTAGTTCATGATGATACCAAATGCATTAACTAATATTCTGATATATGTAGATTCCCTTGACAAGTGTAAACACTAATGGCACCATAAAAATTTAGTGAAAGCATAATGACCAGTCTGATACAACAACACTGGCTCAACCAATGGCATGAGTTTGAGGTGGGGCTAACCAATGACAGATGCAAGAAATCTTCAGACAACCGGTTTAAAAACAATATTTCTGCTAGTCACCAAACAGAACCAACACACTTGAGCTTTAAGGGAATAAGCTTGAACACTAGGGGGTAACAAAATATGTAATGTTCATTTGACTGAATATATGTGCAAGGCAAAGAGCATGAATCAGGTTTAACATATCAAAACTCAAAATAGTGCACTGAAAAAAAAAAAGTACATGGAATACAAAATCTGCTTATATTCATTAAACCATTTAAGAAACAGAGTACAATGTTGGTAGTTTAAAGGTTTTGAAGGTCAGGACGATTTTAATTCAATTCTCTTATTCTCACCAAAGCTACATTTATTTGACCAAAAACAGAGATATTATTACAATTTAAAATACATATTTTGTATTATAATATATTTTAAATAGTAATTTATCCCTGTGATGGCAAAGCTGAATTTTCAGCATCATTACTCCAGTCTTCAGTGTCACATGATCCTCCAGAAACCATTCTAACATACCGATTTGATGCTCAAGAAAAATATCTGATTATCATCAAAACAGTTGTGCTGCTTAATATTTTTGTGGAAACCATAATACATTTTCTTTCAGGACTCTTTATGATACAAAGTAAAAAAAAAAAAAAAGCATTGATTTTGTAACATGTCCTTACTGAAAATTGTTATCAATGTAATGCTTCATTGCTGAATTCTTTTGAAAAAATATATATTGCTGACTTTTGAATGGTAGTCTATCTGAAACTTTCAACGAGCCTCTAATCTCTTCTAGCCATACACTGTTTTGTGAATTATTCCTTGTTTGTTCAGGATATGAACTAGCACTGGAAACTAGGCTGTGAGATTGCAAAGCAAAGACAGAAAAAGAAAAAGCTGTGCATTATAAGTAATTCCCATAAGGAAAGAACATCCAATCCATAAAGCTCATAGACAGACAATGTTACTGTTCGTTTTCTAGTCTCCGTGTTCTTAGAACTCATTGGCCCTGCAGTACTACATGGAAAGAGAGTGCTGGATGGTATGAGCAAAGCCTCAGCGGGCGACAGGATGTACTAGCCCTCTGTCAAAGCAACTCACATCAAAGATGCGTTCAAAGCACATCAAAGCTTTATGTTTGGTGCCAGAAAGTGAATAAAATAGTATGGAATGGACACCAGCAGTTTTCCTGATCATATCGTCAGTTTGAAGGTTAGTCAAATCAATATCGGTAGTGAAATAAATGTGTTTGCATGAATAAACACACACCTTTAGGCATGTTTTTTTTCTCAACCTCTCCAGCAGTTAGTAGCATCCTCTCCCTCTCAGAGTCATCAGCTTTCAGCTGTATCTGGATTTCTTCCAACCTCTTTACTAAATCGGGGAATGAGGGCCTGAGCTTTGGATCCATCTGGGATATATGTGGAGGCAACAAGAACATAAAAAAGCATAAGCATCTAAATCTGCAAGAGCTCCATGTTTTCACTTCTAGAATGTTGCACATCACAGATATTACAGTGGGACAGTTTCATGTTGTAGTTGCATGTCTGTTGATACATTTATATGAAATATTGGTAACACTTTACAATAAGGTTCATTAGTTAACTACATCAGTTAAAATTAACAAAGATTAACAAATGCTGAAGTAGTATTGTTCATTCTTAGTTAATGTTAATTTCAACATTTACTAATACTTTAACTAATGTTAACAAGATTTTAATAATGCACTGTGAACTAACATGAACAAACAATGAACAGCTGGATTTGTATTAACTAACGTTAAACAAAAACAGTAACAAATGTATTGCTCATGGTTAGTTCGTGTTAGTTAATACATTAACTAATGTTTAATAAATTAACCTTATTGTAAAGTGTTACCGAAATATTATTACATTACGTACACGACCATTCTAAAGTTTTGGGTTGATAAAATGCTTTAATGTTTCAAACTAATTTTTTACTGACCCCAAACTTTTGAACAGTAGTTTATATGATAAAACTATTGGAAAAGAAGAAATAAAAATACAGTATGTGGTAAGAATATAGATCAATTATTTGGTGCAACTACCAATACATTAATGATTCTTTTAAAGAGAAACTCTCACATTGCAACAGTTGAAGGCGAGCTGAAGGAAGTCAGGGGGACAATCTCCAACCATGTGCTGGAAGGCGTGGTAATCCAGGCCAAAGTTCTGCAAGGGGCACATGAGCGGGTAAAGGTCATACTTAGGACAAAGAGGTTTTAATGACTAGCATAAACACGTCATTTAGAAACAAATTGTATCTCCAAAACATTTATTGTAGAGGTTTATAACAGTGAATTACTGCTGCTGTGGACTCACTTCAGTGCGCGGTAAGTAGTCGGGATCAGCCTGTATCCTTGCAATGATCTCGCACAAAATAATGCCATATGAAAATACATCAGCCTAGAAATGAATACAGAGAAATGAGTATGTGTCCTGATAGATGCTGGCATGAAACAAGCTTTGTATAGTAAATATAGTGCTATACTCAGTATAGTGCTGAGTGCCGACTGCAGCTGAGAATCTAACCTTCTCGTTATACGGCTCGTCTCTTAACACTTCTGGAGCCATCCAAAATGGGGATCCCACCACAGACAGCTTCTCGCCCTCAAAACTGAACACACAGAATAGTGGTCTGGTCAAAACGCTGACATGTTAAAATGCTTTCACACATTATATAAATACAGACACTTAAGCACTTACAATGACTAATGGCACCTTAAAATGTTCAGTTGAGAAAGCAATACTTTGTGGTGGATCGAGAAGGGGTAACTAGTTGATCAACAACATGACTACTCTAAAAGCTTTGACTAGTTTCTAATTTTTCAATTCTATGTTTAAAGATTCAATATTTTAGCGGAAGTGCTTTACATAGAACTTTAGCTGTCAGAACTGTCTTCCATGTTTATTGAGCATCCCCCCCCCCCCAAAAAAAGTGGGCATACTCACTCATGTTATTCCAAACCCATAAGACTTTAGTTCATCTTTCGAAACACAAAGACATATTGCACATAAAACGTATCTTCATTTAAGATATGATTATGTTATAGGAATTAGATGGTGACACATACGAACAAACAACATTGGTTCTTGCTAAAGCGCAAACATGTTTATGCATTTTTGATGTTCTCTATGCATGTCCATTAATTTATGTTTATGTGAATAAAAGCCTGAATTAAATGTGTTCATATAATGTGATCGTGTCTCTTCAGAAGACGTGGATTAAAGAGCTCGATTCATCTGGATTACTTTTACCATGTCTTTATGAATGTTTGGAAGCATCAATATTTTGGTTGAGTAGACTTTCAATGAAGGAACAGAAACCTCTCGGGTTTCATTAAAATATCTTTCTGTTTCGAAGATGAAGGTCTGATGAAATGACATGAGGGTGAAACATTTATAACAGCTTTTTCATTTTTAGGTGAACTAACCCTTTAAGATGGTGCAAATTTAAAAAAATTTAACCCTGAAACTGGTCAAATTATACAGAGCTTCCAGTTTAATCAAATAAAAGAGGGATTCATTGACTAGTTGTTCAGGCAACCAACAGACTATTCGATTTAATATATATATATATACACACTCACCGGCCACTTTATTAGGTACACCTGTCCAACTGCTCGTTAACACTTAATTTCTAAGCAGCCAATCACATGGCGGCAACTCAGTGCATTTAGGCATGTAGACATGGTCAAGACAATCTCCTGCAGTTCAAACCGAGCATCAGTATGGGGAAGAAAGTTGATTTGAGTGACTTTGAACGTGGCATGATTGTTGGTGCCAGAAGGGCTGGTCTGAGTATTTCAGAAACTGCTAATCTACTGGGATTTTCACGCACAACCATCTCTAGGGTTTACAGAGAATGGTCCGAAAAAGAAAAAACATCCAGTGAGCGGCAGTTCTGTGGGCGGAAATGCCTTGTTGATGCCAGAGGTCAGAGGAGAATGACCAGACTGGTTCGAGCTGATAGAAGGGCAACAGTGACTGAAATAACCACTCGTTACAACCGAGGTATGCAGCAAAGCATTTGTGAAGCCACAACACGCACAACCTTGAGGCGGATGGGCTACAACAGCAGAAGACTCCACCGGGTACCACTCATCTCCACTACAAATAGGAAAAAGAGGCTACAATTTGCAAGAGCTCACCAAAATTGAACAGTTGAAGACTGGAAAAATGTTGCCTGGTCTGATGAGTCTCGATTTCTGTTGAGACATTCATATGTTAGAGTCAGAATTTGGCGTAAACAGAATGAGAACATGGAACCATCATGCCTTGTTACCACTGTGCAGGCTGGTGGTGGTGGTGTAATGGTGTGGGGGATGTTTTCCTGGCACACTTTAGGCCCCTTAGTGCCAATTGGGCATCGTTTAAATGCCACGGCCTACCTGAGCATTGTTTCTGACCATGTCCATCCCTTTATGGCCACCATGTACCCATCCTCTGATGGCTACTTCCACCATGTCACAAAGCTCTAATCATTTCAAATTGGTTTCTTGAACATGACAATGAGTTCACTGTACTAAAATGGCCTCCACAGTCACCAGATCTCAACCCAATAGAGCATCTTTGGGATGTGGTGGAACGGGAGATTCGCATCATGGATGTGCAGCCGACAAATCTGCGGCAACTGTGTGATGCCATCATGTCAATATGGACCAAACTCCCTGAGGAATGCTTCCAGCACCTTGTTGAATCTATGCCACGAAGAATTGAGGCAGTTCTGAAGGCAAAAGGGGGTCCAACCCGTTACTAGCATGGGGTACCTAATAAAGTGGCCGGTGAGTGTATATACTAGTGGTGAGGAGGTCATGGGAAAGAAAGGGTCTTGAACTACTTTGGTATTATTAGCGCTCTCTAAAGTTGGCTTTGGACAGTACGTTCCTTCCAAATTAGATCCCCTGTCCGCATTGCTCGCGTCTCACCATTGCTTCTTTTCAGATTGCCATGAGCAAAACAGAAGGATGCCCACTACTGTTTTATATGGGGGGAAAGCCATATTAATCATAGCTGCAGCTGCTGCTATAATTAGCATACAGGCAGCAGAGTGAAATGTGTTAAATGTTTTACTCATTTTGAAGGTCCCCACGTTGCCCGTTACTCACTCATGACTGGGGATTTTCTCAGCAAGGCCAAAGTCTCCGACGATCGCAGTGTGGCCATTCTCGTCAGACTTGATCAGGCAGTTCTGAGAGAACATCAAAAGGAAAGATACAGTAACTAGAAAATCATATTGTTCCTCCCACAGGATACCTTACACTTGAGATTCAGTTAATTAGAATCACTTAAACAGAAAGTAATGATGTAGCGAGCAAGCCACAGGGGTGAATCCCACAGTGTATAATTATGGGAAGTCTCAGAAGATAAGACAACACCTGGAGGTAGAGACAGCATGTCAGTGCATGCCACCAACAAGAGCACAGTGAATAATAAATTAAAAGCACCTGTTTCAGTGTTGACTGATATAGTCTTGTTTATAAAGTAACAGCATTAAACCCACAGGACAAGTGTGCCTTGAGTTCATCCAATAATTGCCTACCTTCATGAGGCCAATAAAATTAAGCAATGTAATTACTATTTACAACATTACACTACAAAAAAAAATCTTATTGACCCCAAATATTTTTGAATGTTAGTTTTATTCAGCAGATATGCATTAAATGATCAAAAGTGACAGCAAAGACACTTATAATTCTATTTCAAATAAATGCTATTCTTTAGAACTTTCTATTCATCAAAGAAGAATAGAAAAAAGCAACCATTGTTTTCAACACTGAAAATAAGAAATGTTTCTTGAGCAGCAAATCAGCACGTTAGAATGATTTCTGAAGGATCAATGACTGCTAAAAATTCAGCTTTGCCATTAAAGGAATAACTCAATGCAGCCTTGGTGAGCATACAAGACTTTATTGACAAAATCTTACTGACCCCAAACTTTTGCATTGTAGTGTATTTATTGTGATGATTACCTTGGAGGTGAGATCTCTGTGAAAAATGCCCTTGGAGTGTAGGTAACTGAGGCCCATGGCGATCTCTAAGGCCAGCTTGACCCGTGTGGCCCAGCTCAGGTACTTATTGCTGTCCAGCAGCTGCTCCAAGTTTCCACCATTAATGTACTGAGAAAAGAGAAGATACCACATGTGACAAACATCACTGTTTCAATCTCTTTGACATCCAAAAATGGCCCATATTGTATTCATGAGGTTACATTAGTTAGAATGATGGGACAAAAAAAATGCAATGCACAAGACTTTGAATCTGATAAAAAAAATGTATCTGACATGTACAACAATAATAGGCAACAATTAAATCAAGCAACTTTAATCTTTGCATAATGGGGATTATAATCATTTTGATGGTCACAGTACCTTGTGTTTACAATACAAAAGTGAATTCTATCAGCTTCCTGTGGGTAAAGGTATTCCATGCCAACTCTCCAGTGGATTGGTTTCAAGTCACAAAAGCGTGCAAATTAGCAGAGCCCAGTAGAAGCCCTTTAAGTGCTTCTGTTTCACATAGTGAATTTGCATGAAAGCACCATCTAATAATTAGGCAATTATTCTGCAAGACGCATTAACTATTCTTTTGCAGCTGTGAATGTTTTGTGTGTGATTAACTTTAAAACAAGTCTTTGAGATATTAGTTAATGTGGCGCACATGCTACTCGCTAGAAGCCTGATGCATTCACCACAGGGCACTGGTCTCAACTGTGTCCTAATTTTGGGCTGCCTGAAATGATCTGTGCTGACAGATAAAGGGCTCCACATTTAGCTAACAAAATTAGCCATGGCTGACTAAACAGAGGAGACCTTAGTATGTGGTCAGTGCGGTGAGATATCAACAGGCAGACAAGATGGCTGAGTCAAAATGACTGAACTTTCTAGTTGTTTCCCATAAAGCTTTGGTGCCATGACCTGGCCAGGTTATCAATAGAGCTACACCTTGGCCCTTGAATAAAATGACCAAATAGGTTATGCTCTTGTAGTTTGAGGACTCATTCAAAGGCAAAAGTAAAATCTTGAGGTACAAGTCACTCTCTAGTCACGCTCTTAAAATTTGCTGTATACAGCATAACCTTGAGATCAAGGTTTACAAAAAACACCAGCAAAACATCTGATTATCTGAATTCCCTGGAATTTCAAATTGACAAAATGAGCACTTAGCCCTGTCCCAAATGGCACACTCAGCCCACAGTCCTCAGATGAGTGAGAACACTTTTGTACATGGAAGGTTGGCAACAAAACATATAAAGGGCATATCAAGCACAATTCGCAGGCAGTGGTAATTTATTCTGCAAGCTAAAGTGTCTGATAATAGGTTACTGAGACAAAGCAAATAGTATTTAGCTGGTCGTGATCTCAACAAGATGCCACTCATGAGACGATCTGGTCTTTGTAAAGCATCACAGCTTTTATTAAGTTACTATGACTGGATTTTTTTATCTCATGTGAGTACATGATTTTAAAGTCCCCCTGTGGTGAAAATCAAGCTTTTAAATGTTGTTTATATGTCTATCTATGTGGTGTAAACCCTGTACAAATTCATGTCAACACCATTGCAGAGTATTTTTTCCTTAAAACTGCGATTTTGAGACGGTCTTTGGTTTGCTGTAGTTTGAAATCGCTGGTGTTTCTGACGTCACAAATTACCTTGTAACCAATCACGTCAATGTGTGATCGTCAACAAGTGGATCTCTGAGCTGGTGTGAGTGACTGGAGGCGGGGATAATTTCCATATTAATAGAACCTTGTATATTTAATGAGGCAAGCGTGTAGGGTTACATTCAAGCTATTTTAACCCTCTGGGGTCGGCAAACGCGCCAGCGCGTTTTGCTGGATTTTCTTCACATAGTAGCACAATAGACTTAAATTACTCCGTCATTTATGGTCATACAGAAAATAAATATGAAAAAAGAATCTGACGCCCGTTTCACACATACTCCGTTTGCAGTGCGTATACGGTGCGTATAATATACGGTACAGGAGCAGCACGCGCTATAGTGCTTTCACATATGCTGCGTTTGCAGTGTGTAACTGATCCGCGGCTGTACCACAAACACATACTCACAATTTTTATTTCAAATCCAGAAGTTATGCAGCAACTTTTATTTAAAAAAAAGTTGTCAGCATTGCAATTCTCTTTGTACACATATACAAACTTGAATGGACGTATGCACGTTTAAACACAATTTAAACAACGTAGGCCTATAATTCCATGCATTACTTCTATATATTAAGTTGCTCAAGCAAGAGGTCAAATATTTAACCATGTACTTATATTAAAATCGCAAACATTTTAAATTAAAACTTAAAATTGACAAAAACAGCCGACTCTCATGCCTTTTCTTTTGCATTTAAATTTTAATACAATAAATCTTGCATGTCACAAAGAACTTGTTTTTCCACCTCCACGAATGAGACGAGTGTTGTTCATTATGTCCTTGTTAAGGTAAATTGTAGTTTTCCTTGCTTAAAACCCCGGTCTTAAAGTAAAAAGATCAAAAGTAGTATTTAATTCAATACATTTATTTAGTTTAAATAAATGTAGTTTAGTCCTCAGTTGTAAGTCGCTTTGGATAAAAGCGTCTGCTAAATGACTAAATGTAAATGTATGGTGAGATTACTACATTTTATTGAATTAAATGCATTTATGGTGAAACTACTACATTTTCATGTCAATCTGTGTTCATTTTGACCACGAACCGTGCGCTGTCACTTTAATTCAGCGTTTGCAGCACAGCAAAAATAGACTCGGTGCGTAAACGATCTCTGCACTGCTGTATACGCACCGCACCTGGAACAGATCGCCTGACCGCACCTACGTGCAGTGTGAAAGCTCTAACCTGTTAACATGGGAACGGAAAAAAATACGCACCGCATACGCACTGCAAACGGAGTATGTGTGAAACGGGCGTAAGAGATGTCTACTTTTGTATGTGTCCACTTACAACCAAAACATTGTGCTTTTGTAAAATAAAGAAAATAAACAGGGTGTGCTTTCTGCCTCTTTGTCTCAGTGAACTTTTTTTTCATGAGCAGGTCTATAAACAAACAAAACTCAGCGAACACTTGTCACACATTTATGAGCAATATATCTTTATAAACATTTAAGTGTGTACTTTTTTAAATGCTCTGATTCAAAACGAAAACAAATATTCTCTGTTTAAGTAATTTGTATAAAACCATCAAGATGTCCAGTTTCTCAAACTCTTGCTCATTAGTTTTAATGTGACCACACCCACGAGCGCAAAAGAGATTGACATGCAAATCGTCCACATGAAAGAACGCGAATGCGCTCATTACCTCAAAAATAAAGCACCAAACTTCATCAGTTCTCTGCTTTTCGTCGAGTTTGGAAGACACGCAGTGAGTTTACATTGGATTTAACTCAGAAGAAGAAGAATGCGATTTGAAGACAAGAAAGATTTTAAGGTAAGACATATATTCTGAATTATATTAGTTAGTGTTATTGTTGCATAAACTTCACATTGCAGTTGAACTGTTGCTAGACTAAAATGTATGACATCGATGGAAGCATGTTGAAATATGAACTATAGACAGGCAGACAATCTCCTGAACTCCAAACTGAATGTCAGAATGGGAAAGAAAGTTGATTTTGAGCGTGGCATGGTTGTTGGTGCCAGACGGGCCGGTCTGAGTATTTCACAATCTGCTCAGTTACTGGGATTTTCACGCACAACCATTTCTAGGGTTTACAAAGAATGGTGTGAAAAGGGAAAAACATCCAGTATGCGGCAGTCCTGTGGGCGAAAATGCCTTGTTGATGCTAGAGGTCAGAGGAGAATGGGCCGACTGATTCAAGCTGATAGAAGAGCAACTTTGACTGAAATAACCACTCGTTACAACCGAGGTATGTAGCAAAGCATTTGTGAAGCCACAACACGCACAACCTTGAGGCGGATGGGCTACAACAGCAGAAGACCCCACCGGGTACCACTCATCTCCACTACAAATAGGAAAAAGAGGCTACAATATGCAAGAGCTCACCAAAATTGGACAGTTGAAGACTGGGAAAATGTTGCCTGGTCTGATGAGTCTCGATTTCTGTTGAGACATTCAGATGGTAGAGTCAGAATTTGGCGTAAACAGAATGAGAACATGGATCCATCATGCCTTGTTACCACTGTGCAGGCTGGTGGTGGTGGTGTAATGGTGTGGGGGATATTTTCTTGGCACACTTTAGGCCCCTTAGTGTCAATTGGGCATCGTTTAAATGCAGGATAATGCACCATGTCACAAAGCTCGAATCATTTCAAATTGGCTTCTTGAACATGACAATGAGTTCACTGTACTAAAATGGCCCCCACAGTCACCAGATCTCAACCCAATAGAGCATCTTTGGGATGTGGTGGAACGGGAGCTTCGTGCCCTGGATGTGCATCCCACAAATCTCCATCAACTGCAAGATGCTATCCTATCAATATGGGACAACATTTCTAAAGAATGCTTTCAGCACCTTGTTGAATCAATGCCACGTAGAATTAAGGCAGTTCTGAAGGCGAAAGGGGGTCAATCACAGTATTAGTATGGTGTTCCTAATAATCCTTTAGGGGAGTGTATATATAAATATATATATATATATATTAGTGCTGGGCAAGTTAACGCGTTATTATCGCGTTAACGCATTTATTAATTAATGCCGACAATTTTTTTATCGCGCGTTAACGCAGTTTTTTTAATTATTATTATTTTGAAAGTCCGTTGCTCACTGGCTCTGAATACACATAGGCCTACAGTCAAACCATGATCACAGGAGGGGTGGGATGTTGGTCAGCCAGCAAATAACCCACCCAAACAAGCAGTGGAGAGGCTTTGGCAGGTTCTCTCAGGTGAACAGAAAGGGAGACAGCGCTCCGCGAGTGAATGACAGGCGCTCTATGGATAGTAACCATGGCACCGGCTTCTGTGCGCTACGCAGCTGTAGCCTAGTCTTTTTAACTTAAATTAAAATTATACATAACTTTACCTGATAGGCCTGCGTTTAGTTTAGCGGGGATGCTCTGCATGTGAATTCCCTCCTGTTGATGTCCTGATAACTATTTAGATTCTGGAAACTCACAAACAGCGAGCCGAGGATCAGTCTCTCTTCCAATGATTTGTGCTGCGCGTCGTGTACAAAAAAGTTAGACAATTCAACTTCGGCAACGCGCGGGCGCGTGCGTGAGGCGAGCATGACCGCAACAGTTTCACAGGAACGCACCCGCTTGTCGCTGCACCTGTGCTCGACCACTTCACCTCACTCTAGGCTGATTTATACTTCTGCGTCGGACCTAAGCCGGAGCCTCTACGCTATAGACTACGCGTTGGTTTTCATTTATAAATCTGCGTCGTTGTCCGCGTTGACGCGCAATTACACATGCAGAGGGAGAGTGTGAAACCCGGGGAGCGGTTCTAGCAATCACAGCCCTTGCAGTACGCGTAGAATTGACGTTACATTTTTGGAGAGATGCACGTCAGGGTACGCGTGCTACACAGCTACGGCGTGAGTTCGAGCAGAAGTATAAATTGGGCTTTACCTCTGTTTAATGTAATCTTACGTGGGAAACCATGGCATGCCATGACCAAACCTAAGCTGCTATCAGAGAAGTAACGTTGGTCGACTTATATCTGTAGTAGTGATCATGACCCTTTGACTAGACTGTTTCTGCTGCTCCCTGATACAAGATACCTGTTCAGAAAAAAAAGAAAACTGGACTCTTTTTAACAAGCTAGATAAAAGGTAATGCCCTGGCAGTGGCAAATAGCTTTGTTTAAATATTTGATTTGATTACGTTAATGTTTAAGTTGAGATTTACAAGAAATATTTTATTGATACTGTGTAAAGGGAATACTGCTGGTATAAAAGCACCTTATTTGTTTAAAGTTTTTGAAAACCACATGTTATTGCACTTTTGTAGCAGTACATTTAAATCAAAAGTGCACAATACACTACTTTAGAATTCATTATTCAATATTGCGCGTAACAATGCGATTAATCGCAAGAAATCATGCGATTAATCGCGATTAAATTTTTTAATCGTTGCCCAGCACTAATATATATATATTATATATATATAATATACACTGCTCAAAAAAATAAAGGGAACACTTAAACAAAATGTAACTCCAAGTCAATCACACTTCTGTGAAATCAAACTGTCCACTAAGGAAGCAACACTGATTGACAATCAATTTCACATGCTGTTGTGCAAATGGAATAGACAACAGGTCGAAATTATAGGCAATTAGCAAGACATCCCCAATAAAGGAGTGGTTCTACAGGTGGTGACCACAGACCACTTCTCAGTTCCTATGCTTTCTGGCTGATGTTTTGGTCACTTTTGTATGCTGGCGGTGCTTTCACTCTAGTAGTAGCATGAGACGGAGTCTACAACCCACACAAGTGGCTCAGGTAGTGCAGCTCATCCAGGATGGCACATCAATGCGAGCTGTGGCAAGAAGGTTTGCTGTGTCTGTCAGCGTAGTGTGCAGAGCATGGAGGCGCTACCAGGAGACAGGCCAGTACATCAGGAGATATGGAGGAGGCCATAGGAGGGTAATAACCCAGCAGCAGGACCGCTACCTCAGCCTTTGTGCAAGGCAGGAGGAGCACTGCCAGAGCCCTGCAAAATGACCTCCAGCAGGCCACAAATGTGCATGTGTCTGCTCAAACGGTCAGAAACAGACTCCATGAGGGTGGTATGAAGGCCCGACGTCCACAGGTGGGGGTTGTGCTTACAGCCCAACACCATGCAGGACGTTTGGCATTTGCCAGAGAACACCAAGATTGGCAAATTAGCCACTGGCGCCCTGTGCTCTTCACAGATGAAAGCAGGTTCACTCTAAGCATGTGACAGACGTGTCAGAGTCTTGAGACGCCGTGGAGAACGTTCTGCTGCCTGCTTTCATCAGTGAAGAGCACTGCTGCTTTTCAGCAATTTGCCAATCTTGGTGTTCTCTGGCAAATGCCAAACGTCCTGCATGGTGTTGGGCTGTAAGCACAACCCCCACCTGTGGACGTCGGGCCTTCATACCACCCTCATGGAGTCTGTTTCTGACTGTTTGAGCAGACACATGCACATTTGTGGCCTGCTGGAGGTCATTTTGCAGTGCTCCTCCTTGCACAAAGGCTGAGGTAGCGGTCCTGCTGCTGGGTTGTTGCCCTCCTACGGCCTCCTCCATATCTCCTGATGTACTGGCCTGTCTCCTGGTAGCGCCTCCATGCTCTGCACACTACGCTGACAGACACAGCAAACCTTCTTGCCACAGCTCGCATTGATGTGCCATCCTGGATGATCTGCACTACCTGAGCCACTTGTGTGGGTTGTAGACTCCGTCTCATGCTACTACTAGAGTGAAAGCACCGCTGCATACAAAACAAGTGACCAAAACATCAGCCAGAAAGCATAGGAACTGAGAAGTGGTCTGTGGTCACCACCTGTAGAACCACTCCTTTATTGGGGGTGTCTTGCTAATTGCCTATAATTTCGACCTGTTGTCTATTCCATTTGCACAACAGCATGTGAAATTGATTGTCAATCAGTGTTGCTTCCTTAGTGGACAGTTTGATTTCACAGAAGTGTGATTGACTTGGAGTTACATTGTGTTGTTTAGGGTTCCCTTTATTTTTTTGAGCAGTGTATATATATATATATATATATATAAATATATATGGCAATTTGGCAATTTTAACCAGAAAAATCTAAAATGTATTCCCAAAATTGTGCAGCCCCATAGTTTCTCTTGATATCAGCATGTTCACAGTTGTTTCGTTTTTTTTTTTTTTTTCAGGAACCAGATGCCACTGAGGAGTCCTGCTGACTTAAACATTCACATGAGACTCTGTACATGAACATGGTAAAATGAAAAATGAAATACCATGGAAATGACAGGTATGTACTATGTTTCAGGTATTTCATATTCTAGCCTAAGTGATACAATTTTCAAAAGTCTTGTTTTTTCACAAACCACGCATAAACATCATTATCTCAAAACTACAAACTTTTACATACATGCTGCTTACATATTTTTGTAGCAGAGTTTGTGCTGAAAACAGTGTAATCAGACTTTAGCCATGAAAATGTCACAAGTAACAGAAATAAGCACAAATGTCAGAGCATGTCAGAACACCTCAGACCCCAGAGGGTTAAAAAAAAAAACCATTTAAATATGTAATTTTGTTTTAAGGGATAAAAGTATTGACTGCAGGGGGACTTCAATTTTTTTTAAAACACTAATTATAAAAAATATATATATATGAATACTTATATTCAGCAAATAAATTAAATTGGTCAAATGACAGTAAAGCTTTTAGAAACAAATGCTGTTCTTTCCAACTTTCTATTCATCAAAAAAACTTGAAAAAAAATGTATCCACATTGATAACAAGAAATGTTTCTTGAGCACCAAATCAACATAGAATGATTTCCGACGAATTACCTTTTGAAATATTAAAACATTTGAATTTGTAATAATATTGCATAATATTGTTGCATTTGCCATCAAATAAATGCAGTTGTGGTGAGCATAAGGAAAATGCATAAATAATGGAACAGTGATATTAGGAGGGAAGGTGTTAATTTGTGTTGTTCCTAAAACAACTGACATACAGTCTTGGATATCCTGGGCTAAATATACAGGCCCACTCTTTAGCTATTTGGGCATGTCTATTTTCACTCCGTTTACTTCAATCAGCAGACGGGTAGCCAAACCACAGCCAACCAGTAAACTATTCATGGGTTCAAACATGTGCAGAACTTGTACTACTTACTGGGAACCCACTGAATAACATACAAATAGAAAATCTTTTTTTGGGGGCTTAAGAGAAGCTACACTAAGTGTTTGCATGTATGAAGACCTGCACATTTGTACATGCTAAACAGTTAGCTAAGCCAAATCACACCATGCGGCTAGCTGTCCCAATCTAATCCCATTTCTCCCTCTTCTTACAGACCTGACCTCATGCCCAACATCTATCCTGAACCCAGGTCAGGAAATCTTTCCTCTGAAAGTGCCCTACTTGTGCTATTTGTTGGCTTCATCTCTCAGAGGGTTAAAACTAATCCTACATCGCACCATTTGATCAGTGTTGACTATCCGACGTACTGCCAGACAGATTAAACTGAACAAAAAGAAACAGTCCAGTTTAGATCTAAAGCTGAGGTACTCCAGGTGATTAGGTGATTGATGTGTATGCCTAAATAGAGCAAATCCTCTTGGTGAAACCGTAACCTTGAGTGGGTTGGGTGGTGATGCAGGCTACAACAGAGGATGAAAAACTTCCTGCAGGGCTGATTTCAGAACTGTTGAGTGATGAGAGAGCTCATTTAATACACTGTCAAAGGGAGGGGGGGAGGGGGGTTTGGGGCTTTGGGGGCATGCCAATTGCTCTTAATGGCATGAGCAACATTAGGCCCCAGTGGCTTTGAAAAATAGCATAATCCTTCATCAGCAGGCCAGTGATTACCACTGCAATAATACCCTTTTCTGTCAACATGCATCAAAAAAGCAGAGCAAAGGTCACAGGGCTGCGGCAAGAACAAGGGACCTGCAATAGTTTAATCTATAATGGAAATACTAACGTATCATCATGTCACATATATCTAGAACAGGTGTCACGGACACACTAGTAAATAGTGTTTATATTTTTTTTTTGTATGAACTACAGTATAAAACTATCTTTGTGCAGCTGCAAAGATTTTACTCATCTTGACTATTATTCAGTTTTCCTTAAGGTGCAAATCGGTGAGTTGATAGCCAATTGATTCAGAGACTTTTTAAAATGCATTTACATTATTCTTAAAATACTTCCTCTAATGCAGTGGCTCTTAACCATGGGTTAAAAAATGTTTTTCTTATGAAGAACCAGGTTTTCCACTGTCTAGAAAACTTGGATGTACAAGTTAGCCTAGTTTCAAAAGTTTGATTTCTTACACTTTTTATTAATAAACAATTTTCACACCATTATTAATTAATCATTAAAATCTTATTTAAATCAATAAAATAACTGAATGCAGACATTTTTATATTGAATATATATTTTCCAAACTATGCCAAGCTCTGAAATAATTCATCAGGTAAAAAAATCAGTAAAAAAACCCAAAAAAGCGTAACCCTTCAGTGTTCCAGACTGCGACCAAAATGGCATATGCGACCATTTTTTGAGAATGTGCGAGTTAAAATTTTATGTGGTCGCATTTGTGCGAGCGCATGGTCATGTACTCAGTTAAATTCACTTATGCGCAACAGAGCGCCGTTGTATCAGCAGCTGCTGCAGTCCGTATGTTCAAAATGAACGAGTACATCATGAATCCATTTTCCAAACCGTGTTTTTGACTTATCCTGAATCACTACGGTACGCCTATATAAGTGTTTATATTCTGACTATTTTATCCCGGGGTCGGCTCGGCTGAGGAGTTGCCCAGTGCCTGCGTGACTCGCCTGCATTTAATTAAATACTACTATTTTTCACAGTCATCTTTTTAATAGTTTTTCTGAGAATATTTTGATTTGATAGTTAAAAGATTAAAACATTTTGCTAACATGAGGTCTTGTGTCACTGACTGTCAGTCTTTTTACATCAGTGCAAAACTTAGGTATGCAGATTAAAACCACAATTCATCCGCATGCATTAATTAATCCCATGGCATGTAATAAAAAAAAAGAAAAAAAGGTGCGACCAAATCATGTGCAACCAGTGGAAAAGTTAGTCTGGAGCCCTGCCCTTATCCAGTACATCACAATGACTGGAAAAGTCATGGGGTCTTTGAATATTGTTGTGGACAATGGGGGGCCATGGAGTAAAAAAGGTTAAGAACCACTGCTCTATCTTTAAAAAAAAAAAAAGACTTCAGACTGTTTATTGCACCAAAGGTTACTTGCAAGAAAAAAAGCATTGCCTACATAACCTGAATATAGCATTGCCTACATAACCTGAATATATAGGCAACTTCAAATACAATGCGTGTAATACAAGCAGTGCATTTGTGGATGCATACAAGAGAGATAGGTCACACATAATGAGTTTTTCCATTCAACTGCGCTCCGTTTCCATTATTTTAACGTGTAAACGCACTAGATGGACGTGTTGGACCGTTGTGCTTGTGTCTTACATCTTCTGCAAGCGTCTCGCGCATGACACAGCATTATAAAAACGCGTCGCTCAAGTTAAAATAAGTTCAACTTTTAAAAGACTCAAGACTCAAGCGTCCCCCCACCCAAAAAAACACGTTCTGTGTGAACCGGCCCATATGTTGTCTTTCGATAGTACATTTTGCTCAATGCCTGCAATTTATTCTTTGTTTTTATAAAAACAAAGCTTTCATTTAACCTTCATAAAGGCCATTGCTTTGCAAAAAACTCCACTCACTCACCCACCAACTAAATCAACTGGCTCAAGTTGGAGGATAATGATTTATGCACATTGATTACACAGGAAAGAAGGGTACATTTTTGAACAATGTTAATCTTCAGCATATGACTATATTGCACTGCAACATTCATACAGGCATAAAACACTGTTTGAGATGGAAAAAATACATCATGCCTTAAGGGACTGCCAGTAGGCTCTCTAATAGAATACTTCCCCTCGGGCCACTGCGAACAAAGAGTAAACTGTTAAATGTCACAGTGAGTCATTTGATTCACAGGGGGAAATGCCACAGATTTAGGAATCAAGGTACACTGCAAACACTCTTAAGCCCGGTGCACACTGTGATTTTGGCCACGATTTTTCCGTCTGAGACAAATTTTGCAAATCCTAAAAGATTCCTCTGATCCTTGGCTAAAATATGAAGTCATTGATTGTTAATTTAACATGTTCACCGAAAGCCGATAATGACCGGTGCGATCAAATTTTACCTCAAATTCTACGACGACTGTCAAATTGTCTTCGTTTTTTAAGACAAGCCATGACCAAAATTAATGTTAGAGATTTCTTTGTAGCCTCCATTTCAATCCCGCGTAATGCAGCTCACTGTCACCGAAAGTGTCATTGATTGATGTAAAACTCCGGACAAGTTCTTGCGTGCGTCCGTTTTGAACCTGTCTTGACTTTCGTACAGTCTGACATTAAAGGGGTCATATGATGGTTCTAAAAAGAACATTATTTTGTGTATTTGGTTTATTGCAATGTCTTTACGTGGTTTTAGGTTAAAAAAAAGTCATTTTACACATACCGTACAATCAGGCCCGGATTAAGAGGACTTTGGGCCCTGGGGCTAAAGCAACACCAAGGGCCCCCTTTCATCTGATTGCCACACCACAGTCTTCTACCGCAATAAATATTTTTTTTATTGTTATTAAAGCTGCAGTCCGTAGCTTTTCCTCTTTGTCACCATCTCTGTTCGAAAACTGCAATTGCAGTTATTTGCGGAATTATCAACTTTACGTGGGTTGTACATCGGCATGAAACAGCGCGGATGAATCCAATGTTTGAGGAGAGTGTGCGGCTGTCAATCACCGTGCCGGTGTGGATACTGGCATTCAGAATCACACATTATACTTTTTGGAAGTCTGACCAATATTAGAATTTTCAACGGAAAATAACGTCTGAACAAGTAACATCCACTTTTGTTCTGATCAACTAAGGGGGAAAAAAGCATTACAGTAAATTGTATTTTGTATAAACATAACAATCATAGTGCTATGAAATAAACGGTGTATGAACGGAATCCCTGTTATGCATAAACGTGTTATAATATAACATAATATAAACATCTTGCAACAGGAAAATTTTCATTTTTTTCTTTATTATTTATTATTATTTTTGCACACTAAATAGTCCAGGCTATTTAACATATTAACCCTCTACTGCACAGATTTTGATGGAATATCATGATCAAAATTACTCCACATAATTTCTTGGTTCATTTTGGGAACATCCGTAAAACATACGGATTATTCAGTAACGAATCACCACTATCAGTTTCAGAGATTGTTTCTGCTGTGGTTTCATTTTGGAATTTTCATCGGCGAAATGACGATAAACCAAAACGTAAATCTTCCATTACAGATTTGCGCAAAACTTTTGCAATTTTTTCTAAATTTCTAATCTAAATCTTTTTTTCCCTCTCGCGATAAGTCATTTAAACATCATTGCAACGGGTGGGTAGGTTTATAGCCTATATCACAGCCACCACCACACTAGACATTATTATTATTAATGGAAGAAGATGTGGTGTGTTATCCAAGCATTAAATGGCAGGAAAAGACCCTTATACTGCGAACGGCACATAGGCTATAGCCTAAGGAGTTTCTGGGTGTTTCTCCCTCATTTCTGCTCCGAGGTCTTGATTGTGGCATTTCTTTGAGTTTTAGAATCCAGTATTCCTGTAATTATTGTTTCTTTTATGAATTTAATAAAGAACACTGTCTCGTATTATATCCAAACGGTCAGTGTATATTTGTGCCCATTCGTTTTTCCTTATTTAACCCGTAATTGCAAAACGAAAAATGAACGGTTGTTGTTTTTTTAAAACGCTTTTAAAAGTTGAACACCACATTTTTTTAATTCGAACTGTACACAAATGCTGCACAAAAAAATAAATATAGACTAAATTTCAGATTTTTGTTTATGACTTTTTGCCCCTTTATTAAACATTTAAAATATAAACAAATTAATATGAAAAAAAAAAAAAGTAGATTTGACTGGTTTTCTAAGGCCAAATTAGAACCTGGAAATTATATTTTTCCCACAGTGCTGAATGAGAAGAGCCATATTTATGTCTCTGGAACCACAGCCTACAGAAAGGTGATTTAGGTGAGTTATAGGCTAATGATAATAAATGTGTCTGAAAAAATAACGAGGCATTTTAATGGTTTATTAATAAACTATTGTTTTCTAAATCAGTGTCGGCTAAAAACATCATCTCCGCTGTAAGGCGCGAATGCACCTTTAGAGAGAAATGCACCTTTCATACGGATTATATAATCAGAAGGTATTAGCTTTCGATTCGAATTTGTTCGTTTTAAAGTGGACATTTCAAGCTTTAGCCTACATAGGCTATATTTTGTTTCAGTTCTCGCGCTCCAGTTTAGTTAGTTTAGGAATTTTTGCATCCCTTTTCTGCCTTTCGAGTTTGTTTTTCCTTTTTTGTGCACCACTATCACTTTTTTTCATCATGTTCTACATGAAAGCATAACGAAAAGAGGCGTTTCCCAACGTCATGGCGCAAATTGTAGAGTTAATTTGATTGGGCGGTAATTATATCAGTCAGGCACATTTTCCAATAACTTCTTGTTATTTTATTATACACAAATCAAACACCTATGACTTGACGATCTCATTTTCTCCAGCCAATCACGGGCCCCCTAATCCCACCTAGCCCTTTACGTAAAAATGTATAAAAATTTTGGTAAATTTACAATGCTAATAACCAAATGCGTCATTACAGTCTGTAAATATCTCTTAACAACACAATGCAATCACTAGTAAGACTTCCTGTTAATAAAGTATCTGGTAAGAATCTGTTCTATATTAACAATGCATTAAATCACATTACACATTAATAAACCACAACAAATAAAACAAATTAAGTGATGTCTCATGTCTCAAGTCAAGTGAATTACGGGTCATTGGACACGCGTCCAATCACAACTGACTTCTGGAAAAGGGGAAGTAGCAAATGACATTTGAGGTTATTAAAACAGTAAGTCAACCTCGACTGCCAAAAATAAAATTGTTCGAGCGAGCAAAAGCAGCAGGCGAGAGCAGATCGACCGCGAGAAATGACCATGCGCGCGCGCGAGGGCTTGTATTGCGTGCAGAGGAGATGTCATGCGCACGGTTTGAATAAGCTTGCGAGATCCCCGTTTCCTCTCGTGTAGATCTGTTATGCTCTCGCGAAAGTCATTTACCGCGCGCGCCAGC
This sequence comes from Rhinichthys klamathensis goyatoka, assembly GCF_029890125.1. Lineage (NCBI taxonomy): Eukaryota > Metazoa > Chordata > Actinopteri > Cypriniformes > Leuciscidae > Rhinichthys > Rhinichthys klamathensis. Next base: position 5,498,437 of record NW_026606664.1, on the reverse strand, counting down.
ATCAGTTGTGCGCTCGTTTATTTTAGTCATTGATTTGCCGCCATAGGTGAGAACATGTAAACATAAAACGATATCTGCATTTGTGATTGTAGAAACGACATACAAGCGCTACTCTATACTGCTAAAAACTTGCGTTCGAACAGTCAGTAGTAGATAATTTTCATTAAAATATGAAAATATACTTACAGGCTGTGCCTGTGAGTCAGAATCGTGACTATCGTCTCTATTACGGTTAAGCTCACATGACATTGCTGTGCTGCATGGTCACAAAAGCTTATCATTTGAATGTGTTTTTAAGCAATGCACCGCATTAACACCGTTTAAGCGGCGAAAGAGAACTGTCTTAGAGACTGTTTCTGAGCGCTGTCTGAGAGACGTGTGCACATGAAGCCACAGTGCAGACGTCGTGAATACTGAACTGAGTTGTTTTTGCCACCGAATTGGGCTTGTACACAATACACATACTTGTGCGTCAAAATGCCCATCTTTACAAGTATCCTCATAAACACAGTCATTTATGTCTTAAGTGAAAGTAAACAGTTGAGAAAGAAAACACGTGTAACAATATATTGGATCCGTGCATTCACTCGTAAAGTGACGGCAGCCTAATAAACCTGCTGCTGTCTCAATGTTAGTCAAACTTCTCTTGACTGAATCACTTTTGTAACTTAAAAAAAAAAGTATATTTAATTTACACAGTGAAGATTACGCAGTGTTTTTTATACATTTGATTACTTCATAAAATGCATGTAGTATTTCTTGTGCTTGAAGTTTTTTCAGGTAGGCCCATTTCATTTGTCTGTTTGTTTTCCTATTGCTTGTAATTAGTTGCCTTGTTCTTATTTTCTCACTGACTGTTTACTTGTCAGTAAGCCAAGTTTTTTTTACTTAGGCTAGTATTAGTTTGTGATATTGAAATTGATGACAATAATTATTTCAATTGTATCAAATTTTGAAATTATAAAAAAAGTACTTAAAGCAAAGCTATATAAACTATATTGTGATTACATATATATATATATATAGAGAGAGTTATCGTGAAATAAGATGACTCATCCACCCCTATTGCCCATGATGAAGGGTCAAATGAAGAGATGTGTGGTGAATGAAAGCTCCGAGTCTGAGCTGATTTCGCTTACCTCTGTGAGAGCATGAAGCTGACCTTCCTGAACACACACCCCCATGAATCTACATCACAAAAACAAAAAGAGAGGTTGATGTTAGATGCTCTAAAACAGTAGAAGTTACAAGTTTGAGGAGATCTTTCAAGGATCCCAAAAAACCCCTGCATAAAGTAAAAAAATCAATGCACAATGGAATAAGCGCAAACTCAGCAATATCATTAGACTAAGCTGTTGTCATCTACACCAATGCTGACTTTCTCTGAGGCTACTGTCAAATAGACTTATTTATGCTCTACGTTCATTTCTTGTGTCAAAAATGGCTTTTACAAATGACACCACTCAGACAGGTTTATGGCACTGTACATCAACACTAGCTATAAAATGTGAGACGGTCTCAAGTAGACTGGAGGGTGAATCTGTGATGTGAACAGATACAATGGCACAGTAAAAGCAAGATTTCTGCTGTAAAAACAAATAGCTGATTTTTCTTTCAGACATGGAATATGTGGCAAAGGGTGCAAATAAGTGTTGTTATTTGAAAGAAAAGCAACACATTACAAATACAGGTCTCGACAATATTTAGCACTGATAAATTAATGTGCACTAATTTCAAGATTTTTTTTTCTTTTATTTGGAATGCAGCACCACACACAAAGTGCAGTAGTGTCTATTTTTATGACTGCGTTACATAGTGAATGACACATACAAATTCAAAGTGAATGAGTGAACAAGTGAGCGGTGTTAGACAACATGTATAAATGTGTCAATACAGTAATATCTCTGCCACTTTCTCTACCGCTCGAAAGTTTGTGGTCAGGAAGTTTTTTTTTCATCGAAAGTAATAAATACTTTTATTCAGCAAGGATGCTTCGAATTGATCAAAAGTGACAGTAAAGAAAGACATTTATAATGCTACAAAATATTTCTATTTAAATTAAAATAGAAAACAGTTATTTTAAATTGTTATTCCCAACATTTATGTTTAACTGTATTTTTAATCAATCAAATACAGCCATGGTGAGTATAAGAGACTTCTTTCAAAAACATGAAAGACAATCTTACAGACCCCAAACTTTTGAACGGTATAGTGTCTGAATGCGTAAAGACTATCTCTAAGTATATCTTGACTATATCTCGGTCACTTGTGTTGTCTGACGTGAGGCGTCACAAAAGGCTATTAGCAGAAGTAAAATGTTCCGAAAGTTATCAATTTGCACAAATGACAGTGCGAACAGTCAGAGAGATCAGATTTGAAAAATACAGACCATATAAATGTCTAGTGTGGGACCTACATAATATAGACATGCAGTAGCTTTTCACTAATGTGTTCTCAGCCATGACACAACGTATCAATGTCCCTGAATGGCCACCTCACACGAGTCATTACACAGGATACAAATTTGTCTGTTTTCAAAGTTATGGCCCCATAAAGCACAGGCCTGGCTTTTATTGCGGGTCTATGTTGGGATTTCTTCAACAAAGATCTCCTCAGCCTTCTCCTGTCTGCGCTAGAGTCCCTCCACCCCCATTCAATAAGATGTAACAATGGTGTGATTGTAAACCACACACAGACCCCCTCTCTCTCTCATCCACCTACAAACTCACATTCTGCTTTACAAACTAGACAAGCATCACAAAAATTTCTCTAGGTGGCATTTTGTCATATAAACATAACATAATAAATAAAATAAAAAATACATGTAACAAACAAATAATTAAACATGAGTAAATGAAACAAATATACAAATATTAAAAAACATACATAAGTAAAAAAAATAAAAAAAATAAACACTACATCTGAACTACTTGTCCTATATTCTCAGGTCCAATTCCCCATTCATCCTCAGGTGAAGTCTATCTCAGCAGACAAAACTCACTAGTTCTTCTCTGAGCTGATGTGGAGAACCAAGAGGAGGCTTTTTGATCTCAATGAAATCTAAACTCAGGATGTCGTTACACTCCATCTATTTTTAATGGATTTCTGTGGAACGGGGAGGAAGAGGTCATCTCTGCGTTTCCATTACAAAGGAGAGAAAGATTCATATTGAAAGCAACACTCCCACAGTCTCCCCATTTAAAGGACGGCATTCATTTTGAGCCACTGGCAGTGCATAAAGCGAGGCACACACCTTGTTCAAAGAGTAGGAAACCTGATATACACTCACCTAAAGGATCATTAGGAACACCGGTTCAATTTATGCAATTCATTAATGCAATTATCTAATCAACCAATCACATGGCAGTTGCTTCAATGCATTTAGGGGTGTGGTCCTGGTCAAGACAATCTCCTGAACTCCAAACTGAATGTCAGAATGGGATAAAAAGGTGATTTAAGCAGAAGACCCCACCGGGTACCACTCATCTCTACTACAAATAGGAAAAAGAGGCTACAATTTGCAAGAGCTCACCAAAATTGGACAGTTGAAGACTGGAAAAATGTTGCCTGGTCTGATAAGTCTCGATTTCTGTTGAGACATTCAGATGGTAGAGTCAGAATTTGGCGCAAACAGAATCAGAACATGGATCCATCATGCCTTGTTACCACTGTGCAGGCTGGTGGTGGTGGTGTAATGGTTGGGGGATGTTTTCTTGGCACACTTTAGGCCCCTTAGTGCCAATTGGGCATCGTTTAAATGCCACGGCCTACCTGAGGATTGTTTCTGACCATGTCCATCCCTTTATGGCCACCATGTACCCATCCTCTGATGGCTACTTCCAGCAGGATAATGCACCATGTCACAAAGCTCGAATCATTTCAAATTGGTTTCTTGAACATGACAATGAGTTCACTGTACTAAAATGGCCCCCACAGTCACCAGATCTCAACCCAATAGAGCATCTTTGGGATGTGGTGGAACGGGAGCTTCGTGCCCTGGATGTGCATCCCACAAATCTCCATCAACTGCAAGATGCTATCCTATCAATATGGGACAACATTTCTAAAGAATGCTTTCAGCACCTTGTTGAATCAATGCCACGTAGAATTAAGGCAGTTCTGAAGGCGAAAGGGGGTCAATCACAGTATTAGTATGGTGTTCCTAATAATCCTTTAGGGGAGTGTATATTAAGCTACATCAGCTACTGCTTTATATGAATATGCTTTATATGCTTTACTTCCATTTTCCTGTTTAGTTACAAGCTTGTTAAATTTACTTTTATTGGCATCAGCTCCTTAGTTTCTTGTAAGCGTAAACCGCAACTGCAATCGCCAAGACACCAACTTAATAAAGTAATCACACAGAGACACATGGCAACAGAGAAAAGGACACCAGGGGAAGAAAAGAGGAAAACCAGAAAAGTCAAGAAAATCCTTAAGATAAATTCTAAGAAGTTCGTAAGAATGTTCCTGAGCGCAAATCTTGAAAAATTCTAAAGTAGTTCTCAAATATTTCCTAAGAACATCTTTTTTTTCTTAATGGAAAAATGACAGGCTTTGGTGTTATTTGATTGAAAGGCGGGTATTGCCGAAGGCTCGCTGACTGAAAAACACCTCAAAGCCTGTCTTTTGTGCTGCCTTTACCGTAGTTATCATTATAAGGGATCAGACTATTATACTAGTAGTCTATATAAAAAGAGAGACGTGTCAGCCCGTCTCATTATCGTTCTCTCAGCTGATTATCTCTGGTAATGTGACACGCCCACGGAGAGCACGCGCTATTCAAACGCAAATATGTGAAGCAACACATTGAGACGCGTTAACGCCCATAAACTCTGAAAACACACATTATTTTTTAGTCAGATTAATCTACTGTCGTCTTGCGCGGCTATATGAGGAACAATCCTGGGACATTTACCACTGGGTTTATTTTCACTTCGAGGATGAACAGATTCAGCTGAGAAGTAAGTGTTTTTTGCAAGTGCTTTGTTCTAATCGCGATATAGAATAACGTAGTGTCTGTAAACGGAAAAATAGCGTACTGTTAAATGTGAATCATGTTTGTGTGTGTGAATGAATGAATGAATGAACGCACAGATACGCACTGTTACAGACTAAATAACATTTCGTTGACTCGTTTTGGATAAAGTTTTTACTCTAAAATAGACATCAAATAAGCTTTTTTTAGGAGTTTCTGCTCATATGTTAAATATATAGTATGTTTTGTCAATAAACTAATCAACTAAGATGTTATAGTGTTTGTTCAAGCTATATCAAAATAATGAATCCTCAACTTTGAAATATGTATGATCAAACTAAGACATTTATGGAGAAAGACAATTTTCTTTTCAAGATGTTTCCAACTCTAACTTTGAACTTTGAACTGAAATAAAACCATGTCTATATGGTGAAGGGTGTGTGATAGAAGTGTCCAGACGTATGCACCCTGTATTTTCCTTATATAAATCCAAACAATCTAAAAGCCATTCTTTTTTAAATCTCCTCATTCTTTGTGCAAGGCTCCTGTAATGATATGGCCTGATAGCACCTAATAGGGCCATTATGGGGAGGGTCTTTGTCTTTCTCAGGTGTGAAATGCCACACATATTAATGAGAGATCACGCCTCCTGCATAAAGCTTTCTCAAACAAAACACGTCATTAAAAATGTAAAAGACTTTATTGACTTATCTGAATGAGTAGTCAGGATGATTCTCACATAGTTTTGGAGCAAATATTCTAGGCTATGTGATACAATTTTCAAAAGTCTTGTGAAGCAATAATCAATATGTGTTTTGTGGTCTTATTTCAGCAACTTTCATTTTTATTTTTTTCAATAACCACGCATAAACATTATTCTATTAAAAATACAAACATGTACATACATGTTGCTCAGATCTCATGGTAGCCAAGTTAGTGCTATATAGAGTGAATTTACACCTTTGCCATTAACATGTTTATAAATAACTGAAAAAAGCACAAATGTCAGTGCATGTCAAAACATCCCAAGGGCCCCAAAAACACTCTGGTCCCCAGAGGGTTAAAGGCCTTCTGAAGCAAAGCGATGCATTTTGTAAAAAAAATATCTATATTTATAACTTTAGAAACTATAATCACTGGCTTCCAGTAACGGCGGTACATCAGTCTAGTTCTGGCGGAAGAGTGACCTCTGACCCGACGCATGACATATTGAAGAACGCAGAAGCGCAGAGAATATAGCAAAACAAAACACCGGTCACGAATTAGAGAATTTAAGAGAAATGTTGTAGGATTTCGATATAAGAGAAGAGGAGCTTGACTTTGTTGCCCAGCCCTATTTGTTTGAACCGCGAGAGGCGTTACTCACAAAAGCTAACGCTACTCCTACATCCTGCATCATACGTCAGGTCAGAGGTCACTCTTCCGGGCGAATTAGACTCGCGTGCGGCCGTTACTAGAACCCAGTGATTATAGTTTATAAAAATGCATATTTGACAATATGTGACATTGTTTACAAACTGTTTCATTTGACGTCTTTCTGCGGTTGAAACACGAGTGATTACATGAGACATGATACGGATTTTGGCAAGTTGTACTGTATGTTTTAACAATGTTCATTCATGTTTATTTCGCGTTGTAACTGGTATTAAAGCAGAGGAGATGATTAGTTCACGTGCGCTCCACGCTGCCGCTTCTCTTGAACTGAGGCGCTACAGCGATTTGTCACGTTACATTAAACAGTGCCAAAATGTTTTTTTTTTCGTAGAATTTCGACAGAATTGGAAATCTGAAACTTTGTTTCATATCAAAATTAACAAAGCACAAAGCTTATTGTGATTTATTGGATTTGAGGCGCGCTACAATGTTCCATTTATTCATCAACTGAAAACAGGGTAGACTAATCGGTTCGTATAAATCGTAGATGTTGGTTCGTAAAAATGAGAATCGATTAACACCAAGTATGGTGGCCCATTTTCACAAATCTGTGCCTTGCATTTCACCCATCCAAGTCCACACACACAGCAGTGTGTATTGAACACACACACACCGTGAACACACACCCGGAGTGGGCAGCCATTTTTGCTGCGGCACCCATGGAGCGATTGGGGGTTAGGTGCTTTGCTCAAAGGCACCTCAGTTCTGGGCAATGAGAGTGGAAGAGAGCGCTGTTCATTCACTCCCTCCACAATACATTTCCTGCCTGCCGAAAAACCCACTGTGACAATGGTGTTAAAATGAAAGCAAAGTATGTTGTGTGAAAGCACCTGAGTATGTTGGGGTGGGAGAGTCTGTTCATGAGCTGAACTTCTCGCAGCATGTTGGCACGATTACTGCTTAGCTTGTTCATCTTTAGGGCCATTACCTGGTCCGAAGCTTTGTGACGCACCTAAAACAAACAAAATGAGAAATGTTCTTTTAGTCTTACTCTGAATTTGAACTAAGCCATACCGACAAAATGAAACGAGGAAGCAAGTTCTTATATGCTCTGAATGTACATTCTTTATATTCCTTCAAGATGAAAAGAATTTTGTTCAGTGCATCTTGGCCCATTGCTTCTCACTGGCTACTATGATTATGGGCATTGGAGAAAATAATAACCACAACATTAGACCAACAATACCACTCAGATGGGAAGTGACATACATTACCATAGAAAATCATTGTTAAAAATCTTTATTACAGAACCAATATTCTAGCACGAGGTGAAGAATGGAATAGACAATCATTGTTAAAAATCTTTATTACAGAACCAATATTCTAGCACGAGGTGAAGAATGGAATAGACAAACACTAACTGCATAATTGACTATTGGCCATGTATGGTTGGGGGTTTCATAATATTTCTAAAATGTGCTTCTGCATATCCGTTTTCCTAGTTTCCTTTTTGTGCTTTCATCTCACTGACCAATAAAAAGGCAAATATCAACCACAGGATATCCTCATTAGTGCATTTTTTTTATATATAAAAATATATATATATCTGTAAAACGCTGACTTCCTCAAACTGCATGCAGTGATGGAAAGACAAAACACAGCTGAAGGATTACTCAAAATTCAGTGCTAGGGAACCAAAACATTGAATTCTGTGTTAACTTCTGTGAATGTTGTACACATAGCAACATTTTATGAGCATGTCCTTTTACTTTAAATGCATGGTGCTGACTGTACTGCAGTGTGTAACCAATTGCACTTCTGGGATCAGCAGCCTAGGAATAGCCCGTTTCGTGTGGCCACCAACAGTGAGAGCCGCCTGTCAGACATGGACCCAGATGCCTTCTCTACTGCACCCAAACACTCAATCTGTTCTGCTAATATCAAGTCACAGCTTGCTGCCTATAATGCAACACATCCAGTGTCCTAGGAACATTTTTCGGTTCCTCAAACGTAGATGGATTAGCAAATTGATCAATATGATTATTTAGGGATTCTCCATAGCGCTGTGAGGTTTTAGGATGTTTGTTTGAGTTCATCATATGGATACACATTGAAACTCATGTTCAAATAAACTGAAATGAGCTATTATTGTATTAGCTTTCCAGACAGGTTCTTGGAGACCCCTATCACAGCTGGTAGTTGGCTCAGCGCATTACCCCTGTCTGTGCCACAAGCAGACACCCCCTGCCTGCCATCCTAAAGACATTTACTGTGCTTTAAATCTCAGCCACCTGTGTGGGGAAGGGAGGGAATATTCTTAATAGATTTATACAACAAAACACTGACCAGTAATGTCCAGACCTGCAAACTCAGAGGAGGAGAAAAAGGTGACGTGTTTACAAATGATATTGTTGTTTTCTGGGGGCGAATTTGTGATTTTAACGTGCAAATTAAGCATTCAGGTTCACTCTGACAAGAAAATAAAGGGAAAAGACAACATTTGCGTAAAGTAAAAAACAAACAAAAAAAACAACATTTATTGACACTGGGCATTGAAATTTCGTAAAGTACATGGTTAATTTCCTCACAAAAAAAATAAAAAAAATAATCTCAACTAATGCTGTAAACTATACAGGGAAAACCAGTAGGAGCATCATAATAATATTAAAGGTTAAAGTTAATCGATCTGTAGGCTACTAATTTAAATTACACAAGGAAAAAATAGTGAATAGATTTAACAAAATGCCCTTTCCACGGTTGAAACACTGATTGAGCGATTACATGTGACATGATACAGATTTCGGGAAATTGTACTGTGTCTTTTTCTTCATACCTTCTGATGTTTATTCATGTTTATTTCGTGTTGTAACTAGTTAAGCGGAAGAGATGATTAGTTCACGTGCAATCTGTCCTGACACTGATTATTTTCTATTTCATAAATAAATAGGATAAGGCAATATTACAAACGGTTTCTTTGCTTTTTTATTTCGGGATTTATTGCTCACAGTTCACGTGTTGGGTACTTTGTATTGTGTGTGGATGACCGTGTTCATCCGCCACCACCGAAGACCCAGGAAAAACCCTGCTTTCACTGCTATGACAGAAGAATTGATCTTAGTAATGGGCATCATGATGATGCACTCTTCTCTCAGGGCTTTTCTGACCTCAAAACTTCATTGAATTATTCACAGTGAATATAAACCCTCAGAGCCTACCATACCACTGATGCTCAGCATCAAGGGTAGTATTAGCCGCGTTTCCACTGTCGGGCCAGTGCTAGGCCAGGGCTTTAAACGGGTCGTGCCGGGCTAATAGCCTCGGGCCAGTAGCACCGGGCCTGCGTTTCCACTGTCGGGCCAGTGCTAGGCCAGGGCTTTAAACGGGTCGTGCCGGGCTAATAGCCTCGGGCCAGTAGCACCGGGCCTGCGTTTCCACTGTCGGGCCAGTGCTAGGCCAGGGCTTTAAACGGGTCGTGCCGGGCTAATAGCCTCGGGCCAGTAGCACCGGGCCTGCGTTTCCACTGTCGGGCCAGAAGCTCCACAGCGCGTCACTAAAACACGCCCGCAACACGCCTCTCTGGAACAACATCACACTAACCCATCATTTCACCAACAAATGGAAGTTTTATCAGAAAACTAATCAGAAAGAAATCACTGGAAACAGCGTGCATCGCAAAACAAACATGATAAAAGCGGCCGTTCGCTGGCATTTTTGTTGTTTACTTGAAAATTTAAAACCCAAGCATCGATGTTTTACCACAGGTTTACAATAAAAAGTGATACATTGATCATAATGAATTAATTTATGTCAAAATTGCACATTAGTCACACAGAAATAAATTACCGTTAGGTCTATTTCACAAAAGAAAGAGGACACACTTACATTATTCAGTCGAGGCTGTTTCTGTTTATTTGGTAGTTACAGGACATATATCACATTTAGAAAGAATGATAATTTCTACAAATAATGTTATATGCCACCAAAAATACGACCTGGGGAGCGTTAGCACAGTCTCGACTCCCAGTAGCTACAGATATATTTTCAGTCAGAGAAACAGGAAGCTCCCGAAAAAAAAGTAGATAGTCCGGTATAAAGAGACTACTATGTAGTATATGTAGGCTACTGACAGATAAAATAAAAACATGATTGTGATAGCCTTTATGATTGGTCTGACTTCTTCAAGCGTTCACCATGTTTTTTTACTATGCGTATTCAAGCGTTTACTATGGTAATGGTTAGCGCGCATAGTCTTTTGCATCGCGTATAAATATTTCTACCTTATACGGTGATCAGAATCCACATCGGATCACAAACAGAAGGCATTAAAACATGAAAGTGAGTTAAATTATTTTAAAAGTCTTCAATGCTGACAGAATCCATCGGCGCTGTCTCTCGACTCAGGTAATCCCCGCCTCTGTTCGTAACCACTCCTCTAGCCCGAGCTGGCCCGCTTTGGCCCAAGGTATTCGACGGGCCAGAAATCCTGGCCGTTGGCCCCGAGTAAGCCCCGATCAAGCACCGGAAGTGACAGTGGAAACGCGACTGGCCCTGGCATGCACTAGCACGGCCCGGCAGTGGAAACGCGGCTAATTTAATGTAGGTCTTAACAACTAAACAATTATACATTACAAACTCTAATCAACACCCAGATGTTTTTTGTAAACACCAAAAAAAAAAAAAAAGGAAATTATCTGACATTACAATGTTCACTGTCACGATACTTGCCAATATGTAACCAGTGAGCAATCAGGAGGGGTTAAGATGAGGCCCAACAGTATTTAAATAGACTTGAAGCAGCCAGTTTTACCACACTGAAAGCTAGTTAGAAAAAGGAATCTATATTGATATGTAGATTTGTAGATTTGCCTTGCACAACATTAGGAGGATCAGGCCCTTCCTAAAGGCTGATTTATACTTCTGCGTCGGACCTACGCCGAAGGGTACGCGCGCTACACACAGCCTACGACGTAGCTACGGCGTGAGTTCGACGCAGAAGTATAAATTGGGCTTAACAGAGCATGCTACACAATTCCTTGTCCAAGCGCTTGTTCTATCTAGACTGAACTATTGTAATGCTCTCCTGGCTGGTCTTCCAGCTTGCTCTGTCAAACCTCTGCAACTGATCCAGAATGCTGCAGCCAGAGTGGTCTTTAATGAGCCGAAGAGAGCACACGTCACTTCTCTCCTCACAAAATTGCACTGGTTGCCAGTTGCCACTCGCATTAAATTCAAGTTACTGACGTTTGCCTACAGAACAACCACTGGCTCTGCTCCCTTTTACCTAAACTCATTACTTCAGACTTACGTGGCATCCAGAAACTTGCGCTCTGCAAGCGGATGTCATCTTGTTGTACCATCTCAAAGAGGCACAAAATCTCTTTCTCGGACCTTTACCATGACTGTTCCCTGCTGGTGGAATGACCTGCCTAACTCAACCAGAACTGCTGAGTCCACAGCCACTTTCAAGAAACAGCTGAGGAGGCATCTTTTTCGGCAGCACGTGATCCAGTAATACTGAACCACTTTCTCTTCTATTAAAGTTTTTTATTTAAAAAAATATATAATAATAATTTTTTTTTTTTTTTTTACATGTACTGCGTTAGATTAAACTGGGAAGGGTCATAGCACTTGCATATTGTCCTACTGTTAGTTTAACTGCTTCTATTGTTCTCATTTGTAAGTCGCTTTGGATAAAAGCGTCTGCTAGCTAAATGAATAAATGCAAATGTAAATGTAGAAATAAACTTTCTTCGTCAACAGAACAAGTTGAACCTGCCACAGGCGCAGATGACCAATCTTACTCCGCTGTTATTGAGTCAGTATTGTGCACTTCTATAACTATCTGGTTTGGGTCAGCACCAGGCAAATCAGACATAAGAAGACTGTAACGGACTGTTAGGACTAGGGGTGTCCATGGTTAACTGATTAACCGATTAACTGTTAAAAATTGCGTAACCGAGTGAAACATTTTGCTCGGTTAAGTGGCGTCCAAGGGGGTAATCCATCGACCGGAAGTTGAAGCCGGCCGGGTGCCGCCATGTTGTAGCAGAACTTCACTTGCGTTAGCATTTCCATTGACTCCCATTCATTTTGGCGTCACTTTGACAGCGAATAACTTTACATCTGAGGCGTTTAAAGACTCCATTTGTCCATTATTTATTTCTAAAGAAACACAACAATTTATAAAGGGCTCCATTACCTTCTATGTTACATTATGGCCCCGTAGAAACAGTTTTAGTAAAAATAGGCTAACGATTGCGTCATAACCACTCGACTCTCTGTCGCGCTGTACAGAAATTACCGTACAGACAGGAGGAGAAGCTCGCAGGCAATCGGGAGGACGTCCCGTCAAGAGAGAAGCCCATAGATAATGAGTCCATAAAAGCAACGGAACACTTACTCCTGCTCACTCACGCCAAAGAACTCTTTGCTCAAGTTCCCCGTCTCTGCAAGATTAAGGTTGGCAATTTTCACGCACAGCTACTAGAAGATTAACGTCTGTCAGACAGGTTGCTCACGTCATCAAGCTTAGTTTGAGTCGGTTTGAGTCTGCGCGTCAGGAACGGAAGTGCTCAAAAATCGCTAAAAATGGGCTTCAACTGTCTCAACTGAGTTCCAATGAGATGGCTCTGTCCATTTCTTATACTGTCTATGGTGGCGTCAATGGCGTCCATTGAATTTAGTTGTAATACATTTTTGCACCACCAGAGACCGCCAGAGCGCTCCCAGACATTTGTAATGTCCACAAGAAGTAGTCATGACCAGTTTTCTAATATGAAGCGGGCAAAGAAAAGCACAGCGTGGGAGCACTTTAAAATCGAGAATGACGGGGCAAAATGCAGGTATTGCAATGCAGTGCTTAGATATACTTCAAGTACAACCTCGTTGTTGTACCATCTCAACAGCCAACACCCGGGCATCATTATGGTGTGTTCACTCCGAACGCGAATGGAGCGTCAAATCAAGTCTATCGCGTCTAGTTGGACGCTTGAACATTCGCTCGAGTTCAAATTATTCAACTTGCGCGGAAGACATTCGCGGCAAACGCGTCGCCCAATTCGCGTCATTCGCAACGCCCGGCGCGAATGATGCGTCTATTTGCGTCTTTGCATTGACTTTGTATGTAATCACTCACGCAAATAATTAAATTTGTGTTCGATGTGAACACACCATAACTGCTCTATCCTTACCACTGCATTTTATTTCTATAAATTAATTTCGTTTCAAATGTGGTCCAACCAGTTATTAAAGGTGTTAAAAATGAACTACCCCATTTCTCGTGTGTCTGTATCTCGGGGTTGCAGCGCGCACACTATGGTTAACCGAGTATTAACCGCTAAGGGCCTCGGTTAACGGTTAATGAAAAACTTGAAAACGTGCTGCCCTAGTTAGGACAGCCAAAAAGTTAATTGGTGTGCATTGTGCAGCTGCCCAACCTTCAGGACTTGTACATCTTCAGAGTGAAGAAACGGGCAGGTAACATCAGACACCCCTCATACCCAGGCCACAACCTGTACTTCTACCCTCAGGCAGATCTCTGTGCACTAGAACATCCAGGCATAAAAACTTTTTTTTTTTTTTTTTTAATGCTATCTCCAGCTTAAACAATTAACACAGCAATTACTACCTTTTTCTATAATTCATACCTCAGTACTTGAGAGATTGTGGAAATAATTTGATATTATGTAAATACATATATACAGCAGTATACAGTACATAATGCAGAAATCTATACATAAGTCTTCTGTTTAGATATACCATTTTATTCTTATTTTCTTTCTTAAATTTTCTTCCAATTTGTGTCATATGTATGCATGCATGTACCAAGAGCTTCAGGAAAAAAAATTCCTCGAGTGTTTGCGCACACTTGGCGAATAAAGCTCATTCTGATTCTGATTCAGAACTCAACTCTGCAGGTGGACTTTGGTAAGGGCAAGTGACTAAGAACTGAAATCGAAATTACTTATTGTCATCAGACAACCATCTCACCTTGTAGACCTCTGAAAAAAACCCAGAGCCAATCCACTCGCAGATGAAGTCATCGAGTCGGGTCAGGCAAGAAAAGGCACTGATGAGGGCCCGGTAAGAAGAGGGACACACCCTGTCCAGCGGTGCCAGACCGGTTTCTGCTCCTCCTCCACAATCCAGGTCATCCAGCCGATCTGGCCGTGTGGGAAACCCAGCAATGGAGTTCCGTTTGCTCCGCTCCATTGCTGCTGGTGCAAAAATTAATCTGGTAGATTATCAATCACCGGTTCACATTTTTGATGGTCCTGTCCAGACCTACAGAGGAATAAACAGATAAGTAAAATATTGTTAATAACAGTACGTTGGCTATGTCCCATTATATTACCCATTCTTATTACAACTGAATATGTTTTGTTTACTCAAATAGTAATCTGTAGTGAAGGAAACCAAAAACTAGGGCTGCACGATTTGGATAAAATGTCATATTGCGATTATTGAGGTCAATATTGCGATATAATAAAAAAATGGTTTCATGCGTCAACTTACTTGGTTCTAAAGCAAAATGCACACACAGATTAGTGATAATTCTGAAATGTGTAGCCTATTTCTCAGCTCAAACTAGCAACAACAACTAAATGATTGATAACATCTATAATGATCAATAAGCCACTGATGTCTGGATAAAAATTTGGATTTAAAAGGGACAGTGAAACAGTATGTATACAGTACACTATAGTACATGTTTTCATATCATTATAAATTAAGTAATTTGTTGACTAGATGCTACATTAGTGGAGAACGTACTCGGTTACTAACGTAACCTCGGTTCTCTCTAGAAAAGGGAACGAGTGCTGCGTAATATCTTACGCTCGGGAAAAACTTCTTTTCCACAAGATATTGAAGCCGAAAATTATCCTTAATTTTGAATTAATGTAAAACGCGTTGCGGCAGCATGCAGACATAGGCAAGGCGGCTCGCGTGCCTATTGGCTGTCCTGCAGCAACTGCTTCGCACCCACTACGTCACCTCCCGCCAAAGCGGGCGTGGCCTGGGCCTATAAATATAGCTCGATGGGCTGATATAATCTGGTTTTTCATCGCCGAAGCGAACCAGAGCGTGTTGCAGGCACAGCAAAGATACGCAGTACTCGTTCCCTCTTCTAGAGAGAACTGAGGTTACGTTAGTAACCGAGTACGTTCTCTTACGAGAGATTCTCTCGTACTGCGTAATCTCTTACGCTAGGGGAACACAGTGTAAAACGCTGTGCGTGCTGGGATCCAACACCAAAGTCCCAAGGGCAGGTGCCCGGGGCTCATATAGTGCATAATCACCAGGGACTCACAAAGAGTATGAGAAGAGAGGCTAGAAGCGTCATTCCCAATAAGTTAGCGTCCTAAGGGAGCTAATCACATCAACAGTGTTCCACACAGTCAGGGTGAAAATGTTCTGCCTGAACTGTGTAACAGTATGGGTTTTACTTTTGCCCATGGAGTAATTTTATCGATCAGCGAGCGGTGGTCAAGCGGTTGTAGTATTCTGAGCCGAAGCAACAGGGCAGACAATACTGATTTTAGACCGAAAGTAGTTTAGCCTGTAAGGCGGGAACCTCTAGGTTATAAAACCTTATAAATGTAGACGGGGAGGCCCAGCCTGCTGCCATACAGATCCAGATCTTGCAAAATAATCCCGCTAGACCAAGCCCACGACGAATGCCTCTTGTGGAGTGCGCTCTTGACACCCAAAGGACACTGTAAGCCTTTAGACGTGTATGCCAGCGCTATGGCATCAACTACCCATCTGGATAGGCTCTGTTTCGATGCGGATAGTCCCTTAGCATGTCCGCTGAATGAAACGAAGAGCTGCTCAGTCTGTCTGAAAACAGACGAGGAAGGCTCTTAATGCGCTGACTGGGCAAAGGAAGCTCGCATCCTTTTTCTCGTTGTAAACCGGCAGGGCAGACAGGGAAATAACCTGAGCCCTGAACGGTGTGTTGAGGGATTTAGGCACGTATCCGTGTCTTGGTTTAAGTATGACTTTTGAGTCAATTGGCCCAAATTCCATACACGTCGCACTTACTGAGCGCGCTTGTAAATCACCTATGCGCTTCACTGAAGCAAGAGCCATAAGAAACACTGTCTTGAATGACGGATGTTTCATGTCCGACAAGTGGATTGGCTCGAACGGGCACCTTTCATGGCTTCCAAAACCGTGGAAAGGTCCCACATGGGGACTGAAGGGGGGGTCTGGGAGGATTCAGCCTCTTAGCTCCTTTAAGGAAGCGGATGACCAGATCGTTCTTCCCCAGTGACTGGCCAGTCGCGGGTTTTTTAAACGCTGCTATGGCCGCCACATAAACTTTGAACATGGATGGGGTTCTGCCCTTAACCAGTAGCTCTTAAACAGGGTACCCCCAGGATCCTCCTTAAATTCAAGGCTTTTTAAGACCTTTTTAATACCATTTCAAATGAAATTCAATGCCAACTTCGTCCCCATTCCGACAGAAGTATGAGGGGAAAATGTCAAATCTGTATACATTTTAAACCCTAGAAAATAATTATGTACAAGGAAGCTACTTGACTGATAATTTAAGTAAAATGTTTTATTTAATTCATTTAATACATAGGCAACAGCATTGTAGCGCGCACGTGTATGTAGGCCAGTGTAATTCTGGCAGCCATTTTTTATTTAGTCTTAAGACGAAAATGTTTATTGGTCTTAATCACATTTGAGTCATCCAGTTTTTTATAGTTGTAGTTGACGAAAATTCTTTGCATTTTTTGTCCACTTTTAGTCAAACTGCAGTTACTTTACTTTTGGTAGTTATTTTATATGTATTCTTTAGACAGAAAATGTCATCATAATTATTCTCTCTAGGCCAATTCAATTAGGCTTATGAGAAATTATTGACATTGATCGACTTTAGCAGTAGCACTTGTGCAGTTCTACATAATTATCCCTTTTTTTTTTACCTTTGTAATACCTTAAAAAAAAAGACAGAAATAATGCTTTAAATAAAACAATGTTCATTAAATTTGCAATGTTAAAAAACATTAAAATCGCCAGTAGGCCACCTAACTGTAGGTAACTCCCTATCTTTATGAGTGATTCTTTGAGTCATTCATTAATTGGATCTCACGATTCGTTCAAAGCCACATATTTCGTTGCAAAACAGAGCAATAAGCCTGACAATGCTGTTTTAAATGTAGTACATCACTTAATGTTACCCTTTTTTTCTTTTCTTTTTTACTGTTGTATAAAATCAATGTCACATTTGAAATCGTGTGGATATTCGGGAAACATTGCATTCTTGCTCGTATGAACACTGATGGATATATCAGCCTGCATTTTGATCGCAGATTTAGTCGCACAAACAGCGCAAGCGGCTCGTGACAGAACACAGACCGACTGGATGACACTTTAATTAAAGTACAACATTTTAAATAAAGATCGCTGAATGCCAACTGTTGCCAACCAGCTTGTCTGTGTTTTCAGATAATCCGCGCTTCAGCAGTGTAGAGAGAGAGCGTGCGCATGGTTGCCAGATACTATTGAAAAGACCGGGTAGAAAATATGTTCTTTTAACAGAAAAGCTCGTATTTGGGGTTTAAATTCTGTCATTTGTGGCCACAGCGGATTAAACTAGGCTAGGTACTATCTTGTTCTGTACCTCACTTGCCTAGTAACCATAGTAACGGGTGCGCACGCGATCGCTTTTTCTGCTATGACGTGGAGCGCGAGGTGCACTCAACCAAACTCAACGTTGCATACATTTTGAATTAGCCTACATTAGTAACAGTTAATTTAGTTACGGTATGAACTTAATCCTAGCAAAGGCAAAAACATAAATAAGACCTTTGTAACGAAATCCAAGACTTGGTATACAAAATTCAAGGCTTTTAAGGCCTTAATTTGAGATGATCAAATTCAAGACTTTTTCAAGACCCGCGGGTACCCTGTTAAAGGAAGGAGAGAACTTTCGTAACCCCGCAGTCTAGGGGTGAAAAGCCTCAGGCTTTGCACCAGCCAGAAAACACAGACCATTTTGAGGAATAGAGCCGTCTAGTAGACGGCGTTCTAGCCTGCGTGATCGTGTTTAACACTCCCTCCGGGAGGTTTGCGGGTACCCGTTGATGGCCCATGCGTGCAGGGGAGTTCCACAGAGCTCGCCCAATCCTCACTGTCCGACGCCAGGATAGAGCAGCTGGCCTCCTCTACAGATGCAGCTATCTCGTCGTCATTAATGGCGGAAGCGGCGGCGGACGGCGGCCGTTGTCCGTCGGTGAGCGACTCGAGTGAAGCTGGTGAAGCTCGCGGGCGAACCGGCGAGTTTTCACGGGCTGGAGAAGGCTCGGGGACCCGCTGAGTACGGCGCTTTTTACGCCGCGGCACTACAGCGGGCGGAAGTGCAGACTCTGAGAAAAATGCCAGGTGAGTCCTCAGTTACCATGGCAATAGCTCGCAATGATGGCAGCCGCCGTCAGCGAGCGCGAGAGCTGTATGATCCTTACCCAGGCAGGAAACGCAGATGAAATGGCGGACCCCGTCGCTGAGTGCGGCTCGGCACGAGCCACAGGAACGAGGCATCTTTAAAAAGACCCTGCTCTTTTAGAGAGAGAGAGAGAGAGAGAGAGAGAGAGAGAGAGAGAGAGAGAGAGAGAGAGAGAGAGAGAGAGAGAGAGAGAGAGAGAGAGAGAGAGAGAGAGAGAGAGAGAGAGAGAGAGAGAGAGAGAGAGAGAGAGAGAGAGAGAGAGAGAGAGTCGCAGCGGCGAACACACACTCGACAGAGTAAAAGGATAAACGCCAGAAAGCGTAGCAGGTACGGCAACTGAAGGCGGCGAGATGAAGGCCAGCAGCTTCAGATGCAAAGGCTTGTCCCGCAGAAAGCTTTTCTCAGACGGCGCGGCTTCTTCACTCCGGATCCAGTGATGCGTGAGCTTCGTTGAAGAGATGAAAAATCAGATTATATCAGCCCATCGAGCTATATTTATAGGCCCAGGCCACGCCCGCTTTGGCGGGAAGTGACGTAGTGGGCGCGAAACGCCCCCATTGGATTTGACGTCACCAAGGGCCTCTCTCGATAGGCTGCTGCAGTTGCCGCAGGACAGCCAATAGGCACGTGAGCCACCTTGCCTATGTCTGCATGCTGCCGCAACGCGTTTTACATTAATTCAAAATTAAGGATAATTTTTGGCTTCAATATCTCGTGGAAAAGAGGTTTTCCCCGAGCGTAAGATATTACGCACGCAGTACGAGAGAACCTCTCGTAAGAGAACAGCAGTATATTTGCCATGGAGGCTGAGAGGATGCTAACAACATTAGTAGTACCTCAAGCAGTTAAAACTATGTAACAAAAACAAACGCAAGTCCGACCCAAATGTTTAATGTCACGATTGTTACCATCTATATTCAAGTAGCCGGTTTGCAAACAAACTTGAAATTGTTTGAAAAACAAGAAAAGAAAAAGACATATAAAACAGAGGACGGATATGGGATAAACTGTCCCTGCAATGTTCCAGTTATAAGCTTGGGAATGAAATAGGGAAATAAATAAATAAACAAAACTCTGCCAGGATCTAAACTCTGGCTTCCCACTCTCACAGTCGAGTGCCACACCCCAGTAAAAAGCCACTTTAAAAAGGACCAAAACATTTACGCAGGCCCTAGGCTGCTCAACAGCTGGCTCTACTCACTATATTGTGATAAATCAACTCAGTCCATTCCTGTAGATTCCTCCTGTGATTTTCAAATGAAGGAGCCAATCATATGGCTAACTTTCAATAATAATTAAAGTGGGCTGTCCCTCTGTTTTTGTTTCCATAAACATTCACTCAATTATGTGATTTACTGTAGAAAGCAACCAAAACTACAGTGTGTTCTGAGTTGGAGTATGTAAGAAGGACTGGACCACTAAAGACAAGCCCTAAAACAGCTGTTTTGATCATGAATCCAGTGGCAACTTTCCACAGAGCTCATTTCAAACTTGACCTTCAGTTGGGAAAGCCTTAAGGGAAGCAAACACTTAATAATGTTCAACTTACTGCATGATTTGACCTATATACCAATCTCTTATTTCCAAAAATAACCCTCTCAGCCTGGAAATAAGCATGTCACAAGGTCAAAAATTATGCACTATATAGGCAACTACAAAGGGGTTCCACCAAAACAACAACAATGACAGTAAGCTAACTAAACATTGCACAACAAGACCTCAATTTGATGTAGCACTATACTCTACTATCTGACTCATGATCTCTAGCAGCCAAAAAGACAGACACATTCCAAAAGAGGTTGTAATGCCTTCACAATCTACAGGTTCCAGGTATTTTAAATGACATAATAATTAGACAGAGCGACCTCGCTTATGGTGTGAACAACTGCATGTCTGACATTCCAAAGATTAGAAATAAGAAATGAGAAGGACTTGACCATCTTGTACAGACATTTTTCAGCTCATACCACACATTTAGTGCATGCATTTGACATACTTAACAGTGGGAAAACAGCAAGGAGTTATTTATCATGAATCATCTTAACACCTCAAAATCTGCTCAAGATGTTGCTAAGAAGTGCTTAGACGTAAATAGTCCTATTAACGAGCATACTTAAGACACTTTACAGGCCTAAACACATAATTCACTTCACCGGGTCAATATATAAAATTACAACAACGATTTATTAACAATTGAACGGTTTTGTTGAATTATTACAAACCATCCCCATCATTTAATAAACGAAGAACACATACGTTAGGAAACTATGGCAACGTTTCCTAGCAATCAGGTTGAATTTGAAAACTGCTATACACACTGCGCGTGGTGGGTAGTTACTAGGGAAGCAGAAGAAAGCGGACGCGAAAACAACTCGGAAGTGCAAGTGTTGCAATCCGAGATCGCATAATTGATGCTGAGTTGCTGACCGAAAGTGAACTCGGTTTCTGCAAAACAATAAGCGCCAGAATACCGCTGAGAATGGTGATCAGGTGCAACTGCATTGCTGTCATTAAACGGTTACTCATTATGTGAACACCAAAGCGCGTTTTAATTGTTTACTGATACACGCGCGTGGGTATCACGTTCAACGTACTTTAAAACCAAGAGGAAAGATCGTACAGAAAAAGTTAATTGTCTTACCTGGTCATCGGGCTTGAAAGTGAAGCAAAGATATTCTGGCGATCGAAAGGCCTCACTTAGTCCCATTGCATTTTGAAATAGCAAACAAGGGCCATACACTACAATCCATTAACATGTAGATATAATTGCCTGTTTTGACCAAGCGTCGGCTAGGCTATATTTGAACTGCAAGACGAATTAAACAACACAAGCTCCGTGTGAGCGTATTAAAACTTAATTTACCGCTGAACTATAATCAACTTTTCTACAAAAACGCAATTTTCAACGTGCACAAATAGATAACTGCGTATGTTTCGTCGTTCTGTCCACAAACATGAAGCGGTCAAGAGAAAATAAATAAAGCGCGAGCTCTTTCTAGGGAGTCATTCTTTCAATATCCTGTCAGGCTCTTCAAATCGGTTTCTATATTCCTAACTAATTTAGCAAGCAGTGAATCGCCAAAGACGTAATTCCACTTAGGGTGAGTTAAAATGCAATGAAATATATTCAAGAGACAGCCACTTCCATAACAGTTGCCTCTCCCCACGGACCAAAACTTACGTTTTCATTTGATGGAGATGGACGTCAACGTCGGCCATAGAGATACAAGAGACTTCTTAAACGGTATTATTTTGAACCAATCACTGGGGAGGCAGATACCACTGTGGGCGGGTATTTCGATTGATTGACTCGTCTTTCCGCGAATCAAAATGTTTACTCAAGGTACAGTTGTGCAATGATAGGCTTGATTATATGGCATAATAAAATACATATACAAAAGTAGATTCACATTAGTAATGGTTATTAGGCCGTATTCTTAACATCTCTGTGTGTTTTAAAATGCATTCCATTGTATTATGAGATCGAAAACAATTGTAAGAACAACAAACAATTGTGAGGGAATGCATTGACAACATTTTAAGTATTTATTCCGTTAGAAATTCTAAAATTAGCCTACTAACCCACTGTGGGTAAATTGTTATGTAGCCTATATAGGATTAATGTAATGATGCCCACTTATATTTTAGCACAGAGCTGCCTTCCAATAAAACGAGATGGTCCTCGCTGCAGAACACGAAATCCAGGGGGAGGAGTTGGATCCAGATCCAACTCCTCCCACCTTACATATACCTAAACCTACCCATCTCCGCCCCCTGATCCCTAATCCTACCCATCTCCACCCTCTGATCCCTAACCCCACCCCTAATCCTACCCATCTCCACCCCTTAGATCTGGATCCAACTCCGCCCCCTGGATCTCCTGTACTGCAATGAGGTGCTACTGGAGAAAACACGAAGCAGCTGTATTCCAATCTAATTGGATTATGGCGCCATCTTTTGGCAGAGAAAACATTCTTTAAGGTAAAACGATATGATTCATGAAGCCTAATAGAGTTGTCAATTGTATAATAATAATAATAATAATAATAATAATATACCCCCTTTATATAAAGTTTTCTAATATTTACATTAAGTTGATACAGTGCACTTATTGTAGGCCTACTTCTGTTTTAAAATGCATGTAGCCTAGCTAGCCTATAGGCTAAATCAATTAATTTCTTAGTTGCACTGTTGACACCACTTAAGAACCTACTGTCCCTAACATCTACACTTATTCCACATCAATAGCAGCAAAATCTTTTGATACAAACACAATATTTTATTTATTACTATAGGCTTAGATAGTTACGATAATACAAAGTGGAACCAAAATGACAACAACAATAAGAAGACCGATATTGGGAGAGTTTGCGGTTTAGTTGGTAAACTGGCTTATCTAAATATATTAAATTGCCATTGAGTGATATCAAACACATAGTTTTTAACAGTTTTAAAGATTTAAAAGTGATGTTGTTAGGTCTATTTAGACTGATACAGTGTTTTCATGTGTTTGGTGTACGCTGGAAAATACAAGACTAAAATCTAATTCAAACTAATTAGAGTTGCGCGATGAAACCATGCACTTGTCCAAATTCAATTTGTGGCCTAAATCTGTCAATTTCGCTCCTACCCCTCGGGGCAATGGGGTTAATCTAGTCAGTCGGTCAAGAGCTTATTACTACCAGTCTGATGATTAGCCTATATGTCACCAACCCAACACCGACTCTGCTGTCTGTAGGCTAACATTAAAGGACATTGCGCGGTTAATGACTAGATACAAGGATTGCAAGAATGAGAAACTTAATACTTACAGGTACTGTATGAAAGCCTAGTAATTGGACACCATGTTCGCCAATATAAAACTGCAAAATACTAATCTTATTAACACGACTGATTGACACGTATTGTCTAACTGTAAGTTACTGCATTTATTATTATTATTTTTTTGTGATAGCGCTTCTTTCGGTCATTGTTGTGGTGTCAGGATACGTGGAGGAACTCGATGACAAGTAAGCTATTATAAGTGCTTCACATTGTAAAGGAACTGATTGTGCTTGAGTAGTGTAGGTGTTGTCAATGCAGCGTAGTTATTTTTGTTGCATGCAACGTACTGAGATCTTGAGAAATGCCACTTAATGATTTTGCGTAATAATAGATATAGCCTATATAATTTTATCTGTGACTATCTATCTAGTTATACTATTTATATTAATAATATACATACATATATAGATATATATATAGATAGATATATAGATAGATAGATAGATAGATAGATAGATAGATAGATAGATAGATAGAATTGTTTATAGGCTAATTGTATCTGTCTGTCTATCTATTTAGCTATACTATATATATTAATAATATAAACAGACACAGACAGATAGACATTTATGAATGTTTGATTGAATGCATTAAACAGTCCACATTTACAGGTTTAAGGAATACCGACAGGATGAACTCTGGCTGGTGGAGGTGAGAGTGTATACAGTGCAGTCTAATTTATGCAATTTTATGTTGTGTGTTTTGCAAATTTCTAACATGCCAACTGTGTGATATCATGAAGGTATTTTTTTTGTTTTGTTTTATTGCAGTTTTATGCTCCATGGTGCGCATACTGTCACACATTTGAGCCTATATGGTATGAAGTTGGTGCAGAGCTGAAGAGTCTGGGCTCTCCTGTTAATGTCGGCAAGATGGATACCACAGAGCACACAAGTGGGTTCCATTCATGTGTGTGCAAAAGTGTGTATGTTGGAAAGCTTTGGTTACACTGAATGCATACCTAAAATTATTTTTAAGATTACCAAGAACTACATTTATGCCATACCCCCCTTAGGATCCTCAGATGAAAGCTTGTGCTGTAGCTTGGTTTGAGATGACAGTAATGGTAATGCCACACCAGGCCATTGCTTAGCAACCAATTAGTATGCTACTTAAACGGCAGGATAGGCTTACCTGCTGTTTAATGGGATTAGTTAAGGAGGCCTTGCGTTCATGAGACTCAGTTCGTTGAACTGTATACATAGTCTGTATTGAGTCTGTATCTTGTTAACCAGATGGCCATATGGCAGAAGTTGCATTTCAGCAATCCTTTTAGTTTCTTGGAATTAGGTTGTTCAGTGTCTGCCTTTTGCTGTCATTGTCTTCTGACTTAATAATAATCTTATTATTAAGTTCACACATAAGCTTTCTAGCTAAATAAAATGTAGCCCATGTCTTTTGTTTTACCCCCCACCATTGGTAAACCCTGTTATTAATTAGATTAGATTAGATTAGATTAGATTAGTGTTTAAAAAAATCCAAGCAAATTAACAATAATTCGTGATCTATAATGATATAGCTACAATTAACTAAAGACAATCTTTTAAGTATGAGTTATTTAACGAATGCTACCATTATTATCTCTATTCTGAAATGCGTCTCCACTGATGTATAAGTACAAAATAATAATAATTATTGCAAATAAAACACGAAAGCTTGATCTCTTGTGTCTTTAGGCATTGCTTCAGAGTTTAATATTCGTGGATATCCAACCATAAAACTGTGAGTTAATGCCTACTTGTTATCATATATAAATCATATGTCAATTATTGTCCATGCTGTATTTGACTCTTTTTATTTGTTTTGTTCTCTTAAAAAGATTTAAAGGAGACCTGTCTTTTGACTACCAAGGGCCAAGAACAAAGGATGCTATTATTGAATTTACCAATAGAGTTGCAGGGTAATTCTAGAGTAAATCTCACCATAATGAATTGTATTGTGTCTTTCGTGTTCTGCACTGACCTTAGTCTTATGTCAGTGCTAGTTGTAATTCTCTTCATGCAATCCCCTTGTCCTTTTTTATTTAATCTAGTCCTGTGGTAAGACCACTCTCTAGTGTTCAGTTGTTCCAGCATGTTATGAGTCGTCATGATCTTATCTACGTTTACATTGGAGGGGAGTCGCTTCTTAAGGTAAAAAATATGTAAAATGAATGTCTGTCATACAGGAATTATGTACAATGATTGACTGAATTACGTTGGAATAGGAATGAAATGCAAACTAATGAACAGTAGAGCATGAGTTCCCAACTACTACTATTAGTATTTTAGTATTTTATTATTGTTTTATAAATAAACTGTGTGAATATATTTATTGGCAAGTCATGCAAAGTCATTCAGGAATGGATCATCTTCGACTGCTAGTGAAATATAATTCAATGTTTTTTTTGTTTTGTTTTTAACAGAAGGAATACTATAAAGCTGCAACTGAGTATATTGTCCACACTTATTTTTTCTCTGCATCTGAGGAAATCCTTCCAAAGGTAAAAGTTTCACTTTTCAGAGAAAATTAAAAAGATTTTTTTAACTTCTTAGAAAATAAACCATTATTGATTTTCTCCATAGGCAGTCACTCTGCATGATGTTCCCGTTGTTGCTGTGTTCAAAGATGGCACGTACTACCTCTACAATGGTAAGATGTACTTCTTGCAGTGCATCACTTTACTAAGCAAATATCTGAAACTAACAGGATCTGTAAGCAGCAAAATCTCATAGTCTCTCAGCGTCTGAGTTCAAGGCTGTTTCCTCTCATCGCCTCTCGAAGGGTGCCGTTCCACTGGGGCAGAGAGGGGAGGTGGTAGTGAAATGCCAGGGCATCGAGGCAGAGTGTCACTAGGAAAGGGCACCAATAATGGGAATTAGGCAGGCGTGAAGAACGATGCAGCACCCTCAAAACAAACACTAGCCCATGACAGCCGTTTATCCTCAGGGTGTTGATCTGCTGGACTTCCCCATTGTTGAAGAAGGTCTTTTGGAGCCAGAAATTTAGCAGGAAAGGATCAGCACACCGAACTTGGACCCAGAACGCGGCACTGTCAGACGAGTCCTCCACGATATGAATAGTTAACACATCCATGGAGCAAGGTTAAAGACAAGGTGTAGAATGTAGATTCTGAAGCAGATATTATGTATTAACATCTTCTTGATTACCTAAAAAGAAATACAGATTTTGTCAGAATTGTATTTTTAAATTAATGCTCAAAGATCACATTTCTGCCCGCACTTGTCTTATCACTGCCAAAAAACTCCTGATATCCATGCAATTGTTTCAACTTGGAAGTCAGTCCTTATGTATCGCTTACCTGACATTATTTACATTGTTAAATGGGCTCTTTTCATAACATAGTTCAGATGGCAATCCTTCTAATAAAAACAGAAGCATAAACAGACAATAAAAGGTGAAAAAAGTTCACAAAAATGTTAAATAAATATTACAGGTCACAGCACACCAATATATCTGATATGAAAGCACATTTACATTTTCTTTATTGCTGGAATTCAGGCATAAAAGTACTTGTTATAAGTACTCACAGGTTCTTGCACGTATATAAGAAACAAGTGAAAAGATTTTTGTGAAGACATTATGAATATAGCAATGGTTTCTTACCATTATATTCCAAATTATGAGAATACAGAGACAGTAACGTGTTCCAGCTCTCCTCTGTCATGTGGCTTATTCTGAACATCGTCTGGGCTATCATCAAATACACACCCTTTAAGTCAACAACTTGACTGTGTGGAAGTAACGTATTTTGCATAATTTAATGCACAGTTAGTGAACAGAAACACTTTGATAATAAAATGAAAGATCATTTGTTTCTTATGATTAAACATTTTTGAGTGTTTAACTTTGCATATTGTTTGCACAGGCTTGATGGTGACCTTTAATAAGTGTAGGGCTACATTTAATACATGAACACATTAAATGTACATGAAGTAATAAAAAGTTCAATCTCTCTTGTTTTATCATTTCTATAGAATTTCTTGATGGTGATCTGTCTTTCTGGATAAATCGAGAACGTTTTCCCACTTACTTCCAAATCGATAGCTTCAGTCTGTACCAGATGGGAGAACAAAGTAAGCATGTCTTTCTATATGAACATATAGTATTTCTTTTATTTGTCTTATTTTCTAATAACCTATTCAATTTACAAACTGCATTGTCTTTAATTAACACCATTTCTATGTTTTTGCCACTAGGTGATAAAACAAAACTGCTAGATGACTTTCTGCCAAGATACAATATTTATGTGTGAAAACGATGCTTTGACAGATTGTAATTATGTGAACTTCCCATGCATACATAATTTGTTGTGTCACTGTTCGTTTCTCACACTTTCCTCAAAGGTAAACTTGTGGCATTGGCAGTAGTAGATGAGAAAAATCCATCTGAAGAAAGCATTCGGTAAGTAACATTAGAAAATGTGCACGGAAGACATCAAAACCATGACAATAGCCAGTTTTCCCCCACCATTATTTCTCTTTAGTTACAAAACTCTGATGGAAAGGCTGTCTACTGAATACAGAGATCATTATAAAAGGTAGGTTGCAAATATATATGAACTATAAACAAAAACAGCACCTGACATCTGAGTTTATCAAAGTATTTGTTAACAAAGGCCATATTGTTTTTTTCTTCTCCTAGTGATTACCAGTTTGGTTATATGGATGGTAATGAATATATAAACGGTTTAATTATGGGGTGAGTTGAATTGGACGCAGATTTCAGCAGGTGCAAAGTGCAAGAACTGTATTTAAAGCCACTGGCATAGATGCATACAAAATGATATATATATTACAGAGAAGTCCATTCTGTGCTCATATATTTTTGTATAATCACCATATTACAATGTTTCTTCTTCACAGAGAAGTTGTGATCCCCTCCATAATTGTGCTGAATATGACCATTGATGGATACTATCTACCAGAAAGTAAGATTGAGACCATTGAAGATTTACTTCGCTTTCTCAACAGCGTTCTGGATGGCAGCACTTCGGTATGAGGCGCGAAGGGGTTTTCTTATCCATCTTTTCTGTAATATAACTTCCTTCTTGCGAAATACGATGGGCCTTTTCTAATAAAATTCCATTTTACCTTAACCAGCTACTCGGAGGAAATGGGGTTTTGCAGTGCATTAAGAGAACTTTCTTTAAAGCGAAGTCTACTGTGGTGGTAAGTCTGACAACACCTATTATTTTAGCAGAAGGATAGATTTACTCTTATTACATTTTTTTCCAAATATTTACTAAACGCTTAACGCACCAAAACCAAAGCACACGGCTGATCACATCCTCATCAAATATTTACTTGAGGCTAATATTTTGGTCACTGTTGTCCCAGTAACTAATATAAATCTCCTCTATCTCAGTCAATGTTCCAGACAGCTCCGATCTTCTCCTGTTTTGTGTGTGGACTGCCTGTGGGCATAGCTGTAATGGTTATCTGGGCTACATGTACTGCTGTACCAACATATGATGAAAAACCTGAGGAAGGAGCTACAGCCAGTCCTGCTTTGGATGCACACGGGAAGAAAGCAACAGAATTGCAGCCTGGCAGCACAGAAAAAACCTCTGAAGCAAAGAAAGAGGATTAACATGGACTGTTTATTTAGGATCATGTTAATCTGTAACATCATAGTATTTAATACTGCTTTCCCCATTTTTATAAATTGTTTTCCCGGTCTGCATTGTTGATATTGGGGTTGGTTTCTTTATCAAATAAAGTTCAAATAACTTAATCAACTTAATTTATTTTATTAAGCTTCCATCATGTGAAACAAGTCTATAAATATTTTAAATCAAATGAATAAAGCACATATGCTATATGGCCATATATGTATGGTGTAAACAAGTTGTGTTCAAATTCATTTGAACATTCTACTACATGTTGGAAGTCCCTGGGTATTTTTTCTTTACTTTTTGTATTTAAAAGGCCAAGTATGAGTTCTCAACCCATTGCTGTGACCTGTGTCTGCTTCGAAGTCAAACTATATTCTGACTGTGGCTAAATTACATGAAATAATTGACAACTATAAAACTATACTTTATATTAGTAGCCTATAGCATTTGATCAGTTTTAAATCAAACGACATGATTACCGGAAATATATAAAACCACACAATGTGATATTACGACGCCATCTATCGACCATATTACAAATTGTTAATGCCGAAAGTGATAGCAACTAGATAGTTTGGAAGATGGAAAAAGCGACTTGCCTTATAACACTGTTACAATTCTGTCATGGAAGAATTTAATGGAGGAAACTTAACCCTAAAACCTAAAAAGTGACACTGAAATGGCTTGAAAGCATATGGATTCTTCAAATATGTCTGCTTTATGTCTGCTGAAAACATCACCACAAACGTCCCAGCAAGCGGTAAATTTACTTCACCTCAAAGTGGATTAATGGATTATCTCGCTTCTCGTGTCACAGGATGAGTAAAAGGCGTTAACAGTGACTTAACATGGTGTGAACAGTTACCGGTGAACGCTGCAACTTTCTCTGGAAACAGCGGATCAAACTTGTAATGACGGATTCTAAAAACGGAAGTTTATTTGACACATCTCTTCATTTATGATATTTCCGTTATGACGAGCGGATGTAGTTGTAAATATTAACGAGAGATGATATCGACATTATCCAGTTGAATATACAACAGCGTACAAATAAATGCGGTAGATTTTTTGTTTTGCGTGGGTTTATGAAGCTTTAGTTTAGACGGAACACTATTATGGAGTTGAAAGCATGTTTTCTCAACGAAATCTGAACGTTGCCTACTCGCTACATAAATACCATAGACACATGGGGTTTTTGCCTTAAAGGAAAATAATATCTGCAGCCCTACATGTGAATTAAGTTGGAGTAATAACAATTTTTGGGCGCTTTGGAGGAGGAGCTTTCAAAGAGAAAAGCACCACATCTGTTTTTTGGATCATGGTCATGGAGAACATGCAAAGGTCTGCGGTTCTGCTCTGTGTCTTGGCTGTGGGACTTGTTTTCTGTGGAATTTCGTCTGCCTCAGACAGATATGTGTCTTTGAAAGAACACCAAACAGACAATACCACCTTGTCATCACACCTTCACCCCAAGCTATACTTTGATCAGACAGAGGTGCGTTTCATGAAACAGAGGGCCACCACCACGCATAGACACATATTCAAAGTGATTCAAAATGCTGTTTCTGTTATGTTATCCAATGCAGCTGCTTACCAGCCTCCGGTGAACCACGAGGATTTCGGAAAGAAATGGAATGAGATTTATGGCAACAATTTGCCACCTCTTGCGCTGTACTGTCTGCTTCAACCTGAGGATGCTGCCGCCTCTCAGTTTTTGATTGAGTACATGGACAGAATGGTGGAGTATCCAGATTGGATGGTGTCCAGTGCCCCAAATGATGAGGTTCCTATTGCCCACTCCCTCACTGGTTTTGCCACTGCGTATGATTTCATCTACACCTTTCTTAACACCCGCAGAAGATTGCGATATCTCAAGAAAATACGATCTGTTACCGAGGAGCTTTTCGAGCTCTCCAAGCACAGAGGATGGGGAAAACAGTTTCTACAGAACCACCAGACAACTAATATACTAGCCATTCTCATTGGCGCTCTTGTGGCAGGGGAACATAATGACCCAGAGACCATGATATGGAAGCAAATATCAGTGAACTACATGGAAAAGACCATGTTCCTTCTCAGCCACATTGTCGATGGCTCTCTCGATGAGGGTGTTGCATATGGTAGCTACACAGCAAAATCCATCACTCAGTATGTTTACTTAGCGTTGCGTCATTTTCAGATAGACAACACGCAGAACAACTGGTTCAGAGCTCACTTCATGTTTTACTTTGCAACTCTGCTTCCTGGATTTCAACGAACGGTTGGCATTGCAGACTCCAATTACAACTGGTTCTATGGGCCTGAAAGCCAGCTTGTATTTTTGGATGCATACGTGCTCCGAAATGGCTCGGGAAACTGGCTGGCAGAGCAGATTAGGAAGCATCGTCCTAAAGATGGACCCATGATGCAATCAGCAGCCCAACGCTGGGCTACTTTGCATACAGAGTACATATGGTATGACTCTGAGTTAAATTCATCGCCTCCGCCTGACTTTAACAAAGCAACCATGCACGTTTTCTCCAACTGGGGTGTAGTGACGTATGGGGCAGGGTTACCTCAAGCTCAGGGTAATACCTTTGTGTCATTTAAATCTGGAAAATTAGGAGGGCGAGCGGTGTACGATATTGTCCATGCCAAACCTTATTCTTGGGTAGAAGGCTGGACGAACTTCAACCCAGGGCATGAGCACCCTGATCAAAACTCCTTCACTTTTGCACCAAATGGACAGATGTTTGTTTCTGAAGCCTTGTATGGTCCTAAATACAGCTATCTTAACAATGTGCTGGTATTTTCCCCCTCACCCACCAGCCAGTGTAATCAGCCATGGGAAGGACAGTTGGGGGAATGTTCAAAGTGGCTACGATGGGGTGAAAAGGAAGTTGGGGAAACCGCCGGGGAGGTCATCGCAGCTTCGTCGCATGAGGACATGTTGTTTGTGAGTGGAGAGTCTGCTTCAGCCTATTCATCCGCCATGAAGCTAAAGAGTGTGTATCGGTCACTTGTGCTTCTTAACTCTCAAACATTATTTGTGCTGGACCACATTGAGAAACATGAGCACTCCCCTCTCAGTTCCCTCAGTGCGTTTTTTCACAACCTAGACATCGATTTCAGATACGTTCCTCACAGATCGTTTGGAAAATACAATGGGGCTCTGATGGATGTGTGGGATGCACATTACAAAATGTTTTGGCTGGACATGCAAGGATCCAGCCCCGTTGCCAGGATACAAGAGGCAGAACAGGCTGCGGAATTCAAAAAGAGATGGACGCAGTTCTTAAACGTGACCTTTCCAATGGAGAACCCTGTTGCCAGAGTTGCTTACTTGATGTATGGCCCATACGTCAAGGTCTCGGACTGTAGATTCATAGACAAGAGTAAAAATGGAGTAAAGATATCAGTAACTCTTAATGACACTGAGACTGTTGTATCAGTTGTAACAAATTACAAAGACATTGAAGCTAGACACAGTTACTTGGGCTTTGCTGGCTTTGCTAAAACAGAAGACAATCAAAGAATAGTTCAGTTTGGCCAGGGAATTCAAACTTTGCCAAGTCAAGTCACAAACGATTTTGTGTTTGACTTTGGATTGGCAGTAAACATCTCTGTGATACTGACTTTATGTTTTGCTTTAGCTTTCATAATAAAAAAGAGGACATTTCATGTGTCGTTCAAAATGCTAATTCATTGCACTCTGATATGTGTGCTGTTTTTGTGGGTGACTGAACTTTTGTCTGTTTTTTACGTCTGCGAACAGCTCTCGTGCAAAGTCAAATCAAAAGACAGCAGCATATATGATGGAACAGACTCTAGCGTCCCTGACCTCCTCCCCGTCATCACCATCACATCTATGCCGGGCTCTGGCGCGGAGATCCTTCAGCTCCTTTTTGATAACAGCTCTGACTTTGTATACCTCCGGATCCCTTCCACCTACCTGCGGTTTCCTGTGTCTCCTTTTGTCTCTCTGGTGGACGCTTGCGAGTGGTCTGGAGCAGATGCTCAAAATGGACGATTTCGAGTTATTCAGGGATGGTTCCACTCCATAGTCCACAATGTGAAAATGCACCTGCAGAACATTCAGTTGCACCATAGCAATGACGAAACAGGGAATAATGTCAAAGAGAAAGGACAAAGAAAGAGAAGAATGCTGCTGTCAGAGCGAACAAGGACAGGAAGCAGAAAGCGTTTGGACATCGGATACATACAAGAGCTCAGGCAGCACCTGGTGAAGTACCCAAATGCCCGGCCGGTGCTGAGCATGGGCAGTGGTGGCTGGTCCTTGAAGTTGCCGTATCTTCAAGAGGTCATAGGTCGCTCACTTCGCTCAGTTCATGTAGTCAGAGACCCACGTGCATGGATTTATCTAATGCTCTACAGCAGTAAGCCAAGCCTGTACTTACGTAAGAATATTAAAAGGCACATCACCAACATTTTTAAGCAGAACATTGATGGTGTGGATCAGGGCTGTTCTACAGTGGACTCACAGTTTCTTCCTTTAAAGAAGATCCTCTCCCAGCCAGATCCCAACCCTGTACAGCTGCTAGCTCAGCTATGGCTGGCTCACAATTCAGCAGGGCTCAAGGTGAGCGCAAACCTCCCCACACACACTTACTTTATAGTCAAATTCGAGGACGTTGTATATTTTCCTGAAAAGACGGCGAGAACGATACATAACTTTATTGGAATACCTGTTGCACCAGCTGCATTAAACCAGCTGACATTTGCCACGTCCACAAATTTGTTTAATCTGATGTATGAAGGAGATATATCACCTGCCAAAATCAACATGTGGAAGACGAATATGGCCATAGATGAGATTAAACTCATTGAGGATACATGTTGGCCTGTGATGGAGAAGCTGGGTTATAAAAGACATACAGTCAGTCATTCTTTTTTGTAAATGTGTTTGCCTTTTTCATATTGCACCAAAAGATCACTTTTGGGGAAGTATGTCAGTATATTTCCTCCAAATGTTGCATTTTTTGCAAACTTTTTTTTTTTATCCTGATATTTAAGCAATGTTTATATAGTTAAATCATACAGACAAAACTGAGTTTAGACTGTCTATATCTGCTAAAGAACAAAAAGTGATTGCTCAACACTTAAGATGAGCAACAGATGCAAATCTTGGATCATATAACACATTTAGTTTGACTTGAAGACATGATTATGGTATTTCCCACCAGATGGGCGGTTAACAGTATTTTTTTCAGTTTTCTCAGTTATGTTGTGAGACACATGCTATTGTAATTATACTATTTTGAGTGAACTGAATGTCATTTTCAGTCATTTTCCCACCAAGATACCTTATTTTTTTTGCATTTATAAGAGCCAGTTCATGTGTAGGTTTATAGATGTGCAAAAAAGGTGTTCACTGTGTGACTGTACAATTAAATCACTTTATTGACATGTCACATCAATTGACATCAAATGTCTTTTTCTTTGGGTACTGTATGTGAATATTTTTTCCCTGTTGTTTCTTTGCATCCCTATATAAACTATATTCCAAACACCAATAGCAAATCTGTTTTACTTTTCTGAAATTATATCAGATGCTCATGATAAAATCATAATGGAACATTTAACAACCCAAACAAGTAAAACCACAAAACATCATATTTCTCATCTTAATGGGGAAATATTTTAATGCAGTTTTAAGAGACTACTAACGCGAAATGTATTAAAAGCCAGAATGCAAATGGATTTTCCATGGCACCACATGCATATGGAGTGTAATCATCACTGTGGGATAACTGAAATGGAGGAAAATAATAGCAATTTATGTGATACTTTTAAAACATTTGCAAAGGCTGCTTTAAGTGTGTGAGTGTGTGTATGTGGGGTGGTGGGGGGTGTTATTTGCAGTCATTCCTTTGTGCCCAGCATGCTTCCGGACTAAACTCAGCAAGCAATTCTTCATAGAGTCTGTATGGAGAATATTAAGTTGAATGCTTAAAAATAAATTCAGTCCCCACATTAGACCAAAGATGGTAAAAGGCATGAAGACAGTGTGATTTGAACTGTGAAGCAACTAGATATAAGTCAAATTTGTTTAACAATATCAATAGCGTCAAGTTGAATTTGGCAATTCATTAATGTACACATACTTGTTTATAGTACAAATAAATGGTTCAAAAATACTTGGCTTCTGGTAACAAACCATTGTTTAATAGTCACTAACAGACCTTACAAAAGGGGGGAATGAAAGATTTTACATGGAATTCAAATGCTAGAATTCCTATTTATAAAATGTCGCCAGCAGAGGGCAGCAGATAAATAAAGATCCTACATCTTTGCTTGAGCAGAAATTTATTATCAGTAGCAGGTACTTCACTACTATCAGCAGCAAATCATGTAAGGACTGAAAAGAGCTTGCTCATTGGTGCCAACTTCATCTTTCCTTTTTACACTTCAAAATAGCTACTTGTCATTTACTACACTAATAAATCTAAAAGGCCGGCTACACACTGGCTGCGTGGCGTGAGCGTGGCGTTTCTGTTACTTAATACTTAAAGTCGGCATGAAATCAAATTTGACAAATCTTCTTTTTATATGTAATATTGTAGTGTTTATTATAAATGATTTATCTGTGCACTTCATTATTTTTTTTTAAATTCATGTACCGTTATAATCTTTAATCAAATACATTACCCTTCCCTCCCCCCTCGAAACGACCACTCTTCTCTTTCGGTCACGTGCAATGGCGAAAGGGTGCGGCCAGAGCCGATGAGGGTGCGGCTATCGGTGCAACGCCTCTCAGAGAAGATACATTAAAATCTGCCTCCATTTTGTTTGCAACGCCCAACCTCCAACGATCCAATCAATTCCCGAAGGACGAAATCAAGCCCCGCCCTACATTTTTTTCTAATTTCAGAAGCCGTTTCACTCGGATATACGTCACAACAAGGAAAAAATGACAATCTCAACTTCCGTTTCATGCCGACTTTAATGTTAAACATACAGCACTGATACAGCAGACAACGTCGGCAGTATTGACGGCAAAATAGGCTACAGAATATTTCGGTATTGACAGGAGCAATATTTGAAAATCAATAATTATTTATTATTATTTTTTAAAATTACATTTATATCTGCATTTATGTCAAAACCTATAGACTATCAAACATCAAAATGTAATTTATTAATATTCGTGTCAAAATTGACTTAAAAACATCTTTTCCTATTATTTTGCCTGGAAACGCTCCCAAAAAATAGCGTGAAAAATAGGCGTCAGTTCTATTTCTAGCATGCACGCGTTTTCGGCGCGGGTGTCACGCAGGCAGTGTGCAAGCTGTTAACATGGGAGCCGAAATAAAAACGGATATGCCACGCAGCCAGTGTGTGTAGCCGGCCTAAGATGAGTCAGGCCTTGAGCAGCACGATGTATTGTGAATCTTGCTGTGGTTTCCTAGGTGCTAACTTAATAGGCTACTTTGCAAATGTGTAGAGCCGAACACTGACTGTGGGTTAAATACAGAGTTACAGAAACAGCTCATGCATTCAAATGCCTCAATGCTAGGTAGCTCACTACATTTTGCCAGAAAATTGATTTGTTTTCAGATTATTGTATTGAAACCCTAGATCCGTAGCCTTCTAACGCATCTCATGAAAGGGATTGATAGTTTTCTTCATTAGCAGACAGTTCTCGTGCCTTCTAATGCACCGGTGCCTTCAGCATGAGCCAAAAGCCCAGCTAGTGTTTGATCATTCACACTGGGCATGTACCCGTGGCAGCGACTTTGATGAATTAGGTGGTGTTGTGAAACCAGTGCTATTTATTCTTCTTAATGTCAAGCCCTTGGAAAGAGCATACTGATAGGAACATGTTTTAGCATTATCCATTGCAATGAAGAATGCACATGGGCTCAGAAGGAGAAGATGAATGAACTTAATTCGGTTTATGGTCATGTGGTTTTAGTGGATGCTAAATTTATATTAATAAATGTATCATATGAATTAATTAGTATCTGAGATCAAACCTCATGGTTTAGGTTTCTCCCAAAAGAGGGATCTCTCATGTAGTTGACAAATGCACTGATATGAACTAAAAAAAGATTAGTGAGTAATGGCAGGCCTCAGAGGACTTTAGATAACAGACCGGGTTTCTTATTAGAAACACTGGGGTGGAGGATACACAAGCCTAAAAAAAAAAAACTACGAAATGAGTTGCGTGTAAATGCACCCATTTACGGACAGTTTTCAAAATCTACTTCTAAATCTGCTGCTTTCAAACCATCTGTAGCCTCTCCTCCTTTGAATCAAACTAGATACAATCTAAATGCTAATCAATTTCAGCAACAAGCTCTTTTAGGGCTGACAGATTTTCTGCCGCACTATCTGGTGTCCAGGGGGACTGGAGTGATGAGGCTTTGTTGGCGTACTGAAGATCAGTGGACCTTTAACACTTTCTCTTGTGAATTGAAAAAAAAAGTTGTGCTTCCAGAATATCATTATGGTACTAGAAAAAAACAAAACATATTCATAACATTTATGCAATGCGTTTAAATACTGGTCATGTAGACAATAAACCACATAGTCATGATATGTTTTTGCATCTGCACCCACATTATCACATTACAGCTTTGAATATCTAGAGTCTGAAGGGACAGGCAGAACACACAAGGTGAGGTAGAGCTGTTGTAAGACAGTGGATAAAGTGGGATCCATACTCCATTTTGGAGGATCAATGCTCCAGGGGACCATGAGGAGAGAGGGATTACGTTAATAACACTAATAACCATGGTTGGGTCTTTAACTATGCCAATCTTTCTGAAACTCAGCACACCCAGAGCCGCTTTATAGTTGGACTGTGTATTTAAATTAATCTGTGCAAATAATTATTAACGTTACTGTTGAAGAGCTGCTTACACTGTAAATACTTCTGATTGCAACTTTATGTCATCGATTGGTATTCATTGTTTCTTATTAAGTATGCTGTTTAATTGACATCGGGGCCATTATTATTACCTAATGGCTCGTCTAACCCCTCACTAACATAGGGCATAACACACCCAAGCATTAATTAAATCAGGAGCCGTATCCTCCGGGCACTGTAGTCCAGTTCGCTCTGTGGCAGAAGAAGGGCAATTTGA
This sequence comes from Rhinichthys klamathensis goyatoka, assembly GCF_029890125.1. Classification (NCBI taxonomy): domain Eukaryota; kingdom Metazoa; phylum Chordata; class Actinopteri; order Cypriniformes; family Leuciscidae; genus Rhinichthys; species Rhinichthys klamathensis. The sequence goes on along the minus strand of NW_026606664.1, from coordinate 5,460,098 downwards.
ACATAACCTCAATCTGGGATTTTTCCCAAATGAAATAGTGAAACCACTGCACACAGTAATTAAGGAGACAGTGCCCCCTGAGTGCCCTCATCCTGGACCTGCATCAGCTCACAGGCCTTTAATATTTCATCAAGATCTCTCCAGCTCTCACCTGTGCTCGTATTCTACAACAGTGCTACAAAGAGCTCTGTCACTCTCTCAAAACCAGTGGTTGACCCCAGAGACTCAGACTGTCGCCCATCCAATCTGACAGCAGTTTCCTGTTACACACATCTGCACACACCTTTCTAACAAGAAAGACATGGTTTGACACTAGGATGAAAAAATAACACAAAAAGAAAGAGTTTGTATGGTAATAATCGAAATTAAACAACACTTTGTTCAAGTCCTCGTTAAATCATTCACTTGTTTAGTTCAAACACACATGGATTCATTCAGGAACAGAACAAGTCGTTATGAGTTATTGGGTGCGTCTCAATCTGCTGTCTAGCTATGTCGTGAATCAATATATTGTGTACACGAATTTGGGCACTGGTAAGGACCCTGGCTCACTACACAATGGGACACCGATGGTGACATAACAATGTCCTTGTTGCTCAACGTACTAGTGGTATTTATAAACAACAGCAGAACTGATATTTTTCTGATTTTTAAAAAAAATTTAAAGTACATTATGATAAATACTTTGATTGTTACACATGCAATGGTTTAGTTGTAATTATAAATGTTAGCTAGATTATGTTCAGTACCTGTCTAATGATGTATGTTTAGGATGAAATGTAATTAAATAACGGTTTGTTTTTTTCAAAACATCTATCTCATGTCAATATATGTGGTGAGTTGACTTGCTTGATTTATGTTTTTCGCGCTTCAGAACTTCTGTTAAGGGAACATATTGAGCATCAATGCTCCCTGGTTTTCACGGTGCATTGTGGGACTTTTTAGGGAGAGAATGTTTCAGTGCACTGGAAGGATTTTGCGATAGAGAAAGCCCTTAAAATGGCCGACTCCCTGATCAGTGTCCTGACTGAACTAGGGAGCTGATTGAGACGCACCCATTCTTTCAAAAGATTAAAAAATTCATTCAATAAAGAAACAAGTGAATGTATTTTTGAATTAGTTAAATCTGCAGTCCGCAGTTTTTCCTCTTTGTCGCCATCTCTGTTCGAAATCTGCAATTGCAGTCATTCGCGGAATTATCAACTTTACGTGAGTTGTACTTCGACACGGCACAGCGCGGATGAACACAATGTTTGAGGAGAGTGTGCAGCTGTCAGTCACCGCGCCGGTGTGAATACTGTCATTCAGAATCACAGATTATTCTTTTTGGAAGTGTGACCAACATAATAATTTTCACCGGAAAATGTCATCTGAACAAGTAAGAAACATCCACTTTTGTTCTGGTTCTGACATTGCAGTAAATCACGCTGATTAAATCTAACAATCGCTTATCATATCACGTAAAACCACGCAAATTATACTTTGTTCTCAAATTGTTAATGTTAACAACGTCATGTGTATGTGTACAGATGTGACGTAATGACGCAAAGACATGCTCGAATTTTCTGCGGAAATCCACCAGTACCACTGGAATTAAAAACATTATTACAAGCTAACCGCTTTGAATCGAGCTAAGGCAAGCAGATAGTTTTGAACACTGTCTGGTTATGTATTTTTTCAAAAATTTATTTAGGATAATTTTTAACCCCAAAAAGCTACGGACTGCAGCTTTAATAATTCACTCAAACAATTAATTCAATATCACCATTGCATCACAATATCACTATAATGGGGGAAGGTGAAACATAAATCAGCACTTGTGACATCAGTGATTCCCGTCAACCTACATCCAAATCAAAGCACTCTCCAACAGCACTCTTTAGGGCCATTCAGAACGTTTATGTGTGTTTCGTTATTTTAACTTTTGTACAACATTGTGTAATGCGCGAAAAGCTGTAAAAGATGCAAGCGCAATGGTCGAAAACGTCCATTTAATGCATGTTTACATAAAAAAGCAACGGAAAAGTAGCGCAGTGGAATCCAAAAACGTGTTCTGTGTCAACGGATCATTACTCGTGTCATCATTTATTTATTTCATGTTGTTCCGAACCAGAATGACTTTCGTGGAACACAAAAGATGAGATGAAGAATGTGTCACTCTCTTTTTTCATATGATGAAAGTAAATGGTGATCCAGGCTATTCATGATAATATTATTGTCAGATTTTATTCCAGATTTTTTGTATAAATATATAATACAATTTTCACTATAAAGTCTGGACAAAAATATTGTAGACACCATGAAATCAAAATTGACAATTCTTATTTTTTTTTTATGAAATATTCCAGTGTTTATTATAACTGATTTATCAGTGCACGTTATATTTTTTTTTTTTCAAATGATGTGCCCTCATAATCTTTAATCAAAATAACTTCTCCCTCTTGCAGCGACATCTCATCTCTGTGTTCACTGCCATAAGGGCAGGGCAGCTTGTCACTCAAATGAGGTCACAGCAATAGTAAACCACAAAAATCCAATCAATTGCCGATGGACAAAATCAAGTCCTGCCCTACTTTTTTACTTGTTCAAGAAGCCATTTCACTTTGATATGCCACAATAGGGAAGAAAATACCATTTCAACTTCCGTTTCATGCCAACTTTATTAAGCATCAAGATATGAGTCACACTGACAACCACTCCGCATTTGGTGACATGTAAAATGTCATGACAAAGAGGCACCGGTTGGTAATATTTATAAAGCAACCACACGGCAATTTGGGGATCACAAGCTTTTGATCTTTAAACTGAGCTCTCAAAAAGCTTTCCGTTTGAAGAGAGCATCAGGTCTCAGCAGTGCACTGGGAGCTAGTGGCGGCAGCAGCGTTAGTAAATCATAAGAGTAAACAGAGATGCTGTGGTATGGCAGTCTTTTGAGTGAGAGCCGCACTCCTCTGGCCAGAACTACTCCGGCGTACCTATCAATCACAGCCTGTGATGAGTGCTGAACACATCCACTCAGTCAGTGGAACCTCTGCACATCAAAGTTATGGGTCACTCATATGGAGCACTCTTTCCCGTGAATATTGCACTTTGGAGCTATAATGCCGCTTTAACCACATATGTTGGAAGTGGCTGCCATTAAGGTTATATAGTAGATGGGGTGATCGGTTTCTCTTTGCAGCCATGCGAGTGAAATGTAATGAGGATCAATGTAGAGGAACCAACATTGTTTTCCCATTTAACAAAACAGCTTTATATGGTGTGTCTGTGGCACAATAATCCATTGTATGAAGGAGATTTAAAGGAGAAACAAGACCCAACAAACAGACACTACATATTTATCTCTTAAACCTTGCCTTCAGGCAGTTATTACTCTTCCCTGAGGTGTCTTTATGCCAGGGAACCATGTATCGCCGTTGATAACAACAATGACCCGAGACCCCTTGACATATACATCTTAAACCATCTCAGTGTTTTTGTTCCCTTTCAAAGTGTAAACTGCATGTCCTACACTGTCTCTGCGGGTAGCAAAACCACGGCCTGCTGTGCAGCTAAGAGTGGGGAATTGCGGAGACCAGAATTACGAGGATACGCACTACAAGCTTGTCGATGCACAATGTTACGAGCAAACCTGCCTATACTGCGTTTGAAAATATGAGCTACCTTTCCACTTTCGATGCAACAGAACTTATCACAATATTTTGATGCTTACGTTAACACATGATAGGTATTATGCATTTAATGGTTATCTTTTAAATATTTAACCCTATAAAGCCTATCATATCTGATACATGAATTTTTTAAAGGTGCGATCACATTTACCGTTCTGTGAATTTTCACGGGTGAAAATACTTTTTTCGTTGCGCTTGTTTGTAATCACTGATTGTTTACAGGTTGCCTGCAATTGCGACCATAATTCGTGCAAGTATAATGGGCCACAGGAATAATGTGGATAAAACCGAGCCTCCTGCAGAACCCAGCAGTTCACCTGCTATGGGGTTTCACACACTCCTTTAAAGCCCATCTGTAACGGTTGGGACTTTATCTGCTCTGCGGCCCTCAGGGCCCTCCAGGTGATGAGTCACCCAACTTGTGAAAATGAAATCTTTTCACAAGCTGCCTTATTGTTACAGAAAGCTGGCACAGGTCTTTTAGTTTTGTGTGTTAGAAAAGTTGCTGCATCAGGTGTACGCGTGTTTGCGGGGAAATCATGTTTCACTGTCAATTTTACTCTGTCACTTTCATATCAAAATGCTTTGTGCTATGACATGTAAACAAATGAATCTTAAAATGATCAATGTGTTTTCAAAACCACACTGTTTAAAGTGCTTTCTCAGGGTGGGTTTGGATTGTGTTTAGCATTTTAGCGTATAGCAAACATGCAATTAGACCACTTTAGCTCAAAATATGAATACATATTCATACAAAATCATGTAAAAGAATGAGATGAGGTTTAAGGTTAGCAGCTTTTGAATCCTCTACTACAACATGAATGAAAGCAATAGCTGTGTGGTGGAACAGTGAAGATTAAAACCTAATGTGTCTTCTGATCTATATGTCATGAATTTTACATTATTCCTTCTCTCTCTGGAACTGTGACTGTTGCATTTGCTTATATGACATTTTGATTGGAAATCTGATGACTATTCAGCATGCTAATAGAACAATTCCAATTCTAGACCAATGGTTTTCCCCTTTTTAATATTTCGTCCAATTTGTTCTCTATTTTGTGTTGCTACCCACCTCTTTCAGAGCTCTGCCAAAGAAATTTGCCTCTATGTCTTGGACTACCAAATTATAGTTCTTCATTTTGAAATTATGCATTTTATTCCCTTTTTTAAATCCAATTTGGTCCAGTAGCAAAATAACATTAATCCTTAAGAATAGTTTGAAGTGTGATTTCGCAGATGGAGCTAGTAAAGACATCTCTTAAAATGCCTCGTTCCTCGCAACCCGAATCAACAGCCAGTGTGCGGAGTAAATCAAGTAAGTGTCATCGCATTGGAAGATGGTGCACAAACCCCATGGGATAAGCTGCTATTCCAATAGATACATTTTCATAAGTTCATTGCAGCTCCAAGCGACAACTCTAATAGATTTCCTCAATCAATTTGTAGAGGCAGAAGATATTATCCTGAAGAGCATAATCTTATGAACTGTGATATGATAATAATGGCTTTTCTGTCTTATTGATCATCTGATACGTTCAGGCTTAGGGAGTAAATACAGAGAACAGTTGGTTTCCATCTGTTAGCACACGCACATTGGATCACTCAATCTTACAGTACAGCACATTACATGAGAAACTCCTTTAACGGTGAAAAGTTATTTATGAAATCAATTATGTTTTAAGGCACTATACGCTCTGTTAGCTTCTTGTGGGTGGAATTTTGATGTAGACTAATGAGTAGAGCTCAAGAAATGTCAGTGGTGAGATTTGATGAACGCAACGTAACGCTTATTATACTGATGTGGCACCAGCAAAGAAGCGATTGGTGTTTGTCTGTCTGACCCTTAACTGAGATGATTTTCATGCTGGTTACACTTTTAATTAGAGAGATTATACTGTAACTGAGCTGCTACGGGGCCGTCACATCCCTCCGCTGCAGAACACGCAGTGCAGCTCAGGCAAACGTTACCCCTGGAGACCACAGGGCAAGTGCTCTAAATCCCCTCAACAAAATATTCATGCAGAAGACAGAACATAAAAAATGGGGGAAACAGAGAAATGGCCTTTGGAAAAAGGGAGAAAAGCGAGGCACATGTAATTCCATGTGAAGTCTTGTACTTATTTCTATCAGGTGGCTTGTAAACTAACAGCTCCAGGGGGCAAAGAAGATGACAAATATTGTTCATAATGGTTGAAAACTAATGAAGCGTGAGATGCCAGCAAGAGCTTGGAGGGGGCCAGGGGCGATCTTACTCTATTGTGTGCGTCCCTCCCCTTTCTCACTCCCATTTTCTTTACATTCCCCTCCTTTTCTGCTTCTCACGGGAGACATCTCCCTCTCGTTCTTCATCCCCTTTCCTTCCACCTTCATATGCAGTGTTTCTCTCTCTTTCAGCAGGCTGCTTCGAGTGTGGTGTACAACAAGTAAATGGTACATGCTGGGGGTTAGCAGGGATATATATATAATGGCATTTATCATTATGTGGCACATCCTCCTTTCAATAAAGGGATAGTTGATCCATAAAATGCATTTCTTTCTCCTGCAGAATGCAAAAGAAGATATTTTGACAAATGTCTCAGTGTTTTTTTTCTTCTTTTTTTTTGAAAAATGTCCAAGAAAGTCATACAGCTTTGGAACAACACAAGGGTGAGTAAATGACAGAATTTTCATTTTTGGCTGAACTATAGATCTCATAATAAGACATTTTATCACAAAATCGAGAAATTTAGTCAAATTACATGTATATATATTTTTTTACTTATTTGTCTAAATATGCTTTAGGATGCTAAAAAATCTCCTTGATAATTTAGTATAATTTCAATATTCTCTCACGAAAAACATTCCTTTATGAATCAAAAGGGAGCTGTGGGTTGGCTCCCCAGGGCTTGATCAGGGAAAAACAGGATCCATCACAGTGTTGCCAAGACCTCAAACGATGTGCAGGGCAAGACGTGAGTTTGTCAGTTGCAGTATATAAGCTGTCAGGGTAGAGGGATTCTCCCGTGAGAATTAAGCATCACTCTGGTTCAAGCACTGCACACTAGCCTTTTGGTTCACTGACTAGTGCAACAAATTTAAAGGTCCCAAGTGAAAATGTTGTACAGAACAAAGAACAAATCTCTCATGCTACAGATGTTCTTGATGATTATCTGATGATATCAGTATAAATAATAATTTAGATGATTTGCCTCTGCAGAGGGCATTGCTGCAGTTTTTCCTGACCACTGAGCTTAGATATTACGAAATATGGATTGGATGGTAGGCTGGCACTTGACTTTACAGTAGGTATCATATAAAATAGCAATGAAAAATCAGATGGTTGGTTCAATGAGATGGTTTAAGCATTTATTAATCTAGGATAATGTTTCTACTTATAAAGGCCTACATTTTTTACATTTAAACATTTCTTGTCCACAGTTTTCAAGCAGATGTTTAAATCACTAAATTAAAAAGGCTAAAATTAAATGTCCAAGAACAAATTTTTGAGCTAAATTTATATTTTAGTTTTATAGGCCTTTATCACAGTCTGTGTGTCATCACATCCGGCTCTGATCAGTAGTATAAATAATTTAGTTGAACTTAATAATAAACGGCAATATTTAAAACTATTTATAAAATTTACATGAGACCCTACCATCTATGTCATCTTTTATTTTAATGTGTAACATTATCTGAGCAAGACGATCATTTGTGCTACCCTGTTGCCAGTCATGAGTTAAATGAAGAGCAGCACTCTGTTACTGCCAAAAGAATGAATCATACTGATTTAATTTAATTTTTTAATATTATTATTAATTTAGTTTATTTTGCATTATATTTATTATGATTAACCTCTAATTTTTGTCTATAATGCTATCCAATCATTGCACTCAAACCCGGAGGATATGACCCAGACAACATAGTGTCAGCCCAGATCCAGCCCACATCTGGTGGAATCCCTATGTACCAGATGTGGCCCGCATCTGGGCAGACACTATGTTGCTATCTGGGGACTTTATCAAACCAGTTATTTTTGAATAATTATCTATGGGTTGAAAATATCTTTCACAAATATTTTTTGAAAATAAAATTTATGTTTGAACATAAATGTGTGTCGGCAGTGTGTGTACACAACCACCCTATAATGGTAAAAATCCACCTACTCCTCTTTTTTTAATCCCCATAACTCAGTGACTCAGAACTAACCTTTTTGCAGCTTTTGTGATGTAACAAATGCTTAGGCCCCGCCCACGACTGCTGACGGACTCTCCTTATTAGCATAGACCCCGCTCTGAGTGATCTGTACACAGTCCGCCATGTTTACCTCCTTGCCAGAGCATTTAACAGAAGCATTCAAGAAATGTATTATTATTAAAGCTACTAAGTTTTCTGAACACACACATCCGAAGCATGCGCACAGAAAGCTGGATGTCAGATGGTGCATAGCGTGAATATTAAACTAAGTTCTATTTCACGTGTTATTGCGCTTAAACTGTTAAATACACACATGGTTATTTCAAACAAAGTTCACATAAACACAGTCGGTTATGTCTGTGAGCGTAAACAGCAAGTAAATAAATCAAATGTCTATATTAGATCTGTGTATTAGATTTGTGAAAGTAGCGTATAATACGCTATTGCTATATAAAATGTTAAAATGAATCAAGCAACAAATGAAAAATTAAAAATCACTCACTGCTCTTGACTGAATAACCATATATTAGAAGTTTAGACTGATATGGCTTAAACACCATGCAGATGCTACACTTTCATGATGATGAAGAACTGCAATGTCACATGAGTGTGACTGCGATAGAGATGATAATCAAAAACAAACAGATGTTTTGTTCGTTTTTGGCAGAGTATCCGTGGCACAAGCTGTAAAGGCTCCACCCTCTTCTGGAAAGTGGGCTGGGGAGCAGCAGCTCATTTTAAAGATACATGCATGAAAACAGCATGTTTTTCCTTCAGCTCAAAAGTGGGCATTTAAAACATGTATAATATAATATGTGATGTATAATAAATTATCTGTGGGGTATTTTGAGCTGAAACTTCACAGACTGTCACATACTGCTCTGAGACAAGAAGGTTGAGGATCCAAACGCAGTATTTATTGAACAGGGTAATCCAAAGACGTAATTCAGATAACAGGCAAGAGGTCATAAAGACAAATAAACAAACAAACAAACAAACAAACAAAAAAAAAAGCAGGGGACACAGGCAAAAAGGGGAATCCAAGAAACGGGCAAAGATCAAAAACCAAGAACACGGGAAGAACAAAGAGAATGCTCGGAATTGCAGTAGAGACACTAAACAAGACTTAACAGGGAATGAATATGAAAACCAGGCTTATATGGGGTGAGCTAAACAAGATAATGACATACAGGTGAATGTGATCATGGCTGATTAGTCTGGGCAAAGGATTATGGGAAATGTAGCTGCTCCCGACGAGCTGGATGGCGCCTTGCATGGCTGACACCGCCGTCGGTGTGTGAATGGGTGAATGTGAGGCAATGTAAAGCGCTTTGGTGGCCATTGGGTCTGTGAAAGCGCTATATAAATGCAGTCCATTTACCATTTATGTAGTTTGTAGATGTGTGGTGATTGTCCGGGTTGGAGTGCCCTCTGATGGTTATCCCAGGCACTCTCACTAGTGATCGTTACACAAACACATTCTGGGGACACCTGAGACTTATATTACATTTTGTAAAAAGGGGCGTAATTGGTCCCCTTTTAAATCACAAAATATGCGTTGGAATATCTAACACAGTCTCATCCCAAGACGTCATATGACTGACGCTTTTGACCATACGTCAACATCTGACGTTTTGGGTACCCTTTAACGTCACTTAGATGACGATCCTAGGGCGTCATCTAACTGACGCTTTACCTTTAGCGTCAGTCAGATGACGCGGGTAGGTTTCGGTCTGGGGTAGGGTTAGGATTAGATAGCGTCATCTAACTGACGTTAAAGGGTACCCTAAAACGTCGGATGTTGACGTATGGTCAAAAGTGTCAGTCATATGACGTCTTGGGATGAGACTGGGCTGGAATATCATGACACCATTTTTCTTAGTTTCACAATACTCGATTAATGATTGTAAACTGAGGTTGGTGTCTTTAGAAGAAGTATCTGTGCTGAATTTTACATAAATAAATCACAACAATCCCGTGCTATGGGCACAGCCATTGTTTTACGCTACTATAGCTTGTTTTCATATTACGTCACGCCACTGCGTTGCCATGGCGCGAAATGCAAATGGAGGGCAGGCAGTGATTTGCTGTATTTAGAAAGCTCTATAACAAACTCAAAATGCCTATGTTTTGCGTCGTTTATGGTTACTTAAATCGATCAAACCACGAGGAGTTTTTATCGTCTACCAAAAGTTGTTGTTCATAAGGGGGGGAAATGCAAGAAATTGACCGAAAAACTCCGGAAAAACGGCTTGCAAACCTACGTCTGCGGTCGGGAGGAGCCGAATGGGAAAATGCCCGTGTGTCAGTGATCACTTCGTCAAAGGTGAGTTAATACAACTTAAGTGGCTGTGTTTGTGTAACGTTTCCGAACTTTGTAAAGTCAAAGTATGTCTGTAAGACGAGGTAGTTGCTGATATCTAGCGCCTCGATGGCAGGAAAATCTTTCAATTCAGTTGAAAAATCGCTCCTCTTCATCTCTTCATAACGTAAGGATCACGTCCAACATATGTTTGATTTTTTGTTTATATCTTTCTCTTGTAATAGCGTGTAAAGTAGTACAGTACGGACTTTCCTCCATCTCGTCCATTGCGCTCTTCACTCCCTGCCCTCCATCTGAATTTCGCGCGTCATCATAATCACGTGACTGAAACCCAGCTATTGGAAGCTTCCGCTTTCTGAACATGGAATTGTAATAAAGGCCCATTGTGCTTCATTGGTGTTGCGCTTCATCTGATTGATGCACATGAGTGTGATGGAAAAACATTAGAAATCGCATACTGTATACAACATTTAAGTTAAAACAGTACATTATGTATTGTTTGAATGTGTGTAGCATAGATATGTAAATACATATAGATGCCTCATGAGTGTGTGTTTCTATGGGATGCTTTCACCTTATTTTTCAACGCGGAAGTAAGGTGTTTTCTGTGAATGTGCGAGACTTTACGAGAATAATATATCAAAGTGCAGTAAAATGTAAAACTGTTTGCACTACAAACCAGTGTGTTTATAATTAAGGCATCTATCTATTTCTGCAATATACATTAGCAGATTATTTTCACAACATTTACTTTATCAATAATGTGATAATTCTGCACATGGGTATTGCATATTGGATTATAGGCCTACATAAAAACACAAACCAGCACATTCTCACCTCTGAAAGGTTATCCCATTTCGTCTGGAATTATAGCTCAGTGGTTTTTACAGCCATTGGCTGCACAGTGCTGTGACATTTTCTTTGAAAAGTAATTGATATGTTAGTGTGAATGATAAGCAGCGTCATGCTAACCATTCCAAGATGGCAGACACGTCAATGTGTCTGGAGGGGTTGAATGTGGCATCTTCGTATCTATAAGCTGCGTTTCATTTCGAAGGCTGTATACGTTATTGAGACTGCTTCATTTCACTTAGATGACCATTACATTCCAAAGTCATTAAGAAATTACAACAATCTATGCTTCACTAGGAATAATGGTCAATTTTATAATGGTCACTGTTCTGAAATAAGACATCCTTTATGAAGTGCGCAGCCTACAAATGTGACCTCCGGAGTACGCAGCCTTGGAAATGAGATGCAGCTATTGTGTGTGGTATGTTGTCTCTGTCATGTTAACTACGTCATCAGGTGCGTCACTAAATACTGCCATTCACAAATCTCTCCAATGCTCTCACGGGATAGTAAAGTCTCCATCAGATGCACACTTTAGAATCTTGCAAGAATTAGTAGGACATCTGAGTACTTTTCGCCTACTGTTTGATATAAGGAGGACCAGTCTTTATGCAAAAAGAAAACACTTATTTCTAACATTTACAGTGAGGATATAACCGTAAATTGTATCTTATCCAATTGGGAAACCACGCCTCGAAGGCATAAAACAACACACACATCTGTAAATAACTGGACAAGCCACGTTAAACTATGTGCTCACTTTAGTTTAAAGCGTTTAGTATGAAGCACTGGGTCAATGTTGTGGGATAAGTGTATGATCCAAGCTACAGTTAGATTTGCATTTTATATAAATGGGTTTTTCATTATTGTAAAGTGTTGTCACTGGTGGATATTCTCCTTGCACAGTACACAGACCCGACTAATCAATCAGTTATGAAATGTGTTGTCCATTATTTTTATTATCATTTTTTTATTATAAATGTTATTGTTGCAGCCGCTAATTAATTATCAGAGTTAGTTCTTCCACTCAGTAATATACTTCATTATTATAACATGGTAACACTTTACAATAAGGTTTCATTAGTTAACATTAGTTAACTACTTTAGTTAACATGAAGTAATACAGCATTTAATAATCTTATTTTATTTTTATTTCAACATTTACTAATACATTATTAAAATCAAAAGTTGTATTTGTTAACATAGTTAATACACTGTGAACTAACATGAACAAACAATGAACGACTGTGTTTATTATTATTAACTAATGTTAACAAATGAGACCTTATTGTAAATGTTACCTATAACATTTTATAATGCGTCTCATAGTTGTTTTGGTTAACATTTACTTTGTGTCAGCAGGATTAGTTCACACCATCTCTTATCCTACAATCCAGTGAAGCCTCTGTTCTTACAACTTATGACTTATGAAAAAACTCAAGATGACAAACAAAGCTAACTTTCACAATTCATTAATCTCTGCAGGCTTCAGACAAAAGAGCAACAAGAGCTCTGCGTGTCTCGCACCTCAGGTGTATCGATTGACTGATTAATTCCATAATGTTTTCTCAGAATAGACCTCACAATGGACTTGCATTTGATATCATATCGCACAGCATTACAAGTTTGTGACAGGTTTTGCATTCTGTGTGGCTTATAAAAATCTAATTGCATTATTTGGGTCTGGTCTCCTCAAAAAGTAATTGAATTATCCATCGGTACCTTGAGACAAAGAGAAGAAAAACTGTAATGCATTATTCATATTTTCCTCTGGAAGCTTATTAAGTAAAACAGACCACACCACATTTATGATAGCCCTTTTATTTTTAATTATGTATGCGCTTCTTGTTACCAGAAAAAGAATATTCACTGCAAAGTGCTAGTTACTGCATGGTTTTACTTTTCATTCAGCTTGCACTGTTAAATTACTCTATTAACACAAATTGCTGTTTGTTAGTAGAGAAGAATGTGTATAATCTATTAACCGTAAAACAGACTATATGCTTGTAAGACATGGCGGCTTTAGCTTAGTGACAAATAAAGCATGCATTGCCATTCATGACAACTTCGAACCTCACAGCGCCGACACATCCCAATGAACGACAGATAGAGTACCGTATGAATACAAATGGATGCGTTGCAGCCGCAAGGTTGATTACACTAATTTGATCTGCTATTCATAAACAGTTCTATCACATGCTCTTGACAAATTGCTTTTTAGAAGAAAAGGAAAAAAAGACCTAAGCAATAAAAAAACAAGCCACATACACACTTGAAGTGGAGCACATAACAAAGGCTTATATGCTACAAAATTAGCTGGGTGATAAAAAAGTCACTGTGTGCATGTGTGTGAGTGATTCTTCATTGTCATGACTCAGTTTGCCGAGATTATAGAGTTTCGGTTGGCGGTCACGACTGAGTCAGAACTCAAATGGATAGTGAGCTGTTGGAGAAATATTTAACACAGTCCTGAAGTTCTGCGGCAGACTGACTGTAACAGCACCGCTGAAAGAAGAACCTTTAGTTTGAGGGCCAATGATACTGTAAGAGTGTGCACAAAAGTTCTTTTAAAAGTTCTAACCTAGTTTAGAAATGTACTCTCTTTATACTCATGTTGGCTTCATATGGTTTTGAAAAACTTTTATGCTATTTTTAAGAAGAGTTAACATTTAATGAGTCTTAAAAACATCATTGTAACCATCAAGTAAAAATGAACACATGCTGCATTCATGTCATGTCGTAATTACAGTAATTTCGACATGAAAACAAGTGATGTTCTACTTTGAGCTGTCCAGCGGTCACATGGTACACGGCTTTCAGAAAATTCCCAGCTTACAAGTTGAAACTGCAAGGATGTTAATACTTTTTACAAGTTGAAATATTTACTCATAATTACGGTAATTACGATATGGCGAGAACACATCTATATTTTGTGTACACATTTGAATGACTTATAAAAGGTTTTTACTGTAAATATATTTGAATCAGTATTTTTAATTTTTACAAATATCATGACTAATTAATTCATAAATCTCATTAATTGTGAATTAATCATTAATGATAAATCATTAATAAAAGGTCAAATGATCTGATAGTTTATGTGACCTATTGATATTGACACACAGATGGTCTGCAGAGGTCCTGTCAATGGTAGCAATTCTTTCTTTTTCTTTTTTTGCACGTTGGTTAGACCACAGGACTTTCATTTGACACACAAATGTGTTTTTAAATATTGACAATAGTGAAGCTGTTTTGTGAAAATATTATAGGCAAAATTATGCCGGCCAAAAAGTAAAATGAGTTTAAATAAAACAATTAAGGTGCAATTAGTAACATCATAGATGATGTTTTTTGTATTTAGTGTTAAGTGTTTATAATTTTCTTTAATGTGTTTTTATCATGCCATTGCCCCATGAATGTGTTTTATGTGCAGAAAATGTATTAACCACCTAGCATGGAAGTGAAGCCTGCATGGTAAGAGACACTTTAAGACAATCATTGAGCAGGCTTAAACTACAATGTATGTTGCTATTACAAACTTAGATATTAAAGTTTTAAACATAATAATGATGCTCTATCTAAATGTATTACTGAGGCTCTGCTTCCTTGGCTCTGGTAATAGAATTCGTCCTGATAGAACCTGGCAGAATGATGCATGAATATGGATTGGCAGGATTACGGAGCAGTGTCACGCTTTCAACCCAGGACACAGATAGCCGCAGATGTAATTTTTTTGCAACCTCATCCTGCCAGGAGTAATTTAAATTCAGAGTATAAATGCAGACATGTATTTGCTATTCATAGTTCTCGTGGGCACCTTTGCCATCGATATCAGCTTGACACCTTTTTGGCGCTGTAACAGTCAAGGAGTCAAAAATGTCCCATAATTCTATCCTCTCGCCGACTTTATTAAGAACTACTATATAAGTCCTGTTTTTCATGATGTTGAGAGAAAAACATGAGGGCATCAGTGTTCGCATATTCGGTAGCGACAGTTGTTCTACAGAGATGTTTTTGGTTGCAGTTGAGTTCTGGACAGATTAAGACAGTAGTTTCTGCTGTTTGAGAAGAGGAAGAACATGCCTCGGTTTGGCTTTGTGACTGTTTCGAAAAAAGATCGCAATAATAAGACTTGGTTCGACCAAAGGCAATTTTTCTGCTTCAGCTTTTAACCATTTCACGAGTTCACACTTACATCAATTAAACAGAGTAAAGATTATGCGTATTTGGCGTGCTGTCCGGGGGGAGGGCTCCGAGCTCGGAATTTTGCCCGAACCCAGAGTACTCCCCCCGTTGTTGTAAGAGTATTAGGACTATAAGTGAGGAGATGGGGTGGTGGAGGGATGCTGTTAAACTGTCAATGAATGGAGGTAAGTTTGCTGTATATATACACAGCGCTTAACTCGTTGATTAAGCACCACTCGTGTCTAATTAGGTTTGATTATCTGAATGTGCTCCACGTGTGTTTAATTAGGTTTAATTATCTGAACGTGCTCCTCCCGAACTTTGTTAATAAAATATCATTTAAAATATCATCCAGCTCTTTTTGACATAAAATAAATTTTGCCCATTTTAAATCACAATAGAGAGACACCTTTTTTGTTGCTTCATAGTAATTTGTTTTTTGCTTTTTATGTGCTGTGCTGTATCTCATAATTATGTAATATGTTTTCAACATTTATCTACTATAAATTAAAGTGGTTTTGAAATCTACAACTTAAACTGTGTAAATGAACATTGTGTGCAATGGGTGCTGTTGTTTCTACCCACCCCTCTCCCAGGGGTTTTGTTAACCCTCTGGGGTTGTTCGTTTAACAGTCACACTTGGGGTGTTCGGGTCCAAATGGACCCAAAGGGCAGGATTCATATATTTTAAAAAAAATCATATATTTTTTTTTTTACTTGTTTTTTATAATATTTTTTCTTTTCTTTTTTGGTGTTTTGAGATAATTTCAAAAATGAAAATGATTTATAATTAATATTAATGCAATAATTATGACCCATTTTTTCCCCATTGAATATAATAGATATTTTTTTTTTTAAAGCTGTATTTCATTTTAGAGTCAAGCCTAGGCCTCATGAAAGCAATTTTTGAAATTTGGGTCGAACAACCCCAGAGGGTTAATCAAATTTACTTTTAAAATGTCAAATTATTTGTATACCAACTTCCACAAAGTCAATATATATATATATAATTATTATTATTATCCTCTCTGTCGGCTCAGACATTAATATTCAGAAAAAGATTTGAGTGAATGTTATTTGGCAATCAAATCATAATAATGATCATTTATTTTCATCCCTCTTTCTAACTCCTTTCTAACCTGGTACAACCTCCCCAACCTGTGTAAGCATATTTGGTAACTGCATATATAGTTCTTTGCATCAGAAGTCTCTGATGTTTACTTCCATATACTGTTTAAGAGATATGAAAGTTTTTTTTTTTTTTAAGAAATTGTATGAAGTTTTTGTGTGTGACAATCTTGTTGACTGTCTGTGCTACTGAGATATGGTTCTCAAAGTTCCTCTAATTGTAATGATTAAGAAATTGTCTCTGGAAGTCTCTTCATTTTCTTTCATCCAACAAAGACTGCAGAACAATCGGTGCAGGCTTTACTTAATGCAAATTTCCATTCACTCTAATATTACTGAGCAACTGAACGTATTGGATAAGTAAAAGTTTACTGGCATTTCAACATGGTCTAATGGTGAATTGCTGTCTCCATTTTCATAACCCTGAAAACAACCAGGCTGCATGCCAGGCATTGTATTGTCTGATAGCAGATGTTTACAAGAATAGTGAAACATCTTGACATGTCACAGCCATTTCATCATTTTTCAATGCTGCTGAATCTGGCCAAGAATCACCTCCTGTGTGCCTGGAGAACAGCCTGACAATAGAACTAATACATAAAGTCCTCCAATGAGAATGACAAAATATCACATTTTGTGTACTGCCTCAGACAAAGGTCTGTGATGAGCTCCAATTGGAAGATTGGACAGGAAACTTGCATGTTCAGAGCAAATCTACTGCCAAGATACTCAACAGAGGGCTTAAATTTGAGCGTGACTTGCCACAGATTTGCCAAGCAAATACCATTAGGTGTTGAGAATTAATTGTATCTTTTCAGGAGGGAGGATTTTCAAATGCAAATGTCAGCTCATTTTAGCAGGTAATACAAAACTGCCAGAAGGCACTCGGAATGCTGTCTCTCATCATTAAACCAAGCTGCCGGATTTATTCACATTCGCACAGGATCTGCACTTCCCCAACAGTAGCCGCCGTGATCTCCCTTGTCATTTTCTTCCCTTTTCACAAACACGCTACTCTTCCTAAATTGATTTAGCTCGCTCTCTCGCGACTCTTTGTGCTTCATCATTCAGAGCGATACGTTTAATTTGTATGTTATCGCATTAGGGGCCTTATTATTGCCGCTTTTGCCAATTAGTTCACATAGTCAATGTGAAAAGACCGAATGGAGCACAATATTGCTTCACCATACAGCTCGTGAAAGATGACACCGGTTCACCCAGTAACTAAATTATGACCTGCATTAAACTATGAGCAATGCACACTGATGCCTGCACCTGATTAATAGATGTACCACACCTGTGTAGACATTGTGCATGAGGAATTCACCACTGATAGTCACGCGAATAGGTCGCTCTCCGAAAGATCAAGCCGTGACTGCTGGGAGTGAGACAGTCTTAGCATTATCTGCCCTGGCTCACAGCCAGCGACACGCTACAGATTCATTTAGCAGTAATGGCTTAGCCAAAGCGCGTATGCGTGCCTGAATCAGGGAGGGAGGAGCCCCGATGACTGGAGAGGAGAGCTATCAGTTTAATCTCCCTTTTCATCAGGAATCGATTAACTGGTCCAATAAAATTAATTACGTCCAGACTTCAGCATAATTACCAACATGATGGCTGTCTCCCAAAATTTGGATTGAATTTCCTAGATACAAAGAGAAACTCAAATTAAAGTGGAAATGGAAATGAACATATATGTAATGCACTGACGTGAACGATACTCTGTGACTCACACAAGGGACACTTACAGAATCTCTGAGTAAGTAGCGCACACTCGTTATCATATCAAAGCTGTCTTTTTCACCTGTAATCTATGCATATGTATATCATGTGATGTGACAAGCAGTGCTAGATGTTTGCGCAGTGTTATCGCACCAGCTGGTAAAATATCCGGATGTGTTTCTGGATTTAGTTTATGGGAAAAAGTTGATGATGTCCTGATGAGCTGGATTTGAAATGACTTCCAGGAGGTGAATAATTGCAGCTTTAGGCTTTGCTTAAGTACAGTATATTTAGATTTACATTTGTTCATTTAGCAGACGCTTTCATCCAAAGCGATTTACAAATGAGATCAATAGAAGCAGTTAAACTAACAATAGGACAACAATATGCAAGTGCTATGACCCTTCCCAGTGTAATCTAACGTAGTACATGTAGCTACTTAAAAAAAAAAAAAAGGTATAGAATAGAAGATACAAGATAAAGTGTTAGTATTAATAGATCAAGTGTTGCCTTCAGCCGTTGCTTGAAAATGGCCACGGACTCAGCAGCTCTGGTATAGAGTTAGGCAGATCATTCCACCAGCATGTGGCTGTAACTGAGCTTGAGTGTCTAAAGGTGTCATATTATACTGTATATATTTTTTTAAAACAAAATAGCTTTATCTACACTGTAAACATTTCTAACCTCCCAACTCAAAATTTTGCAGTAAATGGTCACATCAAAATTTTTCAATTGGCCCAAGTGAAATTCTGCAAAGTGATACAATTAAATTAGCAGAATTTCACTTGGGCCAATTGAAATTTTTTGATGTGACCATTCACTAGAAAATTTTGAGTTGGGGAGGTTTTCATTTTGGCCGTTCATTTACACAACAGCAGCTTTTTTGGGGCCTGAAAATGCAAGCTTTTGAAAACTGGTTTCAAAGTGCAAGGTTTTGAAACCAATGCCTTCTCCATATAAACAACAAAAACGTGAATTTGTGAAAACGGTGACGTCATGCGCATGCAAATTACATGTTCAAGCATGCGTATTATGTGTTCATGGAGTGTTTCTTAACAAAGTTACATCGCTAACTACTGGCCTGTCATGCATAATACAGCCTTTTTAGTAATTTTCACAGATTTGTCGTTGTCGTGTAAACATACCCTAAGCTGCAAAACTGAAAACATTATGAACCACCCACGTTTACACATTAGTTACATTTGGTGTTCAGATGCTTAATTATGATGAAGTAATGATGAAGATAATATTGTTCCTAAACTTCAGTTCTGGCAGGTCACGTTAGTCAAGCTCGCATCAGCTGACTCTCAGCTGATGCACGTCTACCTATAGGAATATGACACCTATCACTGTACATATATAAGCTCCTTCAGTTTTATCAGCAGCTATCACGTTTCTCAGGAGCTAATTACCCTCCTCCATCCCCAGCTCCTCCTTTCGTCATTTAGGATTTGGCATTCTGATTCCCCCTTGAATCAGGAAAAAATCTCGAATCATGTTGTACTTTAAAATCTTGAATTAATGATATCTGCAATACATTTAAGTTGGTTCTTTTCTGTTTAAAGGGGGGTTATTGCTGCTCTCCCTGCTCTGCTAGGCTGCATGGATGCACAGGGAGTTCTTGCCCAGAACAGAACCATACCGCCAATCCAAACTGTGTGCTAATTGTCAATCGTATTCGACGATAGTGGTCCTGACAGAAATGCAAATTCTCTCACTATTTACTCACCCTCTCATTCCAAATGCATGTCATTTTTCAGAGAAAAAAAACAACTTTTTTAAAAACTATTCATCATATTTGTCCACAAAACAACAGTTCATGGTGAACAAAGGCTGTCAAGCTCTAAAAACAAAGCCCTATAAAAACACAATAACAGGAGTCAATAAAGTTACACTTTTCTCAGCTTTGTCATATTGCAACACCCGCCCATATCCTATCACCAACGGTCGCTGTCGCTCATGTCGCCAACTCTCATTGAAAATGAATGAGTTCAGGTCACATTGTCAGCCAAGTTGCTGGAGGTGTGAACGGGGGTAAAGGGTCGGAGAGAAGGTGAAAAATGGTCATATGAAAATAAATCACGACTGTTTTAGGTTGCAAGAAACCTTGATTAACGTTATAAAATGCTAAAAATGTATGAGCCAGCTTCATTAGCTCTCAGGCTATAACAAAAGCTTTGTGTCTGAAAATATGTGGGTGGAGTCAATAGAGAAATACAAGAA
This sequence comes from Rhinichthys klamathensis goyatoka, assembly GCF_029890125.1. Classification (NCBI taxonomy): domain Eukaryota; kingdom Metazoa; phylum Chordata; class Actinopteri; order Cypriniformes; family Leuciscidae; genus Rhinichthys; species Rhinichthys klamathensis. The sequence goes on along the minus strand of NW_026606664.1, from coordinate 5,439,821 downwards.
AGTGTTGGTATTTCAGGGCACTTCTTACAGCTTGCCAGTAACAGCAATTATGGCACACAAAAATCAACACAGTTCAAGCACATAAAACAATCCCATTATGCTGTGTTCCTGATTACATCTCTGAACAAAGCCTGTCCAGTTTGTTTATTCACACCAGATTTTGGACCTATACAAGCACTTTAACTCAAGACCACAAGCTATCATGTTTCTGTGAGTATATTCATTATATCAGTGAGGAAGTTTAACCACAGGGCTGCTGTTTATGGTCATAATTCACAACCACAAGCTGTCATGTAGGAGGCTGCTCATTATATAAATGTGAGTTAGACTGTAAGAGAGATGGTTTCAGACACCAGCAACAAAACCCTGTTAATTATATTTCTCCAGACAGGAGTGTGGGCTGCACCACAAAATTAAATTAATAGGTTTTAGAGCTAGCTGTGAAAACAGCAGGACAGGATCTCAGACATGGTCAACATACACCTACACCTGAGGGAGGCTCAACTATATTTGCTCTGCAACAGCAAGTGTCACCTTTGGTACTGATATACATAAAGATCTGGATTTCGTGGTTGGCCTAACAAAATACAAAAATTTTTCATAATGTGGGTTTGTGGTTATTCGGTCCTTGATTTATCTAACAAGATGCCCAACAAAATAAAACTGCACTTCATAATGTGGGTTTTAGGTTATTCAATCACTGCTTGTATCTGACAAGGACAGCAAAAGCTGACAAGTGTTAAGCCTTCGTTTTTTCTGGCTGCCGCCACCTTCGGTCGAGCGAACAGCTGCGTTTGTGCATGTGCGATTACAACTTTGAAAATACTCTGTCTGACCAGCACGAAATGCAGATCAACAATGTGTGAGATGACGAGAATTATATACAGTATATATAAAACATACCTGAGTATGTCACATAACCAGCTTTCTGGTTTCCCCCTCCCCCACCGCCGTTATAATAACTGGAAGAACAAGAGGAAAAATAACAAATTTATGTGGTCTTGTTCAGTATAAGCAATACAAATGAAAGATAAACTATCAAATTATTGCCCAGACATATCATGATTTTTCCCTCTTTACAGCTTTAGTTAGATATTAGTTATTCAAATCTAATTTTTCATTGGAGACCTCAGATATTCTTTGTCATCTGATAACTGTTACATACATTTATGATTGATCATGCACTGGTTCATGCAACCTATAAGAGCTCTGACACATTCAAACATCGCTAAAGACAAAAAGAGAGAATATATATATACATTAAAGTACAATATTATTTACTTGAAATACCATGATGCTGCCATTACAAGTGTCTTGGAGTGTTCTATTTTATTAGAGTACACCAAATGTGTATCACAAAGGAGCAGAGCCACTGCAACACAAACAATTTCATGTTTTATAAAAAGGCAGTTCTGAGCCAGTTCTCCCCTCTTTTTCTTTTGTTAGTTTTCCCCCCAAGCGTGTTTACTATAGCTACAAAAGAGTGCAGTACAACACGCACATCTAAACACAGACTTGTGTAAGCAGCTGTGGACGCCTGCCCCAAACACTGATGGAAATCAAAAAAGCCTTATGGTACTTTTCCGCCTTTATGGTACATCATGTATTATGTGGTAATGAAAAAAAAAAATCATGCCTCAAAGCTTGTAATAAAATGTTATGTGCATTATATTTTGCACTGAATACCAAGTCGAACCGAAGGAAGGTGAGCGATGTCAGTAATACCACCATCCTTTCCCTGGAGGTTCCACTTGTCTTTTTTGATGTTGGCGTTGAGTTGCAAAGGCCCTACTCAATTTCAGTACAACCATTTCGTGACCACAATGTCAAGAGAGAGCCATTTACCGTTTGCAAGTTACCGCAGTACCGTAGGCTTCAAATAGATGGATAGACAGAGAGCTGGGATTGACAAGCTTTACATGTGTTGCTGTATTCAAAACAGTAAGTTCATAGTGTGATAGATGACTTAAGACTATTACACAATGGGCATGTGTGCCATATTAAATTGAGCTTCCTATCAGGACCTCATGAAATTGGTTTTTCACACTCTGTGCTCAGTGCTCTGAGCCTGTTGACCTTGATTATTTAGCTTCATTCAAATATCCATTGTTGATCTCATGAGCGATGCAGCCCAACCGCCCAGAGGACCTACGCAAGCTTAGCTCTTCCCACTTGCCACAGCTAGGTTCTGTTTATAAGCACTCATTATCAGCATAACACATGCATGACTCAGATTAGTCAGTTCACGGCGACAACAACTTAAGACAATTAATCCAAAGAAGCTGATGGGCTGTGCAAGAGGGATGACAGTTTAACGAAACGAGAGGGTTGTTGATACATCTGTCTGCGCTTGTCTGGTCTGGTGCAGAGAGAGAGATGCTCTCCTCCTTGAGTTAGTCACCTAGTTTTCACTCCATTTATTTAGAGGCTTTAGGTAGGGCTGTTAACAGGGTTAGACTCTTTCATCCTCACGAGTCTGTCATCACCTTTTACTCCCTGTCTCTTCCTGCTGCTCTCATGCGAGCTATCCTACTTCTAACAGAAGCGCTGCGCACATGCCTGCATTCACACACAGGCAGGCTTTTGTAGACAGATGAATGTCTTGCACTAGTTGTCAAATGGAGCATCATGTCTACTTTGACCTTCATAAGAGAAAAAAATGAACATCTAGGGAATACAAATTTAATGTAGCTTGTCCATTATTAATGACTCTATGCAGATACTCTTTAGTCTATGAGAACCCATGATGCAATGGGAATTGAACATATGTCCAAAATATCTGGAGTGAATGAATATCAGACAATAACAAGATCAAATTTGTCCTTCTTGACACTGAGATTTGATTCCGATTCATTTAGAAACTATTCAACAGACATGCCTACAATTAAGTAGTATCTAATGATGCGTTAAGAGTTAAGTAGTGTTCGGATGGGACTAGTTTTCCCAACTAGTTTCACCTATTCTTATCACCCAATGTTTGTGAGTTTAGATACCGACTAAGATGGAACTAACATCTCAGTATTTATTACAGAGGTGGGATTGTACTTACTGTTTTTAGATGTGGTTGTTACAGAAGGTTATGTACTGTCATGTGTGCATCATGTATGACTTGTGTGTCTTTTTTAATAAATTAGCTTTTGATATAGTTTTATTATAAAAAAAACTTATTTAAAAAGTTTTTTTTGCATGAGTTTACAGAAGTGGCTACTTAAAATAAACTCACATAAATAAACTGAGAAATCTAGACATCTATCTTCCCTGATGCTTATATTAAAATGAATCTAATACGTTTCTGTGAAAAGCAGCCCTGCCTGAATAGGGTTTTAATCACAATGTAATTTAATCTGGCATTCAAAGCAACAACCTTTATACAACAGTTCAATAAAAGTAGGACAATATTGATTAACTTTAATTTTAGGCTGTCTATTTGTGCTTTTGTCCATGAAAATGGCTTCAAAGAAAATCAAATCAGAAAAAAATAAATAATTCAAAGCAGGACTCCAAGCCAGGAGTCTGAATGGATGAGTCGCGAATGGGGTTAAGTGAATAATTCAAAGACTCACTCATAAAGACACTGGGTGTGTTTTGTAGTATAAATAGTGTGAGTAGTGTGTTGTTCAATCTAAAAATTCCAAAAACAAGAAGTGCACTTAAAGTGCAATGAAATGAAAAAATGAAGAGTGGAATGTTGGACACTTCATGCACTTAGTGTTTAATTACGTAGATGTATAAATGACATACATTAGACAGCAGAGTACATATTGTTAGTTTATATTGTCAGTATATATTTTACATATATTATTTTATTATTATTATCAGCATATGGTGCATAGTGTATGTCATTTTGGACACAGCTACTTGTTTCTTTAAGTGTTTTTAATGAATCTGTTCAGTGAATGATTCCAAAAAATGGTGAATGGGAAAAATCCCACCACTAATGTACCAACGCATTCTCATCCCAAGGCGTCACTAAATGACAATTTTGACCATGCTTCAATATTCGACGCTTTAGGCACCCTTTAGCGTCAGTTACATGACGCGATCCTAGGGCGTCATCTTGCTGACGCTTTACCTTTAGCGTCAGTTAGATGACGCGGGTAGGTTTAGGTCTGGGGTAGGAAGCGTCAGTTACATGACGCTAAAGGTAAAGCGTCAGTAAGATGACGCCCTAGGATCGCGTCATGTAACTGACGCTAAACACAGACAAGCGGAGCGATACAAACAGTGAAAAGTCCCAGTGCTGTTGGACTGTATATCAGGACTCTAGGAAATTCAAAGGCAGGAACCAACTGTTTTATAAAAGTAGTTATATAATCAAAGTATGACTTCATGAATAATACCTCAGTTGCAGGCAAAAGCCATATTTCTTCCATCATTCTTGGGCAGAGGAACAGGATGCTATATTTCAGTAGCTATATTTAGGTGGATGTTATTGATGGATGAGTCTTTATACGTCTGGCCTCTGAAGGCATGCCTGGGTTTGACACTGAATCAGTCGGTTAGTGCTGACCCACTTTCATTTCTTATTCCAATAAAACATTGTTATTATTATTACAAGCAACAGTATTATCCGCATAAATCATCTGCAGGGGACCCCTTGGCTATCACAGACACATACCCCATCAAGTGATGTAGTGCTCCCCACAAAACAAAACACACAATGACCCACTTAGATATTCAACAAGAAGCCATTCTGCCTCAGTGTGAAACTGCAATTAACTCCGTCCAATTCAGAGGACACAAACCATCAGAGATTAAACAGATGCTGCCATGGCTGAGAGGTGCAAATGTTGTCATTCCAATAATGGTTTAGCTCAAACCACAGCAGAATCTGCAAGGCCATTCTTATTCAACAATTAGAAGATTTTCTGACCAAATTATGAGCGCTGTGGGGTACATTTGGTCTGAATATTAAATGCATTCCTAAAAGTGAAAATTAATTAAAGCTATATTTTAAAGAAATGGCAGTATCTAATTTAAGGCCAAAAATCACCTCCTTTAAATTCGGTGTAATTTGTCATGTTTTAAAAATGAGTATATACCAGCATTGTCAAGTAAAAAATACCTGACTGTTTTTTTTTTTCAGGGGCCGCATCACTTCACCAGACTGTCATTAGGGAAGGAAACAGCCACCCATTAATTAGTGACAGTTAGCATTAACATGAAAAGGAAAAAAATCGTTAATTAATACCACAAATGATCCAAACCTCAGGAGATTTCTGTAACCTTATAAGGTTCTAAATGTCTCCTTTCTTTTCTTTTTTTCAGAAGCCACCCAGTCTTGTGATTTGCTGAAAATAGCAGTCTCCTTTCCTCATCCATCTACTCGTGATTAGTCATTTACGACAGTGAGCGGGATGAGCCACATGCCTTAATGAATGATGAACAAACTGTGTGGATACATGATTGGTGTTGTCGCTGATTGAGTGTCTCCACTACAACATCGCTGATTCTGTTAACAAAAATAAAATAATTACTTTTGAGAATATTGACAACACACAGACAAAAATTGTTTCTTTTAAGAACTGTTTATTCTGTCCGCATATTTAAATACCTTACTAAGAGTTTTTTTTCCCCTGCTCACACTCTCATAAAGCTGCTGATGTGGTGATGCTCATGTTTGAGGAAGAGTTCACCCAGTGCACAAAAACATACAAAAGTAGAATCAACTTGGAAGTCGATGTCCTGCTGCAAGTGTATAAACTCTGCAAGTGTATAAACTCACACTAGTGTTGGAGAAAGTTGCTTTTAAAAGTAATGCATTTATTGCATTACTCCCTAAAAGTAACTAATTGCATTACATAATTACTTTTTATGGAAAGTAATGTGTTAGATTACTTTTGAGTTGCTTTTTCTCACCTGGACTGGGCTTGGCTGTTTTTTAATAACTTAAAAAGTAAACATTTTGGGCAAATGTAAAGGCCATTTTACATCAAAAGTTAAATGAATTAGCCTCATGCTGAATGAAATGCAAATTCACAGCTGAGGCTGCAGCTCAGACAAACCTTTAAGCTCTTCTGCCATTCTAGATTGAAGAAGAATAGGATGCAGGAGAAGAAAGTTCAACACACTTACTTCAGCAATAAAAATGTTAAAAAATGAAACTCAAATGAGATGTTTAACTAAAGTCATTTTTGCTAATTGGTAAAGTTGAATTGGATTGTCAAAGTTCAGCAACAAAGACATTGGTTAATAAAGTGAGATTAAATACATAAAGTATGTTTGTGTTATTTAACATTTAATTATTGCAGGTTTGCATAATATTCTGAGATTGCATTTCACTTTTTTATTGAATTTGAGTAATACTGAATCTGTTTGTTTTTTTTGCAAGTGAGATGAGCCTGCTCACATCTTTTATAGAACTACAATAACCATCATGTTACTTGTAATTGCGTTACCCCCAACACTGTTCAACAGAATTTCTATGTGAGAAATACTGTGTGAGAGTACAACACAAAATCCTATTATTTTGTGTAAGTATAAGTGTAAATCACAATTGTATTACTGGCTGTATTACTGTCTAGCTAAGGGAGTTTAACTTAAGTTATGTAGCAGTTTAATTTGTGACCTCTGACTGTGTTTGTGAAAGCTTTAATGTTTAAACTCATCCAGAAAATGAATGCTTTTGTCCTCATTGCAGATTCATGCTGCTTAATGTTTTGTATTTTATCTCCACAAGACTGTGCTCACATTTCTCATGTTGTATTATTTTAATCCATCATTATATGATTCATAAAAGATAAACTTTTGCCTTCTCTTTCCCTTACCATCTCAATTCGGTATATTAAATTTCATACAATAATATGTCTATAATTCACATATTTTAGTGGGAAGGTAGGCCTAGGGGAGCGCGGGGCACAATAATGCGGGGCTAGTTGTAACACACTTGTTTTAAATACTTCCACATATGCCAGCATGACGAAACTTGGTGTATTTACTAGTTGCTATTTCAACACTATATAGAGAAAAAAATGCGCCAAAATTCAGAAATCTTTGTAAGATATCACTGAACATTTATTTAACCATATCAAAAGTACATTTCTTACTTAAGTTAATTTTTCATCTCTATTTTTTGTGTTTATTTAAAATTAGACAAATCTGATATTATTTTAATCTCCAATCTTGTTGTTTAACAGTTGATATAGTTCTTTAATGCTTCGCTAGCTAGCAGAAGACACTAACAGGGTTTAAACCCCAGTTGTGGAGGCGGGGCATGTTGTAACACTGCGTTACAATGTGCGCCTATTAGAAATATGCTATTATATTCTATACTTTTATGAATTCTATTGAGAAAACATGAGAAACATGTAAATAAAGACTGAGAGTCAATGTTCAGAAATTATTAATTATTATTTTGTTTTGAACTATGCTGTATAGCTGTGTTTTCTAGTGTGTTTGTTGTCAAATTTAAAATGAGTTTATTTTTAATTATTAAAAAATGCAATTATTTTATATTAAAAAGTGAATAATTGTATTTTATTAAGAAAATATTTTAGTTTGACTTGTTTATTTTTTTTATTAGATCAGATAGCATTTTAAGCTGTCATATGGTGATGTTATGTGCCCCTCACATGTTACAATGTACCCCACCTATGGGGCATGTTGTCACATTTCACTTCCATTCTTTCGGGGTAAATCAAGAAAAAAGTATAAACTGTATTAATAAAACAAAACCACATTAATTGTACTAGACATGTGAGAAATGAATGTGGGAAAAAATAAATACTCTAAACCCTAAGTAGATTTACACAAACTGAGAAAGTCAAAAAGCGTTACGTTGTGCCCTGCTCTCCCCTACATCAGAATAACACAAAATTCCTAAATCTTTCTCTGTTAAACATTTAAATGTAAAACATACTTCAAGATAAAAACATGAGTTGAAAATGTTTTCTTTTTGTTTGTGTTTGTGAAACGATGAGCTTCTGAGGAAGACGATGGTGGTCATTTGCAGGCAGCCGAAGGACACAACTTTAGCCGTGCTTGCTGACACCTGAGTATCTGAAATGGGTTGATTAGTAGATGCAGGTGCAGCAGTAATCAATGAACATGCTCAGGTGCATTGTAACACAGGTGCAATTCTTTTGTATGGATAAATGAAAGTAGGGCTAAAAGACCTCCAGCTGGTCACAGAGCAGCGTGTGGCTATGCCAGCTGCTTTGACAATAGTGTTATACAAACTACCTGACCAATAAAGGCCTGTCCACATCAAGGATGATAACTAAAAGCAACTATAATAGCATTCACACCAGCAGATGATAACGTTCTGTTTAGGCGCACACTGCAATTTTTGTTTTCTGCTATTTTAAATGCTATATTTCATTAAAGCAGGATCACTTTTAAAAATAAATTTTCGAAAAGGGAGGTTTTGCAGCGATGCATTATAGAAGAACCATTTTTGGTTCCTCAAAGAAATTTTAATTTTTCTGAGTGTTAAGAACACATTTATAATTTAAAGAACCTTTTCCACTATAAAGAACCTTTTGTGTATTGGAAAGAAAATGTAAAAAAAAACCTTTTGTGTATTGTATTGAAAATGTTAAAGTTTCATCATGGAACTAGATGCCAATAAAGAACCTTAATTTTTAAAAGAGATGGATTCTAATTGGCTCTCAATGTTTTCATTGTTCTTCAGCTGAAAAAAAAAATCATTCTGAAAGTGATTCTAATTGTTTCTCTGTACCGTTTTCGTTATAGTTGTGGTGTGGACACTGCTATTCTTTTATGTTTAGATCACTTAAGAGGAGCTGAGGTTCAAACTAACTTGTCACCAGCAACTGTGATGACCAAGTCACATACTGTATCATGTAGGCAATTTGACGTTCCAAAAAAAAAAAAAAAAAAAAAACACATTCAGGGATTAGGAGTGAGGTAAGAGGAAAAATCAGAGGGACGATATATCAGGGTTGTATTTGTGTTTGACATAATGGACAATAACTGGTAATTAGCATCCTTGTCTAAATCATTAGTCAGGACAATTAATCCTAATGGTTGACCTCATAAAACTTAGCGCATGAACCACATTATGACTTTTCACAGTCGAAAGCGCCACACTTCATGTACTCCCTGACCCCTACTCGGCTATTTTAATGGAGTGGCAATGAAACAAATTAATTGACAAAATTAAATAAATAAGAACATACCTCGTTCTGCGATCAAGCATGTGATCATTTTCATGTCTACCTTAGAGAGAACTATCAGTCATGCTCTCAGCAAGCATGCAAGCACGTCTCCGGAGGAGCCCGATTTGCAAAATGGCATAAGATCAAACACAGAACTTGAGATGAGGTTCAAATGCATTAATTAGTTATGAACTACAGAGCTTTCATTGAATATTCAACATCTCTCAGAAAAATTGTTAGAATTATTCAAGAACGTATTCATGGTTATGTCCCACTGATATTAGATGTACTTCCCAGAAATACAGAAGTAAGAGACAGTTCTCACAAAACGCAGTAATGCTGAACATATTGTACGACACAGAGGCATACGTGACTTTCAAATATCAAATTTTGTTTTGAGCTGCGAGTCACAGTCCAGTGGAACAATCATCACATCTCTTGACATGCTCTTTCTTTGACTGTTCGGGTCACTGTGGGTAATGATCCACAAATTCAGTCCTTTGAGCAAACTGACCGGTCTGTCGACCAACCACAAAGACGCCCAGAGTATTATCACAATGGTAGCTAAGACATACTGTATCTTTTCTTCTGTGTCCAGAAGAGAATGAGAGACACTCAATATTTCTTTATACCTACCTCAATGAGAAGAATTAGCAACTACACCACTGAGCTTTCATAATAGAAATAAAAACTAAATATATATTTGATCTGCATACCTTTTATGACATTCTAACTATTCTTTTCATTAGACAAAAACAAATGTCTTCATAATTTCATTGGTCAAATAATAATTAAAGAGTTAGCAAGCATGCTGCTTTAAAAATAGAGATTGCTGTTTTTTATGATTAAATGTAAATAGGCCTAAGTATGAACCATCACTTAGTTTATATCGCTGTTTTGTAGGGTTGGAAACTGTTGGGGTTGGTTCATTTATGGTAGCTTGATATTATAATATTGACGATATATGGTTATTATCAACCACTCAAACATTGCATTGAAGTATCATATAGATCCAGTAAAACGGTAACCAATAGACTAGGCTACTATAATGACGCTGGCTTTTAAACGTGATCATCGCGATCATTTGTCGTTAGAAAAAAATAAAACCAATTAAATTATATTCATATGACATGCTGAAATATATGCCACTGTACCTGGGATGAAGACATTTCACACGTGACGCAAGCAGAACACCTGCATGTGACCTCCTCCTACAGTGTTCAGGGCAACACAGTCTCATCCCAAGGCGTCATCTAACTGACGCTTCTGACCATGCGTCAACATGCCGACGCACACACCACCCCCCAAACGTCAACATGAGACGCTCATCCTCGGGCGTCATCAAATGCCGCGCACCCTTTAGCGTCAGTTAGATGACGCTTCCGTTATGGGTAGGTTTAGGTCTGGGGTAGGGTTAGGATTAGACCACTAGGAGGCGCGTCTCATATTGACGCTCAAGGGGTACCCTGTGCGTCGGCATATTGACGCATGGCCAAACATGGTCTAAAGCGTCAGTTAGTTGACGCCTTGGGTGTGAGACTGGGCTGTTCAGGGCTATCATGGTTGTCAACAATCGCACGTGCATGTAGGATGACAGAGTTTACGACAGTAGTAGAGGTTTAGAGGACAATACTGTTTCCCAACTGTAGTGGGACCCCACCCCGAGAGCAAAAGTTCCCTGGTGTTACTTTAAAAAAAAGAAGAAATATATCCCTAATTTTTAAAAAAAAAATTATATATAGTTCAGGCCAATTGCATGTTTGACTCATTAAAGGTCTGTGTAAACTGTTAAGTTCAACTAATAAGTGTGAAATGTTTATAGCCTATACTAAGCGTATACAGTGGTGCAGTGACTGACCCAGAGAATCAAACTGCATTCATACACTGCATTTCAAATATAACTTTTATATGTAACTACTGGCCATATATAATAACGGGCACTGGGGACTTTCTTTCAGTAAAAAAACATCCTGTAGTTTTTGAAGCCCATCTCTGAATGCTCTGTCTTCACACTCTTCTCCTTCTTGGTTGTTTGTGTGATATGATGTGTTGTTGAGATACTGAAGTGCAGGCAGGTAAAACTTGCCATGTGATAATGATTAGACTCCCTTCCTGATACAGCAGGGGGGGCATGACAGGTGGTGTGGGTGTGAAGTAAGGGGTTGATGAAACCACGTACTTCCTCTGCAGTCATACACGTCAATGAACAGATCAATAGTGTTGCATGAACATCATAAAAACTGACACAGAGCCAAAAAAGCATTGTTGATTTTTTTTGTTTACACAATGAGATGGTGATGCATCCAACATATGGTCGATGACCTTTGAAAGCATGCCCACTAAAATATTAGTGTCTTTAACTCTGGCTCATGTTCCTCTTAAAATCTGGCACAACAAGAGAGGCCGCCAAAGTTCCTTGTGGTGACAGTTATATATGAGTGAATCATAACCACTTTAGGGCGTAATTTTCTCCACTTCGGCTTTTGCTGAGATTCCATTCTGCTGTCTTAATTGCCGAGCGGCACCACTTACATTAAGTGCACTGTGCCCTTGTCACAGTAATGCTAAAGCCTAGTCACTCTACGTGCATGCAGGAACACTTTGATTGCCATTGTTATTTCTGACTCTATTTTGGCCACGTTGCTTGCAGTATAATCAGGGCTTCTGAGAAGTGCTTGGTAGATAGTATCATGCTGTGTTTTTGGACCTGTGAGCTTTCTCTCTCCCCCTCTCTCGCTCAGGTGCGTCTATGGTTTGTCGAGGTTATCGGTACTCTCTGTTGTTTACCCCCCTGCAGAACTGCATCTCCACCTCGATGCGACCGGCTCCAGCTTGCCAAAGACCATTACAGAGTCTAAGCTTCAATTTCTCTCAGTAAACACCTGAGACCGCAGTGTGTTTATATTCCCAGCAGTGTGTCTAGTAGTCCTGGTTGTTGAGCTAAATGCTCTTCACGTTTAAACAGTCAACAGTGCTGTCAAATGTCTTCACGTTTTCCCCAAAACATCTTTTTTTGGCATGCAACTTTATGCAACGACAAGGACTTTCCATTAGCTGGTTGTGGTAAATCAATTTGCTGCGTGGTTAATACAAACCAGATTGTTTTCTAGTCAGACACACTGTCAAGAGCACCATTAATCTTTAGGCTGCCATGGTGACTAAATGTCTGAGTAGAGAGCCGAGAGTTTTGCAGGAACAGGTGCGTTTTCTAGCCATGTCAAAAGTAAGAAAGAAGGAAAGCCCCTCGATGGAAAATAAAGTTAGAATATGAGGAATGAAAGACCTTGGCGAGGCAAGGGCACTTAAAACCTGGAATTCAATTTTTGGGGACAGATCTCCCTTTTTCTTGACTTATTCTAATCCAATTTATTTCATTCCAGCACATCGCTCTCATTCCCTCTCCCCTTTTGTCATACACACATTAGCGTGGTGGCGTATGGAAGGCAGGGATTATGGAAAGTAATGATTTTTCAGGGCCTGATTTTCTCCCGCTGAAGTCCGAGAAGGAATTAACTCATATGGGGTGGTGTGGTGGTGGGGAGAAATACCTGCCTACAATGACACACACCGGGAGAGGTGACCGCGCGGGGATTTCAGGACGTGATTGAATTGCGGCGTGTGAAAAACCTAATGGTGCACATTTTCTGTGTGAATGATCCCATAAATCCTGGGAAAGGATCCCAGGTAGAAAAACACGGCTGGCACGGACGGGCGCAGGATTGGATATTAATGCTGTAGTAATAAAGTGTGTCTTTCCCTCCAAAACCACTGTCCTCTCAAAGTGTGCAATCTGTTCATGATAAAGGAATGTCAATAAGTCTGAGGGGAAAACTGATGAAACATGCTGTTTAAGTGTTGATGTTCCTGTTGATATGCAGTGATATGAGAGTGGTCAATATGTAAGCCTGTTTCTGCCTCAGAGTAAAAAAAAGAAAAGAAAAAAAAGTAAAATAGCTCACATTGCAGATTTAATTCACATAATCACAACCATATTTTTCACCGGTTAGACTTTATATCTCACAATGCGACTGCATATCTTGTAACGGCTTCATTACTTTTTTAAGTTCACTTTATTTCTCATAGTTGCAACTATATATTTTACAATTACGCCTTTGATTTTGCAAATAAACATTTCATATTTGGTACTTTATTTCTTTTTTTGCAATTGTAACTGTGCAATTGTCTATTTCTCATAATTGCCGCTTTATCTCACAATGTGACTTTATATCTCCCTTTCAACTTTAGCTCACAACAACCTTTTTTATTTTGTACTCTTGAGGCAGAAACAGACTTCCACAGATCTCTAGCATTATATAGAGCAAGGGCCTATATATAGGGAAGAAAGAGAAGTGCTAGCTAATAATAGGTAAATGTCTTAACATAGCACACACCCTTTTTCTCTGTCTAGGAGACTTTCATATCCATATCCAATGTTTTTTCTAAGAAAGGCTTTGCACTTTTGGCAGCTTCCTATACCACCGTCTGAGTCGTAGGTGGGAGTGTGTGGTAAATCCTTTCTCTGGACTCGTTGCTTTTTCTGTGGATTTAGAAAGGAGACTCCGAATAGACAACTCAAAATGCTGAAAAAAAATGCGATTTGCATAAAGTCACCAATCAGTTTACCTTGTGCATACAGGGATTTTTCAGTATCACTGCGAGCGCTGCAAACATAGCATGATGCTATCGCATTTCCACAGCGGTGGCAGTGAGCTGTTCAGTGTGAAGAATTAGGTCAGTGTGACCATAAAGGTTCATGTTTTTACTGCCACGGTGACTTTCCCCTGAGAATATTGCCAGCCGTGCACTTTAGAGCATTAGTTAAATCCTGGACAAGGCCAAACTAAACGCAGGTGGTGTCACAACTGTGCTGACAACATAGTCTTTTCCACAGGTTTCCAGTAAGAGCAAACAGAGCATTCGTTCTCTTAAAGCCACCTTGCTTCAAATGAGCATGAGATATTAAAAGCATTTTACAGCCCAATTAATTGCCTTCACATTGTAATAAGTACAAAATGTATCCCTCTGGATTTAGGAGGACCTAGTTAGCTGTTAAAACTAAAATTATGCAAAGCTATTAGAAACAGTTCCAAAATTATCTTCAAACTGCACACGGAGTGAGTTCATATGGCTCAGGGAACAATGAAACTGACTTTAAATCTCAAAATCAAAAGATATTCCAAAAGCTGACATTTAGTAAGCCTAATATGATATCCACATTCCTTCGGGTTTTCCTTCAGGAAGCATTCACCCCTTGAACACATATAATAAGGTTTCTCCCTTCAATAACAAAATAAATTCAACACATTTATGAGTCCTTTTAAAGACTACTGAGGATGCAGTGGCGGCAAATCCTCCCTGGATTTCTTCATTCCTCATTCCTCCCAGCCAAGCAACTTCTAACAGAGAAGAGCATATATAGCAAATATACACCACCAGTACGGTGGTAATGAGCACCTTTTCACTAGAGTGATTTTTGGTTGTTCGTGTGTTACTGTTGTCAGTATATTTCTTGTAGTGTAGATGTTGCTGTCCGAGGCTTGACAAGAAAAGTGGTCCAAAAAAGACGGAACCATTTAAGAGTTTCTGAAACAGGAAGTTCAAGTGCTGAAGCTTAACAGCTGTTCTACTGTGGAAGGCAAGAGAATGACTCATTATCCAACTGTCTACTGAGAGTGTTGTTGGGGAATTATTGGCACTGGCATATCATTAACAAGGATGCTTCAGTGCAGTGCACTGCTGAAAGACACATTCATAAGGGCCTTCAGTCCTGCAACAGCTGAAATCATCCTGCCTTTACATGAATGCGAATAATTCAGCAGTTGTCTTTATAAATTTACCTGTGGGTTCGTTATGCAGGGATTCTCTTACTAGTGCTATATGGCTGTTGTTATAGCCTAGTATTTATGTAGTTGTGGCCGTAGAATCAGTTTTAGAATTGAGCCTAGAGTTTAATAATTAATAATAATAAGTTACATTTATATAGGGGTTTTCTGGGTATTTAAAGCACTATATGGAAGGGGGAATCTCCTCATCCATCCACCTGGATGATGCCACGGCAGCCATATACTTTGCCAGAACGCCCACCACACACCATCTTATTGGATAACCTCGACAAACCAAAGACGCACCTGAGCGAGAGAGGAGGAGAGAAAAAGCTCACAAGTCCAAAAACATATACAGCATGATAAAACTGTCTACCAAGCCTCTGATTATACTGCAAGCAAGTTTCATCAGTAATGTTTGAAACTGTCTAACTTTATTTGGAGTGTTTCTTTGTTTTATTGCTACACTATTTTGGCATGTATTTATAAAACTTGTTTACTGGTACCTGATGCTTGCAGTAAAATCAGTATATAAATACACCATTCAAAAGGTTTATTTTTGCAAAGAAATTCCTACTTTTATTTAGAAAGGATGCATTAAATTGATCAAAAGTGACTTTTACATTTAGACACAAAAACAATTTATTTTAAATAAAAGCTGTTATTTGAACTTTCTATTTAAAAAAATGTTTCTTGAGCAGCAAATCAGCATATTAGAATGATTTATGAAGGTATGTAATGATAATGAGTAATGATGCTGAAAATTCAGCTTTGCCATTACAGGACTAAATTACATTTTAAATTAGAACTGTTTCTTTAAATTGTAGTAATATTTCACAATGTTACAGTTTTTGCTGTATTTGTGATCATATACACTCAATTAAAGGATTAACACCTGTTCAATTTCTCATTAATGCAATTATCTAATCAACCAATCACATGGCAGTTGCTTAAATGCATTTAGGGGTGTGGCCCTGGTCAAGATAATCTCCTGAACTCCAAACTGAATGTCAGAATGGGAAAGAAAGGTGATTTAAGCAATTTTGAGCGTGGCATGGTTGTTGGTGCCAGACGGGCCGGTCTGAGTAGTTCACAATCTGCTCAGTTACTGGGATTTTCACGCACAACCATTTCTAGGGTTTACAAAGAATGGCGTGAAAAGGGAAAAACATCCAGTATGCGGCAGTCCTGTGGGCGAAAATGCCTTGTTGATGCTAGAGGTCAGAGGAGAATGGGCCGACTGATTCAAGCTGATAGAAGAGCAACTTTGACTGAAATAACCACTCGTTACAACCGAGGTATGCAGCAAAGCATTTGTGAAGCCACAACACGCACAACCTTAAGGCGGATGGGCTACAACAGCAGAAGACCCCACCGGGTACCACTCATCTCCACTACAAATAAGAAAAAGAGGCTACAATTTGCAAGAGCTCACCAAAATTGGACAGTTGAAGACTGGAAAAATGTTGCCTGGTCTGATGAGTCTCGATTTCTGTTGAGACATTCAGATGGTTGAGTCAGAATTTGGCGTAAACAGAATGAGAACATGGATCCATCATGCCTTGTTACCACTGTGCAGGCTGGTGGTGGTGGTGTAATGGTGTGGGGGATGTTTTCTTGGCACAGTTTAGGCCCCTTAGTGCCAATTGGGCATCGTTTAAATGCCATGGCCTACCTGAGCATTGTTTCTGACCATGTCCATCCCTTTATTGCCACCATGTACCCATCCTCTGATGGCTACTTCCAGCAGGATAATGCACCATGTCACAAAGCTCGAATCATTTCAAATTGGTTTCTTGAACATGACAATGAGTTCACTGTACTAAAATGGCCCCCAGTCACCAGATCTCAACCCAATAGAGCATCTTTGGGATGTGGTGGAACGGGAGCTTCGTGCCCTGGATGTGCATCCTACAAATCTCCATCAACTGCAAGATACTATCCTATCAATATGGGCCAACATTTCTAAAGAATGCTTTCATCACCTTGTTGAATCAATGCCACGTAGACTGAAGGCAGTTCTGAAGGCGAAAGGGGGTCAAACATAGTATTAGTATGGTGTTCCTAATAATCCTTTTGGTGAGTGTACATGAAGCCTTAGTGAGCATAAGATACTTATTTCAAAAACATTTTTAAAATCGTACTGTACTTTTGAACTATAGTGTATTATTTGAAGGTTGGTTCTGTAGACCAGTGGTGGACAGTAACGAAGTAAATGTAATCGTTACTGTACTTAAGTAGCTTTTTTGCGTATCTGTACTTTACTCAAGTATTTACATTTTGGGAGACTTTTACTTTAACTCCACTACATTTCAAAGTCAAATATCTTACTTTTTACTCTACTACATTTTCAAAATCTGTCGTTCCTTTTTATTTATGAGTGGATAAAAACTGGCCAAACGAGCCACCAATCACAGTACAGCGCACGCGCTTTGTTTTGAACTTGCCTTGGCGATATCTACTAAGCGCGAACCAGAGCCGTTAAATATGAGAGTTGCGAACATAGATGGTTGTGACAGTGATCTCGCCGCCGCGCGGTCACGTCATTCGTGTAGCTCTCAATAGTTCCAAACAAATTGCGTTGACAATGATTTTAAGCGGGACAGAGAGCAGCAGCTATTATTGCAGCAATTATCGGTTAGTATTGACGCATAATGTACATTGCTTACGTTGCCACTAAAATTAATTGCATATAATAGCTTTTTTTTCTGGGGAGTAGCCTAGCAGAAACACTGCATTAATACGTTTTTGTGTTTAATTTTGGAGGGAAATTGGCTGCTCCCATAATATAGAATATAGAATATATATATAATGTGTGTGTGTGTGTGTGTGTGTGTGTGTGTGTGTGTGTGCGTGTGTGTGTGTGTGTGTAGGCTATGTGTGTATGTATATATATATATATATATATTCCCTCCAAAATTAAACACACACAAAATTAATTCAATTTAAATATATATATATATATATATATATATATATATATATATATATATATATATATATATATACACAGTATATATATATATATATATATATATATATATATATATATATATATATATATATATATATATATATATATATATATATATACACTCACCGGCCACTTTATTAGGTACCCCATGCTAGTAACGGGTTGGACCCCCTTTTGCCTTCAGAACTGCCTCAATTCTTCGTGGCATAGATTCAACAAGGTGCTGGAAGCATTCCTCAGGGAGTTTGGTCCATATTGACATGATGGCATCACACAGTTGCCGCAGATTTGTCGGCTGCACATCCATGATGCGAATCTCCCGTTCCACCACATCCCAAAGATGCTCTATTGGGTTGAGATCTGGTGACTGTGGAGGCCATTTTAGTACAGTGAACTCATTGTCATGTTCAAGAAACCAATTTGAAATGATTAGAGCTTTGTGACATGGTGGAAGTAGCCATCAGAGGATGGGTACATGGTGGCCATAAAGGGATGGACATGGTCAGAAACAATGCTCAGGTAGGCCGTGGCATTTAAACGATGCCCAATTGGCACTAAGGGGCCTAAAGTGTGCCAGGAAAACATCCCCCACACCATTACACCACCACCACCAGCCTGCACAGTGGTAACAAGGCATGATGGTTCCATGTTCTCATTCTGTTTACGCCAAATTCTGACTCTAACATCTGAATGTCTCAACAGAAATCGAGACTCATCAGACCAGGCAACATTTTTCCAGTCTTCAACTGTTCAATTTTGGTGAGCTCTTGCAAATTGTAGCCTCTTTTTCCTATTTGTAGTGGAGATGAGTGGTACCCGGTGGAGTCTTCTGCTGTTGTAGCCCATCCGCCTCAAGGTTGTGCGTGTTGTGGCTTCACAAATGCTTTGCTGCATACCTCGGTTGTAACGAGTGGTTATTTCAGTCACTGTTGCCCTTCTATCAGCTAGAACCAGTCTGGCCATTCTCCTCTGACCTCTGGCATCAACAAGGCATTTCCGCCCACAGAACTGCCGCTCACTGGATGTTTTTTCTTTTTCGGACCATTCTCTGTAAACCCTAGAGATGGTTGTGCGTGAAAATCCCAGTAGATTAGCAGTTTCTGAAATACTCAGACCAGCCCTTCTGGCACCAACAATCATGCCACGTTCAAAGTCACTCAAATCACCTTTCTTCCCCATACTGATGCTCGGTTTGAACTGCAGGAGATTGTCTTGACCATGTCTACATGCCTAAATGCACTGAGTTGCCGCCATGTGATTGGCTGCTTAGAAATTAAGTGTTAACGAGCAGTTGGACAGGTGTACCTAATAAAGTGGCCGGTGAGTGTATATATCAGACTAATTAATGTCATTTCATTAATAGATTGGTGTGCCAAGACTGACATTAGTCTTCACTTAGACTGAGTTAAGCAAGAGTCTTGTGACAAATTATAATAGGACATTATAGCCATAAAAAAATAAAAGTACTTGGATACTTAAGTACATTTGAAGGCAAATACTTTTGTACTTTTACTCAAGTGAATGTTTAAAGGCAGCACTTCTACTTTTACTTGAGTAATATTTTACCTTGAGTATCTTTACTTTTACTCAAAAACATGGTATGTGTACTTCGTCCACCACTGCTGTAGACTGAGGCAACTATTAAGGGACAAGATCACACATTATAGTGAGGTTCAGTAGAGTCACTTTGGAAATCTAGCATTAAACGTTTAATTTAAACATGAAACATTAAAAAAAAATTAAATACATTTTTTACGATTTCTTTAAAGGGATACTCAACCCAAAAATGTTAAATTATGTCTTCATTTACTCACCCTCAAGTTGTTGAACACAAAGGAAGATATTTTGAAGAACGATTGGAACCAAACAGTTGTTTGGCACCATTGACTTCCATAGTACAAAAAAAAAAAAAAAAAAAATTACTATGGAAGTCAATGGTGCCCCTCAACTGTTTGGTTCCAATCGTTCTTCAAAATATCTTCCTATGTGTTCAGCAGAAGAAAGAAACGTATACAGGTTTGCAACAACTTGAGGGTGAGTAAATGATGACAGATTTTTCCTTTTTGGGTGGAGTATCCTTTTAAAGAAGTTTAAAAAAATATTATGGGAAAATTGTATCCCTTAAAACTAATCTTTGATTAATACCTGATCTACTCATCAACTTTACTGTAGTAAAAGCTGCACGATGGCAAGTGGAAATACTGTTTTAATTCAGTCATTTAAACTATGTTTGAACCAGAAACTGATTCAGATGAAGAAGAGGAAGAGTGAATTATAGGCTTGTCTACAAGTCGATGTATCAGAATGGTAGGCTAATGCGTTTTATGTGGTCTACATCGGACACATGACGGTAATTGATGTGATTAGCCTTTTACTTGACTACATTATTCAAAGCTGTGAACAACTCAGAACGTCAGTGGAGAAAGGCATATAGTTCATCATAACCTTGTAATATACATCATATACATAATTCACCCGCTATATTGCTAAATTTACCAAATTTTTCATATCAAAAGAAAAATATCCTGGTATGGCGTCTCTTTTGACTCCCCTTATAGTTCGCTGTTAATAGCCGCTTTCCGACCAAGTAGTTACAGGAACTTAGTTATAGGAACTGTCCACTTCTGAACAGTTCTAAGAACTACTCTCCCCCAAACTCGGTTTTGCTGTTTGCGTTCGCACTGGCCAAGTGGCCATAGGAACTGGTAGGAGGGGTAAGGGAGTGACGCAAGCATGGCGGCGGCGGCGCCACATACAACAACAACAAACCAGCATGGAGGAGGCTATCGGAATGTTCCTGTTTTGCCTTGTCGGGAGCTTAATAACGAGTACGAACGGCGGCGTTTAAAGACTATGCTTGAGTTCTGTACAGAGAAACACAGAAGACGAAGGCTCCAGCGTAATATGATCTTAAGTAATATAATGGAAGAAGATAGAAGAGCAGAGCGCAGGCGGCAAACAAAACGACGGGTAAGTTTAGCAAGCATAGCAATTAGCTGGTTGAATGCGTTATGTTTGTCTTAAGTTATGAGTTAGCATAGCATACATAGGCGAATTGCAACAGACAGTGAAGAAAATGTGTTGACAGTGGGCGTGACTTAAAGTTGAACCAATCAACGTAGACCTAGGGAAAGGGAACTAAAAAAGTCCTCGCTCTAGACTAGGTACTGAAAGAGTTATAGGAACTATACGGTCTGAGGAACTAAAAAATCCCCAACTTAGTCCGGTCGGAACACGCAAAAAAAAAGGTTATAGGAACGTTAGGTTCTAGGAACTGCAAAAGTCCCTCCGGTCGGAAAGCGGCTAATGATATAGCCTACAAAAGTCCACCTGCACGTTGACGTGATTGATTAGTTTGTGACGTAAGAAACACCAGCGATTTCAAACTGCGTTTTTGAGACTGTCTTTTTTCAATGCAGTTTTAAGGATAAAATACTCAGCAATGGTGTTGATTTGTGAATTTGCACATGGTTTGTCTTAAATCTTATTAAAAACACCACATAGACACATAAACAACTTTAAAAACTTGAAGTTTTTCTGCTGGCAGGTATTATTCACATGGTAAAATACATCTTTAAGATATCAAATGTCACGATCATCAAAGATGAATTAGAAGCAATAACACCATCTGAATTTTGCTAATTTTAATTGCAGCTTATTGGTCCTTTTACGGAATTATGTTTCACAGATGTTCTCACATGGGACCAGATAGCTACCACGACTTTGAGATTTGTGTGGAGTTGGATAATCTGTTCAAATCAACAAGTTCTGTCAGTATTAATGCAAACAGAATCTTACCAGCCTATGCAGCCAGCAGAGAACAGAGCCTGTGTGGGGTTCAGGCAAACAGTGCATGGTCTGCTGGGAGTACTAACAATAAAAGCTCAGTCCCAATGGACCCTCAAGACGGCGGCATTAAGTCTGTGACCACACAGTGTACAGTGTTACCAGGTTGTTCCAGGGATTGAGTCATTAACTCAAGTATTGGAAGCAAAAACAATGGGTAATATTTAATTTTGCAGTAATAACTCTTGTAGTTCACATAATTTTTTATGTTTGGTGGAGAAACATGCACACAAAGAGCCTGCCCACAGCAACCTCTCTCAAATAACTGAATGTCAGTCTCAAGAGTATAAGAATAGGATCTAGTTAGCTTCCACTATAACAAGATTTATTTAGTTGTGAAACAGCAGTGAACGTTTTCATTTGTTGACTATTATTGTAGGGGTTGTCGAGAGATTGACTGGCTTACCTTTGTCCGCAATATTATCCTGACATTTTATTTTATACAGGAAATCATTAAACTTCCATGTCATTAGGAAACCAAACAGAGGACTATAGAGTAGAATATAAAGATATCTATAATAACCCAATAACAAACATATACACTGACAAGAAGTGATGCAAATTGTTTGCATAAGACCTATTGATCCACAGCAAACCTGGGTAACACTTTGAAAATATAAACCAACTGTAGTAAAACAGCTAAGAACTAAATTTTGAATCAGAAATGACAAATTAGACAGTAATAGACAGTGAAACTCAAATGAAGAGAATTTGGAATTAAATATGTTTGGTTTGTAACAATTGGAATACTTTAAAGTACAAAATTATTTATAATATATGAAAGAATGTATTAAATATAGAATTTATGTTCTTATCACTTGAAAACAATAATAAATAATTTAAAACGAATTATATGCTACTTGTACACCTATTTAAGAAAAATAAACAAAAAAAGAACAATTTATTCATGCTGTGTAGAAAGTGTTATCTAAATGTGTGCAGTAAAACTATACCGTAGCTGGGTAAGGGGACAGCAGTTGAAATGATTTTCAAAAATGTAAACATCAGGCTTAGTCAGCTAAGATCATATAAGCTTCCTTATTGTGTCTGCTAGGCCCAGTTAAATGTCAGGAAGTTTTTTATTATGTCAGGATTGCTGACCATATTGCTTTGTAAGCCTAATAATAGCAAATAACAACAGATTGCTCTTTTTACGGATGCAGTTTCATTGCTTAATTTTCCACCCACATCTGTTCTCTCCAGATCTGCAAACAAAAATTTGATTGTGAGCTGTATATTACCGGACAAGTAATTTATTATTTGTAATAATTATGTTAACATCACAATCCACCTTTCCACAATTCCAGAATGATTTTTGCAGCAGAATCTCTATTGAATTTATTGACTCATAAACTTGTATGTAATGAGTTAAGACATGGTACTATTTGAAGCCATCTGAGAATATTATGCCACCCACTAAATTTTACATAGTATATATATATATATATATAGTTTTTGATATTTCATCATTCCCTAACCACCCATATAAAGTCACCAACCAATTGGATCATTGGAAAAATGTGCATGTGGCGGCATTTCTGCAAAATTATATTAAAGGGTTAGTTCACCCAAAAATGAAAATTCTGTCAGTAATTACTCACCCTCATGTTGTTCCAACCCCGTAAGACTTTCGTTCATCTTCGGAACACAAATTAAGATATTTTTTATTAAATCTGAGAGCTGGATCACTCCTCCATAGACGTACAACACAGAAGCTTTGCGTAGTTTCACTACGTGAAATATCACGGCCGTACAGAGAAGGAAATGAATAGTTGAATAAAGTCGTTATTTTTGTTTGTTTTTTTGCGCACAAAAAGTATTCTCGTCGCTTGATAAACTTAAGATACACTGTAGTCACTCGGACTATTTTAACAATGTCTTTAATAACTTTTGGGCCAGCCAGTTTCGATCCCTTAAGAAGCCTATGGATGAGTGATCAAGCTCTCAGATTTAATCAAAAATATCTTAATTTGTGTTCCGAAGATGAACGAAAGTCTTACGGGGTTGGGACAACATGAGGGTGAGTAATTACTGACAGAATTTTCATTTTTGGGTGAACTAACCCTTTAAGTTGCTTCATACACGTTGTCCAGTGAATGGCTCTAAAAGCATTTTCAGTGTTGTCAGAAACAAATGAACGTGAATCTGGCAATGTTTTATTACGTTGGTTGCTGTACGTATTGCGGTAGTTTGGAAATGATATGTCCGGTGAGTGGCTGTCTGTAACGGTCACCAGCTAGAGTGCTCTTGAAAGCACCAGAGGGCACTCCACATCAGACTATTGTCATTCCCTCACAAACTACATTTCCCATAACTCATCGCCCAGACTCTTCATCCCTGATTGCATCCACCTGTGTCTCATTACATTGTCAGTCTCAGCCTATTTAAACCATGTACACTCATTCATTCCCTACAAAGTCTTGTTCAGTGTTAGTACTGCAATTCTGAGCATGTTTGTGTCCTGTTTCTCATGTGTCCTGGTTTCCTCTGTTCCCTCGGATTTCTCTCCTTGCCTCAGCCCTTTTCTGTTATTGTTTGGATTGCTTGTTTGTGTATGACCCTTGCCTAGATTTGGATTACCCTGTTCAATAAATACTGCATTTGGATCCTTAACCTTCTTGTCTTAGAGCAGTTCGTGACAGAAGATTTCGCCCCTATGAATCCAGCAGTACGTCTCATCCGCCTTCGTCAAGGAACTTGTTCGCTCGAGGACCACATTCAGGACTTTTTAGACTATGTTCTCATTGGCTTCTTTTGTTATGGACTCAACAACACTTTACAATCCACACTAATCAGTGATGGTCCTGGTTACAATCCACACTAATCAGTGATGGTTCCTAAATTATGCCCTCCATTTGACTGGTTCCTCCTTCACTGTCGGGGAGTTTGAGGAGGACGTTTCCCTTAGACATTTTTTTGGGAGGGGGCAGTATGCACCAAGCTCCAGTGGCCGTGGAGCTTGGCCCGCCAAGTTCACCACCATGTCCAGTGAAGATGCCTGCCGAGCCTGAGCTTCTTCATGTCATGCCTGCCGCGCCTGAGTCAGTTCTGGAAAAGACAGCACTAATCATAGTCGCCACGGCGATTTTGAGTGTGTGGCCAGCACCCACATCGGCTCCAGCCCGTGAATCCTTGACCGCCGCTGGTGGGTAGCGTACTTCCTTATATACCCACAAGGTGGGGCGGAGTTACGCTATCCAAATTCCACAGACCCATGGCATTTTCTTGCCATTGGCTCGTTTTATATTCTCGGAGTGAGAGGCTTTCTAAGCGAAACCCCATTCGTCATCACAACTTAACTCGTAGTGACTACGAAAGGGAACTGTGTGAAAATAACCTTTATTAATCAATAATCTTCCCCTGTAATCATAATTGTATGTATAGCTATTTTTCTGGAGATATATGCAAAAAAAAAAATTAAGTAGAAGCATGCTCTTCCAATGAGCCTATTTTGAAAGTCACATTGAAGTATCATTCTCCACTTGCCGTCAACAGTGCTATGCTCACTCTCAAATGTGCTCACTTGTTCTCTGCCCTACAAAGGCAAAAGACCTTAACTCGCTAGAGTGTGGAACTGAGAAAAATGACTTTAAAGATTTTTAGTTGTCCCGCCAAATTAATTATAGGTAGAACACTGAAAATCTGGCAATTAGATGTTTAAGTAATGAAAATTATCTACATAACAAAATTTTGAGCTCAAACTTGACTTTTGACCACTATTTTAAAGTTACTGTACTCTGCCTTTGTATTGTCAACAAAAAGTGAGAAGTCATGCCAAGGCAAAAGCCAGTAACTTCCACATTATCAATATTTGGTTGCTGATCACCATTAACAAAATCATTATAGTAACACCTGTATAAAATCTAGTGATCATGGCATTTATTTTGTATAATTTACAATTACCTAGCCTTAGTTATTGTGCTTTGGTTGCATTCTGGTGGCCCTATTAATACATTAGACATGACAAAATACCTCCATAGCGGTAAAGACTAAAGAGTATCTTCAAGTGGTACCGAGTGGCATAAGACTTGCTAAACACGCGTTATAATGTAATGTAATGATCACGATAAAACAGATCCTCGCGCACATTCGACCCGGAGACTGTTTATAGCGGTGCGTGGATCTGAAAGACGAATACTTTCACAGGCGTTTACCGAGAT
The DNA here is from genome assembly GCF_029890125.1 of Rhinichthys klamathensis goyatoka. Lineage (NCBI taxonomy): Eukaryota > Metazoa > Chordata > Actinopteri > Cypriniformes > Leuciscidae > Rhinichthys > Rhinichthys klamathensis. The sequence goes on along the minus strand of NW_026606664.1, from coordinate 5,413,900 downwards.
TCGTGTTCGAAGGTGTCACGATCCGTTCACGAAAAGTAGCCTATAATGCAGTGCTTTACCCCTTAAGGACTCAGTAGGGAGCGCGTTCTGGACTACTTAGACGACTAATGCATTTATAGCACAACCTTCTGTGTTCTGCGTCTTTTCAGTATGCGTTGGTTTCAGCTGTCTGCCCTAATATTGTGCGTGCACTTCGCTCGTCCCGCGGATTTATTCCGGACGCTGTGTTTTGTATGCATGCTTTTAATAGCTGTTCTGATGTTGTATGCACCAGCACTTCTTGCTTCATTCTGCTGTATGCGACAATATAACCTTGTTGCTTCATTATTATCACTCTGTGTCTGTGATATTAGTCCCGCGTCGGCTCGACCGTGTTCAAGGCGGAGCTGAAGGCGCCGGCGAAGTTTTGGCACTCTGCCAGCTAGATGCATGATTGTTTCAACTAGGTCCGGTACCCGAACTGGGTGAGGCGGGGCTTTAGTTCTTTGTTGTATTGACCTGCTTCGGTATGTGTAACATTTTTCTGTCAACTCTGCATATATCCTTCGCGATCGATATCGCACGTTTGTCGATGGAGCGGGTTAAGAGCATACTAAATGTTCTGACCGCATCCGCATTAGTGCAGGACAAAGCTCTGATGATATCAGAAGTTACAGGGACGGATGGTAGCTGTACAAAGTACACAGGCTACATCGTAATTTTATTTTAATGGAGAGTAGCCTAAGGCTACAAAGGCAGAACACCGTATAATCTGATAGGTAGCATTATTTGATAGAACGCCAGCACCGTAACTTCATATTGACGCGCGGCTAAACATAGGCAGAGTGCCGTAACTCGATATGAGCGTTCCAAAACTAAGCCAAAGAGCCGTAACAACAGTTACGGTGTTCTGCCTTATTGGTTTCTCATGGGCTTTTGGAAGTTACGGTTAAGACAAACCATTATTTTCTCGAAAAAACAACGGAATTGACTCAAGATACTTATCCACATGATAAAGGAGGTCTTGAATGTGCCAAAAATATCAATAACTCATTTTCGACCAAAAACGAAGTTACGGTCTTTTGCCTTTGCACGGCAGTTCTGTAGTCAGGCCAGGCCAAGCTCGGTATGGTCCACTGCAGTGCATGTGGTGTCATCTGTAGCCTGGGTCAATGCATGAAAGAAGAGAGGAAAACAGTGAGAGATGGACAGGTATTTGCACACTTGTTTGCCGAGTAATCGTTAAGTGAGGAGCTGAGTGTAATGTTATGTGTGATGCTGAGTAGGCAGCCCGTTTAATTACACACTCTCCTGAGCATGTCATTCTCATTCCCCAAGCACAGGCCAGGCTGCCCTTTATAGAGAGCACCTCCTGTACCTCTCCCTGTCCTCACCTCAACCCCTGAGGCACATTGAAATGCAAACACACACACGTGCAGTGATAGACAGCGGACACACACACACAGATAAATATGCAGACATCTCACACATTGCCCTTTGTGAGGACAGATTATATTAACTCCTTACCTGCTCAAATTGAGCTTCTGTCTGAAAACTGACAGACCCACCAGCGCTTTTATTAAAGGATGTGTCTACGAAGCCTCTCTCAGGATTAATCTATAAAACATAACACAGCTGGATTAAAAGGTCTTTGTGAACAAAGAGAAATATAGGAGATACTATGAGCGCAAAGGCAGAACCATTACAAAACTTCAAACTACATGGCTATTTGAGTCTAAAACACAGCTTTCTGAAATACTTGATTCTGACTGGTCAATAAGGGAAGTTGGTGGTCAGATATTTTCTAATTTTCGCCGTCATCCATGGCAACAATGTATATAATGACTCGTTTGTCACGTTTCGCCATTGGCAGTTGCACGGAAATGGAAGCTTTAGCGTTAAGTTCTGCCAGGAAGACTCAATTGCTACGTCACTTATTACCTTCTCATCTATCCAATCGTGTCTAATACTTGCGGTATAAAAGACCAGTACTTACACATGTTTGAGTTCGCAGATGCTGACGCTTTCATTCACCTCCATCCTCCCCACCACCACCACCAGGATGGTCCCTTCCCCTCCATCCTCCCCACCACCACCACCAGGATGGTCCCTTCCTATACCTCACAGGGGGTCGGCTGCGCCCCTGCCTTCGTCTTCAGGCAGGAAATGCAGAGTCCGGACCCTCGGATTGCGAGCTATGGACGGGGCCTACGCCAAAGAACTTTATTGCTTGCTGGGCTATCAATAAATGTATTTATTGTTACAGTATTTATTCTCCCGAGTCTTTCTGGTAGAACTTTCAAATTGATTGTGAAGCACCAGCTACCCTCCACTTATTCACCATGGTGAAATAATGAATACTGAATGTATGAATATATCCAGACAAAACAAATGCCTATGAATACGTTTGAAAGAAAAGCATAGTAGGCTTTCAAGGGCTACCCAATGAAAATAGTAAGGTTAATAATTGTAAAATAATTATTCAGAAGATAGTTTACAGAAATAGTGTTTAAATATTAAAGTTTTAGTGCAAAAATAGTTTTGATTAGAATCCTACACATCTGGTCGGACGGACGTATACACTCAATATATTCCATAAACACACATGGCTGGAACTCAGTTCCAGTACTACTCTGGAAGATTGGAAATAAATAACTTCTAGATATTGTGGAATGGCAGCTTTACAGATGTATTGTGTCATATCCAGTCGTGCTTTTTCATAGTCTTTAAATGTAAATTCAAAGCACTCTTTTGACTTATAAACATTTTCTTATTTGTGCATTTACAAAGTGTATTCTGAGGTAACTTCAGCCATGCAGTTTAAGACAGTGTACTATGCATTAAAGATAGTCGTTTGTTTTGCCATGCACTAACTTTGGGGGCGGCTGTAGAATAGAGTCATACTATTCAGTAGCCCTCTGCTTGTTTCCATGGCAAGGACCCACCCAATCTCACCTGATCTCACTTCCTCCTAATCAATGGTTCACTTTATAAGCCCCACCCATTCCTTTGTTCTGGCTGGCAGCAACACAAACCACATGTGAGGACCCTCAGTCTCTGTGATTCAGATACTATCCATGGTTGTGCGTGATAAAAAAAAACCATAACCGTCAAGCCTAATCATCTCACGTTGCTCCACATGTGTGAACAGTGGCAATAAATGGCTTAAACGGAATCCTTTGTCCCTTCTCCATTCTTATCGATGTACCATGGTGATGCTCAAACTCCTGTGAACCAAAGCTAGATAAATTTTACTAGATAGATTTTACAAGATTCTCTAGCGCTTCTCCCATCTCTCACTGAGGCAGACGCTTACTCCGTTGCTCCGGCGAATTACTTCATTAATCCTTGTTTTATTGCTTTACCAGGCATTTATAAGCAAGCACTTTTTATTTTTATATCATGTGAACTTATCCACGAAACTATTCCTTATAAAAAACAATTAGATTGCTTTGATATCGCTACTTATATCCAACCTTTCGATTCTCGGCTACTAGCCTTTAGCCCGCTAACATTTCACGCGTGGCCTCGGCCGTCTAATATTACACCCTTTCACTGAAAGGACACGGGTTATACTTGACATTGCAGTCCTAAATTAGTACTGATAGTTGTAGTATCACTGCTAATTTACAGCTCATTTGTTATAATGGCGAACATATCGGATGCGTGTCTAACTTTACCTCTGAGTGCAGGTGAGGACACTTTCGAGCTATTCTCGGTGAATCTGGAGCTGGAATCCGTGGAGAAACAGATCCGTGGTCTGCTGGAAAAGCAAGCCGAGCTGCGGGATCGGCGATCAGCACTTGAAGCAGCACGCGCCGATGCTCACAAGTTAGTGGTTAGTAACTCTTTAACTCCGAGTTCGTCTACTCCGTGTGTTTCTCTGTCCAGAAGGACGCGATCATCTCGGGCTTCATTTACTCCGGCACCGACACAACACAATGGACCATGGATCACGCAGCGGAAGACGCGAGCCAGGACCAGAGCTACTCCTCCGCCCCTCCCGGTCTTCGAGATCTCCACTCGGAACCGCTTCTCCCCTCTTCGCGAGTCGAAACGCGACGACGCCGTGATCATCGGCACGTCCATGGTCCGCCATGTCCGCGCTACCTCAGGTAAAGGTAAGGTGCGCTCTCACTGCTTTCCTGGTGCTCGTGTTCTTGATATCGCTGCACAGGTTCCCGAAATCCTGACCGGGGACGAGCGCGTCGGAGCTGTGGTGCTGCATGCGGGAGGGAGCGACGTCAGGCTGCGGCAGACGGAGGTTCTGAAGAAGGACTACATGAGCCTGATCGAGGCGGTACGCAACACAGCGCCTGAGGCAACGATCATCGTGTCTGGACCGCTTCCCACGTACCGACTAGGACAAGAAAGGTTCAGTAGACTATTTGCACTAAATGAATGGTTAATGTCACTGTGTAATGAACCGAAACTGCTCTTTGTAAATAATTGGAATCTGTTTTGGGAGCGACCCAGGCTGTACCGTGCTGATGGCCTGCACCCCAGCAGAGCCGGAGCGGCTGTTCTGTCGGATAATATCTCCAAGACGTTACGCACCAGATGACTAATAAGTCAAAATCCAAATCACAGTCTTTGCTGTCCAAACTTAATTGATATACGTAGTGAAGAACATTATATAGAAACTGTGTCTATTCCTCGTTTAGTGAAGCCAAACAATAAATCTAGTGCAGGATCTAGCAAAAATCTTATTGTAATTAAACCAGAAAATCTAAATATCAGTGAACAAAAAGAATTTCTAAAGCTAGGTCTCCTAAACATTAGATCGCTCACACCTAAAGCGGTTATTGTAAATGAAATGGTCACAGATAATAATTTCGATATACTTTGCCTTACTGAAACCTGGCTTAAACCAAATGAGTATTTCGGTCTAAATGAGTCTACTCCGCCAAGATACTGTTATAAGCATGAGCCCCGTCTGACTGGTCGTGGCGGCGGTGTTGCAACAATCTATAAAGATATTCTTAATATTTCTCAGAAAACAGGTCACAGATTTAATTCGTTTGAAGTACTTATGCTAAATGTTACGCTCTTAGATGTAAGAAAGAAATCCATATTATCTCTAGCCTTGGCTACTGTATATAGACCTCCAGGGCCATATGCTGAATTTCTAAAAGAGTTTGCAGACTTTCTCTCGGATCTATTGGTCAATGTCGATAAAGCAATAATTGTTGGAGATTTTAACATACACGTAGACAACAAAAATGATGCGTTAGGGGCTGCGTTTACAGATTTATTAAACTCCTTTGGGGTCAAGCAAAACGTCCGTGGTCCCACTCATCGTCTAAATCATACACTAGATTTAATTATATCATATGGAACCAATCCAACTGATATAGATATTATACCGCAAAGTGATGATGTCACTGATCATTACATGGTAACGTGCATAATACGTACTGCTGAAATATGTCATGTTGCGCCACGTTATAGACCAGGCAGAACAATCCTTCCAACCACTATAGATAGATTCTCAAATAGCTTACCTGATCTATCTCAGCTGCTCAGTGAACCCAAACAAACAGATGAACTAGAGGAAATGACTAGCAGTTTGAGCACCATTTTCTCTAGTACATTAGATATTGTTGCACCAATTAGATCAAAAAAGGTTAGAGAGAAAACTAAAGCACCATGGTACAACAGTGCTACGCATGCTATCAAGAGAGAAACTCGTAACCTAGAGCGTAAATGGAAACAAACTAATTTAGAGGTCTTTAGAATCGCGTGGAAAGACAGTATGTCACGTTATAAAAAGGCTCTAAAAACAGCCAGGGCTGAGCACCTCCGCAAACTAATAGAAAATAACCAAAATAATCCAAGGTTCTTATTTAACACCGTGGCTAGACTAACAAATAAACAGACATCACCAGAGCAAAATATACCGTTACAGTTTAGTAGTAATGATTTTATGAATTATTTCAATGAGAAAATAGAAAGCATTCGAAACACAATTATAAATGTACAATCCTCTATGGTCTCTTATGATTCAGCCTCAATTATCGTCCCTCAAGAACAACTACACCGCTTTGCAACGATAGGACAGGAAGCGCTAAATAAACTTATTATTGCATCTAAACCAACAACATGCTCATTAGATCCAATACCCACTAAACTACTGAAAGAAGTGTTACCTGTAGTGGAAGAGCCTCTTCTTAATATTATTAACTCGTCTTTATTCTTAGGTCATGTGCCAAGAATATTCAAGTTGGCAGTAATAAAACCTCTCATTAAGAAACCGCAACTAGATCCAAATAACCTAGCAAATTACAGACCCATTTCAAATCTTCCATTTATGTCCAAAATACTAGAAAAAGTTGTATCCGCTCAACTGTGCTCTTTTTTGCAAGAAAATGATATCTATGAAAAATTCCAGTCAGGATTCAGACCGCATCATAGTACAGAAACTGCGCTAGTTAAAATTACAAATGATCTACTCTTAGCTTCTGACCAAGGCTGTATCTCAATACTAGTCCTACTTGATCTTAGCGCCGCGTTCGACACTATAGATCATAAAATACTCTTGGATCGACTACAAAACTACACTGGTGTTCAGGGACAGGCATTAAGCTGGTTTAGATCGTACTTATCTGAACGTTATCATTTTGTCTCTTTACACGGGGGAAAATCAAAGTTAACGTCAGTAGACTACGGAGTGCCGCAAGGATCGGTGCTAGGCCCTCTGCTATTCTCAATATATATGCTGCCACTTGGTAATATTATAAGAAAACATGGAATTAATTTCCACTGTTATGCTGACGACACTCAATTATATATTTCATCACGACCAGATGAAAACATTACCTCATCTAAATTGACAGAATGTCTCAAAGATATAAAATGCTGGATGACGCGTAATTTCCTGCTATTAAATTCAGATAAAACGGAGGTATTACTTATTGGTCCAAAAAACTACACACAAAACCTCTTACAATACGACTTTAATATAGAAGGATGCCCTGTTACTTTTTCCACTACAGTAAAAGACCTGGGTGTTATACTAGACCGCAACTTGTCTTTCGAAAATCATATTTCATCTGTTACAAGAACAGCATTTTTCCACCTTAGAAACATTGCTAAATTACGTAACATGCTATCTGTTTCTGATGCAGAAAAGTTAGTTCATGCATTCATGACCTCGAGACTAGATTACTGTAATGCTTTATTAGCTGGTTGTCCTGCATCCTCAATAAACAAGCTACAGTTAGTGCAAAATGCAGCCGCTAGAGTTCTTACTAGATCAAGAAAATATGATCATATAACACCGATTTTATCATCTCTGCACTGGTTACCTATTAAGTTCCGTATCAATTACAAAGTACTACTACTGACCTATAAAGCCCTTAATGGTTTAGCTCCTATGTACTTAACGGACCTTCTTTCGCCCTACAATCCACCGCGTTCTCTAAGATCACTAAATTCAAGGCTTCTGGTCATTCCTAGGATATCGAAGTCCACGAAAGGAGGGAGGGCATTCTCGCATTTAGCTCCAAAACTCTGGAATAGCCTTCCCGATACGGTCCGATGCTCTGACTCGCTGACACAGTTTAAAACTAGACTAAAGACGTGTCTCTTTAGTCAAGCATTCACATAATGCTTACCTTTTAGTCCTCTGCTATGCCATACGGAACCGTTTGCCACTGAAACTGCTTAACGCACCAGTGGGGCTCGACAGCCTTATAGACAAACGGGTCGGTCCGTATGGTTGCGGTTGGGTTGCGGAGAGTTTGGGTTGCGGAGAGTTGTGAGATTATGGTTTTCTAACACCTACTCCCGTGTAATGGAAATCATTATGAACATCGGCTATGCTAATTATTTCCCATCTGCCTTCTGCTGTTATCTCGGGACGCTTGTCCCGAGAAAAATGGCGTTCGTAGGCTCCAGTTTGGTATCCTGCCTCTCACGGGGATTTCGGATGCCTCAACGCCTGTGATGAGAAGACCAACGCCTGTGAAGAGACGACTCAACGCCTGCGAAGAGACGACTCAACGCCGGCGATATGTTATCCCCTAAATATTACATGATTAACTAAATGTATTTTTTCCAGGTACTCTCTGATATGCACTTACTGTAAAGCTTCTTTAAAACCCTATGATTGTTAGCCAGAGGAGAACTGGCCCCTGACTAGCCTGGGTTCTCCCAAGGTTTTTTTCTCCATCCAATCTGATGGAGTTTTGGTTCCTTGCCACTGTCGCCTTGCTTTTGGCTTGCTTAGTTGGGGATATTTAATATTCAACAATATTATTGAACTGTGTTGTACTACTTTCATGTTATCACTGTGAAGCTGCTTTGATGCAATCTGTATTGTGAAAAGCGCTATATAAATAAATGTGACTTGACTTGACTAACATAACCAGCAACTAATTAGTTCTCCCCGATAAGATCAGTTCTCTTTCGAGAACGGTCACTTCGTATTGCGTAGCTAATACGCAGTGGGGAAACTCCTTTTCCTCGAAATGTTGAAGCAATAATTTAAAATGCAGTGCAGCTGCACAGCGAACACAGCAGAGCGTCTAGCTCGCTCATTGGCTGTGCTGCGGCAACTGCACATTCAATGGCCGAGCGCCTCAGACGCATGACCCAATCAACTGACTTGGCGCCGAATACGTCAGAGCGCGCCTAAATGGCCGTGGCCTAAGCCTATAAAGATCGCTCATTTCGGCCAAAATATCAGATTTACTCAACTTCAGCGACACTTCACGTCTCTGAGTCCTGAAGCCTTTCGCCGTCGAAACAAGCCAAATCAGCTAGAGTGAGCCTTGCAAACAGCGGACAGCGCCCTTCAACTCACCCGGAAGCCGCTTCTCTTCTGTCACTGCTCTCCTGTGGCCATCCGGCGAGAAAAAACGCTATATCCTTTTTCTGCTACTGTTGTGTTCGCTCTGCAACACTCAGTTTTGTGAAAGGCAGGGACCTGCCCACGCTGAAGCTGCACTCTCTGCCGCGGACTGTTCTCACTGCGAGAGCCTTCCCATCTCAACGCTGCGGATGTGGTTAGCTCTCTTTCGAGATGGCGACACTGCGCCTCCTATTCTTCCTTTCCCGGCACTACTTCAGCTGCGGAAAAAGAAGCGCCGCAGCCAACGGCAGTTAGAAAACATGGAGGTAAGCGAGCCCACGCCGGCCACATACCCGCGTGCCTCGCTTTCTCCCTCACAGTCTTCGCCGGTCCTGTTTACTCAGGCAGACCAACGCCCCTCCCCTCAAGCGACGGGTCTGGTCTCCTTCGGCGGATAGGACGAAGATCACGTCAGCCTTTCCATTGCTGTGTCTGAGGAGGAATGGTCGGGCTTGGTGGACCCCGCCCTCTCACAGTCCGGTTCTAGCGCTACAGCTAATATTACTAGGACTAATTCGGACGCAGAAATGCTGCGCATCCTCACTGCGGCCTCCAATGGGCCTCGCCTGAGGAGCCGCCCAGGTGTCGGCAGGATGGATGGTTTCTGCCAGGACGCCAGCAGGCACCCCACCACAATCCTGCCCCTCTCCTCTGTCGACAGCGCAGCGGAAAAAGGATATGAGAAATTGATACCCTGCATTGTGTTGGACCCTGAGCCACTGAAGCCCTCCGAGCTGTAGGAGGAAAGAGAGAGGGTCTGAGTCTCGCGCTAGCCGGACCACCCTCAAAAAGAGCTCATCTAATTCTCACAGCTCCCTGTTCAGTTCAGGCGGCTGGATTTTTGCATGCTGTAGTCAATGGGCCCGTTGCGCTGCACGCGCCCCTACAAACAAACGCTGTTTTTTCAGCGACCCAAATAAAGCACGAAAAGAGTATGTTTCAAACACACAACACCCAGGGGGGTTCCCTAGGCTCCAGTTGGATTCAGCCAGTTGCTAATGTGCAGAGTTTTACATTGCGTCCCCACTGCGTATTAGCTACGCAATACAAAGTGACCGTTCTCAAAAGGGAACGTACTCGGTTACTAACGTAACCTCGGTTCCCTGAGAGTAAGGGAACGAGTATTGCGTAGCCCAGGGACGGACTGGGGCTAAAAAACAGCCCTGGACTTTCTCCCAAATAGGCCCATCATCCAGCCATTCGCCCCTAGCCACTAGGATGTCCTGATACTATGCCCCAATACTGTAACCTATATCAGACAAGGTATTCACAGCAAGTAATATCTCAAAAACAATGATGACAATTGGGGTTTTGTTTATTAATGAAGCCTCAGTCTTCAAATAAAAACAAAAAAATGTACAATGCCATTACATCTGCATTGAAAATAAAATACAAATAATGAAATGTCACTGGCTACAGAAACCCTAATTACACAAACTTGTAATTATAAAACATTTAGTTACTATATACCAGGGGTCTCCAACCTTTTTGTGTGTGAGGGCTACCTCAAGGGATAAAATAATCTAGAAGGGCTATACTCAAAAATATTTATTATACATATAACATGGTGGTGTTTTTTTACCTTACCTTTACCTTTACCTTTACCTTTACTTTTAACTTTAACTTTTTTATTTTTCACCATCATATGCGAAATAATAAAATATCTTGATATTCTGGTTCAACAATTGGTGAAAAATTTGTAATATATATATATATATATATATATATATTATTCTCTAAAAACCTATTGTAGCATAAACATTTAGTATAAATATTTAATGCAAAATAAATAAATAAACTGCCATAACTTCTAAACAAAAACATTACTGCATTACATTTAATAGCCTACATTTATAGGCCTACATGACTATTAATATAACAGCATTTTTAATATGAATACAGGCACATTTCTGCCAAAAAAGTTTGTTTTACAAAGTTACAGTTAATTCATAAGTTGTGGAGTGAAATGTCTTCTAACTGGTTTGTTCTTGGAACAATGTTTCGCCTGTTTTTTTGCGTCAAGATGTTGAGAATATCAGCGCTGTTTAATCTGGCTTTTAACTAGCTTAAATCACAGCCATCTGTGGGTTTATAATAGAGATAGAGAATTCTGCGCTGAATTGAAATGCTTCTCAGTGGACCGCGCAACTCTGTGTAATAATGTTCGCGTGATCGAGATCAGTCCGCACAGCTGCTTCGGCCGCGATCGCAGTTTTTTTGGGCCGAGCTGATAATGCTCCGCGCTGGCATCCAACTTAAAGGTGCATTGCTGCCACCTACAGTACTGGAGTGTGAAACAGATTAGTGGGGGGAAAAAACAGGTGATGACTGCGTGTGTGGCGGGTGGTGGGCCGGCCCGCCGGCCGTCCTGGAGTACCGGCCGTTCTGTGATACTCCAGATCACACAGATGGCCAGTCCGCCCCTGGCGTAGCCTGCCGCACCATTGCAATCTGTCAGGATGTTTCGCTTCAGTCGATTTAAACGTGATATAATGGCTGAGATGAGCGATCTTCATAGGCTTAGGCCACGCCCATTTAGGCGGGCTTTGACGTATTCGGTGCCAAGTCAGTTGATTGGGTCGCACGTCTGAGGCGCTCGGCCATTGGATGTGCAGTTGCCGCAGCACAGCCAATGAGCGAGCTAGACGCTCTGCTGTGTTCGCTGTGCAGCTGCGCTGAATTTTAAATTATTGCTAAAATATTTTGAGGAAAAGGAGTTTCCCCACTGCGTATTAGCTACGCAATACTCGTTCCCTTACTCTCAGGGAACCGAGGTTACGTTAGTAAATGAGTACGTTATTTGACCTCAACCCTAATTAGCAGAGTTGCAAAGCATGTGATCAATTATGTGTCATAAATTCCTATTTGGACGGGATTAACTTTACAAGGGTAGATGGCGTAATGTAATTTTACTACAGGACGTCTGTAATATTAATGGCCAATTCGCACGGAATAATATCTCAGTAAAACTAGCAGAAGTGGGAGGGGTAACTCGATTTGGGCATCGCCGTCACCCTCCTGTCATCATGTGCGTATTCCGTTGCTTCCTGATATCACGTGCGCAAACACATAACCTATGTAAAACAGTTATGTCCGGTTGAACGATGTATTATTTAACTTCAGATTGGATTGTTTTGGTAATAGGCACTTACCTAACGCTAAAAGATATTTCGTGTCTCTAACAAGTGCTTTCAATCTTCTTTCTGATCTGAATGGTATGTGGAAAACACTTGAGTTTTGCCACAGATTGTCCCAGTGTCTAGAACGCAACTGAATGATTTTTTAAGCGTCTCCATACTTGAAAAACCGCGGAAAACTACTTTTAAACAGGAAATGACAAAATATTTACGTACATATTTACAGCAGGTCTATTCGCACGGGATTAGTAAGTATTACCTGAGGTAATTTTTACGGACCTTTTTACTGAAGGTAAAAGTCGCCGTAATCTTTACTGATATTGTCCGTAATTATTACTGAGATGGCACATTCAGATGGGACTAAAATCACAGAGAAGCTCTGGTAATTATTACGTTACCCCACCTCTCCATGTTGAACTAGTCCTGTCCGAATAGGGCTTATTCGGTAACCTTGGGTTATAACACTTTCAGGCACATTCCTTGGCTGCTGATCCATTGTGAATGCAGAGAAAAGCAAATATCACAATCAAGGCCATTGTGAGATAGCCATCTATGTGTTTGCTAGTCTGGTTGCTCTGAAACACATGATATGAAAACATTTTTGGATCAGTGCTGCATACTTGAAAGTTATATTAAAGGGATAGCTCACCCAACAATGAAAATGAAAAGTCGTCATTTATTCACCCTCATGCCGTTCCAAAACTCATATGACTTCATATCTTGTGTGGAACACAAATGGAGATATTTAAATCTGTATTCACCAATAATCTTCCCCTCTAGTGGACTGTTAACTGCTGAGACCAGATCATTGAGTCAGTGAATTGAACTTGGGAACCGAATCAGTCCGACTTGTGAAAGACTCACTGGCTTTGTGAACCAAACTAAGTCACTGATAAGATCTGTCCAAAACGAATGAATTGTACATTTCTACGTCTCTCTTGAATGAGCATGGATGGCAATAGGTTTAGTGAATCTTATCTTATGACTTAATGTGATGACCACTTTTATGATAAATTTATATTCTTTTTGAGGCTAATTGCATGGAAAAGAGAGACCAGCACAGTCTTCTGAATTTCTCTTTTTGTGGTCCACCTTTCCGATAAGAAATTCAGGTTTGGAACGACATGTAGAAGAGTAAAAAATGACATAATTTTTATTTTTGGTGAACTATTCCTGTAATGGTTAGAATGGAATTGTTTGCTGGTAGTGCAGTGCAATTGAAAATAGATAGGCTAGCTGCGGACAGGTTGTCGTCCTACTGTGATTGACATTTCCATTATAGTTAATTAGAGCTCTGCTGCTCAGACAGGTCTGGACAGATAGCATTACCTTCCTAATGATGAGACACTAAAACCACACCCACCAACCCACCACTCTTGGACAGATAAACAAAGCCGCAAAAGAAAAAGGAAAAGAATGAGAGAAAGGGATGAGCAGGGGGAAAACCAACCAATTTACAGTCAATCTTTGAGTTGTTACTTGTGTGCCAGAATTGTTATTCAACAACATACTCGTTTGCTTAGGAAAATCCTGTGCAAATTCGCAAATATTTACTGTACTTCAAAATATTCTTGCGAACTTGCTAAACATGACATGATAAACTAATTCAAAATGGTAACTTTCAAGCAAAACTTTGTACTACTTTGGGTCCTGACAAATACTAATCAGCACGATTCTGCAACAAATCCACAAAATATTTTCCAGTATAAAGTGGATGTTGAAAAAATGTTAGTGTCATTAAGAAATTTCCATATTCTCTTCTGGAGAGTCAGTGAAGTTCTTTGTCATATATGAGCTGCTGTCACCTAGCAAGCTGCTTTGCTGTCTACTACCTTCATAGGCAGTATCCTGACTAAAATTGAACCTCACAAGTGACTGAATTGGAATAAGTTAGGCATGTTACTGAGACAATATTCTAATAAGCATAAAAAAGATACACAAGCTAGCACACAGCCACACACACAACAAATTTGTCCATATTATTAGACTTTTAAATTTTTAATGATACTTGTGCTGAATTATAAATATATGAATAGTTGAGATGTCCCTAGTTTAATCAAGTTTGTTGCAATGCATTCAGAAAAATATACAGGAACACAATAGAATAATTTGCATCCCAAATTAGTACAATACATGATATGCTTTGCCATACCTTATGTATGTTAGAAGGGTTATTGTGCACATTGTGCTTGCTACCACCACATTTTAGCATTTAAAATGTTAGACAGATTTATTTCCTGCACTGGACTGTGTGTGCATACAGATTAGCAATGAAACAGCAAACACGTGCCACCAAAAAGTTCAAGAGAATGTTACTGAAATGCCAGTCATACCATTAAAATCAGTGACAAAGTCTGAAACTTGCACTGAAGCAGAGGGGGAATAGCCAACATAACCTTGATTGACAAAACACCTTTCCAGAGTTCAATTTCAGCAGAAAAGTTTTAGTTGCAGAACCTTCAGCACCACTAAATCCCATCCGAGCTGTAGGGACAGATTTAATAAGGCAGGGATCAGAGACACGGACTGACCGCCGCACGTGCCGCACGCGCCACAGGAGAGCTGAAACATGAGCGCTGTGAAAGTGGGATTATATTGGCCTGATGTTAAATAATGCATGTCATTATCTGACTACAGGGAGTGATTAAGAGCCAATGTCTGGCCAAAACAGGACGTCCCTCTCCCTGCCATCACCTCTGCCCCCTCGTCATCATAAATCACTTCCAAAATCTGATCATCCCTGCGCGTCCTTCATTATTTAAAAATGTTTATCATCTGGCCCAGAGGGTGAAATGAGTTGAGAGCAGTTAAGTGCACAAGGGCTTGAACCCCTTCCCCAAGCAGTCCACAATCTCAAGTGACTTTCCTGTGATCAGAAAAGGAATTTAATATATATTAATAATAATCATCAAGGCCACAATATTAATAATAATAATGAATTCACAACAGATGTAGACACACAAATTTGTTCCCACCCTCATTTTATTATCCGGATAAATCCAGATTATTCTAAATGGGGCCGCATGTGCAGTTGGTAATTACCATAATACATGCACAAATACATCTCCATATAAGGGCTTTCTGCATAACCTGTCTTGTACAACAATTTGTCACTCTCCTTATGATCAACGAAGCTGTATACTGCAAGCGTTCAACATATGGACAGCTTCATCGATTATATGGGGCAATTTTTGTGTCATTGCTCACTTCCAGTGTCCAAGACCAAATTCTGTGAAAAGATGAAATTTGTTTTCTACAGAGATTGTCACTTCAGATAAAAAGGTCGATGAGGTCACAGAAAGGAAGCAGCAGCGAAGAGAGCGTGACGATGAACCTGTGAGTAAGGAAAAAGAGGTGAGAATGTAAAAAAAAACAGAGCCTGATTATGAAACAAAAGGCTCATTATTAAAAGCCGTGTCCTAATGATCAAGCATACAGTGCAGCCTTGTTTGAACTAGTGTTCAAATTCCTTAATTTTTTTTAATTAATTTTACACTCATAGTCAGCTTGGTGAATGACGGATAAGGATTTAAAATGTGAAAGAAAAAAAAACTGCCAAAACATTCTAATTTTAGGACTTTCTATACTTAGTGTTGTGTGTGTAATGCAATGTACACATTACAAGAATGTAATTAACCATTTTTTTGGTGAATCAGATCTTTTTCAGAATTTTTCCCCATGAAAATGTCCAACGCCTTCTCATCCTTTGGCGTCATATAGGTGACGCCAGTGATGGAGTACTCGAGTCCTGGACTCGGACTCGAGTCCGACTCGAGTCCTTATTCTCTGGACTCGAGTCCGACTCGAGACTCCTTGCTCTGGACTCGTGACTCGACTTGGACTCGCGGACTGATGACTAGTACTTGGACTCGGACTCGAGAATATATAAAATCGGACTTGAGCATTCATCAAATGAATGACGTTGTTTCTGACTAAATAGGTTATAAAAATTTGATATAAGATGTTATGTTACACTTTTCCTGTTTCGGGGTCCAAGACCGGCCGTGATCAAATTGTTTTTTTCCTCACAGACACTGCTAACGCTCGCTCTCCTTGCTTGATAACACACTCACTGACGTCACTCACTTTACGCTGCATTCTCGTGAGAGAGATGTAACACTCATTTAACACTAGATAAGTTCCTCTACATCTAATCAGCAATTTCGATTTTGGCACGCTTTGCAGCAGCTGAGCTGACCACTAAGGAGTGCTGAGCCAAAAGTCGGACGCGCTCAGCGCTTAATCCCGCTTATCATACGATAACACAATTATGTTTATTTTAGCTAACAAACTAGACGGCGACCTTGACTATGTCACACATCGCAACCACTCTTTTCCTGCGGAGTTACAACTGCTTATAGCACTGCATTTGCTGGTTTTTGCCGCAGTTACATGGGATTTAGTTTGCTTTTCAAAATTTCAAAATTGTTTTTCTTTTACCATATTCGTCAAGAAGAATGCATTTCTCCTCCTCTGTCCAATTAGGCTTTCTTTTTTGTTTTCTTTATCCATTCCAGTTGACTGATCATCCAAAAATGTATTTAAAGCTGCTGTCCGTAACTTTTTTAAGTAAAAAATAATCCAAAATAATTATATTAAAAAAACGTATTCTGCCAGTGGTCAAAACTATCTGCTTGCCATAGCTAGATTCAAAACGGTTAGCTTGTAATAATGATTTTAATTCCAGTGGTACTGGTGGGTTTCCGCGGGAAATTCGAGCATGTCTTTGCGTCATTACGTCACACCCGTACACATAAAGAAGGAGTTTCGGCTAGCCGGCTGTACTGCGCGTGACGAGATGTTTAGATGTATAGGCTTTTCTCGCAGCACTTTACATGATTAAACTTATGGCATCCAGAAAGATCCAAACAACAATCATCAGTGTCAACTGGAGATTCAGCAGTTATAAAACCCAAAAGACTTCGTACTTCGGATTTAAGGTGGCTAGAGAAAGAGAAAGAAACCGTCTCATGCGAACACAAGGATTTAAACATCGGCGGGGCTTTTGAAAAGTGCGTGAACTCCGTGTTTTGAAGGGGTTCAAAACGGAAGAAGAGACGGCCTTTTTCTGCTGAACAAGTAAGACATTTCAATAGTTCAATCGTGTAACAGTAGCCTACGTTTTCTTAATTCACACAGTTATGGAGTTTCCTTTGTTGTGCCTTTCTCGTTTTGCTATTATGGAGAATATGAATTCGGAACTACACAGGTAACCATAAAACACATTAAATTTAACATTAGTCACGCAATGCTGATGTTGTTAACATGAACAATTTGAGAACAAAGTAGGCTATAATTTGCACGGTTGCTGTAAATCGCGTTGATTAAATCTAACGAAGCTTATCATGTCGAATGCTTTTTCCCCCTTAGTTGGTCAGAACAAAAATGGATTTTACTTACTTGTTCAGAAGACATTTTCTTATGAAAATTCTTATGTTGGTCAAACTTTCAAAAAGTGAATCTGTGATTCTGTATGACAGTATCCACACAGCGCGGTGACTGACAGCACCACTCGCCTCAAAACACTGTGTTCATCCGCGCTGTTTCATGCCGATTTACAACCCATGTAAAGATGATAATTCCGCGAATCACTGCAGTTACAGATTTCGAACAGAGAGATGGCGACAAAGAGGAAAAGCTACGGACTGCAGCTTTAAACAATTAAATAAATATAATCGTGCCACAGCTAGTTGACAATGATTTGAACTAAGGTCAAAGGCAATTCTAGTGATATCATACACATTTCTTGCTGCAAGAAAGAGTGCCTGAAAAATGTTGCTTGATTTGGCTTAAGTGTATATAATTTCGACTCAGACTCGAACACGGGACTCGAGACTCGACTCAGACTTGAACTCAGGTAATGGTGACTCGACTCGGACTCTTCTTTGGTGACTCGGACTTGGACTCGGACTCGAACACTGGGACTCGAGACTCGACTCGGACTCGACAGTTGGTGACTCGACTACAACACTGGGTGACGCCGTATGACATTTCGTTGAAATCTTACGCGCATGGCATCCTTTAGCGTCAATATAACACCCACTGTTATGGGTAGGTTTAGGGTACGGTTATGACGCCTTGGGATCTGCGTCTCATATTGACGCTAAACGATGCCATGTGCGTTGGATTTAGACGAGCGTCACCTGTTTGACGCCTTGGGTTCTGCGTCTCATATTGATGCTAAAGGATGCCATGTGCGTTCTCAAGATTTCAACGAAATGTACAAAGCGTCACATGTATGACGCCAAAGGATGAGAACGGGCTGAAATGTCATTCCTGGGTAACGTAATTAATTTTTTAATTAATTACATTTCTACCATTCTTGGCATATAGAAATGTACTGATATCCATAATTGGGGCTCAACAAACTATTAGTGGTCAGAAAACTACATTTTAATCACAATTAATATAATCAATTTGTGATTTCATATAGACATGGGCTTATTTTTGTCTGCTGATAACTCAAAATTTAGGACCAAATAAAAAAGAAAAAGCTGGAAAATGTTTAAAAATGTTTTCCAATAAAGTAAATAAGACTTGTTTTATCATTAACTATCATTAATCTAACACACAAATATGGGTAAAATGAATTGCCTGTGTCATTGTTAGCCGGAATGACATACTGTTAGACGGAAGGACATTCTGCAATATTTTTCAGGATTACCATAAAAACCATCCTTAGTAGCATTTTTCAAAGCTTTAATAAAATGTTGATATATTAATAAATATGATTACATTATTCATGATTTGACCGTTAACATTACAAAATTCAATTAAATGATAATGACCCATGTGACTCATTGAATCATATGAAATCAAGATGCATGACAGCAAAAATATGGCAAAAAACATACAATTATGTTAATAATGTTAATGTTAATAATATAACTATAATAACTATGCCTAAAAGTTTACAAATGTTAAGTAAAAACTAGATTGTTATGCATATGTCATTCTGGATAACAGATGACATGTCCTGGCTAACAGAGGTTCTCTTACGAGAGGTTCTCTCGTATTGCGTAAGTTTAGCTTATGCTACGGGTAAAGTTCATCTTTTCTCGAGATACTGAAGCCAAAATTATCCTTAATTTTGTAAATTTTGTCAATGCAGTGCAGCAGCTGCAGACCTAGAGCAGGCTGACTAGCGCACTCATTGGCTGCCTTGCGGCAACTGCAGCAGCCTACCAGTGAGCCCGGCGTGACGTCACGCCCAATGGTGACGCTTCGCGCCCAGTACGCGTCACAGCCCGCTCATGGGGATGTGGCTTAGCGTATAAAAGCAGGGCTCGGAGGCTGCTTCCCTGATTTTCATCTCTTCAGCGAAGCTCTTCGCACCGCTTGATCTGAGAGAAGCCGCCGCCGTCGAGTTCAGCGACTGCTAGCAGGGGAAAGCGCCTGAGGAAGCCAGTCGACTTCTCGCCGCCTTCAGCCTTGCGTGCCAGCAACGCTATCCGGCGACATATCCTTTTACTGCTCTTGCACTGTTTTACTGTGTTTGTGTGTGCTCGCCGCTGCGACACACTTTTCTAAAAGAGCGCGAGCGTCCTTGTCAGAATGCCTCGCACCTCCTGTGGCTCATGCCGAGCCCCGCTCAGCGCCGGAGACCGCCACGTGATCTGCGCTCTCTGCCTGGGACAGGACCACGCAGCCCTCGCACTTTCGTCGGGCGGCTGCGTCCATTGCGAAGAACTGTCCATGTCGACCCTGCGGGCTCGTCTGGACCTCTTCAACGCCGAAGCTGTCACTCCGCCTTCTGTTGGACCGCGCAAAAAGAAGCGCCGTGCTCAGAGACTGCCGGAGCCCGACGCGGAACCAGTTCCCTCGAGTGCCTCTTTCGCCTTCCCCACCCCCCCCCTCACTGACGCGCAGATGCTGGCTTACGCCTTCACTGCCGTTGCTTCAGAGGACGAGGCGGATAGGGGCGCTGCAGGCGACAGCTGCTCTATCCTGGCTTCGAACAGCAAGGAATGGCCTGGTTCTCTCCACTCCTCCTCTGCTTCCATCCAGGAGTCCGGACGGACGCGTTCGGGTGTGGACGCTGAGCTGATGCGTCTCCTGGTCAAGGCCGTCGACCGCCTCGGCCTCGAGTGGTCACCGCCCAAGGAACCCGTGCTTAACCGCCTGGATGGCTGTTTTCTACAGCGCCTCCATCAGCCACCGTCATCAAGGCCTGCTCCCTTCCTGCCGGAGCTCCACACCAAACTCTCTAAATCGTGGAATGCACCATTCTCCGCGAGGCTCCACACCAGTGTCTCCGCGGCGCTCTCCCACGTGGACGGCGCTGCCGAGAAGGGGTATATTTCTATTCCCCAAGTGGTAGAAGCGGTCGCAGCACACCTTTGCCAGGCGCCTTTGGATGGCGCTCAAAGTCTGCTCTCCCGTCAAAAGCCTGCAGGACTACGTCAGCTCTCGTCGGCCGCGCCTTCTCCGCTGCCGGACAAGCTCCTTCCGCCCTGCACTCAATGGCCATCTTACAGATCCTACAAGCCGACCTCCTCCGCGAATGGGACGAGAAGGGCTCGGATCCAGCTGCAGTCATTGATCTGAGGAGCGCGACGGACCTTTCCCTTCACGCCACTAAAACTGCAGCACAGGCCATCGGCAGATGCATGGCTGCGCTCACTGTCACAGAGAGGCACCTCTGGTTGACGCTCGCAGACATGAGGGAATCTGAGCGTGCCACGTTTCTCAACGCACCGCTCTCCCCCACCGGTCTCTTCGGCCCAGCAGTCAACGGCATCATCGATCGCTTCTCCGAAGTGCAAAAGACCTCGCAGGCCATGAATTTGTTTCTGCCACGACGCTCGAGCTCAGCTACTGGCCGCTCACGTGACAAGCCGCCTGCTCGAAGTTCGACTCAGCGTCCAGCCAAGCCTGCCGCTTCGCAGCGACGACAGGGCGGCCGCCCTAGGTCGCGCTCGGATAGCCGCCACAGGGCGCCTCCCCCGCGGGGACCTCGGCCTAGGATTGTGTTGAAGCCCAAGCAAGCGAAGCCCTCCTAACATCAAGGGAGAAAAGACGGTTAGGTCCCGCTGCGGCCGGACCACCGTCAAAACGCCACACCTTGTCAGTCCCCTCACAGAAGGCTACTGCAAGAGAGTATTTAGCAGCTAACGAGCCGGTTACATCACCCTCTCCCCTGCACACAACCGCCTTTTTTTTTGGCGACCCACAGAAATCTCATAAAGAGTGTATTTTCTGTTTATCCGGCTCATGCCGCTGGTGTTCTAAGTGTAGAGAATGTGCCCACGCCCAAGTGTTCACCCCTACACACAAGCACTATAACTCATGTGTCCTTCATGCCCACAGAGCCCACTCACATAAAGCTGGCAAATGCCGCTCGAGTGTTAGATGCAAACATCGCGCCCGCGAACTCGCGCTCGCGTCCATCTTATGCCGCTCTGTCACACGGCCATTTCAACCTCGTATAAATCAGGTTATGTGTGTAAGTCACGTGCCCGCCCACGAGCGCTCACTCTTACTAATTGACACACGAACAGACACACTGTCCCCGGCGCTGCTCGCGTGTCACAGAATGTTCATAAAGCGCTCCCCGTTCACAGTAACCGGGTCGTCTCATTCAAAACAGCCAGTTGTCGCTGTCAGCGAGCCACCGCATATGAATACTCATATGAGTCAGGCTGCGAATGTAAGTTACGTGCTTGCCCCAGCACGCTCACGCTTATTAATAAACGCCTCGCCTCCGGCGCCGCTCAATCGCTACAAAGCTCTCAGAAAACGTTCCCCGTTCAAAGTAACTGGGGCGTCATATATGAAACAGCGTGCCATCGCTATCAGCGAGCCGCAATATCTGAGCACTCATCCCGGTCAGATTGTGAATGTATGTCGCGAGCTCGCTAACAAGCAAGCGCTCTTACTATCAATCGCTCCGCCTCAAGCGCCGCTCGCGCTTCAGAAAGCCATTGTAAAACGCTCCCCATTCAGTGTAATCGGGTCTTTACATACGAATCAGCCGAAAGCGGCTGTTAGCGAGCCGCTTTGTTTAAGCACCGAGGGCGCGCGCGCCGCGCCCACATCTCCGGTCCAGTTCCCGAAGCCCACAGTGTGTGGCGATCGGGACCCGGAGGCCATTCTCCCCCTGGCCACACATGCAAAAGCATGGGAAGCGATTCCAGGGGTTTCAGAGTGGGTGCTGAGCACAATAAGACAGGGCTATACACTACAGTTCGCTCGCCGTCCCCCGCATTTCCACGCACGGACCGAGTCGACAGTGAATGCGAAAGTAGCACATCTACTCCGCGCAGAAATAGCCAAACTGCTGTGCAAAGGGGCTATAGAACCGGTACCGCCTTCTCTGAGCGAGTCAGGCTTTTACAGCCGTTATTTTCTCGTACCGAAGAAGGACGGAGGTCTGAGACCTATCTTAGATTTTTGATTTTTGAACAAAGCTCTCATGAGAAGACCGACTCTCACGAGAAGACCGTTCAAAATGATTACAACCAGACAGATTCTCGCGCAAATTCGCCCGAGGGACTGGTTTATATCTCTCGATCTGAAAGACGCTTATTTTTTTAGATACAGATCATATCAGGCTCCCGTTCGGCCTGTCCCTGGCACCCCGTACATTTACGAAGTGCATGGACGCAGCGCTCGCCCACCTGAGAATCCGGGGGGTGCGAATTCTGAACTATTTGGACGATTGGCTGATTTTAGCACAGTCAGAGATGGAACTTGTATCTCAAAGAACTATGCTACTCAGTCATTTGGAAAGATTGGGTCTCACGGTCAACTGGACCAAGAGCTCATTACTGCCCAGCCAGTCAATCTCCTTTTCTAGGAATGGAACTGGACTCTGTGGCTATGAAGGCTCGACTGTCGACAGAGCGCACGCGCCGTATTCGACACCTAGCCGCATCTTTCCAGAAGGGCAAAACCGCCTCCCTGAAAATGTTTCAGAGGATGCTGGGCTGTATGGCCTCAGCTGGAGCAGTGCTTCAGCTGGGCTTACTGCACATGCGCCCGCTACAACGCTGGTTGAACGCTCGCGTACCTCGCCAAGGATGGACACGCGGCTACAAGCGGATCAGAGTGTCTCAGAGCTGCATTTCAGCTCTGCAGCCCTGGTTAGCGGCCGATTGGTACCAGCAGGGGGTGACGATGGGAGTGATTTTGCACCGAAAAAGTCATCTCGACAGACGCCTCCAACTCAGGTTGGGGCGGCCTTTTCGAGGGCAGAGCGGTCTTTGGCCTGTGGTCAGACCGGGAGAAACGCCTTCACATAAACTGTCTGGAGATGCTGGCGGTCGAGAACGTGCTGAAGCACTTCCTCCCGTTCATACAGGACCAACACGTTCTAGTCCGTTCGGACAACACGTCAGTTGTGTCTTACGTGAACCGTCAGGGCGGAATCAGATCCAGGAGCCTCTGCGATCTGACAGAACGCCTCCTCGTTTGGGCCCAGTGCTTCCTGCGCTCGCTGAGAGTGACGCATGTGCCAGGGATCCTGAACGATGGCCCGGACAGACTGTCCAGGGACAATATTCCCCCCGGGAAGTAGTCTCTACAACCCCAAACAGTCCAGATGTTATGGCACCTCTTTGGCAGAGCGGAAGTTGACCTATTCGCGTCAAAAGACAACGCTCATTGCCCAGTGTTCTTTTCAAAGAACGAGGATGCGCTGGCCCAATTCTGGCCCAGCAGCCCGCTGTACGCCTTCCCTCCGATCTCTTTGTTACCACAAGTAATCGAGAGAATCAAGGAATCGCGCAGCCCGGTGCTCCTTGTTGCCTCACGATGGGAAAATTAAACATGGTTCCTGGAACTAACACGGCTGTCACACACAGCCCCGTGGCCGATTCTGGTGAGGAGAGACCTCCTCTCCCAAGCCCGCGGCTCGATCTGGCATCCCCATCCAGAGCGCTGGTCTCTGCACGTATGGTTGATCAACGGATACCCGTTGTCCTGCCAGAAGGATTTATAAACACGATCACGCAGTCTAGAGCTCCCTCTACGAGACGGCTCTATGCGTCTAAATGGTCTGTGTTCTCCAAATGGTGCACCGACAAAAATCTGGACCCTCATACGGGTGAGGTCTCGCAGGTGCTCGGTTTCCTTCAAGAGCTGTTGGATAACTGCAGGTCCCCATCCACGTCAGCTTTCGCTGAGTCGAAGCAAGGCCGGTCGCTAGGAAGGAACGAGCTGGTCATCCGCTTCCTGAGAGGAGCCAGAAGGATGAACCCACCGCGCCCACCTTCGGTTCCTATTTGGGATCTCTCCGTGGTCCTAGAGGCCCTAAAGATGCATCCCTTCGAACCATTAGATTCAGTGAATCTAAAATACCTCTCGCTCAAACACGTTTTTCTTTTGGCTCCGTCATCAGTTAAACGTGTGGGGGACTTACACGCGCTTTCTGTTAGCGCAGCGTGCCTTGAGTTTGGCCCTAATGACTCTACAGTCATCCTCAAACCAAGACATGGCTATGTCCCGAAGGTGATTGGCACTCCTTTCAGAGCACAGGTCATTTCTCTGTCGGCTCTGCCAGCATCCGACAGCGAGAGCAGTGACAGCCTCCTCTGCCCCGTTAGGGCACTGAGAGCTTATGTTACGCGCTCTGCCCCTTTCAGATGCTCCGAGCAGCTTTTCGTTTCGTTTGGTGGGCGCACCAAAGGTCTCGCCGCCTCGAAACAGTCCCTATCCAAATGGATAGTGGACGCAATTGCTGATGCTTAATGCGTCAAAAGGTCTGCAATGCCCTCTGGGTATCAGGGCTCATTCCACAAGAGGCATGGCCTCGTTGTGGGCATGGTCCAGTGGAATTTCCATTCACGACATCTGTATGGCGGCGGGCTGGGCCTCCCCGTCTACATTTGTGAGATTCTATAACATGGAAGTTCCCGCCTTGCAGGCTAGACTTCTGTCAGTCTAAATATGTGTATGATCTGCCCACATGCTTGTGCACAGACTACTTCACTGTTGAGCTCTCCTGGTTGAGCTGCACTGATATGGGTTGATATACATGTAACATGCAGCCCGGCGACGCCACTCTGCATTCCCCATGGGTGCTTATGTTTATACATGTGCCGGCCCGCTTGCTAGCCGCCTGAATTTCCCACTTTCAGTGTTCCCCGGACTCTGGGACTCATGAGTGGATGCTTGGCGCGCACGGCGTTGACAAAGGGTTCCCGTAGCGTAAGCTAAACTTACGCAATACGAGAGAACCTCTCGTAAGAGAACGTACTCGGTTACCTAACGTAACCTCGGTTCTCTCTAGAGAGGGAACGAGTATTGCGTAACCGGCCGTGCTCGCATCACGAGCGATTTTCGCTTCAGATGATGAAAACCAGGGAAGCAGCCTCCGAGCCCCGCTTTTATACGCTAAGCCACACCCCCATGAGCGGGCTGTGACGCGTACTGGGCGCGAAGCGTCACCATTGGGCGTGACGTCACGCCAGGCTCACTGGTGGGCTGCTGCAGTTGCCGCAAGGCAGCCAATGAGCGCGCTAGTCAGCCTGCTCTATGTCTGCAGCTGCTGCACTGTGTTGACACAATTTACAAAATTAAGGATAATTTTGGCTTCAGTATCTCGAGAAAAGATGACCTTTACCCGTAGCGTAAGCTAAACTTACGCAATACTCGTTCCCTCTCTAGAGAGAACCGAGGTTTTGTTAGGTAACCGAGTACGTGTTTTTTGTTTTCCAAGAATGACATGTTGTTATCCAGGAATGACAAAACAAATATTTTTTCTTTATAATCAGGCACTAACTTAACCACCTATGGAAAACTTCAACTTAGCTATCATCACTTAAGGTAATCTTTTAGATCAAATAGATAGTTTTTTAATATAAAAACATAAATGTTTTATTAGTGTTATCCAAAAGGACACATAATATTGCTACAAAGTGCACCAGTGACCGAAAACATTTTAAGAGGCGCTTACTGACCTTTGCACATGTTCTGGTGCTCCTTCAGGGTCTTCTTTTTGATACAATATTATGTCACATGACATACTAGAATACATTATGGTCAAAAATGGTCATTGATGTCTGTTCTCCAGGAATGACATTAGAGAAATCACAATTTGGAGACAAAAGTCTTTCTGTCATAAAAATGTAAATAAGCTTATTATTATCACTATATTTGAAGGTATCGTTGAAAACATCAATACAATTATGCCCAAGTAGATTTTAAATACTTTTAATTATATTTGTTACATTTTTGTCGTATTTTTGTATTTAGATTTTAAGCCGGGACAGTTACCCGGAATTACATTTTGGGAACCAAAGTTCCTTAAAGATTAATTATTTATAATGAATTCTCACATGAGTAATTAAAGAGTGGGAAGTTGAATCACTTAATGAAGTGAATTTAAAAATTAATACATTTTTAATATTATGAATATGCTTTGGACTCCAGAATTGACACGCCGCGTCATTGACCATTAATGACATGATAAATTAATTCAAAATGGTTACTTTGAAGCAGAAATATCTTTGGGTCCTGACAAATACTAATTAACACGATTCTGCAACAAATCAAGATATTTACCAGAATTAAGAGGATGTTGAAAAAATCCAATAACATAAATGTTTGTGTCATTAAGAAATGAAGGAGAGAACGTGAATATTAAAGATGAAGACATTGAGTACCAGGTGAATTCTATCATTAAGAACAACAACAAAAACAAACAGAAGAGTATTACTTACTGGCTGAAAGAAAAAGAGACCCCCCCCCCCCCCCCCCCCCCCCAAAAAAAAAAGCTAGTTAGCGCAAATTCTGACCCACAGCCAGCTTGAAAGTTTATCGTCATGTCAATCACAGTGTTGATTCTCTATCTACATGAACCTGAAACAAATCTAACCCTAACCCTACCTTAAACCTAACATTATCCTTAACAAAGCACATCCTGATAGACAGTTTTTACTGTTTGTTGTGATCAAATTTATCCGTGATTTTTGGGATGACCAATGAAATCTTCTGTTGGGCAGGTTTTGCACTAAACTGGTTTGGGGGAAAAAACAAATCACGCATAATAAAAGAAAACGCTCTACATATGCAGCAACACAATACGTTTGGAAGACTCAAAACACTATTGAATTTGAGGTTAGCATGGTGCTAAGTATATGACACAATACTATAAGTGAAGTATACGTTTAAAATAAGTATAGAAAATATACAAGCACATACAAATACTCAGCTAAATTGTCCACATTTTGTATATATACTGCAAAAAGCAAAGAAAGTTAGGTATGAATAAGTACTACTTGAATTTTTTAAATTTCTGTCTTTCCACCCCTGAGGAGGTCTGTACACCTCATTAGGCCAGTGTATTGAAAAATGCAGAATGATAGAGAACTGAATGTTAGCGAAGGAAACAAGCACCTGACTTCATCCGGAAAAGATCTCCTGTAACTGTACGTTACAGGAGACAGACAAGCACACGAATACACAGTCTGCAACAAGCTGCCTGAGGCTTTTTATGTTTGAAGTTGTTGGAAATTGACAGGACTACTAATCAGAAGTGTGGTCAAGCTGTAGGAACAGCAGTCCGGTTGACAGCTCACAGAACTGTGTGTGATGCTGTAGCTCGAGAGGCAAGGCGGAAAGCTGGTTTGCAGAATGCATTCGACAGTCTTTCGGCAGTGCCTGCACCTCTCTAGCAGTGATCCACCCCAACTGACTCAATAATGGAGATTTAGCATCTGACCTCAGGTTAGTCAATGCCTCTGGAGAAAAAATAATGGTTGCATTGCCCTAGCTGTCTTAGCATTGCCTCCAGTGACAAAGTTTCCCTTCTAATTGGTACAAGGTGGGAGGAAAATTTGCAAGTTGTCCAAACATCTGCTTGAAAACAACAGGATCAATATCATTTTTGTAAAAACAAAACTAAAAAACACCAACAACATACAGTTAATAGCTGTATTCACTTAATTAAAAATGTTTCACAAAGTCAATGCTTATAGATTATAAATGCACACAGTGCAGTCTTGGAACAATGACTAGCATGCTGTCAGCAGAAAATAGTCAGTCCAGTATAAATACTGTAGACCATAATGTTTCATTACCTTCTGGAAAAGTGTGTGTCATAAGCAAATAAGCAACTGTATCAGACCATCTACACCTCATTCAATAGTGTTGCATGATCATGCTCTCTGATGTAAAAGGTCACACAATAAAAACCACCAGGTATGATCATTTGAAGTCAAAGCATCTTTTCAGACCAATTTGACAACAAAAGTGAAGCATCTCAGGGGTGGTTACCTATTTCTACAGTCAAACAGAGTTTAGTTGCAGCCATGTTCAGAGGATGGTAATTTTTAGGTGTGCAAGGAGACGGATTAGCCTAGGTTTGTGACGTACATCCAAGTGTAACGGATTATTGAAAAAAAAAAGTTCAGATAGGCTACTTGGTTGTTGATTGGATTTTGAGATGTGAGCACTGCACTCAAAAGTGGGGCCAGATGAACATGAGCTAGCAGTGGCAGGGTTTAAGCAGACTAAATGATTGGAGAAGTCCGGCATATGTCACCAAAGAGAAGTCTGTACCCGACAATCTTTTTGATTACAATTTCTTTAATTCCTGAAGACATCTGCATGATCAGAACAGAAGGTTTCAAATTGAAATAACCTCAAGAATGCCACCAGAAGCTTCTTCTCTCTTCTGTCTTCCTCAGACTTTGGCTTGTGTTCTCCAAGACTTGCAGTGCACAAGCAGAGAGAAGATTACGTCGTTCTTAGAGTTTCATTACAATGCAAGATCGGTTTAGCACTCTGGAGGATTACCGTGGCCCCAGCCAAATGTGGCAGCAAGATAACATTTCAATACACTGTTCTTTTTGTTTGCCTTCTCTCTTGCACCCAACCCCAATCCACTAGAACTGAAAACATCTAAATCCAAGGCAGGAGGTACATAGGACAATGTTCACAAGGATGGCACAATGTTAGTTCCAGAGATAAAGCATTTATTCTTTTCTTGGAGGTTGATGGGGAATTCCCAGCCAATCCAGACTCTCATCCCACATAAAGCTCCACTCCACATTGAACCACATTGGTTCAAAAATTTAGGATTGTCGTTGATGACGTCACATTTTAACAGCCATCAGCATCGTAAATCCTGCAACGTTTTTTATATTTTCTTTTTCTTTTTTAAATGTATGTACATTTTATAACACTATACTTTGTATTATATTACTCTTGACCTCAGAGAAGATGGTACTTGTATTTTTGTTGTGTATCTTGATTTCTCACTTGTGTGCTTTTTCTGGGCAAGACTGAGTGAATTGCGGCGCAAATATAGTCTCACGAATGTGCACGTCGTTCTTTAAAAGGCTTGATGCAGGTCACTATTCACTACCATTATATGGACAAGAACGAGCAGAATATCTTTTTTAAAATCCCCCTATTTTACTGTGAACTATCCCTTTCAATCAAGACAAAATCAAAACAACATACACATAAACATAGATAAAAGTCAAGTACATATTTGTCAACAAAAAAGTATAGCAGTCAAATATTTAAGAATAATCATTGCTGTCCATAGCAACAATGTCATAACTGAACCCTCAATGGGAAAAATGGTTTCCTACATAGTTGTCCTCTGTCTTTCAGTGGTTGCCAGGGAAAACAGTTAAATATACAGTTCAGTGGTTGTTGAAGAAAAATATTTGACCTTGGAATGTATTCCAGAGAGCATGTATGTTCTCTTTAACAAAAAGAAAGAAAAGACAAAAACAATACAATAAACTGATCTGGATTTTGGATTTCCTTGACGATTACTTGGAATTTGGCAAGAATTCCATGTCACAGTGTAAGCAGCATTTCCCTCTGTGTGAACAAAAGCGCTCGTCAATCCAAAACACCTCCGAGAGGACTCTCGTCAGCCTTTCAAAGGCCTTTCATCCAGTGCTATTATTCAAGGACCATTATTATTGTCCTCCACTACATTTCATGAAACACTTCCTGCTTACCAAATGGCATTCTCGCTCTAAGACAAAGCAGAATAAAATGCTGATGTTAAGAAAAACAGGCCACGCTAGAGTGTGGCGCTGTATGTTGAGTGGTGTTTAGCTTTAGAAATATTGCTAGAGAGCAACAAAAGATCCTAATTTCCCTCTGGCGTCGCAGAGAGTTTTCTTTTGTTTATGATGGATTGGCATCTCAGAGCGGCAGGACAGCGCTTGAATTATTAATAGTGGAAAACACATCAAATAATTGCTGTAATGTGTCATATTAAGCTCTGAGTGTTCCCAAAAACAAGTTTGCCCTTCTTATTTCAATGAGATTGTCTGGCCATCCAGAGTCTCAGTGCTCTCCACTGAGCAACTAACACGATACATTTTGAAATTTCAATTTGTATGCGGCGACATTGTCATGCAGAGAATGCAGATGCATCTAAGGGAGTCATGGGTACCCAAGAGTTTTTACTGGGTACATGCTCGAGTGTCAGGGACTGATTTGATTCAAGTTCCTTTGTTAAAATTAAAACAGTATTGCCAGAATTTCATCAGAATTTGGATTGTCCTGGAATAGCTGTGAAATAAGGTACTGAGAGGATGGCGGACACCCCGTGTTCACGCCATTTCAATTGCATTTGCAAAGCTCAATTAATTACAAGAAAATAACCAAGTTTGCCTTTGAAAAATAAAACCATGATTACAAAATAAAACTATGATTACAAACTTCCCCATGCAATCGGTTCATTAACCTCTTAATAAGACGCTGATATATTTAAATGAGAAAGTTAGACTGTGAAATACCAAAAAAGATCTAATGGGAGGGAAGAAATGACAGCTAAACCCTCTTGACCTTTCACTCAGCCCATTAAAACGGACTGCCAGCACCTGCCCGGTAATTAATGTGCAAATGTGACTGTGTCCGTCGCCCCTCCCCCCTCGACTCATTCTCTGACTGCACCAGCCCTCTATTTTCCTCCCTCACTTTCTCTCAATTAAGCTGGAGCTTCTAATGGAGATTCTCATTACTGAAAGCAAATTGGTTTTAAATTCCAAGTCCATCAAAGACTAACTTATCTCAAGTCTATACAGGAATACAAACTTGCCACCGTGTCATCCTGAAACTTTTTGGTCATTGTTGTTTATTCGTTTGCTTAGTATATGAAGTGGCCTGCTAAAATCTAAGGCCTAAAAGCTTTTGTCCCTGATGACTTAAATTGGCCTTTCCATGAGCAACAATAAACACAGTAGAGCAGTAGATTGTTACATACTATATTGTCCAGAGCTGTCGCAAGGGTTGTGCCAAGTGTGTGATGTAAAGCCAATAGTTTTAAAGTTCATGTTTTTGTCTTTCGAAAGACTAAAATGTCAGAGCTAATAGTGAGACTGTGTATCATGATGCTGTATTATTCTGCTTGTTAAAAATGTATTATGCAGTATTATACAGAATTTACAATTTGTCGCTATCAGGCGGAAACCCTGTGTGTCTAAAACCGCTACAGTACTTTTCAGGAAATGGAAAAAACATTGTTTAAAAAAAAAAAAAACTATTAACCCTTAAATGCATACCTCGGGTTTTTAGAGACCAGGGACGTCATTCACTACCCTCCTCCTCCTCATTAATTTTTTTTAAAAGTTAAGACATCAACCTTCTTAGTATTCCTCAATTAATTCATTATAAACAATGTAACAAGAAAAAAAAAGATAAAAGAATGCCTGTTTTACCATAATATTTTTCTAAAAATTGTATTGGGTTGCTAATGACCCGAGGTACACACGTATATTTGTTTTGCACAACAATAATTGAATCTTTGATGACTGAATAAGTGAAATTCAGCTTTATTCTACAAGGTGGCATAAATGTCTGATACACAACAATAAACTGACGTTTCACTCGTAGTGAACAAAAGAATAAGAAGTAATATCAGCAAAACTTGAAATGGCTCAGCGATTTACTGCAGAGCAAGTACTGAATACAATCAAATAATAGTGTCACACTGTCACTTGATGGTGGATCTGGCAAAGAACCTGTCAGCGATCAAAATATTGATTTTGATGATATTGAAAATTATAGTTTTGAGAATATGGTTGAGATTGCAAATATAAGCAAGATGCAGAATGTACTGGGAAATGAGCTCTGGCGAGGACAGTGATGATGGTATAAAACATCTGCTCAAACTGAACGCGTCCAAGGTAACAAATTATACTTTATTTTATTCTTTTGTAATTGTTACTCTAATATCAGGAGAGTTTTATATTATCGTGACAGGTAGAGATCCATCTCAGGAGAGTTTTATATTATTGTGACAGGTCGAGATCCATCTGTGTTAGATATAGACACGGGTCACTAAAGACCCGAATACGTAATAATGATTGACGAAACATTCATGCATTTAAGGGTTAAAGCTACAATATGTAATTTTTTTCACCTCTAAGGGTCGCTAACCTCTTGCAATAACAAAGGCGTAGGTTGATGATGCAGTGAAAAAGCGGAATCATGGAACTTGTCGAACTGCTGTTGGATCTAATAATGTTTATGGATGAGTGAATACATTCATGTTTTTAACATGACTGTGTATGAAGCAGGTCGCGATTGCTAATAAGAGACAGATATCAGCGCCACACGCGAGTCCCACGGATATAAAGGAATAAGGACATTTCATTCTACCGAACTACCCGCAAGTGCAGAATTACTACTCACACAGGTCAGTTTATTTGACAAATAAAACTTGTGAGGTAACGCAGTGCTGTTTCACTTGGTCTACACTATCACACTAAACTGCATTTGAGTGTGTTGAAAGTTATAATGTTATTCTATGTGTTAGTTTGTTGGCTGTATGAGACTAGCAGTAAGCTAGAGTTAGAATAACATACTGATCATATTCTAACATTTCATCATGTTGAGCTATATAACATTGATTAGTTTTATGTACGAATTTATTGAACGAAACAACAACAGCGTGAGCGTGCCGCTAGACGCAACACAGTTGTCCACGTCTGTCGCCATGGTTACTACGGCAGTAAGCGGAAATAACGCGGATATTATGTCATTGACAGGCGACAAGTTACAAGGGACGGGCACTATTTAAAATTGTGAATTTCTCTGAATTTACAAATTCTTGGAAACATTTAGGAGAATGTAAGCACACAATTGAAAGAAATATATAAAACTGTGCAAGTGGTTTTTGGATATTTTGATACAAAATTCTTACAAATTGTACCTTTAAACACTGTTTTGTCAAAGTTGATATTGTGGCTATATATATGGTCAGATGAGAAGTTACGAGGTTTTTGACCAGCAAATGACGGACATCTATGTGTTTTGTTCGTCATTAGAACGGCCGCATCTGAGGCAGTAAGTGCATCGCATTACGTTTTATTCAACTTACAGATTTGGAGCTATGTGGGCACTCAGTTTTTTTTCTGTCCTTTGGCTAAAATCACATGTTATTAAAGATGGAAGTGCAACACACAGGCTATTTACAGTAAGACTATTTAGTACTTGCTATGACAAATGCTAAACTCTCAGCTCCTCAAATACACAGAACGTTAACCTTTATAGTAACCTTTACTTATAGAGTAAAGAAATAGCTGTACTCAAACAACCAGTTCTTTATTTAACCTTGCATTGCAAACAAGCAGAGGTTCAAATGTATGCTGCACTTCTTTCAAGCATGAGTTAGGTTTCGTCACAAGCTCTTTAATACATGTTTCATTGGATAAATATTTGCAAAACCCACAGACAGAAGTAAAGGGTGACCAATAGTAATGAATTGTGATTTTTTTTTTTTTAAATGATCGTTTGCGTGTGACCGTGATTCTTACGCATTTGCACGGCATCGCACGCCAGGTTCATAGAGAACTTTTAAATTCTAATTTTGGCCATATCTGAAATGGGTCAAAACATAGATATTACCTGAGAAGTTTAAGTAAATATGCAAGAAATCCACGGTCATTCAACAATAATAACATACAATAATAATAAAAAATAACAAACATTACTATTTAAATTAAATATGAGTGAAAATTTCACTGTAATTTTTATGATAATTCATACTTTTAGTTCCCAAAAACATAATTTCAAAGTATGATGCAATATATGTACATGCATTGTTCTGTTAAATCTAATAATCATAATGTGATTTTTTTTATTATAAAAATTCAACTCATTCTAAAAAGACGAGCCACATTCTTAATTAAAAAAAAAGTAATTTTATATTTTTGTGATCTTAAAATCTTGAAGCAAAAGAGCTTTTTGTGGCGTAATCCTGCGGCAACTTTATCCTGTGCGCTCATCGTGTCACTAACATACACACTAAGGTTTTTACTGCAGAATTTTTTCATTCATTGTCCGTTAAAAATCCATACAGACTGATTCGCCATGAAATAGTTGCTGTAACGTGCTCTGTCAGTAAGCAGACACAAAAAGCAAAGGCAGTCACTCGAGAGAGAAAATGGATCACTGTGTCCTCACTAAACCTAACCCTCTGTCTACTACACTATTGTCTCCTAAGAGCAAAATATAAAAGAAAGTGCATTTTACCCCATCTGTTTCTGACAGCTCATATGTTTGGGCGGATGTGTGAAGAAGGGGCATCGCTAGAGGAAGAGGTTGATTGAGAGGGATTTAGTGCTGCTGATGTTCCATCACTTGCCCACAAACTTCCTGAACCAAACACCCCCCTCGAAAGACACTAAGTTAATCCATTCTAAACAAGGATGAGTGTGCTTGCCAGTAAACTAAGAGAGTTCTCTGAGGATATTTCATGTATTGCTCCATCCAGTGTTTCTTTTGGCACAGTAAGATAAGCAGAAAAGGCTTTTGAAGAAAAGGATGCCTGCTACGGCTCTGCAACAGAGATGAAACACAAAGCGGCCAAGAACTTTTGTTGCTAAGTGTCTCAGTGATTTCTGCAGCACAGTCGATATCTTACGAGACTTTTTAATGAAGACCAGCTTGGCACTGTTCCGCATGAAAAGAATATGTCTCATATTCCTATATGAAATCAAATGTGACTCAATTTACTATAAGCATTCTTATTTATATGATTTATCTGTGCATATTATTCCAAATATATATTTAATCAAAAATAACTATCTTACTCTTCTTCTAAAATGACTTTCCTTTTCCACTGATGCCATTTACAAAAGCTATTAAATAATTTAAACATATAGCCAAAAAGCTGTTAAACTTTTTTTTAAAATTATTATTTAGATAAACTCAATTTAGTTTGGCTCCATTCTGCTATTTACATTATTGATCAAAAGTTTGGGGTCAGTACGATTTTAATATATATTTATTTATTTTTACATTGTCACAAACAGAGTTGGGGAAAGTTACTTTTAAAAGTAATGTTACAATATTGCATTACTCCCTTAAAAAGTAACTATGCATCACTTTTTTTTCCAATGAAATGCAAATTCACACCTGTACAGTAGAGGGCGCAGCTCAAACAAACTTTTCAGCATAGACAGTATAAGAAGTGGACAGAGCCATCTCATTGGAACTCAGTTGAGACAGTTGAAGCCCATTTTTAGCGATTTTTGAGTATTTCCGTTCCTGACGCGCAGACTCAAACCGACTCAAACTAAGCTTGATGACGTGAGCAACCTGTCTGACAGACGTTAATCTTCTAGTAGCTGTGCGTGAAAATTGCCAACGTTAATCTTGCAGAGACGGGGAACTTGAGCAAAGAGTTCTTTGGCGTGAGTGAGCAGGAGTAAGTATTCCGTTGCTTTTATGGACTCATTATCTATGGGCTTCTCCCTTGACGGGACGTCCCCCCGATTGCCTGCGAGCTTCTCCTCCTGTCTGTACGGTAATTTCTGTACAGCGCGACAGAGTCGAGTGGTTATGACGCAATCGTTAGCCTATTTTTACAAAATCTGTTTCTACGGGGCCATAATGTAACATAGAAGGTAATGGAGCCCTTTATACATTGTCGTGTTTCTTAAGAAATAAATAATGGACAAATGGAGTCTTTAAACGCCTCAGATGTAAAGTTATTCGCTGTCAAAGTGACGCCAAAATGAATGGGAGTCAATGGAAATGCAGAGGTGGAAAGAGTAATAAAATATTCTACTCAAGTAAAAGTACTACTACTTCGATTAAATTTTACTTAAGTACAAGTAAAAGTACTGGTCTTTTTAACAGCGGGGGTGGTGTGGGGGAATCCCCCGTGTAGGGTTGTAATGGTATGAGATTTTCACAGTATGATAACGTCTCAGAAAATATCACGGTTTACAGTATTAATCAATTAATAAATAAATAAACTGTATTATTAAATTATGGGCATTATTATTATTTATTATTATTCTTTCAGTTAAAATGACAGTTAAATTAAAGGGTCACTTCAGGATTTAGCATTAAGCTTTGTATCAGTAGAAAACCTGTAGTGTTTTCGAATTACCGTGCTCATTTCTTCTACATAAATGACCCAGACCCATTTTAAATACACATTCATCTTTCCAGAGGTGAAGTGCCCCTTTAATGAAAACAGGATTTTTTTTTTGGTTGAACAAATGCTTTTATTATAACAAACATGAAACCATTTGTTTGTTTTGTTTATTAAAATTTCAATAAAACATGTCTAATCAATTCAATTTGATAATTGATAATGAATTAGATTAACAACTTATTTTTAACATTAATAATTTAATCAAATGTTTAAGAAAAATATTGTCCTGAAATGTATTTTATTCAGAAAATTAGTGTTTCTTTTTATGATTTAATCCAAATATATTATCAAAAACGGTTGTAATCAAATATAAATTTAAAATGGTCTCCTTTTATTTTTTGGGGAAGCGCTGCAAAAACAGATTTACTAAATTAAACCATGGACAAAAAATATATTCCTTTAAATAATGTTTAAATAAAATGTATTATTATTGTTGTTATTATTATTATTTAGAGAAGTAGGCTACGTTCTATTGTATGCCTATAATAGTAATATATTTCTGTCCTAATTTCTCCTAGTAAAACCAAACTTTTATTTTGACGGGTTGTAGTGAAGACCAAAAGTGTAAAAAAGTGTTTCAAAGTGTATTTGACAATGGTTTATCTCAAATAAAATTATGAAAATGCTCATTAGGCGTTCTCTCAGAGCAGCTCTGGAAATGTTCATGTATTCATATCCTCAAATTGTTTGTGAGACTCTGAATGTCACGCGTACTTTAGTATGTAGTAGACAAAGCGGCGCAGCTCAGCAGAACAAATAGGGTTATATTTAACCCTGTGGTGACATTTCA
Source organism: Rhinichthys klamathensis goyatoka (assembly GCF_029890125.1). Taxonomy (NCBI): domain Eukaryota; kingdom Metazoa; phylum Chordata; class Actinopteri; order Cypriniformes; family Leuciscidae; genus Rhinichthys; species Rhinichthys klamathensis. The sequence continues at coordinate 5,376,773 of NW_026606664.1, read as the reverse complement.
CTAGTGGAAATACAATTGTTGATATCAAGAATTACATTTTTGATATCAATAATTCAACTGTTGATGTCGGGAATTGAATTGTTGATATCAACAATTGAATTGTTGATATCAAGGATTTATTTGTTGATGTTAAAAAATGTAATTGTTGATATCAAAAATGTAATTGTTTATATCAACAATTCATATCCTGGAAATGAATAAAAGTTAAAACGGCTTGCCATAATACTCCCACTGTTTAGTGCAATATCCTACAACTCAGGTGATACTTATATGTAGATTTATTTATTCATAATATTCAAAACACTGTAATATATGTGATACTTGTGACAACTGTGATACTTTTATTCTCATATATTTATATTTTTATTTTTTATTCTTAGAATTTGTAGTATTATGTTTCTTGTTGTATTTGTATTTGTATATGTCCACTGGAAGCCTCAGTACCAAAACAAATTCCTTGTGTGTGCAAGCACACTTGGCAATAAAGCTCTTTCTGATTCTGATTCTGATTCTGATTTACATGCAGTATTTTTGTGCTAAGCTTAAATATTCACAGACCCTGTCGCGATTGGATTTATTGCACAGTTCTACTTTCCATGTAGGCTATTCATCAATCCATTATTTTGCGTGTTTTACGTGACATCTGCGTTATGTAAATTTCATTTTCATGACTGGATTCCGGGGTTCCCTCTGCATCACGTAAATCGGGACATACCTTTATCTGTAGGAGGGATGGTGTCCTATATCCTCCTTTTGCAGCCACTTTGCGTCCACATTTTTTGCAAATTGGATATCTATCCTCGAGGACAACCACGCTTTTTTTCTACAAAGTATTTTCATACTGGCCATAATTCGCTTGGCGCTTCGGGTTCAGCTTCAGCTGTGTCTGCGTCACCTTTTTTTGCGCGTTTGTTCTCCCGCCCTTCAATCAATGCTGTAGTTTCCGGAGTGTGTTTTTTTTTTTTTCTTTTTTTTTTTTTTTTACTCAGTAACGGATATGATTTCAAATGTAGCGAAGTACAATACTTCAAAGAAAACATACTTAAAGGGCATATTGCAGGTTAGAGGACCCAACGAGTCAATGTATAGAAAAATAATGTAGGAACTAGATTTTCTTTAAAATATACTTATAAATACGCTACAGAAGCTTCTGGAGTCGTTTTTTGAGAAAATTTTACTTCCGCGTCTGAAAATGGGCGTGGCGGGCGTGACATAACGGGCGGGAGAGCGGTTGATTCAAACAACAGGAAAACAATGGATCGCAATGACATTTCGGACGCTAAGGACTTACTTACTTGTATGACGGACCACAGCCATACAATTATGAGCCTGCTATGCTGCCAAGAGAGCAGGGACAGGCCAGGAATAATGTCAGACAGAACGGTCAGAGACAAATTGAGTTGTGGTGTGAGGAGAACCAGTGGAGAACAGGACAGGTGTCTTGGTGAGAGACGTGCTTATAGATATACACGTTCGCTAACGATATACACTGTGCTCACAATATTGTACAGATTATTACCATCGTATATCAGGCCAGCAGACATTCGTATTTTTAGGGTAGATTTATACTATTAAATGTATAAAAACTATACTTGAGTATATTTCTATTGTACTAAAAACATACCCAAGTACATTTTTAATACATATTTTTCACCTGGGTTTATAACATAAATAGAAAATTAAAGATTTGAATATTTAAACAACCTGAGTAATTTTGTTTTTCAATTACAAGTTGCCTCTATTTAGGGCATGACTACCTATATCACACTATTTCATGCCATTGGTACAGTATTAGACGATCAATATTTTTGCTTCGGCATCCCATTTTGAACTCCATCATATCGCCGGGATGATAATCCTCCGATCTGAAGTGAACGCTACACACGACCGCGTTTCTCGAAGCCGATGCGGAAGAGAAATCCCGTCTCTTCACCTGCACAAACCGCACCAGGCACGAAAGATATACAACAACACCGTCCCTTTTCCTGTTATGGAAACCTGTGGACTCGATGTCCTGACAGGCCGGAGTTTTTGCAACCTCCACAAACAATAATTTACCATGACGATGATCAATTAAAATACAAAAACTACCAAAAACACACTGACTCACGGCCGCTCTCACTGAATACCAGCCTACTCTGCACTGAGCCGAGGCTGAGGCTCCCTAGCGTGACGTAAAATGACGCGATTTTGAAAAAAAAGCCGTTTTTACGAGCAGTCCAAGAAACGCTCACTTTATCTACTAAATTAGTGCCCTTATGTCGTTTTAAAACATTTTAAATCCTGCATTAACTTTTCATATGGTATTTTTATACAAGGTTATATATTAATTTAGATTTTTTTTTTTACCTGCAATATGCTCTTTAAGTAAAAGTAAAAGTACAGATTTTAAAAACTACTTAAAAAAGTAGAAGTACACAAAAAAACTACTCAATTACATAACGCGAGTAAATGTAATTCGTTACTTTCCACCTCTGTGGAAATGCTAACACAAGTGAAGTTCTGCTACAACATGGCGGCACCCGGCTGGCTTCAACTTCCGGTCGATGGATTACCCCCTTGCTTTTCAGCTGTGCTGCCATTCTGGATTGCAGAAGTAGGCCTATAGGACAGGAGAAGATAGTTCAATTAAAACATAAAGAAAATGAAACGCATTGCTTATTGGTATGAAATTGGATAATTGAAGGTCAGCGGCAAAGACATTGATTAAAAAAGTGAGATACATTAAGTATGTTTGTGTCATTTAGTTATTTAGGTGCAATAGGTTGGGAAATGCTAAATTTAGCCTGCTAGCATTGAAAGCATACGATCCCACCATAGACTGCAAAAAATAGGATCCCACCCACCCATCAAATCGCCGTCCAAAACCACGCCTCCTCCAAAAGACCAAAACACATGAAAGTGCACAGATCAGAAGCAGTCGACCAGAGACAACGTAATTGGATTACATTCAAAACTTGACAGTACAGTGAGTAACAGTACTACAATAGCGAACGCAAACAACTTTTTAAAAACGTAATTAGATGGAGCAAACTTTCGGTTGTGTAGCTACAAAAACATGTCAGTGTTTAATAATATTAGGCTACTTCGTGACAGGGTTTCCACGAGTCTGCTTGAATCCGATGAAGATAGATAGATCGTAGATCCTTTGATAGTGCCACTTGTTGTCGGCTCAGAAGGAAAGTTAAGGTGATGATACACGGGGCAACTTTTTGGGCAATGTTGCTGGGCAATGTTGCCGTCAACGGGCAACCAGATGAGACACAGGGCCCACGACCGATCTAAATTATCCAGATAGAAATGTATTGCCCATTTTCAATGGGAAAGTGCCCAAGCAACAATCGCTCGGCAAGATTGCCCAGCAACATTGCTCAAAAAGTTGCCCTGTGTATCATCACCTTTAGGTTGTTGCTGTTTGCCTGCCATTCTCGCTCTGTCTAACAGCGTACGTGAAACGTGCTGATGACGAATGATATCTGCGTTAACAACAGCCTGCGCAGTGGTGTGCAAACACACGTTGACTGACAGGGAACACATGCTGAATGAAATGATTGAACGCACATTCATATTTAGTCTGGAACTACAATAACCCTAATTTTTACATAGCACACACAACACCTCTGCACTTTACTCACAAAATGTCTCTCAACATGGGGACAGGAGAGCTGTCAGTAAATAAATGGGGCAACAAAGTAGGCTAATTTGTGCTTCTTATTTGAAAAAAGTAACTCCGACATTTTGTTAAAAATTAAAAAACTAATGCATTACTTTACTTAGTTACTTGAAGAAAAGTTATCTGATTGTGTAACTTACATTAATTATGGGCATTAAGTTACCCTCAACGCTGGTTATACAAAGAAACTATTTCAAATAAATGTTCTTTTGAATTTTCTATTCATCAAAGTAATCTGATACATCAAGGTTTCCACAAAAATATTAAGCACCAGAAAAATTTTTTTCACAAATGTTTCTTGAGCACCAAATCAGCATATTAGAAATAATTTCTGAAGGATCATGTGCACTGAATTAATGGCTGCTGAAATTTCAGCTTTGCCATTACAGGAATAAATTACATTGTAACATGTATTAAAATAGGAGACTTTTCAAGAACAGTGTTGTGTAACTTTCATTTTTCACCATCCAACTATTTAAAAAAAAAGGATTCAAAAATGATTATTCCATCAAAATGGAAAGTCCCCAATCCTGTTTCAAAGAAACAATGCAAATTACGAAAGTAAAATGGTGTGGCCAACGACAATTCACATTGACTTTAATATCCCAAACATATTTGCTCAAGAATCTCTAAAATATTTTGTAGACATTCTGTCAGTCCATTAGTTGTGATCCTCCATCAAATTTACAGTACCCTGGAATCCATACATCTAAAAATAATTTTTTGAAATATTCCCTCTTTTCTCACATGCCCTTTTCAGTCACAGCAGCTACATAGAAGAAAAATGATTCACAGCCCTTATAGCATAATGATATACAGCAGTCCAAAAAGTGCACACTGGACCATAATTGATTTAACTGCATTAATGCTCATGCTTAGCTGTATTGTTGTCATGTAAACCCCAGCCAACTGTGGTTAGATCATAACTTTATAGGGAAACAATGTGAGCTGGACTGAAGCCATGCACTAAATAGGAAGATGGGACAACTTTTTCTCACAAAACAACTCTCTCAAACACTGGCGTGATCTGATGCGGAGCTCAGATTAGTGAATATTTGTTGCGGAGCTTCAGCCTCTGTTTACGTTGCAAGTCAAACGAGCCACCAAGCATTTGCCGGCATGCTTTGCGAAACAATAAAATATATTCGCTCACAAAGGCAACTAAAAGCCTGAACGCCATCACATATTTTACTTCAAAGGATAAAAGGTAACAGTAGAAATGTTCAAGTGTAACTTACAGCAGCAAACTAATTTCAGCAATACAGGGTCTTTTGAATGAGATTGCTGGAGAGAAAGGCATAATAGAGCCCATTCAACCTCTCAACTTTCTTTTTTAAAAGAACCAAAAGGATAAGTCTAATTAATTAAATCATTTACATATCAAAACATTCATTTCTCCATGATAATGGAAGAAAACTTGAGTCATCTGAAGGGGGGAGGGGTACCTGGCTACACATAAAGGCTGGACAGATGACACTTTTGTGTGGGGGAAAAAAATAGTAGAAAGATCAGACTAACCTTTCTCTTTATCTGATGAAGCGGGTCTTAAGCATGGCTTTATAATGAGCATCATTACTAGGGCATAATGCTAGAGTCTATAGGGATCGGGCATGTCAATGACAAGCAAAAGGGAACAATGAGATAAACACACAGTATCTGGACATATTTGGCCTCTGCTTACCTCACACAACTATTGCTGCATTTAAATGGGAAGCAAAGAAGATGAAGTGTGACCTGTGCACATGATATAGGACCGTATGGCACTTTTCACTAATTTGGTTATATTGCAGATAACCTTGGCAGCGGTTAATGTCTGTTTAGTTTCTGTATAAAACAGATGTTCAATCATTTACCTTGCCCCTTCTCGGTCACTAAGCAGAATAATGTTATGCTAATGAGCACCTGAATGACTGACGTTGGTTAGTTAATCTGGAAATCGATGCTACACTCCATCTTTGTATGTTTATCATACACAAAAAAAAAAACAGGTAAAGGCTACTAATAAACTGAATGTGTTTTAAATACACAACAAGGTTGATAGCCTAAATTTACCATCAATATCCAACTTGTTCCAATGTCATAGATTTCAATTGAATATTGCTTGTTCAACAGCTAGCCATATTTTAACCATCTTCATACTTTTTTATTTTAACAGAATAATGCTTAAACTTTTTTAACCATTTAACAGTAATGGTTTTCACAATGAACAGATTTATGCTAATACTGAGCAATTTTGAATAAATGCATTTTTATATGCAATTCAAATGCATAAATCTTAAATTTATATAGGCCTAAATATTTTATGACTGAATATATGTTAAGCGTCTGTCTCGATCACATTTGAAATAATAACCTAGCCTAATAACCATGACATTCAAGTATGATTAACACTACATAATTCACTTGTTTTTCTTTCCTTTTAGCAAATGATTGAAAATCTTAATGTTGGTCTACTGTTCTGCAAAATAGTTCTGCACAGCAAAATAATAAAGCATAAATTGAAGCGGACCCAGAAATTCATATCATGAAACACCTTTTCATGAATAAAAGTGCAGTAGGCTATGAATGTGTCAAAAGACTTCACGCGGGCACTGCTATAGGTGGAAAATCTACAGTAGCCTACGCTCTGTTGTGCAAATCAAAGCGATGGCTGATGGTAAAAGATGGAAAGGCCTCTGATGCAGCACCCAAACCTGCTGATATCAAAGAGCGGGAATAATTCAGATTCATGCCCCTGTTGAAGCTCCTATCGGAATGTTTTCCTGGAGCCCAGCTTGCACGATGAAAGACAGAGCTGGATGTCCAAGTGTTGCTTTAATCTAATACAGTTCAAGAAACATGTCAATATCTCCCCTCAGATGCTGTTTCATCACCAAAAACAAGAATATAAGGCAAATCGTAAGCGTAGATTTGAACCGGGAGAAGGAAGCATCCCCAGGCTCCCCATTATCGCATTTTCTTTTTAAATCAGTGTAAAATGTGTAAAAGATTTTATTTGGAGATGACTGTATAGTAAGGATAGAATGATTCCTGCAATGTTCAAATTAAAGTAACACTTCTCCAATTTGTTGGATGAGCGGCATTCCAAAAGCGCTGATATACAGCCCAACCCCACTGAGACTTTTCACTGTTTGTACCTCCGCTTGTCTGTGTTTGCGCATTGTTCACTTATAAGAAACTTTGGACTTGTTCATCAAGAAGTCTAGCAGTCACGGTCTACGACTTTCCAGATTTAGGAATATTGGCGTATTTGGGCTTGTTGGTGGTTGGCACCCATAGGACAAAATGTCATGCCTGCATGTGTTTAAAGACTACGTTATTGAACCAACGTGTATTATGAGTTTTGAGAACAGTAAAATCCCGGTTTTAATTCAGTGCATTTATGAAATGGTCATATGGCCCTTTGAATAACGTGCAGGGGAAAGTTCACAATGTTGTTTGCAGATGAAATATAACACAGATAACATTAAATAAATATTTTTTATCAGGTTAGATTTTGATTATTATTGACTTTTACTACTCACAAACATCTGTCATGTTAGTTCCTGCAAGTGCAATGGGTTGTGGGCAATATACTAGAGTGTGCGCGGATCCACACTTCGGAAACCTACCAGAAATAGTAGACCATCTTATCATCTTTCAGTATTTTATGCTTTAGGACACACTTATGCCTGTTCTCACATACTGTTTAGGATGGATAGTATAGTAAGTGACTGTCTTTATGAGGGAGTCATCTAATCATTCGCTTCACCTATTCATTTAAAAAAACAGATTCATTCAGGAACAAAACATTCGTGTTCAAATATACGTACTGATTCATGCTGTTCACTATAGCATAACAAAAATACATGGCATTTTGTGTCTAAAATTAAAGTTTGAACTTTTTCTTTATTGAACTGTTAAATAATAATACTAGGCCTAATAATAATAAAAAAAAAAAATGGTATATCCCCTTGACTGTCACCGTCCCGCCAGCGGGACGCCTAAGTTTACTTCACTATATTACAATTAAATCCTAATCTAATCATGACAAACTATATATCATTGGAAAGGTCTAAGACTCCTAAATAGATATTTTACCACTGTTTTTTTTTTGTTACAAATTATGTAGGAACATTCATAGATGAATATATGACAATAGTGAACCTAAAAAAATCTACATCTTAACAGGAGTTCTGACCTTTGTCACAAAAAGTTGACGCACACACTTTTAATAATTGAAACTTTGGTTTTCATGCTAAAAGTTCATAGTAAAACATATAATTAGTATTTTTCAATAAAAAATTATAAAATAATATTATCCTCTAAAAAGTATAATATATATATATATATATATATATATATATATATATATATATATATATATATATATTATCCTCTAAAATATAATATTAGCTTTTTTATCGCCTTTCTTATTACAGCACATATTTTAGTAGTTATCATAAATTAGGTATCATTTGAAAGCTTACAAACTCAGAATTCATCCTGTGAAAACCGTTTTGAAATTGAACGTTGCGTTACCATAGAAACGGTACTCTAAATTATTTTATCAGTGCAGTTTTTATTTATATATGGCTTTGATTTTATAGTAATTTTAGAGTAAAACATATTTTGTAAAATATATATTTTATATAAAAGTAAAAATATATAGTACAGTATATTTGATTTACTGTAAATTTAAACTTCCATAACTTTGTTATACTTTAATTTTTTGAAGTGCTATAATCTGCTGAGTGTTTCCTTTAAAACAAGAACAAACTTAAGTCTATATTCCAAAGTATTCTTGAATTACAACCATTTAAGTTTGAATAGTGCATTTTAAAAATCAAAAAGGGGGGTGACAGCGAAGGGGATATAGGCCTATGACGCCTGCAGTCATGCGGTTGGTGTGAATAGCTCAGCTTATGTGATATCTAATAACAGCAGTGAGGGAAATTCTTTTCTAGCTGCATATAGTGGCACCAAATAAAAGTTTCTCTTTTATGAAAGAGACGGAATTAAAGGTTAGATAAGACCAGTGGCAAAGCTATGGGTGGACCCAGGTGGGCATGGGCATTGAGTCCCACTCAATCAAAAGTTGGCCCTTTTCCAAACAGATGTATGAAATAATAATAAAAAAAACAATAATGATTGTGATAAATGTCCATATACACACTATAACTTTATGTATTTATTTAAATAATGATTAAATGAAACTTTCCATGTTCAATTGCAGGCGATTCCCTAGATTTTCCTCTCCCTATAGTGCATATCATGCGCTTGTCAAAATTGTAAAACTTGTAAAAGTGATTTGTGCGTTTGTGGAGTTAAATTTCAAAATTGTAAAGCAAATGTCAATCAAGCCAAATTGGATATCCCAAATGTTCTGCTGCAAGCTACAGTAGCAATGAGTCTGGGTGATTCCTTTAACGCAAACTGAGACACTTGATTATGATGAGTTCATCCCCATTTTTAAAAGTTCTGTTGTCTCAGACTAATATTCCAGGAGGACATGTGTAAAAGCATACGTGCAAATATTTTCTCAATGTTTATCGTTTAAAATTTTTAAACATTGATTCATATAGGTCTAATGTGCATACTGACATAACCTTCTTGATAGAAATAGGATGATTGTTTTTTTATGCTCTGATGTAAAAAAAATGATGATTAATTGCCATGCCAACATATGTTTTTACATTAACGTATACAAATAATTTCAACAATTTCAACTTTTTTATGTTACACAAAATTCAACTTGATTTTAAAGTTAGTTGTTATGCAATTTAAGTTGAAATGATTTCTACAGCAAATTTGATTATACTTAAATTAAAACTGCAGCAGAACTTAAAGGGATACTCCACTTTTTTTGGAAATAGGCTCATTTTACAACTCCCCCAGAGTTAAACTGTTGAGTTTTACCGTTTTTGAATCCATTCAGCCGATCTCCGGTTCTGGCGGTACCACTTTTAGCATAGCTTAGCATACATCATTGAAGTGGACAAGACCATTAGCATTTCTAAAAAAAAAATGACCAAAGAGTTTTGATATTTTTCCTATTTAAAACTTGACTCTTCTGTAGTTACATCGTGCACTAAGACCGACGGAAAATGTAAAGTTGCGATTTTCTAGGCTGATATGGCTAGGAACTATACTCTCATTCCTGCGTAATAATAAAGAAACTTCACTGCCGTACCATGAGAGCAGCAGGCGTAATGATATGACGCAGCGCCTGAAAATAGTTCCGTTGTGTTGACGGAAGGTGGCCTATTTTCAGGCGCTGCGTCATATCATTACGCCTGCTGCTCTCATGGTACGGCAGTGAAGTTTCTTTATTATTACGCAGGAATGAGAGTATAGTTCCTAGCCATATCAGCCTAGAAAATCGCAACTTTACATTTTCCGTCGGTCTTAGTGCACGATGTAACTACAGAAGAGTCAAGTTTTAAATAGGAAAAATATCGAAACTCTTTGGTCATTTTTTTTTCTAGAAATGCTAATGGTCTTGTCCACTCCAATGATGTATGCTAAGCTATGCTAAAAGTGGTACCGCCAGAACCGGAGATCGGCTGAATGGATTCAAAAACGGTAAAAACTCAACAGTTTAACTCTGGGGGAGTTGTAAAATGAGCCTATTTCCAAAAAAAGTGGAGTATCCCTTTAAGTTTTTAATTAGAAATAATTGGGCATGTTTTTAAAGTTTAGTTTTTATAGGTTGTTGTTGTTGTTGTTTTGAAGCTTTGAACTTGAAACTGTGCTGAGGTATATTTTTTTTCTGGTAATTTGGTTGGCAGTTTTCATACTATACACCGACCCCCTTGAACATGTCTGGCCTCGCCCCCGGATAACACAAATAATTATTTGCTACCATTTGACAAAATAATGTGACTTTAATATGGAGACTTCTTACGAAGACTTCAGATGCCCCAACACCTGTGAAGAGATGACTCCTGCGAAGACTTCAGATGATGCAAACTGAATCAACATGCACCAATGCAAAATTTTCTATCTGAGCTCATTGTTTCTGCCTAAAATGAATACATGATGTTAGCTAACTGGGCGATTTGTATATGTACCTTTCTGAAATCCATTACTTGGACACAGTCACCTCTGATAACAGATCACTCTAAATTGTAATGTAGACACACAACGCATTCTCACCCCAAGGCGTCACTAAAATGACAATTTTGACCATGCTTAAATATTCGACGCTTTAGGCACCCTTTAGCGTCAGTTACATGACGCGATCCTAGGGCGTCATCTTACTGACGCTTTACCTAAGCGTCAGTTAGATGACGCGGGTAGGTTTAGGTCTGGGGTAGGGTTAGGATTAGATAGCGTCATCTAACTGACGTTAAAGGTAAAGCGTCAGTAAGATGACGCCCTAGGATCGCGTCATGTAACTGACGCTAAAGGGTGCCTAAAGCGTCGAATATTGAAGCATGGTCAAAATGATTCCCAAGGCGTCAGTTTCATGACGCCTAGGGATGAGAATGGGCTGAGACACATGCATTTTAGCTGCTTAGAAACGATATGTATTGTGAAAAGCGATATACAAATAAATGTGAATTGAATTGAATTATTATAGGCCTAATAATTCGAGCTCATTCAAACCATTCAAACCAATGGGAATAATGTATCATATATATATTTTTTCTTTTCTTCAGAGTTTCTCTTCATTGCTCTGTTAGTATTTCAACCTCTTGTCCTTGAACAAGAAACTCATCTGCCTCACAGGAACAGAACGGTTATTGTGGATTCTCCCTTCATACTAGCAGTTTGAGGGCCACGTATCTTCACTGTTTCTTTTCTAACCTTGAAGGTCCTTTCTTTGTGATCAAACTCCAGCATCAACACGTCACTCATCTTTTAGCAACCATTCACTGCTGTACCGCTTAAGGGGAACGTGTAAAAATAAAGTCTGGATAGATGCAAAGAGAAGTTAGCCTTTGAAGTGATAGCAAATATTTGGATTTTAAAGATGTTAAGATGCCGCCAACACTTTGTTTTTAATTTAAGATACTGCTACTGAGCTACTTATATTTAAAGTTGATGCAAAGGTTAATGATTTCCAAACAATAGCTGTAGTAATTGAAAAATGTCTTGTTTTAATTAATAATCCCACAAAACGAAACGCTTGTGTCACTTTATTCAAGTTTGCCAGCTTTACTTTAACCCAGCAATCTCTAAAAAAAATTCATGGCGGATCTCCAAGACAGCATTCCAAAAATATCAAAGTTATGACAGGAATGTGTGATAGATAGACAACTCAACTAAAGCAAACACTGCTCTATATCAGTCAGTATAAGCATATGCTGATGCTATGCAGCTAGTGGTTCCTGTCAATCATTTCCTATTCACAGAGCTCAGAAATCCTTCAGATGTCATGGGCTGAGACTTCAGCACAGAACCATGCAAATACAATATGTATAATTTAATGGCAGTGACTTAAATCAGTATAAACAGTCTTTCTTGATGTTTGGGCTGGGTCAAAGAATCTCTCTGCTCCCAGTCAATCAGTGATGGTGTTCAAGAGAGACACCAAAGGCATTTGAATTTTTTTTTTTTTTGTAGAGACTTGTGTGTGTTGATGTTTGTGTAAACAACACTACAGACTTTGATTTCGCCTCAAAGCTGCTGTAAACACACACTCCTTTTACCCGCACAAACAGATGAAGACCATCGTTTCTCCTCTTCAGCTCCCGTGATGCTCTCTGGGTGGCATATTGACAGTTCAATTTGACGGTTCTCTGCTATAGTTAGTGCTGACACTCCCCACACCCCTCGGCTGTCCTAAAACTGAAGACAGACCGCCTCTGCATCCAGTTCGCCTTCAAAGCCTGCCTTAAATAGAAACAGCACAACCATTAAACTTAATAAACTGCATTCTTATTCCTCCTTGTTTTTGTTTTCCATTAGTTGCGACTGATGACAGGATTCTGGTTGATATATGAGAGTGAACATGGGCGAGTTGTGATACAGTTGGTTTAATCAATTAGACGTATGATCAACACACTTCTGGTTCACATTGGTGGTGGTTGAGGAGACTCCCCCTTCCATGTAAAGCGCTTTGAGTACCCAGAAAAGCGCTATATAAATGTAACAAATTATTATTATTATTATTTCTGAGGTGACAGCAGAAGTTGTAAAAATATATTAAGGATTTGCAGGACAAAAAAAAAATCACATCTGACTTAGCTTGGTAGCTTTAATGAATGTTAAATGACAGAATTTGTATCATTTGAATTAGCAGATTATCTTGTTAAATTTGATTTAGAACACAATAATTTGTGTTATCAAAGATTTTCAGCTACACCTAAACTTCAATATAACAATACTTTCCAAAGTACTTCTATTGTTCCCACAAAAATGCCTGTTTTTAAAACAAATATATTTCTAAATGTTTTAAAAAAAAACATTTTTCATTTGTTTAAAATTTAGGATAAATTTTTTTTAAATGAAATAAGTATGGGTTGGGCAGCAGTGTTCATTTTATTTATATACTATTATAGAGTATTTATTAATATTTTGAATTATCTTTTACTGTTTATTTTAAGTTTTAGTTATTTTGTTTTGTGCTTTTGTCATTTTTATTCATTTATTTAACAAATATTTGAAAATATTTCTATTTATCTTTATTTATATTTTGTTAGTTTACGATTTCAGTTAGGTGCCGAGGCTTTCAGCTTTATTTCAATTAACAATTGAATACAATTTTAATAGTTTAATTAACAATAACAGGATGGCATAACAAATAAATTTGATTATTAAAGTAAATTCATGAAGATTCATGAATTCAAATTCAACTCATACTGCATGGTTTTGGTTGGGACATTAGCACATGTGTACCTGACATTAATTTTATAGTTTGTAACAGACAAATATGAGAATATCATACCAAAGTCTGAAACACTGCATGCGCAAACAAACACTGAGTTACAGACTAAAAAAAAAATGTGTCATAAAATGTAACAACATTACTTTTTATTTTATTAACATTTTATTCTAACCTTTCCCTCACTCCTTAGATTCCCACTGTTAAACCATGCTTACCTCAGCCCAAGAGGAAACTGTGTGGTGTGCCCCAGGATGCAGAGATCCAGCCCTAGGCACCCCAACCCCCTCACCGCCTGCCACAGGGCTTGACGTACCTACATGAATGCTTCTCGGGGTAGAGCGGCTGGCATGGTCCACTGCAGCCCCAGCCTGTCAATCTCAATTGGGACAGGATACTCTGCACAGATAATCTGCATGTTTGCTGGCTCCCGACGGCAAGCCTGGAACACCACAGGATGTGACTCAACTGCCAGGAGGCAGAGAGGAGTAGGTAAACAAGTCAGACACCGAGAGAAGCAGCTAATGAGAGGTGATGTACTGTATGCACTTGCACTGTAGCTGCTATGCATGTGACAGAGAGATTGCACTGAATAATGTGAGGCTTTGGAGTTTGACAAACTGTTAAAAGCTGGTTTGAAAAAAAAAAGCAGTACAATGGTGGGGGGGAATCTTGCTACTGTTGTTAGCAAGGCCACAAAGTAAATACTTTTGTTCACCATTTCTCGATTCTTCTGTGTTCAAATATCTTAACAATTTAGACAATTTTAGACTCTTCAAATGAATTTGTTCAGTACAAATTAAATTCAATTAAAAGCATTTGTGGCATAATGTTCATTACCACAATAATTAATTGTGGCCTCCTTTTCATTAAAAAATGTAATCTGGGTTACAGTGAGGCACTTACAATGAAATTGAATGGGGCTAATCACTAATAACAAAATGTAATCATGAAAATACCTGTTTAAACTGTCTAAATAGTAGCCACAAGATTATTTTAGTTTGAACTTTTTGCAACTTTATTGCCATAAAAAGTAACGCTGCAAACCCAAACAACTGTAAAAATGACTGTAAAATGTTTTAAAATAGCATTTTTGTCTTGCAAGTAATTTTTTGTTTGTATATACTTCTGTTATTGTTATTTACCTACTAATTTTATATTGTTTATTCTTTGGGAAGGGATTAGTAGAGAGGTGGGTGCCATTTCTTCTTGTTTTCTCCTGTTTAAGCTGGAGTTATATTCTTATTGTACTTTTGTTTTGTTTTCTTTTGTAGCTAAGTTAGTTTCTCCCTAATAGTTAGAGGGTTTATGTTTGTTGTTTTGGCCTTGCCCCCTCTTGAAGCCTTAATCCTCCCACATTTGTAAAATAAAAGAACTTTTTTTTGACATTGAGTTGTTTTCGGTCTTTGTTAAAGCACTGGGGTTGGGAATTGAACCTTGCTGCCTCCACACATCACACCATTTTTATTCTGTTACATATTCCTTCAACCCTAGACTAAATAGGGACATAACAAACATATATTGCCAATGGTTCCCAATTCAGATCAAAATATAATCTAAATAATTTCTTGTATAATAAATAATTTTTATGAACATAATTTAAAAATACTGTTAACTGATCTTAAAGTATTACCTTTGAATATTACCTTTAACCAGTGTAATATAGCTGTCTGTGAATGTAAACGGTCTGCAAAGTTGTAAAGTTGAAAGTGTATGATAAATAAAGTTATTGTCTCCCAAAAGAAAGAATTGACTCTGAACCACCTAAACAAATCGTCAGGAATTCCAGTCTCACTTCCGTGACCTGCATCCGTAATCGTGACCTGAATCCGTTGTATCCTTTAAAATAGTATAATAGGGGCACTTTAACTTGTACTGGAACCATAATATTCCTTTAATATGAAGTAACTTTAAAACGAAGCATAATAAAGTACCTTAACCAGTATTAAGTCTTTATAGCTCATGCAAAGTGAGGCTTTCATGAAAGCAACATTATTCAAGACATCTCAAATGAGCTTTCTATCTAGGTAATATATTTAGACAGGTCTAAATGAGGCACAGAGTGCAAGTGTGCAAATCCATGTAAAATGTGAAGAAGTAATAGTTCTTCACATTTTTCATTTAAATAACTTCTCTGTGTTGAATATAACCTCAAGCTTTGAGAAACGTGCCATGGCTGTGTGTGACGTGACAGGATTGAAGAAGAGATACAATATCACACCATACAGTGACTGGCTGCTGTATAAGTTCAAATCCACCTGTTTTACCCAAGTCCAGCAGGGCCCGAACACGATCCGAATGGTTCCATTCACACCTGAACAAGGTGAGGTTGAAAGGATCAGCTTGTGGGAGCCGGTTAGGTGTGAGATGTGTGAAACCACAAGTACAGAGGAGGATGGTACTGAGATTGCAACAGACTTTTCTCCAGAGAGCTTTAGGGCTGCGCATCAGTCTGGCCACTAAAGAGATTAAAATGCCAAGAGTCATGTGTTGTGACGGCCAGAGCCGCTATATATTTACTGACGTACAAAATGACCAATTTCATGACTCAACTCACTGTGTCAGATGTGACTACACAGGTTAAAAAACTATAATTCCCTGTCCACACCTTTAAAGTGTGAATCTTATGGCCCGCCGGTTTAGGGAAGCGTTCTGCCCCTAAAATTCCTTCTGTCAGCTTGCTTTGGATCCACTTGATAAAAGGAGAGAAGCAACCTCAATGTGATTTTGGACTCTGCCCAAGGAAAAAATCCACAGAGTACAGTGGAATTCACTTTTTATGTTTAGGTGCTCAGCCTTAGCTGATGCTCTCTTCTCACAAGCCCACGAGGAGGAAGGATATATTGAAGTTTATTATGTAACAGCTCTGGATCTTCAGAGGCCTTTTAGTAGAAACTGTAGTTGACCCAACTCAATCCTCCCAACCGTATGAGCAATTTATTTATTGATCTGATCGTCTTACTATGCGTTTCATCTCTCAGCCGTTGTCTAAAGTCACACAGAGCAAAAGTATGTTCGATTCATGTCAAGATTCAGTTTATATTGTTATTAGATCTCTCACTATATCAGGTAATACATGATTTTGTCTGATTTTCAAAGTCAGTCACTGAATAATCTTATCTCTACCAAATATTAGGACTTTGGGCACCTGTTAGGATTATGTTCTGTTTAGATATTCCTCTTTGTCTCTTCAGTTACTGATTATGCCCTTTGTTTTCGTAGTTACTGGTTAGGTTCACCTACGTTTCATTAAGCTCCCTTTGATTGCCCACTGTATTTAAGCCCTGTGTTTCTGTTAGGAGGTCGGTTGATGTCGGTTCAGATTGATGCGTTGTGTGTTTTTGCTCCTGAGATTATTCTAGTGTTTTTCATGAGTTTTCCGTTCACTCAAAAAAATGATATGTTGGCTTTACTTAACTTTTTTATGTAAACAGGTTCCACCGGTTCCACATAACTATGTTTCGTTAAACAAACATAATATGTTCATGTAACTTCAACATCATGGAATTTGGTCATTTTAAGCGACCCAATTAAAATCTGAGCTAAAGAGTTAATAGCTGGGTTTCAGTCACGTGATTACAGAGGCGGACAGAGTACAGAGCTTTGTTACTTGAGTAAAAGTACAGATACCCCTTGCTAAATTTTACTCAAGTACAAGTAAAAGTACTACATTCAGATGTCTACTTAAGTAAAAGTACTAAAGTACTTGTTTTTAAAAGTACTTGAGTATCAAGAGTACAAGAGTAGATTTTCTAAATATTGCATTACTAATCTACTGCCACAGTGCTTACATTTATGTACAGAAACGTCCTACATGGAGTTATGAAAAATGTTAATGTTAATACCTTGGAGAATGTAAAAGGAATTGAAAGTAAAATCAAGTCATTTTCATCTTTCATCTTTTTACCATGTTGCTTTATTTAATTTTAGTACATTTTTGGGGGGTCCCATCTTTAAATGCGGGGACAACACACACACACACCACATGTAAGGGTGGCGCTGGCAATAAAGCACCTAAAAGCTGTCACAAAGAACCGGCAAAAGGAATGATTATGAATATGTAAAATATAGCAAGGAGATATTTTAATTGTTTATTAATAAACACTTGTTAATAAACAAGTGTTTTCTTTGTCAGTGTCGGCTAGATGAAGTTGACGATGCTGACTCGCGATCTTCAGTAGTGAACGCGCCAGAGAGAAATGCACATTTCATACGGATTACATAAGCAGAGAGCAGTCTGTAGTCTGTTTTCTTTCGTTTTGATTTTTTCTGTTTAAAAGTAGACATGTCTGTGAGAGGCAAGTAGGCTACCCTATACACTGAGTTTCGGTTCATTTATGAGACGAGATCCAGTTCACGCGCCGGCGCCTCCGTTTCTTATCTATCGTCTGCTATTTACTTCTTATTTATTAAACCCAGGCAATTGGTTGATTAAACATTTCTTAAAATTAAGATACAATTAATGCAAAATGAAATTCAGGTTAAAGAAAGGTTTTGTGTTTTCTGTTTGATGTCTCTGTGAAAGTTTTAAAGCATTTTTTATGCCGCTTTCAGAGCGCTCACGTCCGTAACGGAGAACACGTCCATAACATTGTTTTTTTCCTCATAAATGCAAACCCGAAAAATAAAATAAAACAAAATTAATATTTTATGTACTGTGGAGACTGAGCGCCAACCCTTCTTCATTCGCTGGGTAGTAGCCTACTTTGGTTTGCGCAGTGTAATTCACATAATCAGTAAAAATATATTTTGCCTCCTAAAGTTTTTTTTTTAAGAAATCAGAAATCCCTCGTGGCTACGCCACTGCCACATCTGTGTTAAACACACCCCATACTCAAGAACATCAAACCAAATGCTTGGCTTACATTAATGTGTAATATAAAATCTGACCATGGAGTTGACTTTGGCGGAAAGCTGAAAGTGATTGCTGATAGGCTGTCCCAATCAGTGGCCCCTGCACAATCCAATCACGTTTGAGAGGGAAACAACAAATTGAGGGTTTCCGAGATTTTTTTTTTTTTTTTTACTCGTGTACTCACGGTTATGGATAGAAATGTATTGGAGTAAAGAGTACAATATTTGCCTCTCAAATGTACTTGAGTAAAGTCATGAGTACTCCCCAAAAATGATACTCGAGTAAAGTACAGATCCCTCAAAATTGTACTTAAGTACTGTACTCAAGTAAATGTACTCCGTTACTGTCCGGCTCTGCGTGATTATGATGACGCGCGAAATTCAGATGGAGGGCAGGGAGTGAAGAGCGCAATGGACGAGATGGAGGAAAGTCCGCACTGTACTACTTTACACGCTATTACAAGAGAAAGATATAAACAAAAAATCAAACATATGTTGGACGTGATCCTTACGTTATGAAGAGATGAAGAGGAGCGATTTTTCAACTGAATTGAAAGATTTTCCTGCCATCGAGGCGCTAGATATCAGCAACTACCTCGTCTTACAGACATACTTCGACTTTACAAAGTTCGGAAACGTTACACAAACACAGCCACTTAAGTTGTATTAACTCACCTTTGATGGAGTGATCACTGCACACACGGGCATTTTCCCATTCGGCTCCTCCCGACCGCAGACGTAGGTTTGCAAGCCGTTTTTCCGGAGTTTTTCCGTCAATTTCTTGCATTTTCCCCCCTTATGAACAACAACTTTTGGTACACGATAAAAACTCCTCGTAGTTTGATCGATTTAAGTAACCATAAACGACGCAAAACATAGGCATTTTGAGTTTGTTATAGTGCTTTCTAAATACAGCAAATCACTTCCTGCCCTCCATTTGCATTTCGCGCCATGGCAACGCAGTGGCGTGAGGTCATATGAAAACAAGCTATTAAGTGAATAATTGAGTGATGATTGAGCATTATTGAAGACACCTGATGTTAACAAGCAGAATCACTGAAGGAGAAAACCAGAATGTTTAAGTCACCATTATGGAGATAAGTGTGTGTTTTAGTTGGGCTCTTGACCATTAACTTATTAACTTTAGATTTTGTTTGGTTGCTGTACATGAGTTATAACAGCCGGATGAACAATAAACAAAGGTCATCTGATGGTGTTGGTTGTGTTTTAACATAATCATTATTTCACAATCATTTGACCTGAGTCACTGAACTTATATTAAACCGAATTTCTGAGTTAAATTAACCTTTCGAATAATAGCAGCATTGTCATTGTAGAGCATACTATTTTTAGACTTTTCAATGAAATTCAAATGATCAAATCAATAAATAAAAAAGAAACTTCCTAAAAAATATTTTGAGTAGGCACACACAGACATCAAGAATCAGCCTGTCAATCTCAACAATGGTGACAATATAAAGCATGTTGCAGTGCATTCTGGGTGCCACCAATCAAAACTCATGCATGGCTCCCATCATGCATTGCTGCAAATAATGAGCTTATGATCTGTTTGTCACCATTGCTGAGATTCATATGCTGATTCTTGATGTCTGTGTGTGCCTACTCAACATATTTTTTAAGAAGTTTATTTTTCATTTCTTGATTTGATCATTTGAATTTCATTGAAAAGCCTAAAAATAGTATGCTCTACAATGACAGTAAGGTAATCTTAACTCAGAAATTGGGTTCAATATAAGTTCAGTGATTGAGGTCAAATGATTGTGAAATAATGATTATGTTAAATCACAACCAACACCATCAGATCTCCTTAGTTCATTGTTCATCTGGCTGTTATAACTCATGTACAGCAACCAAACAAAATCTAAAGTTAATAAGTTAATGGTCAAGAGCCCAACTAAAACAAACACTTATCTCCATAATGGTGACTTAAACATTCCGGTTTTCTCCTTCAGAGATTCTGCTTGTTAACATCAGGTGTCTTCAATAATGCTCAATCATCACTCAGTTATTCACTTAATTAACTCTTTAGCTCAGAGTTTAATTGGGTCGCTTAAAATGACCAAATTCCATGATGTTGAAGTTACATGAACATAATATGTTTGTTTAACGAAACATAGTTATGTGGAACCGGTGGAACCTGTTTACATAAAAAAGTTAAGTAAAGCCAACATATCATTTTTTTGAGCACGATCAAGATGAAGAAGAATAATTAACAGTCTTTATTAAATTTAATAAAGACTGTTATTTATTCTTCTTCATCTTGATCGTGCCCTGCTACTATCACACACGCTACAGTAACACTTGATTTTGATGGTCTTTCATACATTCTACCAACTATAATTAACGTTGCAACTACTGTATATAAATCTTATTAGAGTATTGGTGGAGGCTATAAGTAACTTTGTCATCTCTAATAATTTGTCATCTCTTTGACAAGTAAATGTCATCTCTAATACTCTAATGGCAGTTAGTTGACATGTAGTTGGGAAGTTACTTAAAATGTCTAAAGTGGACAAAATAAAGTGTAACCTGACTTGGTCCAACCAGAAACTATTTCAATGTTTTCTATTTTAAACATATTTTATCGTGTAGTTTATTCCTGTAAATTTTCAGCATCATTACTCAAGTCTTCAGTGTCATGATCCTTCAGAAATCATTCTAATATGCCGATTTTCTGCTCAAGAAACATTTCTTATTATTATCAGTGATAAAAACAGTTGAGCTGCTTAATATTTTTGTGGATACATCTTTTGAAAGTTGAAAAGAACAGCGTTTATTTTATAATAGAAATCTTTTTGTAACATTATAAATGTCTTTACAGTCACTTTTGATAAATTTAATGCACACACACACACGCTGCAACCCGATCTCACTAAATGCGTCTCTATAGCATGCAGTGTGTTTATCGTGCAATTTATACGCGAAAATGAGTTTTTACGTGCATAGGATACGCATGGGTTGGTTAGGGTAGGTTTAGTAGTGGTGTGGGGTGTGTGTGTATTATACGTTTGGGTATAATTAGTGGTGTGGGGTGCGTGTGTATTACACGCAAATGAACTGCATATCAAATGCATGGCGTATCAAATGCACGCGAAAACTGCATATCATATGCACGTAAAAACTCATTTTCGCATATAAATTACATGATAAAACATAATGCGTGCTATAGAGACGCATCACTTTTAAGAAACTCAGAACCTTTAGATCCTTCAGGACTTACACTACACACACACAAAGTACAGGATCAATCTCAAAGCAGACTTTTCTGCCTCTGCACCTTTTGTTCATACCACTGAAACTGATGTGGAATTCATTCTCCATGTCAGCAAGAGTTTTTCCCCCCTACATCCAATGCCAACAATGTTCCATATGAATGTTGATTGTGGGGACAACGGCTCATCGAGTACACTGATGTGAGGCAACGCTCCATACAGAGGACAACTAATGTGGCAGAACTTATGTGGCTTGTGTCTGAACATGTTACCGCAGCTGTATTTCACCCAGCGCAAGCACAGCCGCATGCCTTAAGACTATCTCCCCATGCGCAGATTAACCTGATTATAGCTATTCTATGTCCGTGATAATCCTGTATGGTGGGTTAGGAGGATATAACCGCTCAGGGATGATAAACAGAGCTGCAGTCCATCGACAGGAGGAGGCCATTCGCAGACAATAGGGTGGTGATTGCTGCTACTCAGCATTAGCAGTGAGAAAGCCCTTGAGTATGACAGGCACTAAGAAGAACTGAAAAAAACTGACAGTGTATATTAAAGTCAATATTCATTCTCACTGAGGGCTAATGAAGGACCATTCGCTTTTTTTTCAATAGCGATCCAATCAAAGTCACTTTGCAGAGGGTTTCTTTCTTTTACAATGTAATTTGCACTGCAGATACAACGTAAGGTTTAGAAGGAGACATAAATGGCATCACAGTTGAGAGGCTTCTCTTTTTCATTTATGTATTTTATCCAACAAATCTAAGAAATATTAGCATCACGTTGCCATGCATGCAGTTTACTGTTGCTTGTCCATTCTTAAATATTGTCATCCTCCAGCTTTGAGGGTGATTAAACTCTAAGAGTTTTTGAATTCCTGTAGGAGGCTTCAGTCTGGCCATCTAATCCATCAGACCAGCCTAGATGAGTCGTGTGGATCTGTGCCCTAATCAGAATGAATGATGCCGCTGTGATCAAGGATGCAGGTCAATCTCTTTCCAAACTTCATTTACATGAAATGTTCCAGCCTCCGGTACAGCATTCAAACGCCTGGCTACCAGCGCGGTTTAACAAATATCTTGTGCCCTTGAGATGTTGTCCCTGTGGACGAAGATGCAAAAGTCAGCAGAACGCCCCCTGCATCATTACAATTTTGGCATCTGATTATGATACTCATTGGCATCTATAGTGTAGAAACCACCCTGTGAACAGGCAAATTTAACCATATTACACAAATATATCATATAATATCATTATGTATAAACTTGCAAAACACTTGCTGTAGCCCAATAGATTTGCACATCTAAATGACAGAAATCTAGAAAGAGATTACAACTATAAAAATATGTTGGTGACCACAAAATATACACAATAAAGATGCATTATTAAAATGAATTTAACTTATTATTTTATTACATAATTAATTGTATTAATACACTGTTCAAAAGTTTGATGTCAGTAAGTTTTTTTTAAAGAAATTGTATTCAACAAGGATGCATTAAATTGATCAAAAGCACATTATTACAAAATACTTTTATTTCAAATAAATGCTGTTCTTTTGAACATTCTATTAATCAAAGAAGCCTGAAAAAAATTAATAATGGTTATAAATATTAAACATATTAAGCAGCACAACTGTTTTCAGCTTTGATAATAAGAAACGTTTCTTGAAATGTTTATTCTCTCTTGTATTAGAATGACTCCTGAAGGAATTAATATATTTATTCAGCAAGTCCCAGTAAAGACATGTATAATGTTACAAAAGATTTTCTGTTCTTTTGAACTTTCCATTAATCAAAGAATTGAATGGGGAAAGGTATTATGGTTTCCTTAAGCAGCACAACTGTTTTCAACATTGATAATAATAGGAAATGTTTTTTGAGCATCAAATCAGCATATTAGAATGATTTCTGAATGTGACACTGAAGACTGTAATGATGCTGAAAATTCAGCTTTGCATCACAGGAATAAATGTAACGTTTATTAAAAAGTTATTTTACATGATTTCGCAATATTACTGATTTTATGGCATTTTTGGTCAATTTAATGCATCCTTGATAAGCTTACGATACTTTCAAAATCTTACCAACCTTGAACTTTTGAACGGTGTATGATTAAAAATGATATATGAATAATATTATTGCAGTAAATAACATCACTGTCTCCATCAGCAATACTTTTACACCTCATTGATGTCATGCGCCAAGTTGGAGCGTTCATACATGACATCAATGTTTGTGGGAGGGGCCCCAGCTCAGTTCACACTTCACAGGGGCCATCAAGATTTGCGGTACACAGCAGGTAGAACTCAATTCACCAACTGTCAGTCGATTTTAAACAAAGTAGACATGGTGCTGACAGGCTGTGTTTTAGTTCCAGGAAAAAGAACCAACTGCACCTCAGCTTCTGCATACAACGCGAGGTGGTATACGACAATGTTCACATTTTCCAGTGGCCTACCAACAGTATTCTTCACAAAAGAAGTCCATTTTGTGGTATGGCACTTCACATTTTTAACATCTCTCTTTGAAGATGCAAGAAGATGCATCATATAATGGCATGCTTTTGATATGAAGTGGCAGCATTTAACCGAAAGAAAGCGAAGAGATCTGGCTGAAAGATGATGACAGAGTATCAAAGCAGATAGAGCACTTAAGACTCAAATCTAACTGAGAGCCTCTTACAGCTCTCATCAGATGAACCATGATCTAGATATGACATTCCTGCCTGCTGCCCCTCATAAAAAAAGTTTTTCTGCCAGCCAACACAAAACTCTGCAACTGTGACATACAGCTTGGCGGCCTATCTCCAAAGATAATTGAAAGAGTTTACGAGGTTCGAAAACTAGCCTTGCTCGGGTGGTTTAGAGAACTCATTTTCTGAGTGGCAATTTACAGTTGATTTGCGGACACTTAAGAAAGGTATAGAGGGGTCTGTCTTATCCTAAAGTTGTGGAGCCTGAGGCCTGTCTGTTCTAATCTGCAGATTGAGGTTCTGATAGCTCTATGTGTGTCTGATTGCTCTCGGTTTCCCTGAGGGCAAGTGCCCTCGCCCAAGCTGTATCCCCTGCTCTTGATTGGCTAGTTCCCCCAGCATTGTTCAAGCACCCTATTTTGAACATAACAATTGACTGAGAGAAAAAAAAGAAGAAGGTATCCGCAAGGCAAAAACTAGTATAGCTGTTCTTTTTTTTTCGAGTAAACCTGCGAAATTGAAGTGTGCGTTAATGATTTGCTATTTTTAAAGCAAATGCAAGAATTTGAACTTCTCCCAGCATTCTGCTGTACTTTGTTCTTGTGAGATGTGAAATGTGCAAATGTAGCTGAAGCCTTAATAACAGGCACTGACAGCAGCTCTGGGACGATTTTTAGTTTTGATTCACACTGTTAAATATATTTAATGTAAAAATAAATAAAACAGTCAATAACTTTAAAACATTTCCAGAGACGCATGATATCTTATTTATTCATCTAAAGGATGCAGTAAGACTGCCAGCTGCACACTGAAAAATAGATAACTCTGCCAATAACGGCATATTATCTCAGCTTTAACGTGATGAAAAAAAAAGTGATATATATATATATATATATATATATATAGTACAGAAAACATTGCAAAAGACTACTGCATAAACACACTATATTTTTTGTTATAAAACATTGTAAAAAGCCGCAGAGAGGCCAACCACTGTGAATGAACATATTTCAGTAGCTCTGAATGGAGTCAAGGTGCACTATTCAATGCACTAGCCAATCCTACAGTATAAATCTGCATAACGCTGGATTGTATAACGAGGCACAAAAGGAACCATTGAGCACCACGTCTGGAGATTGTCTAAAGGCATAATATAAAAAAGTGTAAAAAGATTTCATGGTTAGATCACACCAAAATAGAGCTTTTCAGCCGAAATTGTAAGCGATGCGTGTGGTGCTAATCTAACACTGCCCACACCTTCAGAAGCACTATACCTTCAGAGAAGTGTGCATGCTGAGAGACTGAGGACTTGGAATCTTGTTGAAATAAAGAGAACAATGGATGGTGCAAAATGCAGAATAAATATAATGAGGAATGCATGTTTTACCCTGCTAAAATAAATTTGTGAGAGCGTATTTCAGCAGGACAAACAAAAGGCAAAATTAACATTGGAGAGGCTTAAGAACAAAACAATTCAAATGTTGAAATGGACCAGTCAAAGCCCTGATCTCACTCCAATTGAGATTCTGTCACGCTACTTGAAAATTGCAGAGCACAAGCACCATTCAAATAATTTGAACAAGCATATCTGGCCGTAAGAAAGACTGAAACAGCTTTTGAACTGCGTGCACGCAGCTGTCATTGGCTGCAAAAGTATCTTTTAATCCTTTGATGCACAACATGGGTCTAAATAGACCCGACTGAGTTTTCATTTTCTATATCTTTGCAAGAAATTAATTTCATCATTCAGTATTCCAGGTATTCCTCAATTAACTTTTTTTAGATCATTACAAATCCTTATTTAAATGTTTCCTTTCTTACTTTTCGAATAAAAATCGTTTTTGTGCAAGATGCACAAAATGCGCAAGATGGGTCTAAAATGACCCGTATTCATGTTTCTTTCCTGAATATTTCAAATAAATGTATTTTATCATGTATTAACCCATGTATTTAATGAAATTTTATCATTTCATTAAATATCTTGTTTTTGATTTCCACAAATCATTAGGTTTATTTTTCCTTTCTTACTTTATAAACAAACACGGTTTTTGTATTTCTAAATCAATTTTACACATGGGTCAAAAATGACCCATATAGGAACCTTTGATATTTATAAATAGTATAAATATATTTACTGCAGAAAACTATTCACCTGCCACACATTTCACAATTCAGCACGGCTGCTTTTGTGTATTTCATGCATGTAAGTTTGTCACAGAAAATATTTGATATTTTGTGAAAGACATCTAGATATAGCCTAATATTTGAACGTTTAGGCTAAGGTTACCTTGACCTTGAAATCCATTACTAGTGCAAAAGAGAAACATGTCCAATACTATTAGCTAGCTTGCGGTCGACATATTCTATTTTATTTAATGTTAGCTAGGTCAACAAAATAAAAGTTGCAATAGAAAGTTTTATATACAAGTATATATTGTCGCTGTGGGCAGAAACCTTGTTCCTCCATTTACATTTTTATTTGTGGTCATAAATCAATGCTATCGGTTACATAAGCCGTCGTGTGGTGGCGTTCTGGTGCACTATGGCTGCTGTCGCATCATCTTGGTGGATGCTGCACATTGGTGGTGGGGAGATCCCCCTACAGTTGCACTACACTACAGTTCAATTTCAGTGTTATCGGTTGTGTGTTATGTGTGACAAAGTGGCCAATAAACATATTTCAAGTGTTAGAGTTAATGTGTTGATCTAAACAACTGTGACATTGGTTATTTTAACAAAAAGTTTTCTTTATTCTTTTGTTTTATCACGCTTGCATAGATGGGTCATTTTAGACCCATGTGTGTAAACTTGATGTATTAACACAAAACCCAGGAAATATTAAAATATGAATTTGTGATAATTGAAAACAAGATATGTTGAATATTCATAAATCATGAAATTTATAGATCATGAAATATTAAATGCTCAAATAAAGTGATTTCAAAAGGTGAAACAAAAAAATGTCAAGCCATGCATGAAATAACAGAAAAAATGAATACAGGTCTTTTTAGACCCATTAGAAGGGGTATCCATAGCTTGTGCATCAAAGGGTAAAATGTGCGTTTTTATAAAATATTAAACAGCAAAGTTCCTTCAAAGTTGTTTTTAGTATTCAACAATGTTGTAATTTATACTGTATACTGAAGACTTCTGCAAAGCACATATAAACAAAGCGAGCGAGCGAGAGAGAGGGAGCAATAGAAAGGAGAGGTTTTTGTGTGTGTGTATTTTGACAGAATCAACACTTCAAAGCAGAGCATCATAGTCATCTCAAGGTCAGTTCAAAGCAAATAAAAGGCACACTCAGCAATGTGAAGATATGTGCATGCACTTCAGCATACTTCACTTCTGGGCAAAAAAAAAAAAAAGGCCAACAATGCCGAAATATTTAGTGGTCTTTTAATGGTCTTAATCATTTTAATTACAAATCACTGGTTTGGAAATTAGCAAGAATTGCACAAATACTGTAGATAAAATATCTTGGCACAGAATAGCCACTCAATGTTGATGGCTTCAAACAGTTCATGAGTTGAAAAATATAAAATCTCACAGAGACTAAATATTCATTCCCCCAAACCCCACAAACCCCCAAACCCCTGCGAATGTTAACATGCAACTTGAAAACAGAAGTCTTCACCAGACAGCTCTGCATTTGGCCGACATTAGATGTGCCTGATTGTGAATACAGATCCAAGACGTGCTCTTTAAAATTATTGATCAGAACACCATTAGTAGAGACCTTTTCTTTGCTCTGCATATTGCTCTTATTATGTTGTTATTATAACATCTTCTAATAATATTACGCGAGTTGAAAACTCATCCCGGATCCCAAATGTTTTGTAACATTTCCAAATCCGCCTTTCCCTTGGTTTAAAGTGCCATTGCTTGCTTGCATAATTATCCTGGCTCTTTTAATGAGTTTTCTACTGGCTTGAAGAGGTAATTGGATTTTTCTTGAAGCAATCTTGTTAAATGCATAAAATCGTATATTTAATTTAGAGAGAAAATCGATGGCGTAGTGAGTGTCGTTGGCAGCGCTCGTGCCGTAGTGGACATGCAACGAGGGCCGCTGAGGAGAAGCCGGCAATATATTAACACACACACTAACATCTCGTTACTGTAATGAAAGCTGTAAATCCAAAGCGTGAGCTTTATAAGTGTTTCATGGGAACCGTATAAGCAAGATTCGGGTATTCTGTTGTGTTAAGGAGACTTTATTAATGCTGTTAATTTTCTAAATGGACCGCAATTTTTCACGGAACGCCCGAAGCCGTCATATTTCAGTCAAGCAAGAACAGACAATTCTAATCAATATTGCTGAGCTCTGTCTCTGACATTTGTGTCTGTCAAACTGATTTAAAATCTGAGAGGGCATCGAGTTGGAAAGCTGAGGTGGCTTGACTCACAGGCTGCAAACACCTCGCAAGTAGTGATTTGCATGAAGATGACGTGCTGCTGATAGCTGTGCTCTTTCAGTTCCAAGTTCAACTGAGTCCAGGCACCTTAAAAGAACCCAAGAAATCAAAACGAATCATTTTTACACCATTTGAGTTTGGGTGATCTCTGAAAGAGTAGGGGATGCGGGGAAGAAGTGTGTGTGTGAGAGTTCAAATGTTAATTTGCCAAGGTCCTTCGTCTCGTAGACCAGTGGTCTATCTCTTCAACCAGTTTCCAGTTTTCCAGTCTTACACTTTGGAGTGGTCTAGTGTACACCTAAAATTAGCATTTGTCCAATTTGCATCTTTATTAAATACATGAGGTTCTCAGAGACATAGGCTATATCTCTCATGCATCTGTGACCTTTGTCGTATCTTCAGTATGTTTTAAGGATTATGTCGTGGCGATTCATTCTCTGATACCTGTACATGACATTCTTGACAAATAATAATTCTCTATACTAGGCTACATACTGTATTCTGACATGAACTATGGTTCATGGCTGACATAACTTAAGCCCATGGAGCATCAGTCGTGTTCCGGAAGTAAAAACCCCATTCATTTTCTCCATAGGGGAATTGTTTGAACAGTAACTTATAAACAGTAAAAGACAGACCTACAACTGTGATCTACAAGGTTGTTAGTTGATGGAATATGTTTTTGTTGAAGCCAATAACCCAAATTATTTCAACTTATTTTTGAAATAATCGTGTTCAGCGATTACCCATGATTCTGAAGTAGGGACAGATGTTTTCTTGCATTTTTTCTCTCTCGTACATTCGAGTGTAACAGCTTATCGAAAAAGAAAAACTAAAGGACGGGAATTTGTTCTATGCATCGGTTGTTGATGGGATTTTGAGATATGGGCATTGCACTCAAAAATAGAGGCAAATGAATGCAAGCTTGCACAGCTGTGTTTAAGCAGATTGGATAAGTTCGGACGTTTTCACCAGAAGTTGCAGTTACGCATGTCATTTTGATAAAAAAAAGTAAAAAAATAAATAAAATAAAAAGTATGAAACTATACAAACATACAAATTGTCAGATTTTTTTTGTATAAATCAAAGTTTGTATTGTTTTAATTAACCCCATTGCTGGTTGGTTTTATTCATGGCTTATAACTATTAAACAAATACTTTCCTTATGGAAAAATACATCCAGAACTAGGGCCAGTGAAGAAGTGGCAGAGCACTGTTGCACTATTGGCTACAGGAAGAGAGCATATCCGTCGATATGCCCCTCACAAACATTATGTTTTGTAAGAAAAAAATCTCAGAAAGAAATTGTGCTGCTCAATACATTTAATGGTATAAGTGCCATTTCAGAACTGTTTTTTAAATTACCTTAATCAACGGAAGGGAATGTAGTAACTACTTTTATGGTATTAAAATCATTTTACAAGTCATATTAATTCTAGGTAATCAGTTGTTGGACTGAAGCTCTCATTATCACACTTTTCAATCACTTAGAAGCTGAGCAGCTGAAATGACCTCGCACTGTACTCACATTGAAACAATATATATTATTTAATTAGAAATTATGCATATAAATTGTAGTGGTTTCCTTTAAAAAAAACATGCCTCTGTACATCAGGTCTTTGAGAAGAAGCTGTTGCATTGATTGTCAGCCATACTAATGCTAAGCATTCTCCACCTCGGTTCAAAAAGGAAAGGCCACTTAGACAAGCATGAATGTGAAGTCATTAAGTAAAGACATGACTCAATGTGAAATAAATAAAAAAGAAACAGAGGACAGGATGAGCTTTCTATTCAGAGCTGTTCTTATAATTATTCTGAATAAATTATGAAGGTCTGCTAGAGATCTTGAAGAAGTGAATGAATGATCTATCTTTTGAAAAGAGGACCAGTTTGTTTTATTAAGCCACTTGTAACAAGCCCAGCATTCCTTTCAAGTGTCTTATGAGATCATTTCCTAATAACGTCCATAATCCCAAAGCAAACAGTGACCAGCTTGTAAAAGTAAAGTAAACAGAATCAAACTCATGAAAAGAAAAAGCGACATTGATTTTCAGTCCCTTTGATATATGTGTTATAGAGTCTGATATCTGTAAAAAGAACAATGATGGGGTGACCCTATCCTCCTTTGTTTGCATTATCTGCTCGCTGCAGTGACTTGCTTAATTAAAACTGTATTTATTATTACTTAGTGCCAAGTCAAACGAGATTTCAATTGCCCTTTTAGTTTTCATTTAGTGAGCCAGTTAACAAATAATTACATTTGCTTTCTGATAGCAGCTTCTCTCTAATGATCACAGACAGCATTCTCAGTCTTTATTACCCTTAGTCAGATAAACAAACAAAATGACAAGTTATCACTTGCGTTGAAAGCCAAATCCATTATCGATGGCGTAACATGATCACTTTATAATCACAACGACTGAACAAGACACAAAATATCCCAGATTTTGACAGGCACAACCAGTTAATAATCATAATAATAATAATAATTCATTACATTTATATAGTGCTTTTCTAGGCACTCAAAGCGCTTCACATGGAAGGGGGAATCTCCTCAACCTCCACCAATGTGCAGCATCCACTTGGATGATGCGACGGCAGCCATAGAGCGCCAGAACGCTCACCACACACCAGCTTACTGGTGGAGAGGAGACAGAGTGATGAAGCCAATCAGTGTGTATATATATATATATGGGGATTATTAGGAGGCCATGATGGACAGAGGCCACTGGGCAAATTTGGCCAGGATGCCGGGGTTACACCCCTAGTCTTTCGAAAGACATCCTAGGATTTTTAATGACCACAGAGAGTCAGGACCTCGGTTTATCGTCTCATCCGAAGGACGGTGCTCTTTGACAGTATAGTGTCCCCGTCACTATACTGGGGTGTTAGGACCCACACAGACCACAGGGTGAGCGCCCCCTACTGGCCTCACTAACACCTCTTCCAGCAGCAACCTGGTTTTTCTCAGGAGGTCTCCCATCCAGGTACTAACCAAGCTCAGCCCTGCTTAGCAGTTGATAATGAGCACGCAAACAAACTGACAAATTAAAAGCGTGTATAGTTTGGACACTGAGATTCAATCTCCAAACGCCATCTGAAAAACAGTTTACAGCATCTTTCTGAGTGGCAGAAGTTGTTGGGGAAGAAACTAAAATGGAACATGTTTCATGACTCAGAACAGATCACAGCTATCTCACACTGTGATAGCGCAGGCCAGGCTGCAACAGGCGTTCGTGGAAAGACTGCCATCCTAACACGTCAAGCTGTGTACGAGTCCGACAGCGAGACTAGGCTCATTGGAGAGATCTATCTAGCCCGGGTGAGACAATTTATAGGCTAAGCTTCACGTCCGACTGTGTCGTCGCACACCCAGTCTGCCCGTGCTTAGACGCTTGATCGTATTTCTGGATGTATGCTTGTGTTCACTAACTGAATCATCAATCTCCTCTTTCGGAGGCTAATTTAGCTGAGGCCTTTTAAATGCTCTGACAAGCTTCGTGTCATTTATCAAACTCGAAGCCCTGTTGGCTCTCTCTGCTAGCCTTGATTACATATCATGTCTGTGTGCAAACCAGCCTGTTCCACAAACAAAAGCAGCCAATTCAGCAGTAAGATCTCCACATCAAAATATGCACCGTCGGGATGTCCGAATGAATGAAAGCAGTCGTCAGGAAATGGCCACACTGTGTGCTGCAATTTGTGTGCTTTATTACAAAAATCTGTACAAAATGTCTTCCCAGTTTTAGAATGTGTTACTGTCATTTCATATCATTACAATTCAAAACCATTAATAACCTGTCGGACAATAGCTAAACATTGAATATACTGTAGTAGTAAGGTCTGTGTTGTCCGTATGTTATACACCGTTTCACACGTCGCCAGATATTATTTAGGATAATGTCTTTACATTCTTTTTTTCCCTTACACTTTGCAACTCAGACTCATATAAACAACAGGCCTGCTTTAAAACAAACAGCTCTCACAAGATAGTCAGCAAGAACCACTGCAAAAAAAAAAAGAAAAAAAAAAAAAGAAAAAAAAAAAACTGTACACGGGACAGCATAGAGCACTACAAAAACATTTTGCCGCTTAGAGTTTCTCCACTGAGACTGAGGTTTTCGAGAAAGGAATATGCTTAATACAAAAGACTCCCCTTCAAACGCTCGCTGTCGTAAGGGTTCTCTCTACAAACTTACAAAATAACATCTCAAAATAACTCAGGTTGACAGCATCAACTGAAAGGCAAGTACTATACATTTTCAATGATTAAATCCACTCTGGCCTGTCCTGCTCGATACATCAAAGTCTATTCACTACGAGTTTGACTTGTATTTTGGTCGGCGTTACTGCAGGATACTTCAGAAGTTGTGATAGCGATACGCCTCGGCCCAAATTTTCTCATGGAACTAAGGCCTGATAACAGACGTGAAGTTATGCATAACGGATATTTTACAAAGCAACAGCTGCAGATCCTCGCTGGGCAATGCGTTCGGAAAAGATATCGTGTTCTCGACTGCTGAATTCATATTGATTTTTTTTTTTTAAGAACCTATGAGTCATAGAAACATCTGATAGAACAGAAACATTGATCTTTTGAGCATCACTGCTATATGGCTAGCTGGATGGCACTGATCTCATTTATAACCATGGGGAGAGCACTTCAAATGTCTCTTAGAAAAAATTGGTATTCCTGGACCAGCTCGCATGGCGCAGTGGTCCACCGTCCATTATTCTCTTGGGCCTGAAGATCGCTCTTTGGGCGCTTGCAACTACATCCCAAGTCCAGACTTGGCATCTAACTGTAATTTAAATAGAAGTGCTTCCGAATCGAATCTCCACAGTCTATTCGTTATCAAAACTGCTGCTCTCTGCAGATAAATCTCCCCCCTGCGCATTGAATGTTCCTTTTTTTTGCTCTCCTCCTCTGTCAAGCATCAATGAGTCAGTTGTATTCTCATGATCATTGTTCATTTCCATTATGCCCTTGATTGAGCAGACCTTGGCAGTAATTTTAATCCCGGCTAGGAGGAGAATATATTGCTGCTGTCGCCGTGACTGTACAGGTCGGCTAGCTTCCTGAAGCGAGGTCCCCAGTCGCTCAGATAGTCATAGTTCTGCTCCGAGTCTGTGCTAAGGGAGTCCAGGGAGCTGAGGGAATCAGCCACAGAGCCGCTGCCCTCGAAAGCATACGTCTGCAGGGAGTCATAGGGAGGTGCTGAAGGATCGACGTCAGCGTCCTTCAGACGGTCCCATATAAATTCCCGGAAGATCCCGTTGTCGGGAGTGATTTTGTAAGGAGGAGGGCGGGAGCAGTAAAGGGTGGGCACTTCCGGGGTGACGTCTCGGCGGGCTTTGCTGTCCCTCACTACGTTGAGGTTTCGCAGTGCCACCATGTCAAATGCCTCTGTGTCTTCCTCACCTCCACCTTCATCGTCGTAGCGCACAATGTTTTCCCGCACATCCCGGTCTTCGTCCAGGATCAGAGGTTCCTTCTTCCGCCTCCTCATTGTTACAATCAGCAGCACCAGAACTGGAAACCCAAGACAGAAAAATCATATGGTGTTAGTACAAGCAAACCAGAGCTATCGTCAGTAATATGACACATTGATGATACAGAGGCAAGACAGTGACTAGGCAGAGGTGATGTATACTAAGTAGTATACATACTGGTAGACCTCAAATATATTTAATAGCACACATTACTATTTAAAAGTCAAGGGATTTGTAAAACATAATAATTCATTAATTTTTATTTATTCAGCAAGGAAACAATACATTTGTCAAGTGACAGTAAAGAAATTCATAATTTTACAAAAGATTTGCTGTTCTTTTGAACTTTCTATTAATCATGGTTTCCCCAAAAATATTAAGCGGAACAACATTTAACATTGATAATAATAAGAAAATGTTTCTTGAGCAGCAAAAAAAAAAAAAAAAAAAGAATGATTTCTGAAGGATAATGTGACACAGAAGACTGGAGTAATGATGCTGAAAATTCAGCTTTGCCATCAAGGAATAAATTACATTTTAAAATAGAACACAGTTTATTATATCACAATATTACTGTGTTTTTTACTGTATTTTTGACCAAATAAATGCAGCCTTTGAGCATAAAAGGAAAAAAAATTATTACAGACAGCAAACTTTTGAATAGTAATGTACACTATTTGCATACTGTCAAGAAATATACACCATTATTAAAAGCATATAGTAATAATAATGATAATAATATAATGTATACTATTTGTGAGTATATGTACAGTATGTATATGTATGTGTTTGTGTAAATATACATATGATATTAAATGCTGTATAACATACTATTAAGTAATATAATAACTTACATGTTTACTGACTAGTATACTTACATAGTTTAATAACTTATGCATATAACCTACATTAATAGTTTGTTATTATTATTAATTATTGTATTAATTTATATAGTTTAAAATCTTAAATACTTTATCACGAGAGTAACTTATTTGCATTTAATTAATTTCATTACATTTATTTATTTTCCTTTTTAATAATAAAGACATTAAGAGTGGAGTCTTAAGAGAAGATGGATTCGAACAAGTCACAAGTTGTTCAAATCCACTGATTTGAGAAAAAAAAAAAAATCAAGGCCACTTCTCTGACATCTTAAGTATATTTATTCATAGTTCTGTTTCCACCAGACTACTGGGGCGCAAATAGCTGCACAGTGCTGTTTACACGTTGTGCAAATAGTCATTACGATTAAACTATTTGCTAACAATGTAAACAAGAACCCCCTTTTATATGAGAGAAGTGTTTAATAAATTGCTCCATTACAGATTCATGTCCACAGTAAACACCAATTCCATGAAAAATCAAGCACCAAGTAAGATTTAGATGCACCCAAGCTTTTAAAAAAAGAAGGAAGAAGAAGAAGAAAATAAGAAGAAAAAACGCATGTTGTTTTCATGTTTTATGGGGACTTTCCATAGACATAATGATTTTTATACTGTACAAACTGTATATTCTATCCCCTTACACTAACACTACCCATCACAGAAAACTGTATGCATTTTCATATTTTCAAATAACATCACTTCGTATGATTTATAAAGCCGTTTTCCGCATAGGGACCAAAAATGTTACCACAAGGACCATTATTTCGGATATTGCCATCTTCGTGGGGATAATAATTTAGGGTTTTCAAAGACACACACACACCTTCAAATCTCAAGCTGTCCATTTACCTTCGGTGCAAGATAAGCAAAGACATAAGAGGTGTAGAATCAGATCAGAATCACGACCGCGACTGTATCTCAAAAATATTTATAACACCGGACCAAAATATTACTCTGTCATTGTTTTACACCCTATCGAACAATTTTGCCTCAAGGCCTGACACTTTAAGGTACAACATGAAAGATAAGCTGACTTATCTCTGCAGTTCAATTAAGGCAGATCTGGTACATTAGTTTTATCAATAAGTTTATCCGACTGGGCTGTAGTGATTTTAATAACGCTGCTGACAAATCCTGAGCAGGAGGAGTTTCATCATGGGAGGTGCTCCTGGGAGCAGGAGGTGTCAAGGAGTTACAGTCAGATTCAATCTCATCCTGCATGTTTGTTTACAGTGGTTATTAACTGTATGGACCCTTATCCACGCACACAAAAACACATGCACAGCTGAGAATTAAGCACATGCCAGCACTTTTGTCTTCTCACTCTTAGCTCTGTCATGTGTGAACATAAGCAAACAGACCGAGATAAACGCATAGATGCCCGAAGAGCAAGATTTAGGGAAGGATGTGTTGCTGTAAATATGAGGCTTTAACGGCCACTTGCTTCCTTCCCGCTCCAACACAAGCTGCTTATTCGGGAAAGGCCAGCATTAAATCCTTTTAATGAGTGCAGCATATGCCTACTGTATGTGTAAAATAAGACTGTATTATATGTCAGTCAGAAAATATCACCCTGCCCTGAAAGCACAGACCCCGTATACAGCACATCAAAACTATCAACGAATGGCAAGGTTGCACCGTTGCACAAAAGACGTGTGTCTCGGTGATTCAAACCGGGGATCAAATAATGCACGGAAAAATATGGCGTGAAAGAGACGGAGAAATTCTGTCATTTTAAAAAGAGAAAAGGGGAAGCGCATAGCGAGAAATAACTAACATGACAAGACACATGCACAAAAAAGTCAAATAAATCCATTTTTGTGGTGTGTGGAATGCAAAAACCAATCCTCCGTGTTGCCGCTCTCAGACCTATGAATGCGAGGGATCTTACAGTATAGCCACAACACAGTCCTCCCACGGGAGTCTATCTCTCTCTCTCTCTCTCAATGTAGATAGCGCATACAGTATGTGTATTTGGCTGCCATTACTAAGCTCGAGGGGGAGGGAAGGGAGCAGATAAAGTAGGGAGAGAGAAAGAGGAGGTGTAAGTGGGAGCAGGCTGAAGTGAGAGAGAGAAAGATAGAGTGGAGGGAAAAGGGAGGCAAACGTCTAATGATCCATCCTTCAGGCCTGCCACAGCAAGTGTGAAATATGGTGCCAAAGTCTCATACTTCATCCTCAGGCCTAGTGTCGTTTTGCAGGGGCAGACAAGCTGGGCGAGTGGGCTGGCGAGGCAGCGGCTGCACGAGTGCAGTCATAATCACAGTACACACACACACTCCGGGAATGATAAACAAAAGCA
The DNA here is from genome assembly GCF_029890125.1 of Rhinichthys klamathensis goyatoka. NCBI lineage: Eukaryota > Metazoa > Chordata > Actinopteri > Cypriniformes > Leuciscidae > Rhinichthys > Rhinichthys klamathensis. The sequence continues at coordinate 5,339,411 of NW_026606664.1, read as the reverse complement.
AAGCCAATATCGGCCTTAAATTCAAGAGCAACGGTCTTACAACCATTTATGGTGTCTACAAAAGGAAATGCTATATAAAACTGGAGATAAAGGAATAGAAAATTAATAATTTACTCAACCTATTTTCTTTTTTTCTTCTTCTTCTGTGGAACACAAAGGGATATTTTATGTAAAATGTCCAAGCTGCCTTATAATAAAAGTGGATGGTGACCATGGCTCCATGGCAAGATTTTCAAGAAATAACAAAGAAATAATTTCAGTCTTTTCCTCACACAAAGCTATCAGAAAAAGGCCTTGTATAGAGAAACGAGTCATTTGAAATACTTTTATGGTGATTTTTTTTTTGTCCTTTTCGGAGCTTGACAGATTCCTTAACTTTCGTGATATGCTAAATATAGACAATTCAATAGAGTATAACAGTAGCAAAGGACACAAGCTGAAGACCTGGAGTTTGTACCAAAATTTGAGTTTAGTAGAGTGTTACATATAGAGAAAATTATGTATGAAATTTTTCCATATCTGGAAATCTTTTCTTACTTTCTTATTGAATGTGATCATTGGTTTCAGTAAAAAGCAAAAAGGTTGCTTTGGATATGATTTCTAGGGTGTACTATAGAATATGTAATGATGTGCAATAATGTATTTTTTATAACTGGACAATCTACTATAATCTACTGAAATTGTATTTAAAGCTGCAGTCCGTAACTTTTTGGGGTTAAAAATGATCCAAAATACATATTTGAGAAAATACATAACCAGTCAGTGTTCAAAACGATCTGCTTGCCTTAGCTCGATTCAAAACGGTAGCTTGTAATAATTGTTTTTAATTTCAGTGGTACTGGTGGATTTCTGCGGGAGATTCGAGCATGTCTTTGCGTCATTACGTCACATCTGTATACATAAAGAAGGAGTCTCGGCTAGTAGGCTATATAGCGTGTGAGGATGTTGGAGGTGGAGATTTATAGCCTTTTCTCACAGCACTTGATATAATTAAACTTATCAATTTGATGGCGGATCCAGAAAGGTTCAAAGGACAATCACCAGTGACAACTGGAGATTCACTCGCAGTAAATGCAAAAGACTTCGTTCGGACTTCGGAGTGGCTACAGAAAAAAAAGAGACTGCAACCGGCCCATGCGAAAACAAGGATACATATCGGAAGGACATTACATGTTGTCACGCAATGCTGACGTTGTTAACATTAACAATTTGAGAACAAAGTATAATTTGCACGGTTTTGCGTCATATGATAAGCGATTGTTAGATTTAATCAGCGCGATTTACTGCAATGTCAGAACCAGAACAAAATTGGATGTTTCTTACTTGTTCAGATGACATTTTCCGGTGAAAATTATTATGTTGGTCATACTTCCAAAAAGAATAATCTGTGATTCTGAGTGACAGTATCCACACCGGCGCGGTGACTGACAGCTGCACACTCTCCTGAAACATTGTGTTCATCCGCGCTGTGCCGTGTCGAAGTACAACTCACGTAAAGTTGATAATTCCGCGAATGACTGCAATTGCAAATTTCGAACAGAGAAGGCGACAAAGAGGAAAAACTGCGGACTGCAGCTTTAACTGAAATAAAATATTCAACATGGAAAAGAGCAGCTTGGACGACATCTTTTGCATTCCACAAAATAAACGGCATGACTTGGATTTGGAACAACATGACAACATACATTAATAATGTATAGATGCATATCCTATCAATGCAGTTTTTTTTTTTTTGAATATTTTCTAGGACAAAAACAAAGAATTTTATTTCTACTTGAAAACAGTTTATTTCTCTTTTAAACTCAAAGCAACTCAGTTTAAAACAGAAACTTCTATTTTGTTAAAATCTAATTTTGTGTGAAGCATTATTTTATTAGAGACAATGGCCCTCATTTATCATTCTTGCGTAGAAACGGGTGTATATGTTGGCGTAAGATTATGCTTACACTCCTCTCACCGCCTGATTTATGAAGCTGTGCGTACCTTTGAAATCCAGGTGTACGCAATACCTGCCCTTGATAAATCCCGCGGCTGAAAAACGATCGTCATTAGAATAACACGCCCCTATATATTCAAGTCTCCGCTTCCCCCACGCCCTCATTTTACGCCATGTACACACGGAAGACGGCACAGAAGAGAAACTTCTCCGACGTGGAGCCGAAATGACCTACAATAGTGTACAATAGTGATGATGATGATGTGATGTGGAGTACCATTCATTCACATTAATAATTGCATGACAATTTGTAATATTGTTCTTATTATTAGGCCTACCATTTACCATTACCATTTATGATTTTTATTATTAATGACGCTTATTGTTATTTAGAAGAAGAATGTCATTATTATTTAAAAGAAGAAGAATGTAATTTTTATTATTTTGTCAGTCTGAATTATTTTTTGGTCATTGAAAGCCTTTCATTACCGAACCCAGTCCGTGCGCACCTGCCGGGCCTAACCATGAAACGTCAGGGTAAAGCGCACAGGCTCGCAACTGAAGGAATACATATGGCTACAAATCAAATGCTTTGGTAAAGTCACACAAATTAAAAATTTAAGTCCATGTTGCACAAAAATAAACACTGAAGTTTATAATTACTATGTTGTTGTTGTTGGTCATAATATATCATATCTTTTAGTTTGTCAGTGCGTTTTGTGGTGTTAGGGATTGTTTTTCTGCGCATTTCCGCACTAACTCAAAACGTGCGTACACCACCTCCTGAGCTGGCGTAGGATTTGAGCGTGCCGTACGCCAACGTCCATATTGATAAATCTCAAAGTCACCGTGGTTTTGGGTGTACGCCAGGTGTACGCTGGAAATTTGGTGTACGCACTTTTGATAAATGAGGGCCAATGTGAATCTGTTGTTTAACAAACCGATATTACAAGAATTCTTTAAAAGACACAATGTCAGAAAAAAACTGTAAAATTTTACCTTTAGGGGTACAACAGCTTGTCACTGGGTCAGTATAACGTAAGAGATAACGTTGTACCTTTCAGTAGTAATATGTACTCTCCTGGCACAATATATGAAGCTTTTAGGGGAAAATAAGGTACTGAGATCTCTTTGAAAGTCTCTTTAAGGGTTCTGTGCAGTAACAAGCTGTTGTATCCTTAAATCCTTGAAGTGTCACCGCCCCCTTTTTTTGAATATACATGAAAATGCACATTCCGAACTTAAATGGTTGTAATTCAAGAATGCTTTGGAATATAGACGTAAGATTGGTCTTGTTTTAAAGAAGACATTTGGCAGATTTTTGTAGAAGTGAAATAAATTAAGAAAGTGAAACAGAAAAAAGTTATAGAAGTTTGAGTTTATGAAAATGTACAATGCAAAAAAAATTAATCATTCATATTTTATATAAAATATATATTTTCAAAAACTGGGCGACTCTATAACTGCAAAAAAATCAATGCCAAAAGTCTGAACAAGTTGTGTTTCAAATTTTAGATTGATATATCAAAAAATTAGCTTTCAGTAAGATTTTGTTTGGGCGCAGTACCAAACTTTTTCACTAGGTGACAACCAGACTCTATTACTGCCCATATAAGGGCGCCTCCATTTCCATATGTGGTTTGAGTGATCTGAACCATTATTTCCACAATTTTCATACAATTTATGAAGTAGACATCCTATTCAGATTCAGTATGAGAAGTTTGGCAGATTTTGATATGAATTCAACCTCTAAGAAACACATAAAAATAACATGTATGTGCGTTATAGCTCGCTGCCACCTCACAAATGGTGACTATTATTTTTTTGTTTATATTTAAAACATTGTCAGACCTTTTTTTCTAAAATAATTGAATGGATGCTATCTTTTGAACTCTTGGCATGAAAACAAACAGAGGTTTCTACCCTTTTTTCATGATTTTTCAGGTTCATTGCTATTTCAAAATAAAGGTCTGAACACGCCTTCAGTATGAAAATATTCTTGAACTAGAGATTGTAAGCTTTCAAATGATATATAGTTTGTCAAGATTAGTTTAGGTTTAGTATAGGATATTACTGTTTTAAAATGTAATGGCTTTGGGCCCACCGGTGGGTCGGTGACACGTAAGGGTTAAATCCTGAAAAAAAAAAAAAAAAACTTTCTGAGAGTGCAGAGTTTGTATTTTTTAAGCCATTGTTATGAAGAGTTATATAGATCTAATGCAGTCTTAAAACTTAACTGTTACAGACTGTGCCCACTTTAAGGCTTGATTTACCCTCTCTGCAGTTTTGACACAAGATGGATGTTCAACGGGAGCAGCAGATCAATTTAACATTATCCTCAATTTGCAGTAATTGGATTGAGAAAACAATCCGTCATCCAGAATCAATTAAACAACAAGTGGGATATTTTGTGGGGGCCTCGTTCTCATCGACCTCTTAAAAATGAGGCAGCGACTACTAGATTATGCACTGCCCTTCATTCTCTCTTTCACTCCCTCCCTCTCTTTCTCTCGGTCTCATGCGTTCCCTTTACATATCTCAACCACTGCCAATAGCCCAGGGCAGTGAAGACTAATCAAGATATACTGGCGATATGCGGATATATCTGGCTGTTGACATTTATGCGGCTGCCCAACACAAGGTGTTTGTGCTTTATGACACCTGTCTGTCCCTGCGTTTTCACAGCGGTGACATTATCTGAAAAATAAAATATGATTTATTCTGGGTGATGCAAGAGCACAGTACATCGCCTTAAGGGCCCTCATAAGTATTACTGACTATCGTCCACTTGCACCGTCAGAGGCCATAGTGAAGAGCGCCTGGAAGACAAGATGCCCTGCAATCGGTGAAGCAGAAATTGAAAGGGTGATGTCAATGTTGCGAGTGTGACCTGTGGACATGAATGTATCAGAGCACCTCGGGCTTACCTGACCTCTCTGTATTCTTCCACCTAAGACTGGAATAATGAGCTCAAGGTTTCCCTCAGAACAACTAGAACGACACAGCGGCTGTCATCATGTGATATGCGCTACAGAAATCCTTTGGATTACTTTATGCAAACACTGATAAATAGCAATGTGTTAACAGATCCCTTCTTTTGACATTTTTTGAATCATTATCAATGATTGGGCTTGATAGTGTGACTGAGATGTTGTAATGACACAAGGCAAGCAAGAGTTCACCTGAAAATCTGTCATCATATACTCGCCTCATGTCGTTCTAAACCTGCATGAGTTTCTTTCTTCCGTGGAATACTAAAGGGATTATTATTTATAGCACAACATCAAAGATGCTCTTTACCATTCAATGGAAGTGAATGGTGACCAACTGTCAAGGTATTTTTCCTCACACAAAGCTATCATATGGCTTCATCATCTACTTTCATTAAAATATGGCTCCAAAAGTGGGTTTTCGCAGTGATGTGACCCATTTTGGGTTCCCCAAAGAACCTTTCAGCAAACAGTTCTTAAAAGACCCATTTTTTTCTTAGTGAAAAGTACATTTTAATAACAAAGAACCCTAATTCCACTATAAAAAAAAAAAAAAAATACTTTTGTGGAATGGTTCTAAAGGTTCTCTATGGAACCATAGATGCCACTAAATAATCTTTATTTTTAAGAATGTATATCAAAAAGAGCAGCGTGAACTTTCTTTAAACATCTCATTTTGTATTCGATGGCAGCACAAAAGAGTCATGCAGGGGTGAAATAACAATATTTTCATTTCTGGCTGAAAAAATCCCTTAATGGAGAAACTCTTTTGAACTGTATGTTGTTAGATAAAAAAAGACAAAAGACTCAAAGTTGACATGTCCTTGTGTATCATTCATTGCCTGCCACGGTTTAGTTGTGCGCTGCTTTGATAACTAGCAGCAGCAGCCAAAAAGCTTGTTGATTCATTACTCTGAATAAGATAAAAGCAGAAAAGAAGATTCTTTTCCCTCTGCAGCTCTCCTACTCTGAAGGCATCCTCCTCCCCTCAACCATGAGTGAGCAGTCTTGAGCCCTTAGGGGCCGGACTCTCTTTGCCAAAAATAACTGCATTGCTCAGATCAGGCAGCGCAGTGGTCTAATCCAACTTGTGTAGTTTGGGAGGAGATGGGGTACTGGAGATCCCTACATTCACACGAGACGGCAAACCACAGGAATGATTATTTGACATTAGTTACAGCTGTTAGCTGAGCTCACATTCAGATGATAAATACTTAAAAACAGCGATCAATCAAAACAGCGATGGAGTCTGCTACTGTGTGCCACAAGCTGTGCTGTTTGGTCAAGATGGGATTACTCCCAGGTTCCTGTTGAACCTGAGGAAGGACAACAACGAGAAGCAAAACATGTCTCATAGTTTTCACAGTAATATTAAGCACAACCGTTTTCAACTTTGATAATTAGAAATGTTTCTTGAGCAGCAGTTCAGCATGTTAGAATGATTTCTGAAGGATCATGTGACACTGAAGACTGGAGTAATGATGCTGAAAATTCAGCTTTGCCATCACAGGAATAAATTGCATTTTCATATATATTAATATTAATAAATCAAGTCTTAATGTCTCATGGAATTTTGCTTCATCATGATCTTATGTATGGTGCTCCAAGTCATGTGTGAGAACAGCAGAGTTCTTAGGGAATGTGAAATTGAAACACATTGCACTTAGCTTCACTGCAACGTATTATTTCAGATCTACTGTTTAGTTGTAACGTATCTATTCAGATAGAAATGAACTAGTTCATACTTAGATATAATGGCACAGAAGAGGCAGAAAGAGCTTCCTTTGTTCCGTATTCGTAATCTATGCAGTGAGCAATCAAAAAATGGAAATTACTGGGGTTTGGTTCAAAATGTACACACACACAAATTCCTGTCTTGTCACAATAACAGGACTCAGACAGAGACTAAATCTGTCAGCAAATAGAGTTGTGGCTGTGTCCGTAGACAGATCTCCACATCGCCATCACAGCCAGAGAGACAACCTATCAATGGCATAATCAAGAAATCAATCAAACCATCAGGACTGCATTCACTCCCTCTGTGCAGTCTTCAGGTCGACAAATCAACACAAAGGCTCACCAGTCAACCAATCAGACCAAGTGAATGGTACATATGGGGTAGAGGTCACTCATCAAACAATCAGCTAATAAGGCTCCAAATAATAAGTAATCATCCAGACCTGCAGCCTCCCTGTAAGACGGTAAACAAGTCAATTGTGGCCAAGCAGACCTCTCAGCGCATGCCGAGTCCCAACTGTTAGAGCAGTCGTGCCAGCACTTTTAAAGTAACGGCAGCCCAAATGTGTGCTAAATGTCAGTACGGGGGAGGTGGAAATGCAAGGAATGCTCTTAAAAAATGATTTGAAAAACAATAACAAAAATTGGGAGCTGATTGGAAGCTGCATTCACAAAGCTCTCTGACATTTTTAAATGCGGATACCTTAACATTAGTTTTCTCTTAAAGACAACATGAAATCAACATATTTTGAAATCAAATGTTATTCATAATAATAAATACATAATAAAATGGCCCTGGTCCTTGGATATGATTTATCAAAAAAATAAATACAAAATACACTACTGTTCAAATGTTTGGGGTAGGTACAATTTTATAAATGTTAATTGAACGGAAGTTAATTGTATGACTTCTCTCTTATGCTCAGAAGTAAAAATTGTAATATTGTGCAATATTATTTAAAATGTCATTTATTTCTGTGATGGCAAAGCTGTTACTCCAGTCTTCAGTGTCACACGATCCTTCAGAAATCATTCTAAAGCCGCGTTTCCACCGCAATTACCAGGAATTATTTGTCCCAGGAACTTTTTTCATAGGAACTTTTTTTGCCCCAGAACGGTTGCTCACTGCGTTTACACCGTGGACTAAAGTTCCGGGAAGATTAGTCTGGTGACGTTGAACTGCGTGCGACTGCTCCTCCCAGTCTGCGCGTACTTGTTTTGAGTTTTAAGTATTGAGGAGATTCAAGCTGTGCTGTTTTTGTGTGCGATCTATTGGTTTACTAACGAGGTAATTAACAAAACGGCAGAAAAGAGACGAACACTAATACCAAAGCGTATTCATTTCAGAAAGCTCGTAATGCTAGATAGACAACGTTTGGTATCAGCTATAGCGGACATGACCGTGAGATGGATGGGACGAACGCGCGCCATCCGGCAGAGAGAACAAGGTAAAAGAACCAATCAGCATGTTCAGCGCACAAGTCCCACCCCGAAAGTTCCTGAACTCTGAAAAAATACTACCTCGCCAGCAGGGACTTTCTGGGGGGGAAATTTTTACCCGGAACTTCATTTAGACCCTGGTTCCTGCGGTGTAAACACACGGAGTACCACCCCAAAGTTCCTAGTTCCTGGGGAAAGTTCCTGCGGTGGAAACACGGCTTAATATACAGTATTTATTTGAAATAAAAATAGTTTGTAACAATGTAAATGTCTTTACTGTCACTTTCGATTAATTTAATGTATCCTTGCAGAACAATTTAAAAAAAAAAAGTAGTGTAACTTTCTCAGCCTCTGAAACCTTTTCTTCAAATTTCCAGCAGAATAATTTGTTTCACTCTGAAAAAAATGACATTACAAAAGCTAAATGTTGTTTCATAATAAGCCATTTGTGTGTTGATTTAATCATCCCAAACAGCCGGACACAACAACACTGGTTAAATCATTGGCGGGAGTTTGAGGTGGGACTATTCGTTTTTAGACCTATTCAAGAAAGGGAAATGATCGGCAAGCAAACAAAGAAAAGCAGCACTTTGTCAATGTCAGTTTGTTTCATTAAACAGGCTTATTAACCATTGCTTTATGTGCTCAGGAGGGATACATGTCTTTCCTACCAAGCAGGGTGATGATGCAGGCCAGGATGGCGATGAGAGCTCCGGTGCTGAGTCCAGCTGACAGCATGAAGGCCTCTGTGCCACATGACTGGGGCGTCCCATCAGGGTCACAATCACACACTCTAATAGACAGCGTGTTAGTGCTGCTGAGGGCAGGGGACCCGCTGTCCACTATCAACACTGGCAGTCGATACATAGCCTGTTCCCTCCTCTGAAAACCACTCCGCTTAGTTAGAACAGAAGCTGTATTGTCTGCAGAGAGAAAGAGACATATGATATCATGTGAAAAGTGAAAAAATTACTCCTATGAATAGATAAAACGAAACCTTTTCTGTCTTAGGAATAAGAGCTGAGATTCAAGGATTCGCTATAAACTGTCTTAATGAAATGACGCACCTTTATTGTCTCGGAGGGTGAAGTTCATGTTCCCAGCTGTCTCTGCAGTGAGGGAGAAGAAGAAGCGATGCCCGCTGGGTGGTTCATCTTTATCCACTGCACTTACTGTTTCAATGACCTAAGACAGTGTTGAAGAGGGAGTAAAGAACAGGAAGATGAATACTGCTGTTATTGCCTCACTACAGACAAAATAATCCACAGCTCTCTCGCTCAAAACACTGCATTGTCACAATAACAATGAATGTTTCAGATTCTAGATAAACCTGAATATTTCATGAATGGACTTATTTAATTGTTTTAAATTTAATTTAATTTATTTAACAGTTTTTCCAGTCTGTCGTCATCTCGGTTCGAAATCTGCAATTGCAGTCATTCATGGAATTATCAACTTTACGTGAGTTTTACCTCGGCGTGGCACAGTGCGGATGAATCCAATGTTTTGAGGAGAGTGTGCAGCTGTCAGTCACCGCGCCGGTGTGGATACTGGCATTCGGAATCACAGATTCTACTTTTTGGAAGTATGACCAACATAAGACTTTTCACCCTAAAATGTCATCTGAACAAGTAAGTAACATCCACTTTTGTTCTTCTGACCAACTAAGGGAAAAAAGCATTGCAGTAAATCGTGCGGATTAAATCTAACGATCGCTTATCATATCACGTCAAACCGTGCAAATTATACTTTGTTCTCTATAATTGTTAATGTTCAACATCAGCATTGCGTGACTACATTTAAAGCCCTTCAGATATTTATCCTTGTTTTCGCATGGGCCGGTTGCAGTCTCTTTTTCCAAACTCTCACTCCGAAGTCTTTTGCATTTTACAACGGGTGAATGTCCAGTTGTCACTGGTGATTGTTGTTTGAACCTTTCTGGATTCGCCATCAAATTAATATGTTTAATTATATCAAGTGCTGTGAGAAAAGGTTATAAATCTCCACCTCCAACATCCTCACACTCATAGCCTACTAGCCCGAGACTCCTCCTTTATGTGTACAGATGTGACGTAATGATGCAAAGACATGCTTGAATTTCCCGCGGAAATCCACAAGTATCACTGGAATTAAAAACATTATTACAAGCTTACCGGTTTGAATCGAGCTAAGGCAAGCAGATAGTTTTGCACACTGGCTGGTTATGTACTTGCTCAAAAATGTATTTTCGATAATTCTTAACCCAAAAAAGTTACGGACTGGAGCAAAGTTTATTTAGATGCTACTGTATGAATATTTTAGGTTCAATTGTGATACTATTTTTAACAGTATAAACCTATCACTCAGCCTCTCTCGCCACGAGAGCCACATATTAAGACAATTAACAGTTAATCTTAACTATATATTAACCCCAAGACCCTTGCCATTTTTTGAATACATTTCTTTACAGAATTAATGGTGACACTTTACAATAAGGTTTCATTAGTTAACATTAGTTAACAAAGATTAGCAAATACAGTAACATGTATTGCTCATGTTAGTTAATAAATTATCTTATGTTAACAAATGAAACCTTATTGTAAAGTGTTACCAAATTAATTAACTAATATAACATATTAAATCAGCAGCTCTTTTTCATGTAACACCACACAAAAAATTTCAGCCATCAGCTGAATTCAAGGTGGTAAAAACTTGGAAGAAACAAATGCACAATTCACAAGTTTAAATCACACTGAAAACAACATCAGGAGGATAGGCGAAGCCAGTAAGCTATCTGTGAGAGATAGCTCATACGGTATCCAGGGATTTAGCAAAGTAGAGGGCCATCCCAGTCTAAATCTGGACCGAAACCCCTCTAAAGCTGGGCAAAGTGCTGCGTTTTAGAGATGAATATCAGGGTGACCCATCAGGTGGTACGCTAAGAAGATTCTCCTGACACACTGTTGTGGCCTAATCTGTGGGTTTGGCTGGGTTAAATACTGTGCACAGCTCTTCCCTTGTGTCAGGCTGGAGTCAGCACAAACTCAATCTGCTTGAAAAATCTCCTAAAACCTCACACACAGGCCGAATGCAGCGGAGCTGCGGCTAACAGACTCTTCTGTATCTTTTCCTTGTTCGTCCGAGGAATATGACCTTGTGCTAACCAAGAGTTTGCAGCACTTTAATTATCCACTCATTTCTTTTTATTTAACACCCTTCCCCCACATTTACACTAAGTGAGTATTTGGCAATGGGAACTCTGACGGATTTATCATTTATCTGTAAATATTTTTTAAAACGTTGCACTATTAAAAACCTGCATAAATGACACAAGCAGCACAGGATGTTCCCTCAGTACCAAGCGCTGATTACAGTAAACTGTGACAAATTTAATTACAGATAGTCCATTAAGGCGAATGCAAAGTGTATTGATAAAATCATTGATGCAACGGGTTCATTTAAAATGAATACGAACATCTTGCCAAGGCAGAACAGCTTAAACTAAACCTGATTTTAGATTTGACCGAGGAGAAAAGTCAATAATTTTTTTTCAAAATAATACTGCAAAAACACAAAATAGCTCTTGTATAGCCAAGAAGTGCATATACAGTATGAAAATAAAAGGGGTGATTTAAGCTCCTTTCGCAGTACATGTAAGAATGGCTGGAGGGCAAGGAATCTCCCCTGTGCCACCTGGTTTTAAAGAGGGGAAAAGTGGTAAAACCGCCCGTGAAGAGTTAGCAGTCACAAGCGCTTTAAAACACCAGTCTGTCAGCCTGCCACTGCTGACCGTGTCTCTGAGGCATACAGAAACAAGACAGAATATAGACGACCTTAAAGAGAAAAAAAAAAAAAAACACTCACTCCTCATAATCTAATCTGCTAAATCACCTGTAACAAATCATCTGGCTCATTTAGAGACCGAAGCTTCAATTCATATTAAGCTTCTATTAAATTCAAAAAGGCATATTAGGAACAAAAGAGAAACCAAGGGCACAGAGAAAAGAGCTTTGCGCTGGGAAGCGAAGGTGAAGACATACGTTTGGTGCATGTGACCCCATTACAGGCACTTGTTGGATGGGGATCTGGGGACCTTTTTCAACAAGCCATCTGTTTTAGCCTCGAATGCAATGATGTGGAATATTCCCTCGTATCACATACATTCGGAGATGGGTGATTATGATCACCTTCATCCAACAACAGACTAGATTTTTCATGCATTTTTTTAAGTTTTGAATTTTTTAGAGGCCAAGCTTTCATTGTTAATAGAACTGATTGTCAACAATAGCGAAGATGAAACAAAAATGTGCTAATTAAATTGCTGATGAAAATAAGATATTAACAATGCACTAACAATGTTTTCAAAATAAATTTTTTTTGAAATAATAAAGATTTAAATAATCCAGTCACAAATAATTCAAACTAACTTCTGGTTTTAAAGAAGAAAAGACTAGAGCCTGGCTTGCATAATTTTTTAATGTCTTGCAGTGAGCATTTTTTTTTTTTTATGACGCTGTATCAAGATAAAAAAAAAAGTGCAAATGAATCTGCATTCTGGTTTGTTACATTGCACTTCTGTAGTTTCTTTTTAACACAAGAACACCTCTTACGTCTGAGCGGAATCAAACAAACACAAAACCAGCCTAATCATACAGGACTTCGACTGGTCATTCAGACATCCCTCATTTTGAAAAAATGTACTTTTCCCACAATCTAGCTAGTACATAGGAAAAAAGAAATAATTAAATTTGCACTCAAACCTGGTATCATTTGCTCATGAAACCTGGCAACAGCATTACCACACACCTATATGCAACACTTCATTCTTCCTCCAGGCAATTTTGAATTTAAATTGAAGAGCTCCATACAGTCTCTTTCAGAGGGGCTGGCTTCTTGATGGAGCAGGTGTGAAGCTCTAAATTTACAAATGTGCAGATGAGGTGTACGAAAACAACAAAGTGGAGATACACTCAAAGATAATTTAACAGCAAACACGAAAGCTGGCTGAAAAAGAGCCTATTTCGCCACAGACACATATAGAAAAACAGCATTTGCGACTATTTTGCAAGGCACTGAAGTGACAAAGAACGTAAAAGTGCCATCACTGTTTGTTGATGACACTGTCCCTCACGGCAAACACTCTGATCAAAATTCTTCGTCTAACAGCTCCAGAACGCCTCATTCAAAGGCTTTGACTTTCAGATTTGGTCTCCAAAAGCACTCCAGGATGTCTGAGAGCCTCTGTTCTGCAGGTACAGCGTTTTAAGGGCCATGATAAGGACAGAGTCCTCGTGCCAAGAATCACAGGAGAGATCCGTGCAATCAAGACAGCATTTGACTATCACTGCTGCATCGCTCAAGTGCTCCCATGGCTGAAGATATGGAAGTGAACATGAATCACAGGGGAAACTAAATCATTATGGAAACATACAGACGCTTTCATCTCTACTCAGAGAAAGTGAGACTGTTCTACTGTTCCTCAGAGAGGCAGGAAAGTAATTTAGCCTCTAATATGAGAGAGAGCTCTGAAAGTTAGAAGTGATAGAAGTCTGAGGTGTCCAAAACACATGGAGAGTGTTCTTGGGGGACTTAGGTAATGCGTTTCAAGGCTACGATAGCATTTGTGAAAAGAGCCCACCAGCACCTTTTCATTTAGGCAAAACAAACATTGTTCCCTGTGACTCTGGGACACAGACAGGCCAGGACTAATTGTTATGGCCCAGACAATCATGCCACTACAGGGGATTGTATCTCATGCTCAGTAAACCCTGTAGCCTTGTTCTGTTCTCTCTTTGTTTTGAGAGCTCTTGTGGGAGGGATTATTTTTTCTTAAGAAAAAGAAAAACATCCTTCAGTATTCTTTCACTGCTCCCAAAAGAACTGATCAGATCAAGTCAATTTCTGATACACTAATAAAAACAACATCGTAATTAAATGAGTAAGAATTTCAAACACCTCTGCAAATGCTTGACTATTAACTCTGTATAATACACCATCTTTCTGAGATTTAAATGAAACAATTACTAAGTGGGGTTTCTATGGAAGCTTGCCTTTTTTTGACTATTTATATATAAAAAGGTCTTTGTGAGAAGGTGAACATGATTTCACCAGGTGCAACCATTTGAGTTGATCAGACTTAATTTGAGGGCGTTCATAGTTTATGTAAAGTTTCGGCTTACAACTGGTTAGGCTCTTCTACATCAGTGTTATTCACTTATCATTTCCCTATGATTTTAGGGGTATGTTAGGTTTAGGGGTAGGGATATGGTTAGGAGCTAATTTTTGGACAGGAATGCTGTTCCAGGATCAAGAAAATATGTTGACCCAGGAACATTATGTAGCAAAATCACGGTGACCATTGTGAGATAGTAGACAAGAAATAGTCGTATTGTGAGTCACAAATGCAAGAATCAAGAAATCATTCTAAGTTAAAATTGTGAGACATACAGACATACTGTAAACTTTAAATCATTAGATATTTGCATTTACTAGAAAAAGCCACAGCCAAGTCACAAATTATGAGAAATAAATTTGCAATTGGGAGATAGTCTCAATTCTGAGATAAATTCGCATTTATGAGAGTCAACTGTAAGATATGTCGAAATGATGTGATGTACAAAAATATATTTTTTAAAAATAATGACAATAAGAAATAAACTGATATTTTTGGGAACAGGCTTCCATAGGTTTCAGCTATTAAAATATTTTTTATTGTATATTATTATTAAATCAAGTGTTCTTGTTTGTATTATTCTAGTCTTAGAAAATAAAAAAATGCTCTCAGAAGGAAAGGTGCCTCTAGTTGTGTGTAGAATCAGTCTTGTTTTCACCACTGATGTTGGTCCTCTGACATTACCCAGCGCCATCTAGATCAATGGTGAGTCAAGTCACAAAATTTGTCGGCGGCTTTTATCATTCCCATTTGGACAGAACAAATGTCCAGAATGTTTTCTCCATGCATTTAGTATGTGGCATTCGTAATGTCTTTTATACCACATTTATCTTAGTAATGACGTTCTGACAAACATTGGAATATGAATGTGACAGAGAATGTGTTTGAATCAGGGCATGTTGCTGACTCGAAAATGAGGAATCCATTGGTTTGCTTGTGTTTGTGTTCAGCAATTGTCTGCTGCAGGACCTCACATTTGGCTACTTGACAATGCCACGCTCCCCAACAAACCAATTTCATGCCACAGTCACCTCTGTCTCATTTGCATCGGTGTAAAGCTTTTTCTGCATGAGCGCACAATGTTTTGATCCCCTGATTAGAGTGATCTGCAGCAGAAAGTCACTAGAATCCTGTTGTTATCATTCTGTCCATCTGTGGCTCTCGCTGTTCTTTACTGGCTACTGATCAGCACTAAGGTCCAGATTATTTCTGGTTAAGTTCTATCAAAAATATAAACTAATGAGTTTTATGAGTTCCCTTTCGAGGGAACTCGCGCTGCGTCGAGAATCGACACTTTGGGGAACGCCTTCAGCGTGACGCGTCTGAAACCTGTATGGAACTAGTCCAATCTTGATTGGTGTTGCGTGATGACGTCAGCCGTGACGTCGCATGTGACGGTGAAGCGGAAGCTATAAAAGGACACCGGAACCTAACAGCGTCAGCTTTCTGTTCTTCAGTAAGCGTTCTATGTGACTGTGTGTCTTATTTGGTGTTGTTTGTACGTTACTATATATATATATATATATATATATATATATTATGGCAGAGAAGCAGGTCAGACAGTGTGCGTCCCCTTGTCCGCGCTTTTTGAGCGAGGGTGATACACACTCGCTCTGTGTTGTTTGTCTGGGAATGGAGCATGCACAGGCTGTGCAAACTGTGATCTCATGCCTATGAGAACGCTCCGTTCCCGCCTGTGCCTGTTCGATAAAACAGGCCAGGCACGCGCTCCCCAGGGATCAGGTCCTGCGTCTGTCGAGGCAGCGCGGCGCCTGCATTCTTGGGGATCGCAAAGGGATCTGGTTGGGGATGTTGAGATGGCTTCGGCCCTTTCCCAACATTCATCAACCAGTTCCCACGGTCCCGCTCACGGTTCGGGAGCCCGCCCTGCGGCTTCTTCCGCCCGTGAAGAGGACCAGATGCTCAAACTATCTGCCTCTGAGGCGGATATTTTGAGCATCGATGCAGGGGAATGTGAAGATCTGCCACTCCATTCTCCTGCATCTGAGGAGCTGCTGGAGGTTGTGACTAGGGCAGTGGCTAAATTAAATATCAGTTGGCCACCAGAGAAGCAGGAAGCGACAGTAAAAAGTAAACTCGATGAGCGCTTCCTGCAAGCCCGGTCACAGCCTTCGCGCCGGAGCCTCCCGTTTTTCCACGATCTCCACAACTCACGATCTCAACAACTCACCTCCAGCGAAAGCATATCACAGTGTCCGCCAAAAAATTTGGCGGTTCTGTCGAGTTCGCTTCCTCTCACGAGGCCTGCAGAAAAATTATTTCGGTTAAGACCTGCCAGTCAACTGCTTCAGGTCACCGAGGTCTTAAATATAACACCAGAGGTCAGTCTCGAGAGACTGGCCCCCCTAGTAGATTATTTAGACACCTGGAAGGGTCTTTAAAATATATCTCAGTGGGTCCTGCATATAATAGAAAAGGGGTACAGAATCCAGTTTGAGTATCGCCCACCGGAATTCAGTGGGGTCGTGCACACACTGGTCAGCTCCGAGCAGGGTCAGGTCATGGAACAGGAAGTCCAGTCCCTCTTAGCGAAGGAGGCCGTAGAGTATGTTCCTCCTCAAGAGCGAGAAACCGGGTTCTACAGCCGGTACTTCATAGTTCCCAAGAAGGATGGAGGTTTACGTCCCATATTAGATCTCAGGGTATTGAACCGGTCTCTGAGGAGATACAGGTTCAAAATGTTGACCATACCTATTATCGTGAGTCAGATCAGATCCGAGGACTGGTTTGTCACGATAGATCTAAAGGATGCTTACTTCCATATTTCCATCCTTCCTCAACACAGGAAGTTTCTAAGGTTTGCTTTCGGGGGAAAGGCTTACCAATACAGAGTTCTTCCATTCGGCCTAGCACTGTCACCTCGCACCTTCACGAAATGTATGGATGCTGCTCTTGCTCCTCTAAGACTTCAAGGCATTCGCATCCTCAATTACATTGACGACTGGCTGATTCTAGCAGAGTCGGAGGTGATGGCAGTTCAACATCGAGATGTTGTTCTGCACCATCTAAGGTGCTTGGGACTGAGACTCAATGTCAAGAAGAGTTCATTAACTCCTCTGCAGAGAACGATTTTCCTGGGGGTAGTTTGGGACTCAGTTACGAGCGGGCACAGTTGTCTCCTGCTCGTGTAAATACCATCTTGACCACAGTAACGAGTTTCAGGCTGGGCCAAACCATCACTGTCAAACACTTTCAAAGAGTGCTGGGTCTCATGGCGGCAGTGTCCAACGTAATTCCTTTTGGTCTGCTGCACATGAGGGCCTTACAGTGGTGGCTCAGGAGCAAAGGGGTTTCCCCGAGGGGGAACCCTTTTCGCACTATCAAGGTAACGCGCAGATGCCTTCGTTCCTTGATAAAGTGGAATAAACCTTGGTTCCTGTCCCTAGGTCCTGTGTTGGGGGCACCGTGTCAGAGGAAAATCCTGACCACGGATGCCTCCCTCACAGGCTGGGGTGCGGTTATGGAAGGCCGCTACACCAGAGGTCTCTGGGAGGACCCTCATCTCTCTTGGCACATCAATTGCTTAGAGATGTTGGCTGTGATTGTGGCTCTCAGACATTTCCTTTCGGACCTCAGAGGCCATCATGTTCTTGTACGGACAGACAATACGTCAGTGGTCTCTTATATAAATCGACAGGGGGGCCATCGACAGGTAAGATCGCGCCCTCTATGCAGACTGGCACACCAGGTCCTCCTGTGGTCCCAGGGCAAACTTCTCTCAGTCAGAGCGATGTTTATCCCTGGAAACAACAATGTGGGAGCAGACATCCTGTCGAGGCAGGGGCTGAGGCCCGGGGATAGGAGACTCCACCCGGAGTCGGTGGAGCTAATATGGAAGGAGTTTGGACAGGCCAAAGTGTATCTATTTGCCACCCACGTGAACACTCACTGTCCACTCTGGTTCTCCCTATCACATCCAGCTCCCCTGGGACTGGATGCCATGGTGCAGACGTGGCCGAGGCTACGTCTGTACGCTTTTCCCCCAATCGCTCTGCTCCCAGGGGTTCTAGAGAGGGTCCGGCGGTACGGGATCAGCTTACTCCTAGTAGCCCCGTAGTGGCCGGCCCGAGTATGGTTTTCGAACATCATGGTTCTTCTAGCAGGCCCTCCTTGGCAAATCCCGATCAGGAGGAACCTTCTTTCTCAGGCCGAGGGCACAATATTTCACCCTCAGCCGGAGTTGTGGAAACTGTGGGTCTGGCCCTTGAGGGGGACCAGCTCGTAAATACTGGTCTCTCAACTGAGGTTATTGAGACCATTTTAAACTCTAGAGCCCCCTCCACGAGGAAATTGTATGCCTTAAAATGGAATTTTTTCAATTTATGGTGCAGAGAACTTCAGTTGGACCCAGTTAACTGCCCGGTGGCTTCAGTCGCTTCTCTGACGGGCTCTCCCCGTCCACGCATAAGGTCTATGTGGCGGCCATAGCTGCCTTCCACACGCCTCTAGGGGTGGGCACCTTGGGGAGACACCCACTAATTGTATGTTTCCTTCGTGGAGCTAGGGGGATGAGGCCTGTCATCCAGTCCAGAGTTCCCGCTTGGGACCTGACAGTGGTCCTTGAAGGGTTATCACTGGCACCCTTCGAGCCCTTGGATGAGGTGTCTGAGAAATTCATGTCCTTTAAAGTAGCATTCCTGCTCACAATTACGTCCCTCAAAAGAGTTGGGGACCTGCAGGCATTCTCGATTGTTCCCTCTTGCCTCGAGTTCGCTCCTGGCAGAGTAAAAGCCGTTCTCCACCCTAGACCCGGCTATGTGCCTAAGGTGCCGTCAAATGTGGCACGGTCTATAATTCTTCAGGCGTTTCATCCTCCACCGCATGTGTCGGATGAGCAAGCTAAGCAACAGTCGGACCAACTTCTTGTGTGTTTTGTGTTTTGTGTCAATTAATAAGGGCTCCCCTGTTTCTAAGCAGACTATCAGCAGATGGATAGTAGAGGCTGTATCTTCAGCTTACGAGGCACGCAGTTTGCCTTCGCCTCTTCTGATTAAAGCTCACTCGACTAGAGGAGTGGCTTCTTCTAAGGCTTTGCTGTCAGGAGTTTCCCTTCAAGAGGTCTGTGATGCCGCAGGCTGGGCCTCCCCTCACACCTTTGTACAGTTTGGATCTGCCCTCTACACCGGGGTCACAAGTTCTCTCGTCTTGAGTATGCCAGATTGCTTCATACCAGGGCGTTTTCTCTCAGTGTGGCGCAGTGGGCATTTCGTTCCCCAAAGTGTCGATTCTCAACGCAGCGCGAGTTCCCTCGAAAGGGAACGTCTCGGGTTACAGTAACCCGAGACTGTAACCCTCGTTCCCTGAGAAGGGAACGAGACGCTGCGTCCCTCGGCCACACTTTCGCGCTCCTGAGAACGACTTGCTTCGACGAATTGAAAGCTGACGCTGTTAGGTTCCGGTGTCCTTTTATAGCTCCCGCTTCACCGTCACATGCGACGTCACGGGTGACGTCATCACGCAACACCAATCAAGATTGGACTAGTTCCATACAGGCTTCAGACGCGTCACATTGAAGGCGTTCCCCAAAGTGTCGATTCTTGACGCAGCGTTTCGTTCCCTTCTTAGGGACTTCTTCTTACAGTCGTAACCCGAGACGATTTATGAGTTTCTTTCTTCTGTTAAACTAAATATATATTTTTTAAAGAATTTTGGTAACCAGACAGTTGACAGAACCCATTGACTTCCATAGTAGGAAAAAAATACTACGGATGTCAATGGGTGCCATCAACTGTTTGATTACCAACATTTTTCAAAATATATTTTTTTGTGTTCAACAGAAAAAAAGAAACTCATTCAGGTTTGGAACAACATGAGGGTGAGTAAATGATGACAAAATTTTCATTTTTGGGTGAACTATTCCTTTAAACTGCAGTGCAATGCAGCACATAATCTCTTTTCTCATTCATTAGTTGCTTCCAAAAGTAATAGTGCACAATTAATTTGTGTAGTATCAGAGAAGATTTTTTTCTTTAATTCCACTATACAAGTATTGAAATCACATTTGATATGAAAGCCTTTCTGTTGAAGAATCAAGAGCCACAATACCTGTCCTGGACCAACGTTTTCACACAGGAAGGTCTCATACTCTATGGCAAAGACTGGCGCATTGTCATTAATGTCCATCACTGTGATCAGAGCCACTCCTTTCCCCACCTGCGACGGATCCACTGAAATCACAGAGAAAAATATGCATGCATGAACAGGCTAACAGATGAAAAAACATGAGGACACCAACACATTTATTTCAATATGTTTCATTTATTTAAATGGGTTACATTTCTTAATGGGTCGCATTTATTTAAATATGTGCCTTGCCATCTTTCTGGCCATAGTCACCATTAGTTTATTCACTGGGGGCTTTAAATCATCATTATGAAAAGACTTAACAAAAAAAAGTGTTATAAAAATAAAAAAAAGCTAAAATGAATAGTATAAAAAAACATTAAGTGTAATTATGATTTACATTTATTATGTATCAGTGTATAATAAAGGTAGAGAAGAGGTTGTTAGGGGATCCTGAAGCAGTTGTCACACGAGTGTGCCAAGTAGCCATTTAGCTACACTTGCGTTGAGATTGACAGGATAAGAGGAAAATTCTCCTCCTGAACTTTCTTTTAAAGGCTCCACTTAAATATTCCTCTTGATGTTCTTACAAGCGATTGCAAATGTACTTCTCCTACTGTGGCTGCTTAAACTTTGTTCACTTGGCCCATTTTATCCAGAGAAACAAACATTTATATTTGAAGCTGAGTTACATTAACAATTTGACCCTGTATACAGAGGTACAAAAGAGACAAAGCCGCACTGAGGAGTACATCTTATCTTAAGACATGATAGTCACTGCGATTTATGCAATACAGCAAACTGAAATAGGAATTAGCTGCTGGGGTTTTTTTTGTTGCTCACTTCTCCCATGAGTGCTATAAAAAAAGACTCCAGGAAATTTACTGCTGCAATACACGCAATATAATTTTATGTGAGTTTGAATCAAATATGAGCTGTCAAAATATACAGGCCAGTTGCAACATCATCCCATTTATCAGCAATAGGATCCAAAACAGCAGACGTAAAGGCCCTTTTCTGGTACGACTCGGGTACATACATGAATGGTTTGAATGTTAAGCCCTGTGCACATACATCTGAGTCAAGTTTTTAGCAAATAAGGTGATACTTTCAACCAGGCGTACTGCACTTGGCAATCAAAAAATTAACAGACTGCACAAGGGTGTTGGGTTATTTTTGTTGTGTAACTATGAATGTAGATATATGGTATTGGCGCTTAAGCACAAGCCAATAGCAAACACCTGTTGAGGGCATACTGCCTTCAGTCAACCAGAACAGACACAGCTGCTAGTATTCTTTGAGTGGGCTGACTGCTGATTGCTACATTCTCACATTCGTTGCATGCTCACAATGCACAACAAAACCAATTAAGAGCATTTCAGTTGTGTGCTAATCGACAAAAACTCCATGCGTTTTTGCAAGCTGTCCTGTATTATGAGATTTCCATAATTTTGGCACCGGTGATGATATTGGGGGGCATCGATGAGGACAAAACGCGGTCATGGTCTTCAGCCAAATGAGTTGATGGAGAGCAAAAATAAATCTATTCTGCAGGTGTGAACACAGCAGCAGTGGGCTGGAAATATGCTGGCTCATTCGGAGTTGATTTCCATTGAAAACAGTGATTTATTGTACGCAACACACTAGCTTGGCTCTTTACGGGGCTAGCAGAATTCAGCCTAACTGTCTAATACAAACGCCGCTCTGGTTTAGGGAAAACGCATATCCCAACAAAACCACGCTAGTAAATATATGACTCATGCCTCCCACTATCTTCAGCCCAAGATATATAGAGCCCGTCTGCCTCCGTCCCGTACACACCTGCAGGAAACATGCTGAGTTGCACGCGGGAAGAGAGAAACGGTGTGCAGTTTGAGCTAATTCATTTATTAATTTGACTTTTTAGAGGATAAGGGATCTACCATGAATTAAATCCAGGCAGACTGTCATCGCTGCATACGTATCGTAGCTGGCTTTACAATGCTCTAGTCTAAACAATAAAACGGGTGATGAGTTACCTCAGCGCGATAGCACGGACAGTGGTTGTTAAGCACATTGTCGTGGCGGTGACTATAATGTCACAACTGAGGCCCCTGGGCACAGGCTCATAATTCACCATGTTAAGTGCAGTCACATGTAATAGAGCCACACTTTTTTGACCAATGAATTTCCATGATTTTTTCAAGACCTTCTCAGTCATTTGTGATTACTTGATAAGGACTGTTTTGAGAAATAAATTTAGAATAATTCCTGAGCTTATGTCAGGTAACAAATGTTGTAAACTAATAGCAAGTATGTATTGATATTAAAAGTGTAGTCAATCCCAATAAGCCAATGATTATTTTCATGTTATGGCATTTAACTGAAAAATGTCTGATAAGTCAACTAAACTAGCTAAAATCATTACGTCGTTATTCATTACAGTCGTTACAGTGATATTAAATTACTGTTTTTAAAGATTAACATTGCCATCTTCTAAAGTGAAAAAAAGTGGGGCGCTTGTCTGAAGTATAAAATCATTGGTTACTCGTAAGCCAATCACATAACGCAATCACCTCCAACTTAAACATCACCTCCATTCAAAATGTTTAACAAACAGTCTTCTTTTTCGGGCTTCAGTTTGCAAATGCTGGGAATATTCTCCACAACAGAGCGAACTGCATCCCGTGTCTCCATATCCGCGGTCGTTTTCAATTTCCCTAACCTAAAATACAATCTTAAACTCGGCGCTTAGCATCTACGTCACGGCTCACTGTTCGTTGATTGGCCGGCTGTTTTCAGGCCAGAGGAAAACGTCTCGGGTTACGTATGTAACCCTTGTTCCCTGAGAAAGGGAACGAGACACTGCGTCGGTGACGACACTAGGGGAACGCCCTTCAGCGTAGCGTGTCTGAATTTATGAATGAAATCGAATCCAATCCTATTGGCGTTGCGTGATGACGTAGCGTGTGACGGCATAAGCGGATGTATACAAAAGCACGCCGGCACCCAAGTGCTCCAGGCGGGGTGAGGTGTGGCGAACCGACGCAGTGTCTCGTTCCCTTTCTCAGGGAACAAGGGTTACATACGTAACCCGAGACGTTCCCTTTCGAGGGAACTCAAACTGCGTCGGTGACGACACTAGGGGAACGAGATACCCACTATACCACAACGAACCCTGCCCATCCAAGTGTGAAGCTGTCTTCAGGCACAACTTAGGACGAAAGTACTCGTGCACCGGGTGTAGAGGGAAGGTCCAGACTGTAAAACCTCATGAATGTGTGCGAAGTGGCCCAGCCAGCCGCCTCACATATGTCATGGATAGAAACCCCTGAAAGGAGGGCTCTAGAGGAGGCTATGCCTCTGGTGGAGTGAGCCCTCACGGCCATAGGTGAAGGCAAATTGCGCACCTGATAGGCCAGGGAGATAGTCTGAACGATCCAGTTGCTGATGGTCTGCTTAGAGGCGGGAAGCCCCTTCCTGGGCGACCCAAAACACACCAGCAACTGGTCCGACTTCCGCCATGAGGAGGACCTCTGGATATAACACTGCAGTGCCCTGACAGGGCAGAGCAGATGAAGTCCCGGGACATACATCGCCCTGAGAGATGATGGTCTCTCCTGAGACCACAGGAGGATCTGATGCGCCAATCTGCACAGAGGGCGCGACCTCAGACCCCCTTGGCGATTCAAATAAGACACCATCGACATGTTGTCGGTTCTCACGAGGACATGGCGACCATGGAGGTCTGGCAGGAAGCTCCTCAGAGCCCGGAACACCGCCAACATTTCTAGGCAATTTATGTGCCAAGAGGAATGATGGTCCTGCCAGGAACCTCTCGCAAAGCGGCCGTCCATGACCACGCCCCAGCCCGTGAGGGAGGCGTCTGTTGAAATAGACACCCGGTGACATAACGCTCCCAATTTGGGACCCTGGGACAGGAACCAAGGCTTCTTCCAAATTGATAGGGAACGAAGGCATCTGCGCGTAACCCTTATCAATCGGAATGGATTTCCCCTCGGGGAAAACTCCTTGGTTCTCAACCACCACTGTAAAGCTCTCAAGGTATCACGCTGGACGCTGCTGCCATGAGACCCAACACCCTCTGAAAGTGTTTGACAGTGACGGTCTGGCCTAGCTTTATCCTGGACACTGTGGTCAGGATAGACTCGATCCGAGCAGGAGACAACTGTGCCTGCATCGTGACCGAGTCCCACACCACTCCCAGGAACGTGGTTCTCTGGGCTGGTGTCAACACGCTCTTCTTCGTGTTGAGTCTCAACCCCAGGCTCTGGATGCGGGCGAAGACGACATCTTGATGCCGAATCGCCAGCTCTCGCGACTGGGCCAATATCAACCAGTCGTCGATGTAATTGAGCACCCTGATGCCCTCGAGCCTCAGGGGTGCTAGAGCTGCATCCATACACTTGGTAAAGGTGCGAGTGCTAGGCCGAACGGAAGAACCCGATATTGGTAAGCTTCGCCCCCGAAAGCAAACCTCATGAACTTCCTGTGAGATGGAAGGATGAAAAATGTGGA
This sequence comes from Rhinichthys klamathensis goyatoka, assembly GCF_029890125.1. Classification (NCBI taxonomy): domain Eukaryota; kingdom Metazoa; phylum Chordata; class Actinopteri; order Cypriniformes; family Leuciscidae; genus Rhinichthys; species Rhinichthys klamathensis. The sequence continues at coordinate 5,314,555 of NW_026606664.1, read as the reverse complement.
AGTAGGCGTCCTTTAGATCTATCGTGACAAACCAATCCTCGGATTGGATTTGACTCACGATAATAAGAATAGTGAGCATCTTGAACCTGAACCTCCTCAGAGACCGATTCAGATGCCTCAGATCTAAAATTGGACGCAACCCTCCATCCTTCTTTGGAACTATGAAGTACCGGCTGTTGAACCCGGACTCCCTGACTGGAGGGGGGACACGCTCTATGGCCCCTTTTTCCAGCAGCGAGTGAACTTCCTGTTGCAACACTAGACCCTGCTCTGGGTGCACTGAAGTCCAGACCACCCCGTTGAATTTTGGTGAGCGGACATGGAACTGCAGTCTGTACCCAGTTTCTACAGTGCGCAGGGCCCATGGAGAAATGTTCGCGAGGTTTTGCCATGCCTCTGCAAAATTCACCAAGGGAACCAGCCCCTCGGGGCTGGTGTCCAGTGTTTTGTGCAGGTCTTTGATGGCCCCCTGGCAGCCCTTTGAGGTCTCATAAAAGTTCGAACCTCTTTCCCTTAGCCTTCCTGGACTGGATGACGGTCCTCAGATCCGTCCTCTCAGGAGGCTGCGGGTACGAGCGACGTCTAGAGTCCCAAGCTTTATTAACCCTCTGGGGACCAAGAACGCGCCCGCGCGTTTTGCTGTTTTTTTTTCACATAGCAGCAACATAGACTTAAAATACTCCGTCATTTATGGTCATATAAATAAAATCAATACATGATTATAAACTATAGAGGGTCTTCTTTTTTTGTGTACACTCACATTAACATCAAAACCTTGTGCTTTTTTAAAAATAAATAAAATAAACAGGGTGCGCTTTCAGCTCACTCTGTCTCCGCAAAAATCTTTCTGAAACATGTCTGGAAAATGAACGGAAACTCTGCTAATACTTATCACACAAACATGAAACATACGTCTAAAGAACGCTTTAAATTTCTACTTTTAAATAAAACAATTCACATTTAAAACAAATATTCTCCTGCAATGTAATCTGTCAAAAACTAAAGAGAAGTACAGTTTCTCCTGTCTCAGCTCATTATCGTTAATGTGTTCACACCCACTCGCAGAGCGCGCTATTCATAAGATAATGTGTTGAGGCCATTTGCAAAATAGATAAACGCCCCCAGGCAAATGCTGTAAATACACAATATTTTTTAGTCAGATTAAGATTCGTCTTGCGCGGCTATGAGGAATAATCCTGGGACATTTACCACAGAACAAGTGCTGGTTTCACTTCGAGGAGGAGCAACAGATTCAGCTGAGAAGTGTAAGTGTTTTGTGCTTTGTTCTAATCGCGATATAGAATAACGTTAGTGTCTGTAAACGGACAAATAGCATATCCTACTGTTTAAATGTGAATTATGTTTCTCTCTCTGTGTGTGTGTGTGTATGAATGAATGAACGCACAGATACGCACTGTTACAGACGAAATAAAAGAACATTTCTTTGACTGGTTTTGGATAAAGTTTTTCAAATCAAATAAGCATCAAATAAGCTTCAAAATAAAGACATCAAATAAGCTTATGTTTTGTCAATAAACTAATCAACTAAGATGTTTGTTCCAATGCAAGCTATATCAAAATAATGAATCCTCAACTTTGAAATATGTATGATCAAACTAAGACATTTATGGAAAAAGACTTAGATTTAGAAAAAGATTTTCTTTTCAAGATGTTTCCAACTCTAACTTTGAACTTTGAACTGAAATAAAACCATGTCTATATGGTGAAGGGTGTGTGATAGAAGTGTCCAGACGTATGCACCCTGTATTTTCCGTATATAAATCCAAACAATCTAAAAGCCATTCTTTTTTAAATCTCCTCATTCTTTGTGCAAGGCTCCTGTAATGATATGGCCTGATAGCACCTAATAGGGCCATTATGGGAGGGTCTTTGTCTTTCTCAGGTGTGGAATGCCACACATATTAATGAGAGATCAAGCCTCCTGCATAAAGCTTTCTCAAACAAAACACGTCATTAAAAATGTAAAAGACTTTATTGACTTATCTGAATGAGCAGTCAGGATAATTCTCACATAGTTTTGGAGCAAATATTCTAGGCTATGTGATACAATTTTCAAAAGTCTTGTGAAGAAATAATCAATATGTGTTTTGTGGTCTTATTTCAGCAACTTTCATTTTTATTTTTTTTCAATAACCACGCATAAACATTATTCTATTAAAAATACAAACATGTACATACATGTTGCTCACTTATCATGGTAGTCCCGTCTGTGCTATATAGAGTGAATTTACACCTTTGCCATTAACATGTTTATAAATAACTGAAAAAAGCACAAATGTCAGTGCATGTCAAAACATCCCAAGGGCCCCAAAAACACTCTGGTCCCCAGAGGGTTAAGGTGAGCTCTAGAGGCGACACTCGCTTTCTGTGCCTGGCGATGAGAGGAACTGGAAGACGGCTGTGGCTGTTCTCTAGCAGCCGCCCTCCTGGACCTTGAACAGCGAGGGAGATACTGTTTAAATGCTTCGCCCTGCTTTACAGCGTTAACAGCTTCCCTAAACAGACCAGAAGCTGAAACGGGTGCATCAAGGAGGAAGGCCCTGTCCTTCTCCTTAATGCCAGACAGGTGTCTCTCCGTGGTTACCAAAGCTTATAACAACTTCAACTCTTCATAAAATGGTTGAATCATTATAACAAGGGGAGTTGACTATTGTTTCCTTTTACTCTTGATCAAAACCACTTTGATGATTGCAGCATGATTGCAAAGACAGCAAAGTCCCCAAAAAACATTGTATTGAAAATATAAAGGCAACTTAGACGCACACAAAAACATAACATAAAGCTGTTGACTCTTTGTATAAAACTCAAAGAAAATATTCCATATAGAGAAAGTTCAAAAGTAGTAAGTCCGTGCAAGCAAAATATAAATAACAAAGACAATACTCAACAGTCCTGTCTCAGTCCTTTTCTGCTTTGGGGTAGGTAGGCAAATTAAAGTCCGGATAAAAAAAACAATGTCCCCAAAAAGAGAAAAAAGTATAAATCCACTGGTTCAAGGCCCCACAAAAAAACAGATTATCCTCCAGCTGGAAAAAAGTCCCCAAAGTATAGTCCACCATGTATATCCCAGACCAGAGCGTGCGCAGATGATACAGCTCCAACGTCTAATACACCAAGACTCTTCCCAGAGATCCTTTTTGGGCCACCTTTTAGTGAGCTAGGTTAGCCCAAAAAAATAACCTGCCACCTCATCAAAAAAACACCTTTCAAAATGGCCGCCCCTTCCTTTACCCTAGGCTCATCATAATAAGAGTCCTAAGAGTCCAACAAAAGTTCCCCCTATTCCCCCTCTAACAAAAAAACATAGGCAAATGCTCAAAATCAACATACAGGCAGATTAGAAAAAATAAACGATAAACATTTTGGCATGGCACATATACATACAGTTTACAATATATATATATTTTTTTTTTTTTTACTTAAGTGAGCATCGTGCAGGGCTTTACTGTGGCAGTGTCACAAGCTGACATGGAGCGACCGATGGCACGTGCCGTCTCCTTGGTAACCCGGAGGGACAAATCTGTGGCCCTGCGAAGCTCTGCTATATCGTCAACAGAGGGACCCTCGCCCTGGTCCATGTCCCTCAACAGGTCGGCTTGGTAGGCCTGCAAAATAGCCATTGTGTGCAGGCTCGCAGCAGCTCGATCCGCCGCCATGTATGCTCTGCCCACCAAAGCTGATGTGGTGCAGCAAGGCTTAGAAGGCAGCGCCGGTGTTTTCAAAGATGACGCAAGGTCGGGTGAAAGGTAGCTAGCGGGCTAGTGCTTCCTCAACCCGAGGCACCATCCCATATCCCTTATCTCTAACCCCCACGATGTTACTGTAATTTAAAATCGGGGGGTTAGACAGGCGCGCTGAAAAGGGCCTGTTCCAAGATTTACACAACTCATTGTGTAAATCAGGGCAGAAAGGAAGAGACCGGCGTGAAGGCTGTGTGCGGTGCTGCAGGAAGCGCTCATCAAGCTTGCTTTTAGGACACGCTTCCTGCCACTCTTGTGGCTAAGAAATATCGAGCTTGGCCACAGCCCGCGTTAAAACCTCCATTAATTCACCATAGCTGGGTGAAGGCTGAACAGTATCGTGTCTCTCATTAGGCTCCGCCTCCCCAACACTGAGCACGTCTAATTCCTCAGAATCAGAGAGGTGTAAAACGGGGTCATCATCCCGAATAGGAGAAGCCGCGGTGCGGGCTCCCGAACGGGGAATAGGGGAACCTGAGCTTTCAGACGAAGAGTGGGAAAGTGCCTCGGCAGTCCCACTGTTGCCTAAAAGATCTCTCTGCGATCCCCACGATCTAAGCCGCCGCATTGCCTCGGCAGATGCGGGACCTGAACCGCGGGGAGAACGCATTTGGCCATCATTCGTAAACAAAGCCAACCGAGAACGCAGCACTCTCACTGATAAGGACTCACAGTGAGCGCAAGCAGCCCCCTCGAGAGCTGCTTGAGCGTGCTGGCTTTCCAGACAAGACACACACATTTCGTGTGTGTCCCCAGCCGTAAGATAGCATGGGCAGGGGAACACACATTTTTTTAACTGTTCGGGCATGATGAGCTTTGGAATAACAGTGACAAACAACACCAAATAAGACTCACAGTTTCAAACACACAGAGCGCTTGCTGAGTAGCAAAAAGCTGGCATTTCTGTGTGCCGGCGTGCTTTTGTATACATCCGCTTATGCAGTCACACGCTACGTCATCATGCAACGCCAATAGGATTGGATTCGATTTAATTCATAAATTCAGACGCGCTACGCTGAAGGGCATTCCCCTAGTGTCGTCACAGTTCGAGTGAACTGAGAGATAGGTCGCTATCTCAGACTGAGTACAGAAGCGAACTGAAATTGAGCAGAAGTACGAAGTCTGACATAGTCAGGCTAGAGATGCACCCCCCCCCCCCCCCCCCCCAAAAAAAAAACATCCAAATCATTATAAAATGATTAATTTGTTTTTCCATATCGCAATAAATATTGCAGAAAAAACTAAATATCACAATGTCCCTGGTAATAATTATCAAAATAAACAGTTCTGTAATAAAGTCAATTCTCCTAAATGAAGGCTGTTTACGGTAACTGACGTAGAATATTGCACATTAAAGGTGCTCTACATAACTTTTAGCGGCCTCTAGTGGTGATGTTTCAGATTGCAACCAAATTTTACAAGAGCGCTCGTGCTCAAACTCATAGACAATACCGTCTATTACGCAAATATCTCGGCGAATACTAGACGGATTCGGCGAGCACCGAGCTCGTTGGGACCATCTAGTCGAGCTGAAAAGAACCATATAAGTTCCATAGTTTTGGGTGGTGTTTTCGCGGAGATATTAGCAGAAAACCATCGGGCGCGCTGCAAAATTGCGGACGCCGGTGACGTCACGATCTCAGAAGAAAATCGCTCGTATCTCTGGAACGCAAAGACCCAGAGAGCTCAAATTCGGGGGAGGAGGTCCCAGGGGAACCCTTGCCCGAACGCTAGAGTGGCGGGCCTCGGTGATGCCCCCTACCGGATCGCCGTTCGCTGGGACCCCCGATTTCGAACGGCTATAACTCGGGGAGCCGGGCGAGTTGGACCTCGGGGGTGGGCTCGTTCGAAAGGCCCCGTCCAGCACTACGAACGATTAGAGTCTTGGGAATATTGATCAAAGATTGACTGAGATATAAGCCGAAAAACGTGCGCCTTTGACCGGACGTAACTCCCTGACCGTCTACAATAGACTGTATATAAGGAGAGAGGCTCGTGAGCGCGCATGCACGTCACATCCGTTGGATTTCGCGGTAAATCCGACCCGGAGACTTCACATAGAAATAGGAATACTGGCCTTCAGAGGTAATAGTAAAACCCGACAAGTGGATCATTGTAATGTGTGATTACAACCCCTTCACACACAGGCAATAAAAAAAGGATTCATTTTAGAAGAAAAGTTCCAAATAGCACCTTTAACATAGATTGTGTGGTCACATTTATAATAATTTTACAAGAACTACAAAGAGATTCTTGCATACGAAGCAACTTTAATGAATGTCCCTTTCAAATATGGTTGCCATTAGAATCTAAAATATACATTTTCCAAAATCCAAAAATTTCAAGGCCATTAACACCTTACCAAACAATGCCTAATGACAAAGAACTTTGAGGCTACCTTTTGGTAGCTAGCAAGCCTCTGTCTCATTCTTACAGACAAATAGAAGAGGACATTTCAATCTTCTCTGCCAAAACCCATTTCAGAGACAGTGGATGCCTCTGACAATGACTGATTGTCTATGAGGGTGAACCAGCAAACTTTGGTTAAGTGTGTCCACATTTATGGATATGGGTTAAAAATGTAACCACATGATGGATATTATTCCCCTCCATCACTCAAGTCAATATGGTTATGGCTGTCTGTGCGAAGACTGCAGGGGATTTGAGAAAACAGATGCACTTGAGTGAAGGTCACGGTGAAAATCAGCATCAAAAGTTAGGTGGGAGAGGAAGCTGCAGTTCTGCCCATCGGCTACAATCAGGACAAGACTCGATCAAGCTACACGGATTCTGGAGGTGCCAATGGACAGCGGTCAACTCAGTGGCGCAGCATCTGTTCCTATCCTGGCCAGAGCGCACTCGCATAGATTAAACGCTTATGCTATATCTGCTGTGCGGCAAGACAGAGAGGCGCGACATTCACATAGGATATGGTTGGACATATTGATCACTCCAGAGCAGTGCTAACTGTTAGTCGAGGCAGCCTTGGGATAATGATATTCATTGTGAAATTCAAGGCATTCATTTTATGAAGGATTTCATCCTAATAGAATTTAGGATTGCAAAAAAACGAAGATGCAACTGCTCAACACTTCACCATTCAAACCGAAAGGAAAGCGAGTTGGGTATCTTTCAATAAAACGTTTAGAAGAGCTCAATTATGAAGGACAAATCGAGCAGTAGCATTTTCTGTAATTGACATACATTGTTCGATAATAAAAAGGAGCGCCGTAGCACATATATATAAATCAGGCCTCATTCACAGATCATATTTTGTGTTTCATTCTTTATTTCAGCCGAGAAAGATAACTACTTTCAATGTAACCACAAATTTACAGAAGACCCTCAAACCATAACAGTAACCATATAAATTAGCTCCATACTTGCACAAATTAATTTGAGGTTACTTACAGCTTTCAGTAGCCAGGATGGTGATGTTATGTACAGCATTGGCTTCTCTGTCTAATGGCTTAGCCGTGCTGATGACTCCTGTTGATGACTCAATGTTGAAAAATCGCTCCAAGTCTGTGTTTCTGTCTATTGAATACCTGGGGAAAAAAGTTTTAATGAATTTCAAGCTTTGACTTTTAAATGAATTCTATAGATATGCCCTTTAGCCATAGCTACAAGCCCAAGCAGCAATCATTATTTTCACTGGCTCTTAGTCACAGAACTACTTAATTATGAGCGTTTGTCTTTTAGCACAAAACAACTGAGCCCCACAACTCATTTATAGTCAACATTTGCATCCACTCCCACAAAAACAAAATATTTTAATTCTACAATAATGACACTAATGGCTTGCATATGTGTTGTCTTTGGCCTCCTTTACTTTAACATGTTTTTATGTGATTGACTCAGATATCAGATAGCACCCGACCTTTTTAAAGACAAAATAAACTACAGCAAGGACGTTCTAAATGGATCAAAAGTGACAGCAATGATATTTGGCAAAATATTTATATTTCAAGTAAATGCTGTTCTATAAACTTTCTAGTTTCTAAGAATCCTGAAAAAAGGCATCATGTTTTTTTTTTTTACAAAAAAATTAAAGCTACAATATGTAAGTTTTTTCACCGCTAGGGGTCGCTAACCTCTTAAAATAACAAAGGCGTAGGTTGATGACGCAAAGCATTAAGCGGAATTATGGATCTTGTCGTCAAGCTGATGGATCTAATAATGTTTATGATGACTGTGGTATGAAGCAGGGCTCGATTGCTAATGAGAGACAGATATCAGCGCCACACGCGAATCCCACGGATATAAAGTAATAAGGACAATTAATTCTACGAACTACACACAAGTGCTTTATTACTACTCACACAGGTCAGTTTATTAGACGAATGAAACTTGTGAGGTAACGCAGCGTTGTTTCACTTGGTCTAACAGTTACACTATCACACTAAACTGCATTTAAGTGTGTTGAATGTTATGTGTTAGTTTGTTGGCTGTATGAGACCAGCAGTAAGCTAGATCAACATTAGAATAACATACAGATCATATTCTAACATTTCATCATGTTGAACTACAGTATATAACATTGATTAGTTTTATGTACATTTGCTCACCTGTCTAATAAAGTACATGCAACACTCGTGTCTCTGTCAAGTCGAAGTTAGTCGCGGACGTGGAGCTCTCGGGTCTCGGCATCTCGAAAATTATATTGATCCTCGTTTTAGTCCTCTTTTTGTTTGCCAAGTCTGCTTGCCATGGTCCAAAATGTTTGAACAAAACAACAACAGCGTAAGCGTACCGCTAGGCGTAACTCAGTTGTCCACGTCTGTCGCCATGGTTACTATGGCAGTACGAGCGGAAACCGAGGGTAATGCGGATATGACGCCATTGACTGGCGACTCCCTCACACCTGCTCAAACGTCCCGGTTCCTTGGATAAAATCGCAATTTTCTCACGATTTACAAATTAGTTGGAAACATTTGGGATATTGTAAGTAATCAACCAAACAAAATATATAACATTGGCCTAGTGGTTTTTGGATATTTTACTGCAAGATTCTTACATGCACCTTTAAGCAGCACAAGTGTTTTCTAAATTATTAATAATAATAATAATAAATGTTCCTTGAGCAGCAAATCAGCATATTAGAAAGATTTCTGAAGTTTCTGTGACACTGGCCCTGTCCCAAATGGCGCTCTTCATGCGGACTTTCAGTCTCGTGGACTTAAAATGTGCGTGCTCGGCGAGTCTACGAGTCCGTAGGCCGTCCCATTTAGCATTTTAACGCTCTGAAGTGTGCTCAGCAGCGCCCCCTTTGTACCCTTGAAGCGGTCTTCCGCGAAGCCCGCATAAATGCAGGCTCCACGCACTTTAACTACCCAGGAATCCTTGCGAAAGGCCAATCAGACAACGGATGGGAGGAGATTTCGCTCACGGACAATTGTTAACACGGCTGAGAAGAAAATATTTAAGTCTAATTATCATTACGGTTTTTATGACAAGTTTATACAAACATTATGATCATCGACCAGTGGTTGATGTCTCAAACATAGGCTAATAATAGCGAGCTGAATAATACGATCGCATTATGATTCATTAAATAAATAGAACAGAATGTCAGGGCTTTACTGAGTCATATGTAAACACAACAACAATAGGCAGCATATTTCCCCGAACCTGTAGCTCCTGTCCATAACAACAATCAGACCGTCTTCCTGTTTCCGGCGTGACGATCGAGTCTGTCCCAAAAATACCTCTCAATGCGCCCTCGCGGACTCGCGCTAAGGGCCCTATAGGTCTGCACTACATGACGTCACCGAAGTGTGGACTCTGAGGAAGTCCACAAGTCCGTAGTGTGCCATTTGGGACAGGGCCACTGAAGACTGGAGTAGTGATGCTTAAAATTCAGATTTATCATTACAAACAAAAAAACATTGTAAAATGTAAACTATTTTTAAATGTAACACTATTTCACAAAATTACTGTTTTACTGTATATTTAATCAAATATATGCAGCCTTTGTGAGCATAAAAGACTTTTTCAAAAACGTATTTTTTCATAAGCCATTTTGCACAGGTTTGAGTGATCAGATCTCTATCCAGAGACATATTACACTGCAAGGGTTGAATGCAATCCAGCTAAAGACAATAGATATTATCTAAATACGAAAATCAGTCTTATATTTTTATATTTTTAATAAAACGCTGTAGTCGTTCTCAAGATTTAATCTTCCCTTCATAAAACCAGAATCACTACGGTGTGAAGTAATTCCATGAGGCCATGCCTTACCTGATGGGACTATTGGTGGAGTCCGGGTCCAGTGCAGAGACGGTCCCTATGATGGTTCCCACTTTAGCAGCTTCAGAGACAACCATTTTACTGAGCGGAGAGGAGAAGATAGGAGGCTCATCTACATTCTCCACAGTTAGCCTCACCATCGCCGTATCACTGAACGGTCCTTGAGACAAGAACCGTGGGTCTATGTTCCTGTTGGATGCCTCAATTTTCAGAGTGTAGCTTGACTTTGTTTCAAAGTCAAGATTCTGAGGTAAAGAGCACAAAAGGAGGGAGGGAGAGAGGGGGGAAGTGTTGAAGAGATAGTTTTGAAATTATAAACAAGGACAGAGACTATGTGGTAAGGATCCAGGCAAGTCAAAAACAGAGTTCAGATTTGAAATCTAGCCATGGGATGTGTGTACATATATAATGCATCCAAGAAACCTTGATCCTCTCCTTTTAGCTCTCATATTTCATTTAAGTATTGCTATCGATTGACAGGACAGAAAAGAACAGTGTCAAAGCAGTACATTGATTTTAAGACAGAGATACATGATGCCGAAAATGTCTTGTGGAATACTTTCTCATATAGTCGTTTATCACTCCTGTCTGCTGTAATATGCAACGCATTGAAAACTACCTTCCGTGCCTCCTCCATATCACTGACAATACATAACTTCCCTGAGGGTGCAACAAAGCCAAATCCAGGACTTGTGAACGTTTAAATGTAGCTTTAAAATGAGAAGTCAGAGTCAGTTTATTGTCAATTCTATCCTACACAGTTTCCCTGGAAACCACAGTGCAAATATATAACATACTGTATATACAACATACAGAGTTCGAAACACAAGATTTCAGACAGATTATTTTTGTATTCATGTTGGCTGTATACTTTTTGAAAACCTTTTTCTACAAATATTTCAATCTAATTTCTCTGTGTAAATGTCAAGAGGTGTAACCAGGTAAAAAGTAATAAAATATTTTCCATACAGCTGGAGTGTACAAATCTAGTCCCCAAATTCCAAAAAACGGCTTAATTCAAAATAAAATATTATAAAACCTTGAAAAAATGAGTTTCAAGATATCATAAAAATATTAAAAGTTTTCTTGGGATTTTGGAGTTTATCAATATTTTATATTTTATTAAATCGTAATATTATGAAACAGAACAGATTCATACTAAGGCATATTCTTAAAGAAACAACAATACATTTTTATGCCAAACTCCAAAGATGTCTCCATACCCCAAGCATTACAATCTCTAGACAGTTTTTTTTTTCTTTATGCCCCACAAAAAAATATCAAATGTATTCTAATTCAGAAATTGAAAACATTTATAATAGAGATATTTGTGAACAATCTAAAATAGTGTTATATCCAAATAAATTTGTGTCATGTCATTGACCCATATAAAAATATATACAATATATGCTAGAAGCAAAACACATTACACTATGATAAATGAAGGACTGATATGGTGTAAAGTGGTTTTAGTAAAAAGCAAAAATAAATTAAAATGCCCCCAAAATTCAAGATATGGTGGCAAAAAATGCCCCTGTTTGAGTTTTTATTTCTTTAACATATAGTACACAGGGGGGGGGGGGGGGGGGGGGGGGGGGGGGCGTATGGTGGGTCAAAGAAGTTGAGGAGCATGATCGCCTTTGGGAAGAAACTGTTCTCGGGTACAGTGGTTCAGGAGTGTATGGCTCCCGAGGCTTTTCCCAGAATGAATAAGGGCAAAAAAGCTGAAGGCTAAAGTATTGTCCTTCATTCTGCTACTGACTTTCTTTAGACACTGCTTGGGGGAAGTAACATGCTGAGCAGCCTGCACTGTAGGGGCTTCCAGTGAGAGGAAGAGCAGTTTCCAAACACTGTTGATTTCCTGAAGTCAACAATTATCTCTTTTGTCTTGTTGACATTAAGAGATGGTTGTTGACTCCTCAACATTTTTCTAGGTCTCTCATCTCCTCTCTGCATGATATCTCATCATTGTTATTGATGAGCCCAAGCACTGCGATGTCATCTCTAAAGTTGATGATATGGTTGCCGGGGTGCCTGGCAACCAGGCTTAGAGTCAACAGCGAGAACAATAGAGGGCTGAGGACATGGCCCTGGGGGACACCAGTAGCCAGGGTGACAATTTGTGAGGTCTGGTCATGGATCCTTACTGCCTGCGGTCTGTTTTTCAGGAAATCTAAATTGTGATGCTTATTTTTCAAGCAGAATGCCTGCTATGCAGTATCTTTTAACCAAAAATGTTGAAAAAGGAATTCTAGTAAAAAAAAAACAACAACAACAACAATGAATTCTATCATAAGTGTTGTTCACAATGGATAGTTTTGCCCATAAGCAAAACTTATTTCCTTATTTGCCATCATAGCAATGGGGCTGAAAGTACATATAAGGTTTGGGCTGTCTATGGCCTACCTTCTGCAGAGTTATGACTCCTTCTTGGGTATCTTTGTCTGGTGCGACCCTGAACACCCCAAGGCCATCGCCCTCTATAATTCTGTAGTCCATCTCAGCGCTTGGTCCGATGTCAGAATCCAAGGCTTTTATCTTGGCCACCACTGACGCCACAGGCAGGGATTCAGGCACAGCAAACTGATAGGATTCTGCAAAACAGACCCGACAAACACACACACCCACACACAGAGGTTATTGATGATGCTATTTCTCTTTTTTCCTTCCTTATCACCCAGCTGTTAGCTGGGTCTGAGCTAATAATGTATCCCTCTGCTCCGTAGCAGGTAAGCCACTCTATATCTATAGCAAGCACGAGGATAGTCTGAGCTCTACACTTTCCCGGACACATAATGATGGTGGTGAAGGCGTCGTGCAGCTAAAAATAGGGCCAGAAAGGACTATGAAAATAATCAAAAAAATCCTCTATTATAAAAGAAGATTGTTCAGTTCTATTCAGAAGATCATCTACCTGATAATTACACAGCAACTACCGCGAGCGATTGATTTCTATAATACAAGATCAGCCTGAGTTAATAAACATCTCAGATTGCACTCATGCAATTTAAATGGAGAGACAGCATGCGATAATGATGGATCATGTCCACGTTTGCTTTATAGTCGGTAATAGAATCATACTCCGTGAAAAGCGGGGCGGGTTGTCGTTAACGTCCATCAGCGTGACCGTCACCGACGTGGTGCCTGAGAGTCCACCCATTTGGCCAACCATGTCTTTGGCTTGGATTACCAGAAGATACTGGTCCCGTGCTTCTCGATCCATGTTGGGCAGAGCTGTCCTCACTATGCCTGCACAGAAAAGTTTGAACTGTTTTACTGAACGTCCTGCTGCCTAGTGTTGATTAAAATGTAAGAAATATGGGGGGTGTTGATGCATGAGATGTACTGTGTAATGATAACATCCTTCTGGCCTGAAAGAGCTGTAAAAAAGCATCTAGATTACAATATGGATCTCTTCCCTTCTGTATTATAGGGATATGGAGTGTGCATCAATTAAAATAGGATTACCATTTAGTAATCTAAACAGCAATGACCTTTTTCAGATTTGTTAGGCCATATCATAATGGATCTCTCATCGATGAGTCAAATTCACTGAAGCCAGTGCAGGACTGTAAATCAATTTCCTCTCCAAGTCATTGTTAGTTTTGGAATTATTTCTTGGCACACTGAGAGTGATTAAATAGTACCTACTTCCTTTTTGCACACAGAAAGCTACGATAAATCCTAATCAATAACCGCTGCTATTTGCTATATCTGGCTTCATTTTCCCCTGCATGTTGTGGTGACGTCTCTAAAATTAGCAGTACACTTTAAAAGAAAAGGAAGAAAAAGTTTAATCAAGGTTTGTAATTTACCCAGTTGATTGAGTCCATATGTGGAAATGACCTCAGTTACAGCTAGAGTGCTGATTACATTAAGGATTTCATTCCCTGTAATCAGTTGCTAATGTGCGGCAGTAACTTCATCGCAAGTCCCATCAACTTTTTCTGTCTTTAAGTGAGTCAATCAAAATAGCGGTCTCCTGACGTTTCCATATTTCCATTACAGGAATTGGTGGTTACCACGTCAATGCCTTGAGAAGACTTCTTCCTCAAGTTACAATTTTTTTTTTATTAATCTGATTTAAAATGTACACTTCACACTGTTTAGCTAAAGAGATTGACGGGTGAGAATGATGTTGCTGGATAAGCTTTAAATCTCAACATTTTAGTGTGTTAATATTTTACTGACAACATTGCAAAGAAATAAACATTTACCTGTTTTTGGTTCCACTGAGAAATAGGGTTGTCCCTCAAGGATGCTGTACACAACTCTGGCACTGTTTCCATATGTGGGATCATCTGCGTCAGTTGCCTTAACCTCAACCACAGATGTGCCTGAAAAAAATTATCCACCTAATTTGGTCAAAATGTTACCAGACATTCACTGGATTCATAAGCATTGGGCCTCACTTGATTACAAAACTGAAATTTGATGCAGCCTATCACGAAAACATGAACGAGCTCAAGTAAACCTATAAAGAAACATTAGGATGTAAATCAGTGTCCATTGTTCTGATCCAGCAAGTCTTTTATGCTCACCACTGTTGCATTTATTTGTAAAAAACAAACATTTTAATCTATTTAAAAATTGTATTTATTCCTGTGATGGCAAAGCTGAATTTTCAGCAGTCATTACTTCAGTTTCATTGTTAAATGATTCTTCAGAAATCATTATAATATGCTCAAGAAACATTTCTGATTATTATCAATGTTAAAAACAGTTGCGCTGCTTAATATTTTTGTGGAAAGCGTGATAATATTTATTCCAGGATTCTTTGATAAATAAAAAGTTTAAAAGAACAACATTTATCTGAAATAGAAATCTTCTGTAACATTATCAAAAATATATATATTTTGATTAAAAGAAAAGTACAAATTTCTTTTAACAACAAAAAACGAAATCTTACTGATCCCAAGGTTCTGACTGGATTTGTATTTTTCTGAGGATTTTGAGAGAGTAAAAACGAAATAAAAACAAAAATGCTGAG
The DNA here is from genome assembly GCF_029890125.1 of Rhinichthys klamathensis goyatoka. NCBI lineage: Eukaryota > Metazoa > Chordata > Actinopteri > Cypriniformes > Leuciscidae > Rhinichthys > Rhinichthys klamathensis. The sequence continues at coordinate 5,299,552 of NW_026606664.1, read as the reverse complement.
TGTCAAATTTTTTCAATTGTGCATTTAAAACGTCTTGCTCTTGCATTCCTGAACCATCTGACACGCTGTCAGTTCCAGAAACGAGGCATCTGCTGCAAAACGCATACATGAAGTTCATTAGAGCATTTTGTAATCACATTTGATAAGAGTCACAATGGCTTCCTCAGTGACAACTTTCATTTCCATTGTATGCCAATTTCCCCAGAAATTACGATTATGTTTTCTTGAACACATGGGATAGAAATACTGCGTTATCCCTAAATTATTTTCGTGATTGTTTTTCATATTTTTTTGCATAAATTTACAATGAAACTCGGATAGAAACATATCTTGCGTGGCTTCTGCAGTGTTTTTTCATTCGTGTGCCTGTCTTGATTACAGAGTAGGCCTACTGAGCTGGTGTTGCCTCAGTTCTCAATACGCCATGCATCCTTGCAAAACAAGAACTTTAAACACAAATCTGTATGTGGCCTGCACTTGCCTCCCCTTATCTTATCATGACTTTCTGTTTTGTTTGTCTTTTTTTTTGCACAATGACATCCGCAGCACATACAAGGTTTGGGTTTGTAAGATTTTGTTATGTTTTTTTTTGTTTGTTTTGTTGTTTTTTAAGAAAAACCAAGACTGCAATTATTTGATCAGAAATACAGCAAAAACATTACGATTGTGAAATATTAGTACAATTTGAAATAACAGTTTTCTGTTTTAATATATTTTACAATAAAATGCATTCATGTGATGGCAAAGCTGAATTTTCAGCATCATTAATCCTGTCTTCAGTGTCAAATGATCCTTCATAAATCATTTTAATAATGATTTGGTGCTCAAGAAACATTTCTTATCAATATTGAATTGAAATTGTGATACAGGATTAGAAAGATTATTTAACAGCATATTATTTGAAAAATCATTTTTGGTAACAAATGTACAAGTCTTTACTGTTATTTTTGATCAATCCAATACATCAGGTGCTGCAGAATAAAAGTGTTAATTTATTTCAAAATTATTAAAGGTGAAATAGATTCTATACTTCAGATACTATTATTTATCCTGTAGAACTGGAGCACAAAGGAAGTTTAGTGCTGTTTTACTGATATTTCCCAGATTTTTTATTTAAACTGTAAAATGGCTAATAGAAAGTGCCAGGCCCTCATTTGAGCACAATTTACAGGCCCACTCCAAACTGCGGTGTTCCTTAGAATACGCAGATTAGTCTTAAATGCGTTTGCTTGTAAAAAACTAGAGCAGACATTTGGGGACAGGCCCAGATGTTGTCATATTGGTAACCTAAGCATCTGGAGGCACAGCTGAGTGTACAAAAACGCAGCACCATGGCAACACTTCACCGCAGGGACCAAGGCCAAATGAGTGTTACTCTTTATAAGATGGTGCGATGTGATTTAGTCTGTTATAGGTAACCTTGTACCTCTGCAGAATCACTTTAGGCACTTTAGATTCAACAGGCTGATACATTTATAGCCAGTTAAGAACATGGCATATGGTCAGCCCTTAAACACACATCATTCCGAAACCGTTATGTGTGAAAGTGATTGGATGGGAGTATAAAGGCATATGTTGTGAATTTCCATTTGGTCTCATGCTGACGTCTGGCGTGAGGGAGAGGTGCCAGGGTTAGGTTGTGGTCCTCAGACTTGTGTAAAAAAAAAACAGAAATCTCCTGTTTCTTAATTACCAAATTAAATTAATCATTTTCTCGTTAATCAAATCCATTCATCACCGGTTGACTGCTAATGAATTTAAATGGATCTATAAAGCAGTCATTGAGGACAAGGGTCGCTTGCATTCACAGAGGCTAATGGCTTTGTTCACGCCGTTGGACAGACAGTGGCAGTCAGCATGTTAATTGCTCTTCTAAAAAAGCATGTCAATGTTTGCGTGATTGTCAGCTACAACGCTCTGCGTGGTCGAACTGACAAACAAGTGCCCTGTACCAGGGGCATTCATTATGTGTATCACTGTTCTTAGGTGATCCTCAGCTAACCCTCCATACCTAAACAAATACGTGACACAATTACCAATAATCATCATTAAATTGGATGCACTAAATAAACCCTGGCTGATATGATAAGCTGATAATTATCTTCAAAATGTATTACAGATAAATGGTTGTTATTTTTGTGTTTTGTCTAAATAAATAAAAAAACTAAAACTTGAATCAATCGTACATTTAGGCTTGGCAACGTTATAATGTACAGTAGGAAAAATGGATATTCTTTTTAAAATTTGCTAAAGATAAATTTAACAGTTATCATTATTAAATTATTAGTGTTTTAAAAATGTATTTTTACATTTACATTACCTTAGAGGAAATGAGCATGCAAAATCAAACCAATCAGTAGTAATACATCATTTAGTTGTATATCCATCTTTAGTTTTGTATGAACAAATCCAAGGCACTTACCAACAGGAGACATTTCGGGAACTTGAGCATTGTAAGGGCCATCCAGGAACTTGGGCTCATTGTCGTTAATATCCTGCACTTTGATAACGAACTCTGACTCTGGTTCGACTGGCAGGCTGGTGGCACGGTCTTGGGCCTGAGCTCGCAGCGTGTAGTAGGCCTGTTCCTCTCGGTCCAGGCGCTTCGTGGCATGTATGTCGCCTGTGTTCTCATCGATGGTGAAAATGGAGGTTGCACCTTCACCTCTGAGCACGTATTTCACTTTGCCCTCACCTTTGTCCACATCAGAATGAAGCTATGAAAGGATGAAAGATGAAAGGAGAAAACAGTTGGTCATATCTATCATCATAGTAACAGTTGTCTACTTAGCATAGTAATGAATAATGCCATTAATTCTGTTTACTCATGTGAAAATACTTCTGCAGTGGTTTAAATAATAAATGGGGATAAACCATCTCCAGCAGAGAAGAGAACGGACTCAATAAATGTCATAACTCAAGTTATTCTTCCTCACAAATCTCAAAACATCTTAAACATGTTTTATCTTTCTTGTTATACAGAATATGGCTTGAGGTGCTGTTGCTGTGAGTTACCTTTCCAACAAAGAAAGAAACATGAGGAGATCTCACAGTTATTTGAGGTCAGTCGTTCTGTCCTAAATGTTTGGTCAGATTTATGAGTGTACAGTTGTTTTGCGAGAAGCAAGACAATTATTCATGGTTTGTTGTTTTATATTTACCATTGTGCTTAAATAGTGCCAACAATGCACATCCGTAATAAACTATAAACCAATTTAATTCACAGTCCAGAAATCCTCATTATGAGCCTTTTTCTCATGCCGTTACCATTTTATGGAAACTGACTTGGTATTTCTGTCACCAGCAGTGAATGATTTTATTTACTTGTTTATTTCTTGAAAGACTTTATTTTGCTCCACTGGGGATTATAAGCCAAGTCCTTAGCTTTCCCTCCCTTTGCTTTTCTTTCCTTTATATAAATCTAAAATTTTTGGACTTCAAATCCACATTTCACAATACACTGGCTTTCACTGCTGAACAATACTTTCATGTACAGGATCTTGCTGGTATGAAAAGACAACTTGTTTGCTTCAATTAAGCAGTCCTGTCATATCATAAGTCTTTATGATGCTGTTTCTCACAGACATACTCAGAATGATTGGCTGGTGTGTCATAGTTGCATTACTTTCATGGGACAAAGTAAATGAACGACTGAATTTGGGTAGACCGCATGCAGTGTCCTGTGGCGTGACATGCTAGAATTCATCTAAAACCATTATTTTAATGATTTTATATTACGCATGGAGTTTATGACCACATTTGAACTCTATATGGAATTGTACTTTTAATTCATTTTTCACACCACAGGACTGCAAAAAGGAAAAAAAATCCCATCTAGTCACATCTGGTTTAGGTTGCAGTTTACTTGCCAATAATACAGCGCTGCTCCACATATGATGTGAGTTAATCAAAAATTACAATGGTTTCAGTGCAGAAACCGAGTGTGCTAATGACATTTGAGGCTAATTAATCAAAGTAAATGTGTGTTTGGATGTCAGTGCTGGCAATTCTCCAAGGCCAACTCCAGTCTGATGACTGTTGTGCGGCTCGGCTCTGCATTTCTTTTTTCAAATGTTTATTCTGACCATAATTCACCGTGATGATGACTGCAGATCATTAGATTGTGTGTGCTCAGCTATATCGCTCCAGCTCACAAACTCATCTAAAACAATTACAATAAATGTATATATCTTTTCATCTGAATAAAGCTGTCAAACGTATTACCATTCTCAGAAGATCAAAAAGTTTGTTCACTGACTTTTTAGTAAAGTGGTTGTTAAAAATTGTTTATTGCCTTTTAAATTTATCCAAAAACAATGCAAACACATTTTTGGTTCTTTTTCCAACAGTATAGCTGATAAAGAAAGTATTTTGGCTATACCTGTTACGGTTGGTGTAGGCAGAGGAAGACGAGGAGATCAGGATTTCCAAAAACAATAGACTTTACTTAAATAAAGCAAAACAACAAACGGATACAGACAGGCAGACGGGCAGAGGATAACACACCTAACATCAACGTTACATAAACGAGAACCGACAAGAAGTGAGGGAGAACACAGGGTTTACATACACAGAGAACAGATTAGGGAAACAAGGCACAGCTGGGGCAAATGAACTAGACACAGGTGAATAAACTAAACACTAACGAGGAGCGGGAAACTGGAAACAGGACTGAACCAAATACACAAAGAACGGGGGAAACACAGGACATACATGTAACATTAGCTCCCCCTCCTGCAAGGCGCGTCCTCGCGCCGAGTAACATCAATAAGGGTGGGGGGGTGGGCGCCCTGGAGGCTGACGAGGGAGTGGCCTACCCGGAGCAGGAAGCCTCCAGGGCGGAGCAGGACATGCAGGAGGCCAGGGCGGAGCAGGACGTGCAGGAGGCCAGGGCGGAGCAGGACGTGCAGGAGGCCAGGGCGGAGCAGGACGTGCAGGAGGCCAGGGCGGAGCAGGACGTGCAGGAGGCCAGGGTGGAGACTTTCCCTCGGGTGGCCAGGGTGGAGACTTTCCCTCGGGTGGCCAGGGTGGAGAGGCCACTTCAGGTGGCCAGGGTGGCTTATATCCCCCCCCCAAAATTTTCTTGGGGGGAGTGACGGGTTCAGAGACAGGCTTGGGGGAACTGGACGGGACCAGCGGAGAAGGCACGGGAGGACTGGACGGGACCAGCGGAGAAGGCTCGGGAGGACTGGACGGGACCAGCGGAGAAGGCTCGGGAGGACTGGACGGGACCAGCGGAGAAGGCTCGGGAGGACTGGACGGGACCAGCGGAGAAGGCTCGGGAGGACTGGACGGGACCAGCGGAGAAGGCTCTGGCTCGGCAGGCGCGCGGGGAAGCTCCGGCTCGGCAGGCGCGCGGGGAAGCTCCGGCTCGGCAGGCGTGCGGGGAAGCTCCGGCTCGGCAGGCGTGCAGGGAAGCTCAGGCTCCGCAGGGCTGCAGGGAAGCTCAGGCTCGGCAGGGCTGCAGGGAAGCTCAGGCTCGGCAGGGCTGCAGGGAAGCTCAGGCTCGGCAGGGCTGCAGGGAAGCTCAGGCTCGGCAGGGCTGCAGGGAAGCTCAGGCTCGGCAGGGCTGCAGGAAAGCTCAGGCTCGGCAGGGCTGCAGGAAAGCTCAGGCTCGGCAGGGCTGCAGGGAAGCTCAGGCTCGGCAGGGCTGGACGTGACCAGCTGTGCGGGCTTGGCTGGGCTGGACGGAACCAGCGATGAGGGCTTGGCTGGGCTGGACGGAACCAGCGGTGCGGGCTTGGCTGGGCTGGACGGAACCAGTGGTGCGGGCTTGGCTGGGCTGGATGGAACCGGCTGTGAAGGCTCGGCTGGGCTGGACGGAACCAGCGGAGAAGGCTCGGGAGGACTGGATGCATGGGCCAGAACTGATGTGTGTGTAGCCCACACACACAAAATCGCCGCAGACATCACCATCAATGCAGTCTCCTCTTGAGTGGACTTACGTGTGGTGTGCTTAGTCTCTGGCGGATAGGCGTGCTCCAGTAGTGAAGGCGGCTCAGGCTCTGGCGGGCAGACGACGGGCTCAGGCTCTGGCGGGCAGGCGACGGGCTCAGGCTCTGGCGGGCAGGCGACGGGCTCAGGCTCTGGCGGGCAGGCGACGGGCTCAGGCTCTGGCGGGCAGGCGACGGGCTCAGGCTCTGGCGGGCAGGCGACGGGCTCAGGCTCTGGCGGGCAGGCGACGGGCTCAGGCTCTGGCGGGCAGGCGACGGGCTCAGGCTCTGGCGGGCAGGCGACGGGCTCAGGCTCTGGCGGGCAGGCGACGGGCTCAGGCTCTGGCGGGCAGGCGACGGGCTCAGGCTCTGGCGGGCAGGCGACGGGCTCAGGCTCTGGCGGGCAGGCGACGGGCTCAGGCTCTGGCGGGCAGGCGACGGGCTCAGGCTCTGGCGGGCAGGCGACGGGCTCAGGCTCTGGGGGGCAGGCGACGGGCTCAGGCTCTGGCGGGCAGGCGACGGGCTCAGGCTCTGGCGGGCAGGCGACGGGCTCACTACTGGACGGGATCGGCGGAGAAGGCTCTGGAACGATGCCCCATTTGGCAGCATGTGCTGACATCAACGGGGGATCGGCCATGCTGGAAACCAGTCCCGATTTCCCATAGACCGATCTGGGGGCTGGACTGATAGTGGGCGTGACGTAGAGAAACTCTGGAAGGGTGCTGGCGAGATCCTCTTCTCCAGAGCATACTGTGAATGTAGAATTACAGCACACCAGCACCCATTCCACAAAGGCGGCAAAATCATCCCGTGGACCTTCTCCGGACAACTGCGCTCTGCACGAGCCGTTTAGACTCACCAGATAGAATGTGCAGAGGCAGTAGTCCGGGAAGTGAGTCAAATACGCCGTCTCAAGAAAGGTCTGGGTGTGGTCCTCCAAAGTTTGATCCCCCTGTTCGAGACATAGGAGGCGAACAGCGGGGATAGTCATCTTACGGTCGGTTCTTCTGTTACGGTTGGTGTAGGCAGAGGAAGACGAGGAGATCAGGATTTCCAAAAACAATAGACTTTACTTAAATAAAGCAAAACAACAAACGGATACAGACAGGCAGACGGGCAGAGGATAACACACCTAACATCAACGTTACATAAACGAGAACCGACAAGGAGTGAGGGAGAACACAGGGTTTACATACACAGAGAACAGATTAGGGAAACAAGGCACAGCTGGGGCAAATGAACTAGACACAGGTGAATAAACTAAACACTAACGAGGAGCGGGAAACTGGAAACAGGACTGAACCAAATACACAAAGAACGGGGGAAACACAGGACATACATGTAACAATACCGTTCAAAAGCTTGGGGTATTTTTTATTATTATTAAAAATTAATGGTTTTATTTAGCAAGGCTGCATTAAATTGATCAAAGTAAAACATTTATAATGTTACAAAATATTTCCATTTTTAAAATAATAGCTGTTCTTTTGAACTTTTTATTCAAAGAATCCTGAAAAAAAGTCATAAAAAAGTCAAAAATCATGGTTTCCACAAAAGTAGAACGCAGCACAACTGTGTTGATGATAGTGATGATTAATGATAATAAGAAATTATAATATTAGCAGAAAATCAGCATATCAGAATGATTTATGAAGGATCATGTGACCGTGAATTTCAGCTTTGTCATAACAGGAATAGCATTTTAAAATATATTAGAATAGAAAACAGTTTTCGTTGTGATATTTCACAATATTACTGTTTTTTTATCAAACAAATGCAGCCTTGGTGAGCATGACAGACTCATTAAATATATATAAAAAATAATAATAACATATATATATATATATATATATATATATATATATATATATTTATATAGGCCTATACGTATATATACAGACCCTAAACCTCGGAATGGTAGTGTATATGCCTAAAAGTTTCTGGCACATACTCATTTAAAATTCTGGGGGAAAAGAGCAAAAATAAGAATAAATGAAATAATTGATGACTAATTAATTTCTGCACCACACAGATTTTTGTCCAATCAAATGTAATTGTCCCTCACCTTAATATCAAAAGCAACCAACTACCAAGAAGCAAATCATGGTTCATGGCTATGACGGAACTAAAATCAATTGGCTATGTAAGAAAAAAAGAAGAAGAAAACAAATCCTTCAAAACCTTCAGTATGACCTGCCCAGTCTTCCTGCTTCAATAGGAAATACAGCAACACAGGAAATATAAACAACAAGACTAAGATTTAAAACAATATTGGAATATCTGTGCCAAGTATTTCAATCAAAATAATCAGCTCTCTGAGCATAGCTCATTGTATATGTATGTTTGTTTGTGTTTGTGTTTGTGTGTGCGTGTGCGTGTGTGTGTGTATGAGAGGAAAACATGTTAATCACACTCCAGGAATGCAATGCTGGGGTCGCTTCTTGACATAGTCCTCTATCTCTCGTCCATTGGCTCTTTTTTTCAGAGAAAGAGAAAGAGATAAAGAACCAAGGAGCGACAAAAGGTGCACATTAATGGGCTGCTGAAAACAAGAACAAGAAGCTAAAACATGAACGAGAGGAGGGAAGAACTGAGCCTGAGGAAGAAAACTATACTGGAGGAAGCCAGTTAGGACGGTGAAGTCTTGGGATGAGTGCTCACCTTTTCTCTCTCGGCCTTTAGTAAGACCTGCCGGCAATCTCACCACCCCTAACGAACTATCCGGCTGAGTCATGCCATGTCTGACTGTAAATCAGCAATGTGGGTTGTTGTTGACGTGGATGATAGCACAACGTAACGTTTCCTTCATCTGGACCGGGACCAGTCTCACGCTGCCAACGCATTCCACCACAATAAAGAAGATAAATGAAGAGTGTCATTACATCCCTGTCATCTGTCTCTGGCAAACCAGCGAGCCCAATTACGTTGTGAGATTACAAACGCTGCCTGTTTTACACACAGCTAATTTATGTTCATCTGTCTCCTTCTTGGATCCTGCAGGGGTGCCCTTAATATGATGCTCCCTCTCTTAGCCACCCTCACTCCCTCCAAATACGGAAAGATTATGGATGTGGCAAATGTGGAAGTGTCTTGCCTGCCAGCGCACATCAGTTACTTTCCTCACAATCTCACATAATGAGTGACTTTCAATCTGAAACGAACTTCATAATAAATAACACAATTGATATGGGTGTTGTTGCTGGAGTGATCGGCACTGGCGAGGCGTTCACTCTGATTTAGTGTAATTTCTTCATAGCGATTCAGAAGCTGTGTCTAAAATTGCACAGCAAGATATATTACAGATGGTGCCTCCCTTAATTAACTACATCTACTCAATCAAAGCAATGAACATGCCTCTTGTCTGAGAATTAAGCACTGCAAAATAAGTTTCATCATATAGATGTGTAGAAATTGCTTATTTTACACTCACACAGGACAATTAAGGTGATACAGTACGTTTCTATTATTACAAAAAAATGTCCGTTTCAAATAAAATGGCTTTCCACAAAAAATATATAGCAGAACAACTGTTTTCAACTTGAGCAGCAAATAGCATGTTATAATGATTTCTAAAGGATCATGTGACACTGAAGACTGGAGTAATGGTGCCAAAAATTCAGCGTTGACATCACAGGAATAAATTGCATTTGCAGTTTTTTTTTTCTTCGTTTTTCTGTGATAAATGCAGCATTGGTGAGCATAAGAAACTTTCTTTTTTTTTTTTACTAACTGACCCCAAACTTTATGAGCAATATGAACTGTATTGAGACAAATGCATATTTATCATGCTTTATATGATCTTTTGCCAATAAATATGGTAGGTTCATCCTAAATAATCTATTAAGAGAATTAAAGAATATACATTTTTCACCACAATAGAGCAGTTATAGTTTTTAAACCGTATTTAGGCTACCCACAGTCACAAAACAACAATGCTTATTATTTATCATAAGTAAATATGATATTTAAATATCACAGTATCACAGACCATAATTAGACAACTTTTGTAGGGTAGAAAACGGCCTTTTATTTCTAAATTATGAAAATGTTGGATGTAAAAATCATACTAACATTATAAGTGAACCCTTAAGGAAACATTACAAAATAATAATTAAAACAAAATGCAGTTCTTGACCCCTTTTAATGCTGCTGAGAATGTCAGCGTTGTTTCATTTGGACTTAAACAAACTTAAATCACCAAGACATTTAAGGTTTGTGAAAGAAATTTTGTGCCAAATTCAAACGCTTCTCACTGGATGTCGCAGCAGAGTTTAATAGCTGTCGTGTGATCGATCTACAAGTGAACATTTTCATCAACATTTTCATCACAGCTGTCATGTGATCGATCTACATTGGTGGCATTGGAGATTCCCCCTTCTATGTAAAGCGCTTTGAGTGTAAATGTAATTGTTACTAAATGTAATTAATTAAAATTATTATTATTAAATGCATCTGCTCTGAGCTTGCACTGCGCTGTCTGTTAGGCCGAGCTTATAAATGGTCTGTGCCGCACAACTCAAACTAGTTGCGCTGTTTCTTTCTGCTTTTGGAGCAATTGCCGTTTGATTGTTTCTTATTTGCCATACGAATGTCAGCCCATAATCTAAGAGAGTTGGGCAACTTAATTTGCAGCGGAACCAGTGGGACCTCTAACAAAACTTAATTACAGGGAAAAAGTTCGCAAAATGCAAACATTTATTCACAGTCAGGAGCCCTGTTTATGTATGCTTTGCATGTGCCAGTTCACCTTTATTATAGTGTAAAGCATTTCTCATCGCTTCTTGTCTCAGAATAACAGCTGGATTCCAAATGCAAGTGCCGTGCCGTTTTTTGTGCTTAAAGTTTTGATGGTAAATCCAAGGTGACAAAGATATGAATAAAACAGGGAAGTGGGCTTTTCCCATCCTAAGACATTACCTACTTGTAGCTACAGCTTCACCTAAACTCACAGTGGTATTCATGTTGATGACGCTTTTTAAAGAGACAAAATTAGCTCAATATGATTTTTTTTCATTATAATAAAGCCAGAATGGGATCCGATATTAAAGAAAGAAACTAAAAATGAAGCATCCACCAACAAAACATTATGAAACAAAATAGATAATGACATTTTAATGCGTCTAATCAGTTAGACTTAAATCCCTTAGCTTTAGAATAGCGGTGCTAATGAAGCACGAAAGCTAATTGCAATAATGCTAACCAGCAGCCATGTGGAGAACTTGTAATGTTAGATGATTCTTAAACAAACTAGATGCTGAGTCACTGTGCTAACCTCGATGTGTGGGAGTTTCATGTTCTGTTCATCAGACTGAAACAGCGCAGTCATCCTCAAAGAGCAATGCTAGTCATGCTATCAATACAAAAATATAGGCTACCCTCTCCTTTAGGAAATGACAGAAAGAATGAAGGTTGTTTGATCCAGTACTTGAAGCTAATACGACTAGAAACATGAACAGGAACTAGGCCTACTGTTGCCATTCAGAGTTATTTTATTATAATTTATACCACAGGTCTTGCATAATACCATTTTTATACCAATACTTACTGTGGTGTTTACCAACTTGAAGAATTTAAAATATTATTTTTTTTAATTGAATTACATATGTAATTATAAGTACTTTTTAAAATAATTACAAATTAAATAAAAACAATCGTATGTTAAGTTAATTATATAAGCTAATATAGCATATATAAAAAAAGCAAGTGGAAGATAATGAAGAGAAACAATAAAAAAACATTACATGCAATAAATAGAGTGCTTTCTGTATTTAAGAGTATCTGAATGTGATTGTTCTCTTTCTGATCTTTACTGTTATTTGATTATTACTGATGACATCATCTAGTGATCTAGTACCGGTAAGCTGCATTCACACTAATACACATATATCTTTTGAAATATAAGATGTGGTTTTGATTCCTTGAGACATAACTGATTGTGTTTACAGTACATTAATTTCACGTAAAAAAAAAAACGTTTGAGATGCAAGTACATGGCACCCCCCTTTTTCTTGCATAGACATAAAAATCACTATCCAAACTTAAATGGTTGTAATTCAGGAATGCTTTGGAATATAGACCTATGGCTGGTCTTGTTTTAAAGAAGACATTTTCCAGATTATTGTAGAAGTCTAGAAATGATAAAAAATGAAACAGAAAAAAAGTTATATAAGTTTGAGTTTATGAAATGGTGTAATGTAAAAATATAAGTATTAATATTTTATATAAAATATATATATTACAAAATATATTTTACTCTAAAACTGCAAGAAAATTAAAGACAAAGATCTGAACAAGTTGTGTTTCAAATTTTAGGTTGATATCTAAAAAAATGAGCTTTCAGTAATATTTTATTTGGGCGCAGTACCCAACTTTTTCACTAGACTCCATTACTGACCATATAAGGGCGCCTCCATTTTCATATATGTTTTGAGTGATCTGAACCATGTATTTCCATAATTTTCATACAATTTATGAAGTAGACATCCTATTCAGAAGTAGTATGGGTGGTTTGGCAGTATTTGATTTGAATTCAACCTCTAATAAATGCATAAAAAGACTACGTTATAGCGTTATAGCTCGCAGCCAATCAGAAATCGAGAATCCATACATTTTTATTTATATTTAAAACATTTTCAGACCTTTTTTTCTCATAAAATGGAATTGGTGTTATCTTTTGAACTCATGGCATGAAAACAAACTGAGGTTTCTACCAATCTTTCATGATTTTTCGTGTTTATTGTTATTTCAAAATAAAGCCCTAAATACTCCTAATGAATATGAAATATTCTTGTTGCAAATTGATAAATTACTGCTCCTCTGTAATTTATTTTAGATAACAGCCACCAAATATGAAAACTAGAGATTTTAAGCTTTCAAATGATATATAGTTTGGCAATATTACTTTAGGTTTTTACTAAGATATTATTGTTTTAAACATGCAATGGCAAATGGGCCCGCCGGCGGGCCCTTGCAGGTTAAGAGGACATTTAACCATTAAAACGGAGTCGCACACAGCCGCCTATACGAGCACTCTTCACAAAGCGCACGAGCATTTGAAATTGAAAGCAGCCTTCTGTCAGTGAGTTTCATATTTTTAAATATAAGCCCACTGCATTCCAAATGACATAATTGATGCCTTCGTAGAGCATTTGTAATAAAAATACCGGCGGACGAGACTGCACACGTATATGCAAGCGTAACAAAGCAAAACGTGTGTTTCTCACAGTGCATATCTTATGCAATGAAGCCAGCGAATGTTGTCATAAATCGTTTCAACCTTTCAGAACTTTATGAAAGATTATTTTATGGATGGTTCGAGTGGTGTTCTGAGTAATTGGAAGCAAGCAGAATACGGGTGTTTATAAAGCGCACGCAGCGTCACCGCGCATCTGGTTAAAAACTAAGCTCATAATCGATTCTGAAATTCAGAATCAATCCAGAATCATTGGAGAGAGAATGGCAATGCATCGATTTTTTCTCCCACCGCTAATAAGGAATGTTATTTTTTAGTCCAATGATCCTGTATCTCTTTAGCATCTCACTATTGTGCCTGTGGGAGGGGCCAAAGATGCAATGGTGTAGAAATAGGTGTTGATCTTATTCAGTAGAGTCAGGGAATCTTTCGTCTCTGTCACTAGATGTGGAAGACTGAAGAAGGCAGATTTAAAATTTATACAAGATTTAATCCAAAAGCAGGTGTAAAGACATAAAGACGACAACCAAAGACTGAAAACAGAGGAACTAAATACACAGAGATAATAAAATTATAACGAACAGGCGTGATGATTAGATCAAATAGTGATTAGATAGTGTCCATGACAACTGATGACCGGCGGGAAACTAAGACAAAGAAACACATGTGACTGATGAAAACAAACTGAAAGTCCATGAAAACAGAAACTAAGAACAAACAAAACTGAGTCGCACTATGTGCACTATGTGTGACAGTCGCACTAGTACGTCATAATGTGACAAAATTTGAAATGAGTTGTTTTCGGAGCTTGGTTTCAATAAAATATGTTTTTGGATGAACAAGAAAGTTGAGTTCTAAAACTTGCAGGATGTTTTAGTACAATGACCTCTTGCATGTCAAAAGACCAAGAAAACATTTATTTCTCAATTCATGACTCTTTTAAAGTGGAAAATAAGAGAAACATTGAATTGATCAAAGTTAGAAGGCTGATCAATCCACAAATCACCTACATCTACCATGGATTTACTGTACTAACATTAACTGTAACCATGGTATTTTGGCAAAAAAATATGGTAAAGACATATTGAATGTTACTATATTATTAAGACAGTCATGTATATTGTATTAAATGTATAACAGAGGTAAGGGAATATATTTACAGTATTATAGTTAGAAACCAAATAGTTACTTTTTTCCACGGTAGTGAGGAGCCATAGCCTACATGATTTTACCCATGTTACCATGAACTCCAAATGTACGATACTATGGAAAAACAAGTAAAGTAAAATCAAGGGCTGTAGAATACAAACTTAGTCACACGATCAGAATATTTAATTATTTCCCTATAATAATTAGGTTTTTAGTTTACACTTCTTACAGATGTTACTGTTGCTAATATATATTAAAAAGAAAATGTGTGTTTTTGATAAATGATGTAATATTATTTGTAACTGTAATTATTTGTGAAATTAAATAGTATTATTCGAATTAGGATGATTCGTTTTGTCCCTTCCCTTGGCACCATCAAATCTGGTGCCACTGCTCTCAAATGTTAGTCTGGAGCCCCTCATCAATAATCATTTAGGTACACATTTAGATAAAAAAAAAAACTGCATTCACACCAACTAAATAAATCCAAACTCATATTTTTAGCATAAAGGACTGAACTGAGGCATGTTAGTTTGTCAGCTATCAATAATCGCTGCGTAAGCACATAAGCATAGACACGCACAGTCTCATTAAAGCGGCAATTGCCTCAGAAATACCCTTGGCTCACCATTTAAAGGTGAAAAAAACCTAGCTTGGCATTCCGGAGCTGTTTGTACATCAATGCTTGCTGTTTGCGACTCTTATGGATAACGACAGAACCGGGACATGCATTGTCTTCCCTGTTCCAAGCTCAGATGATGTAGTGCTTTCCAATGTCATTTTCCTTTGCTCTTAAAACCATCTTACCACCCCGGGTAATCATGAGCCAGGCTAAAATCCAGTCTATAATAAAAGGCAAACGACTGATTCTGTGAGGAAAGGCAGTCATTTGTACTTGATAGCTTTTTACATATTGGATCTATTTGCCTGTGCCTTTCAATACGCTTTCGTTGTGTGGGATCCTTCCCCCTGTTGTAATATTTCACCTGAATCAACACCTGCAGAGTGCTATATAAATGCAAATGGTATTTTATTGTGTTGTGGAGCTGCTCTTTGCCAAGGAGGTGCGAGCCACATCTCTCCCTTATTGTGGAGGATTCCTTATTCCCTGTCATTAGATTCAGTGGTGTCAGCTCATATCACTCTCCATATGAGAAAGACTCTGCCAGATTCTATTAAAAAGCACCTCTGCGAGACTGCGACTAGACACCCTCAATGCCCTCAGCCTTAATTATCTGAAAAGACACAATTCACTTTCTTTACCATCTCCATTTGTGGGCGTTCGGGTGTGAACCCATACTTGCTGATTGTATATGTGCGCGCACACATGCTCGCAGGGTTGGCACCAGAGCCCAGGCCGTGACTGCCAACCCAATGACTTTCATCTGCACTGATGACAAATAGCCGTGGCATGGACCAGTACGGACTGGAAGCAGATGAAAAGCGTCCCATCTTCTCCCGCACTGCATTTAATTACCCAGCATATGTTAGAAATCACTCCAAAGAGGATTTGGGGAACGCTTGTTGATCTGCAACATGAAAAGAGCTCTTTCTCTTCTGTTTCATTTTGTTTAATTCAGTTTGCGCAAATCATTGATGTGGTGGGAGGGCGGGCGCGACGGAGGGCGCGTTTAATCTGCTCGGCCTGGCTGACGAAAGGCTTCCCGGTGGCCAGAAGGGGAGAAAAGTCTAGATCCCTCATCCTCGCCGCAGGGTTACAGAGGCACTCATGGTCTGCTTCTTATTAAGCACGCATTTAGAAGGTGAGCTACGAGTTGTTTTTGGCAGGCTAGGAAAAAGGAAATGCAAATGTGCCATGACGGAAATCGGCCTGGGAACGTTCCCCACCTTGCTATTGCACAAACTGCACCATCAAAGGATCCCCCCCAATTAGAGCTGGATTCAAAGCCTTTTTCTCTGGTGTACTCAACAAATATAGGCAGAATATGATCGGACATTCAACACCCAGCTGAGGGATTTAAACCGACGGGCCCTGCACATCTTATGATGCTCAAAGATGAGAATGAGAGGGCAACAAGCAGCTGCGAGTCGTCAAATCAGTGTGATTCCGAACCAGAGGCAAGATTTTTAATTACGGTAGGATAAAAGTCCAGGAAACTTGGAATTGTGATGGAACTATTAATGACATCGGACACTTGTTTATGCTTATTCCGAAGTGAACTCGCCTGGAAGTACTGTAATGAATGTGTACTTTCAGTGGAGACACTGGGGTCATTTCTAATAATTGTTGATATTACTGAACTCACCCCGGAGACACGGATATGCATTATTCATTGTGCTCTCTTTGACATCCCTCTCTTTTGAGCATTTTATTCAAGCTGGACCTATCATATCCATATTCATCAGGCTGCAAAGAGGTCACCATGGGCAATAATCCCAGTCGCTGATGGTACGATATCAAGATGGCAAAGACATATTCATTAAATTCATTCTGGTATAATTTCACAGATAATAACGGGTGAGCAGATTGGACTGCTGTATGTCAGACTGCTTGTTTGATTATGAATAAGCCGCTCTGTACGCTTCTCTGCTCATTGTTCACAGTAACAGAAAAATCTTGTTTTCCAGCATGAATCAAGAGTGAGAGACAATCAATAAACCATAAAACCAAGAGAAGAAAATGTTATTTCAAGAGTTAATTAGAGACGGAAATTAAAGTTTTCTTATGTTTCTTACAAAGACTGGTTGAAGCCAAAAAAACAAAGATATAAATGAAAAGATGAAGATAGTTGATGTGAAAATTGCTTCAAAAGTTTCTACTCTTTTTCTCTCTGGAAGCATCCAAGTCCTTCTTCAATCAGCCTTGAGTCTCGACATCAAATCTCTGCCTAGGAAGTGTGTTTGTCTCTTTATAGGAGCACAACGCATCTTTCAACTTTCTGCATGAACATAAAAATCAGGTTGTTAGAAGTTAAGAGCATCATCAAGCCAAATTGCTGCTGAAAGGGTTTAGTCTCTGCTCTCTGTTAGATCAGGGTCAAAAGGTCAGAAGCCAGAACTTATGACTAACCTTGCAACAGTGTGCATGTCTACCTTTAATGTAAAGTTTTAAGTAATGTTATGTTTGCAATTTCCATGAAACTGTGTATTGAAGATCAATAAAAGCTTTTGGGTCCCAGACTTTATCTCCTGCTCTTCTATTTGCCTCAAACCTCAAGAATACAACAGCTATCTAATTGTGTCTAATGGTAATTGCAGAGTAGCGGTACACTTACTCTCTATCATACACTCTCAGAAAAAAGGGACAAAAGCTGTCACTGGGGCGGTACCCTTTCGAAAGGTACATATTGGTACCAAAAGTGTTATAAGTTATTATTAAGTTAGTACCTAATTGGTACATTAGAACATTTTTAAAGGGTACCTTAGTAGTGACAACTTTTTTGTACCATATTTTCTGAGAGTGTGCTCAAGAGTGGTGAATTGGTACTCAAGAACTTTTCTTTTTTTTTTATCATTATTATCAATGTTGAAAACAATGTTGTTGTGTTGCTTAATATTTTTCTGGAAACCGTAATAAACTTTTATCTGGATTCTCTGACGAATAGAGAAAAAAGTTCAAAAGAACAGATTTTATTTAAAATAGAAACCTTTTGTAATATTATACACAACTTTACTGTCATTTAAAAAAAAATAATAATTTCAATTTTTTTTTTGTTAATTTAAAGTGACATTTAAATATAGTGTTAAATTATGTAAAATAGGGGCTCACAATTGTGTGTGCATCTCATAATTTAATTACAATTAATAATATGTATTAACATAAAATATGTAAATATAAATCAACATATCAGCCTCCCTCCCCCCCAGATATCAGTATCAGCCATAAAAAAAAAACATCTCAGTCAACCACTACTCTTATCTTTATTGTTTTGCTGTTGATACTATCAAAAGGGGCATTGGCATGAAAAGAAAGAAAATATGAAAACAGTCTATAGATCTTATGGTTAGTTGTTTATGAGGACCCTGTCTTTTATGTCTGTATTATGCCACTCTTATCTTGATGAACAAGACCATCTTTCATGCTCACTAGAGATCAAAGGATGAATGTCTACATAAAAGCCAAGAAATGAGAACAAGCAGCCAGCCAATGACCATCATACAGAATACATTCAGCACTTGAGATGTGAAAGATGGAGAAATTTGAAAGAGAAACCAGGAGGAAAATGTTATTGCTCAAAGGTCGCCCTACGCCCTTTCATAGCTTAATGGAGTTCTCAGTTCTGCCTCATCAACTTTGTCCCAAATGTTTATCCTAGAATTTGTTAATATCAACTAAAAATAGACGCAAATGTGTCATATGTTGACATATAGCAATAGAGGTATAAAATTAGCACCTCTTTCTAATGAGAACCA
Organism: Rhinichthys klamathensis goyatoka; assembly: GCF_029890125.1. Taxonomy (NCBI): domain Eukaryota; kingdom Metazoa; phylum Chordata; class Actinopteri; order Cypriniformes; family Leuciscidae; genus Rhinichthys; species Rhinichthys klamathensis. Next base: position 5,280,904 of record NW_026606664.1, on the reverse strand, counting down.
AAGCATAATCTCTTTATGGTCCAGGAGAAACATCTGAGAGCTTCAAGAGATTTCGCGACTTCTCTTTCCTATGGGAAGATAGAAAGATAAGCCACCCTATACTGTACATTACTCCGCTGATCATTATTCAGAACGGGGGAAACATTTGTGTTCAGTCACTTCTCTTTTGCCCGGATCCCTCCGGCTAGAGTGAATTGGAGATGAGCCAAAATCTAATAAGGTTCAACCTGGCTGTCAGGGTTTTGAGTGTGTGAAGGTAGAGAGGTGTGTGATGTAGTGGCTGAGAGATAATGTATTGTAAAAGCCAAGGATAGTAGAGCAGGTGGAGTGTTGGAGTATCTGGCTCATTATCCTTAAAACAGGAAAGCTTTTGGCTGTCTTTGCGTTTAGCATCGAGCTAACTACTTACAAGCCTGTGCGTATAAAGCAATCACATTGCTGGAGGACTGGAGGAGCCAATACATAAAAGAAAATACGCTTCCTTTTGTGATGATGCTTTTTTTCCTCTTTGTGTGGCTCATTTACTGTAGATCACAGTACGACTATAAAATCCACATAGCATCAAAGAGGTTTGATCAAACACTACATGTGATATTCATTAAAAACATGATCATCCACATGCCGAAGAGTTTTGATCAAACAATGGATCAGACATTCACAAGCTACACATTCATTTACAGACTGTCATTAATATGAGGGAAAATGACTAAAACACTTTAAAAGCCAAAGCCTGGGCTTTGATGGGACAGCATACATCAACCACTGTCTTATCTGTGAATTAATATTAGCAAAGCTTTTAAAAGAGCCTAAGAGTAATGTTATATACCTGATTCAAATGTTCACATGTAGGAAATATGCAGGCAGAGCATCTGTTTTTCACATGTACTTCATTAAGGAGCTTGATTGACACATCTTCACAAAGTACTATTAAACCTCATCATGACAGAAACACGAGACATGTGTATGCGAGGGTATCTGTTTCACTGTGCCATAATGAGAAATGCTTTCTAATTGGCAGATATAATGCTGCTATATCAAAACATCAGTTCAGCAAATGTGACAATCAAAAGTGTTTCAACTTTCAAGCACATAATATTTCTGTTTTAGGCCTTGTCCACGCGGACACGGGTATTTTTATAACCGGAGTTTTTCCTACAGCGTTTTTTTTAAAAATCCCGTCTACACATGCTTGGTCTCCGTCTACATGAAAACGGAAAAACACGCTATCAAGCACGGTCAAGAGCATGCCACGCCAGCAGGCGGCGATATAAACCTTAACCATAAAGCCACGTTGGCCAATCAGAAGCGCAAATCTGACGTCAAACACAGCGGATAACGGCGCACACTCTGACGTCGCAAGGCAAAAACCCCAGTTTCACTGTCTAAACGACAACACTGTAACCGGCGTTTCTGAAAATCCTCACCCTGGCAGGGGTTTTCAAAAATGTTCGGTTTCAGTGCGTTTTCGTGTGGACGAACGGCCAAACCGCGTAAAAAAAGTCACGGTTATAAAAATACCCGTGTCCGTGTGGACAGGGCCTTAAATTGCATTTTTTTTTCTCACTCTCTCTGATGTTTCAATGCAGTCAACAAACCGGCTTTGCAGCCTTTCTACGGTTCCAGTTGCAAATAAATGTTTTTTTTTTTTTTTTTTTTACTAAAGAGTAATGTTAGTAAAAGCAAGAGTCTGTCTTAAGAGGCCTGCATATGCCAGGTCCATGCACAATAGCTTGCTATAGTCATATTTAATTAGCATCACATGTTTAGCAGAAATAGCGATCATGTGCGGCTAAGGCACAAGACATTGCCAGACACTCCAGAGAAATAAGTCTGCGACTGGACAGCTCTACTGGCTTCTGGGCACCCCAAGTACATTATCTAAATAAACATGTCAGCTCAGTTAACAGGCAGCCACTGGACGTGATCTAAGATCCCTTTTACACCTGGTATAAACATCCATTTCGGGTGATTTCTTTGAAAAAGAACAATGCTAAATAAGAGTGAAAATAAACGCCCCTTTTTTTTTTTAATTGTGCAACATCAACTACTGTACATTCAGAGGTGAACGTAGTCACACACTGACCGAAAAGTGACCACACTGTATCTGAGATGCACACTACCATTCAAAAGTTTGGGGTCAGTACGATTTTTTTTATTAAGCAAGGATGCAATAAATTGATCAAAAGTGACAGTAAAGACATTTATAATGCTACAAAATATTCCTATTTTTATTTCTATTCAAGAAAAGAATGCATCACGGTTTCTACAAAAATATTAAACTGTTTTCAACATCGATAATAATAAGAAATGTTTCTTGTGCACCAAATTAGCATTTCAGAACGACACTGAAGACTGGAGTAATGAACCTGAAAATTCAGCATCATTACTATTTTAATATATTAAAATAGAAAAACATTATTTTACATTGTAATAATATTCCACCTGTTTTTACTGTTTTGATCTAATAATACAGCATTGGTGAGCATAAGAGACTTCTTTCAAAAACAATATTATAACCCCAAACATTTGAACAATACCAGGTATTAATTTTAGCCTTCTCAGTATTTTTCACAATTTTTCCGCCTTTTCTGATGATATTTGTTAAATTTATGCATTTCCCATAATGAATACAACATAAAATGAAAATAATAATTAAACAATAGTGCTTAGCCCTAGTTGTTACCAGGAATGGGCTCAGTGCACTAGACTCGGTACATATAAAATATCAGAGCCAGAGGATATATTTTGCTTTACCTTGCCAACATAGAGAGGTTCATCTCCTGTGTATTCCTCCAGGACAAAGAATTGGTTCCACACCCAGTTGCGCTTGTGTCTTTGAAGGGATGCACCCACACTAGCTCTGATGGGCCTCAGGGAAGCCGGACGGAGCGGGACAGAGTTCAGTGTCATCCCCCTGCAGCCCACGTCCCACTGGGCCAACAGCAGCATAGTCATCAGAGTCAGTCCAGTCCACACTGCAGAGCCTATCTGCATCATTTGGATGAAAGGATGAAAGTAAAAAAAGGAAACAAAAAAAAAATACACTCCTCCGTATTGAACGGGCACCAGAGATCTTGAGGCTAAGACGTCTCTCCTGGGAAACTGCACCACCCTCAGCACTGGCGCGGGTATCGGGATAGAGCAGACCGTCTGACCGGTGATTGATGGGAGAGACCACAGGAATGAACGATGATTGTAGCTGAAGCTCTCAAACCTGCGGTGAAAACAGACATCAGGGGGAGAGGTTGAAGAAAACCAGAGTGAGAGAAAAGAGTCAAAGAAATATACAAAAAGAGAGTCTGTCAGCACAGATCCAGGCTTGATTTACCATCATTTTTACAATATCACTTCACATTTGAACCACAGATTTAAACAACATGACTTTTGGCATTTCAGAGGTTGCAGTCTGAGATGCAGGTGCAGGCAGACCACTACAGGTGAGCAAAACGGACATTCAGCTCTTTCCTCTGGATGGGCATTTGACAGCACTGCTGAAAGTGGAGCACATTAATCTTTAGGGCTGAAGGGAACCAGGGAGGGAGGGGGAAACAGACGGAAGGAGAGGGATAGAGTTCCAATGCAACGGTTTGGAGAAATAAAGCAAATATGTACCATCCCAAGTCTCAACAAAGGAGTGAGCATACTTGTCTTATGCAAGGCAGCATAATGGGTCATGTCAAATAAGTTTAAAACACATGTTCTCTGTATTCATGATGGTTTCATATGGTTTTGAAACCATTTTATATGGCTTTTTTACCATTCTCAAAAAAAGGTTTTCATTTAATACAAAATTAATAAAGTAAAAGTTTTCAATGTAATGCTCAATTAATAATAATGTCACGTGATCTATCAAGCGAAACGTAATAACATTTAGCTTACATCTTGAATGTGTGTACACATCTTTAAAATATATTTTAAGGTAAAAAGGTAAACACCACATTACATTTTACAACCTCCTTGCTTTGTCATAAAAAGGTCAAATTATCTTATTAATAAATATCAATGAGCAGAGAAGCATCTTTGTTCATTTTCTTTTAAAGAAAAACTAACAAAAGATTATGCCAAGTACTTAATGTTTTCTTTTCAAGAATTGAATTATTTTCAAGGCTTTTTTCTTCATTATGTACCATTTTTAACTTAAAACTATCTAAATGAATTTCAATGTGGATGTTCATAGAAGTGGTATAACAGGTATGAATTGCATTTTAATGTATTTCTAAATAAACTAATAGTTCCTGACAAAATAAAACAATGAAATGAATTTATTTGACCCACAGTTTATCATCATCATATATTATTCTTCATTTGCCAGTCACTTTTTAAATCTAATGTGACTTTTGTACTGTGTGAAACTTTTCCTGGGGTTGGTTAAGCGCTTTGCTCAAGAGCACAATGGCAGTGGCTCATGAATGGACCCATCTGGGGTTTGAACCTACAACCTCCAGCTCAAGAGCTGCTACTAAGAACTACAAAGCTGCGCTGCACCTTAAAAGTGTGTTATGTAAGTGGCACTGGATTTTTATATTGTACAAAAACCCTCATGCTCCAAATTGCAAAGGAGAACTACAACTTAAAAGTGTGCACTCTAAGTTGAAGTGACAAAATTCCAGGCACAAAATTCTCCTAAGGGGTCCCTGGAGCTTCTCGGTCCAAGAGAGCCTTTTAGGTGTTTCTAACATCCTTTTAAAGTGAAACACTTACAAGTCTGAAAAAAAAAAAAAAAACAGTTCAAAAGGGATTTAGGTAGAGCACATATACGTTCTCTAGAGAAATCTGTCCTTCCAGCAGTTCAAACCAACAGCAGCAGGATTCACGCCTCAACAGCTTATTTTGATGTTGAACGGGATGTCAAATCTCCACAGAAATCCTTCGTTGTCCGAGAAAAGATGAGATCTGACCTACGCTTTACAGAGAGAACAACTTCCATATTGGGTTTAGAGTGCGTGGCAATCCAAAACTACGCAATTATCGCAGCATGTGCATAAGATTCATTATATTTATTGCAGGTTAGGTGGGCTTAAAACCATGTCACTGTTTCAAAGTGTTAGCATTAGTGGTAGCTTAAAAAGTGTTGATGGTAATATAGGGTTTAAATAAAAGGTGTTAAACACATCTGCGACATTAAAGCTTTGACAGATACTGTAACTCTGCAAAATAATAGCATAATTGAAGCTCGAGCACTGAAGGTGAACAGAAGAGTAAATCAAAAAGCATCCCTCTGGGATTGCATTCCCTCCTTGTATTCTCTCCAAGCTCAAAAGCACCAGCGCTGCTGGAGAAGAACAGAACGTCTTGCGCTTTTCTTCAGAAGACCACAGTGCCAGGACCCTTCAGTGGGGAAAAGTCTCATCTAAAGCCTGTAATCTCTATCATAAGCTTCACTTTATAGGGGAATTACAAGTGCTTAGCAGCTGATTAGATCTCTATGCGTTTGACTGAGTAGATTCAACAAAAAGTTTTCAAAAATGGTTGACGATGGGTATCAAGAAAGCACAGTTATGGCAAAATAATCCTCTACACATCTCAATTATCTCTGACCTCCACTAGTTTCCTTGAAGTGCTACATAACACTGCTGCGAAATAAAAAGAGCTTTGAATCTGGAATGTTTATAGCGTAGCGTAGACTAATAGAGAGCTGGAAGGTGATATGGATCATTTATCATTCGCTTGCATTAAAACACAGCAAACAAGGACATAGGAAACAAACCCAGGGATTTTTTAATGCTGTGCGTTTGAAGCAATATCTTAGGACAAGTTTGCACGACTAAATTGTTTAGGACCCAGATTAGGACTGAAACTATAATGAAGGAAAATTACAACACAATATGCAAAGGAATTTTTTTCAGAAATTAACACGAGGGCAGCATGTCACAATCTTGGAGCCAGCCACATCGACACCATTATTGAACCGAACTGAATCAGGATTGAACTGACTTTAGCTGTATAATGCCTTCTGCAGAGCAGCTTATAGCTGAACTGAACTCGTTTCATAATTGATGAACTTTGCAACATTGACAGTTATTGAACTGAATAAACTGACAGTTGAAATAATAGAAACAGATGGCTTCAACAAAAGTATATACCATCAATTAACAACCTATGAGCTCACAACAGGTCTGTCTTTAAAGTTTTACAAGTTATAGTTGTTGTTCCCCTATGGAGAAAATGAATGGAGCTTTTACTTCTGGAACCCAACTCTTGCACTCTATTATCTTCTGTAGAGCTGCTTTACAGCTTAAATTGAAATTGTTTCAAAATTGATGAATTTACAATGTTATTTTTCAGTTTCTTCTTTGAAACAATCTGTATTAAGATCCATCACAAATCCTTTTTAGTTTTATTTGATTATTCTCTGATTATTTTGGATGGATCAAATAATGGATTGTGACTAAAAACCTATTATGAATTATTGTACTTTACAAGGGGACTATATGCCATGCAATGAGTGTACTATATTTGTTTCTCTTCTCCTTCCAGCCCCCCACTAACATTCCACGCCCGAATCTGCTCGCTGTCAGGTTTGGCTGAGGCCCCGGACTTTGTGTTCAGCACAGATCGCCCAAATGGTCTGGGACAGGATGATGAAGTCTCATTAGCCCCCCATGCCATCTGACGAGAGGAGCTTAGGCTTCAGTGCAGACCGCCCTGTGAGAGAGCGCCCACAGCCACAGCCAGAGACTCGGCTCCAAAAACCCATCTCAACACACTATCTAGTCATAGCCCCCCTGCGGTGCAAGAGCAATTGTGGCACGCACCAGGGACAGTATGCTCGAACACAGAGCAAAGCAAGGCTCTTGGCATCTGGACATCAAACCCAGCACATTGCGGACTGGTAGCATATGGCCTTCTTATTATGGCTGCCCTTCGCTGTGCAGACTCTTGAGGGTGACTATGACAAGATTATGAAAGGATCTGGGCTGGATATGGCTGCTTATGAGAATGCGTGATGAAAATTTCTAATAAAGAATACATTTATAATTTATTAAAAGACAATTTTTCTGGCACTGTTTCATTTCATGCACAAAAAAAGCCTTTTCATTATTTCATATTTATTTCATAAAAGTGCAATCAGTGCATCATGTTAATGCAAAACACAGTCAGTTTAAAATTCCTGGTACAAAATGTTTATAGGTGACCCAGCCAAATAAAAAATAAAAATAATAATGATTTTTTTTTTAAGTTGAAAATAAAACCAATATTATTGGACTGCATTTCAGAATTTCTAATTCCCTTGCAGTTTTTTTTTTTTTATTGATTATGAATTTTACTAGCTACTTTTTTTCAGTGTACAGTATGGCTTGGCAAAACTACACCAGTCCCATTTCACAAACATGTCAAAACCCCTAAAACTACCATTTTACAACAGCGGTTCCCTTTTTCATAATATTTTCTTGGGGCCAAAAAAACAACATGACAGCCATGGGCTAGCATTTAAATCGTAGTGGGACCCCCAGATTTCAGGGCGACATTTATTGGTCATCCCTCTCTGAAGACAGCCATTTATGCTTGGGCACGATAGTGCAAATAGGCTACAACCAGATCTTAAGTCAGGAAGTAAGCAATTGTGACAGCACAAGGAAACTGAACATATTCTGCGAATAATACTGAAAATTACTTTATAGGCCTACTGACCAACACACACCCAAATCAACAATTATTTTTTGAACAGCCTATAAGCTAAATCAAGTTGGCCTCACAAACAGTTCACTCAACGCGCCACCTAGCGGCCGCCAGCTTCACATTACAAGCGAAGTTTCCACTATACGAGCCTCCGTGCTGTTGTTGGCATTGCAGTGGCGTCCTGACAGAGGTATTTGATATCGATACGGAGGTGTGAGGAAAATCTGCACCTCTGTACCTGTTATATCTGCTTTTGTTTTGGTATAATACTACACAGAAAATTAAAAACAACAACCTCTGTAACTAACATTGGGCTATTTGCCCATCAAAAATAAATCTTTCACAGTCACACTACAGACGACAGTATTTGCATTACAAATGTGATTCTCTGGCAAGGTCCCAACTATTGCTCTTAGGACTGAGAAATTGTACTTCGCAGCGGCTCGATTATATGCTGACTGCCAGACCTTAACTTTTGGACATCACAGATGCTCCTGAGGGAAAAGCGCTGAATATTAAAACATCACATGCAGTGAGAGAAACTTTGAGGAGCGGCTCTTAAAATCTTGATGCTGGCCACACTGTTCTACAATATTTGAAACTCCATAGTGCGTGAATATATTTAATATTGTATTGAATTAAAAAGGCTTCGTTAATTCCTTTTTATATTTTTCCCCATAGCAAATGCAATAGGCTACTTTCATTGCAGTCAGTTAAATAAAACAGACATTTTCTGAAAAATAAATACATAAAATAACAAACAGTAGCCTACTGCCCTTTCTCAACTTTTAGATATTATTCTTTAATGATTTTGTAGCCGTATGCTATGTTAACGGGCACCGCAAATACACTCAGTCTGTACGGTATTGCACCTCAGTAAACACTGCAAAAATCACTCTCACCTTTTCCTCTTGGTCCTTCGTGTGCGTATAAATTGTCAATGCTCTTGTGGAAATGCAGAAGGATTCCGTCATGTCGCAGGCGCTCTAGACGCGCTCTTCCCGAATGAGTGAAGGAAACATATTCAGGAGCATCCCTGCACTACATGCGTCTTTCCCTCCGTTCCGCTCAATCACTGCGCTGCTCGCTCACACTCCGCGCGTCTACAATAAGCCCTATTGAGAAGCCACAGCTGCAGCGAGCCTCAGCCAGGGGAGAGCACTGTGGAGAAACTCACAAAGGGACCACAACACTGTCGGCCATCCGTGAAGCATGCCTCGGGAGTCACAGTCCCCACAAACTCTGGGAAAACAGTGGTAACGCGCAACTTATTGTCTCTAGTGAAAAGTGGCTGACAAAATGGACAAGTCTCTGTTAGTGTGCTATAGGAGCATCGCTCATCAGGGAAACGTTGCACTGAGGGGAGGTGCCGATGTCAGTCAGCGTATCCAAGGAGCCGTGGCGACTGTAGGATTCTAGGGGGGCACAGCGGGGCCAAAGTGTGCAGAGAGGGACTAAATTAAAATCTCGTCAGTATGATTCGGTGTGCCTGAAATGTGGGTTCAAGCACTTACAATTATTATTTTTTTCAATCTACTTAAGAATCATATATCTCAACTAATGTGCACTATGTAAGATTTTTGGATTAAAATATCCAAAAACCACTTGAGCAATGTTATATATTTTGTTGATTTGTGTACTTACAGTCTCATAAATGTTTCTAAGAATGTTTAAATCCTGAGAAATAAGCAGTTGTGACAAGGACACAGTCCGTGGGTCGCCTATCAATGACATCATACCCGCGTTACCCTCGATTTCCGGTTTTATTTTGTAGAAACCATGGAAACACCAAAGACACTTTAATATATTATTTGTTTTATTAGACAGGTGAGCAAATGTTCATCGACAGAACGGTTGGATACATTCATCGACAGACAACTAATCATTGTTATACAGCTCAACAGTTAGTCTTTTTGTTTAAATCTTGTTTTCTTGATTTACCGCGAGTACCATTTTTCCATGCCTAATATCGATCTCACTGCAGTGTGCAACAAGTGTCTCATATAGTAGCCACCGATCGAATGTACAGAGTATCATTATAACAACTTTCCACACACTCAAATGTATCTAATGATAAAACAGCGCTGCGTTACCCATAGACAGTATAAGAAGTGGACAGAGCCATCTCATTGGAACTCAGTTGAGACAGTTGAAGCCCATTTTTAGCGATTTTTGAGCACTTCCGTTCCTGACGCGCAGACTCAAACCGACTCAAACTAAGCTTGATGACGTGAGCAACCTGTCTGACAGACGTTAATCTTCTAGTAGCTGTGCGTGAAAATTGCCAACGTTAATCTTGCAGAGACGGGGAACTTGAGCAAAGAGTTCTTTGGCGTGAGTGAGCAGGAGTAAGTATTCCGTTGCTTTTATGGACTCATTATCTATGGGCTTCTCCCTTGACGGGACGTCCCCCCGATTGCCTGCGAGCTTCTCCTCCTGTCTGTACGGTAGTTTCTGTACAGCGCGACAGAGAGTCGAGTGGTTATGACGCAATCGTTAGCCTATTTTTACTAAATCTGTTTCTACAGGGCCATAATGTAACATAGAAGGTAATGGAGCCCTTTATACATTGTCGTGTTTCTTTAGAAATAAATAATGGACAAAATGGAGTCTTTAAACGCCTCAGATGTAAAGTTATTCGCTCTCAAAGTGACGCCAAAATGAATGGGAGTCAATGGAAATGCTAACGCAAGTGAAGTTCTGCTACAACATGGCGGCACCCGGCCGGCTTCAACTTCCGGTCGGTGGATTACCCCCTTGGCGTTACCCCACATACGCATCACCAGAAGAAGCGGAAGCGGTCTGTGGCAATTTACATTTTGGTAAATTGCACTGTACAGTATCTTTCAACATACCTTCTGATGTTCATTCGAGTTTTATTGTTTGCTATAGCAGTAAGGAGGAAGATATGATCGGTTCACGTGCGCTGCCACTTCGCTTGAACTGAGGCGGATACAGCTATCTGTCAAACCACATTAAAGAGCACCGAAGCTGTATTTATTGATAGTATTTTGTAATAAAATTTACAGAATTTGAAAGCGGAGGCTTTGTTTTATATCAAAAGTAACAAAGCTTAATGCGATTTATTGGATGGGAGGAGCGCTATGAATGTTAAGTGAAGTTCTGTGCACGCATCAACAGACTAAAATATCGATACTTTGGATTTAAGAATCAAAACCATTTTCCTTAAGCAGTGTCTTTATAAACAAAAGACTGCCTGAGAAGTGAGTGACTGGACAGCCAAGAACTGCCTTCAGTTTCGGATGCAGCTGGGATCTTATGCTGTTTATATCAGTCAGCTTGTCTGTCTTCTTGACGTTCAATAATTGCGTCCCAATTCAGAGACAGCATCCTTCAAAGGCTGTATTTAAAGGCTGATTGTGTCACAGCGGTGAGAGACAAAGGCTGTCCCAAATCAAAGGGTCCTTTAAATGAGGCCTGGAAATGTGTCCTTTATTTCCCGGTCAATGAAGGATACAACAGATGCACTTCGTCCAAAATCGTGTACTGTCTGAGTAGGTACTACATTTGAATTTATTCCATGACCATTAAAAAAGTACTCTATTTAGTATAAAAATGTAGTATGAATGAAATTCTAACACACTACATCCACCATGTTGTTACTGTCACATGATCTACAAACGTCAGTTGCGTCGCTTTAATTCTATTCATAAATCCCCTCCCATGGCCTCACGGGATAGTAAAGTGTCCATCGAATGTGCACTTCAGAATCTCGGCAGAAGTAGGTCATCCAGGCCAGGGACTATTCGTATACTTTGTTTTCGGACATACTACTCTTTCGGCAATACTGTTTTGGCATGTTATATAAGAAAGCATTAGATTTCGAATGCAGCAATGGATCCTTCGCGTCATAGCCTACCTCAGAATATTTTGTGCCGGTGACAGGATTTTGTTCGAGAGACATTGCCGGATTTACACTTTTAAATATAAGTATTGTGTTTCAACTTATTCGAACATCTACTGATACATATATGTAAACAAAAAAAAAAAAACTTTAAAGCGGTTTACATGTTGACTTTTGTCTTACTAAGATGTGATTTTATATAGTTTATACCCTTTATAATGTAATAAATGAGCCGAGGTGAACGTATTTAGACAGGTTGTGAACCCTGTTTTATTTTTTAGACAGTTGATTATAACTTTCAAAAAAGTCCAGTACAAACTAGGGATGCACCGATACCACTTTTTTCAGAACCAGTCCGATACCGATACTTTCATTTTTGTTTTTTGCCAATACCAAATACAGATACCTGTTTTTTCACTGCATTTGTAATTTTTAAATGTATTGGGTAGAGAAACCAAAAGAATATAAATCTTATTAGTTGGCTTAATTTGTAAAGCAAATATAATTCCTTCAGTTATTTTCATGCTTAATTAAGCCTGCTAAAATGTATTGTATGATCTTCTGTTACTTTCACTGTTCATTCTATTGCTATATCATATTTTAGCATTAATTTATAGGACAGCACATATTTAGAGCTGCTTCAGAAGGGCTCAGTGCTAAGGATTGGGTCACTGCATGCGTTTAAATGTTTATACTAGTTAAATATCACAATTCTCTATTACAATTTTGATACTAAAGCAAAACTACTAGCCTAATGTAAATTTAAAACATTATTAAAGACAAGTAAACAGTCAAATCAAATTACAAATAGCACAAATAAATACAATAGAACAAAGAAAGACTACAAATGAAATAAACAGTGTTTTTAGAGTTTTCCAGGTTTAGGTCTAACATAGTTTTCAGGTACAGAAATTTGAATAAAGTAATCAAATGTGAAATAACACTGCATGCTCATTACTGTATAAATTAAATATAGATGGATCTTTATAATGTTCCAAATGGTAGGGGAGAACCTTAATGCTTTTTGACTTTCTCAGTTTGTGTAAATCTATTTAGGGTTCAGAGTATTTACATAAATCAGGTAGCAGTTCATGTTACTTACATATACGATTCAGTTTTAATCCTAATGACACGTTTGCTGAGTGAACGAACGATAGAGCATTCAACAGAAGTGCGCTCTCTCACCATCAGTTAAAGTAAATAATAATGCATGCTTCATTTTACTTTCTTTTCCATTTAACGTTACATATCCGACCGAACTATACTAATTTTCCGCGTTTATGCCGCTGCGCGCTCAATCGCTTATCAGCTCGCGCACCACAGCCAATAAGGCGTTACTATATTTTGTTTAATATGTTATTTATTAAGATACATTTACTTCATAGACAGCCTTCTTTTTTTATCCCCATTATACTCTCTGTTACCGTCGATGTTTTGATGTCTGGACACAAACACTGTAGGCCCACACGCTGCCTGGTATCGGAGCATTTTTTTTTGAGTAGGCCTGATTGGGCCGATACGGATACAATCCTAGTACAAATGTTACTTTCACTCATCACCGGCAGCGGTCACAGTTGCTAGGTGACAAGAACTATTATCCATAGGCTAGACCGTCTCATTTAACAACACTCGGTCCGACCTTCACACCCTTAGAATAGTGATGGGGACGAGACCGCCTATGCCGAGTCCAAGTCAAGACCGAGTCTTTGAAGGGTCGAGTCCGAGTCGAGACCGAGTCCATTGGTTTTCAAATACAGTCGAGTCCGAGTCAAGACCGAGTCTTTGAGGAAGCAAGTCCGAGTCGAGATTTTGTCTCGACGTTTCAGTTTTGATATTCATGATTTAATATCACCCCAGTTAATAATCAACCGTTAGGCCTTTGCATTGCACCATGGGATGTCATTTTCAAATAATGCCCGTCAACATTGCATTTTATTATTATTGGTGTTATGTGTTGTGTGGTTCTTTTATATGAACATAAAAAAAATCTCGAGGACTCGGTCAGAAATTATGAGTCCTTCTCCTCCCACTGTGGTCCGAGACCGAGTCAAGACCGAGTCTTTGAAGGGTCGAGACCGAGTCAAGACCGAGTCTTTGAAGGGTCGAGACCGAGTCAAGACCGAGTCTTTGAAGGAACAAGTCCGAGACGAGTCCGAGAAAACAGAAATCGGTCTCGAGACCGGACTCGAGTACTACATCACTACCTTAGAAGGATGCAGCCCACGAATTGGGGCACAGCTAATTCGTGCGATATGCTGAGAGGAAGTGGATTTGCCTGGAGTTGGTTTTTTGAAAGACAGAGTGTTGCCATTTTCTCTCTCGCAACAGAAGCGTAGCTGTGTAATTTTCCCTGTAGCGAGGAGGAGCGTGTTGGTTGTTGAAAGGCAAACTGTCTGCGTTTTTCCATGGCCTCGTGATCACATGGAACGGGTTTCTCTGAAAAGTAAAAAGGGAGCGTAAAATGGAAAACATGGAGTGGAGCTGCTGCAGAGGACGCTTTGAGCAGAGAGGGGATTTCTTTTGCTTTGGCCTATTTTGGAAATACCGGTACTTTCGTTGGTCTTCTAGATTATAAGAGATAGACAGTTTTTGTCAGAAAGTTACTTAATATTAATTTATTCTATTTTAGAATGGATGTAAGTAAGAGTGGTATATTGTTTAATTATGTAAACCCTGTAGTTTAAATACTGCAAGATACAATGTCGATGTATGATCTTTATTTATTATATTTATTTATTTTAAGTAATCAGTGCCGCTGCTAGCCATTTTGGTGCCCTAAGCATAATTCCTTTATGATGCCCCCCCTAAAGGTTTTTTACTAAAGGTTACAATTTGTATTTTATTCTCAATATGTACACATTCATTATAAATCCTGTGCCTAACATGATGAAAACGGCTTTGTTCATGTTTCTTGTCCCCTCACAATGACAGTAGCCTAAACTATTACACTAGGCTACATGTTACATAGGCCTATTTTCAGTTCAAAATGGCGAAATTAGACAAAACTATATTAGTTTGCCTAATTATTTTTTGTCATTCGTTTAACATTTATGACCTAAAAAAAAGTGTCAAATAAAGTTAAGTTTAGCTACTTACATCTTATCTCGCACTTAACCGTACACTGAAGCGTCGAGTTGCACTGTTAAAATTCGCGCTCAGCGTCTGTGAACATAAAGCCCGCCTACTTTGATTTGATTGGTCATCTCAAATATTCTGACATTGACGAGCAGTGACAGACCAATGAGGCTCAGATGAACACACACACACACACCCTGTCCTGTGTTTCGGACGTGCTCTCTGTCTCTGCTCGGCGTCGCTGCGGAATGAAGAGGAAGAACGCGCTGAATCTGATTATAACAAGAAGTTTGATGATTGGTTTTTCATTAGGCTATTTTTGGTGCCCCCTCAGCACTTGGTGCCCTACGCACAGCGCGTGATGCGCGTGGTGGGAGCGGCGGCGCTGTAAGTAATACAGGTCAAATATAGATACTGCACAATAATTACAGTATATTTTCATAAGGGCAAGTACAGTATGGCCTGGTATATCCATGAATACAGATCAAGCTTTTTAAATTTTTACTGTAAATTAACTTAAAAATGTATCTGTAAAACGAACATTTGGACATGAGCTGTATTGCATATCATTAGAATAAAGCTTATTGGCATGGTTGAATGAAATGTTACATAAATGCTGAAGTCTGCTTTATCTTGTCCTTTCCACCCTCTCTTCGAAAAGAGAGAAAGATTTACAGTACTTTTTTGTAATAATTGAAATTTCGATCTTCCTTCGTTTGTAATAGGATGCCTGTTTTTTCTGACATTGAGAAAGAAAAGAGTCAAGTTTTTTAATGGAATTACGACATGTCCAAAAAAGCTTCCAATGATAAAGTGTTCTTGTGTCTATCATCCACGACTCCAGTGTGATTTAAGTCACATAGCTGCAAGTTTTCTTTGGCTCAATCCCTCTGTGACCTAAAACAAACAAGAAAAACTTTATATTGAAGAGAGGCCTCTAATCCAGCTGCGAGCATTACTTTATGAAAAAGTTAATTAACTGTTGCTGGCTTATGTCACCGTCAATAGACCTATGCTTTCAACAGCAGTGCCGAGCCAGTCAAAACTACACAAATGCAACAACTCCTCAATTACAGTAGGACACTCTGCAGTGTCACATTGCCCTGGATTAACAAACATTGGCGACAGCTAGAGCCCTGAGCTTCACTGAGCTACTCGGAGTCCAATGTTCTTGCATTTAATCCCACAGTTGAGAAGCGCTGAGGCAGGAGAAGAGTATTTGTTTGAAGAAGTGCATGGTAGACTAGATCTCTAGTTCATAAGTGAGGGTGCAACCGAGCTAGTTTAAACCAAGGGAGGCAGAATATTTAGAAAAGGTTTAATTTTTGCTGTTGTACAGTTGAGCCAATGCGTGGCATTCACAGATAGAACCTTGCCCTTGATACTAGGACATTGTCAAAGTGTGGGTGAGTTTGCAATCCAAGTGTCGGCCTTGTGATATTGCATTTGCTTTAAGTGCACAATTTAACAAGTACAGCCAGCAAGTGCACAGAGCACTGTGAGGTTGCAGAGAAGCTAAGAAATGTTTTTGCCTCCAAGGTAAAGTGATGTTCTGCGAGTGTTAGTTAAAGTAAAGTGGTGTTAGTTATCTCAATAACTAATGATCTTCGCAACGGAAGTGAATCAATCAAAACTAACTTTAGCTGGACAATAACTTTATCCTAATGCTGTTGTAAAGCCTAAACAATCTGTTACGGTAATTTCTATTATAACTGTAAAGCTGCTTTGAAACAATCCATACTGTTAAAAGCGCTTTATAAATGAAGGTGACTTGACTTGACTTCTGGAGAACACGATTCATACTCCAAAGGCACACGCTCGCCTTTCTGTCTCTTGAGTAACCTATAAAAGATCCAAAAAAAGCATCCATATAAACTGACATACATTTTTAGAATAAGAGAATTGTTTGTACCAGGGATGCCAACGATTAAATCGAAGATCGATTAATTGTCGATAATAATTTAATCGATAAAACTTCAATCAGTGGTCGATTAGCCAGGTCATCATTAAAGTGAGTTGAGGTGTGCGGCTCATGCGCAGAACATGTGCAACAGACACGCGGAAAAATTAACTTCCGTTTTTGTGCTTACTCTGTATATTTCCATGGCATTGCTGTCGAAGAGTAATTAGCTAGTGAAGTGGATTTGCTTATTGTAGAGTTAAAAGTTATCATGAGCATTTTAATGTTTAAAGTGAATGTCATAACAAATGTCAGTAGATCGGGAAGATTTTAAAATGAGCGGTTCATTCATAAATCCACAAGATCTTACCTTCATGCAGTGGAAATACAAATCGGAAGACAGATAAGCTAAGCAGCATGTCATGTCACTCTGCGATCTACGCATTGTCTTATGTTGTGTTTGGGCTTATTTGAGACCACCTGCTCTAAATAAAGATACTGTACTATGTGATCTACTATGCTATTATGGTTACTATACTAATGTTTCGCAAAGTTACAAGTGTATGCGCAAAAGCATCATGAAGATACTGTTTGCATGTGCGTCAGCTGAACTTTTTCATACAAATACTTGGTATAGTTTGGTCTCTAACTATAAAAAATATGCTTGTACTCTGCTAGTTGAAACCTTTCAATGATATTTGACAAGTCTATCTGTTATGTACAATGATTTTACAGATCATATTTTTTTCATGTAAAGCAGTTATTTTTTCAACCCATGAAAATAGAGGACTTCTAATATGTCAGCAAATTTAAAAGCAATTGTGAAATGATGGTCTTATTCCCTATATTCACTGTAAAGCCAAGCTTCTGAGCTTTAAAACGCTCCAGATTTAAGAGGTTGGGATAACGATTAAATCGATTAATTGATCATTAATTTAGACAATGATCGATTATGGGAATGTATGTAAATTGACATCCCATAGTTTGTAGTGATACAGTTTAATTCATCAAGGCCAGTGTTTACAGAAAAAAAGAAAAAGTGAAATGGACTGACATTGTAACGGTCACCAGCTGGAGTGCTCTTGAGAGCCACCATAGGGCACTCCACATCAGACTATTGTCATTCCCTCACAAACTACATTTCCCATAACTCACTGCCGGGACTCTTCATCCATTATCACATTCACCTGTGTCTCATTATTTTGTTTAGCTCACCCCATATTAGCCTGTTTTTCTCATTCATTATCTGCGAAGTCTTGTTTATACTGCCTTTCTGAGCATTCACTCTGGTTTCATTGTCTCTTGGTTCTTGGATTTTTGCCTGTTTCTTGGATTCCCTTTTTGCCTCTGACCCCTGCCTGTTTTTTGTTTGTTTGTTTGTTTGTTTGGACTGCCTTCCTGTGCTTGACCCTTTGCCTGTGTTTGATTACGATTCTGGATTACTCAAATAAACTGCATTTGGATCCTCAACCTTTGTGTCTCAGACCAGTATGTGACAGACATCGAAGGTTTTCTATTCATTTTTCTTGTGAAGAAAAAGCCATGATCATTCACATGCTTTAAACCAAGATAAAACACACAAACATAATTTATATGAAGTATGATTGCATGACAAGAAATGTACTATTAATACTAATAGTACAGTTTTAAAAGAATGATGCTAGGTATGGCATAGTATAAATGTTTCCATTTTGTAAGTAATTGCTTTTCATTGCTTATTCAGATTCAACTAAGTCTACGTATGTGGCTTTATTGGCATCGTAAAAAAAAAAGTCTTTACATTGCAAAAGCATTGGTAACATTAAATTACAGACATTCACATTTACACACAATTAAAAAAAAAAGATAAAATAATACCAAAGGGCAGGATGATGCAAAAGAAAATAAGTGCACAATGATCTGTTTTGTTATTTAAATGTTATTCAGTGTTGATGTTATTGTGCGGTTGGTGGTCCTGTTGGTTACTCTTTTGTCATGACAGGACTTCACAAACCTGGCATATCACTGTATGACTTGTACATGTTCCTTGTGCTTGTTGACCAAAAATATCAACAGCTGGAATACTATTTCTGGAGAATCCTGACACATTATTACCCAAAAGTGCCATCCCAGCCACACCAACAGTCGTCAACAAGTCCACAACATCACTGCACAGCTGGGTTTTACAACACTAAAGCCAACCAGGACAGCCAGGTATATGCAGGTATTGTTTAGTGACCAAATTAAATTTACTGCCCAAATCTCAATGGTCATCTGGTCTTGCTTTATAGCATCGGCACTGGTGCTTCAAGACTGGTACTGAAACAGCCTCTTACCTGAACACACTCTTACAAATGTTCTCTCCCATCCTCTATAGTCTGTGTGAGTGAGGGGAAGTTGCTTCCCAGAGCCTTTTGCTGTGGTAGAGCCAGTTTCCAACCTCTACCCGATTGAATCAGACCATCCTAACATTCAAGAAACAGCTGAAGGCATACAACCTCTGCGATCACCTAAACCACAACCATAATCAAAGGTACTTTCTAAATAAACTATTAAATTATCTTCTTATTATTTTTCTACTCTCCTTAATTTCAGAGATTATGTGCTACTTAGCTTGCACTTAAAACTTGCCATTTGTGGTACTGAGAGAATTATTGGCTGTTTTATCATAAATTGATTGTGATGTGTCTTAATATTCTTGATTTGGATAAAAGTATCTGCTATACTGTATTAGCCTGGCAAGCCAGACCTACATCAAGATGTTAGGTCTGGGAACTCACAATTGGCATACCTCAATCCGAGGGGCGGGATAAACGGTTGTCTGTTTTCAATATCCCTTGGCACGCAATAGGATAGCGCTACAACCAACTAGAGCAACGAACGGCTGTGGATGAGTGAGTCCCATGCTTTTTTCCACCAGTGAACCAGCTAGTTGGTATATTAAACTTTTGCCGTATCCGGTCGTCAAAACTCTGAACACATCTTCCTTTTTTAGGAATGTCTTAAGAGACGTTCTCTTAACTCCAAGTCACCCAGAGTCGCCAGCAGCATCTTCTTTCTTTTCAAGCAGAGGGAAATCACGCGGAATCATCATCAAAACTCTGCCGTCATTATGTTAAGCCCGCCCACCAACTCTACACGATCTGATTGGCCGGACCAGTTTTTGGTTTTTCCAGCTCAAAAGTCTATGGAGAGTTGCTAGACCACACTTTGCTGCAAAATAATTTTTGCTGCCGCTAGGGTGCGTCTAGATTTCTAGGCTAATACTGTATATTATCAGTGTTGAAAAAAGTTGTGCTGCTGAAACTGTGATACAGAAACCTTCTGTCAAATTTCAAATTGTGCAAAATTTGTGTAAATAAGTCAATTGGAATTGATTTAGTCTCATTCACACCGAATATTCACTCAATTATGTGAATAAACCTTTAGCTTTGATCCTTTGCTCGCAGAGAGAAATATTGCTTAACCCAGGTCAGACTGTTTGATAAAGCTGAATGATGATTACTGAATGGATGGATTTTTGGCATCATTTTGGCATCTGTCAGATGATTTATTAGTAGATTTGTGCCAATCCATGTCCTTATACGATTCAAATACTGACGGTTCATCCAAAAATCCTCATCATTCATCGGTTCATCATTTACTCACCCTTACATCGTTACAAAACTGTATGACTGTTTCTTCTGTGGAACACAAAAAAACTTTTGAAAGTCACTAAGGTCCAAATGAAAATTAAATGGACAAAAAAAAAAGTTCGGAACGACATAAGACATAAAATGGTGACAGAATTTTCATGTTGGGGTAAACTGTGCCTTTAAAGCATTTAAAACCTGATATATTGATGGTTCAGGTGATGCCATTAAAAATAATTGATTTATCAATTAAAGCTTTTTCCTTGAGGTGTAATATATGTTGACAAATTTAGGAAGGAAAGCATCACTATTGATTTGTAGCGAGGTTTGAAACTATTAAAAATGACATCATTTAAATCAAACCAGTTAAACAAAGCCTTTCATTCATTCAGTGTTTTTGTTCCAGCTTCACTCCATCTGTGTTTAAGTCTACTTATGTTTGGCTTGTGGCCCCCACCAGAGCACCACACCAGAAGCATATGGCACCATGGAAACCCTGTGTCTCCAAGGTTAAGCAAAAGAGTGAAAATAATGCTTCTTTTGTATCAGTGTGGTTACCGCAGTCCCCTTGCTGGGCTACTTTGGGCTTCCTGATGTGAGGCTCGTATTAGTCCATGGAGGGAGCTTGGAACGGGACAATGAGACTCCATTGAGAGGCTGCCCAGTATTATAGAACAGGTAATGGGTGTAACAATGTCTGCCATGTCAATCAATTATCTCTTTTCAAGTCCTGCTCACAGGCAGCATAAATTACCCCACAGTCTTGACTGATAATTGGGAGACAGCACTTAAGTATTCCTGGAAGAACACATTTTTTCAACCACACGTAGGTTCTATTGAGCTCGGCTTTGACGCTCGCTACACTACCTGGATCATGATAATTTGCTGTTTTCTGAAAATTATATGGTTCACAATGGCAAAAACTGTTAACCTTGGTGCAGATGTTTCGTTCAATCACACTATGTTGTATGTTCTCACATACGGCCTGTCACCCCATTATTATGGTCTGTAGTCGCACAACAACACATTGAAAAAAAAACTGAATAAGCTGTGTTGGAGGTTAATCAAAACAACATTTTCATGAGACGGAGGATAAAAACTGTTTTTTCACTAGCTTTCCACTACAATAGCACCAAACACCAAAGGTGACAAAGTAATAAGTGTGAAAATATTTTAAAGATGTGTTTATTTGTGTCAAGCAGAAATATGAACTGCCCAAAAGAAAGCAAAAAAAGCACACAAAAAGTATTCACTTCAGATCAAGTTTATTAATAATGAAATGATGATTCGCTTCTACTCCATTTCCTTGAGTGGATGGGGGAGGGGGGCATTCACACGACTCTCGTCAGAGTCTGAGGAGTGAATGGAGTGACAGACAGAACACAATAAACCCCAACCCAACTCTACTGGCTCTCAAAAGCCAGAAAATTGCATCAATCTCCTCCCATGGTTTAAAAGGAGGAGAACAAAACTGTCACTGCTCTTTTTGGTTATCTCAATGCTTTTTCTTTCACTTCAAACAAATACTCCCTTTCTTTGGGAGACTGACCGTGGCTTCAATCAATCAGGCTCTTACTGAAGGGCAGCAGATGTCATCAACACTGTGGCAGCAACTCGGTGACCCGCCCCCCGAACCGCACACATCTCTCTCCTCTATTGATCAGGAGATGCACAGAGGGAGAGGGCGGATTTTAAGATGGGCGGCTTTGTGCGTCTATGGTTTTATCTCCTGCGGGGCGTGTGCTTGTGCACATGCTTCAGCGCTCGTGCTGAAAGACTTGGGGTCCCGTCTTGCTCTTATTCACACGGTTGGGCCAGTCATCATGCTTGCGCAGATCCGAACAAATCCTCATCTTTAACCACTCTCTCTGTATCTGCACCCTTTAAACAGATGCACTGTGACCAATCAGAGCAGCGCAGGCCACAACTGAGGGTGTGAACATATTTAGCTGCAGCCATTCAAGTCACTTTTACACGCACTTTGGATCACTTCAACAAAGCACCATGGGATTGGATTTGATACAGTCAATATGGAGCCATGTTGTACACATGGTTTGAACCAGGGCTGTCAGGGATACAATGAAGTGAGCATCTCTAAATGGCACGAAGATGACGATGGAGGAGGCTACAGAGATTACGCTGATACACCTAATTAGAGCATGAAAATCCATTTCAAGGGGAGAGTCAGAGGAAGGCCGAGATGAAAAGAAACAAGGATAGATTAGTGTAAGGCCAGAAACTTGGCTAATATGTGCGAAAGCCCCAAAGAATCCCTTTTGACTGATCTCTCTAATTTTTATCAGTTGTAATCCAACCCCGAATCCCTACCCAAAAGGAAAGCTCCAAGATAAATGGGTGTTTATCTATATCAGGCAACCCTGCATGTCTGCTTTGTTGCTAAAGTGTCTCTCCAGAAGCCTGTCTGAATACATCAGTAACAAGATTGTTTTGAGTAAACACTCAACACATCTGAAAACACATCTGAAAAGCACTCCCAGATGTTGCCGCTGCTGTCATTGCCTTCGGGCACTCCGGAATAAGGCGAGCCATTGTATCTCAGGTGTGCCACTTTTTCAAGCGTGTGAGTTAAACGCTGGGGAATAATATCTTGTGAAATATGAGTGCATTTCCATGAAGGGTGAAGAGGACTTTTCCCGAGTCGTTTGTAACAAATAAGGAAAAAATTTGTCCAAAAAGACAGTAGGGTTCAAAAGATTTTGAATGAAATTGCGATTTTAAAAGCAAATTTGAACCTGCAAAACACATTGTACACTATAAAACTTATTTTTCAACATTGTGCATGAAATAGTAAAAAAAATAAAATAAAAAAAATAATTATTTTCACATTTAATTAAATGTTGCTTTCCGATTATTTGTAATTAGTTGTGAAATTTATAATTTATGAGTGATGGCCATGTACTCAACAAGCATGTACACACACACACACACACAGTATACACCCCTACATACACAGTGTTTCCCCACAGGAATTTTGTTAAACTGTGGTGGGTGGTCCTTGGTCCCTCTAGGGCGGTCCAGGGGTTTGTCCCACCATTACAATTTTTTTTTTTACATTTTAAAGTTAAATTAAAAAATCTGGTGCACTTTGAGAGTTCAAAATTAAGAGCTCCAACCCATATTCAGTGTGCAACTTGAACAAAGTCAGTGCATTGACTTCTACCTGAACTTTAACGGGGACTCAAACCTCTTTTAAGTTGTTATATAGACCCCTTTTCAGTTGGTAAACATGGTGACGTTTTTATGTGGGCAGAGCTTAAGTGGAGGCAGAACGATCCCTCTGGCCGCTTCACTAACGCTAGTTAGCAAGTTTTGTTAGCTTGTTTTTTAACAGTGAATGGAGAAAATCAGATTTTATCTTAATGTGTAAGGTCACTCACTGTCCAGGACCGCGATTGTTATTTTCAAAAGTTAATTTTAACGGACGGAACCAGATTGGCTGACCCGTACTGTACACGCTGTCAATGGATGGACAATCTGACAGGATTAACGTTAACGCTACCTCTGATTGAGTGGCCTGACTTCTACACCTACCTTATAGAGAATCCGATCATAAAGAAAAACATATATAAATCTTTAGATGCCTATAAATGTGCTGAATGGTCATGTACAAGACTTGTGTGGTACGATCCGCAGTTCTGCCTAGCCAGCGCCAAGAAGACGACAATGTAAAGAGTGACATTACGGTGCGATTTTAATGATGTGAATATTTTCTAGAAATAAAAATTCCAGATACAGCATATTCATTTTTCATCGATTCTTGCACAAAACAACACAACAAGATGACATTTAATAATAATAACAATAATTTAAGCTCCTTATTATGTAGCCGAATCTGTGCTGGTTTGTATTGGCCGCCTCCAGGTTTCACTTTGTTTTGCCTCCAGCTAGCGCCGTGACGTAACTGTGACGTCGGCGCAAAAGGGGTCTATTGTCTCAGTCTACATTACACTACATACTACTACTACTACTAATAATAATTATAATAATAATAATATAATATTATTAATTCAACTGACAACAATAACCATACAGGTCCTTCTCAAAAAATTTGCATATTGTGATAAAGTTTATTATTTTCCATAATGTGATGATAAAAATTAAACTTTCATATATTTTAGATTCATTGCACACCAACTGAAATATTTCAGGTCTTTTATTGTTTTAATACTGATGATTTTGGCATACAGCTCATGAAAACCCCAAATTCCTGTCTCAAAAAATTAGCATATCATGAAAAGGGTCTCTAAACAAGCTATTAACCTAATCATCTGAATCAACTAATTAATTCTAAACACCTGCAAAAGATTCATGAGGCTTTTAAAAACTCCCAGCCTGTTTCATTACTCAAAACCGCAATCATGGGTAAGACTGCCGACCTGACTGCTGTCCAGAAGGCCATCATTGACACCCTCAAGCAAGAGGGTAAGACAGAAAGAAATTTCTGAACAAATAGGCTGTTCCCAGAGTGCTGTATCAAGGCACCTCAGTGGGAAGTCTGTCGGAAGGAAAAAGTGTGGCAAAAAACGCTGCACAACAAGAAGAGGTGACCGGACCCTGAGGAAGATTGTGGAGAAGGACCGATTCCAGACCTTGGGGGACCTGCGGAAGCAGTGGACTGAGTCTGGAGTAGAAACATCCAGAGCCACCGTGCACAGGCGTGTGCAGGAAATGGGCTACATGTGCCGCATTCCCCAGGTCAGAAGCGCCTGACCTGGGCTACAGAGAAGCAGCACTGGACTGTTGCTCAGTTTTGCATGTCATTCGGAAATCAAGGTGCCAGAGTCTGGAGGATGACTGGGGAGAAGGAAATGCCAAAATGCCTGAAGTCCAGTGTCAAGTACCCACAGTCAGTGATGGTCTGGGGTGCCATGTCAGCTGCTGGTGTTGGTGCACTGTGTTTTATCAAGGGCAGGGTCAATGCAGCTAGCTATCAGGAGATTTTGGAGCACTTCATGCTTCCATCTGCTGAAAAGCTTTATCGAGATGAAGATTTCATTTTTCAGCACGACCTGGCACCTGCTCACAGTTCCAAAACCACTGGTAAATGGTTTACTGACCATGGTATTACTGTGCTCAATTGGCCTGCCAACTCTCCTGACCTGAACCCCATAGAGAATCTGTGGGATATTGTGAAGAGAAAGTTGAGAGACGCAAGACCTAACACTCTGGATGAGCTTAAGGCCGCTATCGAAGGATCCTGGGCCTCCATAACACCTCAGCAGTGCCACAGGCTGATTGCCTCCATGCCACGCCGCATTAAAGCAGTCATTTCTGCAAAAGGATTCCCGACCAAGTATTGACTATTGAGTGCATAACTGAACATAATTATTTGAAGGTTGACTTTTTTTTTTGTATTAAAAACACTTATTTTATTGGTCGGATGGAATATGCTAATTTTTTGAGACAGGAATTTTGGGTTTTCATGAGCTGTATGCCAAAATCATCAGTATTAAAACAATAAAAGACCTGAAATATTTCAGTTGGTGTGCAATGCATCTAAAATATATGAAAGTTTAATTTTTATCATTACATTATGGAAAATAATGAACTTTATCACAATATGCAAATTTTTTGAGAAGGACCTGTATATTGTAAACAAATGCACTGAAAAATCTAATTTCGGGCCGCAACAGTCAATGCATGGTTAATGAATGGGAAGCACTGAAATCTATTTGTGGCAGTCAATGTTGATATTGTTATTTTTAATATGTACCCTTAAGATTTAGCTTTGAGGGTACTGCCCCAGTGACAAGATATATATACAGTATATATATATATATATATACAGTATATATAGCTGGAGTAATGGCTGAATTTTCGGCATCATTACTCCAGTCTTCAGTGTCACATGATTCTTCAGAAATGTGTCTAATATGCTGATTTGATACTCAGTTATTATCAATGTTGGAAACAGTTGTGCTGCTTACTGTAATATGTTTTTGGAACCTGTGATACTTTTTTCTGGATTCATTGATGGATAAAAAGTAAAAAAGAACAGCATTTATTCAAAATATAAATATTTTCTAACAATATAAATCTTTACTTACTTTATCGATTTAACACATCTTTGCTGAATAAAAGTATTAATTTCTTTTAAAAAAAGAAAGAAAGAACAAAAAATGACCACACCATTTTGCACGGTAATGTATATTGTTACAAAAGATGTTTTATTTTAGATAAATGCTGTTCTTTTTTAACTTTTTATTCATCAAAGAATCCTGAATAAAGAATATTTATACATACAAAAGGGGGTCCAACGTGTTAAGCAAGGTGTGCCTAATAAAGTGTGTGTGTGTGTGTGTGTGTGTGTGTGTGTGCTTGTGTGTGTGTGTGTGCGTGTGTGTGTGTGTGTGTGTGTGTGTGTGTGTGTGTGTGTGTGTGTGTGTGTGTGTGTGTGTGTGTGTGTGTGTGTGTGTGTGTGTGTGTGTGTGTGTGTGTGTGTGTGTGTGTGTGTGTGTGTGTGTGTGTGACACATAAAAGGGGGCCGGTGAGTTTATGTATACTGTACATGTGTCTATTTTGCAGGTTGACTGTTTTTGTGTCTGTGGTTTGCCAACACACTAGGAAATAATGAGGCATGCAGCAAAGCAGGCATTGTTTATGTCACAGAAACACTTTTCAAGGGCCTGGCTGTCCACCTCTTTATGTTATGCATGAAGCCTCATTTGTCCCTCTGCCTTACTACTTTACAGCGCCTGCCAGTGCCACCCATATGCGTGACTGTAAGCTTGATTCCTGCTAAAACCAATAGAGATATTGTGAGGTACTACAACCACTGATACAGATAACAAAGATGTATAATCTTTCACAGGTCTAAAAAATAATTAGCATTTAGCAAGTGAAAATGCATTCTCTAGTGGGAAGAGAAATGCAGATTGCTCCACTTACCATGCATCAGCCCTCTTTTCTAATGAGTGTTTATTATAAGTGAGCAGCAAATTTAGGAATTTATGAATTGATGAATTATGAATGCAAAAAAATTGGCATTTTAAATGAAGTGACATTCAATTGTGAAAATAAATTTGACATAGTCATTCAAAAGTGGACTTCATTAGTTCAAAACATTTTGTAACAAATTTAAATAGTTACATTATTAATTGCTACTTGTAAACTTCCTAATACTGCCCTTTTGACTTCCAGGCCCCCAACACCATATTTGAAGACCCCCATATTGGCTAAGATATTTCTATTGTAATTATGACAATTTAAATGATTATTTTATTAACAGAAAGTATGAGTGTTGATATACAGTATTAAAATAATTAACCATGATCCATTTTGTGATTCCAGAAGATGTGTGTGTGTGTGTGTGTGTGTGTGTGTGTGTGTGTGTGTGTGTGTGTGTGTGTGTGTGTGTGTGTGTGTGTGTGTGTGTGTGTGTGTGTGTGTGTGTGTGTGTGTGTGTGTGTGTGTGTGTGTGTGTGTGTGTGTGTGTGTGTGTGTTTAGAAATACACTAAATATTTACAAAGGAATATATATTGTTTAATATTGATGTTCTAAGACTTTAATCCATAAAACTAATTTAATAAACAAAATAAACTAGATTGTTGATTATTTTTATCATTATATCTCATAGATTGATGTTGACAACATATTTTGGGTAATTCATTCTCAAAAAATAAATGTGAATAATGAAAGCTGGTAGAAGGCCGGGTAACCGGGGGGTGATGTGATAATGCACAAAGCCTTCTCTTCTGCTACTGATCTTATTGAACAAGCCTAGATCAACAAGGTATTAGTCTCTAAAGAACATGCTGTGGGGAGTGTATTAATGCCACTGCACTCTGTAAAGGAATCACTGAATGAAGTGACTTTTCACTTAATAGAGTTTGGTCTTCATGAGACTAATCATAAGTTGAAGAGGCATCTCATTATGCAAAGCCTTTCTGGTTCAGTTTTCTCGGTTTTTGAGAGGGATTGGAGGGATTGAGTCAAGTTGCATCTGTCAAAAGCAGCAGAAGCACATAAACAGCTCTAAACAGTTTTGCTCATCAGTCAACAGCTGAGACGTTTCGCCTTGATTCATTTTCTCAGCTGTGAAGATTTGTCCCCTTCATAATTCAATTATTTCTCATTCAATCACGCTCTATTAGATCACGATCACTCCCAGCTCGTCTCGTTAACGCAGGAAACACAGTCAGGACGATTCGGTGGTGATAGTCTCAAGACTGCACTTTGAAATGACTGCTTGTGTGTTTGGATACATTTCATAATATGACATGGCACATCATAACACTCTCTGCAGGCTGCACTGACTGATAGAATACTTTATTCACAGGGTAGAATGAGCTTTGAATGCACTAATGAGAATGAGAATATGATGTCTGGTATATGCAACAATGTAGATGACATATATAAAAGACTGCAATAATTCACGTTTATTTGTGAAACCATCTCAAATTAGTTCAAATAAGCATGAATGAGATGATTATGGACAATACTCGATCTTGAATTGGCTATCAAGTTGTGCATTTTCATTCTCAGAAATCACCAGAGGCACTTAGATTTTACGGCTTTTTTTGAAAAAGGTATCATCTTTTTCTCCAAAAGAAACATTACAAGTTGACCAGAAACTACGCGGAGAAGCTGTGATTGGCTGAGCTTAATCATTCCCCTGCCCCTCCTGAATCTGATGCCTGATAAAACTGGTACAAATAATTGCACACTGGACCTTACTTTGAGTTTGGAACACGTTTTTCATAATTGCCTCATCCCTTATAATCCCTGTGTTGTGTTTAATCCCTTCGGGTTTTTTTACAGACATTTTAATAATTATCATTTAGGAGCAGATAATTACAGTAACCTTCAGAGCTTAGGAAAAAAAACAATTCCAAAGACGACCACACAAGTTTTTACTAAGACTGCATTGATTTTCTAAAGAGGAATAGAAATTGCCAACATGATTATCCCACTCTGGAAGTCTATGGCGGACAGTCTGAAACACAAAAATTTTGGAGTCTCTAACTCAATTGCTCTAGCGCCACCACCTGCTCAAATTTGCACTCATGTTTAATAACTTAAAAAAATGACTTTTTCTAACTCCTGCTAGACTGTTCGTCAGGTTTTCACAAAAATGGAATCAGATCATCTTCAGACCATGACGACAAAAAGTTATGGAATTCAATTTGTTTTGTCAAACTGTTCTTGAAAAACTCGCGAAAACAAAGAGCACGCCAAAATTAACATGAGGCTATATCTCCACAGCGCTTTAGCATATTCTGGTTTGTGTTACAGGCCTATTTCACAAAAATGGCCGCTGAGACCGGAAGTAGGGTAAACTCTTTTCCGGGGAAAGCACTACCAGTAGCAGTCGGAGAACAAATGCGGAGACTAAAAGCGGTCAGTCCTGTTGCGTACCTTTTTTAAGTTTCAACTCAAAAAAGAAACAACCCTATTTATCATTTCACAGCTTTCCTTGTGACGAAATGTAGAAAAGCGTTGGATTTGGGCTATACGAAGAGAAGAGGGGCACTTTTTTGTGTGCTAAGTACTTCACGGAGGATGAAGTCTGTGTACATAGATATCTTACACCGCAGGCTGTGTTTTGCAGGTTTTCATGGAACAACCGGGGAGAAGTTAAATCACGCCAGACACAGACGGCAAAAAGACATGTCTGTGGTGTGGAGGAGGAAGCAGATGTTGAAATGGAGTGTTGATGGCGGTTCGGGAGTGATGCCCTGACAAAACATGTTTATATTGCACTTGATTGCTATCTGATTTGCACGTCATGCACTTTTATTTTTTATTATTAACTGTTGGCAAATGAAAATTGTTTGTAGAAGTTGATTTCTGTAACTTTCTTTCCACCTGGGTGCGGGGCCTTTGCCAGGCCTGCTGTTTGCTAGTGCAAGCAAGGGCAGCTGGAACATTTTTGGTTCCTAATGTACTAAAATGTGCTGTCTGGTAAAGTAATGCAACCAGGACTTCTTCCAGCAGCACAAGAACATGCATAAGCTGCCATGGCTATAAATTAATACATAAAATATTCATAAATGAAGACAAAAAAATATTCACAAAGTTTTATCCTTTATTGTGTACATTATACTGCACATACATGTTCCAATTTAAATGTGAATGTATATGTAATAAGGTAATTAAAAGGACGGATATTACGTCATTGAGAGGTGACAATGACCAGGGAAGAGCCATTATTTAAAATTGGAATTTCTCTGAAATGAAAAATCTTTGGATTATTGTAAGTACACAACTGCAGGAAATTACATATTGTACCTTAAATTTTCTTGACATTGTGTAAATAACCCAGTGATTTTTTTTTTTTTTGTTTGCCTTTATCAGATGTGACAGTGGACAACCAAATGGAAAGTAAAAGGAGAGAGAGGCAGAACATGAATAGGTCGTGACCCAGACTGAACCTCCCAAAATAACAATGTCTTCTTTCATGTTGGAAGCACTACCCTCATGTTTCTGAAATTCTTGCATACCCAGTATAAAAATATTTGTATATAAATGGCAACACAAGCATATTCCTTCAAGTTACAGAGCTCAGAAGGCATTGCATAACAGGAATGATCCACACATACCCCATGTCATCTCCACAGTCCATACACAGCTGACGATGTTCCATTATTTTCACTCCGATCATTAAGTACAGTCATCAAAACTTACTCGTTGTCCACTTTGAATATAGGCGTAATGCTCCAAAGCATTTCTTTTGCTAAATATAGTAATTTGTCACATCACATAAACAGCCACAGCATGTCATTTTACTGCATGGCCTTTTATCCAGTCCAAATCTAATCTCTATCCGTATGGAGGCACCATTTACAAAGTGACAATTACCAGTCCACATACCTCTCTATATCTGAACATCAAGAAAATCTGCAGTTCATTACACATATCATATCTCACCCAGGGGGTTCCTTTGACTTATCATTGAGATGATAAACATGGTTCAAAGGGACAGCAACAAAGCCTCTATCTTGAGGACATCTCAATAAATACCCAGGTAACAAGACACTCCAGGAGAGGAAGCTATTGATAATGTGCACCCCAGATATAAAGTACTGTAGCACTATCATGCAAATGGAACACAGTGGCAGAGGTTAGCGAGGTGGGAGATGGGCAGCTGGGAGGCAAATAAAACTCTATTTAATGAGGACTTACAGTGACCTTCCACATCAAAGATCCCCAAGTTAGTCTTCATCAACCAGCGTGCACACAGAGGCTATTGCACCAGAAGCTAGAGAATTACTACCCCCTCCATCCAAGTCAATGGACCTCTGACTCCACACAGAGTTTATCACCTAAATCTGCTCACCCACAGTCACTCTCCCAGCTGCTTGTTTTAGCTATCGACATCTGGACGAGTAAAATCCTTTTAACCTTTTATGCAGTGGAGGTCAGCGTTAATTTACAGTCTATAGTTAATGCTACATAACAATGCACTCAGGGATATCAATTTATTACGTGCACAAATGTATGGATTACAAACCAAGTCATTCAGGGATCCAAACCCCTTTTTCTTGGTCATTAAAAAATAATCAGTTCAAAAGAGTCAATTTTGTTCATTGATGCATGCATGAAACGCAATCTGAATCATATCTGAAACCACCAATGGACACAAACAACATTTTCCCAAATTACTAGATTTTGGATGCAAATTTGTGTTTTTGTTGCGCTTGCAATCATTATAGTCATAGTCTGTAGAACTGCACAGTGCAAGACTAATTATTAACATATGTACTGTATGAATTTATTGTTAAATTAATTGCTATTGGCTTGTTGTGGATTAAATAAAGTAATGATAAAGAATGGTGAATGTGAGCCGGTGTCCCTTAAGAGTGATGTTTAATGGGGACGCTGAAATGAATTGGATATACAGCCTAGAGCTCAAGGTCACATAAAACAAGACCCAAGACGTCTATACCCTCACACAAGGTCATAAAGGTTCATTACAGTCACAGCGCTTTTGACATCATAGCACTGCTTGAAATATCAAGCTCCTTGCCTCAAAAGAAATCTTTATTAAATCACATTAGGTCCCTATAGCCGTAGACAGGGCGCTGTACTTGAGTGACCGGCCTCTTGCCACCAGCTCCCCGATCTAATTTATAACTGTGTCTGCAAAGTCTGAGAATGCAGATGACACATTGAATAATGCTAAAATGAAGAAGGGACTAAACCTAGATATTTTCATTGCCTTGATCTCCATGGGATACAGTGTAAGACAGTCACGGCCATTATTAAAGGATTACGTTTTTGAGGCACCTTATAACCTTATAAAAAAAGAATCAGTGTTCTTTCAAGTAATAGGTAATTAAATGAATAAAAAAGGTCACATAACACTCTTGGTCCATAATGCAAGTGACACGGGTCAAAAGTCAAAACCCTTATATGTAACAACAGCCCAGCATATAAAGACAACCCCCCATTATGACAAACATCTTCCATACTGAGCACATCCTTTCTCTACGCAGGGGCCTTTGGTTGGTCTTGCCGCAGGAAATGTCTTGGCGCACATAAAGGTCACTGATATCATGTTTAATAAGACCTACACATCATCAACTCTCAAAACATTGTCAAGTATAACCCAAATATCCTCTTAAAAAATGGGCCCTTGATGAAAGCTTATAGAAGAGCTGTTGTTTTAAGGCAACATGAAATCAAAACTGACCTTATTTATGTACTTTATTAATGCAATTTTCTACACATATTCTGAATAATTAATCAATGCAAGTTTTTCCTGTGGAAAATGTATTTTATTTATATGGTTTTAGTCATCTTGAATCAAAATGTACAGTAATAACTTTATCTGACAGGAATAACTTCCTTCTTTTCCCACCAACATTGTTTAATAATAATACTAATAATACACTAAAGTGCACTTTTTTTTCACAAGGGTACTATTAGCAATGGTCACTTTTCAAAGATTTTTTTCGGAAGATACATGGAAATGCCAGTAAGTGACGACAAGGGACTGTCTTTAAGTGAATCATAGAATCATGCACCCAAATAATTAGTTCAAACCACTCTGATTCATTCAGAAATGAAATCCCACCCGGAAATGCACAATTTCTGCTGTGGGTTAGTTTGTTTGGAACTATATATACTATATATATATATATATATATATATATATATATATATATAGGCAAATGCTTAGAGTCAATGATTGGATCATTATTGCACTGATTATTATGTTTGACAACAGTTCTTCTAACCCTAATTGATGGAGTGTGAGTAGCTTTTCATTTCTTAAAGGGATACGATTGGAACCAAATAGTTGTTTGGCACCATTGACTTCCATAGTAGAAAAAAAAAAAAATACTATGGAAGTCAATGGTGCCCCACAACTGTTTGGTTCCAATCGTTCTTCAAAATATCTTCCTTTGTGTTCAGCAGAAGAAAGAAACTCATACAGGTTTGCAGCAACTTGAGGGTGAGTAAATGATGACAGAATTTAAATTTTTGGGTGGAGTATCCCTTTAAGCAACCATGTAAGAAGGCACATATTCCAGGATGACAAAGGCAAGATTTATCAGGCTCAAATTGTGAAAGAATGATTGGGAGGGGGCATGATAAATAATTTTCACACATGAACTGGCATCTCTGAGTCCAGATTTTAAATTTATTGAAAGTATTTGGGATGTGCTGGAGTAGACTTTCCAGAGTGCTTGACTCTTGCATTGTCAATACAAGATCTTGACCTAAAATTGATGCGCCTCTTGATGAAAATAAATGTTGTGATATTATTTCCATCAAGAGGTGCATTCATTTCGGGCAGTGCATTTTTCTAATCAAAATGTTTTCTCTAACAAGACATGTTTCTTAGTCATTTGTCATCAATGTAAAGGTTTTTTTTCCTTGTGTCCCCAATATCACTTTCCTTTTATATATATATATATATATATATATATATATATATAAATTACAGCACTCTTGCTTGTGTGACATTGCTGAAATATTAACCACATTCCACAACTCACATTCAATCTGGTTCTATTATTGTATGCTGTATGTAATGCAAACAATGATCTTTAGGACACAGAAGTGTTGTCTGATATGAATATGTATTTTTTCTGTGCTCTTTGATGAAAAAGTTTGTTTATGTAATATTACCACCCAAGTTGCCCTGCAGGCAAAATCTGGCATACAGTAGATAAGTAGATATGTCCTATATTTAATAGGTAGGTCTCAGCTTCTTTCCAGCTGAGCTCTGAAAGGCTATTAAACTAGGGAAAGATAAACGAAACCGACTATAGTGACCTTAATGTTCCACAAAACTTTTCTTACGCATTATTTTCTATTTCTTGCTACAGTAAACGACCCAAATGATTTAAATATACAGGAGGAAGAAAGGGGGACAGCTTGAGACAAAAATCAATTCCCTGCAGATTCTTGGTCATTCTGATGGGAACGCCATCCTCTTCATTTAGAGCCGTTGGACATCGGAAGCCTCATTGTGGGAATGTCACTTAAAAAGAGTCCCATGGGGTGATGAGAGTATAGGAGAGACTGGCCAGGGACTGCATCACTGAGACACACTCTGTCATTGTGTTCTGACTGAGCCGGAGCCAAAACTCAAAGCGGCCTTGCTGCTGAGCCCTCATTGTGATTTGCTGTTAAGAGCAATCGATCAACCGGAGCTCACCGAAATGTGTCAATCACCCAGAGGAGTGGCCAAGAAGGACGAGCTTTCACCTCAGCCAGTGAGAACAGATGTGACACTAATGAGTTAGAGCACTTCATCTCACCCTAGATAGGGTGGGAGCGCACCAGACAGAAAGACAGAGAAATTACACTGAGGAGAAGCATGCTTCAAAATTGTGGGCCTGTGTTGGAGGTATTCAATCATCTGCCATGTGAGAAAAAACATTGAGCTTTTTTTAGACACTTCCTGTTTTGTTTTTTCACATCGTTGTGGAGATTGATCTTGTCTTCTATAATTTTCTCAAGTTATGGTGCAATGGGTGTGCAACCACACTCTTTAAAATTCTTTATTGGCATTGAAGACGTGGCCGAAGTTCCCATACATCCTTTCCACCACCACCACTAGGTTGGCCCTTTCCTAGTTATGGCTTATGCCAAAGAACTATCTGTGTTTATCTGCCTACCAAGTCTTTCTGGTAGAACCTAAAATGTATATCCGATTGCATCGCTACAAAACCCCCTTTTGGAACCTTTATTTTTAAGAGTGCATTTACGCTGTAAATAGGCCAGCGCCGGGACCTTCTTTCTGTTTTTATTGATTACACTATGAGGTACAGAAAATACTACTTGACCCAATCTGCACTCGTCCCATGGAGGAAATCTTGCTGATGGCTGTATTTGCGTCATTGCTCAGTTTTGTCTTTCTTCTCTCGTGTTGTGAGGAGTCCAACATATCAATATCAGACAAAGCATTACCTTGCTTACGCTGCACTATTTTGATTATTTTTCAAAGTGAATTGCTTTTGCTTTTGCTTTGCTTCATGTACATCATTCTCCCTGCCACAGAGCTACCAGGCCTTGGCTGCTAATCCTCCAGGGCCGTGCATCATTTTAATTTCTTAATTCTTACTCTTCTTTCTATCCAGGCCTCCTGGGAGTGCGGAAACAGTCCTGGAGCATGGTTTGAGGGTAGTCCCAGAAGACACAGGCATAATGTGTGCCAGAACTGCATGAGGAACATGACATATGTAACAAATTAATTCTCCACACACACTCGCTGCTGCGTGGAATACCAATGAGAGTTGTCGGCAGACTGCTATCAGGCTGTTCGAATGCAGCAAGGTTGTGCGGCTACAGTGGGCTGTTGTACTCCTGCTCTGCTTGACATGACCCTCGGGTGGATTAATTGAGAGTTCAGTGGAAGGTTAATAATCAGCACAACAAGACTATGAAAGGATTCACCCATTCAGACAAGTCTTTTGTTATATTGAAAAAACAAAATGAACTGAGAAGCAGATGAAGTTTGTTTAGAGCTAAGAGAGCTCGTTTCTGTGACAAAAGGGGTGGAATTAACTATTTGGTTTAATTCCCTCATCCAAATGCACAGTCACTGGTTGGCCACACCACAGAAAAGGTTAGAAGCCCCCAAGCCTCCCACCCCACTTAGATTCTTTAGATTTCTTTTTTTTCAGTTTACTGACTGATTTTGTGAACATTTTGGAGTCACATTCCTTTACTTTGCACTCCTAAAAATAAAGGTTCCAAAAAGGCATCTATGCCAATAGATTAGAAGAACCATTTTAGGCTCCCAAAAATAACCTTTCAGTGAACAGTTCTTAAAATAACCATTTATTCTAGAACTACTTTTAATAATCTAGAACCCTTTACACTATAAAGATTAAAGAAAAGATTTCATGGATGTTAAAGGCTATTCATGAAACCTTAGATGCCAATTATAACCTTTTTTTTTTTTTAAATGAGTGTGGATTTTTATCGTGCAACAAAATACAAAATCATAGGCAAAAT
The DNA here is from genome assembly GCF_029890125.1 of Rhinichthys klamathensis goyatoka. Taxonomy (NCBI): domain Eukaryota; kingdom Metazoa; phylum Chordata; class Actinopteri; order Cypriniformes; family Leuciscidae; genus Rhinichthys; species Rhinichthys klamathensis. Next base: position 5,244,395 of record NW_026606664.1, on the reverse strand, counting down.
ATGCCAGTGTTTCACAACAAAACAATTCCCACCAAATCAGATGAAAATTCTACGTTTTCAACATAACAACTCTACATTAAATTGTGATATATTCTTGAAAAAAAAAAACAGCATTATAAATAAACTCTTTCTTAAAGTTTGCTGTAGTGCTAAACAGCCAGGTTTAAAGCAACACCAAGGAACTTTTCCTCTGCGGTCGCCCTACAGGTTGGAAGCGGAATTGTCCATTACCGCTGTCGTAAATAATTTAGCCTACCGCAGCCTACTGTCGCACGCGCACGCTCGCTGTTTATCTAGCACCGGCTTTGGAATCAACAATGGCCACAGACAATTTGAGGAAGTGGTGGGGGAAGTGACGTATGCCGTAAAGCAGTCGAATTTTGTAGTTCTTTTTGTGTTCCGGTTACTACCCGAAACCCGAAGTTACATAGTGCAAGTAAAAGCGATACAGACCACGTCAGGCTATGGCAGACGTGTCATTTAACCTATTGTAAGTCGATGTTCCATCACAAGGGGCTTGGAAATATATTATCGTCGCTGCCCGATGAAACTCATGTATGTCCAAAACGGTTACTTTTCAGGAAGTGAAAAAAAACACGTAATTTCAAAAGCAGTTAAACGTAGCGTTGTTATACTTGGTACGACAACTTTAAATGTAACCATATTCTTGCCAGTGTAATGATATAATCCACATTTGACCAAAATCGAGTTTAAATGGACATACGTGCATATTTTACAGTAACGGTGGTCGATACGTGTTTTTCCGATCATTAATTAGAATGACCCAGGCGCGTTTCATATTGACAGATGAATAGGCTACGCTCAGTTTATTAAATAGCCTACGTCTCAGATTATTAATACGCTCAGTTTATTATATGTCTCTTGCAAACTATGAAGGGACAATGAATCAATACACTGACGTGACATGGCAATGCTAGACTGATAGGGGGAAGCACTGCTAGCCTACTTGGGCGCAGAGATAGGCTATCAAGCAACACCTGAAATAAAGCTTGCAAATTTGTCGATGAAAACATTTATTAAAATGAAGATACAATTTATACAAAACGAAATTTTCAAGCAAAAATAATATTCGAAGATCGCTGGGTATATTATTTGATTATTAGCATGTGAGCAAAGCGGAGCGGTGTGACGCTTATAAGTTAAAAAACTTAAAAATACGTTTCATATTTATGTTTAAATAATATAATGTTGTTATTTTTTTTTTTTTCATCTATGTTGATTATATGAAAACGGAACCGCATGAGATGAGTAAGATAGGATCATAAGATGACCAATAGGCCTATATCGGAAAACATTTGGAATGGGTCAGATTTTGATCTACTAAGTTTTGTTTTGTAGAAAGCCTTTCTTTAAATTTTATTTCGTTTTGTATAAATTGTATCTTCATTTTAATCAATGTTTCATCAACAAATTTGCCTGGATTAATAAGAAAGAATTCACTTCATATGAAGTGTGCATTTCTCTCTATAGGCGCGTTCACTACTGCGAAGATGGCGAGTCTGCATCGTCAACTTTATCAACAATTCAAATGTTTCATGCATAATCATTACTTTCGCCGGTTATTTGTGGCAAGCTTTATTTCAGGTGTTGCGTGATATCTCTGCGCCCAAGTAGCAGTGCTTCGAAATTTAACGAGACCGGCGAGATGCATCCACAGGGTGGGAGATACGTGGCGTGATTGACAGCTTTGACACCAAATGGATATACGTGAAAATCAGATGACATGATTTCACAACTTTTCATTGGTCATTTAGATAATGCTGTGTACGGAAATGAACCTGGACATTCTATCCGTCGAAAAATCTCAAAATCGGCAAAATGGACATACGTGGTTTTCATCGGACAGCGACGTTATGAAGGTTGAAAAACTACATAATGTTACTTTAACAGGCGTTCTCGCAATCTACTTATTTCTGGTGTTTAGCAATTATATTACTGTATCATTGATATTATATTATGGCATGATATTACAGTGCACAGAAGTATGCAAATTAGGATTTAGCTCTTCACAATAAACTTCACATTTTCTAACAAAACTCCAGCTTTATGACATATCCCTTGCTATGATTATTTATATTTTTCACATTTTGTTAAGAGGATCACATACTTAGGATATATTTCACACATAGGAAAACACTGAAATGGAGTACATAAAAAATTTACATAATCTTAGAAACCTCATCTTGATGTATAAGTTGAGGGATTGTATGATTTTTCTAGATAGACCTTTCCCATTACCTGGTTAATAATAAATGCAGTGGGTGAATACCTGGGGTTTTGCATAATTTTTGGGAATGGATCCTGTTTCCTTTCTGTAATGGACAAATATAATCAAGCATGAAATCTTCAGCTATGATCTGCCTTTGATTGAGAACATCATAACCTTATTCAGAATGATTCATCCCTTCTCAAGCTGCGAGTCCTGTTAAGAAAATAATTGAGGCAGGGAATCAGGGCAAATTTACTGCTTTATGAGGAAATGCTGATGTTCTGGCAAAGCCATTCTTGGTTTGTTATGTGAATTCTGACATGCACAACAATATAAGTGCAAAAATGTAAAATGAGATGCTAATAAGGTCTTTGAAGCATTTCATCTACATCAGTCTATTTTCAAAATGCAAAATGAGTGCACTTTCTTAGAGCAGTATATGAGATCTATTCTGATGAATCATTATGGTAATGTGTAGTGATGTGTTTTACTGATTTATCTTATCTTGATTGTGTGACTATAAAACTAATTCCTGGGCATTTCAATAAGCTAAGAAGAAAATCACAAAACCAGAAGCAGTATTGCTTTTATATGTTATATAATACAATATGCAAAAACTATATTTTACATTAACAAAGATTAATAAATGCTTCAAATATATATTGCTCACTGTTAGTTCATGTTAGCTAACTATGGTTAACACATCCTATGTTTGTTAGGTCTTATTGTAAAATGTAAAATCACACGTTTTATTAAAGGGGAACTTGGCAACGCTAGCCATTTCTTCGCTGATTTTCACTTTTGTTGTCGCATGTTTTCTCATCGAGCTCCCCCTACAGCTGTGCGGCATATATTTTCACAACACTGTCATAAAAAAACTCACTTGCGGCACCTTCCTCCCGCTTTCTACCGCTGCTTATGTGCATTTGTTATTATCGGAGCCAGCCAACTTTATCGTGTGGAGCTATGTCTACCGAGGACGTGGGTAATACATCATACACAGGGTGCTTCTCAATTCTTATTTGTGCATCCTCGTTTCCTTTCCTCGCTTCCTTTCCTCGCGTCTCAGCTCCACCCCCTGTAGGATGCAAGGGAAGGCTGCAAGGAAAGAAAATGAGGACGAGGAATTGAATGAAAGCTTTTTTATACATTGGAATACTTGATCACTCGAGCGTCACTTCACTGCGTCATCAGCAGCGCTCAAAGGATCTGCCCTTATGTTCTAGAAGTTTGGTTATTTAAGAAATTAGTAATAAATAATAATAAAGCAAGATACCCTGTTGAAATACATGCAGTGGTGTAGTGCAGGGTATACGCGGGTATACGGCGTATACCCACTTCTTTTTCAGTCGGCATTGCGTATACCCACTTCTAAATCCCCTCTGATGCGCATCATTTAGTTGCTAATCCAATCTCGTGAATAAAAAAAACACCCAGTCAGGGTCGTACCCCTAATATTAACTCTAATTTGTTGCTGCAATGATTCTCCCATCGCGACGATAACTGACCTTTCTCATCTGATCTGCTTCCGCACTCAAACACCCGCTCATCAATGTCAAAATGTTTGAGACCAATCAAAGGATGCAGGATTTTTTGTTCACAGAAGCGCAAACCGAGCGCTAATCCCAACGCTACGCTTCACTTCAGTTAACGATCATACAGTGCGAGATAAGATGCAAGTAGCTAAAATTTACAATATTAACCACAATATACGGCTGGTTTTCGATAGAAGTTTTAAATGACCGACAGAAATAATCAGTTTGATCAAAGACAGTGGAAATTATAAGCTCAATTTAACAACACAAGCACCCTATTAAATATATTGCCATTATTGTTGTATAAATATATTTGTATAACGTTTCCTCGAATGTTTTCGACTTTTCACTGTTTGTATCACTCCGCTTGTCTGTGTTTGCGCAACTTGCATCATTAAGCTAGAAGGCGGCGACAAGTGACTCTTTATGAGTGAGCAATTTGAACCATTAATTAAATGAACAGATTAGTCCAAAAACATTGATTAATTTAGGAAAGAAAAAGTAGCTGAAACTGGAACTGATTCTTATGTTTAAGAATCTGATCAAATACTTCATGCTTTTAAAGCTACTGTTGTCCATTTTTTGGCCATCAAAACACCTTAAAATGCTCATGTCGAGATCAGGAAAATCAAAAATTTCTCGGGGGGGCATGCCCCCCAACCCCCCTAGCCATATCATTTATGGGACCTGGCTATTTAGAAAACCCTATGTACGGCCCTAATATGCAAGAATACTAGTGATTCTATGGGCCCTATTTTAACGATCTGAAACGCAAGTGTCAAAGCGCTAAGCGCAAGTAACTTTGTGGGCGGATCCCGGCGCTGTTGCTATTTTCCCGGCGGGATAAATGCCTCTTGCGCCTGGCGCAAATCTAAAAGGGGTTGGTCTGAAGTAGCTTCATTATTCATAGGTGTGGTTTGGGCGTAACGTGAAATAAACCAATCAGAGCGTCATCTCACATTCCCTTTAAGAGCAGGCGCGCTTGTTCTAAAGCGGATTCCTATTATAACGGCGGTTCCCCTTCAGGGACTACCGCTGCGTGTAATCGCAGTGGGAACGCCCTCAGCGTGACGCGTCTGAAGCATGAATGAAATCAGTCAATGGACAGAATGAGCGTACGGCGAGTGACGTCATCGACCAGGAAGCTATAAATATCCCCTAAGCACACAATACGCCAGCTTTTTGTACTTCAGCAGCTCTGTGTGTGTCTGAATCTGTCGATTGTGTTTGTCTGTTTTGTCAGGAGTTTATCACTATATATATTATATAAAGAAACCAATATGAGCGAGCAGTATAAGAAGTGTGTTCCCCCCTGTACTCGATACATCACGGGCGGGGATTTACACGAGCTATGTGTGGCTTGTTTGGGAGTTCAGCATGCCCAGTCGGCTCTCGAGGGAGTCGATTGTGAGCATTGCGAGCGCTTTCCTCTGAGAACTCTGCGCTCGCGGCGATCGCTCTTCGAGGAGAGTGATTTGCTGCGAGCTCCTCAAGGCTCGGGTCCCGCTTCTGTTGAGGCAGAGCGGCGGCGCTTGTCTTGGGGTTTCGCAGATGGATCTCACCGGCGACGTTGAGACGGGCTCCGCCCTATCTCGGCTTTCTCCGGCGGGATCCAGTGCCTCTCACCCGGCTTTGGAAGCACGCGCTGCGGCGGTTACTTCTGCCCGGGTGAAGGCACATGATGATGTTGAATTAAGATGATCCAGTTCTGTGGAGCTGGATGTCGAAAGTTTTGCATCAGAGGAAACTAGTTTGTCACATTATACTGCAAATGAAGAAGGTTTGATGGATGTGTTATCTAAAAAAAAAAAAAAAAAAAAAAAGGCTGTTGAAAAGCTCAGTATCGAGTGGCCAGCTGATAGACAGGAGTCTAGTAATAAAAGTAAACTAGATGTTAAATTTCTGTCTGCACAACCTCAACCTTCTCGCCGGTGCTTACCGTTCTTCCCAGATTTTCATGCTGAGGTTTCAAAGACCTGGGTTAGACCGGTTTCAAGCAGAATTTACACAAATCAGTCCAATGCTTTTGGTAACATTGTTGGTGCTAAATTTGCTGGTTATGTGACGATGCCGGAGGCGGAGGAGACGCTTGCGAGCTATCTCTCTCCAGCTTCATCATCTTCACTTAAAGCACCGGTTCTGCGCTAAACCACTAAAAAATATATATATATTTCTGTGTTAGTGGGGAAGGCTTACTCGGCGGCGGGCCAGGCGGAAATTTCTGTTGAAATGATTTATGAGCTCAGGCAGACTGCTGATCTCACTCTCCGGGCCACCAGGGAGACAGCTAATTCTATCGGCCGGTCTATGGCAGCCATGGTGGCCACAGAGAGACACTTGTGGTTGAGTCAGACCTCTATGAAGAAAAAAGATAAGACTCTCCTTTTAAATGCTCCAGTTTCGCCTATGGGCCTCTTTGGTGACGCTCTTCTTTCTGTCACGGAGAGGTTCCAGGAAGAGAAGAAACAGGCGGCTGCTTTTCAGAAATGTATGCCCCTTAAAGTGCGTGTCGCTGGGGCTGCTGAGCGAGGGCAGTCCCAGTCGCCGAGTACCTCAAAAAGAGCGCAGCAGAATGAAGTGTCGCGTCTCGTGCCCCCCCGCAGAGAAACTGGAGGGGCGAGGCAGTTGCTCCCCGGCGCGACCTTCCCGTGGTAGGGCTGATCTGAGGACAGTCATTATCGCCAAGAAGGCCGCGTCGAAAAAATCCTGACGTACTGAACGTCAGGACTCTGAGGGTGGTCCCCATCGTGAAAGACTTGAGTTCACTGCACAATAACACGGTGCCCTGTCTTTCCCGATGCCCTCAGGGGTCTGCTCTACTTACCCTGCCTTTACAGGGCGTAGAGAGACTCGGCGAGCGATTTCCCGAGGGACGCTCGCCCCCTCCGAGGAGGGTTGTGGAGTGCCCAGACCAGCTGTTCCCTGCCAGTGTGTTACAGGGCGCTGTGTCTGTCACTCGGGATGTTCATCCAGAGGCCAGCCTCGAGAGGCTGGTTCCCTTAGTAGAGTTCCTGGTGGAATGGAACATTCTCCCCAATGTTTCTCAATGGGTCCTGAATACTATAGAGAACGGGTATGCTATCCTGACGTGCTGAACGTCGGGACTCTGAGGGTGGTCCCCATCGTGAAAGACCTGAGTTCACTGCACAAAAACACGGTGCCCTGTCTTTTCCGATGCCCTCAGGGGTCTGCTCTACTAACCCTGCCTTCACAGGGCGTAGAGTGACTCGGCGAGCGATTTCCCGAGGGACGCTCGCCCCCTCCGAGGAGGGTTGTGGAGTGCCCAGACCAGCTGTTCCCTGCCAGTACGTTACAGGGCGCTGTGTCTGTCACTCGGGATGTTCAAATCAGATCCGAGGACTGGTTTGTCACGATAGATCTAAAGGACGCTTACTTCCATGTATATATCCTCCCTCAACACAGGAAGTTCCTGAGGTTCGCTTTCGGGGGCGAAGCGTACCAATATCGGGTTCTTCCGTTCGGCCTAGCACTGTCACCCCGAACATTCACGAAGTGTATGGATGCTGCTATAGCCCCGCTGAGGTTACAGGGCATCCACATTCTGAACTATATAGACGATTGCTTGATTCTAGCTCAATCGGAACAACAGGCGGTTCGGCACCAAGATGTCGTTCTTGCTCATATCAAGTGACTGGGGCTGAGGCTCAACGCCAAGAAGAGTGTTCTTTCTCCATTACAGAGAACCACTTTTCTAGGTGTAGTGTGGGATTCAACGACGATGCAGGCACGATTGTCACCTGCTCGTATTGCTTTGATTCTCGCCGCAGTAGATCAGGTCAAGCTAGGCCAGTCATCCACTGTAAAACAGTTCCAGAGAGTGTTAGGTCTCATGGCAGCTGCGTCCAACGTGATACCTTTTGGCCTCTTGCACATGAGACCGTTACAGTGGTGGCTCAGAACCAAGGGATTCTCCCCGAGGGGAAATCCGCTTCGCATGATCATGAGTTCGCGACGGTGTCATCGCGCCCTGATCATGTGGAAAGATCCTTGGTTTCTGTCCCAAGGCCTTGTGTTAGGAGCTCCTTGTCGTCGCGTTATGCTAACGACAGATGCTTCTCTCACGGGTTGGGGGGGCGATCATGGATGGTCGCCCGGCTCAGGGTCTGTGGGAGGACCATCATCGTCTGTGGCACATAAACTGCCTAGAGATGTTGGCGGTGTTTCAGGCTCTGAAACACTTCCTCCCAGACCTAAGGGGCCACCATGTTCTTGTCCGGACAGACAACACATCGGTGGTTTCTTATATCAACCATCAGGGGGGTCTGCGTTCTCGCCCGCTTTACAAACTGGCACGTCAGATCCTTCTATGGTCCCAGGGGAAAATTCTTTCTTTGAGAGCTATTTATCTCCCGGGGTATTTAAATCAGGGGGCAGACATCCTGTCAAGACAGGGGCCGAGGCCCGGGGAATGGAGTCTTCACCCCGAGATGGTGGAACTCCTATGGAAACATTTCGGTCGTGCCGAGGTAGACCTATTTGCTTCTCGAGAAACATCACACTGCCAGCTGTGTTCTCTCTCAGCCATCCAGCCCCGCTGGGGTTGGATGCGATGGTGCATCCGTGGCCGAGGTCACGTCTGTACGCTTTTCCCCCGATCGCTCTGCTCCCGGGAGTTCTGGAGACGGGAGTTCTGCCGGGACGGGCTCAGTCTCCTGCTAATAGCCCCGTTCTGGCCGGCCCGAGTATGGTTTGCGGACCTAGTGTCTCTCCTCGACGGCTCTCCCCTGGAGATACCGATCAGGAGAGATCTGCTCTCTCAGGCGAGCGGGTCGATCCTAAAAAATCACCCCCGCCCAGAGCTATGGAGGCTGTGGGCTTGGCCTCTGAGGGGGCCCAGCTCATAGATTCTGGTCTCTCGGCTGAGGTCGTTGAGACCATTCTCCAATCCAGAGCTCCCTCCACGAGGAAGTTATATGCCGCGAGGTGGAAACTTTTCACCTCTTGGTGTGAAGAGCGCCAGCAGGACCCAGTTAACTGCCCGGTCGGTACAGTGCTGGGTTTCCTGCAGGACCGTCTCTCCACAGGGTTATCCCACTCCACACTGAAGGTGTATATGGCGGCCTTAGCTGCTTACCACACCCCTTCAAGTGGAGGTTCCCTCGGGAAACACCCACTTATGTCTCGCTTCCTTCGTGGCACCTTGAGGCTGAGGCCTGCAGTTCGCACGAAGGTACCAGCTTGGGATCTGGCCATCATCTTAGAAGGTCTCTCCCTTGCTCCTTTAGAGCCCATCGAGGAAGTTTCGGATAAGTTTCTTACTCTAAAGACTATCCTTCTTCTCGCTATCTCATCTCTAAAAAGAATTGGAGATATTCAAGCACTTTCGGTGGCTCCCTCGTGCCTGGAATTTGCTCCTGGTATGGTTAAGGCTTTTCTCTTTCCGAGACCAGGTTATGTTCCTAAGGTTCCAACTGTTTCTGGTAGACCTATAGTTCTGCAGGTTTTCTGTCCTCCGCCTTTTCTGACGTCAGACCAGGAGAAACTTAATTTGCTGTGCCCAGTTTGGGCTTTAGATGCTTACGTCCACAGAGCTGCCCTGTGGAGGAGATCGGAACAACTGTTCGTCTTTTTGGGTCACCTAAGAAAGGGTGTCCTGCATCTAGGCAAAGGATGAGCAAGTGGGTGGTCGAGGCCATCTCACTTGCTTATGGTTCGGCCCATCAGCCTTCACCTTTGGCTGTAAGGGCTCATTCCACCCGGAGTATGGCTGCTTCTACAGCTCTTCTTTCAGGAGCTTCTCTTCAGGACGTTTGTGATGCGGCAGGCTGGTCCTCACCGCACACTTTCGTCAGATTTTATTCCCTTGACCTTAGCTCCACTCCAGGGGCTCAGGTTCTCTCGTCGGTTTGTGTCTCCTGATGACACACGACGGGGATTTGGTCGTATGGGGATGTGGGTATTGCGTTCCCACTGCGATTACACGCAGCGGTAGTCCCTGAAGGGGAACGTCCCGGGTTACGTATGTAACCCTAGTTCCCCGAAGGGACGGACGCTGCGTGTCCTGCCATACTCTCGGCATCCCCTTGGGTCGCTGCTTCAGTAACTTTTAAGCTGGCGTATTGTGTGCTCAGGGGATATTTATAGCTTCCTGGTCGATGACGTCACTCGCCGTACGCTCATTCTCTCCATTGACTGATTTCATTCATGCTTCAGACGCGTCACGCTGAGGGCGTTCCCACTGCGATTACACGCAGCGTCCGTCCCTTCGGGGAACTAGGGTTACATACGTAACCCGGGACGATTTGCCAGGCGCGCGCCAGGAGCGGTTCATAGCCGAGGAGAGCAACGTTCTCGTCAGGGCCGTAAAACACAGAGAAGTGACATTGGGGATGGAGAAAGTTTGAGAAACCCACCCAAATTAACTTCTGTTAAACAGGCGTATGATAATTTGGGTAAATGTGTAAGCTACATGTATGCTTTTATAATAAATTGTCTATCTATCTATCTATCTATCTATCTATCTATCTATCTATCGTAATAATGTATGATTTGCAAAAATGAAAACTGCTGCTTAGATGAGAGAATCAAAGTGTATGCGCGTTGTGCACACGCTACATTGATTATGGCCAAGCATGCGCCCTTAAAATAGCATAATGAACAACGCGCAACGCGCCACTGACTTTAGACTAGGTTTTTTCTGGTCAGTGGCGCATTTGTTTTATAGAACAGCAAAATAGCATGAGGGAAAGTTTGCGCCGGAACACGCCGCCTCTTTGCGCTGAACCGCCCCGGGGAGCGCAAGTGTATTTCTTAGTTAACCGACGTGTGTCTGTGGAGGGAAAAGTCCGCTTTGCGCGGGTGCAAAATAGGAATGATACATGCGTCAGTGTACAAAGTCATTTGCGCCGAGTGCAAGATAGGGCCCTATATGTTCTATTGTATTCATTATATTCTATATTCTATGGTCTTGCATATTCAATACTAATGCAAGACTAGTCTTACATGTCACTATTTATAACACAGAGCGTTCATCCTTTGCTGGGATGCTTAAAAAAAATATTGGGGGCATAAATTAAGAGTATACCCACTTCTCCAGGCACCACTACATCACTGAATACGTGTGATGTGTGGTTTATATAAACTGCATAGGTAAAGTATAAATTAAAATGATTGTGACTGATGTGAAGGGGGAGGACAATTTACATTTGCGTCACGTTTAGTCAATAAAACACTTCCGCAAAGGATACATCTGTGTATCCTCACTCATAACTCCTCCGGAAGCCTCCTCACTCCATAAAGCAGTTCGTGTTTCTCGCTCGTTCTCGCTTCTCACGAGACTTTCTATTTCCAACTTACCGGGACGTTAGTCCCGATGTTGCAAGGTTGGTTTTCCGCCTGGGAACGCTAGGGGGAGCGGGGAAAGTCACCATTCTCTACAGAACAGGTTATTGAACCATTCAAATGATTTCTGAACGGTTTTATTAAGTTGAAAAATAGTTGCCAAGTGCCCCTTAAAGAGGCGTTTATCATAAAAAAAGATTAATCATAATACTAATATAAAGGTGTATGACATGGGTTCTGGTAGCCTGGCAAGCCAGACCTACATCAAGATGTTAGGTCTGGGAACTCACAATTGGCATACCTCAATCCGAGGGGCGGGATAAACTGTTGTCTTTCAAATTCACTCTGCACGCAATAGGACAGCGCTACAACCAACCAGAGCAACGAACGGCTGTGGATGAGTGAGTCCCATGCGTTTTCCCACCAGCGGAGCTAGTTCATAAACTTTTGCCGTATCCGGTCGTCAAAACTCCGAACACATCTTCCTTTTTTAAGAATGACTTAAGTGACGTTCTCTTAACTCCAAATCATCCAGAGTCGCGGCCAAAGCCGATTCGAAAGACCGCTGTTCGCCAGCTGCATCTTCTTTCTTTTCAAGTAGCAGGGAAATCACCTATGGAAATCACGCGGAACCGTCACAACTCTGTCGTCATTATGTTAAGCCCGCCCGCCGACTCTATACACGATGTGATTGGCCTGGCCAGTTTTTGGTCTTTCCAGCTCAAAAGTCTATGGAGAGTTGCTAGACCACACTTTGCTGCAAAATAATTTTTGCTGCCGCTAGGGTGCGTCTAGATTTCTAGGCTAGGGTTCTGGTATTTTAATTCTTAAAGTATAATTATTATACTTGAGGCAGTAATTGTTGGGGAAGTTCAACATAAGGAAAAATTAGTAGGTGATACAAGCATTTTTCACAAGCTGCTTCATTTATAGCTTTGGCTTTTTCCCTGTTAACTTGTATTTTGCCTATTATTTCATAACATTGTTAAGGGTTTCATTGGATGGTAATAATTCTAATGGTAGGCCTATATGAAGGCTGTCATTATCCCAGCCTGTGTTCCCCTGGTCTTGTGTGGACTGTTATGTTATTTCCTGTTCTGTGCCATGTTTTGTAGTCCTTTGTAGTTTTTCTTGCTGATTAGTCAAGGTGTGTCAGGGGTGGGAATCACAGGGTACGTCACGATACGATACACAGCTCACGATACCGATAATAACGCGATACAGCAATTCTGTGATAATCAATATATTGCTAGACAATCCTAGAATGATACATCAAGATATCGTTCTAACTAGGGATGCACAGAATCCAGATTTTAGGGGTTCGGCCGAATACCGAATCCACTGGTTAAGATTCAGCCGAATCCGAAACCGAATCCTACTCTCATCCAAAGTCCATTAACACATTAATGAAGTAAACAATGTCCACAGCAGTGTATTTTTCATTTTATTTTATTTTAACTGTAAAAAAAGAAAATAATAGGCAACATTATGCCAGGATGACAAGTGGGAAAAACTATTTTGACAATTACCATAGGCCTATGTTTACCCTATCTCAAGATCCAATCAATATCCAAAATATTAGCCTAACACAAATTTGTACCTGTGACTGTCCTTCCTTTGCCGTACCTGAAGTTGCTGTATTTTGGCTGCTGTCTGTAGATTCCTTCATGCACAACTCGTATTCTTTTGGATGTTTCATACGCAAATGTTTTAACAGCGGCGATGTTGTGTATTGTTTAGGGTCCTTGCCACCACGAGACAAATCGGCATTGCAAATTGAACATGTAGCTCGACTTGAATCGCCTTCTTTTGACTGAAAGTACTGCCAAACAACACTTTTTCTGATCACAAGTTTCATTTTCACTCTCTTACAGCCTACTGCATTCGAACGGTCCACCTACGTAAACACCTTCCCGTAATCAATGGGGGCGTGATGTTGACCAGCAAGCCTGGGGTTTGGTGGAAAAAAATTCTAAGGTTCGGCAGAAACCGAATCCCGTCAAAAAGCCCAATATTCATCAGAATCCGAAGCCGAATCCTGGATTCGGTGCATCCCTAATGAAAACAAAATGCCCGTAAAAAGGTTAAGTGTAGGCCTATAGGTTTTCTTTCTTTATTAAAGTCCAAACTGTTAGAAAACAGCACAAAAAGTTTTCAGTCTGTAAATTAAATATAACATTTTAAGTAAACTAAACATTTTATGCTTATACTTTTTAAAAGCTTAAACTTTTCTTTGTGTGTTAACTGACACATTTAACTGCTTATCGACTTTTTATATATATGTTTTATATAAACTTGGATAAAAATACATTTCAAAATTAACCAACCTCTTTTATTTAAACCTGGGAACATCTCAGTGTTTACCAGCTTCCTTAAATAAACCTGGGAATAGCGTTTATCAAAGGTTTATTTGAAAATTAAAAAAATGTGACAATATCAGCATTTCCCCCTAGCATTTTTGAGCGGATTCTTAAACACCTCTGATTGGCCTGTGTGTTCACACGCTCAACAGACATGTCTGTGATTGGCTACAATGATCAAAGCTTCCAAAAAATGTTGTAAATAGACATCTTTGACGCTTTTTACTGAGCACTTACACAGGTACACACGGGAGCGTTTAAAAGCAGGCGTCTATCAATGGATCCCTAATATATCCACTGATAGGCCGATCCGCTGATAGACGCCTGCTTTCAAACGCTCCGGTGTGTACCTGTGAAAGCGCTCGGTGAAGAACGTCAAAGATGCCCATCAATGGTATAAAAGCCGAAGTGAGTCCAGACTTTGGACATGGCTGGGGCATCTATTATTTTACTCACACTGTTGTCCGCCATTCCGTTAAAAACCTATTTTTCTTAGACTTAACTTATGTTCACGTTCCCCTCTTTCATGTGTTGAGTGCCACCTCGAGGAGCCATGAAGTAGCGACGCTTGGAGCAGGGAAATCTATTTAGAGCGCCTTATTTTATTAATTAAAATATCGATATTTGGTGCAATCGATTCTTGTATTGCACGGAGAAGGACAATATATCTCCCTAGCGATATTTTGGCCCACTCCTAGTGTGTCTTGTTTGTCAAGTACCCGTTGTGTATTTACCATTGTTTCCTGTGTTCCTTGTCAAGTCTTGTTCTTAATGGCAGTATGTTTGGTGTGCTCATTCAGTTCCTAGTTCTCTGGTTTTCTTGCTTGATTTGTTTGTTTATTTTTTGTTAATAAAATAACTGCATTTGGATCCAACTCTCCCTTGTTTTTTTGAGTTCACCAATTATTACAAAGGCACACAGGTATCTTTAAAATGCTTCTTTCTAAGCTTGGGGAAAAAAATAATTCATCATATATACATTACAGGTCCTTAATTCTAATTTTAGTCTGAGAGTGTTGAATAACATCACACCACTTTGGATGGAGATGCTAAGATAAAAATAATGGGATAAAATTCTAATAAGCCTAATTATCTTTTAATGAGTGGAGGTTATGGCACTGAATATGCTGTGTGTGTGTGTGTGTGTGTGTGTGTGTGTGTGTGTGTGTGTGTGTGTGTGTGTGTGTGTGTGTGTGTGTGTGTGTGTGTGTGTGTGTGTGTGTGTGTGTGTGTGTGTGTGTGTGTGTGTGTGTGCGCGCGTGTGTGTGTGTGTTTGTTGAAGCAGACAGCCTCAAAGAACTCTGGAAGTGACACCTTGCAATCACACCAAGCTTCTCCCTATTAACTACTGAGAGAAGTAATTAAGACCTGTTCCTCAAAGGACAAGCTGAGGTGATGGAGAAGGATGGAAAAGTACAAAGTAGTTCTGTTCCAAGAGCTGCCTCACAGCCAACAAAAGCAGCTAAAGCGGCATCCAATGGACATTGAGCCTAATAAACAACTGGTTTGGAATGCTCTGTGGGAAGAAACTTCATGCGCCACACAAATAGTGGACCGCATGCGAAACACACGGGAGACGCAAATCACAACTGAATACGTGTAGTGCCTACCCACTTTTTCAGCGGCCTAGAGAGCCTAGGTTTTACTTTAGATTACTTCATTCACAGTGCTTTGAAAGGGAGTGGTTTTGCAGTGATTTGCTCGCTACGATTTTCTGATTGGTAGACTTTTCTTTGCAGAAGCAAATTATTTTTTCACCAGGAATTCTACTGCTAAACACAATAATTCAGGCTTCAACAAACGCACATATCATCTATAGCTCATAATAGGTCAATCTTCAAAGGTTAAAGCTATCATTAAAAATCAATTTCCTTATGGAGAAAATGAATGAGACTTGCTTCCGGAAGCCAACTGTTGCAGACGACATGGGCAGAATGGCGCAAGATAATCTAATAAGCATAAATATACATGACACACACATTTTGAGCTAAATAGTTTTTAAAGGTGAAACGACAGAGAAACGTAACCTGTTTGTTTGAGTGGCCAGTCTGGTCTGGACGTAATAACATTTTTACAACATTATTAAGCAACATGGCAATAGTATACTTTTTTTTTTTTTTTATGTACATTGATTTCACTTTAAATAACTATAGTAAAAATGGCTAGTAAAAAATTGCAGCAGGTCAAATGTGAGACATATGTTGGGTCATTCCGTGTCAACTCAACCAGAGGTCCTCTGCTAAAAAAAAATATTTTGATCTTTTTTTTTCTGGTGAAAGAAATACATAATTGAAAAAGAAAGCCACAATATTAAAGGGGTCATATAATGCCATTTTTGTACAAGCTAATATGATTCTTTAGGGTCTAAATTAAAAGTTTGTAATATACTTTAATTAAAAATTCTCATTAGTATTGTAAGAAAACGTCTCAGGTTACGACTGTAACCATAGTTCCCTGAGAAAGGGAACGAGACGATGCGTCATCGACGCTTTGGGAACGCCCCCAGCGTGAATGCGTCTGAGCATCAATGTCAACTAGTCCAATGGAAAGAATGAGCGTCACGGGCGGGTGACGTCATGACCAGGAAGGCATAAGAGCACGTCCGGTGAAACGCGGCATTAGCTTCAAAAAGTCGAAGCAAGCCGATCACAGGGATGCAGGAAGTATGGCAGGGTGACGCATCGTCTCGTTCCCTTTCTCAGGGAACTATGGTTACAGTCGTAACCTGAGACGTTCCCTTTCGAGGGAACTCGCGATGCGTCATCGACGCTTTGGGAACGAGAATACCCAAAACGCCAGAATTCCAAGTACCTGAGTGTTAGTCTGTTGGAACTAAGCACTAAGCACCTGAGAACCTTTGGGCAGCATCCAGGTCCAAACTGTAAAACCTGACGAACGTGAGCGGTGAGGACCAGCCTGCCGCATCACATACGTCTTGAAGAGAAACTCCAAATAATTAGGCTTTAGAGGCCGCCATACCCCTCGTAGAGTGAGCTCTGACCACCAAAGGACACGGCTGGTCAGAGTACTCGTATGCAAGTGAAATAGCCTCAACTATCCACTTACTAACCGTCTGTTTAGAAGCAGGAAGACCCTTCTTAGGTGATCCAAAGCAAATAAATAACTGGTCGGACTTCCTCATTGAAGATGTCCGATGAACATAAGTATCCAGTGCTCGCACTGGACACAAGAGGTTCAGCCTTTCCTGGTCCGCAGATGTAAAAGGAGGACAGAAACCTGCAGCACAATAGGCCTCGGAATAATGGTAGGCACCTTTGGAACATATCCATGTTTCGGGTAAGAATGCCTTGGCCATCCCCGGTGCACTCAAGGCAGGTGGGGACCGAAAGGGCCT
The DNA here is from genome assembly GCF_029890125.1 of Rhinichthys klamathensis goyatoka. Classification (NCBI taxonomy): domain Eukaryota; kingdom Metazoa; phylum Chordata; class Actinopteri; order Cypriniformes; family Leuciscidae; genus Rhinichthys; species Rhinichthys klamathensis. Next base: position 5,227,613 of record NW_026606664.1, on the reverse strand, counting down.
GAAGGTCTGACTCTAATAGGGACGAAATAGCTAGCAGAAAATAGTCTTAAAAGAAAGGAACTTCTCTGAGACCAAATCTAAGGGCTCGAAGGGAGCCCCAGATAGGCCTTCTAGAACTATTGCAAGGTCCCAAGCCAGCACCCTAGTGCAAGTTGCAGGCCTCAGCCTCAAAGTGCCACGAAGGAAACGAGTGATCAGGGGGTCTCGACCCAAAAATGTACTACCCACCAGGGCGTGGAAAGCCGCAATGGCCGCCACGTATACCTTAAGCGTGGAAGGACATAGACCTGATACAAAGCGTTCTTGCAGAAACTCGAATACTGTGTTTACTGAACAGTTAACCGGATCCCACTGACGCTGGTAACACCAAGAAGTGAAAAACTCTCGAAATAGTGAATATAGTTTCCTCGTAGCGGGAGCTCTGGAGCTTAGAATGGTCTCAACAACCTCGGTTGAGAGACCACTCTCTATGAGTTGGGCCCCCTCAGAGGCCAAACCCACAGTTTCCAAATCCCCTGCCGGGGGTGAAATATTGCATCCCCTGCCTGAGACGGAAGGTCTCTCCTGATCGGGACCTCCAAGGGAGGTCCGTCGAGGAGAAAAATTAGGTCCGCAAACCAAATTCAGCTCGGCCAGGGTGGTTCTACTAAATAGGCTTATTCCATCCTGGCGGAATCACTCCAGAACTCCTGGGAGCAGAGCAACAGGGGGAAATGCGTACAGACGTAGCCTCAGCCACGTCTGCACCATAGCAACCAGCCCCAAGGGGACTGGTTGAGTGAGGGATAACCAGAGTGGACAGTGCGTCGTATGCTGAGACGAGAACAAATCCACTTCTGCCTGGCCATAAAACTCCCATATTTGCTCCACCGCCTCAGGGTGGAGTCCCCTGGCCTCAGCCCCTGCCTCAACAGGGGGTCTGCTCCAATATTCTGGCCCCCCTGGAATATACACTGCCCTCAGACAGCGTAATTTCCTGAGGGACCAAAATAATAGGCCACCAACGTGTTGTCTGTGGGTCAAGAACCAGAGTTTCCTCCATATAACCAAGGCGCGGGGATACTGCCGCGTGATCTTGATCGTACAGAGTGGGTTTCCCCTCAGGGAGAACCCTCTGGTCCTGAGCCACCACTGTAAAGGTCTCACGTACAGCAGGTCAAAGGGTATCACATTGAACGCTGCTGCCCTGAGGCCTAACAGTCACTGTTTCAGAACAACACATGATGGCCCCTCAGGTCTGGGAGGAGATGTCTCAACGCATTGAAGACGACCATCATCTCTAGGCAATTCATGTGCCAAGCGAGATGATGACTCCTCCCAAGCCCTGAGCTGAGCGGCCTTCCAATACCGCTCCCCAGCCGGTGAGGGAAGCATCTGTCGAGATAGCAACTCGATGGCAAAGAGCTCCCAACACCGAACCCTGGGTTAAGAACCAGTGTTTCCTCCATATAACCAAGGCATGAAGGCACGGCCGCGTGATCTTGATCATACGAAGTGGGTTTCCCCTCGGGGAGAACCCTCTGGTCCTGCGCCACCACTGCAAAGGTCTCATGTACAGCAGGCCCAAAGGTATCCCGTTGGACGCTACTGCCACAAGACCCAACAGTCTCTCGAACTGTTTTACAGTGCGTGACTGGCCTAGCCTCAGCTCTTTTGTGGCTGTTAGGATAGCAGCTACACGAACGGGCGACAGAGTGGCCCGCATCGTCACTGAATCCCATACCACACCAAGGAAAGTGGTTCTCTGTACTGGAGAAAGCACACTCTTCTTGGCATTGAGCCTCAACCCCAACATCTGCATATGAGCGAGAACGACACCTCGGTGCCGAACCGCTAACTGTTCTGATTCCGCTACAATCAGCCAGTCATCTATGCAATTCAGAATGCGTATACACTGCAGCCTGGCGGGGCCAGAGCTGCGTCTATACACTTCGTGAATGTGCGGGGTGATAGAGCTAGACCGAAAGGAAGTGCCTGATACTGGTGTTCTTTGCCCCAAAGAAAACCTCAGGAACCTCCTGTGCTGAGGGAGGATGGAGATATGGAAGTATACGTCTTTTAGATCTATCGTGACAAACCAGTCCTCGGATCTAATTTGAGTCACGATCTGTTTGAGTGTCAGCATCTTGGACTTGAGTTCCAGCACCAAACACTCCAACAGACGAAGATCTAGTATGTGACGCTGCTCTCCATCCTTTTTTGGAACAATGAGATAACGACTGTAAAGACCCGACGCAATGTCGGGTGAGTACACCTGCTCTATAGCTTTCTTTGCTAACAGGGCCTTTACCCCTTGCTCCATTACCAGAGAGATTACCATTACCCATAGAGATATATTTGGCAGTAGCTTCCGCGCTGCCAGAAAATCTACCAAGGGAACCAGCCCCTCGAGGCTGGCCTCTGGTGTAATAAAGACAGCCAGTTCGGGGACCTGAAACATACTGGCAGGAACCACCCGAACTGACTGTTTTCGAACCCCCCTCAGAGGGCGCGAGTCCGACGCAATGTTGAGTTGACGCTGCGCCAGAAGCTCGCTGGAGAACGCTGTGCCCCGAAGCACCAAGGGTGGCGGGGTTGGCAGAACGGTCCCCTGAGGGCACAGAGATGGAAAGGGCACCGTATAATGAGGTGTACACCATTCCACCCCGGTTGGGGCTGCCCTCACCGGTCTGACGCCGTGGCGCCAGACCTTTTTCTTTTGAGCCGCAGCCTTCTCAGCATGAAGAACGGTCCTCGGATCCGGCTTCTGCTTTGAAGGCTTTGGCTGCTGTGTTGTGTATGAGAAACTAGCCGGCTGGAGCTGCTCACGCCCAGCAGCCCCAGTGGGTTGGACATAGCGAGGGAGAGATTATCTTGTATCTTTCTCCATGATTCCCATCAAATTGAGCCAGAGGTGTCTCTCAGTGACCACATTTCTTTGGCTGCCATCCCTGAGAGATAAATCTGAGGCCCGACGGAGTTCTCAAACCCCATCGGGCCAAACTCCCTCACTTCTGTCCAAATACCACAGCAGGTCAGCCTGATATGCTTGCAGCGCTGCTATAGTGTGCAAGCAGGCTCGTGCTAGACCCACTGTCATATATGCTTTTCCCACTAGATTAAAAAATAGTTTTCTTTAATGGTTTAGTGAGCGAAGCCGACGCCTTCAGGGACGATACTGAACCGGGAGACATAGCTCGCAAGTGTCTGTTCTACCCGGGGTATTGCCCCATAGCCATACTCTCTTAACCCCCAAATATCTGAATATACATGAATGTGGGGCTAAAAAATGAGTAAGGCTTTTTCCATGATCTAGACAGCTCGTTGTGCAGATCGGGAGAAATGGAAGGCCCCGTGATGGAGGTGGAAAAATAGAGGGAAGGAAACTCGTTCAATTTATTTTAAGGACGAGTGCCCCCTTATTTCTGCTGGCCATTAAATATTTAATTTATCTACAGCCTTAGTAAACACCTCCACCAGCTTATTATTATATATATATTTTTTTATATACATTCTTTATATATATACACTTTATTTTATATATAATATATAAACTATCATATATATATATATATATATAGGCTATATATAATTCTCATACGCTTGGGAAGAGATGGCAAATCCACTTCCCCCATGATTGTGTACACTTTCAATGCCCAGCACATCTACCTCCTCGGAGGTAGAGCACTGAAGCATTGATTTCTCTCCCCGGGCGGAAGAGACCGCAGCGCGGGCTTCCGAGACCGGAGAGAGAGCACTGGATCCCTCGTGGAAAGGGAGGAGATAAGATCCGCGGACCCGTCTCCAACCCCGTAACGAGATCCTATTCGCGATCCACAGGAATGCATTCTCCGCGCTGCCTCGGCAGACGCGTGTCCTGCACCCCGAGGATCGCGAGCCTGGCCACTTTCCTCGAAAAGTGACAGGCGGGAGTGGAGCATGCGAAGCGAAAGCTTCTCACAATGTTGCAATCAGCCCCCTCGGAGGCTGATACCGCATGCTCCACTCTCAAACAAACTACACAAAGCTCGTGTGTGTCCCCACCCGTTAAATAACGCGGGCAGGGAGAAGCACAGAGTTTGTAAAGTTGTTTCGCCATAACTCTTCCCAATAATATCGAACAGACAACAATAAATAAACAGAGACAGAGTAACACAGATCGCTTGCTGAGACACAGAAGCTAATGCCGCGTTTCACCGGACGTGCTCTTATGCCTTCCTGGTCATGACGTCACCCGCCCGTGACGCTCATTCTTTCCATTGGACTAGTTGACATTGATGCTCAGACGCATTCACGCTGGGGGCGTTCCCAAAGCGTCGATGACGCATCGCGAGTTCCCTCGAAAGGGAACACTTATTTTACCTGGTCAAAAACAGCTCTGTTTTCAGCACGCCGTTTCAGTGCATATGACTTTAAATGATAATGAGCTTCGCTCACTCCGCCCCTCTGTTCTGTGCGTACACCGTTTGTAACACAATAACACAATAACCATAACGCGTTGTTCAGTATAAACGTGGGATTATGAATTATATTGAGAACGTCGTACATAGAAAACATGCCGTAATGTACCCTGAGTGTAAACTTAGACGCATTCATTGTGAAGCGTGCAGCTAGCGATTTGCAAAGATTAATATAAAGATTAATATAAAGATTAATAAAACGTTACACGCACTTCAGTTCTTCTGGAGGTTCAGCAGGAACACATATCGTTGGTACCGATCCTTTATTCAGGAGCAGCTTCTTAGCAAAACCAGCTTTATACTGACCCTCGTTTATAAAGCAGTCTGGTGTGTGAAATGATTCGCGCAAACATGAAAGCATTGACGTTGCTCGTGGGGAATATTCTCTTCGAAAACAAAACTCAGCCACTGCGTCTTCAGCGGTTCGGATTTAGGAACATTAAAATGACTGCTGTGTTCGTTATTACGCAAGAACAGAACAACACAATCGCTTAGACGCCATTCTGCTCATAGACAGTGCTCCAGCATATCAACAATGACCGCGCCGGTCCCCGCAGACTATGATTGACAGCTCGCTCACGAGCGAGGGCGGGTCTGTGTTGAAACGCTGCTGTCAATCAACAATCGTGGGAGGGACTTCCGACCGTGTGACGTCACACGGTCGAACGGCTTGATTTGAGGCAGGGGAAAACATACAAGGAGATTAAAAAAAAAAACAATGGATGGATTTTTATCATTTTATGATGGTTGTGTACAGGCACTGCCAACACACATTTCAGTACAATCAACTTGTAAATGTGCATGTACCATTATATGACCCCTTTAAATGTCGTATATTTACTGAGTAATCCATTGTTTTGTCGAGGGGGGTCATGACAATTTTCACATGAGATTTGGAGCCAAATTACAGGGGGGTAAAAATCACTTTAGAAAGATGGCAGCATCATTATTTTATTTTTACACAAAGATTGATAGATCTATTAGTAAAATCAGTTTACTTAAGTAATCTTTGTGGCATTATATGCCAACAGTGACAGTTCAAAGATGGGGAAAAGCACTTCTTGTGTTTTCTGCCTGAAATTTGCATGCCTGTGAGTTAACTCAAGAAGTATTAAAGATATCTTAATATCCTTTTATATTTTGGTTAACAAACTTTTCTTTTACTATCCATATGTTGAGGCCCTATATGGTTCAATTCCAAAGTTATTTGGATCTCAATATGGTTCTAAGAGTAAACTGTTGAATTTTACACATTTTCATTGGCCAAAACCCACTGGGTCACTCTGCATGCAGCTGATACTTTTTTTTCTTTTAAAGAGGACTATCTGAACAACAAATAATGTTGAAACTAGAAATGTATATCGTTTTTTTCTATCAGCACAATTGCATAGAACATACCTGTCTGAGTGCCATAAATACTCTTTTTCCAAAGTTTGCGTGCCTGTCACTCAAAAAGTATTAAAGATATCTTAATATCCTTCTATATTCTTAATCTTAATAAACTTTTCTTTTGGAATCATAATTTTTAAGGACCTATATTGTTCAATTACATAGATATGGGGATCCATGTGACTCCATGTTCAAATAGGTTTCCCATTTTCAATGGTCAAAAACCAAAAGTGGGTAACTTTTCATACAGCTGATACTTATTGTGTTTAAAGGGGAATGTCTGAAGAACAAATAATACTGAAACTAGAAATGTATCCAGTTTCCCTTTTATCAGTATAACTGCATTCAACATCCCTCTCTGAGAGCCAACATTTCTGAATAATTTAATTCTGAATAATTTAATGTTTACTGATCCCTTTTCAATAAAGTAGGTATTGGGATGTCGACGTGGTACATATAGTTATACTGCGCATTTTAACTCTTGGTAGTTTCAGAAGCTGTTAAAATGAACAAAATCCCTTCTTCCAAAACTGATTAAAATAAAGATTATAATAAGGACACTTTTGAGAGTAAGTTAATGTCCCTCAACTTGACCATTTCAGTGGATGTTGGCACTCAGAGGGGCATGTTGTATGGAATTGTTTTGATAGAAAAAAACGAGATACATTTCTAGTAACATTATTTTTTGTTCAGATATTCTTCTTTAAAAGAAAAAAGTATAAGCTGTATGCAAAGTGACATACAAAAAAATGTGTTCAATTGATCAATTTACTCATAGAGCAGCACTAAGGTACTGGTACTGAAATATATAGTGCCTTTAAAATGAAGATACCAAAAGAAATGTTTGTTAAAAACCAAAATATAAAAAATATATTAAGATATCTTTAATACTTCTTGGGCCCTATCTTGCACTCGGCGCAAATGACTTTGTACACTGACGCATGTATCATTCCTATTTTGCACCCGCGCAAAGCGGGCTTTTCCCTCCACAGACACACGTCGGTTAACTAAGAAATACACTTGCGCTCCACGGGGCGGTTCAGCGCAAAGAGGAGGCGTGTTCCGGCGCAAACTTTCCCTCATGCTATTTTGCTGTTCTATAAAACAAATGCGCCACTGACCAGAAAAAACCTAGTCTAAAGTCAGTGGCGCGTTGCGCATTGTTCATTATGCTATTTTAAGGGCGCATGCTTGGCCATAATCAATGTAGCGTGTGCACAACGCGCATACACTTTGATTCTCTCATCTAAGCAGCAGTTTTCATTTTTGCAAATCATACATTATTACGATAGATAGATAGATAGATAGATAGATAGATAGATAGACAGATAGATAGATAGATAGATAGATAGATAGATAGATAGATAGATAGATAGATAGATAGATAGATAGATAGATAGATAGATAGATAGATAGATAGATAGATAGACAGATAGATAGATAGATAGATAGATAGATAGATAGATAGATAGATAGATAGATAGACAGATAGATAGATAGATAGATAGATAGATAGATAGATAGACAATTTATTATAAAAGCATACATGTAGCTTACACATTTACCCAAATTATCATACACTGTAAAAAAAAATCCTAATTTTACAGAAAATAACTGTGATTTTTTGACGATCATTTTCTTTCATTTTAAATTGTACTCAAAACACTGTAAAATTACAAATAATATCTGTCAAATAAAAATTCAGCTGTTATTTTAGGTATTGTGACATTAATGACAAATTGCAGTAATTCACATTTTTTTATACAGGAAATTGATTGTATTTTTCATACAGTATTTTTTCTGTTTTCTTAAATTACATAAAAATGTATGTAAAATTACAAATATAATCTGTAATTAAACAGTAACAAAACAGTTAAATGATAAAACGGTCAAATGACTGGCAGCCCCCAAAAAACTGTAACATTAAAGTAAAAAATCCTAAATTAAATAAACTGAAAAACACTGTAATAATTCAGGATATACCTGTAAAATAACAATCATATACCTTCAGTGGAAAAAAAAATCGTAAAAAAAGGGTCAAATGACTGGCAGCTACGGCTGCCAAACAAAAACCATAAAATTAAAGTAAAATCTTCTAATTCAAATAAAACAAAAAAACACTGTTATTTCACAGGTATTTCCTGTATTATTATGATCATATCCCTTTATTGTAAAAAAATCGTACAAAAAGGGTCAAATGACTGGCAGCTACGGCTGCCAAACAAAAACCATAAAATTAAAGTAAAATCTTCTAATTCAAATAAAACAAAAAAACACTGTTATTTCACAGGTATTTCCTGCATTATTATGATCATATACCTTCATTGTAAAAAAATCGTAAAAATAGGGTCAAATGACTGGCAGCTACGGCTGCCAAACAAAAACCATATAATTAAAGTAAAATATCCTAATTTAAATAAAGTGTCAAAAACTTTAATAGAAATGTGATGTCACCATGATTGAGATCAGTGTTTGCTTTAGTTGGGCTCATGACTCTTGAGTTTCAACATTACTTTTTCTCTGGTTGCTTTAACTGTGTTTTGATGCACATTTATTATGGCAATAATTGCAAGAGAAAATATAAGATGATCTTGGTCATTTATTGATGATTTTATATTCATCATATGATGATCTGATTCATTTATATAACAGTCAAATCTCTATTGGCTGTGAATACATTATATATAGATGGACTTTAGTGTTATAAAAAGTTATACTTTTTTCACATGATTTGTTGAAATATTGTGGGATCAGTATTAATGCAATCTCAAATTAAAAAAAATTTATATATTCTACATACATTTTTTTGAGTTGGCTTATGTTGTTAGGAGAATGGAGACATCAAGAATCAACATATGAATCTCAACAATGGTGACTATCAACAAAGCCTTTTTGTGACTTTATAATAGGTCAGAATTTTTTTTCATTGTCACCATTGTTGAGATTCATACGCTAATTCATGATGCCTGAGTGAGTCTGTATGATCCTGTCAAAACATTTTTTGCATAATGACTGCATAAAATCTTATATCAAAGCATTGTAGGATCTTCCGTAGCAATACTGGCATTCTAAATTAACAATTAACATTTTACAACTTATTCAGTCATTAAAAAGTCATACCAATCAGGTGGTATCAATACAGCAGACAACTGCTTGATGAATATTATCACTATTAAGTGACCAACATCATCTGATCTGAGTTTCTCTCGATTTCCTACAATAAGAAATATGCATCAAAGACATGCACAGTTAAGAGAAAAACTAATGTTAATATATGAAGGGTCAAGAGCCCAACTAAAGCAAACACTGACCTCTATCATGGTGACATCAAACTTTATTATTTTCAATAAAATATCAACTTCTAAACCTCTGTTATTTCTCAATAGGAATGTTAGTATGAAAGAAGTCTGGATTGTAATAAGTGAAGATGCTGAGATCTTGAGAGATCTGTTAGTGTTTAATGTTCTGTTGGGATGTAAAGTGTTTCTGTATGGTGTGTTTTGTGTGTCACCATTGTGTTGAAGAGTAGAGCCTGAGCTTCAGTCCAGGATGAGCAGAGAAACACTGATGAAATGCTGTGTGTTGCTTTATTTAACAGACAGTAACTGTGTAGTTACTGATGACATATAATCAGTAAATCATGCGTGTAGTTTATAGCAAGATTTTACTTTTTACAGTGAATATGTTTTTTAGTACAAATTCAGTAAATATATATATATATGTGAAAGAACAGTGTTTCTGTTAAAAAGCTTAATGAAGATTTCTGCAATAGTATTTATTATTTAAATTAGGATATTTTACATTCATTTTATGGTTTTTGTATGGCAGCCATTGCTGACAGTCATTTTACCTTTTTTTCACAGTGAAGGTATTTGATCATAATAATTCAGGAAATAACTGTAAAATAACAGTGTTTTTCTGTAAAACATTTAAGGACAAAGTTTGGAAAAGTTTTTTGCACTCAATTTAAATTAGGATATTTTACTTTATTTTTACGTTTTTTGTTTGGCAGCCGTAGCTGCCAGTCATTGACCGTTTTTTTACGATTTTATTTTTTACAGTGTACGCCTGTTTAACAGAAGTTAATTTGGGTGGGTTTCTCCATCCCCAATGTCACTTCTCTGTGTTTTACGGCCCTGACGAGAACGTTGCTCTCCTCGGCTGTGAACCGCTCCTGGCGCGCGCCTGGCAAATCCGCCGTTATAATAGGAATCCGCTTTAGAACAAGTGCGCCTGCTCTTAAAGGGAATGTGAGATGGCGCTCTGATTGGTTTATTTCACGTTACGCCCAAACCACACCAATGAATAATGAAGCTACTTCAGACCAACCCCTTTTAGATTTGCGCCAGGCGTAAGAGGCATTTATCCCGCCGGGAAAATAGCAACAGCGCCGGGATCCGCCCACAAAGTTACTTGCGCTTTGCGCTTTGACACTTGCGTTTCAGATCGTTAAAATAGGGCCCCTGGTGTTACAGGCAAGCAAACTTCGGTCAAAAAACACAAGTGTTTTCCTGTGTTTGAGTGTTTGAACTGTCACCGTTGGCATGTAATGCAACAAAGATTGCTAAAGTAAACAGATTTTATAAATAGACCTATACCAATATCTGTGCAAAAATAAAATAAATATGCTGTCATCTTTCTAAAGTCATTTTTCCCTCTGTAATTTGGCCCCAAACTTGTCATTTGGACCCCCATCTAAATAGTGGGTTACTCAGTAAATATACATCCACGACATTTAAGCTTTCATCAATATTTATGTTTGTCTTTCTTCAGAAAAAAAATTATAACAAAATCGAAAATTTGAGCCGGGGAAGTTTCCAAAATGTGGTTGATTTGACATGGAGTGACCCTATTGTGACCTGGTGAAGAGCGTTCAGTTCAGCTGTGAGAAGACTTCCATGACTACATGAAACATTGCAATCCACAAGCTTTCAATACAAGATAATTACTGATCTAGGGAGCAACAGGACTGGAATTAACAGGGATTGTGAACATGGGGTGCATCAATCTTGCGTCAAAAGTTTCTCCCATAGGCCCACTGCTGTTGATTTTTCTCTATCTCCCTGTCTTCAATGAGAGGGAAGGTATATCAATACCAAGTCGATTCCCCTACTGCAAGGGTGTGGGACACAGTGTTGGAAGTCCTAAATTGTTTCCAGCTTGAACAAGGACGTCCGCAAGAGCTCCTGTTTGTCTCTAAGCGTCAGCATTAACAAGTGAATCAATTACAGGGGCTATATGTTCCCCCAGGATGTCAGTAGGAGGACATACAACTAGAAGTGCACCTAACCAGAGAAAAGTGAAATTGCAAAATCACAGGCAGGCTTCAAAGAGTACTTTTGTTGTTCCAGCTATTAAACCGCAAAAAGCTTTGTGAAATCAGTATAAATTTGTGATTGTTATATTTTCTTTGTTGTTTTATAAGTAAAAAAATTAAATCCCTTTATTGATTTTTTTTTCACTACTAATAAAAAAAAAAAAAAAAATCAAAATACATTTCAAGACCACACCAGAAATGCCAAAACATTCATTTGTATTTTTTGCCATTAGTTTATCTATTCATTTTTAACAAGACAAGAAATAAACTGAAGTCTCTTTCATATTTCATGTTCAAATTAATTTCCCCCCATGGCTAAACACAGCCAGTGGAGCTGTGAAGTATTCATTCATTTGAATATCTGGCAACACATAAGTCTTGCTGTCAAAGGCAATTGACACACAGGTACTTTGCTATGAGTTTCAAATCCAAGAGACATGAAATCCATATTTATGCTGGATATTCTTATTGTGTTTATTCCAGGAAACAAGCATAATGGAGCAGTCATTTCAATATTTACTAGCAAGCCTGTCATGTGACAGAACATATTCTCATTGATATTTCTGAGCAGTAAATATGACTTGAAGTAGCACATAGGCCTGTAATAAAATAATATGCAATGTAATCCCACAGGTCCTCTGAGAGATCACATACCGTCAATGTTGGGCAAGCTATTGGAAAATGTAGTGAGCTAAGCTAGCAGTTACTCTACATTAAATGTAGCTTTACTACACTGTAGCTATACCCTGGGAAATGTAGCAAGCTAAGCTGCAGCAATATGGCAAAAGTAGTTTACTACATCTAAGCTATTTTTTAAAATTTCATTTTTATATTGAACCAACTTCATTCTGAGTCAATGCTATTTCAGTGATCAATAAAACTGTCAGTCAAACAGATAGACAGGCGAAATTTGTCAGTTCAATTGTTTATTCAACTGTTCCAAACCAATTTGGCAACAAAAAATAAATAAATAACAAAATCATAACTATATAAAACTATACCAAAACCAGGTCTCGAGTGTGTGCATCTTTCCATTAAGTACATTTCTCACGTGTCAGCCCAAGGATTGAGATCGATTGAGATTGGTACGTGATGTCACCATCTGGAGCAGAAGGTGGTAATGCATCAAAAAGCTGGTTTAGGGCCCTATGAAATCCGTTTTATTTTTTCCCACATTCAAAATTCAGTTTTTTTTTCCGTTTAAAATTTTCTGTATTCTGTTTTTTTGGACTCATTTTAATGGTTAAATTAAATTTTAGTAATCAAAAAGCATGTCTAATTAATTGAAATCATTAAACTTATACAATTTAACAATAATTTATAATAATAATAAAAAAAATACATTTTTAGGGCACTATGAAATTGTCACGGTTCATGAATTCGCTGTTTTCTTCATGTTTCGTGTAATTGTTGTTATGTGTGTGTGAGCGTGTGTGAGTGGGCGTTACCGCTCGTTCCGCTGATCAGCGTGCCAGCTGATCTCATTCTCTGCACCAGCTGCTGCAAATCAACTCTCCTATTTATACTCATCACACTCTCCTCTCTTTGTCAGATCGTTGTTTGGTGTTCACAGTGTTTGTTCCTCGCGTGTCCTGTCTGCAGTCCTGGTCCGGTTCGAGTTCCTGTTCAGTGTCTTCTCGATTTTCGTCTCGTCTGGATGTTCACCTGCACTTGGATTCACGACCAGCACTCTTCACCTGCACGCTGACCATCTAGTCCCTGCGCCACCAGCCCACCCGTGTTGCTTGGACATTGTTATTTTTTCACCCTCTCAATAAAGAGTTACTTGCATCATTGCTTCCGCTTGTGATTGTGACAGAACGATCTGACCAAGAATGGAAGCAGCAAGTGAAGCCTCCTCTTCCTTGGAGGAATTCGTCAAGACCAGCATTGCACGGATGGATTCCCAGGAGAGGCACATGAGTGAGTCGGGTCGGGCTATTCAAGCTCTTGTGGCGCAGGTGTCCGAGCTCACCCAGCAATTCCAACTTATGCGAGCTCCCACTGCGCCACCCACACCGTCTGCTCCCCCCATACCACCAGAGAGCGTCTCCCAGTCAGAGCCCTGCCTACCTGTTCCTGAGCCTTACAACGGTGAGCCGAATTTTTGCAGAGCATTTCTAACACGCTGTTCGATGCACTTTTCTCTACAGCCCAGGACCTTTGCTAATGAACGAAGCAAGGTCGCATTTGTGCTCACGCTACTGACTGGGAGGGCAGCACTATGGGGGACGGCGGTGTGGGAGAACCAAGATCCATGCTGCGCCTCGTTCCAGACACTCGCCGCCGAGATGAAGAAGGTTTTTGACCGTGCGGTCGCAGGAAGAGAAGCGGCTCGGATTCTCGCAGACCTCAAGCAAGGCAAAAGATCTGTATCTGATTACTCTATCGAGTTCCGGACGTTGGCGGCTGAGTGTCAATGGAACGAGGAGGCGCAATGGGACATGTTCCTGCATGGGCTGGCTGACCGCGTCCAAAGAGAGATTTATGCCCTGGACTTACCAACTACTCTCAATGGACTGATCGAATTGGCACTTCGTGTGGATTCCCGACTTTCCCGAGTCGAACGTAGGAGGTTACCCGCTCGGATGTCTGGAGCAGTGGAGACCCTGCGTACCAGCGGCGGAGACGCGGTCAGCCCCGTCTTCGATCAGGAGCCCATGCAGGTCGGGCGAGCTCGGCTTTCCCGGGAGGAGAAGGAAAGGCGGAGATCCAAAGGCCTTTGCCTTTACTGTGGCACAGCGGGACACTTCGCGTTCAACTGCCCGGTAAAAGGGCAAGCCCGGCAGTAAATTTGAGGCTACTGTCGGGTGGGATCTCCGCTGAGAAGACCTCATCAACATCTACGCTCCTCCCGGTAAGACTAGGATGGTCAACCCACACTCACAACTGTCGAGCACTACTGGACTCTGGGGCGGAAGGTAACTTCATGGACTACACATTCGCACTAAAGATTCAGGCCCCCCTTCTGCCTCTCACCCGTACCATCGCAGTTCACGCTCTTAACGGTCAAGCGCTTCCCACCATTTCATTCACTACTGAACCCATCACACTCAGCGTGTCTGGCAATCACACTGAAACCATTACCTTTTACATTCTGGACTCCCCTCTTGCACCCGTTGTTTTAGGACACCCCTGGCTCATCAAACACAACCCCAAGATAGACTGGCAGCAGAGATCAGTTTCTGAGTGGAGCAGTAAATGTCATGAGTCCTGTCTTGTGTCTGCTTGTCCGTTTGTTTCTGTCTCTTCGTTTCAGGAGGAAGCAGTGGATTTATCAAACGTGCCCACGGAGTATCTAGACCTGAAGGTGGTGTTCAGTAAGTCTCGTGCTGCTTCTCTCCCTCCACATCGTCCCTATGACTGTGCTATAGAGTTACTGCCGGGTACGTCTCCGCCTTAGGGCAAGTTATATACACTTTCTGTTCCAGAAAGAGAGGCTATGGAGAAATACATTTCTGATTCTCTAGCAGCTAAGTTCATCCGTCCCTCCTCTTCTCCAGCGGGGGCGGGGTTCTTTTTTTGTGGGGAAGAAGGACAGATCCCTGCGACCTTGTATTGACTACCAGGGGCTGAACAGCATCACGGTAAAGAATACTTATCCTTTGCCGCTGATGTCTTCAGCCTTCGAGAGGTTGCAGGGAGCGTCGATCTTCACGAAATTGGATTTACGTAATGCTTATCATTTGGTTCGCATCAGGAGGGGGGATGAGTGGAAGACTGCTTTTAATACCCCCAGGGGGCACTTTGAATACTTGGTCATGCCTTTCGGCCTGTCCAACTCCCCAGCAGTCTTCCAGGCACTCGTCAACGACGTGCTGCGAGATATGGTCGATCAGTTCATATATGTCTACCTGGATGACATATTGATTTTTTCTTCTTCTCTCCAGGAACACGTGCAGCACGTTCGACGAGTGCTTCAGAGGCTGCTAGAGAATGGGCTTTTTGTCAAGGCGGAGAAATGCGCTTTTCATGCACAGTCTGTTCCCTTCTTAGGGTATATTGTGTCGTCTGAGGGTATGCGTATGGATCCTGAAAAGGTTAAGGCTGTGGTAGATTGGCCAAATCCAGATTCCCGTAACGCCCTACAGCGGTTTCTGGGGTTCGCCAATTTTTACCGGCGGTTCATTCGCAATTTCAGCCAACTAGCCTCGCCTCTGACCGCCTTGACCTCCCCCAGAACTGCGTTCAGGTGGTCAGACGCAGCTGAGGCTGCGTTTGCCAAACTGAAAGGCCGCTTTGTTTCAGCCCCCATCTTGGTTACCCCTGATCCATCACGTCAGTTCGTGGTGGAGGTTGATGCGTCAGAGGTGGGGGTAGGTGCAGTGTTATCCAAACGTTCCCCTACAGACGACAGAATGCATCCGTGCGCGTTTTTGTCTCACCGTTTGTCTCCTGCCGAACATAATTATGACATTGGTAATAGAGAGTTGTTGGCAGTCAAGTTAGCGTTGGAGGAATGGCGCCACTGCTTAGAAGGGTCGGGGGTACCTTTTATCGTCTGGACCGACCATAAGAATCTGGAATATATTAGAACCACTAAAAGACTGAACTCTAGGCAGGGTCGGTGGGCACTTTTTTTCGGACGTTTTGACTTTACTCTCTCGTACCGCCCGGGTTCTAAAAACATAAAACCCGATTCTTTATCACGCATTTTTGACCATTCCGATCGCCCGTCTACTCACGAGTGCATTTTTCCAGAGACCTTAATTATCTCTACACTCACATGGGAGGTCGAATCGAAGGTCAAGAAGGCCTTACAAGGGGTAACGCCTCCGGTCGGTTGTCCACCGAACCGGTTATTTGTGCCAGAGGGATTACGGTCTGAGGTCATTCAGTGGGGGCATTGTTCCAACGTGGCTTGTCATCCAGGAGTTAGTCGCACTACATCTTTAGTCAAGCAACAATTCTGGTCGCCACGTATGGCTCGAGACGTTCACAGTTTTGTTTTGGCTTGCTCAGTTTGTGCCACTGGTAAGACTTCCAATCGACCCCCAGATGGGCTCCTTCAACCGCTGCCAGTTCCTTCGAGACCCTGGTCCCATATCGCTCTAGATTTTGTCACCGCCCTCCCACCCTCTCAGGGTAACACGGTAGTTTTGACCGTGGTGGACCGGTTCTCGAAGGCGGCCCACTTTATTCCCTTGCCCAAATTACCCTCAGCCAAGGAGACAGCGTTAACAGTCGTTAACCACGTCTTTCGGTTACATGGCCTCCCGATGGACGTGGTTTTGGACAGAGGACCCCAATTTGTGTCCAAATTTTGGCAAGAGTTTTGTAAATTACTGGGTGCGACTGTTAGTCTGTCCTCAGGGTTTCATCCCCAGAGCGATGGCCAAACTGAGAGAGCCAACCAGGATTTGGAGAGAACGTTGCGATGTCTGGTCTCCAAGAATCCTTCCTCATGGAGCCAACAACTGTCAATGGTGGAGTACGCCCACAATTCGTTACCAGTGTCATCTACGGGCCTATCTCCGTTTGAGTGTAGTCTAGGTTACCAGCCACCAATTTTTCCTAGTCTGGAATCCGAAGTCGCGGTTCCCTCCGCTCACGCTTTCGTCCAGAGGTGTCATCGCACTTGGACTAGAGCCCGTGAGACTCTACTCCAAGTGGGAGCGCGCACCAAGGCCAAGGCCGATCGCCACCGGTCTAGACCTCCCGTATACGTCGTCGGTTCCAAAGTGTGGCTTTCTACCAAGAACATTCCTCTCCGCTCCGTTTCTAATAAGCTTGCTTCCAAATTCATTGGCCCGTTCACTGTCACCAAAATCATTAGTCCGGTGGCAGTCCGCCTCAATCTTCCTCCAGTGTACAGGAGAATTCATCCCGTTTTTCATGTATCCAAAATTAAACCCGTTTTTCACTCTCGCATTAATCTGCCTGCCCCGGTTCCTCCACCGCCGCGACTCGTAGAAGGGGAACCAACATATTTGGTTAATCGTATTCTGGACACAAGGCGGAGGGGACGCGGAATCCAGTACTTGGTGGACTGGGAAGGTTACGGTCCGGAGGAGAGAAGTTGGGTGCCTGCTAGAGACATCCTGGATCACTCCCTTATTGATGATTACAATCGACAGGTAAGGGAGTCTGGGGACGCCAGGAGGCGTTCCTAGGAGGGGGGGTACTGTCACGGTTCATGAATTCGCTGTTTTCTTCATGTCTCATCTAATTGTTGTTATGTGTGTGTGAGCGTGTGTAAGTGGGCGTTACCGCTCGTTCCGCTGATCAGCGTGCCAGCTGATCTCATTCTCTGCACCAGCTGCTGCAAATCAACTCTCCTATTTATACTCATCACACTCTCCTCTCTTTGTCAGATCGTTGTTTGGTGTTCACAGTGTTTGTTCCTCGCGTGTCCTGTCTGCAGTCCTGGTCCGGTTCGAGTTCCTGTTCAGTGTCTTCTCGGTTTCGTCTCGTCTGGATGTTCACCTGCACTTGGATTCACGACCAGCACTCTTCACCTGCATGCTGACCATCTAGTCCCTGCGCCACCAGCCCACCCGTGTTGCTTGGACATTGTTATTTTTTCACCCTCTCAATAAAGAGTTACTTGCATCATTGCTTCCGCTTGTGATTGTGACAGAAATGTTTTTTTTTTTTTTTTTTTACCAAATTCTGTTTTTGTTTTTCTTGATTCCATTTTAATGGTTTAATTAAATTGTAATAACCAATTATTTAAAATGTAATGACTTAAGCAAAACTTAACCAAACTTTTATTTTGACGGGTTGCCGTGTAGACCGAGTCTCTGTGTTTTCATGACATGACGATAGTTTTTCTCAGATCAAGCTAAAATGCTGACTCTCTGTGTAGATGAAATTCATGCATGCATGTCCTCATACTAGGCTGAAAACATCGCGAGCGTCATGCGTGCCTCAGTGCTTGTGTGTGTGTGTGGTAAATGAAACCGCGCGTCTGCGGCATTCATTCACAGAGACACGCAGAACATGCATGATTCCTATTTAAATAGTCTTTATACGGTTTAATATTCACAGACACTAGTCTATATCGCGATTTTATTTAAGTTTACACTGACCTACTTTTCATCCAAGATCTGACAAATTCCGTGAAATTCCGTGTTATAGCCTGACAGTAAATTACGTTCCCTTTTGAACAGTCATTTCGTATTGCGTAGCTATACGCAGTGGGAAAACTCCTTTTTCTCGATTAACTGAAATCTATATGTAAAATGCATTTGCAGCTGCACAGCTAGCCCATTGAGCGTCTGGCTCGCTCATAGGCTGTGCTGCAGCAACTGCACATCCAAAGGCGCAGGCGCCTCTGACGTGCGACCAATGAGATCACTCTACGTCATTACACGTCAGAGCCCGTCAAGGGGCGTGGCCTCAGCCTATATTGGTGACGCGAATTCGCCATTATAGCAGATTTTACTCCTTCAGCGACAACTGCACGTCTCTGACTGTTTTACTAAGGCCCCGTCCACACTACTGCGTTTTCGTTTAAAAATGGAGACCTTTTGCTACGTTTGCACCTCCCGTCCAGACTAAAACGGAAAAAACGAATACCTAAAACGGAGAAGTTTAGAAACGCTGCAGCTCCGTTTTGCGTTTTGAATCTCCGGAGGGCGTTTTAGTGAAGACGGGACAATGATTGGGTGTCATCAGTCATGACGTATCCTTCCCTGATTCGTCAGCCACCCATCACATGTCAATCCGTTTCCTGTTTACACCGGCACGCGCATGCCCAGTGTTGGTGAATGGTCACGTGATCCGCGTTTTCAGGCGTTTTAATGTGGACGTCAATTCTAACACGCAGATAAAACACTGGTGTGGACGGAGATCGTATTCGTTTTAATTCTCCGTTTTTAAACGAAAACGCAGTAGTGTGGACGGGGCCTAAGCCTTTGCCGTTTGAACAAGCCCTTCAGCCTGAGCGAGGATAATCTCAGCGGACTACGCCTTCTCAGCCGTTTTCTCCTGACTCCGTCTCACCTGTGGCTATCCGACGACGACGCTATATCCTTTCTATTGTAATATTCTGTGTTTGTCTGTGGTGAACCCACACCGGTCACGTCCCCGCGTGCCTCACTCTCTCCTGCTCAATCAGTTTTCCAGTCCTGTTCGAAGGAGATCAGTGACTGACCCCAGGAAAAAGCCTGTGCAGTCAGTCCAACACTCAGTATGTGCACAAATCACAATGTAAGGGTATTAGGTCCCCCTGTGTTAGGCGGCCCATCCCAGACAAAAGACTTCCCACAGCTCCCCGTTCAGTTCAGGCGGCTGGGGATTTTATTTTTGTAAACAGGCCCACAACAGTGAGCGCGTCTTTACAAACAAACGCCGTTTTCACGGCGAACCAAATAAAGTACAAAAAGAGTAGCCTATGTTTTTTAAAAAAGAGCATGTTTCACAAGCACAACACATGGGTTCATGGTCCCCCTTCACTAGGCGGCCCCTCCCCTGTTGTAACACTGACTCCCCCACACGCAAATGCCTGTACAGTCTGTCAAACACTCAATGTATGCACAAATCACTTTATAAGGGTATCAGGTCCCCCTATGTTAGGCGGACGTCCCAATCAGTGTGTCAGTCCCTAGCCACACGGGTTCTAGCCTGGCTAGCCATCCCTAATGTGTCGAGTTGGGTCATAAATACTATAAAGCGAGGCTACTCGCTCCAATTCGCTCGCAGACCCCCAAAGTTTCAGGGGGTTATCGAGACCTCTGTGAGAAGCGACGTGGGTCACGTGCTTTGCACCGAAGTGCAGAATTTATTAGCAAAAGGTGCGATAGAATTAGTCCCCCCTGCACTAAAACACTCTCTCCTCTGAGACAGAGAGGAGTGCGCATGCTGAATTATCTCGATGACTGGCTGGTGCTGGCGCAGTCGAGAGTCGAGCTACTAGCTCACAGGGATTTGATTCTCGGCCATTTAAAGGGATAGTTCGATAGTTTATATTTAACACATGCATTCCTCACCCTCAAGCCGTTTGAGATGCATATGTCAATCTTGTTTCAGACGAACACATTTTCAGTTATTTTAGAAAATGTCTTAGACCCTTCAGTGGATATAATGTGAAGCAATGGGGTCCACCTCCTTCAAGTCCCAAAATGTGCATACATCCTTCACAAAAGTAATCCATCCGGCTCCAGGGGGATAAACGAAGGCCTTCTGAGGGTAATCCGTGCGGTTTTGTCGTAAAAATATACATATTTAAAACTTTATAAATGAAAATATCTGACTTCCGGCAACGATCGACGCGCATTCACGGGTGATGGAAGTCGGCGTACGAGGTAGGACGTAGCGTAGGAACCGTCGTGACGTAGAACGAACGCGCCTGCGCAGCCAGAGAGCAGAGCAAAACAACATCTACGGCCCTTGAAGAAATTTTAGAAACTGCTAGGTCTAATGGCAGCAGCATCGCCAGTACTCCGCATGGGATTACTGCGCATGCGCCCGCTGCAGCACTGGCTGAAACGCCTTGTGCCAACCCATGCATGGCAGTCAGGCAGCCTACGCATAATGGTGAATCACGGTTGTTTAAGGACCCTGATTCCCTGGCAGGCTCAGGACTGGTACCAAGAGGGTGTGACAATGGGGACAATTTCCAGGAGGAAAGTGGTCTTTACAGACGAGTTGGGGAGCGCTACACGAGGGCGCACCTGCATCCGGCCTCTGGTCGAGCACAGAGCAGAGCTTACACATCAACTGTCTGGAAATGAAAGCAGTTGGTTTGGCCCTGAAGACATTTCTGTCGAACCTCAGGGGTCACCACGTCTTAGTCCGCACAGACAACATGTCAGTAGTGGCCTACATAAATCGCCAGGGGGGCGTCAAGTCAGGTGACCTGCATGCTTTGGCGAGAAATCTCCTCTTTTGGGCACAGAACAATCTGAGCTCTTTGAGAGCTGCACATATCTCAGGCGTCCAGAATTTGGGTGCGGATATGCGCTCACGGGGCAACACTCCCCTCGGCGAGTGGTCCCTGAACCCACAGGCAGTCAGTCTGATATGGAAGGTGTTTGGCAGAGCCGAAATCGACCTATTTGCCTCGAAAAAACAACACCCACTGCAATATGTTCTTCTCGAAGGACATGGACGCATTGGCCCACGTCTGGCCCAACCGTCCCCTGTATGCTTTTCCCCCCGTCTCGATGATTCCACAAGTCATCAAACGGGTTAGAAAGAGCGAATGCCCAGTCCTTCTGGTGGCTCCTCTCTGGAAATCCAGACTGTGGTTTCCGGAGCTGGTTCAGTTATCGGACACAGCTCCATGGCCTGTCCCGATGAGGAAAGACCTCCTCACTCAGGCGAAGGGAATGATGTGGCATCCACGGCCCGATCTATGGGCCCTCCATGTGTGGCCCCTAAACGGGTATCCGGGGACCTTCCTGTGAAGGTGTTGAACACTATATCTGAAGCTAGGACCCCGTCGACTCGGCGCCTCTATGCTTCGAAATGGGCAGGTTTTTTTCAAGCTGGTGCTCGAAAAACCATATAGACCCAGAGTTCTGTGAAATATCAGTGGTTCTCTCATTCCTACTGGAGCTGTTGGACGCGGGCCGCTCCCCGTCCACGCTCAAAGTGTATATGGCAGCCATTGCAGCACACCATGTTCTGTGGGGATCTGCAGGCTCTCTCTGTGAGCCCGGCATGTCTGAAGTTTGCTCAGGATAACTCTAAGGTCATCCTCAAGCCCAGGCATGGGTATGTGCCCAAAGTGCTCTCAACACCGTTCAGAGCACAGGTGGTGACGTTATTGGCTCTTCCCCCTTCTACGAGGATGGGGAGGTTAATCTTCTCTGCTCTGTTAGGGCGCTGAGAATTTATCTGGAGCGTTCTGCGTCGTTTGGACAATCAGAACAGCTTTTTGTCTGCTTTGGTGGTCGATCCAAAGGGGATTCAGTCACTAAGCAAAGACTGTCTGAATGGATAGTGGATACTATCGCGATGGCTTATACCTCAGTGGGTCAGGTTTGCCCTATAGGTATCAGGGCCCATTCGACCAGAGGCATGGCCTCGTCATGGGCTTGGTCATTTGGCTGTCCCATTCATGATATTTGTGATGCGGCCGGTTGGTCCTCGCCTTCCACATTTATGAAATTCTATAATATGGAGGTGCCTTCCCTACAGGCGAAGGTGCTTTCGGTATGATTAGGGCCCAAATGTGTCCGGTCCTGTCATTAATATTACGGTGCACAGTCACATTCACATATACATATACATGAGACCCGCTTTGGCCGGTTATATTTTCACATACATATTAAACCCGCTTTGGCTGGTTGTATTGTCATATACAGTACTATAGACCAATTTTCAGTTGGTAAACATGGTGGCGTTTTTATGTGGGCGGAGCTTAGGTGGTGGCAGAACGATCCCTCTGGCCGCTTCACTAACGTAAAGTCTGCAAGTTTTGTTAGCTTGTTTTTAACAATGACTGGAGAAAATCCGATTTTATCTTAATGTGCAAGGTCATTCACTGTCCAGGACCGCGATTGTTATTTGCAAAAGTTAATTTTAACGGACGGAACCAGATTGGCTGACCCGTACACTCATTGAGGATCTGACAGGATTAACGTTAACGCTACCTCCGGTTGAGTGGCCTGACATCTACACCAACCTGATAGAGAAACGGAGGGCATATAAATCTTTAGATGCCTATAACTATGTGCTGAATGGTGATGTGCAAGACGTGTGTGTACGATCCGCAGTTCTGCCTAGCCAGCGCCATGAAGACGACAATGTAAAGAGTGACATTACGGTGCAATTTTAATGAGGTGAATATTTTCTAGAAATAAAAAATTGCAGATAAAGCATATTAATGTTTCATTGATTCTTGCACCCAACAACACAACAAGATGACATTTAATAATAATAAGAATAATTTAAGATCCTTATTTTGTAGCCGAATCTGTGCTGGTTTGTATTCACCGCCTCCAGTTTTCCCTTTGTTCTGCCACCAGCTAGCGCTGTGACGTAACTGTGACGTCGGCTGGAAATTGGTCTATTAACCCCGACAGTGTCTGGGTTTATTAGTGTGATATGTTGGTGATTACTGACTCAGATGTATTATTTTAGACCTGACGGTGTCTGGTCTGATGTATACATGTTAGGACTACGGCTTGTTCTGTATGCTCAGGGGTCCTGAGCTGCAGTGGCAACCAGTTACCCAGTGCGGCGTTTTGCATAGCGTTCCCACTGCGTATAGCTACGCAATACGAAGTGACCGTTCGAAAGGGAACTACTTGGTTACTCACGTAACCTCAGTTCCCTGAGTTAGGGAACAAACTATTGCGTAGCCGGCCGTACTGTACTAACTGGCTAGTTGTCGCTTCAGTCGTATAAACCTGCTATAATGGCGAATTCGGGGACTAATATAGGCTGAGGCCTGCGCTATTGGATGTGCAGTTGCTGCAGCACAGCCTATGAGCGAGCCAGACGCTCAATGGGCTAGCTATGCAGCTGCAAATGCGTTTTACAAATAGGTTTCAGTAAATCGAGAAAAAGGAGTTTTCCCACTGCGTATTGCTACGCAATACTTCGTTCCCTAACTCAGGGAACTGAGGTTACGTGAGTAACCAAGTAGTTATGCCTGGATTCCGCGATTCTGTCCGTGTTTTCCGCATCGCGGGAATGAAATCATATGGCCCCATGGTTGCCAATGCCAACCAACCTCCGTAAAACACAAAGAAGTCACCGTCACTTACTGATCCAGCATCAGTTATACGTAGCAGTTGTATTTCCGATTTGAACTTGAGCTTTAGAAATGCTTGGGAAAATGTAGCTTGTACCCAGCTAGCAAAAACTGTGCGGGCCGAGAGCGGCCCGATTAAGGCTAAAACACTCGGCCGATCCTCGGCATGGATCTAGGTCCGATTGCTCTGCGAGCACTCGGTTTTAACGCGGTCCGATTAAGGCTTAAACACTCGGCCGAGCGCTCGGTTTTAATGCGGCCCGATTGCGGAACCCCGAGTGAGAGGACGTAACGCTCCCCTCCAATCCCGTTCCTTGTTTTGGCTTATTTAAACTATTGATTTTTCATTCATGTCAGGTTAATACTAAAATAGCTGAGCAGCCGTTATTTATGCAAGATAAACTTAAATAAAACAGCACAAGAAAGACAGGTTTCATGTTTAATGCATTTTTTTATTGGACCACACTTCTCTCCCCTCTGATGAATGAAGGACACTACTTAAATTAACAAAGTCAGCTCATCACACACACGTCTGGTTCGCTATCTTTGTGGGGACTCTCCATAGGCATAATGATTTTTATACTGTACAAAATGTATATTCTGTCCCCTTACACTAACCCTACCCCTAAACCAACCCATCACAGGAGACATTCTGCATTTTTACATTTTCAAAAAACATTACTTAGTATGATTTAAAAGCTGTTTTCCTCATGGGGACCACTGGCTGGTCCCCGCAATGTAGGTGATCTCAGGTTTTACTATACTTGTGGGGACATTTGGTCCCCATGTAATATGAACAAGGGCACACACACATTAATAACAGATATTGAAATATCACAGCATTAATGTAAAATCAAGGAGTTCAAAATACTAATTTCCAATATCAAATTTGTAACTTTAAAACATTTAATCCCACTGCGTTTTTGAGGTCTATGTTGTCTGCCTGTTCGCCCTCTGGCTTCGGCCACCATCCCTATCAGAGGCTGCAGCCACCTGGTGATGAGGAGCTCTATTTCCTTTTCTGTAGAGTCTTTGGTCAGGGCATTCCGGCGGACTGCATCTGAGAAAAACACAAGATAGAAGAGGGCAGCATGACCATGTGATGTTACTCTGCAACCACCAAAACTTAATTTGGATGCAAGGCTCTCCTCTACACTTACATTTCTTTTTAATTTAAAAAGTTTAGGAGCACAGTCAAACATTTAGGAGCACCTGATGTGACCTGATCTGAAAAATGACAAATTAACCTTCCCATTATAAGGTGATTTATATTTGAAGGGTTCGTACAGACTCTGTCATTATGAAATTCCAGGACTTTCAAGGACGTAAAGCACTACTTTTTTGGATTTCACGGACTTCAATCAGCACTTATCAAACAATATCTTATTTTTTTATTTTTTTATTTTTTACTCAAATTACATATGGTATCTGATGTTTCACTTCATAGAGATCAATCCATTGACCAGCGCTGTCAGGCATGGGAAATTAGCCTGGCTGCGCCCTCCTACGCACTTCCGCTCAATTTCATTTTCCTTCAGTACTACGTCTGGGACTGCTGTATATTCTTAGGTTTCCAGAAATCAATTTTTTGTAGGACCAATCAGCGAACAGAGGGAGTGGCTGAGAACGATGATGGTTGACAAATGAAACTTTTGAGGAAAAATACAATACGGAGATGTTACATACAGCACAATTTTTAAGAAACAAACATCAAAATTCAAGACCTTTTAAAGTCTTTTTAAGGTATTATTTCCAAATTAATAAATTCAATGCTTTTAAGGCTTTTTAAGGCCCCGCGAGAACCCTGTTAGTTATTTAAGGAATATAGCATGAGTGAGAGTGGGGACTGACTTTTAGGAATGATCTGATTAATGTATAAATTAACTCACCAGATTTTTCCTCTCCTCTGGATTCTTTAATGTCTCCTCCAAACATTGTAGCTCCTCAATAGTTGAAAGTGGCGGGAGCCCAAAATGTGTTGGGTCTGGCGTTAAGTCTGGAACTGCTTGACTGCTGGAGATTTTTTGGAAATGCACCAGGATGAGCAACTGCTGCTCTGATAGAATCGAGCTGAATGAGGATCTCCTTGGCAATTGCTGTAAGACAAGAAAAAGCAGGCATAGCAGATTAGTAGCAAAACATTATATGTAGATATGTCAGAGTAAACCGAGAAAGATCACTTTGTAGAATTCCTACCTGTAGGCACAGCCTCTCGAGAAGACCTGTTCTGTGTGTCATGTACTTGTGGGGTGTTCTAAAATAAAAAAGCCACAAATATGTTACAAGACATGTAAATTTACATTACAGTAAGATATTGCACGTTGTGCATTGGAAGCACTTATTTTAACAGATGTCTGTTTTGTATAGCTAACTCTGTAAAACAGAAAGCAAACTTTATATATATATATATATATATATATATATATATTTTATTCATTTTTACAGAAGTTGTAACGTTAGCATATTCCTTTTGTGAAGCTACAGAACATGTTTGATTCATCAATGTTTTGTAAGTTTGAGCCATGTGTTTATTAAGGTCTGAAATAAAACTGAAAACTGAAATAAATATTCCCAGCACTTTCTGTGATGTAGTATGCTTGCTTAGCATAGGAAGTAATAAGAAATTACTCTTTACATTAAGGGAGATTAAGTGAGAACAGGGTGTTTGGGGAATCACTTTTTTTCATCGCATACAATTGCAT
Source organism: Rhinichthys klamathensis goyatoka (assembly GCF_029890125.1). Lineage (NCBI taxonomy): Eukaryota > Metazoa > Chordata > Actinopteri > Cypriniformes > Leuciscidae > Rhinichthys > Rhinichthys klamathensis. The sequence goes on along the minus strand of NW_026606664.1, from coordinate 5,201,117 downwards.
AAATATTCCACATATTCCGTCGCATTTTTTAAGAAAACGTGCCGCATAATTAAGGATTTTTGCCCGCAACAAATCACAAAAAAAACTCTGCATTTTTCTGGAAGGACAGGTTAAATGTTACTATAGTGCATACGTTACTTCAGTTTTCACCATAAAACTACAACTATAGGCCAATTCACACCGCACAGATAAACGCCAGCAAACATGTTATGAAAAATAAGCCAACAGCCACCGACAAATTCGAGCACCCACGGAAAAACACGAGATATTGCCCATTCATTTTAACCAATACAAGTAAAAGATTGCAGCTTTCAGACACGACTTTCTTCTCGATATTGTTAAATGTCGAAAGTGCATCTGTTACAGGCCCCGCGCAAAAGGCCATTAAATGCATTTCACGACCACGTCATGTCACAGCGTTCACAAAATGGCGGACGGTCTGCACATATTCAATATCTTCACAACCCAGAACATTAATACACAAAATATTTGCAGCATGAACATACATCGGAATTACAGGACTCGTCTGCATATTAAATTGTTATCATACGCAACATGACATCATGACTTTGCGTAAACATACACGCCACTTTCAATTCAAGTGGCGTGTTATCTATACGCATTTTGAGCTATCCGCGTGTATGTCCACGCCGAAATCTTTTGCGTGTATGTCTACGCCATTAAATGTCCGAGTGATTCCGCGTGTATGTGTACGCCGTTAAATGTCCGAGCGAAACGAAGCAAAATCTATATCTACATCTGTGGAGCGATATTTCTTTTCCTAGGATGGTAGGAGAAGACTCATAAATGGTATTAACCCCAGTGACGGGTAGGTTTAGGGACGGGGTTGGGGTAGGTCATATATTTATATATACATAATACAGTAATATAACGTTAAGTCAAAGGCGTTGATAAACACGCTGAAAAGCGATTATGCGTGTTGATAGCACGCCAAAAATGGAAATACGAATTGGCGTGTCATACATACGCCATTTCATGAGATCAGTCTGTCATACCTGTAAAAACAGGAGCAAACGTGTCAGAGTAATCATACTGCGAGGGCGCCGGCGCAATACTGCTCCTCTATAAGAGTCCTCAGTTCATTTTCATAATAAGAGTCCCGATCTCACTCAGCAACAGACAATGACCCAGCTTTCAGCATGACTTATACCAAAGTCTCACATCATTCCTCTATTACAATTTACATAAGTAAAATAAACATTTTCTTACAGGATCAAAATGTGTATACTTTTTGACAATGTTTGTTGCCAGTCTGTGCGGTGGGGCCTTAATCCAGCTAAAAATTTGTTCCACTTTATTTTCTTCCACAGATCAAAGACTGTGCTCGTAAATATTATTCACGTAAATTGCATTCAATAAAAATGGCGTCTAATGTAACGTTACTAATTCTGGCTGCAAAGAAGAGCTAACAGCCCAGCTAACGTTAGTCAATGTTAGCTTCGTTCGCGCCATAAAAATCAGAGCCACTTTCATATTAACCTAACTTGCACTACTTAGACATGATAAACAATTATTGTCCTAATTAATAATTCTTAACTGAATTCTGAATTCTTTCTTTTCGTTTCATCTGGAGGGAAGCATGTCAAAGGACCACGAACAAAGTTTAAACGGATCGATAATAATATCTGGAGGGAAGCATGTCAAAGGACCACAAACAAAGTTTAAACGGATCGATAATAATCAACATTTAATCAGCAACAGTCGAAATGTAGATTTAATATAAGAAGTTAAGGGAACTCGATTGAACCTATGCTCGGCGTGAAATGTTGATGCTTGAAATTGAACACAAGACTTACCTCAAGTTCACCGTAATGGCGCAGAATCGAGAAGGGATGATTCCAAGTCAGGCGCATAGGGTCAGGCGTGGAGTTTTATTTCACCCAAAGTTGTGCACACGTCACTCCAGTGATGAGCTGAGCATGCGTGCTGGCGCTTGCTGCAGTAACTAACCGTTGAAATCGGCTTCATACTGGTAAACGGGTCTGAGCCGACCGAGCGCCCAGAGTTTACAGCCGTCGACCGCTGTCAATGGTGGTAAATATTTGAAATAGGCAATAAAATGAAGTGACTTTGCCTAATTGCGGTTGCCACTACTCAGCCAATGCCGCGACTGCGATCAACATGACTGCTGTGCGAGTGATGTCACCTAGCGCGCATGCATGTTTAAAATACATAAAGTAAAGAATGATCTTCATGACAACTAAATATTTTTGCTATGGTTATAAATATTAAAGAATGCTCTGTGTATAACGACACTATTATTATTATTATTACTGCAAAAAATATTAATATTTTGTTTTGGACAAGCCTCAGATACGGTCAGGAATTTACGTCAATTTTAAAATAATTTTTATGTTAATTATTGCTTCATTAAAACCATCATTGATTTAATCTGAGTCATTTCCAGAAGTGGTCCAGATCATACAGGCAGAGCCGGGTTACCAGTTATGGTGAACATGAATCGGCCCAGTGCTTTACAGCCGTAACAAAAATGCATGTGCCAGAGCGAGCTGCGGGCCACACTCGGCCCGGTTAACACACGCCGATGCCGAGTCTGAGCCGCAGGCGCCGCGGGGCAGCCGAGCTCGGGCCGATTATACATGCTATCTGGGTATGGACGCTACCACACTACTTGATCAAAAAAGGAGCTTCGCTTCTGAAAAGCTATTTGATTCAGAAAACAGCGACGCTACCACCACGCTACTGAGAAATGTAGTTTAACTAGTAGCCACTGCCCAACACTGTATAGCCTACCGTATTACATGTAATTGCGGATGGATTAAATAATTGCATGTAAGTCAGCATAAACACACTCCCATTACAAGTAGCCTACACTTAGATATGTTTTAGGTTCCTTTTAAATTATGTTTTAAGTGCAAGATAAGCTTCTAAGATATCCTACATCCAAGAATACATGTAAAAGGGGGTCTTCAACAACAAGGTTGATGTGCCCAATGCTTGACCTGAGGATGTCATTGACAGGCGTTTCATCTCTCAGATCAAATGCTGAGTTAGCCGTTGTGTTTGTGTGTGTGTGCATGTGCATTTGTGAGTGTGTAGCGAGCAGGATGGGATGCTGTAACGCTTTAATGGGGACATCCGTTAAAAAAAGAATTTCTTTGCATTTTGTAGTTCCTTGAGGCAGTTTTACTTACTCAAGAGTCTTTTTATTATCAGCAAACAGTTGAGATGTCCATTAATATTGGATTGAATTCATTTAGAGTGAAATAAAAGGCTTGTCTTATAATGAAAACAGGCCATTTGCTAATCTTTGTAAATGTTTATGTAGAGAAATCAGACTTGCTCAAGAGTATAATTGTGTAAAAAAAAGAAAAAAGAAAAACCTCTTCATATACAAACCTTTAACTTTTTCATCAAGTGTCTTCCTTTACAAAAACATACTATGGTTGCAACAGTATCTTACCAAACACTAACAATGTGATTATTACTTTTAAAAAGGAAAACTATTTGTTATTAAATGTTTTTCAAAAGAAAATGATTAATTACTCAAAAATATTAATAACTTTTTTTGTTGATTTTATCTGCTCAGCGTGCTTTCTAAAAAAAAGAAATCTTACATTAAAACAAAGCAGGAAAAGAAAACTGATGTAATGAGTAATTTTACTGCGGTCTGCATCATAAAATGAAAATGGTGTTGCTTTGTAAACTGTAATTAGTATAAAAAATAAAATAAAAAAAATATATAAATAATCAAATGGTTTAGAGGCCTGTTAAAGGTTTAAAGGGATACTCCACCGTTTTTTCATATTAATGTTATTCCCTTAACTAAGACGAGTTGATACATAAATCTCTCGTCTCAGTGCGTGCACTAAATTGTTCTGTCTTGCGGCGAAACTTACAGAAATTGTACAGAAATTCGAACTGTACCAGAGTTCGGTTGGAACCGGACCGAGACCACCTCTTCAGCAGGGTCTCGGTACGGTTGTTTGGTCCGCACCCGAGTGCGATTGCTGTATTCACACCTGCCCAAAAGATCCTCACCAAGGGGGAAACGAACTTGTTCGATTAAATCGAACCAACCAAGACAGGTGTGCATACACCCTTAGAATGTCTGTTGGAGGACCATCACAATAAAGAGTTGGCAGATATTAAGCAGACAGTCTACTAATACTCTAATAGTTGACATGTAGTTGCTTATATAGTCAACAGAATGTTCAGAAAGGGACCATCAAAATAAAGTGCTACCTCGATTCTTAACCAGCTTCATGTTTCAGACACTAAATATTGCTAAGGTTACAGCTCATTGTGTAGTATGAGCCATCAAAATGCAGCCATCTGTTATTAAATGAGTAAATTAGATTTTACTCAAGCTAATGTACAGTAACACATTTTCCTGCTCCTAACCTCAGAAAGTAAACAGGAAAGAAAGTTCAGAATACCCTTGACCTTGGCATAAGTCAAAATCAATGTGTCCCTGCCAACATCACTGTCTGGTTTTCACAAAATTAACATTTGCTTATTGAAAACCTTGTTTGCAAAAGAAAAAGCACTCACTTTTCACTTTTAGTTTTATATAAATTGTATATAATATACACAGTTTTACAAATACATGACTTACAGCAAGACCTTGTGCATGTCCTCTGCCTCATTAGCAAACTAAATCATTGAATTCTAATTCATGTTTATTTCACATCTTAGCTCACAAGACTCAACCCAATAACTCGAGCCCTGAGAAAATGATAAATTGGTCTGCATTTCTGATTGAGGCAGAACTGTTGAAGCAGATATAGCCTTCTGTTATTAAAGTCTACAGCAGGGCCTCTTTCATCCCTAAAATGTCACAAAGATAACTGGGATAATACGGACTCTATGACACATCTACAACACTATATATCCTTCCATCACAGGAGAGATCTGTGAGAATGCAAAAATTAAAAGGGGCAAAAGCCAGTATTTTATTAAAATGGTTGAATGTCACTTACAAAGACTGCAGAAAATGGATCATAAATAACTCATATTTTCAGTCAATGTGTGCACAGGCAAATGTAAAATATTTGCATCAGATTTAGTAAAAAAAACTAAAAAAGTATTTTAATATGGATTGCATGCTTGCATATCTGTATCCAAAGTATAAAATGCTGTGTGAAAAAAAGAACTGAAGTATGAAAGCATGAAACACTTTTTTAACAAGTTATTAAGATGCTATTATTTTGACAGGTTACTCTGTGTATATGCACACGTAGCATAGCATGTTCTGTATGTAGACAAACTGAACATTGAAGTGTCGACAATTAGCAATTAGTTGCTTGACAGGTCAATCGGGCAAAATCATGTACATGTACTAGAGAACCATACATAAAGAGTCTTATAATAATTAGTACATTTTTCACATACAGTACTTGTCAATATACAAAATATTATATGAAAAGTAACAAAGAAAAAAACTAATGACATCATAAACTTTATTAGTTGCTGAACCTCATAGCGTAATAGATTCATAAGCCATGTCTCCAAAGCAATGTAATAGTTTGGCATTGCTTCAAGACATAAATGGATTAGTTTACCACAATTTGTGGAAAGACAATTATTGCCCATATACAGTGGACTAAAAATGTCTTTTTTCAGAACTCAACAAAAGGCTATCATTTAAAGACATACATAGCTATTTGGGGTAAAAAATAGCTATTATTTATTCCCCTTTTTCAGTGATTGCAAGTATTCTGCAAAATCTCCATGTCAACGTAATGGGTACAAGCACTTAAATATGAGTTTTAAACCAAATACTGGAAAAGAGAGGGAAAGGGACAGGGTTTTTTTGTTTTTTTTAAAAGAAAAGAGATTAGGATGTCAAGCATTTGAGATGGCAAGCTCCTTACCTTGAAAGTAGACGAGAGTAGGCGGTTGCAGGCAGGGAAGGGATAAAAAAAAGAGCTGTTAAGACGGACAATCCCCTCTTCTCATAGTGGACCAGCAATCTATGCAAGCAACCCACATAGCAAAATTGGTTTGGCCCAGTGACGGGCCACACAACCCACTTTCACTTGGCCCAAGTACAGCAATGAATTACGGTACATGACTGGACCAGGTCTGGTTGCCAGAACTCGGGCCACATATGGCCCATGGCATAGCCATACCTCAGCCAAATGTATGACTATAGCTGGCCCTATTCTGGACCAGGTCTGGTTGCCAGAACTCGGGCCACATATGGCCCATGGCATAGCCATATCTCAGCCAAATGTATGACTATAGCTGGCCCTATTCTGGTCCTTTGTAGGACCAAACAATTCCCAGACAGCAACAGTGTCGACCCAGATCCGGCCCACATCTGGGCCGTGTGGAATCCACGTGTACAAGAAGTGGGCCGGATCTGGGCCGACACTGTTGCTGTCTGGGTTGATTCATGTCAGCCTCAACTAAACCATGATCTAGCCACTTTATATACACCCTGCTCAGCTGAAAAATGTCTGAAACACAACAGTATTCTTAACAAATGTTTATTTTTTCACATTTAAACAAAACAATTTACAAAAAACAAACAAACAAAAAACTTGTCAAGCTCTTGAATGTCAGCTCTTGAACAAGTCTTTTCCATACCGTGGCTTTACTCAGGTCTTTTGTTCTTGAACCTGAAACAAACACAAAAGAGAACATTATAAATTGAAAAAATATTTATATAAATTATTAATAATATAGAAAGCACACACACACACACACACACACACACACACCAAACAAAAACAATCATAAATGAATAAGACTACAAGGTCTGTGTACGTTTTGATAAGTTTGTTTTTCAGTTTAAAATGAAATAAGCAGAAACAAGAAAATGTATATATTTTTTTATAAACAAAAATATAAGATTTTGACTATATTTTCATTTTTTTGGTTCACTGCTGAAGTCTTGTTTTTTTTCTTCATTTCTTCTTATTTAATTTCAAAATGAAAGACAAACTATCAAAACCCATAAACCCACTTGCTCGCTCACTTGTTACATAATTTATCAAACAAAAATTTTAACAAATTGCATAAATAATGAGTGATACCACAACAAAATCCACAATGGATTAGAAATGCAAACACACACACACAAACATAGGCTAAATTTGATGTCAAATGTTTAGGAGGTCCAAATCTAATCTCTCTTTTACTCACCATGGCTAATTTACATTTAGGCTACTTGCTAAAAAATACAGTCAAGCTGTTTTTCAAAACTTTAAACTGCCAGTGTGTAATATACATGATAATAACATGTAATCGCTGTAATGATGTAAGTTAGCACAATTGCAAAAAATGTATAGGCTATTTCTTAAATGTTAAACTTTTTTTGTATGTGTTACAATACTGATTTTATCTCTCTGTGTCTCTGCATATTTGAAATTTTAAGAGGGCTTTGTCGTGATATGTTGTTTATATAACACAAATTAGCATTAAAAATTATCGAACTTAAAATTTGATAATCTCTATAGAAGATATAAATATCATAAGGGCACAAAATTGTTAAAATCCTCAATCAATAGAATATAAACAAAAGTAATCAATATCCTTATGATATTTATATTTTTGTGTGATGTTTCAGGTGCCAATTGCTGCTATACATTTTAGTATGTTAATCCATCAGTGTATGTCACTTAAATTGAAATGGCTGTGATATAAAAATAAAGATGTCTGATGTCATTTAACGTTAAATGTAATCGACGAACATTTAGTCAACTTCTACATTTTAACTAACAGCTACAATTATACATTGTGGCACATCTTTAACATTTCACTTTCCGACTATACTAACTCTTACTAACTCTAAAATTAAAAATTATCACTTACCAAACTTCGCTCGCTTTGAGGTGAGAAGTCCGCAACCGTTAGTGAAATGCAGTCGAGTGCATCAGTGCGCGCCCCGGAAGTATAAATAAATTTTTTTTTTTTTTAATTTGGGTTGAAGCGTTCTAAACCATTAACTAAACCGGCTAAATCGCAAGATTGCACAGTTTCAATTGAAGAATATATATATATATATATATATATATATATATATATATATATATATATATATATATATATATATATATATATATATATATATATATATATATATATATATATATATATAAAGAAGACAAAAATACAAGATTGAGTGTAAAGACTACAATGAGGTAAAACTGCAAACCCATGAAGCATTGCGGTTTAGGCGCGCTTTCTGGGCGCGTTTTTCTAGATGCAACCTGATTGGTAAAATTTTTTTAAAAATGTTTTTTTTTTTTTTTTTGCCATATTAGGACGTTGTAAGAAAGAAACGATTGTGCATGAAATGAGACAATCAAACAATTAAAGTTCTATTGTAAATTTAAACTTTATGGTGTTTCATATTTTAAATTATTATTAGGCTAATTAAACCTTGTTGAGCAATAAGCCCATGGTGCAAACAGGAATAGGGGAAACAGCTGTGTTTATGAAAATATTATAAATTATAAAATATCTGAAATTACATTTTAACTGTGGGATAAGTCTGGCCAGACATATGTGGGCCACATTTCTATATTTTACGTGTGAGACAAATAATACACGTTTTAACCACTGGCCCATATCCTGTTTGCCGCCTTAAAAACGGTTCAATCTGCCCATAACCGGGCTATGTTCGGTTCACATGCCTCATGCCAGTGCCGACTGAATGCCGTGCCGGCTTCATGTCAAATCTGGGCCAGAATTCTTTGCTACCTGGGAGCAGCTTAGGCTACAGTCAGCAAACAAATTTGGCCAAGATTTGGCATGTGTCTGGCAAAGCTGGCATTCATCCGGCACTGGCATACAGCATGTGGGCCAAACATGGCCCGGGTTTGGCAGAGATGGCACTGGATTTAAGACGGCACCCAAGACATGGGCCAGATATCAAATGGAGTATTTGGCCCAGATGTCAAATATAGATATGTGGGCCATATATGTATGGCCGATCTTGAGCCACATTTAAAATCATTTTAAAATATTTTTGAGTAAAATCAATGTTTTCCCATACAGAAAAGTAATATATTCACAAATATGTGAAACACTGTAAAATATATTGAAATACATTTTTAAAATATATTTTTAAAATGCATAACATGTTATTGTATAAATATATTTTACAGTGTTTCACATATATGTGAATATATTACTTTTCTGTATGGGAAAACATTGGGATTTTACTCAAAAATATTTTTAAATGATTTTAAATGTGGCTCAAGATCGGCCATACATATATGGCCCACATATCTATATTTGTATCTATATGCCTGGCATCCTTCAGCGAGACTGCACTTCCACCCGCTACAGTGCCGCGCCGTAAAGCGCCGTACTCAGCGGGTCCCCGAGCCTTCTCCAGCCCGTGAAAGCTCGCCGGTTCGCCCGCCAGCTTCACTAGCTTCACTCGAGTCGCTCACTGACGGATAACGGCCACCGCGCCGCCGCTTCCGCCATTAATGACGACGAGATAGCTGCATCTGTAGAGGAGACCTGCTGCTCTATCCTGGCGTCGGACAGTGAGGACTGAGCGAGCTCTGTGGACCTCCCCCCTTCTGTCCGCGAGTCGTCAGGGAAACAGGCCAGCATCAAGACCGCGAGCCCTAAAACCGCGGCTAGCTTTCTTTACGTTATAAGAAATCTACCCCGCCCCCCATGGGCGTGCGTCACCGACGCATGTCAATTGTGCATTAAATGTAGTGAATGTGCCCACAACCCAGTGCCCACAAACACTACCACGGTTTCTGTAAAACGAAACCAACACAAGTCTTCCTAGCCTCCTAGGAAATCGACGGTGTTTCAGTCTCGCCGCGGCCAGACTTCCACCGAAATTTTTTCGCTCGTTCAGTTCCAGAAAATGCGACTGTTCCAGTGTATTTAGCAGTAAGCAAGCCAGTGCCACGGCCCACTTGCCTGCACACAAATGCTGTTTCCACGGCGACCCAGATAAATCACATAAGCAGTGTATTTTCTGGTGTTCCGGCCACAGCCGATGGTGTTATGAGTGTAATAAAAATGCCCACAACCCAGTGCTCATTTCTACACACAAACACAGCCCGCAAAAATGCAGGGCTCGCACAAACAAAATCGCCTCATGTCGATTGTGCACTAAACGTACTGAATGTGCCCACGTCTCAGTGCCCACAAACACTACACACCACATGTCCCACGGGTTCTGTATAAACGAAACCAACACACATTCAGTCAGCTCAGGCCGACGGTGTTTTCAGTGCAGTAAATGTGCCCGCTGTCCCGCGCCCACATTCACTCACAGATATGTTGAGCCCCACGGGGCTCGCCCCGCTCTCTCTCCCTCAGCAAACTGATATAAGGGATTTGAGCGCGGCCAGGCTGCCCGCCACGATCGGCGCGCCCCCCGCCTCACAAACTGTAAACACAGTGTCTGCGTTACAGCACGCCGGAGCTCCCTTGCCGTCACTATGTCACGGCCAGAGCCCAGATCTCATTCTACCCCTAGCTATTCATGCGAAAGTGTGGGCACAGCTTCCTAGGGTAACAGAATGGGTGCTGAACACTATAAAAAGAGGCTATTCGCTACAGTTCGCTCGACGCCCCCGCCGTTACACGGCACGCGTCAAATCCACGGTGAAAACAGAAGTAGCACATCTACTTCGAGCCGAGATAGCGAAACTACTGAGCAAAGGTGCTATAGAACCTTTATCTTAGGCTCAGAGCGAAGGGGGCCTATACAGCAGATATTTTCTTGTACCGAAAATAGATGGAGGTCTCAGACCCATTTTAGATCTGCGACAGCTGAACAGAGCACTTGTGAAGCGCCAGTTCAAAATCCTTACAACCAGGAAAATCCTCGCGCAAGTTCGCTAAGAGGACTGGTTTATGTCAATAGATCTGAAAGATGCCTATTTCCGAATACAAATAGCGTCCCATCACAGGCGATTCTTGAGATTCGCCTTTGAGGACCAGGCATATCAATACACAGTCCTGCCGTTCGGCCTGTCCCTAGCACCCCGTACATTCACGAAGTGCATGGACGCGGCTCTCGCACCCCTGAGACTTCGGGGCATGCGAGTTTTGAACTACTTGGACGATTGGCTGATTCTAGCTCGATCACACTCAGAGCTCATAGAACACAGGGCCACATTACTCGAACACCTCGAGAATCTGGGCCTCACAGTCAATTGGGCAAAAAGCTCGCTGTCTCCCAGTCAGAAAATTTCTTTTCTGGGAACAGTGCTGGACTCGCTATCCATGACAGCACGCCTGTCACCGGAGCGCGGACTTGACATTCAGCGCGTCGCGAACTCCTTCCGCCACGGCTCTATAGTCCCGCTCAAAAGGTTTCAGAAAATACTGGGCCTGATGGCCTCAGCAGCCTCTGTACTCCAGCTGGGCCTGCTTCGCATGCGCCCACTGCAGATGTGGCTGAAAGCGCGAGTTCCGCCCCGGGCATGGACCGCTGGTCTGTTTCGCCTCAGGGTCAATCTAAAGTGCGTTTCAGCTCTGAAACCTTGGAGAGTAACCGACTGGTATCAGTCAGGTGTGAGTCTGGGGACCGCCTCGAGTGTGCAGGAGGTGTCTACGGACGCCTCCACCTCGGGATGGGGAGCGCTGCTCAAGGGCAGACCGTTCGCTGGCCTGTGGTCAGAACGGGAAAAGCTCCTTCACATAAACTGCTTGGAAATGATAGCAGTCGACAAAGCGCTACGGTGCTTCTGTCCACAGATAAAAGGTCACCACGTCCTGGTCCGGTCGGACAACATGTCAGTGGTGGCACACATAAATCGCCAGGGCGGCGTCATGTCCCGAAACCTTTACAGGTTGACGGAACGCCTTCTGGTCTGGGCTCAGCACAACCTGCTCTCGCTGAGAGCAGCGCATGTGCCTGGTCACCTGAATGTGGGACCAGACAGACTGTCCAGAAACAATTTCCCAGCAGGGGAATGGTCCCTGCACCCGCAGACGATCCAACTGCTGTGGGAAACGTTCGGCAGAGTGCAGGTGGACCTGTTCGCGTCCCACGAAAACGCTCAGTGTCCGAACTTCTGCTCGAAGAGCAGGGATGCGCTGGCCCATGTCTGGCCCCGCGTTCCCCTATATGCTTTTCCCCCTGTCTCGCTCCTGCCTCAAGTGTTGGAACGAATCAGGGAAAATGGATGGCCAGTGCTGCTCGTGGCCCCGCTCTGGACAAACCAGACCTGGTTCCTAGTCCTGATGCAGCTGTCCAGCACTGCCCCGTGGCCTGTACCACTGAGGAGAGACCTCCTCTCTCAGGCTGGGTGCTCGATTTGGCATCCTCGCCCGGATCTGTGGTCCCTGCACGCATGGGCCATCAACGGGTACCCGCTAACCTCCCGGAGGGAGTGTTAAACACGATCACGCAGGCTAGAGCTCCTTCTACTCGACGGCTCTATTCCTCGAAATGGTCTGTGTTCTCTGCTCGGTGTCAAGCTCAGGGCTTTTCACCTGTAGACTGCGGGGTTACGGAAGTGCTTTCCTTCCTTCAAGAGCTGCTGGATAAGGGCAGAACCCCATCCACGCTCAATGTATACGTGGCGGCCATAGCAACGTTAGCAAAACCGGCGTCTGGTCTGCCACTGGGGAAGAACGACTTAGTCGTGCGTTTCCTCAGGGGAGCTCGGAGATTGAACCCTCCCAGGCCCCCTTCAGTCCCGATGTGGGACCTTTCCACGGTGTTGGCCATGAAAGGTGCCCCATTCGAGCCAATCTATTTGTCAGACATGAAACATCCGTCTTTCAAAACGGTGTTTCTCATGGCTCTCGCTTCAGTGAAGCGCGTAGGGGACTTACAAGCGCTTTCGGTAAGCGCGTCATGTATGGAGTTTGGGCCTAATGACTCAAAGGTCATACACAAACTTAGGCACGGGTACGTGCCGAAATCCCTCAACACACCGTTCAGGGCCCAGGTGATTTCCCTGTCCGCCCTTCCGGTTCCCAATGAGGAGAAGGACGCGAGTCTCCTTTGCCCTGTCAGGGCACTAAGAGCTTATGTGTCCCGCTCGTCTGGTTTTAGACAGACTGAGCAGCTTTTCGTTTTGTTTGGCGGACGTTCTAAGGGACTTGCCGCATCAAAACAGTAACCTGACTCCGCCAGATGGATTTGCTCCGCATATCCATCTGGAAACCTTCCGTTGAAGTAGTTTTGGTAAGGGGCGAAAATACTGGTTAGCTGATTGGCCTATGTTGGTGAAAGACGGGCCAAATCAACCAATCAGATCAACGAAGCATATGACGTACTAACAGAGCGTATCTTCTCCTCTGAGAAAAGCCTCCAGAGCAGTGTTTTGCTCTTCTTTCAGTGAAGAAATACTCTGTAATTCCGATAAAACTTGCTCGATAGCCACGCTGATGCTAGTTTCATCCGCTGAAGCCGACATGTTCTTTAGACTGAACTGACGCGCTTCTCGTTGCGTCACACCTCAACCCGCCTCAAAGCCAACGCTGATTGGACGTTCGTTTGGTGAACTGCTCCCAAATTTTCTTTAACGGAAAGTATCCAGACTGATCTGCGAGTGAAACCTTGAAAGCTCGCGAGATCAGGATGGTCTCACGAGGCTATCAAAACAGAGCCTATCCTGTAAAAAAAAAAAAAAAAAAAAAAAAAAAAACAGAGCCTATCCAGACGGATAGTCGATGCCATAGCGCTGGCTTACACCTCTAAGGGCCTGCAGTGTCCCTTGGGTGTCAGAGCGCACTCCACGAGAGGCGTGGCCTCTTCGTGGGCATGGCCTAGCGGGATTACCCTGCAAGATATTTGTACGACCGCGGGCTGGGCCTCGCGTCTACATTTATAAAATACTATAACCTGGAGGTCCCCGCCTTACAAGCTAAGCTTTTGGCGGTCTAGAATTCAGTGCGATCTGCCCCGCTGTGTCGGCCCAGATGCTGAGTTTGGCCTGCGTATCGCTCACTGACTGATACAGCAGCTCCACGAGTGTTGACACATGTATGGCCACCCAGTTTAGGCTGAAAGTGTTTTCACCCTGGCTGCGTGGTATAATATCTATATGATTAGCTCTGGATGCTATTTTATAAGGAATGACGCTTCTAGCCCCTCTTCCTTCACTCTCTGTGAGTCTATAGTGATTATGCACTACATGCGCCCCGGACCTCTACCCTTGGGACTTTGGTGTTGGATCCCTGTATGCACGGCGTGTTACACTGTATTCCCCATAGCGTAAGATATTACGCAGTACGAGAGATACTCTCGTAAGAGAACGTACTCGGTTACTAACGTAACCTCTGTTCTCTCTAGAGAGGGAACGAGTACTGCGTATCTTGCCGTGCTTACAATACGCTCTGGTTCGCTTCGGCGATGAAAACCAGTTTGTATCAGCTATCGACCTGCTTATATAGGGCGAGACGTGACGAAATGGGCGCGAAGTGCTCCCATTGGTCTAGACGTCACGCAGAGCCGCTCTCGATAGGCTGCTGCTTTTGCCGCAGGGCAGCCAATAGGCGCGCGAGCCGCCTCGCCTATGTCTGCTTGCTGCCGCAAAGCGTTTTACATTGATTAAAAATTAAGGATAATTTTTGGCTTCATTATCACGAGGAAAAGAGGTTTTCCCCATAGCGTAAGATATTACGCAGTACTCGTTCCCTCTCTAGAGAGAACAGAGGTTACGTTAGTAACCGAGTACGTTTTGGCTGTGCTTCAGCTCCACATGACTGTGCAGATGAAAATGGTTATCCAACTGTTCATTAAACATAGCCTAGTCTGTGTCCGAAATGTCCCCCTAATACATAGTTCCCACAGGCCAAATGTCACGTGACCTCCCAGGAGACGCCATCTTTGAGGGCATAAGCTGCTCTGTTTACAAAGTTTTACAAGCAAATTTCGAATATTTCTTTCGGTTTATAATGTTATGAAAATCATGAAGAGATTGGCAGAGATTATAAATAGACTCTATTAACACAAGACAGAGAGAGGTACAATGCGAAAAGTTCAGTCATAAATGGTGTGGAGGAAGCACCGAGCAGTGAGCACTGATTATGCAGCTTTGCCTCATACAGTATTATAATGTGTAACGTTACCATTATCTGGTATTTTATACACATGTGAGCAATTCCGAGCCTGGAAATCACTGGAGGCGTACAATCAGTTTGTCGAGGGTTGGGTTGGTGACGTTTGCTCAAGTGCAATCAATGGAAAAGTAGTCATCATAGCGAATGTATGTATCGTGATGCTAGACTCTATTAAAAAGCCATAGCCTTCATAACAGCCCTTATAAGTCATCGGTGCTTTCTGTAATATGCATGTACTTATTTGTACACTGAAGAATAGGGTTGGAATGGTACATGTATTCGTATTGAACCGAAACTGTACGGGCGTCACGGTTCAGTGCATGAATATACACGGTATAAAAATAAATAAAACTCGCGTGCAAATGAATTAATGTAATGCGGAACTACTTTATATGTGGGTTCTTTAGGGACATAATCTGAGATTGCAATGCTGGAGAGTGTGTGTGTGTGTGTGTGTGTGTGTGTGTGTGCGTGTGTGTGTGTGTGTGTGTGTGTGGCCTGTGTGTGTGTGTCGCGCGCGCGATCGAACAGTGGAAACTGTTGTTTTTAATACTTCGTCACTATGTTAATACAGGACATCATTCAAACTGTAAAGTGTTAACTTGTTTATTATCCTCACAGCCATAACCTCCGTCATTGTTCTGACAAAAGCTTAGTCTTCTCACATTCATGAAGTCTAAAGACGGGTATATTGTAAAATCCAAATTTAACTGAACCTCCGGCACGATTTGAACATCCATTGACCCAGCAGGAGATGACCATTTTCACTTTTTATCGCAAAATTAACTCTTTTCAGCTTCTTCTTCTAATATTCTGCCCGAAACATGCCCACAGAAATGGCGCCGGGTCGGCAAATGCCCGTATGTTGTGACGTCATGTGGGAACTACCGGTATGTATACTCTTCAAGGGTTAGTTCACCTAAAAAAAATTATTCTGTCATTAATTACTCATCAATTACTCAGTTTACTACAGAAAGCTCTCAGATTTCATAAAAAATATCTTGATGTTCCGAAGATGAACGAAGGTCTTATGGGTTTGGGACGACATGAGGGTGAGTAATTAATGACAGCATTTTAATTTTTGGGTGAACTAACCCTTTAAATAGATCACTAAATGAATTCCTGCGTCTCACCAGAAGATGGCGCCCCCAGTTGAATAATTCATCCATCCATTTTCTAAACCACTCGTCCAATGTGGCTACAGCAGAAAATACACTAATAAATACATTTTTGATTGGTTATTAAATGGTTTAAACATGCTAGTTTCCATGACAGAATTCAATATAAATATTTTCAGTATACTACTGGAGCTGCCAGTTTGCTAAGTTTCAAATTATTATTAAACAACAAGCACAGACTATGCAAAAGCTTAGCCCTTCCGGCGCACTCTGACTCAGTGTCCGAATTTACTCACTTTTTTCATTCACTCCTTCAGGTGGACTATATTAGTGGAGTAATGTAGGGATTCTTGGGAATGGTGAATGAGATAGGGGCGATTTCGAACACATCCTGTCGCTATGGCTTATGAGAGGTATGGAAAGGATCTTAAGCTGACTAACGTTAGCCCACTCATTCTATACCCACTCATTCTTCCTCAAATTCCAGCACAGCTCAGCAACAACCATAATGAAATGACACATTCACAGACAATGCTTTACAATGAACTCTGTTTAGCTCGCAATTTATCAGTTCAATAAAATACCTTACTTGTTGAGTAATGAAAACGCCATCTCCGCATGGTTTTCATTTCAAAATCCCTCAGTTCTCGCCATATCCGGAAAGCCTAGCCAAATAACCAATCTTGATTCTAGTTTTATTACGAGCTCTGTTCTCTTTTTGCAAACAGAAGCTCCTCTTTTTGGCGTTGTAAACGGGTGATTCGGAGGTTCGAGATTTAGCGTGCTCCATGTCTTTGTTGTGACAATACTTCGCCACTCCCACATCCGAGACACACGCTGATGAGTGATGTATACGCAATTTCGCGCGAAAATAATCTTTGAAATAGAAACACTTATAACGAGCTTACAGTGAATCAGGGCAAAAACACGTTTTAGAAGAAGGATTGGTGGTGTACTGACTGATTATTTAAATGTTGTTCATTTATTTACGATTTATTGTTGGACGCGAAATTTAGCCAGAATACAACTTTTAAATAGCCGTCAACTACGGGTAAATATGCTTACTTGTCACTTCCTGTAATTGTTTAGTTTGCCTGGCTCTGAAAACTTTTGCTTCACGGTTTTAAGACGCACGTCAGATTGACTTCATCAGATGTGGCAGCGTTTGTAATCGGCATGCATCTGGGAGCGATCGCCGATCGGTCCTGTGCAGAACTTTCTTATCTCAAACGATCCTGCTGAAAACTTTTGTACGAACGTTAGACCTGATGGCAACATTAGTATTCATCTTGCGATAAAACGCGTTCCCAGGTGTTTGTAAAGATGTATAATGAGCATCAAGACAAATACTATTCATAGGAGTCTACTCTCTGGCTGTTATTACACGCTAAAGGAAAGCAAACAAACCTCTCCAAAGTGAGGACAATGAATGCTGAAGGGTTGTAGAAGTCTTGTGTCAGGGGCCTCTGTGGAGTCTACAGCGCTGTCTCTTGTGGTCTGCCTCAGATCTCAGAGTTGTTTTCACATCATAGCCTACATTAGGAGCATTAAAGGGCTTCTCCACCTGTATTCCTCAACCTGACTTGCAGAATACATTTTGAGGTAAGAGCCTTCTTTACATCTGAATTTGCACACAGTCTGCAGTAACTCTAGTCATGTCCTTCGACCTTAACCCTATAAAGCCTATATCAGATTTGAAAGGCTAAGGCCACTATATAATATGCAACCTGTTCTTTTGCTGAAAAACCTGTCACACACTCTGCATGCCTTCTGGCTCTGATTGATAGTTCATTAACAACTAAAAGGCTTTGTAGTGTAAATCTAAAAATGTCCTTCAGATGGTGTGTCTCTTTGCGGAGACATTTTTAATGATTTAAAAAAAAAATGTAAGAACAACTTGTATATTGTTAATAATATTTCAAGATTAACATTTACTGGACTGAATCAATTTAATTTACTTGATTATCCATTCATCATTTAAAATAAATGTCCAGGCTTTTGAGGAATGCTTACTTTATCTCTCTATCATCATTGAATTGCGTTTCAATATATGTTTTGATATAATGAAATGAAAACTACAGAGCTTTTGATCATACAATTATGCATTTTCATATCATCTTACTAAGACATAGCCTATTATTGGGATATATACATGTGTCAACTGATATTTACATCCAATTTATGTAAGTAGTCACACTGTTATAAAATTCAACCGTGATTTTACAAATATCAGTTTCATCTTACTTTCTTTTTTGGCAATATAAACAAATGCACCAAATTGCAAATTTCTGCAGTTTGGCCTCTAAATGTGAGCTTCGTTTTCTCACTATATCATACTAAAAAACTGATGTATCAAAATATGATACAAAACATAATGTAACTCAAATGCAAACTTTTTTTCTTTCTTTTTTTTGTCTAAATAAACGTCTATTTAAAATATATATATATATATATATAACCCTATCCAGCTTTATATGGTTAAGTGTGCTAGCTTTGAAAAGAAAATTGAAAACATTTTGTTTGATTTTGGAAACTAGATGGGCCTACTTTTCAAATTGCATAATGATTTCATGGAATGTTTAGATATTTTTATTTAGAATATTCATTGTAAACAAGCATTGTTTAATAATAAGTGAGTAAGCAAGCAAGTAAGTATGTACTTACAAGTGTGTAAGTAAGTGTGTAAGTGAAGCAGGACAATATGTGGGTCAGTTTTTACCTGCATTTTGGACCAAATGCTTCCACAAGGATAGATAAACCTGAAACCATCTAATGGCTCCCATGAGGAAAACAGCTTAATAAACATACTAAAAATGTCTTAATGAAAATGTAAGCATGCAAAAAGACTTCTGTGAGGGTAGAAGATATCATTAGCTCAGCATAAAAACAATGTCAGTATAAGTCAGGAAAGAAAGTTCTCAGAAAAGGAGACGTGTGTGGGTTCTTGTTCTTTTCTTCCTTTTGTCAAAATGATGTGGTAGCCCTTCAGAGTGGTTTGATAGCAGGCACATGCACAGGTATACCCCAAGTGGTGGTCGAGTGCCTGCCCTTTTGGCCTCTGACTAGATAAGTGCCCTTTTTGCAAGACTTTTTTATTTTATTTTATTTTTTACTTTTTAATCCCATCACATACCACAGTGTTTTGTTCTTGAATGATTCACCTCTTTTGAACGAATTCCGGTAAGTCAAGAGCCCCTTTCACACACAGATTCCGGAAAATACACGGATAAAGCGACCCGGGATTTGACCCGGGTTCGTTTGATTTTGCTTCATTCACACTGCCAGTGATTTGCCGGAATCAGAGAGCGCGTTCACACACAACCCGTGTATGTTCCGGAAAGACACGTGACATCGATGTGACATGTAATGTCTCAGCAACGTGTATAGTTTGCTTATGAGCTGCGATTTCTCTCTGGAGAAACCACGCTTGTGCATTTTTTTCTCTGATTCGATCATAAACTAGCGCATTACGTACCGTTTCACAAGCCTGCTTTCACTTCACTTCAGCGTCATCATTACGACACGGCATTGGTTACGGCTTTTGTTCACACAGCGCGCGTTCCGGGTCTGAACACGGCAATGTTACTAGGTCCCCAACCCGGCATCGATCCCAGGTCGTGTTTGCGTTCACACAGAAGGCACTCTGGCAATTTGCCGGGTTCAAAGCGCTGTGTGAAAGGGGCTAAGGATTCAATGACCCATTCATAAAGTTAGTGGACACTTGCTTCTTTCATTTGAGCAAAACGGTTGAATTAATTATTCTATGGCCCTGTGTTTACACCTGGTATTAAAGGGGTCATATAATGGTACATGCACTTTTACAAGTTGATTGTACTGAAATGTGTGTTGGTAGTGCCTGTACACAAACATCATAAAATGATAAAAATCCATCCAGTGTTTTTGTTTTAATCTCCTTATATGTTTTCCCCTGCCTCAAATCGAGCCGTTCGAGCCTGTGACGTCACAAGCTCGCACGCCCCTCCCACAATTGTTGATTGACAATGTCAATCATAGTCTGCGCGGACCGGCGCGGTCATTGTTGATATGCTGGAGCACTGTCTATGAGCAGAATGGCGTCTAAGCGATTGTGTTGTTCTGTTCTTGGGTGTAATAACGAACACAGCAGTCATTTTAATGTTCCTAAATCCGAACCGCTGAAGACGCAGTGGCTGAGTTTGTTTTCGAAGGGAATATTCCCCACGAGCAACGTCAATGCTTTCATGTTTGCGCGAATCATTTCACACACCAGACTGCTTTTAAACGAGGAGGGTCAGTATAAAGCTGGTTTTGCTAAGAAGCTGCTCCTGGACCGGTACCAACTATTCGTGTTCCTGCTGAACCTCCAAAATAACTGAAGTGAGTGTAACGTTTTATTAACCTTTAATATTTATATTAATCTTTGCAAATCGCTAGATGCACACTTCACAATGAATGTGTCTAAGGTTTACACTCAGGGTACATTACGGCATGTTTTCTATGTACGAAGTTCTCAATATAATTCATAATCCCACGTCTATAATGAACAACGCGTTATGGTTATTGTGTTACAAACGGTGTACACAGAACAGAGAGGCGGGGTGAGCAAAGCTCATTATCATTTAAAGTCATATGCACTGAAACGGCGTGCTGAAAACAGAGCTGTTTTTGACCAGGTAAAATAAGTGTTTTCTTACAATACTAATGAGAATTTTTAATTAAAGTATATTACAAAGTTTTAATTCAGACTCTAAAGAATCATATTAGCTTGTACAAAAATGGCATTATATGACCCCTTTAAGATGTGTTTTAGTCGATCGGATCACAAGTAGACAAGGGACACACCTACCCATTTATTTCTGGTAGAGGTCTTCACGGGTCCACTTAGATCCGAAAACCCGAGGTCCGACCCGAGACCCGAACGGGTTCGGGTCCAAAACTCCGACGAGTGTCTCGGACACGGGTCGGGTTCGGTATTAGTGGCCTCGGGTCTCGGGTATTTTAAAATAAATATGGCTTTTCCAAATGGACCCGAGAAGACCCGAATTCTTTTAAACTATGTTGGGCATTTAACAAAATTGCAGTAGGCCTATTTAAAACAACTCTATGACACCGTTCTCTCACTTTTTCTAAGTGAGAGAGCGAATCCATGCTTCTACGTGCAAATGGGCTATAAGCATAAGCACGGTTGCCTCCGCATTTATTTACTCAGTTGCTCGCTCCACATAAACCAACCCCTCCCTTTGCCAAGAAGAACTAGTGCGCCATCATGTGGATGGATGTTTGACTAAATGCAAGTATTTGAATTGTCGTTAAGCCAGGCCTGTCAATCAATTTTAACAATACGCGACACTGTCAGAAAAGCATGGAGGCGATACATAGACAGTAAAAGAAATGGACACAGCGACCCCATGGACTTCAACGGAGAAAAGTGAAGTCAATTAGAAGCACTCACTTCCTGATTGCCAAGCGTACTGCGCAGGCTCAAACTGAGCTTGACGACGTAGATGTGACGTGAGCAACTTGTACGTCTTCTAGTAGCTGTGCCAAGAGGAATCTGAATCATTCCCTTCCGAAATCTTGCAGAGCCGGAGTTCGTGAGTTTTAGCTGTCCATGAGCTAGCAGCAGGAGCAACTTTATGACACTCTATGGGCTTCTCCCTTGACTTTATGCCTCCACGTCCCCCCCGTTTGCGCGCGAGCTTCTACTTCTGTCTATACGGTAATTGCTCTACTGTGCGACAGAGAGTCGCGTGTTATGACGCAATCGTTAGCCTATTTTTACAAAAACGGCTTCTACGGGGCCATAACGTGAGATACAAGGTAATGGAGCCTTTTATACATTGTCGTGTTTCTTTAGAAATAAACAATGGACAAATGGAGTCTTTAAACGCCTCAGATGTAAAGTTATTCGCTGTCAAAGTGACGCAAAAATTAATGGGAGTCAATGGGATGCTAACAGCAGGTGAAGGCTTGTTAGCCAATGGCGGCCCCCGGGGAGACTTCAGTTTCCGGCTGGTGGATTACCCCCTTGGCGATAACAGACATTGAGAAAAATGTCAGGGAAAACTAATGGTGGTTCTAATCATTGTATGGTCCGGTAAATAACATTATGCCAAATTTTATAGGACGTAATGGGTTACAGTGATGTGTGATTGACATTTTAGCACTTCAGCGCGCTTACACTTGCGCGTCTATGTTAAGTGCATTTTTGAGAAACGCAGGGCTGTAGGCTGTGCACAATGTAAATGCCGTTTACGTTCGGGTCCAGTCGGGTTCTAAAGGAAATGGCGTCAGGTCGGGTCAGACTCGGGTCTAATTTTATCGGGTCTGTCTCGGGTCGGGTTTTTCTTTAAAAAAAAATAATTTATGCACGTCGGGTTCGGGTAAGTAGTGATTCGGGTCGATTCGGGTCGGGTACAGTTTTTAGGACCAGAGAAGACCTCTAATCCCTGGTGTTTTAATCCATCTCATTTGTCCACTTTTAATCACTTCTGTCCTGTTTTCTTTGAGGACAGGGTCTATGGGCTTGTAAATGTATGAGCTTTTTCAGATCTTTCAATCTAATGGACAAAATAAGCGCACGCTTATTAGGTCTTATTATATTTTTTTAATTCTGGCCAGCCTAAGGCACACCTGTGCAATAATCATGCTGTCTAATCAGCATCTTGATATGCCACACCTGTGAGGTGGATGGATTATCTCGGCAAAGGAGAAGTGCTCACTAACACAGATCTAGACAGATTTGTGAACAATATTTGAGAGAAATAGGCCTTTTGTGTACAGAGAAAAAGTCTTAGATCTTTGAGTTCAGCTCATGAAAAATGGGGGCAAAAACAAAAGTGTTGCGTTTATAATTTTGTTCAGTGTATGTCGTCTCGATGGGAGCCTTCACGTCTTTCCCGAGAGGTCATGAATACGATCTCTGAGGCTATGGCACCTTCTACCAGGCGCCTTTACACCCAAAAATGTTCTATTTTCTCCAGCTGGTGTTCAGCCCGGGATGTAGACCCCTTCTCTTGTGAGATTGCTCATGTTCTCGCATTCTTACAGGAGCTGTTGGATGGTGGACACACCCAGTATACACGGCAGCTATCACAGCGTACCACACTCCTATTGGTACTCCTATATCAAGCGCCCTGGGCATGGACTCGCAGGATGGCCTTCGGTTCTGTGCAAGTAGTACAGCATTTTACAGTGCGTTGCCCATAAGCAGGGGCGTAGGAGCAATTATGAACCTGGGGGGGACAGTAAATGCTAGGGGGGGGGGGATGTCCCGAATTTTTGTATATATTTTTTTATATATAAGGCACTTAAATGCTAATTTCTAAAGACTTATGGGAACAGACTGTATTACTTAGTTTGGTTCTAAGCAGTGATTCAATTGGGATTTTTTATGTGGGCTCTCCCTAGGGGGGTCCGGGGGTATGCTCCCCCGGGAATTTTTCTTTGAAAAATAAACCATTAAATGGCACTTTCTGGAGAGTTTTGTGCAAAGAAATTGAGAAAATGAGTCTTACATGATATGGGAAAAACTGCAAGGTTAAGAGCATATACTTTGCATTGTTGTAGTATCAACAGGTATTAGGACATTTAGCATTTACATTACTGTTAATCAGTCATGTACTGATTAACTAAAATTAAAAACTCATATAAATGGTTGATTGAATTTCCATTAACCACCTAGCTTACCCCCCAAGGATAGATTGAAAAATAAAATCAATCTATCCTTGTGGAAAGGTTCCTTGGTAGCTAAAAGTAGGTCTAGCAAGTCTTATATTTCTGTAATTCACACAGATCAAACACAAATATGCTGCCTGAATAGATTGCTAGTTTAGTTTGAGTAGCCAGCTAGCAGTTCTCTTGGCAGTTTGCTGATAATCCGGTGTCTGAAGTAAAATGCTCAAAACATCTCCTGAGAAAAATCACATGGCCAACCTAGTATTGGTTATTTAATTTAGATTTAGTCTTATTTTCCTTGTAAAATGTCCCCCCCATGTCCCCCCCACGTATAATGGCTCCTACGCCCCTGCCCATAAGCAACAGAAAACACTGATGCAATGCGAGCGAACCGTATCAAAAGGAAACGGTCCGGTTACTAATGTAATCTGTAATCGGACAATGGGAACAAGCATTGCGTAGCTTGCCGTGTTACTGCGCCTACGCGAGAGTCGACACTACCACTCCACAGTCTAAAAATTCGGACTAAAATGGCTTTTAATTAGTGCTGTCAACATTAACGCATTAACGCATGATACATTTTTTCCAGTTTAACGCGTTAAAAATATTTAACGCAATTAACACAGCATCCGTTTTTTCTGTCATCCTTTGGCTAGTGTTAAATTATATTATCACGCTCTCAATCATGCAAATGCTTTTATACCATTCAAGCGCGACAAGAACGCAATGTCTGTGAATGTCTATGTGACATACACATGTGTGCACAAAAAGACGCCCACCAGTTTCGAGTTCTGTTTCGCACTTGAAAGAACAATAACACACACAATTATGCCAAAATCCCTGTTTTGTCGAGTATCCTCGTAAGAGCAGTCTTAAATATGTAGCAACAATGGGTTATTGCCTTAATTAGCTCAAATTATTTATAGGGAATTTTAATAATTAATCATGAAATATGATTAATATATTTGCATATTACAGTTCTATTATCGAAATTGAAAACAGATCGATTGTATGTATGAATGGTAAATCATAACGAATTATAATTCCTCATTCATATATCAATGGTCTCATTACAGATCGATTATATAAGATAACTTTAAGGGAATTAATTAGTTATCAAACAATCGGTTTGTCCAGCAAACAGCCGTAAGATTAACTTACCACTTCTCAACAAAGTTATCCCTTTTTATAAACTCCAAGAAATCTCAATGTTCCGGCCGTGAACATTAATTTTCTCGTGTTTATAAAATTTACGTTACTGATATAGTAACAACTTGTAAAGCTTTGTAGCTATGAGATATTCATTTCATTGACTTGTAAATGAGCACTTCAGGATCAATCAAGAATATAATGGTTTTAATAAAATGAAACTACGGATACAGAATTCTACATTTAAACACGGGATACCTGTATGTACAGTAAACAGTAAAACTAATGAGACAGACGAATAACAAACAGGAGTAAGAGGGAGAGAGAGAGAGAGAGAGAGTTGTGAAGAGAGAGAGAGAGAGAGAGAGAGAGAGAGAGAGAGAGAGAGAGAGTAAGAAGATGAGAGATCTTCTGGTTTGGCAAAATTCATCACAGACAGAACCTTTTGAATTAGAACAAGACTCAACAGATCTTAAACCTTGAAAGAATGGTAAACGGTTACTTGCACAGGTAACGCTCTCTGGCGTGATGTGAAGAAAGCATGTGTCTGTGTCTCTGTCCTTGCGTCACGCGTTCACGTGGTCTTTCAGAGCGGGCAAAGCGCGTTAGTTTGAATGAAGGCTTAAAGGTCTTTGGTTCTCCTGGTGTTGCTGAGGAAAACTGTGTCTTGCGTGTGTGTCCTTAAGAGCGGGTGCGTGCTTTCTCAGCTCTTCCGGGCGAGCGTGGTCGCTGCAGATTCAAAGAGTCTCCTTCAGGTTGAAGTTGCCGATTACGTTAATTTCACTGAAACTAAACGTAAGAAAAGTCCGAAGATGAAAATAAAGAAAGATCAAAGAAAACGGAGAAAGCCCCCCCTAAGGGGGCCATGGATCCAGAAACCTCTCACAGGAAAAAGCTCTCATGCGTCGTAGAAAACTGCTGTGTCTCTTATGGAGAGGAGGGTTCACGCCTCTGTTTGCGCGAATCACACATGACCGTCCGCGGGTCTGGAGCGGACACAGTTCTCTTTGTCCTGTGGGGGATTCCCACTTGACTGACTCGTGAGGAGATTGTATTTGAGCGTTCGGCTCCTGAAATATGAAATGTGTAAAATAATGCACCTTACTTCATTCTGCTATCGGAATTCGGCTCCGTTAGATTGAGCGAATTGCAGACATATCAGACACGTCACATGAAGATTATCGGAATATAGAGTTACATTCATATGCAGAATTACAAGCATCTTTAAAGTTTGCTTAACACACAATAAAATTGTCAGTACTTCCAGTATGGCATGTGACGACATCTAAGCACAAAAATGAATACATTTAAAACATGTAGAGGTACTTTTCTCTGACAAGTTCCATGGCTGGTGTTTGTGTGTTAATGTGTTGGAACATTCTTTTGATGAACTCTTAGACTTCAGAGCTATACACTCTGAAGGGGGGGGGGGGGGGGGGGGGGGGGGGGGGGGGGGGGAGGGGGTGATGCGTGTCCCGTGAGACGGCGAGGTTTGAATGGTTGACCATTTGTTGAAGACAACGCTGGCTTGTTCCAAATGTGTCATGTGCTAGCCATAGTGGCACCAATCTGGTCAACATGCCCGAAGGGGGTCGTATACAGAATGCCCCTTTGTTTACTCACGAAGAACTGACCTTTGTTTGCAAATCGGGATTCGCTAATTTAGATACATCTGTTCGGATACCCTCTCAGAGTCGCTACATTCCCGCTTTTCGTCGGATGACGTCCCTGTTGTGGACATCATCGGACGACATCACGATGGCAGGATGACAGGCGAATCAGGATGGGCTTGTAGCAGGTGGGCCAGGATGGTAAGGCAGCAGGTGGAGCTTAGAGCTGAGGGCTCAGCTCGATGGGGTTCGGCGTGGTCTCTGGTTTGGCACCCCCCATCTTTCCGGGGATTCTGTCTGAGACCTTCAGGCACGGCTTTCGTGAGCTTGGCTGAAGATGTTTGCATCTCGTTGAGTCTCCTTTGCAGAGTGGAGGCCAAACCTAGTGTCAGAGTGTGGCCGATTACCGTAGAGATGCACCGCGCAGTGTCGGCTGCGGTCCAGGCTTGGACAACAGGTGCGGTAGTCAAGACTGGCAGTCGAGACACAGCTTGGAGGGCTGTGTCGATAGGAGCAATGTCAATTCACTGGGACCCCCTTTTTCAAACCACAATTCCCGTTCTGGGGTTAGGGTGACAGTATGGTTCCTGAAGGAGGATGGGGCTTCCAGTGCTAACCTGTACTCTCTGCTTGGAAGATGGAACAATGTCAGGTCATCCAGGTGGAGGATGGTACCTTTCGGTACTTGAAACCACACGCTCTGGTTAAGCAAGGTGACACGGGTGGCAGTCTCATGTTGGTTGTAAGTGAGAGTAGCTGTTCGCACGGGAGTGTTGACGAGCCATCTGTCACCTAGAGTCTCTGCTTGTATCTCGGTGACTTGTGTGCGAGGCTTGGCTTCTGCAAGGCAGCGTGTGTCGCTGATCATAGGTTGCAAACCGCAGATTCCGTCAGTGTTGTCTCTGAGGAAGGGTTTGCTAGGGCAGAGATAGTGAATGTCTTTGGTCGTGGGCTGCACATGTGGGGCCAGGTGCAGCGGTGTGTCGCTGGTCATGTGGTAGGCCACCCCGTCCGGGGCTGTGCCCAGCGGAGTTTGAGCAAAGTCTTTCTGGAAGACAGTAAACAGCTGTTTCATGGATTTTACTGTCTGGTTCGGCAGAACGCTGTGAATGTTGAGAATTACCACAGTTCCCATCAATGTCTTTTCGATGGTCTGCAGGGATGCACTCTGTGTTGTGAGTTGCAGTCTTAGCTGTGGGATCTCAGTCCGGATTTCAGTCACATGGTTCACTGCGTTGGCACTGGGCATACCAATGCTTAACAGAGTTCTGACAGCAGCGGCGGCTCCGAGCAAAGCTCCCAGGAACCGTTTGGAGCGGCGGTTGTGTCCACCTAACTCCGCTAGTGTGATAGTCAATTTCTCGAGTTGGTTGAGCATGTGCTCGACGTTGGCCTTGGCGTGAGCGAGGGAGTCCTCTGTCCATCGGGCACGGGTCCAGCTGTATTGGGCTACTGTGCTGGGGTGAGGTGCTCTGTGGACGTTGCGGGGGTTGCGTCGAACACACACTTTCTGGGTGTGGGTCCTGCGGTTGGTGATCAGGAGTTGTTGTCCTCTCCGGACGATGCCTGCTGCCGGACCTGGTGAGATGTCCGATTGCGGCTGTCCTCTGGTTGGCTGGAGGCACAGGCATCGCGAACCAAAGCAGCATCCTGGTAAAAGTGAAAGGGAGAGAGAAAGAGAAAGGGAGGAAAAATTTCAGCGAGTGTCGTCCTCGGTTGGCTCGGACAGTCTTTTCGCTTTGAGGATGCCGG
This sequence comes from Rhinichthys klamathensis goyatoka, assembly GCF_029890125.1. Taxonomy (NCBI): domain Eukaryota; kingdom Metazoa; phylum Chordata; class Actinopteri; order Cypriniformes; family Leuciscidae; genus Rhinichthys; species Rhinichthys klamathensis. The sequence continues at coordinate 5,172,835 of NW_026606664.1, read as the reverse complement.
TATCCCACTTGCTTCGGTGTCTTGCAAGTGTCTCTGGTGCTGAGCTGTGCAGCACGTGGTGCGTCCAGGGCGTACATTGGCATGACCCCCCTTTTGCACTGTGGCATCACAAGCTTTGGCGCAGTGATGGCATCCGGTGCAGAACGCTGAATGTTGTCCTGTGCACGCAACATGTGCTTGTTGACGTAGGTTGACAGGGGCACTGGTTGTCGCTGGGTGCAGACGGCGTTCGTGGGTGGTTGGAGGGGTATGAGTGGTGGTTTCTCATAGTGTCCATTGTTTTGTCACAGTCTTTGGTAGCTAGAAGGTTAAGGTCAAGTGAAGCAGGGGCTCTGTGACATTTGGTCATACTTGTGGTGAGAGACTAATGCATGACCCTAAAAGTTCAGAACCACGGTTTAATGGGTTCGCTAGATATGTAGCATAAAGTTAGGTGTGACATGTGTATCTAGCTAGTGATGTGTATCTAGCTAGTGATGTGTCTCTTGTATCTTTATCATCTTAGCTGTGGATGTTTTAGGAGGCTCAGACTTGTGTGGTTCCGAGAGTATTTCCTGGAGAGGGCATAGCCGAGATGAAATAAATTACTTAAGATGGTTCTTACGACTAATTATTTCTCTGGACTTAAGTAGTGGTTCACTACGGCTTGACGAAGTGAATGATGGGGAGAAAAAGGACAGCTTTCCTATTCAAATTATGCTTATTATCAATCCTTTGGACTATAGTTGTGCCCTAGTAAATTGTTGAAATTACTTGTGTTGCAGGGTCACAAAAATGAGTGCACTTGCTGAAAGTAAACACAATCACAAATAAAGGCGTCTCTGTTTCCTTTCTGGGCCCAATGGGAAATGGAACCACATTCGAACAAGAGAGGAAATTAAATTAACTCATATAGATGACCAAATAGACAGGGGAATAGCTGATTGCTATTATTATCAAAGTGGGAAAAAGAATAATAAAATAAAAATAAATAAATACGAATTCTTCTCTAGCTACACAGTAGTTAAACTTAAGTTTAATTGACAGGTTGTCTGCAAATTTAGCTTACAGCGCTCAGCCAGGACTATGGTTAATTAGTGAAGGTGAAAGTTTAGCTGAGAAGAATTGAAAGTAAGGAAAGTGAGGAATTACAAACCCTAACTGGGGTAAAGGAAAGTACTCTAGAATACTTTGAATTGTGTAAACAAAAGCTGCAATTAAGGCTTTCAGTGAATGATGCTAACTGCTAACTGTAGAAGTTATTATTTAGCTTAGCCTAAGCTGGGTGAATGCTAGGGTAGGTTAGCCTAGCCATGTAGGCTGGTTTGTTTACAACGTGACATCACAAGTTAGCACTTCCTGTGACCAGTTGTTGTCATGGGAACCAGAGCATGTCAGAACAATTCAACAGTATCTGCAGAGTGTCTGCACATTTTACTGAGTTATGCATGTTTAAACGGGTTAAAAGGGGACTCCTATACTTTAAGTCTTTCAAGAACTTGGTGTTACATTCAGTAAAATGCAAATGTGTTTTGGCATTTGTTACTTTTACTCATGGAGCTCTTCTCTTTACTTTAAACAACTTATTCTATTTGTTTACAGAGTAAGAAAATAGATTAGCTGTAAGTCAAAGCTTGTCTAAGCCTATATAGTTACGTCACTCTTATGCATAAAAGCAGACTTTTCAGCTAGTGAACAGTTTTGACCGCTAGGTATCACTCTGCTTGTAGATGCAGCAAAAATTTAGGTTTTGGTGAGCACACACACAAAAGGTTTTGATTATCTTAGTAGATGTGCATTAAGCAGCGTCGACTGATGACTGGTTTCTTACATGTCATAACCTATTACTCAAAACAAAAACAAAAAAAACAAAAAAAAATTGCATGTTGGTTCTTTTCAGATGTTATACTTTGAGAGTAACAAAATAGAGTAAAAACAAAAATAAGAGATAGGATGAAACCAGAAATGAAGAGGAAGAAAGGAGTGTTTTACCTATTTAAGTTTAGCTGCTGTTTAGACTAAACTGGCAGGGACACATCAAACATCAAGGTCAACAGAGGAAGAAACCACGGGACGTGTTTGCAGTTCTGTCTGGGGCCTACTTTGCATTTGTGTTAGCCGTACTTCATGTACTTCGCTTGGTGCTGCGGAGTGAGGAGGGGTAAAACACAAACAGGAAGTAGAATGTTCATGACCTGTGTAACTCGCTAAGGAAACAACAGTCGCTAGATATTGTAATCCTATAGAGAGAAAGAAGATGAGGATAGTGACTAGTGATAGTGACTTTATCTAAAATAAAGTAAAGGTAAAGTTAGAACATCCTTATAGCTCTAGGAGACTAAAGGGAGAGCGTATCAGGCAATGTAATTAAATTTCAAATCTAGCTAAGCTTTGTTGAGCTGAATAAGGATTCAGGCTGAAACCTGAAGTAAATAAATTGAAATAAAATCAAAATAAAAGGGTAAACATCGAGTGTTCTCATAGCTCTAGTAACTAGAATGGAAATCGACTGAGCAAGTTGATTTAATTAAATCCCAAATTTAATTTAATTCAACTGAACTGAGTGGGAATGTTCAGGCTCAACAGGTGTAAACACTCACAAATAAAATAGGGGTCGCCTTAAGTCAAAATAAAATAAATAACAAATGAAAACAAAAGTATCTGGGTTTCAATTTGAAAGTGAAAGTGAAAGTGAAAGTGAAACCAAGAGGGAGGGGGTCAAGAGGTGGTTAAGCAAAGTCTTTATTGTGTCAGAAGCCCGCATCCGCTATTTTGGTTGTTGTAAACAGCGGAGCCAGCGGAAGTGGCTCTGAGGTAGGCAGTTTAGTTCGTAAAGTTGCCAAGCAGTGTTTATTCACCTCAACCTGGAGGGTTGAAAGTGGCCCCAGCTTGTTGTTTAATGCGCCAGGTTTGGCAAGGGCATGTGTTTGATCATATAGCTGCAGGTCAGTCATGACCTTTGGGCAGCAGGTGTCAAAGTCTTTTAGTGAGCTGTAAGGTGCAGGGTAGCACAGTTGAACCTTGACCTGGTGTTGAGTCTGTGTCTTTTCATGGCTGGCTGTGGGAGTTCCTGTGATCTCTGTGGCCTGCCAGTCTGGCTCTGGTGACCTGTGTGCCTGGAGGGGGTCAGGTTCTCGCACTTGAGCCCAAACTTGCAGTTGTTTGAAGTCTATTAAAGGCTCAAATCGATCTAGCAGATCTTTGCCAATTCGAAGTGGAAAAGTGTTCATTTGTGAGATGAGCACGGGATGGACTAGACTCGAAGGACCAATTGTCAGGTGGATGTGAGCTACCTGTTCTAGCCAGATGTTGTTCTGGCTGTACGGCTGTACGCTCAGCTCACACGTTTGAGATGTAAGAGTTCGATCTTGTCTCTTAGCTTTGAGTCTTTCAAAAAGTTCAGCTGATATTAAGATGAGGTCTGGGCCTGTGTCTAGCAGGGCTTTAATGCTCAAATCATTGCCTATCGTGATGGCTAGGTAGAGTTTTTCGGGCCACCCCCCTTTTGGATCAGGTTTCCCAGGAGTCTTGGCGTTGGGGCTGGTGTGTTGATCGATGGGCGGTTAGGGCCGGCCTTGTGTGGGTCGCTGCGGAGGCAGGTAGCCAAAACAGCATTGCTTGGTCTTTCGGGACTTTGGTCCCAGTTGTGTGACACTGTGCTGTCATGCTCAGGCTGTGCAGCGGTCAGCTGTGGTGGCTGGGTGATGCTGTCACCTTGTGGTGTGACAGCTGGCTCTGTGGCCTGGGGCCAACGAGCAGTGTTCAGGGTGCTTAGACACAGGATGTCGGGCTCGTACCTCTTGTTTCTCTTGTGAGATCTCCCGTGAAGAAGCTCTTTCGGCACCTTCAGGATCTCTGCCGTCTCTGACGTGGCTGGGTGTTGTGGGGCGCCCTCTATGGGCAGCTCTGAGTAGTGTTCAGAGACAGAGTAGATTGTGTGGTCTTTCAAAGTCTTTTCGGACACAATCTTTTGCTTAATGTGAGCTTTGTGGGCCAAGTCTCGTAGCTGTTGGGTAGACATGCTACGGGGACAGGCCAGGACACCTAGGTGATGACTCACCGTGGGATGCAGATTTCGGGGAAACAGAGTTCTGAAGTTGAAATCTTCTTCCATACCTGGGTGATTTTGGGCTCCGAAATAGGCTTGTCGGAGTTGGTTGTTGAGGGTCTGTGGGGTTTCAAGTCGGGCCTGCTTGAGGTCCATGGCGGTGAATAACCCTTGGCCTGATTCTGGATCAGAGAATTCACGGATCAAAGCTTGTTGCAGCTGTTGGTAGTCAGTTTTGACAGTGTCTTTTTGACGATTTAGGAGGCTGCGCACCTCACGGCTGGACGTAATCCTTATCAGGTAAAGTCTGTCCCACGCGGTTGTGTTGGTAACAGTCTGTAAGTGAAAGTCAATGTCTTGCAGGTAGGCGTGCACGTCGTGGCCTCTTGCAGGGTTCGAAGTGAACGTCGGGATGTTTCTGGCCAGCTTGTCAGTTCTTTGGGAGCCGTGCCGTGGTTAGTGGCAGGGGTTCTTTGGAAAGGCTCTCCCCCTTTCGCTGACGGGGGTTCTTGTGGGCTGGCTGGTGGTGTCTTGAACGGTGGACTTTCGCCCCCCCTTTTCAGCTCTGTGCGAACAATGTCAAGTTCGTATTCGAGATCTTGTCTCTGCTGAACAAGCTCGTGGATTTTAGCTTGGGCCGCTTGCAAGTGTTTTTCGCAGGCCTTGGCTTTAGTGTCTATTTCTTTTAGTTCAGTCTCTGCTCTTGCAAGGAGAGCTTCACCGTTTTGGAGTTTCATGTTGAGCTCCTCTCTGGTTTCTTTCTCTGACTGCTCTTTTCGGTCTGTGTGTAGACGAGGATCAGACAGGGCAGTTTGAAGTCTTTCCACTTCCTTCTGTAGCTTGGGGTCGGTGTCGTCCTCTTCCTCGGTTTCGAGGAGTAGTTGATCTAGACGATTGACGATCTGGGCCTCCTCCGCTTGCATCTTTAGCGTTGCTCCTTCATGCTCCAGGGCGATGCGGCTCCTTTCGTGGAGGCGTGCTTGTGCGATGAGCTTGTGAGCGAGGTTTCCGACGTGTCGGGCCCAGTCTTTGTCGTTGTAGCTTTGGCTCGGTTTGTGAGCCATCAGCTTGTCCAAGTCGGCGTCCAGCTGCTCTTGGCTCGGGGGCTCTGAGTCACTGGCGACCTTGGGGAGGAGTAGAGGTGTGGTGGATCTCAGCCATGTCTCCAGGTTGTCCCAGCGGGCTGCGGGACAGGAAGACCGGAACATACTGGCTCACTGCGGGCGAGATGGAGCACAGCACACACACACAAGAAAGCAAAACCACTGCAAGTTCGTTTACGAGCTAATGAATTATGCTAATACGGGCTATGCCGTCTATGAGAATTTTGGCTAACTGATGCAGACAGTTAGATTGGGACAATTTGCGTAGGTCAGCGCAAGGCCTAAATAAAGATTTTGACAGGGCGGCAGCCTAGTGGGTCACATGGTGACGCTAGCTGCTTAGTGGTCGATCTGTTATTTAGCTGTCCTTTGTGTCATAGGTTCTGTCTCTAGGTGAACTGAAAGAAACAAATCACAACAGAACGGAAAAATAGTGTGATAGAAAAGGTTGCAGTAAAATTAAACAGAACAAATTAATAGGTCTGTAATAAAATGGGAGATATACTAACACAGAGAGTGTTACAGGGGATAGGGAGCCTGAGCCTGCTATCCAGCTGGATTTATAGCCGGGCCCACGGGCTAGTTGGTTTACCGGTGGAAAGCCTTATTTAGTTTGCCTGGGTGAATTGAGGTCACTCTGGTTGGAGCCAGCGTCGTGGTTAATCCTTCCGTCGTCCCCATGCTCGACCGCCGTGTCCTCGGGCCTCTCTGTTCATCTGTACCAAGGTGCGTTCCTCTCAAACAATCTGCGACTTTGGAGTGCCAGATTTCTGATGACACAGTTTTATGTGTCGCACCAATGGAAAGTGACAGAAAAGTCCGAGACTCACTCACGGTCCGCGCCGGTAACGCCAGTCAGACAAACCAGCTTGCCGGAAACCAGCCAGAGATGACCGTCAAATCACCACAGCGCCCGGGGGAATTCTACGTACAAATACAGAACAGGATTTAGCAAGCGAAACTCAAAGTGAATTAAGGTTTTCTTGTTTAACCCAATGGAGTAATTATGTATGTAGAAATAAAGGCAAAGGCTTTATTAAATAATAGTAAACAAAAGGAAATTATGATAATGTTGGTAATTATCAGAATGACCTAACCCAAAAGAGAAAATAGAAAATAACGAAAGCCAGAGGCACAAAGGAGGAGGCAGGTAGTAGCGTGTTTGTGTCACTTGAATAGACAAACTTAATTCAAATTTAATTCAAAGAGGGTTAAATTAAATTTAAATAAGCATGTACGAAGAATTAAAGGGAAAATCAGAATAATATCAAATAATCACTAATGATAGCAGTGAAGTATCATCCACAATTATTAGATAATCAAAAACGAGAGGTAGAACTAGAGAGAGCAGGCTGAACGCAGGAGGAAGTGAACCGTAGTAGTGGGTTTTTGCCACCAGGGGGCGCACTTGTGGTTAGCCTGGTTGAATCAGCCACCTTAATTTAAATTTAAATTCACAGAAGTTGAAATCAAATCTAAATAAACGTGTACGGAAATGTAACAATCAGATTGATATCCTACAATAGTCCAGCTACACTGAAGTATCAGTCCTATTTATAAAATAATCAGGAGAGAAAAACGATATACATGCACACTCCCAGATAGTGAAAAGGGGAAAAGAGTGATACCGATTTGGTATCCACAAGGCCACACAGTGGCGCTGTTTCCTCCAAGTGGATATCAGTGGCTGACACACCAACACAATCTAAATTTTAAGTTCAAACTGGTCTCGAACCAAATTTAAATATGCGTGAAAGGGGATTGAAAAATCAAGATGATATCCTATAATAATTAACGATAACAGTGAAGTATCGTCAATAATTATACAATAATCAGAAGGGAAAGGTAGAAATAAAACGATTCACAACGGAATGGAAAAGAGAGAAAAGAGAGAAAACAAAATTGACATGAGAAACTTAATTCAAATTAAAGTTAGGAATTTGATATTCCAAACCGAATTTGGATAAGTGTAAGACGAGTTAAAGATCAGCATAATATCTGATGATAAATCAGATGGCTGAATAGGCAACTTGATTAAATTAAAATTTAAATCTGTTAAACTCAATTTAAATAAGCGTGTACCGAAAGTTAAAGATCAGAATTATCTCTGATAATAATCAAGATTACTTCAAGGTATCATTAATAATTATGAAATAATCCAAAGAGAGAAGTAGAAATAAAACAATTCACAACGGAATGGAAAAAAGAGAAAAGAGGAATTGACATGAGAAACTTAATTCAAATTTAAATTAGGAATTTGATATTCCAAACCAAATTTGAATAAGTGTAAGACGAGTTAAAGATCAGAATAATATCTGATGATAATCACGATTACTGTAAGGTATCAGTGATGGCACATCAAATAAAACCAACCGGAAATTGACCACTTCAAAACAGAATGAAAGCAGGAAAAGTGATAAACCGACTTAGCAGGGGATGCCACGAGGGAGCGCCCTTTTTAAGTGGGTATCAGTGACTGAGCTGAGAGTCTTAACTTAAATTTTAATTCAAATCTTGTTTGAATCAAATTCAAAATAAGTGTACACCGTCAGAGGCAGGAAAATCTAACATCCAATAATATTAACACCAGCAAAGCTTTTCAATGCAAACATGTATTGAAAGTTAGACCGCAAAGTTCATAATCACAGAAAAATGAAGAAGAGGAAAAAAAACAAGAGAGAATGAGAATAGAGTGACCTGTTTGCGAATGCCCATACGATGGCGCAATTTAGCTCGCGCAGAATGATGTCACGGAGCGGAAGTAATCTGAGACTATACTGGAAGGCTGCCCTCCAGTGTTCGTCAGCGGAATTACATTCAGTGTGATTTTACGCTTAGAATTTCTTTCTCCTAACGTCCACACGATGGCGCCATTTGAAGTCATGGGGTTGAAGCAACTTGCACTGTTAAGCACTAAAAAGGTGTCTTTAGTGTTTGTCAGCGGAACTACGAGCACTCGGCTTCAGAGTGATTTAACTCTGAGTGCGTTTCTATGCGTCAGTTGTCTGCAAAAATCACAATTATTTCAAAATCTCGGCGGATTTTTGGTGCTATATTTCACAAAAGTGTGTGGCAGGATTTCTTCACTGCACTACACGTAAATTGTGGACAACAGGAATTATTCATCTGTTGCTTCGGCTCCCGTACACACAATCAATATAGCACTTATGATTCAAATGTGTTAGGTTTACAATTGGTTAGCTAAGCCAATTCTTACCAGGAGTTATCGTTAATCTAACGATTATATATCAGGCCTTTTACTACTGAATCAAAGGACTCTCGCTCTGATCAGATTTAAGTCTCACACTAAAAAGAGATTTCTTCGTCTTAATAGGCGGTTTTAAACATATTAAAATGTATCACCTGCAGAGAGTTGTCTTCATCTCTAAACAGGACATTCGTAATATTAATACTGCAGCATTTAACAGTGATAAAAACATGTCTATGCATATTTTAGCAGCTGTTAACATGTAACGTTACTGACTGACTTCGGGTTTTTGCCTGTCAGTTAGGAGTGAGTTCGCGTTGCGACTTATCTCACAATTTCAAAATTCCATATCGTGCGTGCACAAAATTATCAATAACCATATAAACAGATTGAAACTGAATTTGCTCATAAAACAAAGTTTGAAATGCCCGCATTCTCCACCATATTTCTGTAGCAACAATGGGTTATTGCCTTAATTAGCTCAAATTATTTATAGGGAATTTTAATAATTAATCATGAAATATGATTAATATATTTGCATATTACAGTTCTATTATCGAAATTGAAAACAGATCGATTGTATGTATGAATGGTAAATCATAACGAATTATAATTCCTCATTCATATATCAATGGTCTCATTACAGATCGATTATATAAGATAACTTTAAGGGAATTAATTAGTTATCAAACAATCGGTTTGTCCAGCAAACAGCCGTAAGATTAACTTACCACTTCTCAACAAAGTTATCCCTTTTTATAAACTCCAAGAAATCTCAATGTTCCGGCCGTGAACATTAATTTTCTCGTGTTTATAAAATTTACGTTACTGATATAGTAACAACTTGTAAAGCTTTGTAGCTATGAGATATTCATTTCATTGACTTGTAAATGAGCACTTCAGGATCAATCAAGAATATAATGGTTTTAATAAAATGAAACTACGGATACAGAATTCTACATTTAAACACGGGATACCTGTATATACAGTAAACAGTAAAACTAATGAGACAGACGAATAACAAACAGGAGTAAGAGGGAGAGAGAGAGAGAGTTGTGAAGAGAGAGAGAGAGAGAGAGAGAGTAAGAAGATGAGAGATCTTCTGGTTTGGCAAAATTCATCACAGACAGAACCTTTTGAATTAGAACAAGACTCAACAGATCTTAAACCTTGAAAGAATGGTAAACGGTTACTTGCACAGGTAACGCTCTCTGGCGTGATGTGAAGAAAGCATGTGTCTGTGTCTCTGTCCTTGCGTCACGCGTTCACGTGGTCTTTCAGAGCGGGCAAAGCGCGTTAGTTTGAATGAAGGCTTAAAGGTCTTTGGTTCTCCTGGTGTTGCTGAGGAAAACTGTGTCTTGCGTGTGTGTCCTTAAGAGCGGGTGCGTGCTTTCTCAGCTCTTCCGGGCGAGCGTGGTCGCTGCAGATTCAAAGAGTCTCCTTCAGGTTGAAGTTGCCGATTACGTTCATTTCACTGAAACTAAACGTAAGAAAAGTCCGAAGACGAAAATAAAGAAAGATTAAAGAAAACGGAGAAAGCCCCCCCTAAGGGGGCCATGGATCCAGAAACCTCTCACAGGAAAAAGCTCTCATGCGTCGTAGAAAACTGCTGTGTTTCTTATGGAGAGGAGGGTTCACGCCTCTGTTTGCGCGAATCACACATGACCGTCCGCGGATCTGGAGCGGACACAGTTCTCTTTGTCCTGTTGGGGATTCCCACTTGACTGACTCGTGAGGAGATTGTATTTGAGCGTTCGGCTCCTGAAATATGAAATGTGTAAAATAATGCACCTTACTTCATTCTGCTATCGGAATTCGGCTCCGTTAGATTGAGCGAATTACAGACATATCAGACACGTCACATGAAGATTATCGGAATATAGAGTTACATTCATATGCAGAATTACAAGCATCTTTAAAGTTTGCTTAACACACAATAAAATTGTCAGTACTTCCAGTATGGAATGTGACGACATCTAAGCACAAAAATGAATACATTTAAAACATGTAGAGGTACTTTTCTCTGACAAGTTCCATGGCTGGTGTTTGTGTGTTAATGTGTTGGAACATTCTTTTGATGAACTCTTAGACTTCAGAGCTATACACTAGCAAACCACACTTCTATTATAAAGCAAAGCTAATAAGATATGCATGCGTACAGGAAGGTTGGATACAATTTCTGTGTTATATACATTTATATACACATTATAGGACATTTGTGTGTGTGTGTGCATTAATGTGTGATTTTCCTTAAGCGTTCAGGCAGCTTTGTGGACTCTTTCTGTGGGGGGGGATGCGTGTCCCGTGAGACGGCGAGGTTTGAATGGTTGACCATTTGTTGAAGACAACGCTGGCTTGTTCCAAATGTGTCATGTGCTAGCCATAGTGGCACCAATCTGGTCAACATGCCCGAAGGGGGTCGTATACAGAATGCCCCTTTGTTTACTCACGAAGAACTGACCTTTGTTTGCAAATCGGGATTCGCTAATTTAGATACATCTGTTCGGATACCCTGTCAGAGTCGCTACAAATAGTTAAATAACGTCTTAAATGAACATAAAGGGCCCTATTTTAACGATCTAAGCGCATGGTTTAAAGCACACGGCACAAGTGCACTTAGGGCGTGTCCGAATCCACTTTCCTACTACGGAAAAATGGTCGGTGCCAGGCATGGTCTAAAAGGGTTGTCCCTTTTCTCTTGAGTAATGGGTGTGTTTTGGGCTTTACGTTCAATAAACCAATCAGAGTCTCATCTCCCATTCCCTTTAAATGCCAGTTGTGCTCGCACCATGGCGGATTGCTATTTACATGACGGAATTTGATAGTGGAAAGACTGAATGCGTCTCCAGAGAGCAAACGGATCTGCTCGAGCACGAGGTTAAAGCACGCAAGCAGACCATCTACGGGACAAGCCGGATTCCACCGTATCTTTATGTAAAAGAATTTTTTACATTGTAATCCTTTTATTTTTTTTATTTGGCTGGTTTGTGTCCCTGTGTGTGTAATACGCAGAGTGTACGCGCGTGTTGGACCCACCTAATAGGCGCACATTACTAACGCGCTCTTTAAATAACAAAAAAAAATATTGCAACATCTATAGCATGGGTGTTTTGCCTGGGGAGGCCTCCTCTAAAAAAACTGTGATGAGAAAATAATTGATTGTATATATGTGTATATATATATATACATGAGATCAAATAATAAGCAAAGTGCATTAGAACTTAATGCATATGTGTGCACACAAAACTTCTCACCCTATTGAATTGAGTTCTCTTTCGAGCCTTCTTGTGAATATTTAAATTGGCAAGGCTTAACACGTGCAAATGATAAACTTTCGTGATGCAGCACTGGCCTGATCAGGCAAGTGACAGTTGTGTCAACTGTCCCGAGCACGTCTACACTGGCCCTGGGCCATCAAGCAGTCCTTATTTTTGAGCCCTGAAAAGACATGCAGAATATGAGCAAATAAGCAAAAAAGGGTAAGCTTTGTGTCACAGAAATAAGGACATCACACTAAGGGAGTAATATCCCTGGTGGGATGTCATAGCAACATCCCAGATAGTTATTTAGATCTTTTATGACAAAATCAGTGATGGGATTAACACATATTAATAATATCATTCCAAAGCTAAATATACCTCCCTTGTCTAGAGCTCAACTAACTGTCGACAAAAGAAACAGGAGGAGGAAGGTAGGAGAGGATGAGTGGCGCTTACACAGTTTTCACACACACAGAGTTACAGGAGTCATTCCAGTCTGCTCCTCTCCACTGGAGAGAGATATGTGAGGTAATGGAGCACAGTGAGGGCTCTGGAGCAGTATCCTGATCCCAGTGAGGGGCCGATGAATGTCATAGGAGGCCAGCATTTAGTGTCAGCATGCCTCAGACTTGTGGAAAGGCTTCTGTTGAGGAAACAGAGGGGGATGATATTTGTCAGCTTGGCTGTGGTTTCTCACCCCACAGGTTGCCTGTAGTTTGAGGGCAAGCGCACATTCTCTGAAGATCTGATAGAACATCTATAGCATGGGTGTTTTTGCCTGGGGAGGCCTCCTCTAAAAAACTGTGATGAAAAAATAATTTGTTGTATATATATATATATATATATATATATATATATATATATATATATATATATATATATATATATATATATATATATGAGATCAAACAATAAGCAAAGTGCATTAGTACTTGAAATGTTTACACATACAGTAGCCCATAAATTTGATGAGACTTTGATTTAAAGGGACGTTTCACCCAAAAATTTAGGCCCTGTCCCAAATGGCACCCTAAGCACTCGCGGTCTTACTACGAGTCTGCACCTTCGTGACGTAACGGCGCTTTGACTGTCGGGAAGAAGTCTGCTGCGGAGCCCGCATCAGTGCATATCGACTGCAAAGGGAGCGCTCGCGAGCACCCTTCTGAGACCAAAACGGACACGGGTACACGGCAGCCATTGTAAGTCCACAAGACCGAAAGTGCATATGAAGTGTGCCATTTGGGACAGGGCCTTACTTACCCTCTAGTTGTTCCAAACCTGTATGAATTTCTTTCTTTTTCTTAACACAAAAGAAAGATATTTTGAAGAATATGGGTAACCAAACAGTTGATATAGTAGTATGGAAAAAAGTAGTATGAATATAGTATGGAAAAAAATACTATGGAAGTCAATAGAGCCCATCAACTGTTTGGTAACCCATATTCTTCAAAATATCATCTTTTGTGTTCAGCAAAAGAAAGAAATTCACAGGGTCGGAACACTTGATGGTATGTAATTGATGGTAATTTCTGTTTTTGGTGTTTTCATTAAACTAAGTTTAACTAACATGTTAACTAACAGGCTATAAACATACAAACAATTTTAAGGGACTTTGCTTACTCACTTCAGCAGATCACAGATACTCTGTTAAATATTACTATAGCTAAACAACTGGGGAGCTCACTGAGAACCCTGTTAAGCATGTTGATAAAACTCATTAGTAAGCATAATAGTGGTGTTATTCATGGCCTCATTGAAGATCTTATTTCTTAGATTACTGACTTGTCAATTTGTGAACAGTTATTTAATAAATAATCATACCTTTGCACATAATGATGCAGATCTCCCTATAATGCTTTGAAAATTTGCAATATGTTCACTACTAAATACATTTAGTAAGTTGTTTTATCGTAACTTAAGGAAGGATTTGTTTCGCTGGCTCACACTCATCCCCAAAGTTTGTACATTTCAATTTTGTTCTGCAGCCAATAATTCATTGCAGAAAAAAGCTGTGTGGTTGGCACAAACCATGTTTATCTTCAGTGCAAGTGAACTTATATATAATTTAGTCTGAGTTTTACCCTTGCAAAGTTTTGTTTATGGTTTTCAAGGTTGAGGGCATGTCATCCAACCTGTCCATGTTGGCATCTGTCTATTTTGGCTACTCCTACCAAGTAACAAATGAATTTTTGCCAAAATAAAACAGTTGACTGGGATACAAGAAGCGTTTTCTCCGTCCTTTTAAAAGCAGAAAATCCCATTTATTTTTCTATACTATAACTATGCAAGATTATATTTGCATTTAGCATTGTTTTCCCATGCTGCTATGTATGAGATCACCTGCGACTTATTTTTTAGGTCATAACCAGTTCACTAAAATGGCTGTCTTCATATTATGTGAGTCTTATCTCATTTAAAAAAAATCATATTTATCAAAAGTGTCGTTCATTTTTTTTTGGGGGGGGGGGGCTGTTTTATGATTTTATTTGACAGTGAAAGTGGAAAGAGGCAGGAAACGTGGAAAGAGAGTAAGGGAGTGACATGGAACAAATGGTCTGGTCATTGCTCAGGGTATATGTGTAAGTGAGGATAGGAGCAGGCTTCACTCAATGCATATACTTATAAACTTTAAGAGTGCTGGCCTGGATGATTAAAATACGAAAAATAGGAGAGAGGCCGCACTATGCATATGTTCTTTTATTTTATTTGCAAATAATGTGCAGATAAAATAAAGGGACATAAGGGACACTCCCGGGAGTTTGATTTCATTTTGATTGAATTTCACATAGTCTGGAATGGATGTTCCTGATCACTCAGCAGGCTGAACAAATATTTGGAAATATCTCTTTCTGTGACTGGACAAAGAAAACACAATAATGAGCTGAGGAGTGCTGTGACACTAGCTGCTGTGTATATGCTCTTTGGGGGCTGATATTGTTTCATCTGGTCAATCAAGCATATCGCTTTACTTTACATGCATCCTGGGAGTCCTCCACGGCAGGGAAGACATATTCACAGCTGCTGACCGATATTACATATCTATCAAACAGGGCCGTGCACAGACATTTTGGGGAGCTGTTGCTCAGGTGAAAAAATGCCACCCCTCTTATAATTATTTCTAAAAAGTTACATATGGTTGATCATCTTTGATTAGTTAATTACACTATCAAATTAATTCCTTCGTTAATAATTCGTAAGACGAGTAACACTGGAGTTTGGTTTATTGAATAATAAGTTATAATCAATAAGTATGAAATAGTGTGATTTCAGAGAGGTTTGACCTAGGCCTAATTGAAGACAACATTATGTTAACTGAGAAGTTTTTGTATACTGACCAAAAGAGAGAAGTAGGCTACTTCCTGCTAATTCAGTGGTAAGAATTTAATTGTTGTTTTTATTTATATTGTTGTCCATTTATCGAACTTCCATGCCTCTTATATAGTATATTACTACGTACCAATTTACTAATGCTCGGACACACTCAGTCTCTCTCGCGCAGTGTCACTTGGTCTCTCTCACGCGCAGACACAATCGGTCTTTCTCGCGCACTGTCGAGCGTGCTCTCGGACACACTCTGTCTCTCTCGCGGAGTTCCCTTCACTTTTGCCCAGTCCGGCGCCTTATAGACAGATGCGGTGTGTCACCGGTGCGGGCCGGTGCGGACTCGGATGACCAGCCACCCCTGACTTAGACACCACCGTGAGGAGCCGACACCACGGGTCCGCAACAGATGGACAATGCAGACCAGAGATAAGTTCAAAGGAATAACAATCTTTATTGAACACAATATATCAATGAGCACAAACGTGATAGACTTCAGTGTCCTCTAGGTCTTCTTCAGCTACGGGTAGGTACTGATCGAACGTCCAGTTTCGCCCAGACGGCGACTTCACCAATGATACGGCTCACTTTAGGACTCGGACGGTAAGTAGGAAGGTAAGGATTCTTCTCAGTACAGGATACTTTCGTCAGTGCACAGTAGTGGGACAATGATTCAAAAGCTTACTTCACCAGCAATGCTGCGTATTTCCAGACCCAGACGGTAAGTAGAAGGTAAGGATGCTTCGCAGTACAGAATACTTTGGTCAGTGCACAGTAGTGGGACAATGATTCAAAAGCTTACTTCACCAGCGATGCTGCATACTTCCAGACTCAGACGGTAAGTAGGAAGGGAAGGATTCTTCTCAGTATAGGATACTTTCGTCAGTGCACAGTAGTGAGACAGTGGTTTAAAAGCTTACTTCACCAGCGATGCTGCATACTTCCAGACTCAGATGGTAAGTAGGAAGGTAAGGATTCTTCTCAGTATAGCATACTTTCGTCAGTGCACAGTAGTGGGACAATGATTCAAAAGCTTACTTCACCAGCGATGCTGCATACTTCCAGACTCAGACGGTAAGTAGGAAGGTAAGGATTCTTCTCAGTATAGGATACTTTCATCAGTGCACAGTAGTGGGACAGTGGTTTAAAAGCTTACTTCACCAGCGATGCTGTATACTTCCAGCCTCAGACGGTAAGTAGGAAGGTAAGGATTCTTCTCAGTACAGGATACTTTCCAGCTCAGCTGTATAACTCTGGGTTTCTGATGGAGAGCAGATATAATAACTTTTCACAAACGTGTAAGCAGGGGTTGGGGCCACTTCTCAGCAAAAGCACACCACACTCGTGTTCACTTCAAATCCACAGCCATGAATCAATGTATATAAATAAGGCAAAAGCACTGCAATTCACTCACACGATAGGGCTGATCAGAGGCCTCAATCCATTCGTTACACTCCCGTGGGGGATATTTAATCCTCAGTTCCTCCTCAGCACACTCCGAAACACATAGCTTCCCCAACAGTCAGATTTACATTCACTGCATCCTCTTCAAGCTTTTCGAATGTTCGTAAGATGAAATCAATTTACTTATCTTTCTCTCTCCCTTCACAGCGCAGATTCAGTCGATAAATCAGTCCAGCAGATTCCCACAGACGAACTCTGATCCAGCAGACTTCAATGGGCGGCTTCCACACCCAGACAACTTCCCCGAGCAAGCTTGTGCCCGAAACTGCTCCGAGAAAACCAGAACCCCCGAAACCTCTCTGAATAGCCCTTTTATCTTTGGCTTGTGAAGCAGGAAGCCTGTGTGAACGCCACTCCTCTCTCTCTCGCACATGCAGTGCATCAGCGCTAATCAGGCCGGACAATGTTTCTGCCACACCCGGAACCGGAGTGGGATGTGTCGCACACAAATCGTTCCCTCGGGAAACTCGTGACTCATCAAGAGGGTTCCGCTCGCTAAGCGTCTTTGTCACCCGTGACACGGTGGGTGCTTCTCAATTCTTATTTGTGCATCCTCGTTTCCTTTCCTCGCTTCCTTTCCTCGCGTCTCAGCTCCACCCCCTGCAGGATGCGAGGGAAGGCTGCAAGGAAAGAAAATGAGGACAGAGGAATCGAATGAAAGTTTTTTTTATACTTTGGAATACTTGATCACTCGAGCGTCACTTCACTGCGTCATCAGCTGCGCTCAAAGGATCTGCCCTTATGTTGTTGAAGTTTGGTTATTTAAGAAATTAGTAATAAATAATAATACAGCAAGATACCCTGTTGAAATATGTGAGATGTGTGGTTTATATAAACTGCAAAGGTAAAGTATAAATTAAAATGATTGTGACCGACGTGAAAGGGGAGGAGAATTGATACGTGCGTCACGCTTAGTCGATAAAACACTTCCGCAAAGCATACAACTGTGCATCCTCGCTCATAGCTCCTCTGGAAGCCTCCTCACAGGGAAAGGAAATGCAGCTGAACGAATACACTGCGTGTTTTAAATAGCGTTAAAAAAATTAATAACGAAATGCAATATGTGGCGGCCAGTGTTGATTCTGTGGTGCACCGCCACGAATTAGTCTATGTGTGGGAAGCCCACCGAAAATCAGTCAGTATCTGGTGTGACCACCATTTGCCTCACACAATGCATCACATCTCCTTCGCATAGAGTTGATCAGTTTGTTGATTGTGGGCTGTGGAATGTTGGTTCACTCCTCTTCAATGGCTGTGCGAAGTTGCTGGATATTGGCAGGACCTGGAACAAGCTGTTGTGTACGCCGATCCAGAGCATCCCAGACATGCTCAATGGGTGACATGTCTGGTGAGTATGCTGGCCATGCAAGAACTGGGATGTTTTCAGCTTCCTGCAATCGTGTACAGATCCTTGCAACATGGGGCCGTGCATTATCATGCTGCAACATGAGGTGATGGTCGTGGATGAATGGCACAACAATTGGCCTCAGGATCTCGTCACGGTATCTCTGTGCATTCAAAATGCCATCAATAAAATGCACCCGTGTTCATTGTCCATAACATACGCCTGCCCATACCATAACCCCACCGCCACCATGGGCCACTCAATCCACAATGTTGACAAGCAAACCGCTCACCCACACGACGCCATGTCTGCCATCTGTCCAGTAAAGTGAAAACCGGTATTCATCCGTGAAGAGAACACCTCTCCAAAGTGCTAGACGCCTTCGAATGTGAGCATTTGCCCACTCAAGTCGGTTACGACGACGAATTGCAGTCAGGTCGAGACCCTGATGAGGACAACGAGCATGCAGATGAGTGTCGGCTTGCTGCGCCAAGAGAAATCCTCTTGCAGGTTTGCCTAGGGGATTGGTTTTTCAGTTAACATTCTGAATGGGTGTCTTATCAGAGGGCGGTTCATACATCTCAAATCGAGGATGGGCCTGAGGCTGCCATCTTTCTTTCAATCGAGGAAGTAGTCCTCGCTGTAGGCCATAGGGACTTCCTACACAGCGCCCTTCGCAAACAGAGCTTTTACTTTGGTTCGGAGGACGTGAGCATTGTTGTGTAAATCACACCCCTGAAGCAGGGGGGGTCTGTGAGTGAACTGGAGCGAGTAACCGCGTTTGATTATTTCTAAAACCCTAATTCGACACACCGGGAATGGCTTCCCAACCCTGGATCCAGGCGGCGAGGGTTTAAAGAACTGCAGGCGGCAGCTGATGGCAGGGGGCTGACGCCTGAGATGGAGGAATGCTCTATTTGTGTGTAGGTGTATGTTTTTTTTTTATTTGGTTTGCTATTACAGTGGAAGGAGGTCTGGGCGCACATACCACTGGTGGGGCGGACCCAGTACCATCAACAAACACAGCGCCTCCAACGCCCGGAACTGAGCAGGGAATTGGGAGGTTAACTAACAGTTGCTTTGGGGGTGGTCCGGACTCAGCCTCCTCTTCTTCGTGCCCGAAAAATCAGGGCTGCTCAGGATCCAGCTCTAGCTTAGGGCAGGGTCCCTGACGCCTGGGAAAAGGGTAGTGCTTAGCTGGCTGGAAGTGCTGCTTTACCTCGTTTTGCAACAAACGGCACTTGAATTTGCTCTTTTAGATGTGAAAATTTGCTCTTTTGAGTGTTCGCCGGATGGTCACAGCTGTAAAGCGCCGTTTTTCCTCTGCTTGAGGCTTGTTCTGCGGCGAGCAAGGCTTCTTTCTTTTCTTCAAGTCAGCAAGATGATCTCCGTGCTTGAAGGACAATGGCTTTTTAGTGCCGTTTTGGCGGGCTCAAAAGCCATTTGTCTGTGCAGTTTTCCCCATAAGCATCAGAAAAAACTGACGCAATCCGAGTGAACCGAGTCTTTCTATTTTACCTGCATAACGTCCTGGTTGCGTATGCACATAGGACGTAGTCGACGTCGACTGATTGGGGATCACGCTAGGGAGCCAATTGTCTTCGAGTACTATTGAAAGTGCCAATGGAATTGGCGTGTGTGATTACATCACATACTCCGCCCCCGCGGCGCGGGTATAAATATGGAAGTGGATGCACGCACTAGTTGCTTTTTCGCTGAGGAGCCGGAGTCAGCGGTGGTCCAGCAGTAGTGGCAAGGGGACTACATCCTCTGTTCCCTCCTTCAGGGAACGGTGGGTTGCATACTGACCGGGCAGTACAACATATGGAATGTCACTGGGGTGGCTCCAGTCTATGACAGGGGGGAGACTCAAGCAGAAGACACGGGCTCGCCGCAGGGAGCCGTACCGTGGAAGAATATGCATATGGGATCACCGTAGGGATCGCAACATATGGACCCAGCCTAACACAGGTTCCACAATCCTTACGAGTGGTAGGCCTAACACCGGGCGTTCCGCCACGTCCAATGTCAGAGAGGTGCGGAGGAACTCAACAGGGTTCGGTTAGAGGAAATTCAACTGGAGCAGAAATGGCGCACGTATCCAGTCCATAGGAGGGGAATGGCGCAGCAAGCCGACACTTCATGGCTTCATGAGAAGGGAGCCCATGGGAAGCAGCAGTTCGACTCAGGTGTCGCCCAGCCCCCAACTCTAGAATATCTGTCAGCAAAGCACTCTGTGTCAATTCCTAGGCGGGAGCACACACTCACTTAAAGAGGAGCTCACCACCTAAGTGGACATATGCATCTCGGGATTTTCACCAAGATGAAGGCAGCCACCATTCAGTGGGCCAACCTCGCTTGGAAACAGCCTCCCCTCTCTGCTGATTTCCTTAACAGACAAAAGCTGGTCTGAGGTCCTAAGGCTTGCGTTTTGTGCACGTATAACCACAATAAAGCGGACGGACAGAGAAAGCCAGGGCTGGGTCTGCCTCCTCCGGGGCAGCGCTTGCCGGCTCACCACTTGCCGGCTCACCACCTGGTCCCAGTTTAAGGGAGAGGTAGGAACCTTGGGCACATATCCAGGCCGAGGTCTCAGCTCGTGAGAGTTAGCCGGCCCGAATTCCAGGCACACGTTGACTGAAAGTGAGCAAGTCCCTACCCTCTAGTAGAGACCACGCGAGCAGGAGAGTTTCTTTAAAAACAGAATTTTTAACTTACTACCTGCAGTGGCTCAGGGGCGGTCTCTGCAGTACAGGACGTGCTTCCCATGCTTCTCCATCATGATGTGCGTCAAGAAAACAGAGGCAACATCATTTTGAGGGTGGAGGAAAACAGCCTACTCCAACCCATCTTGCAGGAAAAAGAGCACTGAAATGACCGAACGCTCTCAGGATCTCCTCACGGAGAGAAGACTCACTCAACGAATAGGTTCCACTTCCATTTGGCGAAAGCACAACTTCCTCTTTTTAGGGGGTGCTCGCAGAAGTGATGGTAACTACCACATATTCCTGCGGTAGCCACTTGAACCTCCGTGTCCAGCTTTTAGGACCGGCCTGGAATCTCTCCATGGGTCTGAACACGGGTGCCATCATGCCCTGTCCCTGAAATGTATTCAGGGGAAGTCAGGAAGGCTGTTGAGGGGAACTAGGTCTGGTTTGTGCCAATAAGTGGCAACTATCAAGACCTGCTCCACTCCTAAACCTACCACAGTAGGTGCAAGCGACATGCGCGCACAAGACAGGAGTACTGTTCAACACTACATGTGAAGATCACTGAGCTTCAGGAGCATCTCTGCTCAACACCTGAGTGTGATAAAAATCACTGAACTTGAGCAGGCGCCAAGCGACAATGAATCGCATAGCCGCTTTTTTAGAAGGCTCACTGGGAAACGCATTTCTGCGGAGCCCCGGGGCCAGCTGGGAGCCAGTGTCTGTCCAAGGGATGTCCGCTCAGACAGAAATAACACAACTGGCAGAGGGACGAATCCGGAGGGGCAAACAGATGTAACTGTGCGGCCCTGAAGTGGTCCCTGCCCAGCTGGACCGCCAGGGGGTGGAGTCTCCACCCTCCCTGGCCACAGCTGTCGTGAGGCTCGTTGCCGGCATGATTGAGCAGGCCAGAAGAAATGGTGGAATGAAGCGACCTCAGAAGCTTCTGACTCCAAGGAGGAGGTAACGGGTGAGTTGTGACATGCGAGGGAAGCTTAGCGCAACGGTCGTGATGTTGTCTTTTCAGACCAGTACCAGCTCGCTGAGCAGCGGTGGCTCAAAGCAAGGTGAACTGCAACAACTCGAGGCACGAATTCCCATGCAGTCGGAGGTCGCCCAGGCCTCCGTTAAAGCAAGCCCTTTGTACATGGCCCCTCAGTCGGTGAGGGTTTTGCAGCAGGCCAGGGTTATCTGTTGTCAAACAGGGCGTGCTGCTCTGTCACCTCGGGACTCGGATCATGAAACTAGTGCTGTAGCGGTCTTCATATGGAGGAAGACAAGCGGCTTCGTCTGCCATATGCCCCAGGAGCCTCTAAAAAAATGTTCAGTGGGACCCTTTCTCACTTCTACATAGCACCAGCCAAACACACTTTCTCTTGAAGAGACGTGTTGGACCAAGTCCTTCTCCAAACCGAAAAAGAGATACTCAGCCCGTGGGCGAGTTTGCTCTCTCCCAGTTGACCTGAGGACCCAACTGACTATGGAGCACTCGAAGGGTAGGACTCTGTACTGATACTTTGAACCCTCACAAGCAACACACAGGATGGCCTGTGGTGTGGAAGGTAGAGATATGAAGTACATGTCCTTCAGGTCCTGATGCTGCAGACCAACTTGGGCTAAGATGGTCACGACCCACCACATACTCCGTACCATGAAGAACGAGTTTAGAACAACTGGCCTTCATATCGGCTGAAGGGAGCAGCTATTTCAAGTCCTTCGCTAGTAGGACGTAGATATGCACGCACAAGACAGGAGCACTGCTCAACACTAGGTGTGATGAATATCACTGAGTTTTCAGGAGCACGTCTGCTCAACACGTAGTGTGATGACTATCACTGATTTGAGCGGAGCTGAACGATAGCCGAGTATGATGGTCGCCAGCTGGTCTGGACCGGCTGGAAGCTCTTTCTGCTTCTACGAACCAGGTCCAGGCCCAGAAGACCACAGACGTACCCGAGGTGGGGCAGCAAGGTGGAGAACAGTGGTTTTAGTGTGCAGTGCAACACTTACCTGTCTCCACTGGCGGCAGGGGATGCGTGACAAGGCGGATGACCTGGTCCTCGAACCGCACCAAGCTGCCTGCTGGTGACCAAGAGGGGGCTGAGGGGTGTAAGGCTATACAGGGTCACACACCGCCAGATTGGCCCTCTTGGGACCCAGGAATAGAGAAGTTTGCTCTTTTTCTGAAAATGTGGATACCGCTGACCCCGCTTTTACGGGAGCCAGCGGCGGAACAGACACACACATAATTTAAAAACTCCTGCTGGAGGGAGTGGATCGGTGGCCACTCCAAAAGCAACTTCTCAATCCCTGGGGAGCCATCCAGGTTCAACGTTTCCACTGTTGCTTACCACCTGGCTTGGTATTGCCTGGGACGGGCTGGGCGGTCCGTCTGCGGCCGGCTCCACGTCGAGACCTGGGTGTAGGCTGCTGCGATGGTCCGGCGGGAGTTGAGGCGGCTGCAGGCGGACGCCCTCGGCGACAGGCAGGTGGAGGATCTGTCCCCGGCAGACGAGTGAAGGCAGCAGCGGGCCGCCAGGGCAGGATGTGCCAGATGGCCTCCGTCTGCCTCTGGGCTGCAGAGAACTGTTGGGCAAAATTCTCCACAGCGTCGCCGAATAACCCAACCTGGGAAATCGGAGAGTCCAGGAATCGAACCTTGTCCGCTTCTCTCACATCTGCCAGGTTGAGCCAGAGATGGCGCTCCTAGACCACAAGTGTGGACAAGCTGCAACCTTCGTGCCTCGGAGGGTGAGGTCGGTTGCAGTGCGGTGCTCACCCATGAGCTCACGATCCGGACTACCCTTGTGCATGTCCATGAGTGCCTGGGCCTGGTGGACCTGAAGCAACGCCATGGCATGCAGAGAGGAAGCGGCTTGCCCACAAGCTTTGTAAGCCTTGCCCGTAAGAGCGGACGAGAACTTACAGGCTCTAGAGGGGTGACGAGGATCACCTCTCCAGGAGGCAGCGGCCGCCGGACACATCCGCGTGCATCCACTTCCGTATTTATACCAGCGCCGTGGGGGCGGAGTGTGTGATGTAATCACGCACGCCAATTCCATTGGCTCGTTCAATAGTACTCGAAGACGATTGGCTTCCGAGACGTCTGACGTTCTCGACTGAAAGGGAACTATTCAGAGGTCAAGACGCAACTTTCACTTTAAATTGTATTTGTGCCTTCATAATTTATTTTGTGCAATCTCTAATTAAAATTATGTTCATATTGAGTGGGAGAATCTAAAAGGCTTTGTCACCTAACTGGTAATTAATTTGATGCATCCCCTTAGTTAAAGATGACCTTTGGGACTATTATTTATACAAAAATTGTGACAGAGGA
Organism: Rhinichthys klamathensis goyatoka; assembly: GCF_029890125.1. Lineage (NCBI taxonomy): Eukaryota > Metazoa > Chordata > Actinopteri > Cypriniformes > Leuciscidae > Rhinichthys > Rhinichthys klamathensis. The sequence goes on along the minus strand of NW_026606664.1, from coordinate 5,149,062 downwards.
TGGAATGTTGACAATGTTATTGCTGATGTTAGTGCATCAGTTTCTCTAAAGAATTTAAAACATCCGCCAAGTTTTAAAAATATTACATTATTACATGTTAAAAATGTAAGCATTTTATAAAAAAATTCTAAAATTAAAGTAACATAATACTAAATATAAAATTATTAATCAGTTTCATTTGAGATGAAAAAAGTTTTTTTTGAAATATAAAATAAAAACTGTGCATGGTTGTAACTGTTCTAAACCCAACGTTCATGTTCAAAACACAAATGAAGATATTTTTAATGAAACGAGAGATTTCTGTCCCTCCATTTTAAAAAGGCCACACAACCTAAATAATTCCTCAGAATACTAGAATTAAATGGATCATATGGATTACTTTTACGATCTCTTTTTGTACTTTCTGATGCGTCAAAGTTTTGGTTCTGTGAACTCCCAGTGTATAGACAAAAATGATGAGAGAAAAAATATAAATATCTTCATTTGTGTTTCAAAGATGAACAGAAGTCTTTTAGGTTTGGAATGAAATGAGGGTGAGTAAACCTCGAATTTTCTTTTCTGGGTGAGCTGTATAACTTTAAGATATTGTAGCATAAAAAAGGTATTATTGCTTGTTCATAATAATTTATCTGTTAGGAAGTCTGCAACTTTCTAACATGTAAATGTCCAAGGCATTACATGTTGAGTGATGTTCGTTAAACCCAGGTCAGTCTCCCACATACGAAAGAGTGTTCTAACACTTCCTCTCTTTTCTGATTAATCCCACTCCTGTCACACCACAACCTCTCAAATACTCAAATTCACCATCCCAGAATAGACGCATACAAACTCTCTCTCTCTCTCTCAGCCCTGGCTTTTCTCCTGAGCTTTGGCAAATATCTACAAGACAAAAAGAGGCCAGCAGTCACCGTTTCCTTGTCAGATTGCATGAGGCTGTGACACAGAAAACAATGAATCGGTGACAGCTGTTTCTATGCTCTCTGTGACATAGCTGTTTACTGAGTGGAAGTGCTGTCACCTTTAATTGAGCTAATGATATTGTGCAAAGAGAAATCAGTTTAAAAATAACATTTGCCTATTGCGTCCCTTAAGCTTTTTTTGTTCACACATGCCAAGTAGCAAGAAGATTGTTTATAACAACATTAACAGACTTCAGTGAAGTTTTAAACTTTAACAATTAGGTAGTGAAGCCCATTACTAGAGTGACAGGTCTAAATTGTTATCATCTATTGCTGTCTGACTGGTCCATCTACCTTCGTTTACCACTTTTTGAAGGCTTGCTAGCATGTTTATAGTGTAGTGCTGCCAGTTACCCTGCATGTTTTGTGGCTGAGTGAGTTTAGACCAGGTTTGGGTTGAATAAAAGAGACTGTTATGTGAAAAGTGTTTGCTTGTGATATTCCATGTACTTTATATGTGTTAAGCTGTCAAATAAGAAGTGTAATGTAACCTCTTAACTGTCTGGTTCCCGGTAGCAGAACCAGGTGGCACGGTGGCACACTTTTTTATTGCTTTTTTTTAGGTGTTTAAGCACGAAGTGCTGAAAACCTATTGTAATTGTTAGGATTTTTTGGAAAAAAAAAATTCCCCTAAATCGCATCGTGCAGCCCAAACCGTAAGGCCTAGAGACTTGAAACTCGGCCAGATGGTAGGCCTCAATTTGGGGAGAACCTATCAGAGTATGACCCCAATTGGCCCATAGCTGGCACTACAGCAACCAAAAGTACTAGATTGTGCATAACTCCTTAGAATCAAGGTCTTTACACCACTGTGATCCTTGGCTCAAGACGGACAAGATGTGTATATATATCCAGATCAAGATGACTCTCTAGATCAATAATTATCGGAAAAAAGTTTAACTTTGCCATTTGGTTTGCTATAACAGGGTAATTTATAAAAGGGGCGTGGCAAAAAACACTCAAAAGCCTGTAAATCCTAAACGAAAACTCAGAGCTTGGTGAGCATTTGTGACATAACATTCTGAACAAGCATGCAAAATTGTATAGAAATCGGACCATAGGTGGCGCTATAACTGTTAAAAAGCTTAAAACTGGTAAATTACCTGTATTGGCTGTAAATGGTATTTTCCATCTATTATGTCAGTGGTTAAATGTATGCTAAATAAAACTTAATGTCTTTTGATGCTTTTGTGCTTAAAGGCCGTAAAGGCCTTAACTGCTTGAACACCGCTAAATGCTGCTTGCAGCTTTAATTTTCTTTTTGTTATTACATATTTTAGTAATCATCATAAATTTGGTATCATTGGAAAGCTTAAAGTCCCCGTGAACCGGAAGTTGTAAACGACTTTTCTCCAGTGTAGTGACGTATTTCCGAGAGAAACGGAATACAAAATGAGGCAAAATAGTGGGCGTGGCTTTTTTTCCAACTAGCACTTGATTGGATCTGGTGTTTCATTCAGAAATGGAGGCAGATCTTAACGCAAGTTTACAATCAGTTGTTGAGGATTACTCGCCGCCTGAAAATCCACCAGCCCCAATGGTAACACTAATTGAAATTATAAAACTATTTTTATTTGCTATTACTGCTGCAACCTTAACCGTTATGATAGTAACCTGCATGTAACTCACTAACCCGTGAGTGCCACAACCAAAAATGCACCTCCTCGCCATCTCTCCTTTCACACGCTGTCAATGCTCGCAAACACACAGGCAGCCTGTCTACTGTCAGTTGGAGGGGCGTGGTTACGGATGTTAAGCAGACACCTAAACCGTCAAACCTACGTCATCAGGGAAGGTCCTCCAATGCAGAGGGGAGGGGAATTTTCAAATTTTGATTAAAGATTACAAAGCCAAAAAAAAAATGTTTGTGTGGATTGACTTGCATGGATGAATTGTTCACCACAAAACGATGAATTTAGGGAAACAAAGTAACTATAGTCAATTTTGAATTCATGGGGACTTTAAACACTTGACTGCGTCCTGTGAAAACTGTTTTAAAATTGGAATTTGCCTTAACATGGAAACGGTACTTTAAATCCTTTGTCTCATTTTTTGTGATAGCAACTTCAAATGTGTAACACAACTTGGGTAAAACCCAGGCTGATCTGAAAACCGTGCCTGTGGTGACATTGCTGCAAAATAATATTACATTGTTTCTTGCCTGTTTTGCAACACTTTCAAAGTGAAATTTCTAAAAGCAAGTGACCTAAAAGCGTGTTCAGTTTTATCTGAAACATATGAACGTGAATGTGGCAAAGTTGTATTATGTTGGATATTGAACTTGTATTGCATTCTGAATTGAAATGTCCGGTGAGTGGCATTAAAAGGTAATTCTCTATCATGTTTGAAAATAATGTACCAACTACACCAAACCCTAAACATACCCGATATTGTTAACAAAAGCCAACATGCGATAAAAAAAACTAATTTGCTGAAGAAACCATGCCATTTTAGCTTGCTTCTTCAAGTCTTTGCCGTTTCAGTTTGATTCTACAAGCTCTTTCAAAAGTCACATACTGTATATGGTGCTGGTTATGTGATACAAACATCAAAATGTAAGTTTACAAATCATGTAGTACTATGGTAAAAGTGTTTTAAGGTCATAACATAGTATTGTGCAAGGAAACGCAAATAAGTATCAATCGTTAATTTGCCCCGTAATCATAATTTTGTGTGAAAAGGAATAAAGGTTGTTGCTGTTTTACTGCCTCTGTTGATTTCAGCTGGAAACTGCAGTGACTTTTATGTATTGGTATGTTTCTACATTTTGCTCAAATTTAGGTAAAGGCACTTTTTTCCCAATGAGCCTGTGTTGCAGTTAGACAAAATGGTTTTGATTTTCTAGAAACTTTAGATGCCAAAATATTTTGTAAATTATTTTAGTATAAAATAAAAAATGTTTAGTTCAGTACATATGTTTTACAGTAAACGTACACTTGTATATGTTTTTTTTCCACATTCAGGTTTTGCTTAATGTATTAATATGCAGAGTCATCTTTATAGTTCTGTATTCCATAACATTCATGAACTACAACAACTTAAGTTCAGATACATTTTCAAAAAGGAGAGTAACAGTTAACAGATGAGGATGGGATACTAAAACAATATTGTTGCTAAAGTTAGTTATATAAACAGATTCTCAAAAAGTACTATAAAATTATATAAGTTTAATTTATATTCATAAATATAGGCCAACTGATGCCATATATATATATATATATATATATATATATATATATATATATATATATTAGTATATAGGCTGTGTGTGTGTTTCTGAGGATTGGCCTCAATCCTCTCAAACTCAAAATGTTAAAAACACCATGAACGTGTATCATAAAAGCAGTCAAATTACACGTGTATTAAATTCCTATAAAAGCCATATGATAACTTTGTCTTTATTCACTGAAAATCTTTCTCTCTGCTGTAGCTCTCAAATTAAATATGGCATCAATAATGTTGATCACATGAAAACCGAAAGATTTTGGCATCAGATGGTGTTGATGTGCTGTTTTTGTAGTCCATTTCAGAGCAGAAGGGGAAAAAAATACTGTATAACTTACATTTCAGTATGTTGCTGAAATAAAATACAGTTCAGAAGACTTGAAACATAGTGCATTAATCATTGACCACTCTATTTCATTACATGGCCAGTACATTCTTCAACATTTCTCTTTGGTGTTTCTCAGAAGAGAAGTAATTTTTGAATGAAATATTCCTTTAAAAATGTGGGGCAAGAATTTGGGAAGATTCTTCATTCCACCTCCAGCACACAGAGCACCGACCTTTGGCTTTCAGAATCTACATATGCTCCTCATCAGCTTGGTAAATTAATGCATAATTACTTCTGGATACTAAGAAATGTGACTGCAATGCAATCCAGTGTTGGTCATGGAGCAAGTCTCTTCTGAGAGGAGCGGAGATTGACCGTCTGAGCTGGGCCGGGGTTGGGTCAGAGTTGAATGACGAAGCAAGAGGGAGAGAGGGAGCAAGCGAGCCCAACGCTCTCATTACTCATCACACTGAATTTACGAGCATGGCAGTGTGCTGGGGTGATGCTGTGTATTTTACCCTGAGCAGTGCTGCCTTGGCAGAAGGGTAGGAAATGTGATTTATGACTGTATACTTGGGACTGTGTACTGTATATTAAAGTGAATGTGTATGTGTAGTCAACGTGAGCGTGTGTAAGGCGACATCAAATGCACATCATATTCTGATGCTATTAAATTGTTAACCTTTAGATTACAATTCACACCAGTTCTGTATACGAAACTGTGAAACATTTAATTTCGGCCTTAGGCCATTCGTATTTTTTTAACTGATTTAAATACACTGAGAGAATTAATAAAAAGTATTGAAAAGATTTACATGCATAACCTTTGGTTTTTGCCTGCGGCAGATCTGCAGTATAATGACTGAACTTTTTGGCCTAAACAAACTCCCAACTTGGATATTAATTACGTAAAAATTTTACCCAGATTCAATCTTTTCCATCTTAAAATATCAATAAAAAATGTATCATGTTTTGCTCTGGAGCATCGAAAGCTCAACTTTATGCAAACGAAATGTCAAACTAAAAACACCAGGCAGCAGCCAATCGATGTAAGGTGTAGGTAGTAACATTTGTCATGAGCATTTAAAAATATGCAGATTATGCAAATTTTTCTTGTTCATCAGCTGAAAAAAAAAAACGCTCTGAAAGTGATTCTAATGGGATTGTTCTTTTGGTGTTGTTTTTGTAGCTGCTGTGTGGATTTAGCTATTGTTTTAAATTTAGAATGATTATTAAAACTTTATATTTGTCATCTTTGGTGTGAACGATCCTAAATCGTGTGTACTGTATATATATTATGATGGAGTGTACTGAAATGAACATAGATTAAACACACTTGCAACAAACAAACCTCAAGGTGGAGGCTTTCTAGCGTTTTGAGTGGCACTGAGTTTTTCCTGCTGCAGTTTAAACGCATCATAACGTGTGTGTGTGTGTGTGTGTGTGTGTGTGTGTGTGTGTGTGTGTGTGTGTGTGTGTGTGTGTGTGTGTGTGTTTGTTTATGTCCCTTTTGGGTACATTCACCAGGATACACACCAGTAAACTGAGGACCACCTCAAAAATTGAGGACATTTTGTATGTCCTCATTTGTTTGACTATATAATGGCATTCAGCATACTCTAAAATGGTGTCCAGACTTAAAATCTCACTTGTCCCAAAAAATCAGTTTTAAGTGATTTGTGTATGTGAAGTGTGTATGCCCCCCCACTAAAGTGTGTATAACACAGCGCCCTCTAGGAGTACTGCACTTCCGGAAAAGATACACACTTCGGGGATTCTGACCAATCAGAGCGCAGGAAGCCACTATGAGAGCGGGACTTAATGATCTGACCAATCTGAGGCCATCACGTCATCAACAAAAATGGCGGAGCGGAGGCGATATCATTATTATGAATGAATTAACAGATAATCCACATTCAATAATAGATAAATTCGCAATAATTATTATTTAAATAAAAATAGACTAATTTACCCTGAGCAGCAGGAGCTCTCACGATGTATATGGGCATGTTATTAAACTTTAATCCTCGCAGTTTTGCTCTCGCATCGGAGTCTGCTCTGTGTAACGTTATGTGTGTGTGAAGATCGCGCTGCTGCGCGTCACCGAGACTATACAGCTGTACAGTAACTTACATAGGAGTTTATTAATCATGTAGGAACGAGTTTGAAGCGGGGAAGAGACAGAGACATTACGTCATGTGAATTTACAAAGTACATATTTTCTTCCAAAAGCGGAGGAACAGCTGTTTAAATCTGTCAATATGGATGTGATGATTTATTCATCCAAGTTTGTTTAATAAAAACACACAAGCCACCAAAAGATGTGAAAACATGCTAAATCGCTTGCTTTTATGAGTGATTTTATTTGTTTGAAGTGTTTTCTCCTACTTTGCGTTCTGCCGTTTCCTCTCATAATATCAGTGATTTCCCTGAGCGGCCACCGCCCCTCCCCCACCCCCCGCACGAGCAGGACTCCGTTACCAGTTACCACAGCAACACATTCACTACAGCAAACAAGCTAACTTTTTTCTTTATATATTATATTATATTATATTATATTATATTGAGGAGAGCAGTTACAGCAAACATTATTCTTATTATATTATATTGCATTGTATTATTTTATATTATATAAAGAGGAGAGCAGTTACAGCAAACATTCTCTTTGTAGTATATATTATATTATTTTATATTATATTATATAGAGGAGAGCAGCTGCATGAAACATTCTCATATTATATTATTATATTAATTAAATGTTTACACTAATTACATACGTTTTTTTAAGGCGCTTTGGTGCATTTCTCAAATCACAACTAAAATTCTTGTTCAACCTCCACATCATCTAGTCACTTGTGCACATCATGAAAGCAGTTTATCATTCTTTTGAACAAATTGCAAATGCTTTGGTACATTCATGCAATAAATGTAAGTGTCTGCTGTTTCTTACATTATCAATTGCTTATGTCATGTTGATCAAAATGTATTATACTGGTTCTCTGTTGAATAGTCTTACCCCTCAAAACATATAGGCATTAAATTACTAGTTGTCATAAACTGTCAAACATATTTTCTATACAATTCTATTATACTTTTTTTGTCCTGAATTGCAGATGTGAATTTTGAATTTCACTAATGAAGGGGAATGTAAAGCATTAGATCAATCAATGATCACCAGTTCTCTATAATCGCTCAGAGTGCATCTCATGAAGCTTCCTCTGGAAGCCATATAGACAGAGCACAACACATACACACTCTGAGAATGGAAGAACAACAGGGTAACAGCCGAGAAGAAGAAGAGGAGGAGTAAGGATGTGTGGTGGAAGGATACAGAGGTAAAACAGAGAGATTGTAGGTTTCTGAAGAAATAGGGGCCAATATTGTAGATCATGTTCATGACCTCATGGCCGAGGCGGGTTGAAAGCTGAGCTGAATGTTGGGAGAACAACCGTGTGTGTCCTCAAACATTCAAGTCTTTATAGACAGAACATGCGTGTAATCAGACAGTGTTCACTATACTGTACTGTTCACCATAAGCTGTAGACTTACTGTATTACAGTGGAGTCTACTTGCATTTTACATGAGACAGTAAAAATACGTGATAGAGATCCCTTTCCCACTAATTAGATATCTTAAATGATGTTGTGTGCACTTCTGTATTTGTCTTCATTGTTGTACAGCCTTGATGTTAATATTTTGTTGAAAAATTGTTAAGACCCCAGGAAGAATAGCTGCTGCTTAATGGAGTAGCTAATGGGGATCTAAATAATAAACAATAAACAATAAACTCTACAGATAAAGCGTTGTGAATCTAGTTTCGCGTACCTACCCCGAAGTGATAAAATAAAACAAAATTATGTATCAAATTTATAGACAAGTAATTTGTTCAGGCATGGTTTTCTAGGGAAATACAAACCTACGCACATATATTCAAACGCACATAACTATAGAATCAATTCTTAATGCGCATGTGAACGCCATCAGCGTTAATCACAGGTTCACGTTTAAAGTCTGTTTAGAGACATTCATATACATTTTTACCTTGCAGTTACTGTAAATCCGGCCTCTAGTTCATAAACGCCAGAGGAGAACTGGCCCCCACTGAGCCTGGGTTCTCCCAAGGTTTTTTTCTTCTCCATTGGGTCCCTGATGGAGTTTTAGGACACCATCGGGTCACTTGATGGAGTTTTTCGGTTCCTTGCCACTGTTGCCTTTGGCTTGCTCAGTTGGGGATATTCAAATTAATTAACCAATCATTAATACCATTGATCAGCTCTACCAAACGTGGATGTTTTTCCACTAAGAAACGAACATTGTTATTATGTTTTGATTGATACTGTGAAGCTGCTTTGATGCAATCTATATTGTGAAAAGCGCTATATAAATATACTTGATAGAGACATAATGTAACACACACACATATACAGTATGTGTTTGAATAGTCTGTTCATCGCAATGGCATTGTCATTTTTTAACAGACCAACAGTGTATCTGTGAGTCCAGTCTCATAATGGGTACATGTGTTTATGTGTCATACAGATAATGTGCAGTCTTTTCATTGTCATCAAAATCGTAGCCAGTGTTTACTTCTCAAAATACTGATACAGTTATATTGACAACCATCAAAAGCCTGTAACTTGTTAAAAATCCTTAGTACAATATATATCAATGAACATATCAGTGCCTTGTGTCACAAACAAGAATGTCAAAATGCTGTCATGTAATCCTATTGTGTTCTGCTGTTTGTACGAAATGCACTTTCCTTGTTTGCAAATCTTAAGGATGATTCAAGAAATGTACCAAAGCGACTGATAAGAACTGTTTATAGAGGAGAGCAGTTACAGCATACATTCACTCTCTCTCTCTCTATCTATCTCTCAATATATATATATATATAGCCTATATATATATATATATATACAGGGTTCTCAAGTCTCACGCATTGGCCGTGAGACACACGCAATTCAACCAGTTCACACGCTCACACGCCACACCGTGTATTTCTCACGCTGAAAAGGCAATGCCAACCAAGTTGTCCTGCAAGCTTTATATATAACGTTGTATACGAGGCGCATGCACACAAAGATAAGTTTCCTGCCGCCAGCGCGTCCGCATCTCGGCCAGATTGCGTTCGTTACTATAGGCAACTTATAGACGCGCGAAGTCCGCGAACACACACGGAAGTTCGGCCACCGCGACATCGCGCGAACACACGTCGTGATGGAGAAAGTAAGTTGGAAGAAAGCTCGCCTAACATTTTTAGACTAGAACATTTAATATATAGCCCATTGTATACATTATTGATGCAGTCAAAAACTCTACAACTGCTTTGCAACCAGGCCAAAAGCTTTGGCTCGGTTTGGCTAAGGAAATGTTATTGGGTATGGGAAGGAATGAAGATGTATTTCTTCAGTTTATTATACTGTATTAAGTTACATTAAGGCTAAAGCAGAGTGCTCTTGATAATATTGTATATCCTGTCAAAACATACATTAGCCTAATCCATTGCATTTGTATTTTTCAAAGATGTCAGGGAAAAATGCAAAAATATTTGTTTTTCCAAACATTTTGGAGCAATTTGTTATATATTTGTAGCCTAATTTTGAAATATAACATTAAAGAGTAGGCCTATATTTGATGTGATGAATTGCTCTGTCATTTATCAGATTTACCAATTGTTATAATTTCAATTTTTGCTGGTTAATTATGAACAATGGGTAAAATTGGGGGCGGGGATAGGTGGGGGCGGGGCTCCATTTAGGCTCCTCCCCTAACCGCATGTGATCTCACTCCAAGCTTTTAATAAAACTTGAGAACCCTGATATATATATATATATATATAAATCGATAGATAGATAGATAGATAGAGAGAGAGAGAGAGAGAGAGAGAGAGAGAGAGAGGGGGGGGGGGGGGGGGGGGGCAGAGCAGTTACATATAGTCATACAAAAGAAAAAAAGTGTTTAAAAGAATCATGAATCAAGCTGACACGTTTAAATGTTTGTTTACATAATTATTTTGTACTTAATTTGATTTTAAAAGCCATTGGATCTGCACTAACCCTAACCCTAACCCTAGCTCTGCCTGTGACTGTCAGTCTGACTGAGATCTGCTCACACTGTGATCAGCCGCCCTTCCCCCACAGCACTGAGACTGATCGCGCGCGCGCCCTTCCCCCACAGCACTGAGAGAGACTGATCGCGCGCGCGCCCTTCCCCCACAGCACTGAGACTGACTGGAGTGACAGAGAGTTGAACTTGTCTCTGGCTGAACTAACAGACTGACAGTTACAGGTAGATAGCTAAGCAGAAGTGCTGCTCAAAAGATCACAAACTGTCGTGGCTATGCGTTTTTAAAGCACTTTTACAAGGTCTATTAGCTTCTCCGCCCTGTAATGTAAAATACCATTAATTTATGAAAGAAATACAAAGAAGATAATGCTGTTAAAGTACTTGTTAAAGTTTAATTTAGAGCCTCGAAATAATCCACACCCATCCCCCATCTTAACTCGAATAAATTGACAACAACACAGACTCCAAAAGTAGAGACATATTATACCAGCTTGAATATCAGCCCTGCTGTGTATTTGCATACATCAGTTTACTATTTTGATTAATAAATGCTATTAGTAGAAAATAAGATGTCTGTTCAAGATATCTAGGTTGCTCATTTTGCATTTTTTGCTCTTTTAAACCTGTGCTTGTTCGGACATGCGCACTGGTTCCTAGTTCGAGTCGGGTGAGTTCGTTTACAAGTGATCATGTGCTCTGTCCACTAGAAAGACTTGATCCACGACAGTTTTTTTTTTTTTTTTGAAGAAGAAGAAACACTACTGCGATTAAAAAAAAAAAGATTCTTGTCATCAGAGAGTTTTCTATTCGGTCAAATAAATAGTCACAATTGCAACGTGAAATCCAAATACGTAACTACGTCATTTACGCACGTCTGCGACAGTGGATGTATTTTCCCGGGAAATGCAGACACGTGACAATGGGACGCGAAACAGTCAGACGACAGCCCTCCACCCTCCACCACGCAGGAAAGGTGAGATGAAGTCTTGTCCTGAAAATGCATGATAACTAAATACATTGTGAAATATGAAAGTTAGTAAGATGTATGTTTATTTTAGTGGTTTAATTATTTTTTGCTTAGGGTTTTATTTACTTCTCGATTGTATTTTATTTGTTTCTCATTTGATAATTTGTTGCAATAAGGAAAAAAGTATATTGCCTACTTGTAGGCATTGACCAGTAAATATAATTTTGTTATTTCTTATATAATAGTACTTTAGATTCTACAAATTAAAAAAAAAACGAGTCAGTGATAGCCTACTATATCATTGTTTTTCTCAAGTGTTGTCAAATTGCAACTGTGATTTAAAATATTAATTATATATTTTTATATCATTATTATTTGATATATTTTTAATTTTATGTAATACAATATTTGCCCAAAAATCTTTTTTTCAGTGGAATGTTTTTTTCTAGATTTATTATTTATCTTTTTTATCTTTTTTTGCCCAATGATGGTACATAGACACTTTATAGTATTTTTATTGTGTGTTTCAATGTCCAAAGCAGACAAAAAGCACATTAGAAATAGTCCATATAAATCTAGCTGGTTATTGACTGAAAATATCCTGTATGCTGTAGCTAATCAATATAGTAGATTCATGTCAATTGTGGTCACAAGACACACAAGAACCAATGTTTTTTGGCATCATTGACATTGCCTTTTTTTAATCTAAATTCCTGTTGTAGACTGGTCACACGTGCTGTCATTGAATAGAGCTCTGTGATATAATATAAATATATACTTTAGTGTTGAACAGAAAAAACACACGTGTTTGGAACAACATGAGGTTCAATTGGAACACTTAACATAATTGTATGTTAATTACGTATGTTTTTGGGTGAACAATTCCAGTAAGATCAACAAGATTTTTTAAATATGCTTGTTTATTTCATTCACATTATATATATATATATATATATATATTTTTTTCCCAGTCATTTCAAGAAAGTAAGTCGCCATGCTGGGAAATAAAAGACGTAAGAAACCTCTGCAGGACGCTGAGCATCACATTACCTGTGAAACCGACAAGCCTGAGCTTCAAGAGCAGTTCATCAGCAAATATAAAGGCAAGTATTTATGAATAAGCAGTAATAACGTTACTCTACAAAACTGATAATTTAATATATAATTTATTTTTATTGTGCAGTCAAGATTTCTGAATAGAGTTCTGCAGGCATTAGCCCGAAAACAAAAACAGTTGCATTTTTGCATTTCTGGTTCCATCAACCCAAAGTCAGTGTTTATTTGCGCATTCTTAGCCCAATTATGCACAATAAGCCCATAGTGCGTGTGGTCATGTAAACGCAGACTAAGGTCATCATAAACGGCATAAGCATAAACCAATCGACACCGCTAGATTTTTGCCCCTTATTCCAGATTTGCCCAGCATGTAAACACATTAACCTGCGTTCTGTGGCTTATTGAAGTGAGCATGTGTGACTGGAAAGTGTCCTTATTGTGGATTTAAGCACATCCAGACAGAGCGAGCGTTTTCTTGACCCAAGAACATCTTAAAAAGTGTTCTCAAAAAGTGTTCTCATCTCATGCAGAAGTGGTACAGTCAAAATCCTACTAAAACTTCTTTGTCATTGTGGAGAGTGCAGTGCATGGTTGCATAGCAACAACAGACGCCACGGGAAAATCAGACTGTTATTTTACTATTAATAATAAAATATAAGCTAATATGCATTAACACTAGGACTCCCAGAATTCTATAACTACTATAATGGCCATAGCAGTCATTCTGACTGCTCATACATTATTTGCATATCATTTCAAAAAGCTATATCAAATCTAAGAATAAATGGATCTGTTATGTTAGGATAGGTAATAATAAACATCAGAACACTACATTTTAATTATGATGTATGTAAAATTGTATTAGTTAACCAACAACCACTCAGCCTCATCAAGGCTCTGAAGCATGGCTAAAGCCTCTGTGGCAGTCATTCTTCTTGCTGACATTGTTCTGATATTCTCTTTTCAATATTTCAATTTGGTTTTAGCTCGAAGCTAAAGCTAGATTTCAGCTTTGCAATAGACTAAACAAACAACAAGAGAAATTGTTGCTAGTCAACGGTGATGCATCTTCAAGAGCAGGAAAAAGGAGCAACCGACACACGGTCTGTAATGCATACGGTCAGTATGACTGTTATGACCATTCAAGGTAGAAATACTCAAAACTCAGTCTTTTGTGTCTTGTAATTTTAATAAAATAACAATGATAGAATAAAATATAGACACATTTAGGAAAAGTCAGGGTCCTATAGTTACATGGGTTTTATTTCAACAAAGTTATTACATTGCAAAATTTTAAAACAGTCAAAATGACTGCCTTGGGAGTTCTAGTGTTAATGTACATGTCAAGTAATTTGTCTTTTTTTACTCGTATATTTCAGCCTTTAAATCATTTTTATAAAAAGAATGAGGTTTATCTTTTTATAAAACCTTTTTTGTCAACTTTATTCGAATTTAATTTTACTATATGTGCCTATAGGGGTGGGCCGGGGATGGCAGGGGTTGGTGGCAATGTAAGTTTCTGGATATTTTCTATAAGAAAATTTGCGGGGCGAGGGCTTCGATTACCTCTCTCTTTTTGGACCATACATGTGTTTGCATCCCTGCATATGCGCGAGGGAGGGAGAGAGAGAGCAAGACAGTTTGAAGGCGCGCGCGCGGCCGGGGCTCTGCTCGTTCTTTCAGTAACATGCGCCCTGTCACACTCATCTACATCACTCACCGATCAAATAAGGCTTTGGCGGCAGGGGCGTGTCTAGAAGGGGGGCACGGGGTGGCACTGGCCCCCCTGGAATATGATTGACCCCCCCCTGGTGCCCCCCCAACATCATTGGGCTAGATTTACTGTAAACCTGACAATGCCCAACGCCATTGGATCAGAGCGCTGTCAATCACTGCTTGATTTGCGATTCGCAAAGCGAAATCACAGGTCCGCGTTTTTAAAACAGTAGGAGAGAGAGAGAGAGATACCTCGACACGTCATTGTAAATATTGCACCGTATGTTAGTCTGATTACTTTCATGTGTGACTGATCAAGCCAGTACCGTTAGATCAGCTAACGTAATTTCGGCAGACTGAATAGAGATTCCGTGGCAGCGCACGACCACATAAATATAAAATAGATAATTTTTATAGATTTTTAATAGATTACTCTATCTGTTGTTTTAAATACTAAAGGCACAATAATCTTTTTCCAAAAAAGTCGTGCCGTGGTGAACATTAAAATGTGAGAATGTTAACTAACACCATAGCTACATGCAACTGTGTAATTTAGATACTTAATGGGTTTTTGTTTATTTATACACCGCAACAGGACATCCAAGATTTCTTTAAGAAATCATTTTAGAGACCGATTTCATGCAGAGAACGTTCACCGACACTCACACACACATTCAATGTTTGTGTTGAGAATAATGCATGTTAGATGACTAATTAATGCCTAGGTGATGTTTTTTTTATTTATAAGAACAAAACTGTGTGGTCCAATCCATGTTAAATACAAAATGATTTTCAGGCTCTTGTTCAGTGCCACATTTAATACCATCTATATTAGGGCACTGGGCATTGCAAAGATTTTTTAATTCGTGTTTAATATTTTCTAAACAAGTATTTATTTCTAGTTGAATTTTCTAGCTGATTTCCCATGGGCCCCCCTGACTGGTCCTTGGTCCACCCTGTGGCCCCCCCATTTATAAAATCCTAGAATCACCCCTGTTTGGCGGGGCAAATAAACTGCATCCAACTGCTTTCCCTGACGCCTGGATCGTTCGGTGGCGTATTCAAACATGTTGTTTGTCCGCAGCCAGGAACAGCACGTCTGCGTGGCATCGCAATCTTCTTGTAAACAGACCCACTCGCTGCATGACAACGCATGCGATGATGCGAAATGAGGCATAGTTGTCTTGTGCTGGAGGCGGTCATATGCAAACGACTGGTACGTCACTTCGTACCGTGACGTCACCTCGTACCATGGATCCACAACGAGCTGTATTTAGAGCTTGATTAAATAAATGCTTCGTTTATAATGGGGGGGGGGGGGGGCATCTTAAGCTATTAAACTTGCAGGAAGTTTTAATAATACATAGATCTCTTATATACCAAAAGATCAAGGCAAATTTGGTCTCATGTCATGACCCCTTTAAAAGTATAATGTAAAGTATAAAAAGCAAAGCATACTTTGAGATTAGCCTGGCTATTGACTATTTTCCTACAGTAATTTCCCTTTTACATCATATAATGTACATCATATGGTTGAGAACTTTTAGTAATAATCAAAATAATAGTTGACATTAAAGAAACTGCTGCTAATGAATTTCTCCTCTTCAGGGCGTGGAGTTTTCACCACTGGAGCTTTCTTCAGAGGGGATTTTGTTCTTGAATACAGAGGTGAACTTCTGAGTTCAGAGGAGAGTCTTGCTCGAACTGAACACTACACTGAAGCTGAGAACACGTTCCTGTTTGATTTTCAGTGGCATGGCAGAAATTGGTGGTGAGTAAAGAACTGTTGGATTGATGTAGTAGTGATGATAAAATATCTGGAACTGTAAAATACTCAGGGTGTGTTCATGCCTGTAGTTCTGTTCGCTTGGTTCGTTTGGTCCGGGTCTGCTTAGTGTTCAGATTGGCATTTCTATCGTCAAACCTGTTATGCTTGACCAGTTTGTCCTTTTTAGGGTCACATCTTCCTGTTTTTGGTTCGTTTACATGTCTCTGGTCCATGTTATGCTCATATTTCATTCAAACCGCACCAGAGTTTTTCTCTGTATTCCCTAAAGAGAACAAAATGGTTAAAGGGATAGTTCAGGATTTAGCATTAAGCTTTGTATTAGTAGAAAACCTGTAGTATTTTCGAATTACCATGCTTTCCACCCTCATATCCCCCTGAGACGAGAGATTTATGTATTTTTTGTCTGGAAAAAATCCTCCGATGAAGCAAAATTCGTCATTTTGCGTCATCGGAGGATTTTTTGGCCAGAGGCTAAAGACTACAGCCAGTAGTAGGGGCTGTCCCGCATGTTCTCAACCCGCCCATAGAGGGTGGGATCTCACTCACAGAATGTACACATAGTGTCAGACATCTTTTTCTGGAAGCTAAGCTAGCAGGTTCTTGTTCTGTGGCGAAAGCTGAGTAGTAGGGGTTACCATCCTCTTTTTCCCGGACATGTCCGGCCGTCGATGTCCGGGATTCAGCTTTTGCTTTCTGCAGTCGCCATTCATTGTTTACATGCACACCTTTTGTTTCAATCTAACTGAATTCATTCCGATTGGTGAATCTGAATGTAGTGTTTACATGAAAGCTAAACAAGTGATCGGTTGATGTGCATTTTAACATTGCTAAGAAAATTTCGTCTCACAGGTGTCGCTCATCAGTAATCACGCCACCGGCCTCGCGCCGTTCTCCCGCGGCCCTCACTCGTCCTGCTCGCCACAGTAAACATGACTCGTGTCGTTCTCCCGCGGCCCTCACTCGTCCTGCTCGCCACAGTAAACATGACTCGTGTCGTTCTCCCGCGGCCCTCACTCGTCCTGCTCGCCACAGTAAACATGACTCGTGTCGTTCTCCCGCGGCCCTCACTCGTCCTGCTCGCCACAGTAAACATGACTCGTGTCGTTCTCCCGCGGCCCTCACTCGTCCTGCTCGCCACAGTAAACATGACTCGTGCCGTTCTCCCGCGGCCCTCACTCGTCCTGCTCGCCGCAGTAAACATGACTCGTGTCGTTCTCCCGCGGCTCTCACTCGTCCTGCTCGCCACAGTAAACATGACTCACACCGTTCTCCCGCGGCCCTCACTCGTCCTGCTCGCCACAGTAAACATGACTCGTGCCGTTCTCCCGCGGCCCTCACTCGTCCTGCTCGCCACAGTAAACATGACTCGTGCCGTTCTCCCGCGGCCCTCACTCGTCCTGCTCGCCACAGTAAACATGACTCACACCGTTCTCCCGCTGCCCTCACTCGTCCTGCTCGCCACAGTAAACATGACTCGTGTCGTTCTCCCGCGGCCCTCACTCGTCCTGCTCGCCACAGTAAACATGACTCGTGCCGTTCTCCCGCGGCCCTCACTCGTCCTGCTCGCCACAGTAAACATGACTCGTGTCGTTCTCCCGCGGCCCTCACTCGTCCTGCTCGCCACAGTAAACATGACTCGTGCCGTTCTCCCGCGGCCCTCACTCGTCCTGATCGCCACAGTAAACATGACTCGTGCCGTTCTCCCGCGGCCCTCACTCGTCCTGCTCGCCACAGTAAACATGACTCGTGTCGTTCTCCAGCGGCCCTCACTCGTCCTGCTCGCCACAGTAAACATGACTCGTGCCGTTCTCCCGCGGCCCTCACTCGTCCTGCTCGCCACAGTAAACATGACTCATGTCGTTCTGCCGCGGCCCTCACTCGTCCTGCTCGCCACAGTAAACATGACTCGTGTCGTTCTCCCGCGGCCCTCACTCGTCCTGCTCGCCACAGTAAACATGACTCGTGCCGTTCTCCCGCGGCCCTCACTCGTCCTGCTCGCCACAGTAAACATGACTCGCGCCGTTCTCCCGCGGCCCTCACTCGTCCTGCTCGCCACAGTAAACATGACTCGTGCCGTTCTCCCGCGGCCCTCACTCGTCCTGCTCGCCACAGTAAACATGACTCGTGCCGTTCTCCCGCGGCCCTCACTCGTCCTGATCGCCACAGTAAACATGACTCGTGCCGTTCTCCCGCGGCCCTCACTCGTCCTGCTCGCCACAGTAAACATGACTCGTGCCGTTCTCCCGCTGCCCTCACTCGTCCTGCTCGCCACAGTAAACATGACTCGCGCCGTTCTCCCGCGGCCCTCACTCGTCCTGCTCGCCACAGTAAACATGACTCGTGTCGTTCTCCCGCGGCCCTCACTCGTCCTGCTCGCCACAGTAAACATGACTCGCGCGTTCTCCCGCGGCCCTCACTCGTCCTGCTCGCCACAGTAAACATGACTCGCGCGTTCTCCCGCGGCCCTCACTCGTCCTGCTCGCCACAGTAAACATGACTCGTGCCGTTCTCCCTCTGCCCTCACTCGTCCTGCTCGCCACAGTAAACATGACTCGTGTCGTTCTCCCGCGGCCCTCACTCGTCCTGCTCTCCACAGTAAACATGACTCGTGTCGTTCTCCCGCGGCCCTCACTCGTCCTGCTCGCCACAGTAAACATGACTCGCGCGTTCTCCCGCGGCCCTCACTCGTCCTGCTCGCCACAGTAAACATGACTCGTGCCGTTCTCCCTCTGCCCTCACTCGTCCTGCTCGCCACAGTAAACATGACTCGTGTCGTTCTCCCGCGGCCCTCACTCGTCCTGCTCGCCACAGTAAACATGACTCGTGTCGTTCTCCCGCGGCCCTCACTCGTCCTGCTCGCCACAGTAAACATGACTCGTGTCGTTCTCCCGCGGCCCTCACTCGTCCTGCTCTCCACAGTAAACATGACTCGTGCCGTTCTCCCTCTGCCCTCACTCGTCCTGCTCGCCACAGTAAACATGACTCGTGCCGTTCTCCCTCTGCCCTCACTCGTCCTGCTCGCCACAGTAAACATGACTCGTGTCGTTCTCCCGCGGCCCTCACTCGTCCTGCTCGCCACAGTAAACATGACTCGTGTCGTTCTCCCGCGGCCCTCACTCGTCCTGCTCGCCACAGTAAACATGACTCGTGTCGTTCTCCCGCGGCCCTCACTCGTCCTGCTCGCCACAGTAAACATGACTCGTGTCGTTCTCCCGCGGCCCTCACTCGTCCTGCTCGCCACAGTAAACATGACTCGTGTCGTTCTCCCGCGGCCCTCACTCGTCCTGCTCGCCACAGTAAACATGACTCGTGTCGTTCTCCCGCGGCCCTCACTCGTCCTGCTCGCCACAGTAAACATGACTCGTGTCGTTCTCCCGCGGCCCTCACTCGTCCTGCTCTCCACAGTAAACATGACTCGTGCCGTTCTCCCTCTGCCCTCACTCGTCCTGCTCGCCACAGTAAACATGACTCGTGTCGTTCTCCCGCGGCCCTCACTCGTCCTGCTCTCCACAGTAAACATGACTCGTGTCGTTCTCCCGCGGCCCTCACTCGTCCTGCTCGCCACAGTAAACATGACTCGTGTCGTTCTCCCGCGGCCCTCACTCGTCCTGCTCGCCACAGTAAACATGACTCGCGTCGTTCTCCCGCGGCTCTCACTCGTCCTGCTCGCCACAGTAAACATAATGAATGGTGACTGTAGAACGCAAAAGCCGAATCCCGAACATTTTGGGCGATCTCAAAACACATTTTCAAACTCACTAGTAGCCTATACTTGTTGTTTAACTACTGCGCTCTGTTACCGGTAGGCGTGGCCTCCTAGGGCAGCGAAGCAAGTGCATTCTGGGAGTTGTTGTCTTTCATCCACATAAGCCAAAAATACATTTTCTGGCTTTTCTCAGTCTACAGTAGAAAGCTCCAAATTCAAAAATAATTTCACATTTCTTCTACATAAATGACCCATTTTAAATACATATTCATCTTCGCAGAGGTGAAGTATCCCTTTAATTTGAGATGGCTTTATCTGAGAGCTGAGAGGATGTTGCAGTACACTATCATATATATCAGTGGTTTTCAGACCCTCTCTGCAGATTCTGTATGTCTCCTTCACCAGACACACTCAGTTGAGTTCATAGAGCCGTGTTCTGATGATAAACTCCTCATCTGAATCAGCTGGATTAAAACACGAGACATACAGCATATGCAGAGCGGTGGGTTCCCAGGACTGGGGTTCAGAACCACTTATAGAAAATAACTGTACATTTCTATCATGTATACTAAGATTACAAGTATTGAGTGATAATTGGATGTCTTTATAGCATGGATGCATCTAAAGAAGACGGGTTGTCCTTGGGAAGACTTGTAAACGATCAGACCAGAAATCCTACTTGCAAAATGAGAACCGTTGAAGTGAGCAGAAAACCTCACCTGTGTCTCTTTGCTGTACGAGACATTCTACCAGGAGAAGAAATCACTTAGAATTATGGAGACTCAGATTGGCCATGGCGAGTCAAGGTACTATCAAGAAAATGCTAAAGAGATTGATCAGTAATTCATGATAATCTTTTACTGTCATTCTGATTAGTTACCATGTGATTGTGGTCTCATATTTCTGAAGCCTTTAAATCAAGCATCAGCAGAATCCACTGATAAAAAGCCAGCCAGCAGTTTGGGCCCGCAGAAATCGGTAGGTCCACTTTAAAACATCTGTATCATTATATTATTGACTATTTCAGCTTAGAGATGTGTGTGAAAGAAATGATAGTTAAAGTGTAGGACAGCTAGAGAAATGAACATAAACAAGTTTTTCTGTCCTTCACAAATATTTCCTGCTTTCTTAGCCCCATTGTGCAGCTTCTCTTCCCTTTCCTGAATTGGACAAGGTGAACAGCAAGGGTCCACATAAGCTGTCAGGCAAAGCAAGAACATCAAGGAATAAAACGGTAACCATCTCATACATGCAGCAGCGATCTACTGATGTTTACTGCCAGCTAGTTAAAAGTGCAGTCAGTGATTTCTGATAAACACTGTTGATATTTAAAATCGACAGCCAAACAAACACACACCTCCCTTCATTGCTCCGCCCCCAAAATAATGAACAACACAGGCAACCAGTTGACTACAGGTGCATATCCACTTCATCCAGCACACGTGTGTAATAGTTGTGGCACGTTCGGATCATTTTACTGACTTGGATCTTTGAATCTCGTTCATCAAAATTAACAAATCTTTTTTCGAAAACCTTTTGTTCATTTCAGTAGAATGTATTTAAAATGGTAGCCAAATTCCCCAAACACATCAAATGTTGATCGCATTTAGAATAAGAAAAAAAGTGCGATGCAAGGAAAAGGCCAAATTATGAGAGACGGAAATGATTCATTAATTTATTTGGGTCTTCAGGCTATGCAGTCTGTTAGTTACCTCACCTCCCGATCTAAGCCGTTCGTTCATCCTGTGACATCCTCATAAACTTAACTTTGCAGTCTGTAGTACCGGATACGTACACGTTTCGAGTCTATCGACTTCGGGTTCAAGTCATTCGTTCATCACGTGGCAGCCCCATTGAGCTATGCAGTCAATACTGGATGCAGAATTGATTAGTTCATATTTTGAGTCTTCGAGGACTTGAGAGGTGAACTAATCATTTATCTTTCCAGTACTGACAGCATAGCCTCAATGGGACTGATGGGAAGAACGAAGGACCCAAAGACTCGAGTGATTTAACTAATCATTTCTGTTTCCAGTACAGAACCTATAGGATGTTGTGTGTGCGCAGTCAACACAAAATTAAAGAATCACTCTCTGAGACAACTCAGTAGTCACGAGTCATTAAAGATTGTTCAAAATGTCTATCACACAAACAAGCCCCCCCCGTTGGACCCCATTGAAGTCACTATATGGAGAAACACCTGGAGTGTGTTCCTCAAAAACCTTCATTTCTTTTACACTGAAGAAAGAAAGACATGAACATCTTAGATGGTGTGATGATGGCGAGTAAATTATCAGGAAATTTTAATTCTGAAGTGAACTAATCATTTAAGTAGTTATTGGTTCAGAGTTTTAATGTCTGAACCAGTGTAACTATTAATTTGACTATTGTCACAATTTTGTTGTTTTTTATTTTATTAATGATCTTTGCTTTGAAGTGTGCAAAACACGTTTCTTTATTTTTTGTTTACCCCTACAGTGTGTTTGTTTTGTTTTATATGGGTGCCACAGTTTTCAATATTTTTAATGTCATTTTATTCTTGTTTAAGCTAAATATCTCTTTATATATCTGCAGAAGCGGTTTCAATCAAGACTGTTACAGTCATCCTCAGTCGCATCCATATCTGGTGCACCCTCTTCATCAGCACCCTGTGCTGTGTCCACCTCTATAATGGCCTCATCAACCTCATGCCCTCCTGCCCTGTCCTCATCAACATCAACACCTCCCACGTCACCTTCATCATCCTCGCCTGTGCAGCCTTCATCATCCTCGCCTGTGCAGCCTTCATCATCCTCGCCTGTGCAGCCTTCATCATCCTCGCCTGTGCAGCCTTCATCATCCTCGCCTGTGCAGCCTTCATCATCCTCGCCTGGGCAGCCTTCATCAGCCTCGCCTGGGCAGCCTTCATCATCCTCGCCTGTGCAGCCTTCATCAGCCTCGCCTGGGCAGCCTTCATCAGCCTCGCCTGGGCAGCCTTCATCAGCCTCGCCTGGGCAGCCTTCATCATCCTCGCCTGGGCAGCCTTCATCAGCCTCGCCTGGGCAGCCTTCATCAGCCTCGCCTGGGCAGCCTTCATCAGCCTCGCCTGGGCAGCCTTCATCATCCTCGCCTGGGCAGCCTTCATCAGCCTCGCCTGGGCAGCCTTCATCAGCCTCGCCTGGGCAGCCTTCATCATCCTCGCCTGGGCAGCCTTCATCAGCCTCGCCTGGGCAGCCTTCATCAGCCTCGCCTGGGCAGCCTTCATCAGCCTCGCCTGGGCAGCCTTCATCAGCCTCGCCTGGGCAGCCTTCATCAGCCTTGCCTGGGCAGCCTTCATCATCCTCGCCTGGGCAGCCTTCATCAGCCTCGCCTGGGCAGCCTTCATCAGCCTCGCCTGGGCAGCCTTCATCATCCTCGCCTGGGCAGCCTTCATCAGCCTCGCCTGGGCAGCCTTCATCAGCCTCGCCTGGGCAGCCTTCATCAGCCTCGCCTGGGCAGCCTTCATCATCCTCGCCTGTGCAGCCTTCATCAGCCTCGCCTGGGCAGCCTTCATCAGCCTGGCCTGGGCAGCCTTCATCATCCTCGCCTGTGCAGCCTTCATCAGCCTCGCCTGGGCAGCCTTCATCATCCTCGCCTGGGCAGCCTTCATCAGCCTCGCCTGGGCAGCCTTCATCAGCCTCGCCTGGGCAGCCTTCATCAGCCTGGCCTGGGCAGCCTTCATCATCCTCGCCTGGGCAGCCTTCATCAGCCTCGCCTGGGCAGCCTTCATCAGCCTCGCCTGGGCAGCCTTCATCATCCTCGCCTGTGCAGCCTTCATCAGCCTCGCCTGGGCAGCCTTCATCAGCCTGGCCTGGGCAGCCTTCATCATCCTCGCCTGGGCAGCCTTCATCAGCCTCGCCTGTGCAGCCTTCATCAGCCTCGCCTGTGCAGCCTTCATCAGCCTCGCCTGTGCAGCCTTCATCATCCTCGCCTGGGCAGCCTTCATCATCCTCGCCTGTGAAGCCCTCATCGCCTTATGCGCAGCATTCATCATCCTCATCCTCGCCTGCTCCACCCTTATCTTCACCTTGTGCTGTGTCAACACCAGTGGTTCACTCATCACAGGTGTCTGAGACACTCTCATGGGAGGTGGGTAGATTCATTTGCTGAATTATTGGGATGGTCGGGGTGTATTGCACTGGTAGAACTAACAATAGATTATATGAAATTATATATCATTTATATTGGTTTGTATTCATCCTCTTCCAGATATCCTCTTTAAGGCCATCAAGAAAAAGACAGGTATGTGACTTGCCATGTGATACTTTATATGCAATTTTTTTTTGCATAATTATGAATTGGCTTGCATAATAGTATCCGCAATATGATGAAACGTAATGTTACAGCAACCACTGCCTTGAGTAAGTGTTAAATTCTCTCATTCAGTATTCCGGAAGTTCCGTCTGTGACACAGACTACAGCGATGTCACAGACTACAGCGATGTTGACTACATACCAAAAATCAGCTCCGATGAATCGGATGGTAGTTCTTCTGGACATGACATGGTCAAAAGTGCTTTGATACATCCAACATCTCCCAACGAGGCAGGTAGTTCATCTGATCAATTTATGACCGCACCATCACCAAAAAAGATGAAATGCCAATCTAAAGAGACAAACACTTTGTCTGGTGAAAAGACTTTTATTCAGTCAATGCCATCACCAAAGCAGGAACGCAAGGCGTACAACAAGAAGCAGTATTGCCTTTATTGCTCTAAGCCATATTCAAAAATGGCAAGACACCTTGAATTTGTCCATCGCAACGAAGTGGGGGTTGTAAAGGCAATAGCATTTCCAAAACATTCCAAAGAAAGACAAGTCCAGTTAAACCTCCTTAGAAAAAGGGGCAACTTTGCCCACAACACAGATGTGGTGAGACAAGGACATGGGGAGATGATTGCCTGCTACCGTCCAAAAAATAGACAAAGAGCCAAAGAATTTATTCACTGCATTTACTGCCAAGGGCTTTACAACAAGCATAGCCTTTGGAAGCATATCAAAAACTGTCCCCTTAAACCTAAAGAGGATGATGCCCAGGGCAGGAAAAGAGTTCGATCTCTGTGTGCTTTAAACACACCAGTTGGCTTAGAAGTGAGCAAAGGTTTCAAGAAAATACTGTCCTTTATGAACTATGATGAAGTTTCGCGTGTAGTTCATACTGACAGATGCATCATGCAGCTGGGGGAGCACATGTTCAACAGGATGGGGTCTGATGTGACCAAACATGACTACATCAGACAGAAGATGAGAGAAGTAGGCAGACTTCTTCTTGAAGCAAGGAAGATTACCCCACTGAGAACAATGGTAGACTTCTTCATACCAGCAAACTTCAAACATGTCATAGCAGCTGTTAAAGTTTTATGTGGCTACAATGAAGAGAAAAACTCCTACCGCATTCCTTCTTTAGCTCTCAAACTTGGGCATTCTTTAAACAAGGTCTGTAGCATTGTTGAGAGCAATGCCATGATGTATGGAGATCATGATCGTGCTGAATGCGCCCGAGACTTCAGGAAAATACACCAGGCAAGGTGGAATGAGTACATTTCTGCTGGTGCTATAACTACATTGAAAGAAGCCAAGTGGAACACACCACAGATCATTCCTTTCACTCAGGATGTCAAAGTCCTGCACACACATCTTGAAAAGAAACACGATGGGCTCCTAAGTAAGCTCAGAACTTGCCCTTCTGCTGACAGCTACTCTGCTCTAGCCAAGGTCACACTGTCCCAGGTCATCCTGTTCAACCGAAGGAGAGAAGGTGAGGTATCCCGGATGCTTTTGTCAGCTTTTAAAAGTAGGGATTCTTCTGAGCTACACAAAGACATTGCCATCTGTCTGTCTGAGTTTGAGAGGAAGCTGTGTCTGCACTTCACAAGAGTTGAGATCCGGGGTAAACGAGGCAGAAAGGTTCCTGTGCTCCTCAAGCCTTCCATGGTTTCTGCCATGGAGCTGCTCGTTGAAACGCGGGAGCTTTGTGGTGTTCCAGCAGAGAATCCCTTTATGTTTGCCAGATGTGGAGCAATGTCAGCCTACAGAGGTGGAGAGTGCATCAACAAAGCTGCTTGCGAATGTGGCATAAAGAACCCTGAAGCACTGTCATCAACTAGGCTCAGGAAACACATAGCAACCATGTCTAAAATTCTTAACCTTGATGAGAATGAAGCAGACCAACTGGCTGATTTCCTTGGTCACGATATCAGAATCCACAGACAGTATTACCGGTTACCAGAGGGAACACTGCAGCTGGCAAAAATGAGTAAAGTCCTAATGGCCATGGAGAAAGGAACACTGTCTGACTACAAAGGAAAGAAACTTGATGACATTGAAATTGACCCAAATGGTATGAGTATATTTAGTCTGTGTGTATCTGTGCTGTACTTATTTGCAAAACACATCATGTCACAGATACTAAGTATAAGCAATATAGTGTTAATTTTATTGTCATTTAATTATTTAGAGCAACTTGAGGCCCAAGGTGATTCCATGTCAAGTGATGAGGAGGACTACAGTGACCTATCTCAGACAACAGCACCAGCAGAGACTGATCGACCTGTTCAACCTGTTCAATCTGATCAACCTGTTCAACCTGTTCAATCTGATCAATCTGTTTCACAGGTGGATCAATGTAAGAAAAATCTCTAAACTGCACAAACAACAATAATCAAATAAACATGAATTAGCTCCAAGCAGCAATATCCAGCCAAATTCAAATAATCAACACATGAGGACACAATCTTGATTTGGTCTTTACTCACCGATTTAGTTGTAATGAGAATTTACTTTTTAACTATTTCATAGGTTCTTCACACGCTCCAAAAAAGAAATGGGAGGACAGTGAGGTAAAAGCAGTAGAGAGACACATGATGAAGTTCATCAAGACATGCAAAGTTCCTGGTAAGCAAGACTGTGAAAGATGCATTCACGCAGAGCCAGAAGCTTTGAAGCAGCGAACATGGACTGGTGTGAAAAATTATGTGCGGAACAGGATCACGACTCTTAAAAGAAAGGGTGGTTTGTAGGGAGCCATCAACACTTCAACACTTTGCATATTATGCTCTTTTTGTAAGAAATTGAGCTTAATTAAAAGAAATGAGGATAAAGGTGTAGAAATATTCTGAGGATGGAATGAAACAGAATATAAAGTGAAAAGTTAGAGTATAAGAAAGCTAATGAAGAAGTAGAGGATAGTAATATAGTCTAATTTCATTTATTCAGTTTTCTTTGTTCAGTTGCAATGAAGTTGGATGGAATGTCATGTTAAACTTTTTGATATTTCTGTTATAGAGGGAGGAGAGAATGTAAAGACGATAAAGTGAAGAGTGATTAGCTGTGTTGGACATGGGCTGTGGCTGGATGTAACCGATCGGTGAGAGTTGCCGTGTGGAGGCGGGAGGAGCTGAAAACTGAGACGTGAGTTTGACACTTTCTGCTTCCCGTAGTGACGCTTGCGCTGTGTTTGCATACTTTACCACAGCTGAAGTGGAATAAATGCATTATTTGCCAAATACACCGATATTTCAGAGACATTTTGATTCAATACATGTACTGCTTAATACAGCGTCTGTTTGTACAAGAATATAGTTCAACATAAGCCTAAATCCCAATGAAGTGGGGTCTACATTGTATCAGTTTTATTTTGATAACCATGACAATATAACATCGCGACTACATGAAAAGAGCTTTCACTGTTATAAAAAACAGATTTGTGCGGTGGATTCGGCAAATCGTGGATCAGTTGTGTCGTCATCAGAGCTCGTGAGTCGCTCTGGAGAAACTGCTCTGGCTGAGTCCTGCTCTCGAATCGCTCTCGCCGTACTCTGAGACCATACGTCACAGTCACGGGGCGTCGCTGTCTGAAGCCGTACACAAGCTCTAACCGTCATGCACTGCTCAAGTCAGCCGTCTGTGCAGCGCTGTCCAACAAGTTCAACAAGCATAAAGCTCTCCTCCCTCTTTACATCATCTTTATATTCTCCTCCCTCTTTACATCCCCTTTACATTCTCCTCCCTCTTTACATCTGTAAAGTAAAGGGGATGTAAAGAGAAGGAGTGAATGTAAAGAGGAGAGAATGTAAAGAGGATGTAAAGAGGGAGGAGAGAATGTAAAGAGGATGTAAAGAGGGAGGAGAGAATGTAAAGAGGATGTAAAGAGGGAGGAGAGAATGTAAAGGGGATGTAAAGAGGGAGGAGAGAATGTAAAGGGGGTGTAAAGAGGGAGGAGAGAATGTAAAGAGGAGAGAATGTAAAGAGGATGTAAAGAGGGAGGAGAGAATGTAAAGAGGGAGGAGAGAATGTAAAGGGGGTGTAAAGAGGAGGAGTGAATGTAAAGAGGAGAGAATGTAAAGAGGATGTAAAGAGGGAGGAGAGAATGTAAAGAGGATGTAAAGAGGGAGGAGAGAATGTAAAGAGGATGTAAAGAGGGAGGAGAGAATGTAAAGAGGATGTAAAGAGGGAGGAGAGAATGTAAAGAGGATGTAAAGAGGGAGGAGAGAATGTAAAGGGGATGTAAAGAGGGAGGAGAGAATGTAAAGGGGGTGTAAAGAGGGAGGAGAGAATGTAAAGAGGAGAGAATGTAAAGAGGATGTAAAGAGGGAGGAGAGAATGTAAAGAGGGAGGAGAGAATGTAAAGGGGGTGTAAAGAGGAGGAGTGAATGTAAAGAGGAGAGAATGTAAAGAGGATGTAAAGAGGGAGGAGAGAATGTAAAGAGGATGTAAAGAGGGAGGAGAGAATGTAAAGAGGATGTAAAGAGGGAGGAGAGAATGTAAAGAGGATGTAAAGAGGGAGGAGAGAATGTAAAGGGGATGTAAAGAGGGAGGAGAGAATGTAAAGGGGGTGTAAAGAGGGAGGAGAGAATGTAAAGAGGGAGGAGAGAATGTAAAGGGAATGTAAAGAGGGAGGAGATAATGTAAAGGATGTAAAGAGGGAGGAGAGGATGTAAAGGGAATGTAAAGAGGGAGGAGATAATGTAAAGGATGTAAAGAGGGAGGAGAGAATGTAAAGGGAATGTAAAGAGGGAGGAGATAATGTAAAGGATGTAAAGAGGGAGGAGAGAATGTAAAGGGAATGTAAAGAGGGAGGAGAGAATGTAATGGATGTAAAGAGGGAGGAGAGAATGTAAAGAGGAAGGAGAGAATGTAAAGAGGGAGGAGATAATGTAAAGGATGTAAAGAGGGAGGAGAGAATGTAAAGAGGGAGGAGAGAATGTAAAGAGGGAGGAGATAATGTAAAGGATGTAAAGAGGGAGGAGAGACTGTAAAGAGGGAGGAGAGAATGTAAAGAGCATGTAAAGAGGGAGGAGAGAATGTAAAGGGGATGTAAAGAGGGAGGAGAGAATGTAAAGAGGGAGGAGAGAAGAGAATGTAAAGAGGGAGGAGAGAATGTAAAGGGGATGTAAAGAGGGAGGAGAGAATGTAAAGAGGGAGGAGAGAATGTAAAGGGGATGTAAAGAGGGAGGAGAGAATGTAAAGAGGGAGGAGAGAATGTAAAGGATGTAAAGAGGGAGGAGAGAATGTAAAGGATGTAAAGAGGGAGGAGAGAATGTAAAGGATGTAAAGAGGGAGGAGAGAATGTAAAGGGGATGTAAAGAGGGAGGAGAGAATGTAAAGAGGGAGAAGAGAATGTAAAGAGGGAGGAGAGAATGTAAAGAGGGAGGAGATAATGTAAAGGGGATGTAAAGAGGGAGGAGAGAATGTAAAGGGGATGTAAAGAGGGAGGAGAGAATGTAAAGAGGGAGGAGAGATTGTAAAGAGGGAGGAGAGAATGTAAAGGATGTAAAGAGGGAGGAGAGAATGTAAAGAGGGAGGAGAGAATGTAAAGAGGGAGGAGAGAATGTAAAGAGGGAGAAGAGAATGTAAAGCGGGAGGAGAGAATGTAAAGAGGGAGAAGAGAATGTAAAGAGGGAGGAGAGAATGTAAAGAGGATGTAAAGAGGGAGGAGAGGATGTGAAGAGGGAGGAGAGAATGTAAAGAGGGAGAAGAGAATGTAAAGAGGGAGGAGAGAATGTAAAGGGGATGTAAAGAGGGAGGAGAGAATGTAAAGAGGGAGAAGAGGATGTAAAGAGGGATGAGAATGTAAAGGGGATGTAAAGAGGGAGGAGAGAATGTAAAGAGGGAGGAGAGAATGTAAAGAGGGAGGAGAGAATGTAAAGAGGGAGAAGAGAATGTAAAGCGGGAGGAGAGAATGTAAAGAGGGAGGAGATAATATAAAGAGGATGTAAAGAGGGAGGAGAGAATGTAAAGAGGGAGGAGGGAACGTAAAGAGGGAGGAGAGAATGTAAAGAGGATGTAAAGAGGGAGGAGAGAATGTAAAGAGGATGTAAAGAGGGAGGAGAGAATGTAAAGAGGGAGGAGAGAATGTAAAGAGGGAGAAGAGAATGTAAAGAGGGAGGAGAGAATGTAAAGGGGATGTAAAGAGGGAGGAGAGAATGTAAAGAGGGAGGAGAGAATGTAAAGAGGGAGGAGAGAATGTAAAGAGGGGGGAGAGAATGTAAAGAGGGGGGAGAGAATGTAAAGAGGGAGAAGAGAATGTAAAGAGGGAGGAGAGAATGTAAAGAGGGAGGAGATAATGTAAAGAGGATGTAAAGAGGGAGGAGAGAATGAATGTAAAGAGGGAGGAGAGAATGTAAAGAGGGAGGAGAGAATGTAAAGGGGGATGAGAATGTAAAGGGGATGTAAAGAGGGAGGAGAGAATGTAAAGAGGGAGGAGAGAATGTAAAGAGGGAGGAGAGA
Organism: Rhinichthys klamathensis goyatoka; assembly: GCF_029890125.1. Taxonomy (NCBI): domain Eukaryota; kingdom Metazoa; phylum Chordata; class Actinopteri; order Cypriniformes; family Leuciscidae; genus Rhinichthys; species Rhinichthys klamathensis. Next base: position 5,118,501 of record NW_026606664.1, on the reverse strand, counting down.
ATGTAAAGAGGGAGGAGAGAATGTAAAGAGGGAGGAGAGAATGTAAAGAGGGAGGAGAGAATGTAAAGAGGGAGGAGAGAATGTAAAGAGGGAGAAGAGAATGTAAAGAGGGAGGAGAGAATGTAAAGAGGGAGGAGATAATATAAAGAGAATGTAAAGAGGGAGGAGAGAATGTAAAGAGGGAGGAGAGAATATAAAGAGAATGTAAAGAGGGAGGAGAGGATGTAAAGAGGGAGGAGAGAATGTAAAGGGGATGTAAAGAGGGAGGAGAGAATGTAAAGAGGGAGAAGAGGATGTAAAGAGGGATGGGAATGTAAAGGGGATGTAAAGAGGGAGGAGAGAATGTAAAGAGGGAGGAGAGAATGTAAAGAGGGAGGAGAGAATGTAAAGAGGGAGGAGAGAATGTAAAGAGGGAGGAGAGAATGTAAAGAGGGAGAAGAGAATGTAAAGAGGGAGGAGAGAATATAAAGAGGATGTAAAGAGGGAGGAGAGAATGTAAAGAGGGAGGAGAGAATGTAAAGAGGATGTAAAGAGGGAGGAGAGAATGAATGTAAAGAGGGAGGAGAGAATGTAAAGAGGGAGGAGAGAATGTAAAGAGGGAGAAGAGAATGTAAAGAGGGAGGAGAGAATGTAAAGAGGGAGGAGATAATATAAAGAGGATGTAAAGAGGGAGGAGAGAATTTAAAAAGGGAGGAGAGAATGTAAAGAGGATGTAAAGAGGGAGGAGAGAATGTAAAGAGGGGGGAAAGAATGTAAAGAGGGAGGAGAGAATGTAAAGGGGATGTGAAGAGGGAGGAGAGAATGTAAAGGGGATGTAAAGAGGGAGGAGAGAATGTAAAGGGGATGTGAAGAGGGAGGAGAGAATGTAAAGGGGATGTAAAGAGGGAGGAGAGAATGTAAAAGATGTAAAGAGGGAGGAGAATGTAAAGGGGATGTAAAGAGGGAGGAGAATATAAAGATGATGTAAAGAGGGAGGAGAGCTTTATGCTTGTTGAACTTGTTGGACAGCGCTGCACAGACGGCTGACTTGAGCAGTGCATGACGGTTAGAGCTTGTGTACGGCTTCAGACAGCGACGCCCCGTGACTGTGACGTATGGTCTCAGAGTACGGCGAGAGCGATTCGAGAGCAGGACTCAGCCAGAGCAGTTTCTCCAGAGCGACTCACGAGCTCTGATGACGACACAACTGATCCACGATTTGCCGAATCCACCGCACAAATCTGTTTTTTATAACAGTGAAAGCTCTTTTCATGTAGTCGCGATGTTATATTGTCATGGTTATCAAAATAAAACTGATACAATGTAGACCCCACTTCATTGGGATTTAGGCTTATGTTGAACTATATTCTTGTACAAACAGACGCTGTATTAAGCAGTACATGTATTGAATCAAAATGTCTCTGAAATATCGGTGTATTTGGCAAATAATGCATTTATTCCACTTCAGCTGTGGTAAAGTATGCAAACACAGCGCAAGCGTCACTACGGGAAGCAGAAAGAGTCAAACTCACGTCTCAGTTTTCAGCTCCTCCCGCCTCCACACGGCAACTCTCACCGATCGGTTACATCCAGCCACAGCCCATGTCCAACACAGCTAATGTAAAGGATGAAAGAGGGAGGAGTGAAGGTAAAGAGGGAGAAAATGGGGAGGAGTGAAGGTAAAGAGGATGGAAAAGAGGGAGGAGTGAAGGTAAACAGGTTGAAAAGAGGGAGGAGTGAAGGTAAACAGGTTGAAAAGAGGGAGGAGTAAAGGTAAAGAGGATGGAAAAGAGGGAGGATTGAAGGTAAAGAGGGAGAAAATGGGGGAGGAGTGAAGGTAAAGAGGATGGAAAAGAGGGAGGAGTGAAGGTAAAGAGGGAGAAAATGGGGGAGGAGTGAAGGTAAAGAGGATGGAAAAGAGGGAGGAGTGAAGGTAAAGAGGGAGAAAAGAGGGAGGAGTGAAGGTAAAGAGGATGGAAAAGAGGGAGGAGTGAAGGTAAAGAGGGAGAAAATGGGGGAGGAGTGAAGGTAAAGAGGATGGAAAAGAGGGAGGAGTGAAGGTAAAGAGGGAGAAAAGAGGGAGGAGTGAAGGTAAAGAGGATGGAAAAGAGGGAGGAGTGAAGGTAAAGAGGGAGAAAATGGGGGAGGAGTGAAGGTAAAGAGGATGGAAAAGAGGGAGGAGTGAAGGTAAAGAGGGAGAAAATGGGGAGGAGTGAAGGTAAAGAGGATGGAAAAGAGGGAGGAGTGAAGGTAAAGAGGTTGAAAAGAGGGAGGAGTGAAGGTAAAGAGGGAGGAGTGAAGGTAAAGGAGGAGGTAGAGATTTTGATGGGTGGATGGAGGAAATATCGAGGATGGTTGTGCACTGAGAATCATTCCCACCTCCAAGTTAATTGATTTTTCATTGTTCTTTTTTTTTTTTTTTATGTTTTTGAATTTCTGTCATTAACTGCAATGTGTACTTTCAACACAATGTGTTCAAGACTGTTAATATTAAAGAGTCATTTAATTGGAGTGTGTGTCACTCGAGTCCCCAAAGAGTCATTTAATCGGAGTGTGTGTGTCTCTCAAGTCCCCAAAGAGTCATTTACTTGGAGTGTGTGTCTCTCAAGTCCCGAAAGAGTCATTTAATCGGAGTGTGTGTGTCTCTCAAGTCCCCAAAGAGTCATTTAATCGGAGTGTGTGTGTCTCTCAAGTCCCCAAAGAGTCATTTAATCGGAGTGTGTGTGTGTGTGTGTGTGTCTCTCAAGTCCCCAAAGAGTCATTTAATCGGAGTGTGTGTGTCTCTCAAGTCCCCAAAGAATCATTTAATCGGAGTGTGTGTGTGTGTCTCTCAAGTCCCCAAAGAGTCATTTAATCGGAGTGTGTGTGTGTGTCTCTCAAGTCCCCAAAGAGTCATTTAATCGGAGTGTGTGTGTCTCTCAAGTCCCCAAAGAGTCATTTAATCGGAGTGTGTGTGTGTCTCTCAAGTCCCCAAAGAGTCATTTAATCGGAGTGTGTGTGTGTCTCTCAAGTCCCCAAAGAGTCATTTAATCGGAGTGTGTGTGTCTCTCAAGTCCCCAAAGAGTCATTTAATCGGAGTGTGTGTGTGTCTCTCAAGTCCCCAAAGAGTCATTTAATCGGAGTGTGTGTGTCTCTCAAGTCCCCAAAGAGTCATTTAATCGGAGTGTGTGTGTCTCTCAAGTCCCCAAAGAGTCATTTAATCGGAGTGTGTGTGTGTCTATCAAGTCCCCAAAGAGTCATTTAATTGAAGTGTGTGTTTTTTTTGTTTGTTTTTTGGACAATTACTACACTTTACAGAAGAACATGACTAATGTGTTAAAGCCCCAGTGAGTAGCCAAAGACTCAAGATGTTTTTGTGATAATGATTATTTTGCAGTCGATGCTAAATTAACTAGAGGGATGCAGGCCGTGGTCTTAGAAAAACTATTTAGGCTATATATATATATATTAGTTTGCGTGCCGTGTGCTCGGCTGCTTGCTGTGTTGTGATCGTAATTATACGATCACGCGAGAGAGAAAGTAGATGTGTGCAGTTTCAGCCGTCCTCCTCTGATTGTGATGTGATCGAAATAACAAACAAAACAATTTTGTAAAATGATATATGAATCATTTTTATTTTATCATATATCATTTTACAAAACTTTTTTGTGCATGTGCTCCCGCACACACAATTTCAGTCACAACACGCAGTCAGAGGATGCGCTGAAACATCAGCTCGCGATGCTGTTCCCTTCATTCATAACTCGGACTGAGAAGGATAGGCTATATTTGTGTAAATAGTTGTGCAACTGCGCAAACTTTATGAAGTTTAATGTTTGGGTTCCAGGGGAATTTATGACTGTTTCACCTTTTCAACCTCATCAAAGTTTCGTAATTAGTAAGTTCTGTGCTTTTTCTCTTTTTTTTCTTGTGTGCTGACTGATGAGGGGCCGATGTGCCTTGGTGAAACGGTGTTTGTACATGTAGCTTATTTTTTTAATTATCGTGGCAAGCAATCATAAAATACAGCATATTGCACAAAAAAAAAGCAATTTACTGAGAAACGGACCTCGGGTTTGGGTCGGGCTCAGGCTTAAAATATAACCGTAATGTTCGGGTCAGGTTAAATGATTTCGGGTACGGGCCGGGTTTGGGCTTAAGTTTAAAGCCTGTGCTGACCTCTACTTCAGGCACATAACTTGTAAAATTTCAGCAATTATTAAATGACTTCTGTAGAGCTGTTTTACAGTTGAAATAGAATTGAGCTGAATAATGACACTATTGTCTTCAGTTCCATCTTTGGTTCTCTCTGATAGTCAATCAATCAAATACAGTCAAATGAATAATATTTCTGAATGTTAATTGTCATTCCCCAACTGAGCAGTGAAGGACACTTCATCTCAAGCTACAAATCAGACAAAAATGTTGGCTACCCATTTTCTGTGATCTTGACGAAATAAAAATAAAAATAAAAAACTGTTTACTCACTAAATATATACCATCTCAACAAAGTCCTGATATTATACCTTTACCAGAATCTGTGTATCACCATGGTCCTCAAAGTATGACTTAACCAGAGTCTGTGTATCACCATGGTCCTCAAAGTATGACTTAACCAGAGTCTGTGTATCACCATGGTCCTCAAAGTATGACTTGATCAGAGTTTGTGTTTAATGTCCCCAAAATGGACATAAAAAATACTGTCCCTAAAGTGAAGGCAAAATGTCAGGTCTTTAAGGAAGACTTTTATTAATAAAATCAAGTGATAAGTGTGATGACAGCTTCTCCAGAAGTGCAGTCATGTCTTTCTTTTGTCTCTAGACCCTTCAGAAAGGGGTGTCCCTAAAGGTAGGGTTCCCAGTCATACGTCCTCACATTGTGGTTAAGTAGGTATGTGTGTGTGTGTGTGTGTGTGTGTGTGTGTGTGTGTGTGTGTGTGTGTGTGTGTGTGTGATATTGATATAAAAAAATATTCTCATTACATTGATCCAACTAGTGCATTTTCTAGAGAAAAAAACAATTATATCTTAAAGGCAATTGGCTTTGTTTTGCTATATACATACATACTTGCTCGAGTGGTTCGCTGTTCGTACTTTTAAATGCCTCATATAAGTATCCATTGTCTCAGTCTCATAGCTCAAATGTGTTAGCAAGACCAATTGGCATTCATCACAGTAACCTTTTCAGAACCGCATTCCAAGACTTTGACTTATGCTAACTGCACTTCTGCATGAACGATTCAAAATCAGTTGGAATTATTACTAAAATATATCACTGTGTTATCAAGACCTTACCTAATAAATAACGTCTTACAACTTACAACAAGACAATGGCCTTGTTGACAGAGGTTATTAATTTGATAGAGTTACTCTTTTCCTCTGCACAGTGAGTTCTGACAGCAGACATTTGCCATAAATTTATTTCCTTAACCCTGCAGACTACAAACCACCTTTACCTCACAGCTCTCAGTCAGATATGTCAGATCTGTGTCGTGTGGTACCAATGGTTGATCCTGGCAGGTGTAATCTATCTGATGATGTGGGAAACCAGGTAATGGGAGGATGCCAAGGGAGGTCAAGATAAATCCAGCAGCTATGATTCGTTTTCCATGACATGGTGGATGTCGTGATGAATCACTTGGTAATTGAGTGCTTGAGATATCATCCCATCATTCCCTGAAATTAAACTTAATGGGAGGGAGTCAGCTGGACCCGAAAGTAAAATGTAAACATAGATACCATTTTGGAAAGATTGATAAAAATATTATATAGTTAAATTATAAAGTTACTGTATAAATAATCATTTAATAGTATTTTTATGTTATCACAAAAATATTTTAAGCTGTAGTTTTTCTAGACCTGAAAAAAGTTCTGGAAGTTATTCAAATTTTTAAAAGTAATGGAAATGTATATAGTGAAGTCTAAGATAGCTTGTTAATTTTATTCTGTTTTGTATTTTTCTAATTTTTCTAATCCAGATGTGTTCATTACAAGTTATATTATTGGCATAATTTGGAAAAATCTGGCATAAAGAAATTCTTTAAATTATTTGTTTAAATTAATATTTTCAATATGGTCTCAGACTTTTGCTATTATTGCTTTTAAAATCATGCTTGAGCACAGAGGTCCTCGTTCACTTTTTTATTGCGTCTTCCACAAAAGAAAGAAAGTCATACAGAAAGACATGAGGGTGAGTAAGTGATGAATTGTCATTTTTGGGTGAGCTATTCCTGTAATATGTTGGCCAGAATGCAGAACAAATCTGATATTAAACATTCTCCCGCACAGGCAAAAAGCCTTTCAACTAGAAAATAAAACTCTGCTCATTATTCTTGTCACTAGAGAGATAGAAAATCCTTGGCGGGTTCATTTTATTCAGTTTTACAACGAAGAAAGAAAATCTTTCGTCTTCCTCCCACTCATCAGCTTGCCTCCCCCCCCCCCCCTGCTGTTTCTTTTCTTTCCATCTTTTCGGCTTCCCATCCCTTTCTAAACTACCGAAACGCAGGATGCCACAGCAGGCATCTAAACTGTAGAAAATGAGATGCCACCGTTCCTAAGCTCACAGGTCAATTTCATCTGTCCATCATTCCCATCAGGTTGTCTCAGATGAAAGTGGACGAAATTGTGCAGAGGACGAGTGGCTCAGCAATCCCATTTGAGAGCATGTCTCTTATAGTCAACCGGTCAGCCACTATTCCGACACCATTAATGTTTTTTGTTTTTTTTTAGTGATTGTAACTTTCCTGTAAAACCTGAAATTGGTTTCAATCCCACTTTCAGGTCTGAGTCCCTGAAGACCAGTTTGCTGCATTATAAAACTGAAGGCTACTTCAGCCATTGATGTAGTGTTTTCATTCATATAGCTAAACCGGAGATTTTCATATCTGTTTATCTGACAATGCAAGTCTGTGAGAAGTCCAGCCCAGTCCTTTAACTCACTTTAAAAAGCTCGAGTTAGCAAACATGGCTAAATATCTATGGAATCTCATGCTATAGCATACTTTTACTTTGCATGTGGTGTAGAGCATTATAGCGTCCCAGCATGTTTGTGCACAATATCAGTGTTAATAGATATTTATATGGCTGAAATAGGAAGGGTATGCTATTCTGAATCCAGTGATAGGCTTATTAAAGGGGCGGTTGATTATGATTTCACTTTTCTAACTTTAGTTACTGTGTCATGTTGCTGTTTGAGCATAAACAACATCTGCAAAGTTACAACGCTCAAAGTTCGAAGCAAAGGAAGAAATTTGGACTACAACAAACGGCTGGTAGGGACGAGATTCCTCTCGGGTTAGTGACATCACTAACCCTAAGATTCACATAAACCCCGCCCCCGGGAACACGAGCGATTTATAGATTATCATGACAGAATATGCTAATCAAAGACTTGAAGATATTTAACTACACTTCAGCAACATAAATTCATCAGCTAACCATTCAGTCGTGAATTTTTATCTTTAAAACTTTGCAGACCTTTTACATTCACAAACAGCTATATCACACACTACACGAAAGGTAATAATATTCGAAAAAGTATACAAAAGTGTTCTCTTTGTATTGACAAACCTTTGAATTTTACCTCAGATATTTCCCTACATAACTACACCTTCCCAAATCCAATTGTCTTCTTGTTTGTACATTGAAGCATCTTATTGAGCTTGGCATCTGCACTCTGATGTTGTTTGACTTCGATAACGTTGTGGCAGTTTATTCAGATGCATAAGTTTACTTAGAGTTCTGATATTTGCTCAATTCCAAACAGCATCATCCATTTTAATCTCATTAAAACGGTCACATTCCGAACAGGTGGCCTGCTGGCCTACGGAATGTTGTGTGTTCTAATTCCGGAACATTCCTTTGTAATGGATAGGCAGAAGAATTCTGATCATGCCTGTGGTCCCATTCCTTCACGATTCATCATTCTCTTATTAACCAGGTAATTCAGGAGGTATTCTGGTCCAATTAGATGCATCTGTAATGCTCTTGTTACATTCCAACCGCACTCCAGTAGGGACTTTACATTCCCCTGAGTCTGGAATTTGGTTATGTATTCAAGCGAGGTGATGTTGTAACTCAGGCTTTGCATTTTCAAGTCAGATTTTAATCAGAAAGACGGATAGGAAGCCGTTTATGCTTTAGTAGACATCTAATTGAATTTGCATATTCGTTTTTCCCAGGTCTTTAAACCAAAACATCCAATCAATTATGCTTGCATGGTTTTTGTAACCTTTTTTTTTTTTTACTTTTGGACTTGAGTACTCTGTTAGTGGATACTCTTTATAGTCTTGTAAAACAAACATTGTTCCCATTGTGTATAGAGTTCATTTCGGAAAGACTTGAAAAAGCTCAGGATGTGAATACATAAATACAAGCTATACAGAGAGTGCCAGTTCACCAAACCATCTCTGAAAATAGACGCTCGACCCTGGACTGACTAGACACATTCAAACAATAAATAAACCATCCATTTAAAAGCCATCCATTTCTTTCTGACTTGGAGTAAAGAACCATTGGAGACTCATTCATAGTGGGAATTCTATCAGTTGTTCTTTGACGAGGGTAAGGTAATGACTACCACCTACAGTCCTTCACATTACTGTTCAGATCCAGAAACGGTCCCATGTGGTCCAACTCTTTGACAGCACAATTGGTGTACAAATGATTCTTATGAACAAGATCCTTTTTTTACCGAATCAATAACATACAGCACCACAACGGTAGTTTGATTCCCAAACTAATGACTGTGGATTGCTCATGCTATGGCTCATTTCCACAAACCGGTACAGTACAGTACAATTCAGGACGGTAAACCCTGATCTTACTTGATAGGCGTGGTGTACCGATCGATGTCATTCTTGCTCGATGAAGAAAGTGACACAGGAAACAACAATGGAGGAAATCTTGTTCTTTCTTCTCGGCATGTGGCTGTTTGTCACAAGAAGAAACGGTATTGTGTTTCAACTGTATTTAAAAAATGGCACCTCTTGTGTTGTCATTCCCCTTGTAGCACGCGCAAGTAACGATTCTCAGTCAACCAATCAATGTTCTGCATTGAGTCTAGCTCCACCCTTAGTACCGGACTACTGTGCTAGGTACCCCAACGGAAGAGTCCCAAAAAAGTGGTACGGTACAGTTCGGAATTAGGGTACCATTCACAACTTCTGACAGTGAAAACGAAAAAAATTGCGTACCATACTAAACTATCCTGTATCGTGCTGCTCTGTGGAAACGAGGCATTAGAGCGTAACCGGTGTAGTCCGATTCCTTAAGGAATGACTCTTAGGAAGCAATTATTTTTGGCGAATTAAAAACATACACCATGTATGTAGTCTGATTCCTGAATGAATGACTCTTATGAGGCAATTCAGTGCGACCGGTGTAGTTAAACTCCCCAATGAATTACTCTTATGAAGTTAATCAAAAAACATACAGCGCTACCCGTTTAGTCTGATTCCTGAACGAATGACTCTTATGAATCAAATGTGCAGTACTGTGTGGCCAGTGCATTTTGATTCCCAACCAAGGACTCTTAGGAATCGGCTCTTTTTAGCGAATCAAAAACATACAGCCCTAACTTCTGAAGCGATCTGTTTTTAGAAAGGTTTACTAATGTGTTGTAGAGATTATGCAAATGCAACTGGAAATTTGAGATCTTTGCAAGTTATTAGCTGAAAGACTCATCAGTCATTCATTAAAGGTTAGCTGGAGGTGTTGTTAGGAGCGGTAATGCAACTCTGTGCATTTCTTGTGAACATATACACGAGTTGAGCCTTCCAAAAAGAATAAATTACAGGGCCATTTGGCAAGAAAGAAAATTACCCTGGCTGTTCAGCTGAACGTATTTTTCCCTCTAATGACTGTGACATTTTGCCATCTCATCCCAAATGTCAGGAATCAGCAGACCTCTTGAGTGCTTTCAATAGATCTCAAACGAGAATCTACTCTCTGGCCAGGAACGCAGCGAGGGCGTTTGTCTGGAAGATCAGGCGTGGATCGGCCCGCAATCAATTAAAGTGCGCTAAAAGAGAAACTGAGAAAGAAAGATGGAGAGAAGATGGGGGAGAATAGATGGAAATTGCTTTTTCAGAAAAGCATTACCGCATTCATATAAAAGGCTATTTGCATCCTGTGGTGTGAGATACTGTCAAAGCAATATATATATATACAAGCATATAACTACAAGATGTGCATCTCTTATATGAGTCTCCATCTATTCCAAATAAAAAAAGTGTGTGTGTTTATGTATGTGTGTGTGCATATAAACGCATACACTTGCAGTGGAATGTTTTTGTTGCATTATATAATAAACATAATATAAAATGTGTGTATATTAGAATTTTATAATATTAGGGTTTTATTTTTATATGATTATTTTTATTAATTTATAATGATTAACTATATATATTTATATATAAAATAATGTAAAAAAATATAAAATATAGATTAATATTAACAATATCTATTTTATTTACACGTTTTAATATATAATTAAATTTTTACACAATTTACATTATGTATACACAGTGAGTATGTATATAGATATAATTATTTAAATCAAATAAGATATTTTCAATATTTTCATATTCATTATCATATTTATAAAAGGTCTGTGTGAGTCTTTGATCTTTGATACATATAAACAATAAACATAAATATATATTAACATGATTTCTGGATAAAAATCTCAATTTAGTTATACTATGAAGTATATAGTTAACTATTTTGTGGTTATTATAAAAAAAAAAAAAATGTGTAGGTATTCCTTTGTTTTTTTTGTCCCTCAAACTAAAGTGTCTGTCCTTTAGGTTTAGATTTACCGAAACTTTCTGTAGTTGTTTCATATCGAGGCGGTAAAGAATATTAATGCGTCCTTTAAACAAAAGAACTCTCAGCTCTGCAGGGGAATAAATCTAAAGTCGCCTCACAGCTTTATCACGCTTTTGAAGCGTTACTCCCCAGTTCCGGAAGTTTCCACCTCCCTGCTCCCTCGTCTCCCTTACACATGTACAGTGTCTCTCCATCAAGCAATGAAAAGGAAGTCATTGACTTTATTTACCCAACAGGGAGTCGGGGTACGTGCGGCCGTTCTCATGATTGTATACATCTTAAGTTATCGTCTCACTGAGATTCTTCCCCGGCTCTAGTTGTGCTTTTCTTTCCTCTCTTCCCTTCTTCGGCAGCAAGCATGGAAGAGAGAGGGATTACCACTCCATTCTGCTGGACCCCAGGGGTCCCGTCTCATTCCAAACATTGCTGTGTGTGTGTGTGTGTGTGGCAGGAAACGGGGTTGGTCGGGTCCAATGAAGGTTTCAGTCACTCATCCATGGAGGGCTGCACAGAGAAGAGTACAAATTCCCGACCTTGCATTTTTGTCTTACCTTATCCATTCTTTCTTTATGACTGTATACACTGTTGTAATTCTGCCACACCTGGGCATTGTTTTAAAACGCATTTAACTTCACATTATTTTAATTTCCTCTTCTAAGAGAGGCCAGATCACTCTCTATAGTGTGTGAGTGTGTGTGCTGGGAGGATCATGTCTCGCACACAATTGGATTTAGAAATACGGCTGTCATGGAGAAGAGTGTCTAATCTCTCACACTATGTATATGTGTGTGTCTGTGTGATTGTTGGCTGTGTGGTTTCATTTAAGCTGTTTTGCTTGAATATGCTTGGCATTTGTTTTCACATTATATTATATATATATATATATATATATACACACACACAATATTTCTATTAAGAAGCACAACTGTTTTCAACATTGATAATAATAAGAACAGTTTCTTGAGTACCACATCAGCATATTAGAATGATTTCTGAAGGATCATGTGACACTGAAGACTGGAGTAATGATGCTGAAAATTCCACTTTGCCATCACAGGAATAAATTACATTTTACAATATATTCAAATAGAAAACAAATCATTTTTTTCATCAAATAAACGTCTTTTGAAAACATTTAAAAATCTTGCCATCCCAAAAACTATTGAAAAGTATTGTATATTCAGGTATTATATATGCCTGTTATATAATATATCAAAACATATTAATACATTTCATAACCATATTTTAAGGCCTATTTTTGGAATATTTCATCAATTAAAAAACTAATTAAAGGTATCTCTTAATTTCTCTGTTGATTGGCACTTAGAAGACAAATTCAATGAAGAAAAATTTAAACACAAACAAAAATATATCATTATTTATAAAATAAAATGAAGGCCAAATTAAATGTAAAAAACAAAACAAACAAAAAACATTGACAATTCCATGATATATGTGACGATCGGCTGCTGTAGTGGCCTTGAGAGCCACTGGAGGGCACTCTCTCATTGTGTTATGTTTTCCCCATGGACTCGTTATGTTTTATTATGTTCAGCTGTGTTTCATTATTGGTTATTGAGTTCCTGACTTTGTCCTTTGCGAAGTCTTGTTACACTGTAAGCGTGCATTTCTGAGCGTTATTCCCTGTTCTGTTTCTCCGTGTTCCCCTGGACTCTCGACCTTTGCCTGTATCCTGGACTGTTTGCGAACCTGTGCTGCCTGCCTCGACCTACGCCTGTTTACACCACGAGTTATTGGATTGCCCTTGTTTATTTGTGTGCCTGGCTTATTTCTGTTTATGTTCAAGTTATAATAAATTTCTGCACATGGATCCGACCGCCTCTGTCCGTACGTTACAATATATAACCTCATACCTGCCAGCCCATATGTGGCTCTAGAAAGATTTCTAGTCGTGTTTTGAACTCAAAATATCACCATATAGAAACTAGAGATGTCCTTATAACTTCTAATGAAACTCTATGGTGTCATTATAAGATACAATGAACATTTTAAGCAGGACCAGAGGGCAGGACTAATGTTATTAGTGTTGCTTGTGAAACATTAAATTAAAAGAACACAAATCTTTCGGGTAAAATGTGACTGCAAAATTGCAGATACATGTTTCAAACTCTGTATGAAGGTCATAAAGATTATATTTTTGGCCTGTTTCAATATATTTGTACACATTTAAACTCTTCTAAAGAATTCAATCTTTTAATAACTTTGATTATGGGATATCAAACTAAAGAGGAACTATTATACCCTTTTAAAAAGTCTTGACATTGGTTTTGAGGTCTACTAGATCTTTTTATGTCCAAAAAATAAAACATTATTTTTTTTACATATTTGACATTGTTGCAGCTCCTCTCTTCCCAGTCTGTCAGTAACGCTATGTTTATTTCCTGTCTCTATGAAGCCCCTCCTTCCAAAATGGGCAGTGTGCTCTCTGATTGGTCGGCTGGACCAGTGTGTTGTGATTGGTCAACCGCTTCGAGAGTGTTTCAGAAATGTCACACCCCTTAGCATAACCGCGAGTTTCAACCAACTAACTCAACTCAACCAGGCCTTGCCCCTTTATTTTTTTTTGCGTATTTTTTGAACAGGAATTATTTAAATGAGGAATATTGTGACATGTTCGTTCCCAAAAGAAAACTCAAGAAACAGTGTTTGCTGATATAGAGAATAACTGCCTTTGGAGTGACTTTGTGTTTTGTAACTTTGCAGACCTTTTTCATGCTCAAACAGCAACATTAAACCCTGAAGATTAAAAATGTAAAAAAAAAAAAAAAAAACATAATAGGATGTCTTTAATATAATGTTTCTTCATTTGTCTCGCTCTCTCTCTCCCAGGCTCTTCTGAAAATAGATTGTCAGGGTTTAGTGGCCCGGCTCATCATGGACTTTGTGTTGCTGACGACGGCAGTGGAAGTGGCTCCTCGCTGGAGGGAACTTGCTGAAAAACTCGCCCATGTATCCAAACAACAAATGGAGGCCTATGAGGCTCCGCACAGAGACAAAACCGGGATGGTGGATAGTGAAGTAAGGACACTAAACCTACTTTTCAATATGGAAGAGTACAGTTTACATTTGTGAGTTCACAAGATATAGCCATTTACATTTATCTCATAATTTCAGGCCATGTGGAAACCAGCCTACGACTTCCTGTTGACATGGGCCGCTCAGATTGGCGACAGTTACCGCGATGTCATCCACGAACTGCACATGGGGCTGGACCGGATGAAGAATCCCATCACCAAACGCTGGAAACACCTCACCGGCACCCTTATCCTAGTCAATTGCCTCGAATTGCTTCGAAGCTCCGCCTTTAGCCCCGCCCCTCAGGATGACTTTGCCATTTAGCTCCACCTCCTCACAATCCTCGCAAAGCAACACCTCAGAGTTTCGACATCACCTCGGAAGACTGCTAAACTTTTAACGGATATACACTTTTCTATTTCACCGTCAGCTGTGAGTTTACCTCAATCCAATAACCGCGAGGACGTCCTGTACCCGCCCACGTCCATATAAGGGCATGCGGAAAGCCAATGAAGCCAAAACACTGAGTGTTTTAAGTGTAGCAATTGTTTTTAGAGTTCTGAAGCTGTTTTTATCAGTTTTGTTCTTTGCGATATCTATATTTTTTATATTGGATGGCACAAAGGAAATTTATACAATCACGTTTTTCAAGAACGATTTTTTCTGAAAAAAAAAAGCAGATTTCATCTTGGTTCGTTACTAAAAACGAAGGTCTATTTTGTGACGTCACGTTTACCCACGTTTGTCTTGGTCTAGCCGTTCTGTAATTTGTTGCCAAATGCTCGAGCTTTCCACATTTGTGATTTTTTTTTTTTTATTCCACAATCTTTATTTGTTGTGTCAGATTTGATCGGTTGCTCTGTACGAGGAAGAAGACGGATTAGTATTACTACTAGACACATGAAACACCACAAACTGGTTACGTGAGAGGAAGAAGCGTATGGTGTGTTAATGAGATGGTAAGTTCAGACTGTGGGGAAAAAAGGAAAGGTTCAGACTGGATCATGTGTTTCATCCTTTCAAGCTTTTGCAAAGTTTGCTTTTGAGAGAGATATCGCACCATGTACTTGGTATTAAATTGCAGTGTTGCTTTAGTTTCAATCGTGAGTCATTCATTCAGTGTTTTTGTCGAGAAACAAATGCAGTCAGATGAATTGATCATAGCGTGATTTTATTTAAATTATGACTGATGATTTTTTTTCTTTTGTGTTCTATATTTTTTGTACCTGATATACAATTTTTCCAATTTTAGATATTTTTATGTTTGCAGGTGTATTTGTTTTGAATAATAATCATTTCACGGACCTGTACATGTCAAGGAGATTTTGTGCTGTTTATTGTAACAGCATGTAGGGAAAAAAAGTGAATGTGTATGCAATATATATATATATATATATATATATATATATATATATATATATATGTATATCTGTGATTCAGAGTTCTGTCACATGTATAACTTGTTTTTGTGTTAGCTCTTTAAGAGTGATTGTTTGAAAAGCTATAATTCACACATTGTCTTAGTTGCAGCCAAATGTTTAGCACGAAAACTAATTAAACATGCTGTCCCATGTTGTTCCCATGGATTCAATAAAGCAGCTGTAAATTGAGAGAATGTTGTTGTTAGATTTGTCAGCTCCCTCTTTATTGTGACTATTTCTCATAATTGCAAATTTGTCATTTATAATTATAACAACTGGTTCTTAATACAACTTTCTCAAAGTGCTCTTTATATTTGACGATCATGACTTCATATCTTATGATTGCGACAGTATATCTCACAATTGCAATGTTTTTTTGTTTTGTTTTTGCAATATTGAAACTACCTCACAATAAGGACTTTACTTCTCGTTACTGTTCATAAAACTGACTTCGTTTTCTGTTATTGCGACTGTTTATCATAATTCTTACTTCATTTCCTGTTATTGACGATATATCACAATTGCAACATCATTTTGTTCTTGTAACTATCACACAATTGGGAATTTATTTCTCGTTAATGCAACTGTTCATAAAACGGTTTATAAATTCGACTATTTGTCACAATTCTGACTAAATTTTGTTATTGTGTCTATATCTCAATAGCGGCAGTATGTCTCACCATTATGACCTCATTTCCTGTTATTGCTACTATCTCATAATCGGGAATTTATTTCTCGTTACTGTAAGTGTTCATAAAACGGTTAATAAATTTGACTATTTGTCACAATTGCGATAAAATTTTGTTATAGTGACTATTTCTCATAATTGCGACAGTACATCTCACAATTGTGACTTCATTTCCTGTTATTGACTATATATCACAATTGCAAAATCATTTTGTTCTTGCAACTATTGAGAAGTTATTTTAAATGTCTCACAATTACCTTTTACTTGTTTTACTCTGAGGCAGAAATAGTGATAAAAAGGTCAAAATCCTAAATTAGAAATGCTAATCCTCTGTTAACTATGTCAAGCTTTCATAATAGCACTTATAAATCGACAAAGTTTTGCTTATCATCCACCCAGATATTACAACCACTATATCTAGGATTGTGGTTTGAGTTTTAATG
Source organism: Rhinichthys klamathensis goyatoka (assembly GCF_029890125.1). Classification (NCBI taxonomy): domain Eukaryota; kingdom Metazoa; phylum Chordata; class Actinopteri; order Cypriniformes; family Leuciscidae; genus Rhinichthys; species Rhinichthys klamathensis. Next base: position 5,102,123 of record NW_026606664.1, on the reverse strand, counting down.
CATTTAAAGAGTATATGCCCTTTAGAGTGAGTGTGAGTGTGTGTGTGTGTGTGTGTGTGTGTTGCGGTTTTTGTGTCTGACCTCTGCCCAGTCTGCTAGCAGCTTTCTGCATCCCTAAGCACTTCAATAGAGCTGACTGTGAAAAATCAATTAACACTATATTTAAATTGCTAAATTAATTACAAGCTTGCAGAAAGTTGAATGGGCAATATATAAATTCAAGATTGTTTTATTACGATCATAATTAACGAGGGCAACGTACAATGACTTGAATCATAAAGACATAAATGCAGAGCAAACACATCAAATTACAGCAGCAAATGCTGTATCCTTTATAAAGAAATTGGTAGGTCCTGGATGCGGATTGGTCGATACAGCATTGTAGCTGTGCTAGATTAAACAATATAATTATAGCTATGAAACAAAAACACTTGTTCAAATTTCAATCTGTTTCTAATTTATTGTTAGGCTTCTGGATATTTTATGATATTTTATGGTGTTTTTTTTCTCTTTTGAAGTACTTGATGTAGCCTACCCATTTTTATAAAATAGCGACTAGAATAAAGAAAAAAACAAGTGTATTCTTTGAGAAAGATTATTTTAACTCAGTAGCCTATGTATTTTTAATAATGTTTAAATGGTGTAGGCTAATATTTGTGAATTTGATTATGTAGCCTACCTACTCGTCAAGATTAGGCTACTCTCTCTCTGGTGCTGTGCACTCTCCGCAAGACTCCGCCCACACGCTGTTCCGATTGGCTGTGGGTTTTGATTGATTTTGACGCATCTCGCAGTCGTGTCGCGTCTAGTGTGGACAGACAAATGATTTGTCGCTGGAATCTAATCGCATCGCGTCTGGTTAGGACACGGTGTCAAGTTAAAAAGATACTTTGGCTTATTGTGTTTTTCCTGTCCTAAAATACAGGTGAATCTCACAAAACCTCTCAAGAACATGTCCAGGCCATGTTTTGCTCTGAAATCTAAAGAAAAGCATATATATACCATATATATTCTTTAATATGTTAATATTATGCTGCATCATGATAATTTCCATGACAATTCAACACATTTTCCCTACAAATTATTTTTAAATGCAAATTAGCCCATTATAATAATGTCCAACAATAAAAATGTAAAGAGATCAGGACAAGAAATTCAAATTTGAGGCAAAAATGTCATAATTGCCATGAAAATGAATGTGACGTGGGCATTTCCGTGAGATTCACTCAAAGCCGAACTTCTATATGAGAAAGAATAAAATGGCTGTTCTTTAATGAATAAATGAACTGAGGAGTGACTTAAAGGTGCCTTCTACTGAAATATTAGGTTTTAAGTTTAAAAAAAAAGGCTTTTGATCCGTTTTCTTCATAATCTACTGGAGTCTTTCATGTTGGTGGATTCATCGTGAGGACTTTCTGAGGAGTAAAATTTCTCGAGAAGCAAAAGAGGATGAACCTTCCACTTTTCAGTTTATTTTCACACCCTTAATTCGCTTCTCGTCGACATCAGATCGAAAACTGAAATTCAAGCACAGATGTAAAACAAGTGGCAGAAATGGAAAAGCAAATGAAAGAGTGGGACAGAAAAACCTCAACCAGACAAACAACCAACATTCTTGTTTTCTTTCACACAAGAAAAACAAAAGAACCATCATGATGGTTTTGTTTGTAAAAGGCTCGCACCACTCTTTTTATTCGCTCCTTTTATTAAGCTCGCATTGCTGCCAATGATCAAATGAATGTATCATTCTGATGACATAATTGCCTGTCTCAGGCATCCATTGCAAAATTGGGTTAATTAAACGTTCCAGCAATGCATTACGCATCATAATGGGCAGCCGACACTGAGAGCTTTTTGCGATGAGGCAAGGCCACACAGCGGGAGATGCAGATAAACATTCCAGATGGTTGCCAGGAAACGAGGAAATGCTTCAGGCTGATTGGCTAAAGGGGAAGAGGTCATTGCCTTGTGAAGAAGCTGAATCTAATACTCAGTGAATGTCAAAATAATGTGGACCTGATTAGATTTTAGGTTTAAATGGTGTGCAATACCTAAAGGGACCAGTTTTGTAACTATTTTATTTTTCTCCCCTGTTAGTTAAGGTTTATTGCACAGAGACCATCTCGATTTCATCTCATACGGTTCGCTAGAAACACTCAATCTGAAGACAAACCGCATGGGCTCACTTGATTTTTTTCGTTCGTGAATCCCAATGTAGTTTGGTCATCAGATGCCTCTGTAAAATCAGCTGTTCATCATGGCTGCTTTTTCTGGCAGATTTCTACAAATTATTCATTCAAAACGTACACTTGATACTTTTCCTAAAATGGATCGCTACTTTCGACAAAATGAATCACTACTTTTTCAAAAAAGAATCACTAATTACCTCAAAATGAATCGTTACTTTTTCTAAAATGAATCACTAATTTCCTCAAAATGAATCGTTACTTTTTCTAAACAAAAATGAATAGATACTTTTCAAAAATGAATCGCTACTTTTTCAAAAAAGAATCGATACTTTCCTTAAAAATGAGTCGATACTTTTTCAAAATGAATCGCTACTTTTCTAAAAAAGAATAGAGACTCTCCACAAAATGAATCGTTACTTTTCAAAAGAAGAATCGATACTTTTCCTAAAATGAATTGCTACTTTTCTAAAAAAAGAATCGATACTTTCCTCAAAATGAATAGATACTTTTTCAAAACGAATGCTACTTTTCCTAAAATGAATCACTACTTTTCTAAAAAATGAATCGATACGTTTCAAATAAGAATCAATACTTTTCCTATAAATGAATCGCTACGTTCCTCAAAATGAATCGCTACTGCCTTCCGCAATAAAAAAACTTGATTAAGGAAAACAATTCAAAATAAATGTTTTTTTTTTTTACAAAGGTGGATGTGTGATATAGTGCAATAATATGGATGTAGTATTGCAACAAAATAACTTTTTGTGTAAAAGATAAACAACTTAGAGTTGTAGCAATGTTGTTTTACAAAATAATAATAATTAATAATAATAATAATCCATACAAACAAATATCTTGGTTAGTGAGGCACATAATGTAATATGTAAGTGAATGGGATCAAATATAGGGCCAAAGGATCAGCCATCAAACACTGAACTGGACTAGATCCAAAAAGCAACAGGGGTCTGAGACCACATTCCTAAATGGACCAAATAAGGATCCAAGTCCTCTTTCAGGGATAGGGACAGTGTGAACGTAAAGAGAACTGGGTTTCCCATTCGTCGTCATCCGACGTAACGTCTCTGTTCCCTACTCAGGGAACGAGGGTTACATCCGTAACCAAGACGTAGGCCTACTTGGTTCACCTCTTGGTCCACTGAAAGAAGAGTTTGGTTCTTTTAAAGAGGACTCAAGTGTGAAAACACCCTAACTACTGATATGCTGGGATTATGTGTTTATGGAGTACTGTATATTAAAAAATAGGTTTTAATTTTTTTTTAATCATATTGTAAACCATTTTTTTTATATTATTGATTTAAAAATGTAAAATTATTTATTTATATATAGGCTATGTGTGTGTGTGTGTTTATAATATATTATTAAAATGTAATGATTTATCTGTAATCTTTAATTTAATTTTTTTTTTTAATGTATCTTATTCTTTATTAAACTTTTTAATTGGGAAGAAAATGACGGAATGTGCCTGTAGTAGGCCTAGCATGTTGTTTTAATATGGTAAACTTGCCCCTTTCGACCTTTAAATGGTGTGTTTGCCTCTTAATTTCAAACATAGGAATACAGGAGCTGCAGAAAGCGATTATTGCGGGGGAAATATGATGCAATGATCGCTTTCTGCACTTTTTCTAATGCGCTGTCTCTATGACAACAACCACTACACACAGCTGTCATCAGTAGGCTATATAATGTAGAGGACAAAAGCGCGCGCGCGCGAACACACAGTACACACAAAGCCTGAGGCAGGGGACGAATTTAAATTTCCTTTCTTTGAATTGAATACCCAGCATCCTGTGAGTCATTAACACCCGTTTGTCTCGTAGCAGAAATGAAAGGTGAGTAAACAGCCTCGTTTAGTAGCTAATCTAGCAGTAAAACGGCAGAAACGGCTCCTGAGGGAGCAGCTAGGCCTAATTCATATTCCTGTTCCGATGGTTCAGACTTGCGAAGGTGAATGATGTGCAGGACAGGTGGAAAAAAACATAATAGGAAAGAAAGTGAGAGAGCTTGAACTGACTTTGGTCTTGAAGTAAAGCCCTTTAATTAATATCTCCCCATCCCGCAGAGTGCCGTGTGGACGGATAATAGTTAGAAGAATAAATCAATATCTCCTTCAGCTTAACTTTGCAATGGATGAATCCAGCCTCAGTAAAATGTGCAAACATTAACGATACGACTTAAAGGGATAGTTCTTCCAAAAATGAAAATTCTGTCATCATTTACTCATCCTCTAGCTGTTCCAAATTTTCATTTTTGGGTGAAGAACTATCGCTTTAATGAAAATCAAACCGGTCACTTAAGTGGAAGTCCTTAACAAAATCAAACAACATTCAAAATGTAACTGGAAAATGATTCTAGATAGAACTCGTATTTACAAGTAAAAAAGAAAATTCAGTTGTACTAAATAATGAAAGGTGCAAACTTCGTTTTATCGATTAAGATTCGTTTAGACTGAAAGGTAGGCTACACTAATAAAATTAAAAAGTGTAGCCTAATAAAAAAATATAAAAATATACCATGCTTATTTGGCAATAGACGCATTGGTAATACCATGCTTTTCTTTTTCGACAGAGTCATTACTATTTCTTTATTTACATAATACAATAGGCCTATCACTATACAAGCACCATGGTAGTGTCTTGTAGTGCCTTGTCGTGTCGTGTCCCCCCCCCTTGAGTCTGATGAATCTTGACATTGTCATCCTGGAATATAACCATGATGCGTCTTCCTACATGCTTGTTTAAGAAATGAAAAGCTATAGCCTAGTGTTAGAAGAACTGTTGCCAAACAACAAGCTAGAAACATAATAATCACTGCAATAATGATCCAATAGACTTAAGCATTTGCCTATTTAAATCCAAACAGCGACCTTTTTTTCCTTTGTTTTTGGCCAGGCAGTGTATTTCAGTGCAATAAAACCCTTGAGCATCTCCCCTTGCCTTTTGGCATCCTTATGTAACTGAACTCCAATCCCTATCTCCTAAATCTGTAGCAGGCAAGCGACACTAACTCATTTCTAATTTCACAAGGTGTCCAGATCGTGCTCGCTGAGTTGGCCCGACAGAGCTCATTTCCATAATTGCACAGTAAATGCAAAAGCTCGGTGACAATGGTATGAAAAGAAATGCACCTCGAAACCTGCATCAGTTCATCCATGGGAAAACAACCTTTTGAGATGACTATCTTTACGCCCTAAGAATAATGCAATCAAGTTGAGGCCAGCAGAGAAATCTAAATCTCCATTTCAGCTACAAAACATCTAACAAACAAGACATTTAGATCTTTTTATTTTGCTTGAGATACATAGGTTCCCCTATGTTCATTTAATAGAACCTTATTGTAAAGCATTAACAGTTTAAAGGATATTGTTTAATTTCTCAATTCACAAACTACATCAATCGTAGGCTAATACTGAAGAAATATCCACCAATCAGGGAAGCATTTTGAATTGATTTGGTCTTCTCACACTTTCAAACTACTCTGCAAAAAATGATATGATCAATGAGTTGTGACATATGTTTTTACATTGCTTTAACTCATCAAAATAAGTTAAGCAATTTTTTTATACAAGATTCAACTCATTTTTTTAAGCCAGTATAATGTAATTTAAGTTGAATTGACTTAAACATCCAAGTTGATTGTAGGCAACTTGAAAAATGTAAGGCAGCAACTTTTTTTTTACAGTGATACTTGCATATTTTGCAGTCGTGACCTTAAGGGCAATACATAGCCTAATGATAAAATACAATTTAGAATATTAATATTTTAAAATACATTTTTAAATATTTTAATGTAGAATATTAAATTTCAAAATTTAAGAATAAGTATTATTTTAAAATATATTATACTTATAATCAATTGAAGTGAATACATTTGACAAAATACATTTTATAAATAAATATAAAAATTAATTATATTGTTTGTTTTTTAATCTATAATTTTACTGACTGTAAAAATGTAATTATTATTTTTTTTAAATATATTTAAATATTTTGAAAATATTGTTTTATACCTATAATCATTGACTGTCAATACATTTGACAAAACACAAAATATTTAATATTGCATTTTAAATATTTTATATTTATTTTATATTTATGTAGGCTACTTTTGACTTAATAAAATACATTTTATTTTTGTATATTGTTTTTATACTTAAAATCAATGACTTTTAGTCTTTAAAAGTTTTTGACTTGATTACATAATTTTTAATGCTTCATGGAATGCGTAGTTTATTCCCCATAAACACGTACATAGTCTATTTTAATTTTTTGTATGTTTTAATTATTTTTGCTCCAAATCAAATGTCACAGGGCTTGTTGGTTGGTTCAATGCTTAAAACTCTTTATTGAAATTTGTTTAAAACCATGGAGAAAATAAATGAGAACAATACTTAGAACCAAGGTCGCTGAAAAAGTGAGTGGTCACTGATACGCTCTATTGCAGCAACAAAGAATTCAGTCTCATTTCATTGGCTTTAATTTAAGAAACACTCCCCAAGGTCAGGTCACAAGGCCGGCATAACGATGTAAAAAAATTATCTGTGAAGGACTTCACAATATTTCTTTCAATTCCCTCGATCTGTGTGAGATAAATGAGCTCTCTTGTGCCTATACAGTTTGTCACTGGGACAACCCTTTAGGCCACTCACAGATCAGCTGATTAAATATGTATTCCATGCTGGGTTTTGTTCCCGATGGGTTTTGGACTGATGTGACATGCTTTGATTTGTCAGACGCTGTGGGGAGATATGGCACAGTAGTGTCCTGTCCTTCACAGTTTGTGACTGTGTGTGTAGAGATGATATTTCACAAAGATCTGAAGCCTGTGTGCCTCAAACAGAGATTGTGATATTTGACTTTGATCACATGGAAATTGATTCTGAACAAGACATTTACCTAAAAATTCACTTAAATTAACCCCATCTCTAAACTTCTTATGTCACAGTTTGCAAAGCAAGTTATTTATCAACAGGCTACTAACCTTGAAATGCAAAGTTATTTCAATCTTGTTGCAGTAATTAGCCTAACCCTTAAGCCCATACCTCGGGTCCTTAGTGACCCGGGACGTCACTTAGTGTTCCTCAATCAATTCATTATAAACAATATAAGTGTACTAAGTGTACTTAAGAGTACACTGGCCCTGTCCCAAATGGCACCCACTCACGGTCTTCCTATGAGTCTGTACTTTCGTGACGTAAGGCCGCTTTGACGGGGGCGCCCGAGAGCACCCTTCTGAAAACTAAAATGAAGAATGGGGCGCCTTACATTTTTAAATCATTATGCGTTTATAATCTTCGGTTGTGCTTTAAAGGACACTTTCTTCAATGTGTTGATTAAATACTAAAGCATACTGTATGTTAAAGTATAGGCTACTGGATTATAATTAACTCTTATGTCATTTGATATTAGCCTGGGAAAACCCAGACAACTTCCGGCAAATTTAGATTTGCTCTGAAAGTTAGTCTGGCAAAGAACTCATTCAAGCCCATTTCCAATCCGTCGAAATCGAGGCACCAATCAGAAACGTTGGGGCGGGCTTTACACGATGACGACAGCGCTGGGATTTTGAAGCAGATTTTGTAGCCTACATTACAAAGATGGATGCCGCCGCCGAACATCACTCGTTCGAATCAGCTATCGCGTCTGTTTTAAGCGATTTGAACGTTTCCTTTTAGTTAAAAACCGAGCACAGAAAAAAACACTCGGAGATTCTCCGCCGCTCTGCATACGTCATCTCCTTCATCGCTCTGGGGTGCGTTTCCCGAAAGCATCGTTAGCCAACTATGGTCGCAAGTTCCGTCGTTACCAATGGAGTTCAATGGGATTTGCGACCAACTTGCGACCATAGTTGGCTAACGATGCTTTCGGGAAACGCACCCCTGATTGGGTTTTAGGTCTATCCGCGACGTCCGTTGGTGACGCCCCTCTGGAAATGATTTGTCTATGACGCTTTGCCAGACCATAACTCAGTTACACCTGAGAATGTGTAACTGAGTTTTAACCAGGCTAATTTGATATTACATTTAGGGCCAGATTTACTAAACAGGGCAAATTAGCGTGGCTCAAGCTGTTAGTAAATCTGTAAATTTTCATCTAATTGCAATGAACATTACATTAATTTAACACTTAAGTATTTTCAAATATATTATTTCCATAAGTATTCCTTTTTTTTGGCACACATGGACACAAAAGGGCATTGTTTCCTGAGAATCGCCCTGCCTCGGATTAGAGCTGAGGGTCTCATTCCAGTTTTTGGCTTGATTCATTACAATCTGGCATCGGCAATTAAACATGATAAACCAAATTCTTATTCAGTTTCGACTTAAAGGTGTGTGCCAAGACAATGAGCGCTGCGCATGCAGAAAATTAATTATGAAGTCAATCATGGAAAATTAGCAAGCTAAGTCCCAAGACACCAGACTGTTATAAATCAGATCCAGCTTTTGATCATGGATGTTGATTAGTCAATACAGAATTATGGGTATGTTAAAGAACATCTTTACCTTCCTTTTCCGCATTATGTATTTCAAAGCTCTTTATCTCTATTCGCTAAACAGAACAGTTTCAAAGGCCTTATTGCATCAAAACGTGTACAGACGTGCTTTATAACTTTCAGCATGTCACAAACAAACTTGATTCCATCTGTTTCAAAGGCAGAATAATGAGTTTCAGAGCGATGAGGGGTAGACGGTGTCTCTGGTGTGCGCTTGCATCTGTTGTGAAAAACATGAGTTTCCTGCTTGGCTGAGCTTTGTGGATAACAGGTGGACTGTATTTCACCTAAGCGAATGCGGAAAGAGAGAGACCGAGATTATCATGGGTTGGGAGATGCTGGGAAAGAGAGAGAGAGAGAGAGAGAGAGAGAGAGAGAGAGAGAGAGAGAGAGAGAGAGAGAGAGAGAGAGAGAGAGAGAGAGAGAGAGAGAGAGAGAGAGAGAGAGAGAGAGAGAGAGAGAAAGAGATAGGGGGAAAAAGGATTGTAAACAAGACAAGCGGATGGAGTGTCATTTGTTTCACTTCATAGCAACTTTGTCTAAGATGTTGATCCTATAAATCCCTGAAATAAGAAAAAATAAGTCAATAGTTTTAAAATGAACGTCCATCGCATTACTCAAATAATTCTGGAAGAATTTGATGAGAAATTCTGAGTTCCAGCTTTACATTTAAACAAAATATGCCGAAAAAGAAAATAAATGTTTCACAATATATTTCCAGCTTTGATACATCAGGCTTTAATGGTCATTTATGGATCGAAACAAAAATGTATTTCATCATATTTATAATGTTTGAAGAAATTATTTTATTCTTAAAGAAATTCACCAACATTTTTTGCTTTGTGGATGTGAAACTAGTTTCAATTCCAACTAAGGATGAAAATAAGGTTATAAATAAATATTAAAAATAAAATATAAATGTATAAATACATAATACATTTGTATAATAAATCATATTAACATAATATGTACATTAACATAATTTGGTAATTAAAAAATGTGGTTGCAAGAACATTAGTATGTAGTAGCAAGTAAGCAGAAGTTGCGTAAATCCACAATATATTCGTTTTGACGTCAGTGACAATATAAAGTATATTCTATCTTGCCTTTACTTTATGAGAATCAGCAAAGATATCCCAGTAAAAAGACATCCATCGTGACCAGTGTTGTAATGCATTACCAAGTAAGTTGAAAAAGTAAAGTAAGGGATTACTTTTACATTAATGTAATCTAATTTAAGTTATTTCCGATTTATTTGCGTTAAATATAGACTTATAGAACAATTCTATATTAACCAATTGAACATCAAAATTTAACATCTAATTTTAAAATGTAATGTAACCTTCTCCCTTTAAATACTTTTCAAGAATAGTCATTTGAAGAATAATTTATGCAATTTTAAAGTGTCTATTTGAAAGAATTAAAAGAGCAGTTTCATACTGTTCAACTTATAGGCTGATTTAGAAAGTAATTACTAATAAGTATTGCAATACTTTTTAGAGAGAGTAATTAGTACAGTAATCTAATGAAACTTTTGAAGATGTATTTAGTAGCTATAATAACTTCTTCTTTTTTTTTTTACCCAACATTGATTGTGACATGGAGGCAGGCATTTTGGAAATAATATACTTATTTAACTTAGTGAAGAACATGTAATAATCCATAAAGGGGACAGAAGAGACTATATACAAAAGACTGTATCAAATACATACAGCTATTTTATAGGGTTAACCTGTTAACTGTCACCCCCCTTTTTTTGAATTGACATGAAAATGCACATTTCGAACATAAATGGTTGTAATTCAAGAATGCTTTGGAATATAGACGTAAGATTGGTCTTGTTTTAAAGAAGACATTTGGCAGATTTATGTAGAAGTGAAATAAATTAAGAAAGTGAAACAGAAAAAAAGTTATAGAAGTTTGATTTTATGGAAATGTACAATGTAAAAAAAATAATTATTCATATTTTATATAAAATATATATTTTTAAAACCTGGGCTACTCTAAAACTGCAGAAAAATCAAAGCCAAAAATCTGAACAAGTTGTGTTTCAAATTTTAGGTTGATATCTCAAAAAATGAGCTTTCAGTAAGATTTTGTTTGGGCGCAGTACCAAACTTTTTCACTAGGTCACAACCAGACTCCATTACTGCCCATATAAGGGCGCCTCCATTTCCATATGTGTTTTGAGTGATACGAACCATTATTTCCACAATTTTCATACAATTTATGAAGTAGAGATCCTATTCAGAAGTAGTATGGGAAGTTTGGCAGATTTTGATATGAATTCAACCTCTAATAAACACATACAAAGAACACGCATGTGCGTCATAGCTCGCTGCCACATCACAAATGGTGAATTTATTATTTTTTTCTTTATATTTAAAACATTTTCAGACCTTTTTTTCTAAAATAATTGAATGGATGCTATCTCTTGAACTCTTGGCATGAAAACAAACTAGGTTTCTACAATTTTTTCATGATTTTTCATGTTCATTGCTATTTCAAAATAAAGGTCTGAACACGCCTTAGGAGTAAGAAAATATTCTTGTTGCAAATTGATAAATTACGGCTCCTCTGTAATTTATTTTGAAAATCAATCACCAAATATGGAAACTAGAGATTGTAAGCTTTCAAATGATATATAGTTTGTCAATATTACTTAAGGTTTTAACTAAGATATTATTGTTTTAAAAATATAATGGCAAATGTCCCACCTGTGGGACGGTGACAGTTAAGTTAACATAGCCAAGCTCAAAGTAGCTTCACTAACATCTCTAGTAGAAACAATTGAGATACAAAAAAAGATCTAATTTGATATGCCAGTGGTTCCAGAGAGATGATCACCATGATCTGATGTAAGAACGCTGATCGTGTCTTGGTTGATCTTACAGCATCATTGAATACAAAACCGATGAGCCTCACGGGAACAGAAACCAATTAGCAGCACATCCCATTCAGGCCTGTTGCTCGGTTACGCACCCTCTCTGCATGTTAATGTGGCTCCTCATCTACCTGTTCCTCACGCAAGAGCTCTTGTGGATAAAACAGAAAGGAGATGAGAAGATTGTGCTGACAGCAAATTTGTACGCCAAAACACATTAACGTAAGAGGCCGCTTAGCATTCGAGAGAGTGAGAGGGTGTCGTAAGGGAGTTAAATATGAAATTGTAGGTCTGTTTCCTCACTGTTTTCCGGAGGAACCTCAAAGGAACTCCCCGAGGAGGTCTTGGTCTCCATAGCGAACAAAGAACGCTAGATGTTCTGGAGCAGCTGGAGTTAGATTAACCCTGAGGATTACGTCCCCTTGGCATCAGAAAAGTTCTCAAGTATTCAGCTTGAAATGTTTGTAGGAACCAAAATCCTCCACTATATGCACAATTTTGCTTTATTCTGAGGAAAGAATGTGAAATATAGGGCTAATGAAGATCACAGAGTTAAAGTTTTGGGATTCAAATGCATGTTGCATGTAATACCATCCTTTTTTTTCTTTTGACATTAAATACAACTAGAAGGAACAAAAAAAGGTAAAGACCAACTGGTTTGATTAAAACTTGTCTGAAAGTCCACAAAAGAGTTTCTTACTCCAAAAGACGATGTATAGGATGTAGGAGTAGCGTAAGCTTTGATGCCTCTCGCGGTTCAAACAAACAGGGCTGGGCAACAAACTCAAGCTCCTCCAACATTTATCTTTAAAAATTCTCATTTTAGACTTCTAATTCGTGACTGGTGTTTTGTTTTGCTCCATCATCTGCGATTCCGCGTTCGTCAATGTGTCATACGTCAGGTCAAAGGTTACTCTTTCACCATAAATCGACGCGTATGTCCGTCAGCCAGAAGCTAGTTATTTTAGCCTCCGCAGAGCCGTGTGGATTACTTTTATCATGGATGGATGCACTTTGATGGACTTAAAAATAGGGCTGGGTAAAAAATATCGATTTCTCGATATTAATCGATTCTCATTTTTACGAACCGATATCGATTCTTAAATCTCAAGAATCGATTAGTCATCCTGTTTTCATTTGATGAATGAATAGAACATTGTAGCGCGCATCCCATCCAATAAATCGCAATAATCTTCGTGCTTTGTTACTATTGATACTAAATAAAGTCTCAAATTTCAAATTACGTCCATTTTCTTACGAAATTCAAAAACATAAATTCCGTTTTGGCGCTGTGGCGTGAGATCGCTCTGGCTCAGCTCAAGAGAAGCAGCAGCGCGGAGCGCACATGATCTCCTCTTCTGCCTTAATAATACCAGTTACAGCGCAAAATAAACATGAATGAACGTCTGAAAGTGTGTTAAAAGATAGAGTACAACTTCTATCGAAATCCGGATCATGTCACTTGGAATCGCTCAATCAGTGTTTCAACCGTGGAAAGACGTCAGTAAAACAACTTGTAAACAATGTCATGCAACGTCACTGTGGTGAGCAGGACGGCCGAGGGACGTGAGAGAACGTAGCGAGGCCGGTGGTGTGATTGCTAATGAGTAGGGGTGGGGGAAAAAATCGATTCTTAGATGCATCGCGATGCGGATGTGGACGATTCTGAATCGATTCACAATTGTCAAAAATCGATTTTCAAAAAAAAAAAAAAAATTTTGATATATATTTATAATAACATAATATTGACGGAACGCGAAAGACGGAACTCTGAAGCGCGGAAGTGCAGTGGCCGGACCGTCTGTGGCGTGCACATAACAGACGCGGACGCGATGGCTGAGGGCCAAATCCAAACACCCTCCTCGTTAAAAGCTGACGTGTGGAAATATTTTGGCTTCTGAAGTTGAAGGGGGAAAGGAGCTGGACAAGAGCCACACTAGTTGTAAGCTTTGTAGAGTAAAACTAAAATATTTCGGAAACAAGACACATATGAGAAGCCATATGACACGTTTCCAGCCAGAGGAGGAAAAACACTCGGCTGTAACGTTACCGGTCGTTGTTATATTATTAATTTACTACAAATATGCTGCTGCTAGTTCAGACACACATGTATTTTCCTGTTGGTTCTTTGCAATGTTAATAAAATATATTGTACGTTAATTCTTTATGGGTCATTACTTTGTACTTTTAAAGCAAAGTATTTATAGTCACACACACACAAAAAAAAGATTCTGATAATCGATTTAGCATCGAATCGCAGCCCTCTGAATCGTAATCGAATCGAATCGTGAGGTGCCTAGAGATTCCCACCCCTACTAATGAGCAGCACCTGTGAAGCACACCGGTCTCGCATCTCTCACGGAGGAGCGGAAGCATAAAGGGGGAGCGACGGAGTGGATGAGCGAGAGAGGAACAGGCCTGCTTTTGTTTGTGTTTTGTTTTATTTTATTTTGGTAGCCAGCAGTCGTCCGTGAGGGGCTGCTGGCAGGTAGTTATATTTTATTTTGGGTAGCCAGGAGTTCCGTGAGGGACTGTTGGCAGGTATTGTGTTTATTTCATTTAAATAAAGTTTTATTTTGATTGTCCGCCGGTTCCCGCCTCCTTCTTCCCTGAACATTGCTACACTGGTGCCGAAACCCGGGAGGAGGGAGGAACGCGCTGTCAGAGAGTCCTCGCCGCTGTGGGGAATCCGCGGTGCCATCGAGCATGGTGCGTGAGTCGCCGGACTCGCAGCCATGGACGCTCGAGGCGGTGCGCTGGAGTGAGTTGCCGGGGGGACGGTCGAGCTCGCTGCCGGCCGCCTGGGAGTTGGAGGGGCGGCTGCCGTCCGGGAGGGAGCGGGGGAGTCACCGCTGCTCGCCGTGAGCCGGAGCCTGCTGCCGTCCACCAGAAAAGGGGAGGAGCAGGGAGCGGGGGACTCCTACCGTCTGCCCTAGAGCCCAAGGAGCTGTCGCCGTCCACCGGGCGGCGGAGGAGCGTCGAGCCATCCACCGAGGGCTACCCAGCGTCATCGCCAGGCACCGCGGAGGAGATCGCCCAGCTGGTGGGGGACCAGTTGACAGCGCGTTGTGGGAACCGGACCAAGTTTTTTTTTTTCCTCTCTCCCCTCTCTCGATCTGTCGCTCCTCATGCTTCCGTCTCCGTTTCCCTCGGCTTGTCGATCCATACCCCCAGGGATCGCCGCCGCCGGGGGGGGGGGAGTAGGCACAGTCTCGGGTGTACCCCCCGGCCTGTGAGGGGTGATGGGGGTATGTGGTGAGCAGGACGGCCGAGGGACGTGAGAGAACGTCGCGAGGCCGGTGGTGCGATTGCTAATGAGCAACACCTGTGAAGCACACCGGTCTCGCATCTCTCACGGAGGAGCGGAAGCATAAAGGGGGAGCGACGGAGTGGATGAGCGAGAGAGGAACAGGCCTGCTTTTGTTTGTGCTTTGTGTTATTTTATTTTGGTAGCCAGCAGTCTTCCGTGAGGGGCTGCTGGCAGGTAGCTATATTTTATTTTGGGTAGCCAGGAGTTCCGTGAGGGACTGTTGGCAGGTATTGTGTTTATTTCATTTAAATAAAGTTTTATTTTGATTGTCCGCCGGTTCCCGCCTCCTTCTTCCCTGAACCTTGCTGCAGTCACATTTACCTCAGAAAAACCATATGTGACCATAAACTCGTTAGTCAGCTAGAAAAATTAACTCAAAAGAGGAGCATTTTGCTAAATATATGCACCATATTACATATTCATTATAATTTTTAATATTATTCGATGTTGAATGTTTGAATAAATCTGGCAAGTTTTTATGACAGCCACCATTTAAATGTTTATATTTCATATAACTTTATTATTATAAAAATAAGTAAAAGTGTCATTTAAGTGTTTGTATAGCTACAAATCAGTTAATTTTTACCTTCAATATTATAGTAGGCTAATATAATATAATAATACAACTGATTCCCATAGTTTACAGCATTAATGCATAACCAAGTAAGTTGAAAAAGTAAAGTAAGGGATTACTTTTACATTAATGTAATTTAATTTGTTATTTCCGTTTTATTTGCGTTAAATACCATATAGAGTATAGACTATAGAACAATTCTATATTAAGCAATTGAACATCAAAATTTAACATCTAATTTTAAAATGTAATGTAACCTTCTCCCTTTAAATACTTTGGTCATTTCAAGAATAATTTGTGTCTATTTGAACTAAAGTGTCTATTTGAAATAATTATAAAAAAAAACATATGTGACCATAAACTCGTTAGTCAGCGAGAAAAATATTCAATATTATAGTAGGCTAATATAATATAATAATACAACTGATTCCCATAGTTTACAGCATTAGTTAAGAGATTTGTTTTCCTTGAGAAAATTTGCCATGTATTGTAGCCTACCTGATATCCAAAATAATCAATATTGAATCGAATCGAAATCGAATCGAATTGCAAGCTTGTGAATCGAAATCGAATCTAGAAATTTGTGTCAATACCCAGCCCTACTTAAAAACATAAGCGGCCGTTCACTGCCATTATAAAGCTTGGAAGAGCCAGGACATTTTTTAATATAACTCCGGTTGCATGAGAGCATGAGAACAGTGTCAATGCATGAGTCTCACGCTGAATAGAGTGAGAGTTGGGAGCCCTAATAGATGCATAGACAGGCAGACAGACAAAGTGTCTGTGTGTGTGTGTTGTCCTATTCTCCTGTTCTCTGTCCTCCTGCCGGAGCAGCTGTCGAAGTGGACAGGAAGGACTAAAGGGCAAGGACCTGTTTGAGCTCATTTATAACAAGGTGCAACCTCAGCGTCCTCTGGTTTAAAACATTGCCTCATTACTTCACTTCCTGTAGGAGCCAATACCTCCTGTGAGGAACGGATAATAAATACCCGTGAAATACTGTGCCATGCCATTTTTAAGGTATGAGAGGCTGCGCTACAGTATCTCACAAAAGTGAGTACACCCCTTACATTTCAGCAACCATTTTAGTATATCTTCTCAAGGGACAATACTATAGAAATGAAACGTGGATATATTTTAGAGTAGTCAATGTGCTTCTTGTTTAACAGTATATATTTACTGTCCTCTGAAAATAACTCAACATACAGCCATTATTGTCAAAATAGCTGGCAACAAAAGTGAGTACACCCTAAGTGAACATGTGGCCAAAGTGTCAATATTTTGTGTGAGCACCATTGTGCACCATCTAGCACTGCCTTAATCCTCCTGGGCATGGGGTTCACCAGAGCGGGACAGGTTGTTGCTGGGATCCTCTTCCACTTCTCCATAATGACATCACGGAGCTGCTGGATGTTAGACACACAGTGCTTCTCCACCTTCTGCTTGAGGCGGTGTGTTTGGGGTCGCTATCATGCCGTTCGGCCCAGTTTCTGAAGGGAGGGCATCATGTTCTGCTTCAGAATGTCACAGTACATGTTGGAAACCATGTTTCCCTCAATAAAGCTCAACTCCCCAGTACCAACAGCACTCATGCAGCCCCAGACCATGATGCTACCACCACCATACTTGACTGTAGGCAATTTTACCAATTTTATTGGTACTCCTCACCAGGGCTTCGCCACACATGCTGGACAGCCAAACAAGTTTATCGTAGTCTCATCAGGCCACAGGACATGCTTCCAGCAAGTCATGCTCTTGGACAGGTTGCTTTCAGCAAACTGTTTGCGGGCTTTCTTGTGAGCCAGCTTCAGAAGAGGCTTCCTTCTGGGACGACGGCCATGCAAACCGACTTGTTGCAGTGTGCGGCGTATGGTCTGAGCACTGACAAGCTGACCGTCCGCTTCTGCGACCTCTAAAGCGATGCTGGCAACACTCATGCGTCTGTTTTTTGAAGCCAGCGTCTACACCTGACACACAGCACGAGG
This sequence comes from Rhinichthys klamathensis goyatoka, assembly GCF_029890125.1. Lineage (NCBI taxonomy): Eukaryota > Metazoa > Chordata > Actinopteri > Cypriniformes > Leuciscidae > Rhinichthys > Rhinichthys klamathensis. The sequence continues at coordinate 5,084,671 of NW_026606664.1, read as the reverse complement.
ACTCTTCTTTGGTTGACCCTTGTGAGGCCTGTTCCAAGTGGAACCCATCTTGGAAAACCTCTGTATGACCCTGGGCTGTACTGGACAGTAAATCTATACTGCTAAACAAGCAGCACATTGACTATTCTAAAATATATCCAAGTTTAATTTCTATGGTATTGTCCCTTGAGAAGATATTCTAAAATGGTTGCTGAAATGTGAGGGGTGTACTCACAATTATTCAATAAAACATGTTAGCATGTTGCTGGAACTCAAAACATAACCACACATATTGGGTAGTTTCTCACAACTTTTCCCCCTCACTAAACTCATTGCAATACATTCTTGGATTGTGTTTTTCTACCAAAACGAGGGAACTCAGAAAGCAACATAATATCGTTGATTTCTCTTTTTTCAACATTCTTCATGTCAGGATACCTATGATCCCTTTAAATGCTGTCTAGGTAGGCAGCATGCTAGGTTTAACTAAGGAAGTTGCGCTCTTCTTTGAGGTCCATTTGAATGTGAAGCAGGCTTTGATCTGGATTTAATTGTTCGGCCACAATAAACCAGTTCCCTTTGTAAGACCCACATACTCCTTCCTGAGCCCTTTCCTTCCTCTTGGAGGACTGTCAGAATGGCAGGAACTCGCTATTTTGTTTTCTTCTCTAAATCCTTTTTTTGCATTGACATTCTTTCACACTCATTTTATTTTTCTCAGACAGCCTGAATCCAGTCGAGTTAAAGCCTTCGCGCCGACATAGTGTGAGAAACTACTTTGTAAAGCAATTCACTAAAAACATGTCAGAAATGACAGAACTAATTGACATTATAAACATTAAGCTGGATAAAAATAAAGAAAAATAGGGATGAAACTAATTGACATTTTTTACACAAATTGTATTTTATACTAACCCCTACTGATGTGGATTCAAAAGTTTTTGTTCGTTCATTTTTGGTCAAAACAGGAAGAAATTGATGTTCACCTCGGGGAGGGATTCACTTTTTGTACTTCTGCACTCTGCAACTTCTGCAATCCTGACATCTAGTGATAGAAAGGCAACATTACATTTTTGGCAGTCAACAATCCTGAATAAACACTTAGATGCGCAAGCAAATAAAATTAATCTTAAAAATATTTAAAAACAAATGTAATTAAATACTATTGCAAGGCTTTAATGATTTTCCTAAAGCTTTGGTGTTTTTTTCACCTTAGTAATAATAATAATAATATTATTCAACTTTAAATAAATGGACTAAAATTAATAGTTGTCACATTTGAGTTGTTAAAATTCACTATATACATATATACTTATATAATTGTTTGTGTGTGTTATTCATATATATAATTTTTTTAAACCTTTTTTCATAAAACCTGTGCCAAATCCAATGTGTGTGTTCAGATAATTCCGATGAAGCGGACCCTACAAACACACACACACACACACACACACACACACGTACACACGTGTGTGTTTCATCAGTCATGTTATTTTAATGACGAGATTTTAAACAGACTCTGTTATACATATATTTTACACCAGATGTCAGCAGACTCACAAAGAAAATTCTTAAAGAGACTCAACTGCACTGTCTCTTTTTAAATGACTCATCCTTTAATTGTTTCTTGTTTTTTTTACAATCTATTCACTCAATATGGGAAAAAAAACCTCTCACCATAATAATAATAATAATAATAATAAAAAACATTTTACAATTCTACAATTAAATACATCAAATTTGAGATTTTAAAATCACAACTATATATATATATATATATATATATATATATATATATATATAAACATAATATGTGTGTGTGTGTCAGGAAGCGAGACACACACACACACACACACACACACACACTATATATATATATATATATATATATATATTCAATTCACATTTATTCGTAAAGTGCTTTTCACAATACATATCGTTTCAAAGCAGCTTTACAGAAAAGGCATGTGTCTACATTACTATTTAGAGTGATCTGTTATCAGAGGTGACTGTGTCCATGCAAACCCATATAAATAAATATATGGGTATATATATATAAGCACCAAACTTTTTGTGTGCGCTGTATCTCATGTTGTACATGGGGATGTACAAGCAGTGTTGGGATGTGACTTTCTGAACTGGTGTCTCCGTGCTTCTGCTTGCCTGTGTGGGAGGAGTTCGCACAGATTTGTATTCCTCATGCACACGCACAGACAGCAGCAGCAGCGCTTCAGTGTGAGGCAGAGCACAGCGGGGAAACCTCCGTCTACTCTCACTGTCGGCTTGTTTTTATCTCCACTGAGGAAACGCCTCGCTCCCTGACCTTACAAGTCTCGGATTTATGCTGTGCGTGGAAGAAATCTATTCGTGAACTCTTCATAGTGAGGAGATAAACGGAGGCCAGCAGTCTGCAGTACAACATATCATCAGAAAACAGGAGGAGGACCCAACGCCCTTCCCAGACCGACCATGCATACCTGCCTGGGTTGATGTGCTTGTGCAATGGATGCTTTAATGGGTTTGCATGGATAAGTATGCACCATTGACATGCTGAGGTGCCTCTCCTTTTATGGATTGCTTTATGGGATCATAACCCGGTGTTTTTTCCTTCAAAACTGAAAGTCATCTCAGTTTGGATGCTAAACAACCAATGAATCTGAAGCCTGGACGCCTCGAGATCAGAGAGGCGAGATAGGCGACGTTGCTATGTGATTTATTGATTGTTATATATTTATCATAAGATGGGGAACGGTTTCTCCAACATCGCAGCATTCCAGTCCCTGCACATTGTGATGCTAGGCTTGGATTCGGCCGGTAAAACCACAGTACTGTATCGGTTAAAGTTTAACGAATTCGTCAACACTGTTCCCACCATCGGCTTCAACACAGAGAAGATCAAACTCAGCAATGGCACCGCCAAAGGGATCAGCTGTCACTTCTGGGACGTCGGCGGACAGGAGAAGTTAAGACCCTTATGGAAATCCTACAGCCGCTGCACGGACGGTATTATTTACGTGGTGGACTCCGTAGATGTCGACCGGCTTGAGGAAGCCAAGACAGAACTGCATAAAGTCACTAAATTCGCAGAGAACCAAGGAACTCCTCTGCTGGTGATCGCCAATAAGCAGGACCTCCCCAAATCCCTAACAGTCACCGAGATCGAGAAGCACCTGGCTCTCCATGAACTGAGTCCCTCCACCACGTACCACGTCCAACCGGCCTGCGCCATCATTGGCGAGGGTCTCCATGAAGGAATGGACAAGCTATACGAGATGATCGTCAAACGAAGGAAATCTCTCAAACAGAAGAAGAAACGATAGACAACTGCAGACTTGTAGAGACATTTAAAGGGATAGTTCACCCAAAAACGACAATTCTGTCATCATTTACTCACCCTCATGTGTCCCCATTGACTCATTGTGTGACCAGACATTTTAAAACATCTCCTTTTCGTGTTTTGCAGAAGAAAATCGTACAGATTTAGAATTACGTGAGGGGAAATGATGACAGAATTGTCTTTTTTTTTGTGTACTAAATATTGCCATGAAAGATATAATGGGTTTTGCCTTGGTATGCAAGATTTGGTAACACTTTATAGTAACTTTCATTAATAATATATTGCGCAACAAATACGTAGTTAATGTACATTCATACTGTCTGGAACATTTGCATAAATATGCGTATTTGAATCTACATGAACTCTTGATCTGATAACTGTGATGTATTAAAACATTTATTACATTAAGTAGTAAAATTAAATTAAAATATTTCAGCTTACTTGAACAATATAGCATCTTTGCCACAACCAATGGCATTAGTTTTGGGCAGGACAATCTGTTTGTCGACCAATGGCAGATACATTTGGAAAACCTGTTTGTAAACAATCATTAATTTTGCAATTCAGTTTTGGTGCTGTCGTGCAGAAATTACACACTTTAAGCATGTTTCTTACTGACTTGTTAGTGAAAGTTATTATAAAGTGTTACAGAAGATACAAAAAAAAAAACAGTGGTTAATAATATGCTTGCGTATAGAACCAAAAACTACTTAAATAAATAGCGAGAAAATATGTAACCAGCCAATAAATTAAAGTGCATAAAAATAAGAGAAAAAAATAAATGGGCCGGACCCATGTTGCTGCTTGAAATTAACTCCATAAATATTGCTAATAAACAGTAGCCTGTGCTTTGAAAAAACCCTACTTTTGTTACAAAATCATTCCTTAAATAAACTGAATTAAAATGATTCTTTTGTACATTATGCTTTTCTTGCAGCGCATTGAACCATATAGTTCCTCCGATGCAGTTTTTCCATTTTTTTCCATCTGTCTTTTTAAAAATAGGTTGAGGTGCCCTACACAGGCCTTGAACATGACCAGATATGTTTGTTTTGTTGAAATGCTACTTTGTACTACAATCAGAGGTTGCTGTATCATGAAACCATGTAGTGAAATGAAGACTGTTTATGCACATGATGCCAAAAATAAATTATACTGAAATATACGTAACACGTGTAGCGTTTTGTTGGTTTGCAACCTGACCTAAACACTTCGGAAAAGTCTGCATTCAGCATTATCGCGGGCGGCGAGCCTGTTTTCTGTAATTAAAGTTGCCGTTCGGTACAACAGCCATCACCCATAATTCCCCGAGCTGTCAGATCTACATGATTCCACTGCGCTGGACGACGTAAATCCCTTTGATTTAGCTCCAGGCTGGCCGAGGTCCACACATGCTCGCGTTTGAGCACAAACACTCTCGGGACTGGGATAATGACCTTTTAGTGCTCAGCGAGATTGAAAATGGATATTAATAGGAGAACTCGCCCATTGTGTAATTAGAATAAGTCACAACGGGCCGGAAAAATCCCTCTGATGGGAGTGTGACTGGGGCCTAGAGGCGTGCAACACAACACCTGCTGGGTCGGCAAACATACACAAAGCGTGATTTTAAATCAAATGTACTTTTAACAGGCTGTACTATGGTTTTGATGAGAACAAGTTTGAAGGCAAATGTTGCATGCAAAATCTGTCACGCTAAAATGCTGTGCTGTTTTAAGAAATCAGTTGCAATTTCGAAAATTAGAAAGGTCAATGGTTCATAATTTTGGTTGGACAAACATTGGGAATAATTAAGATTTTTAATGCGTTTTTGTTTGTAATATCTCTTGTGCTTTAGCAAGGCTGCATTTAATTGGCCGAAAATACAGTGAAAACAGTAATATTGTGAATATTTATTATTATTTAAAAGAACTGTTTTCTATTTTAATATATTTTAAAATGTCATTTATTCCTGGGATGTAAAAGTTGGATTTTAAGCTGCCATTATATCAGTCTTCAGTGTCACATGATCATTAAGAAATAATTTTAATATGCTGATTTGCTGCTCAATTATTAATGGTTCCTATTTATCAATGCTGAGAAGTTTTCACTGCTTAATATTTACGTGGAAACCAGGATGGATTAATTTTTTTCAGGGTTCTTCGATTAATGGAAAGTTAAAAAGAAAAACATTTATTTTGTAACATTATAAATGTCTTTAATGTCACTTATGGACAAATTTATTCAGCGTCCTTGCTGCATTTAATAATTTATTTTTAAAAATATCTTTCGTAACCCAATTTATCACGTTTTCCACAAAAATATTAAGCAGCAAAAAGTTTTCAACGTTGATAATAATATTTCTTGAGCACCAAATTAGAATGATTTCTGAAAGATGTAGACTTCTTTTAAAAAAACAAAGTTAATCATTTGACTATTGGAAAAAAATAAATAAGTAATAATACATATCATGATATTTGTATTAAATAATTTTTTTCCTTTAAATACATAAAAAAATCTATAAATGTTTTTTAAAAAACTAAAAGTTATCCATTGACTTAACTTAAAAAAAGTGAGGAACCACGTTTTCTTAAAATTTTTCATTAATAAACTTCATGTGTACTTGAAAAAAATGTATAACTTGACAATTCCACATAACTTAATTTTTTCAATTACACATGACACGTATTTACTTAATAATTTTAAGGCAACAGGTTTTCTCACTTTTTTTAAGTTAAGTCAACTGATCACTTTTTACAGTGTATGAAACCAACCTCAATACAACATGATCAAGAACTAGACTATTAAAACACTCTCCTTTTTATCATCCAAGACATTCTCATTTGTCATTGACCCATAAACCAATATAGCTAAGATCTTTTTCTATATTTGTACTGCTTCCGCTTATGCTCACAATCACAGTAGGGGTACGCCACAATATCAGCCACATTAATTACCCATCATCCCAATGAACCCAGGCCTTGAGTGTAAAATTCTTTAAGGTATGTCACAAGATGAGAGACTGGCTCTGAACAATCCAGAAACCCACAGAGGCGATAGGAAAGATGATATAGATAATTAATTTGAACATCAACCTATCTAAAAACCCAGGCAGTGGGAATGATGCATCGCTTTTTTTGGAGCAGCAGGTAATAGGGTTCTATTAATAGACCTTAATAATTAATGTAGCACCCACTGGAAATATACGAAAAGGCCAGAAATGGGGATCTTATAGTGACAATTGAGCCAGAAGTGCAAGACAGTCAATGTGATCCAATGCGTGTTTTTAATTTTCCCAATTAATTTACTGTGAATTGCTCATATTTGGTTGTCTTATCATACTTAAAGGCAGAGATTACTCATATAGTTATTTATGGAAATGGAGATATCGGAGTATCTTTGTTCCCAGGGAAACTATCTGGTTTTAACAGTAAACAACACTCAAACAAGACTCATGACAAGAGAGTTACCGACAACTAGAGAAATACATATGTATTTTTTACCATGGCAACCATTGTTCTCATATAATATTTATTACAATGCAATACAAATAAAATTACAATGAATAATAAAAAAATAAAAAAAATAAAATTGTATTTTTTGGTTACACTTTAGTTTAGGGTTCAATTCTCACTATTAACTAACTATTATATGACTTTTGCCTCAATAAACTCCTAATTACTGATTATTAATAATTAGTAAGCTAGTTGTTAAGTTCAGGTATCATTAAGGTATGTAGAATATGATCATGCAGAATAAGGTATTATGTGCTTTATACTAATTAACAGCCAATATCATATGCATGCTAATAAGCAACTAGTTAATATTGACAATTGGACCCTAAACTAAAGTGTTACCGTATTTTTTTTATTTATTTTTTGTGTGTGTGTTGCAAGAATGAAATCTTTATTTTTACACACCAAAGTGAAATATTACACACATACAGAAAGACATGCATTTTGCCTTAGCAAGTACCACTAATAGCCAACTACTATATCAACAAGCTAGTACTTACAATGCTTTCATTGTTCCTGATTTCTTTATTTATACATTTACGCATGTTAAAAATGTTTTACAATTACAACCATTGTCAGGATTTATCGCAATTGGCACTCACTCCCCATACAAAACAAGTTATTAAAATGTGATTTGTTAGTCTGAAAATGCAGCCAATGTTTTGTTCTGCTGCCCGTAATGAGCTGTTTGTACAATTGCATGCAAATTGTATGTTTGTGGAACAATGACATAATTCATAAGTTAGACACCGAGAAAGCCCTATTTTGAACTCCTAAGAGTAAAACTCAAAATGGCCATTGAGGAGCAGGGAAAATTGTTTCTGCTTCTATTTGGGTCATATCGAAGGATTTGTCTATTAATATACCCCTTTCCCGTACGCCTCCATCCCGGTTTTCTGGGTAAATCCATGAAGCTTTGGAAAACACACCTGGATCTTTTGACTGAAATATTTGGGAGTTTGTTGCCCGTCATGACATGCCTATTTTGTTTTGCTCGTCTTGACACCTGTTTACCCCTCTTTCCCTTCCATTTTTCATCGCTCTGTTACTTCTTGTCCTCTTCTCCAAGCGTTCTCTTTCTCTGCCTGCTTTTAGACTCGTCATTCTGCAGCTAACCAGATTGAAATGAGTGGAGAAATCTATGGTTGAAAAGATGCTCTCAGCAATGAGGTAAAACCCAAAGAAACGTATTCATGCATTTATGCGTCTCTCTCTCTCACAGCATTTACAGCACTATTTTGGTATACCTTTAGTGAGTCTTTTTTATATATATATTTTTTAATGAGACCTTTTAGACATGTTCAATAAAACTATTTGAAAAAAAATCTGGCGCACAAAATAATTTGACCCTGAATAACACTCAACATATCAATATTGACCTTATTTATATTGTTCACCCACACCCAGTCATAATTTACTCACCAGAATGTGCATGTTCAAATGTATATTTTATTTTATATTATATATTATTTTATTCAATAATATATAATAGATTATATAACAATATGTAGATTACAGTTATATTTTAAAATAGATCAAAATTGTAAAACAAAAAAAAGCATAATATTTTTAAATATTTTTTTTTCATAGCATGAATTTAAATAAATCTGAATCCAAATAGTCTTTTTTTTTTTTTTTTTGGGATGGGGGGGGGGGGGGGGGGGGGGGGGTGGGGGGGGGGTGTTAATGATTTGGTCTAACTGTGCATGATTCATCAATGTGCATTATTTTTCATAATCTTTCATCAAAACGTAATAAATTTCTAAATCTCTGAAACAGCAACTTTTTATTTTCTGCTGATATAACAAGGGCACTTTGAGCATAAGTGTAATATCCAATAATATAATAGGCCCCCTTTTCATTGTTCATCCCAAGACCAAGAGTGCCTTTTTACCTCTCTGGCTTTTCTTTCACCTTTTGTTGTGCCGAAACCGATATCTAACCTACACAGAAATCTCTCATTCTCCCTCCTGTTTCTGTGCCCTACTTTTCCACAACTTCTTCACCCACCCCCTCTCACCTTCCTGTCATCTTTTTCTGTCTTCCTCTTTCAGCCGATGCATCATTCATTTCTGTGCTCATGGATATGGAAGACGTTGCTTTGGCGCCTTGTTTGTTTACTGCATATTGTTGAGAACTGATTAATCCTGCTTAGTAGTTCAGTGCTATCAAGTCTCTCTCTCTCTCTGTTTATCTTCTCATCCTGAGTGGGCGCTTTTGCATTCGGGCCATTTAAATCACACCGTCTGGATTAAGTCTATAGGAATGTGCCGTATGCTAACATCAGTGCTGTCTTAAAAAATACAATACATGCAGCTTTCATGTTTTGTTGTCAGTGCTGAGCTTCCAGGGGATTTGTGTTTTGTTTATGACATACTGTGCCGTGCCTCGGGCCTTTGTGCTGAAAAAGTCAAATCAACGGGCTTTGATTGGTGACGAGGTCAAAATATGATGCTCGCATTCTATGGCAACAATCCAATGTCAGAAACCACAGTCACAAACTATTTACAATGTATATATAGACATTCAGCCAAATGTATAGATAAGCCAAATGTATACAGTAGATGGTTAGATAGATAGATAGATAGATAGATAGATAGATAGATAGATAGATAGATAGATAGATAGATAGATAGATAGATAGATAGATAGATAGATAGATAGATAGATAGATAGATAGATAGATAGATAGATAGATAGATAGAAAGAAAGAAGGATAGACAGACAAAAAAGATAGAGAGACCACCAGTCAGACAGAATGATAGATATACAGTCAGATAGAATGATAGATTGAGGGAAAAACGTAATTAGACAGATAGACAGCCAGACAGAGTGATACAGAATGATAGACATACAGATTGATAAATAGACAGCCAGACAGCCAGAATGATAGCCAGACAGAATAATGTAAATGATACATAAGACAGCCAGATGGACAGACAGACATGGAGAATGGGATAGATAGATAGATAGATAGATAGATAGATAGATAGATAGATAGATAGATAGATAGATAGATAGATAGATAGATAGATAGATAGATAGATAGATAGATAGATAGATAGATAGATAGATAGATAGATAGATAGATAGATAGATCCATGTCATTCAAAATGACAGACAGAATTAATGAGACAGACTGAAGTTTAAAATGTCGCTGGTTGTTGTAGTCTCATAATTCCACATATGTTCAGCTTTAGCACATTACTCAAGTCTGAGATTTTGCGAATCGGGAGGTTTAACTCTGCGACTTCTGACCTGTAATACCCGCCCTCGACAGACCCCAACTCGGCGGGAGGGAAAGGGATTAACCGTTAACGCCGGTTTAGCATCTGAGTCATTTCAGCTGTTTGCCAAGGCTTAAAGAAAGACTTAACTCCTAACACAAGTGTCAGGACGGGAATAAAGTACTCACAGGGAGGTAAATATTCACCATATGGACATCGCTGGACACCATTGCGTCTGTAAAACTGTTAATCTACAACAGGCAAGCTGTTTTAAAAGGAGGCCAAGACAACAGTTAACATACCACTGAATAAACAAGACATTTTGTGTTCCTGTCAGTGAGGAGACACTGTTTTTATGGTGCCCTGACATGTTTTCGGTCAACCCTATTATTGAGGCAGGCCGTTAAACTGAGAGCTCTTTGTTACGTAACATACTTGCGACAGGCTGTAGTTCACTTCTCTCCTGCAAGGTCATTGACTGTTTGCTCTCGACAGCACTGTGTGAAAGAATTTTGACAATTTCTAGAGAAACAATCCTGCATTATCTCTTGCTATAGGCAAACAATACCGAACTGTGATACTTGCAGAGAACGAGGTGGTTACCATTGAAAAAAATGTATGCCTTACAGTTTCTTTCTTCTAATTTATGATGCTATGCTATCAGATGTACCATCCATAAGTATTTTAAGCCACTTGTAAATGCGCTGTAATTTACAGCTCTAAATCCGCCCAACTTTTCTTGCCGTTTTGCTTCCCTTGCTCCTTCGCACGAGTGCTTGTAAGAGCGTGTTCAGACAGCATAGAGTTCAGAGATGGGTTAATCCCTCCTTCCCAGGTGTGCGTCTCCACGCGTCTCCCCACTCAGCTGCTCTCTCTCGGTAGTTTCGAGCTTGTGTTTCTGCAGAAACATGGTTTATTTGGAGTCAGAACGAGAGCCACGTCTGCATACCGGAGATTTCCAGTGCATTTCATTTTCACTTTAATTAGGAGAGCAAATAAATCATTTGCTGTGCTGTGGTAGGGAGGGTCTCCAAGTCTCCATTCGATCACTATTTCATCTCATCGCTATCTAGGAGAATATTAAAGAGAACTCATTTGCCATTGAGTATGATGATGATGATATCTAAATGACTTTGGTAGTCTAGTTAATCTGAGTGAAATTATGGCACAGCTTCGCATTTGATTGTCCGCATAGACCATCAAGCACTTTTTACAAAAGAGCGTCTTTTCCATGAAATTGACCCTTTTAAGGCATGCAGGAACGAATCAGGGAGGTGCAGTACTATCCAAAGAAGGTGCGTAAGACACACACTCAACCCTGCCAACTACTGATGTATATAGTTTGTCCGATACATCATCAAAGCCAAAAGCGTTGCATAACGTCAACAAATTGTGAACATGTTCCTCCAGTCTCAATTTGTAGTTGCATGTTACACTCAAGGACCCTCAGAGCAGCTTTGGTGGTAAATTACGGTGGAAATGGTCGGGACGTGCAGCTGTTGTTTCTGATGTGGGTTCCTTCATGCTAGTTCCTGGCTGAGTGTCTGAAAAGGTTTGGTGCTGGTGCCAGCACCCATGTGGTGACCATATTCACAGATTAAACACATATACATACTTTTAAAATCAGGCAGTAAAAACAGTTAAATACACATAAGCACACACATATGCATTTTAAAATATGGTATCTCATTTATCAGGGTCAGTGAGCTTGAATGTATATAATGACGTAAATGGCACATCTATTTGACTATACTTCCTGTCAAACAAATATGACAGCTCTTTCCAGTCATTAGTTCTATATTAGCCCGGTGACTTACAGTACGTTGGACTTCCTGGAAGTTCTCTCTAGGCCTGTTCGGTAAAGGTCAGTGTCCAGTTGCAACAAACCCATTATATTAAGTAAACCCTTTGGAAGGTAATGTACGGGTTTTCTTAACTGAATGGGTTTGTTGCCTAGTTTACTGCTCTTTATTTGTGTGCATCTTTCTGTGGGGTATTTCACTGCTTTCATGTATCATCCACATTCGTCATTTTGCTTAGTCTGTGTAAAGTCTAGTCTAGCTTATTCTGACCATGAATTATCTACTTAGACAGAAAGGGTTTGCATAATGTAAAAGCGCCTATATATGGGAATGTGTTACTGTACTGTTTTGTTGTTGTGTTTTTCCTTAAGAATAATAGGCTAATAAACTCATCATTCAAGCAGTCCTTCCCAAAATTGTCGCTAATTTGAAAGTGAAACTAAAATGCGCACGAACAGGCGCGGAGAGCAGAGCAGCATTATGAATGCATTTTACTTTCGCCTTTATATGATTTAAAAGCCCCGCTAGTGATACCAGTACACGTCAGTTAACGATGGGGAAATATCCTCACCGTCACATCCCTAGTGCATGTGAAATCAGATATAACCCTGAGATATCTTGCATACTTGTGGCAAGCTAGTAAGAACTGTGTGTGTAAAACTCACTCTCCTGGCCTCAAGGGGCACACTAATGGCTGCGGTCTTTAGCGTCCTCTTTGGTTCGAATCCCGCTCGGAGGGGGTTGAGTAGTACCTGTTACATTTACTACTAGGTGACTTTAGCTCTATGAGCCGGTTTCCCGTACGGGGATTGAGCCTAGTCGTAGACTAAATGTCATTTTAAACGTGGATTTATTGAAGTAGTTTTCTCACACATGGATTACAATAGTCTCAGACTTGCACTAGTCTAGACTTAAACAATCGGATTTCTAGAAGTAGGATTAGACGTAATTCAGATCTAAATGAAGTCTTAAATTAAACCTGGTCAGAAGCAGGTTTAACCTCAGATTAAAAACTTCTTGCCTCAAGGCTCACGTTCACAGTTGCAGCACTTCTCATAAATGAGCCTTGAGTGATACATAAATGATTGGCATAGACAGGTAAAAAAAATTCAGGAAATTATTTAACTGAGATTTTGTTCCAAAGACAATTGACACTGCTGCTGCTTCTTGTCTCTCTCTTTCATAGACAACTCAAGATGAAGAATTTTCATTTTGACTTCATGTTCTTCTTTTAAATATTGTAATTTACGTTCATGGAACTCTATGGCAAGTTTCTCATGAATGGTCATCCCTTTCCCTCTTGACCTGCTGCCTGGATTAGAGACTGCTGGATGCTGACTAATGCTACTGCAGGAGACTGGATGCTGCTGGATTCGTTTGAGCATCTTGACTGTTCCCTGCGCCCCCCAAGTCCTGTGTCAAGATCAGGTCATCTTTGTATGGAAAAAAAATGTAGCATTACATTTGACTTCAACAATAAAGGTCATTACCTAATTTTTGTTACAAGACATGACTTGCATTTAATTATGTTGGATGGGATAGCACATGTTACTGTAAATGAGACGTGTCCTAAAAAATGAGTCTTTGAAAGACTCCTCACCTGAACTGTCCAAATGGTCATCATCTGGAATACCTTCCAGGGGTTGCTGACTTTCAATAATCCCGGCCAACAAGTCCCCCAACTCCTCTGTGTCTGGTGGAACTGGGAGTCCCCCACCTGTCTTGAAACGCTCTTGACGCGTAGCAGCAGTTGTTTTTTTCAGGTTTATGTTTATGTTTTTCCACAGGACCTTTACAAGATAATATATACTCTGAAGTAGGAGCTCTATATAATATTGTTTTCTTTTTACATTTCATTAATGAAAACATTTATAATTGACTGATTTGTAAGAATGGGGCAACAATAAATCTTACCTGAACTTGGAGTGTCCTTTTGGTTACTTTTTCATTTGAGTTGAATTCATTCAATATGGAAATCCGTGCCTTCTTGTTTTCTGTAGCTGAATCATGCTGTTTGTTTTCAATTACAGGATAGTTTGATACAATTTGTTTAAAAAGGGTCTTCTCAAATTCACTGAAGTTTTTTGAGCGTTTTCTTCGGCCTTTATCCATTTTTTGGTTAAGTGTTTGGTTAAGTGTCCATACCAGGTTTTTATAGCAACCTCTCCTTAGCCACATGTGCATGCCATCTAATCGGGTTTCCAAAAGATGATCTCACTTGTCCTTGATTACCTTAATCTGAGACTCTATAGTCTAGAACTAGTTAATCCAAACTAAGGCCCTGTTTACACGAAAACGATTCCGGGTGAAAACGTAATAATATTTTATCGGATGTGCCTTTCGTTTACACGTTTTTGGGGCTTAAAAACGCAAAAAAGTGAAACCACCCTCCAAAGTGGAAATCTTAAAAACACTCCACCGTCGCGTTTCCGTCTAAACGGGTAAAAACGCAAATCTGCTCATGGCGGCTCTCGTCGCGTACGCATTTACGTCACAGGCATGCGCCAGTACAGGAAAATAACAACCAACATGTCGGATTATTTCCATACGTCGGACCTTCAAGTTGCCCTAGCAGCTCTGATAAACGTTCAAGAGTCTTTTCAATTTCGCGCTACTAGGGAGAGAAGTAGAAGGAAGGTTGTACGCAGGCGCACGGACTTGTTGTTGTTGTGTGGCAGTGCTTCACATTGCCACCTAGCCGCCTGGAGTGCATACTACATCGCATTTCTAACACTTTTGCGTCTCCATATGCACGCAGATTTCCCCCCCATAACGCTCGTCTAAACGCAGAATAAAAAGTGAAAACGAAACGCCACTTTTGCGTTTTCTCTTCAGATCGTTTCCGTGTAAACATGGCCATAAGCAACATCTCAGAAAGTCAGTTGTTTAGTGTGGATTAATTTAAGTAGAATTAGCCTGGTTTATTTTAAGCCCTAAGGGGAAACCGGCCCTATAAGTTTTGGTGTTGAACCCAGCTGTTTTAAATACCATATGAGTCCAGTTGAAAGATCTGGGACATGGTTTAAGTGGACTGCAGTATTGTTTGCAACTGGTGTGAATGTTATTTGGACTACCTTGTAGAAGTGGAAAGGTGTGGAATTGAACTTCGACTTCAAACAAAGTGCGAAACCGATGAAAGGTGAGTTTAAACTGGAAGTGATTGAACCATGCAGTTGGTTTCTAGTAGGCATTTCTTCTTGACTGCAGTATCCAAGTGCATTCCCGTTGATTGTCGTTGCATCTTGTGAAAAAAAAAAAAAAAAAATCACTGGGAATCACTGTCATTGTGAAAGTACCAAGAGAATCTCAAACTAAATTTTGAAGCAAAAATACCTTGCAATCTTTGTCCAATCAATCAACTAGATATTTGTACTTGCCTGAGAACTTCTATTACTTTATTTCCTAATGACATAATAAAAACCCACTACTTGACTACCAGAAATTACGTATACTGTAGCTAGCCAATCAGATTGGAGCTTACTTTTTGAGAAAGTTCTCAGCCTTTATTTGTGTGCAATCTTGTGTACATGAGGTTGTACTTTAAGAGTCTGTAAAGGTCTCCTGGTTAAATCATCAAGGCTTGTAAAATGTACTCTCCTTTTCCTCACCTCTTAAATCAGTGTTCTCGGATCATAGAATCAAGGATGGCAACTTTTTCATAATTGGGAGAGAGGACTGGTTGAATGAAGAAAGACTTAAATTGCTTACTTTTATGAAAGGGAGCATTGACAAACACAGGAATTTATGGCACCTCTGATAGGGAAAAATGTTGACTCAGCCTGAAAAGAAGCGAGACCAACAGACCACAGATCCAAAGGAAGGACACTTCTGTGATTCTGTGGTGTCTAAGAAAAGATTTACAGTAAAACTGTCAGTGTGTTTCAATGTACCATTTCATGAGGTATGGACAGCACCAGGTGGATCACGCCTTTACAAGAATTTGAGCTGATAAAACAAAACAATATGCCTTTCACTGGCCAGGGAATGTCAGAACAGTCGATCACCTGTTTGGTGTGTGTGTGTGTGTGTGTCAATGGTACATTATAGACTGTCCCAGGTGAGGTCAGGAAAGACTGTGGTGTATCACTGTCTGGAATGTAGAAGGGTAGGATGGTCTATGTGAATGAGAGAAATCAAGAAATCTCTCTAAGGAAGTAACTGTTATGCAAGTAGCATTAATGTTTTACTCTTGATATAAGTCGAATCTGTTAGATCAAACGTACAGAAAGATCCTAACCCACAGTCTCAACTACTGCAGTAATACTACAGGCCAAATGTAGCATTTCATATTTTACATCTCATTATTTTTAGTTAATATGCACAGCATTGCCAAATCAGCCTTTCTTTAATCGAGACGTGCTGATATTTTTCCTGATGATATGATGAAATTTATTTACAGTGAGTCAATCATGAAATCTTTTTTTTTTTAAGTGAAATATCCAAATATCCTAAAAACAAAATATCTCAGAGTGTATCTTGATTAGAAGTGTTATAAATTTTATCTTGTTTTATGGATTTTTTAATATTTTAACTGAAAATACTTATTAAGGGGGCGTTTACTCAACATTGTTTTCAACTAAAAATGGAACACTTTATGCGTTTTGGCCGTTCATTTACACGACAACAGGGGGGCCTGACAACGAAAACATAAAAACGGTTTTCAAATTGCACATTTTTGAAACCGATACCATTATCAGACTCATCAGACCAGGCAACATTTTTCCAGTCTTCAACCGTCCAATTTTGGTGAGCTCTTGCAAATTGTAGCCTCTTTTTCCTATCTGTAGTGGAGATGAGTGGTACCCGGTGGGGTCTCTTTTGCTGTTGTAGCCCATCCGCCTCAAGGTTGTGCGTGTTGTGGCTTCACAAATGCTTTGCTGCATACCTCGGTTGTAACGAGTGGTTATTTCAGTCAAAGTTGCTCTTCTATCAGCTTGAATCAGTCGGCCCATTCTCCTCTGACCTCTAGCATCAACAAGGCATTTTCGCCCACAGGACTGCCGCATACTGGATGTTTTTCCCTTTTCACACCATTCTTTGTAAACCCTAGAAATGGTTGTGTGTGAAAATCCCAGTAACTGAGCAGATTGTGAAATACTCAGACCGGCCCCTCTGGCACCAACAACCATGCCACACTCAAAATTGCTTAAATCACCTTTCTTTCCTATTCTGACATTCAGTCTGGAGTTCAGGAGATTGTCTTGACCAGGACCACAACCAGGGGCGTCACTAGGCTTCAGCCCCCCTAAACTTCTGCCTAGCCCCCCTAAAAATGTGCGATTAATGTAGGCTACACAAATTCGTGTTCGCTTCAGTCTTGTTATCAGATTCAGCGCGTTCTTCATCTTCAATCCGCAGCGGCGCCGAGCAGAGAGCACGTCAGAAACAGGACAGGGTGTGTGTGTGTGTGTGTGTGTGTGTGTGTGTGTTCATGTGTGTGTTCATCTGAGCCTCATTGGTCTGTCACTGCTCGTCAATGTCAGAATATTTGAGATGACCAATCAAATCAAAGTAGGCGGGCTTTATGTTCACAGACGCTGCTGAGCGCGAATTTTAACAGTGCGACTCGACGCGTACGGTCAAGTGCGAGATAAGATGTAAGTAGCTAAACTTAACATTTCATATTTTACTTTTTTAGGTCATAAATGTTAAACGAATGACAAAAAATAATCAGACAAACTACGGTAATATAGTTTTGTCTAATTTCGCCATTTTGAACTGAAAATAGGCTGTAACGTGACTCATGTAATGTAATAATTAGTTTACAAGAAACATTAACAAAGCCGTTTTCATCATGTTAGGCACAAGATTAATAATGAATGTGTACATATTGAGAATATAATACAAATTGTAGCCTAGTAAATTAAAAAAGCCCAGCTTTAGGAGGGGAAGAGAAAGGGATGAAGAGACTGAGAAAAAAAGAAAGAGTGATGGAGATGAGGAGAGAGCAGGTATTGACAAATAATCTGCCCACTGACATGGTTTTAAAGCTATTTCTTATCCTTTTTTTTTTGGTCTTCAAACGTCTTGAAATGCACATATCAGAGAAATAAAAAATTTGAACCCCCTACCAACCTCAAATTTAGGACCTCTGTGATTATAAAGCCCTGTCTACGGCCCTGTATTAGGCATTAGATCAATAATAAATGTGTAGCCCACATATTGTGAATGCATTTAATAAACTTAATTACCTTTAGTAGCTTTCAGTAAATAAACGCGTCTGAGAAAATGATTCATAGGCAAAATCAACCTATCAGTTGACCCCATGTTTACTTTCTTCACTGACAGACAAAAATGAAAAGCCTATATCAGTCAAAGCTCAGCTTTAGGAGGGGAAGAGACAGGGCAAGATAAAAACAAAGAGAAAAAGAGTGTGATGCTGATGAGGAGAGAAAAATAATCAGCTGCCCACTATCCAAATTTTTTGGCCTTCAGAACATCTTAAAATCCATATATGTAGATTAGAGAAATCAAAATTTTCTCGGGGAGACCCCGAACCCCCCTATTTGCCCTACCACACATTTGGGACCACAGTTATTATAAAACCGTGACTTTGCATCGTAATGAAAATGGTTAATAGTGATCTTTAGATCCTAAACTAAAGTATTACCTTTTTTATATATATTTTTTAATCATATTGGGGGTTTAGCCCCCCTAAAATGAAAATCCTAGTGACGCCCCTGACCACACCCCTAAATGCATTGAACCAACTGAAATGTGATTGGTTGATTAGATAATTGCATTAATGAGAAATTGAACAGGTGTTCCTAATAATCCTTTAGGTGAGTGTATAATAACGTAATGTAACTTTTGTAACTAAACATTAGATCTATGACAGTCAGCAAACTGTAATTATAGATTCCCTGAGGAAGTTCAGTGATTTATAACTGGTCTTTAGGTACAAGATGAAGATTATGGCACGTTAAGCTTCCTCTCTGTTCTTTGGCACAAAGAAGGCCTAGAACAGCTAAAAAGCTATTGCTCCTGGCATCTGTTCCTTCCTTTTCGCACTTTCACAGATGCCACCATATCTCCCACCATGACAAATCACACGAAACGGAAACAACCAGCAGATCGCAAAACTTAGATATGTCAATTACCATGGAACCCTGCTTTTTTTCTCTTGTTTATCTCTGTTTTTCTTACTATCTCTGTCCGTGTCAATTATTTCTGATATGAGACCCGGGAAAGAGGCCAATGAAAGGTAGGAGAAGAGATTCGGTATGCTGATGCTGACAGAATTCAGTGGCACTCTGAAGAACAATCTCTACACCGAGATGACAGGAAATGTACAAAAATAAAAGCTTTAACTGAATTGAACCCTGCAAGAATTTAAGCTTCTCCGACAAGAAGCGAGATCTTACAAAGGTTGCTTTGAGACAGTGTCGTATTACTCTGATTTTGCCGAGTAAGACATGTTCCTGGATCAACATATTTTGTTGATCCTGGAACAACATTGTCTGAAAATTTAGTCTTAACCCTACCTATAACGCATCCCTAAAATCAGAGGGAAATGATAGGTGTAAGCACCTAACCCTGGTTGTAAGCCTAAACTTGACCTAAACAGTAAACTTGTACCTCAAATCTGATTGGTTGACAGGAATGTTGATCCAGGAACATGTTGTACTTGGTGAAATCACGTTCACCTTTTCACTCAGTGCTGTACATCTGAAATATCACCAAAATAACATAAAATCGTGATAGTCAGACTTAACTTAGCCAGTCACGAGAGCTGTACCTTTTAGCATCAAATCATGTATATCTCCACAAGCTAACTGACCAGTAATTAAGATTATAAATGGGCATTAAGATTACACATTGCCAATCCATGCAGTCCATTCAATCAGACAGTTCTGATCACCAATTAGCTAATCAGAGGAGACAGGGTTATGGGTCTTAACTGAAGTTCCCTTTGAACCTCAGCAGGACCAGTTAGAGTCTTGAGCCTTCGCTGGCCGAGACTTCATCTCCGGTAGAATAAATATTAAATAGACAAGCAATCCAGCAGAGATCAGAAAGACAAATAGGCCGTTTGGTCTGTCTTATCGTGAGGGGCTGGATTTAATTTGACAGTCTAATTTCTTCAAAGTGGGATTAGTTCAGGCAAGAAATCGCAAATAGCCTTCATCTCAGTGGGTTTTTTTTTTTGGTCCAATGAATTTAGTGAAATAATTCAATGGAATTTTGATTTACCGTGTTCATGTCAGAATTACTGTAATGACTACTTGGTTATTGCCAATAAGGAACAACTTGTAGCTATGTGTTAAAGTATGCTAAAGTTAGCCATCTGTAATTTTGTTTACCTAACAACAGTAAACACACCTCTAAAACCAAAAGAATTTAGTCTTTTTTTGTCACAAGATAAACTCATTTGAGAAGCAACACTGTATAAGATATTAAGACTCGTAGATTGTATTTAGAAATATAAATGTACACATAAATGACAGCTTTTTCCACATGTTTATAACGGCACTTTATACAAAGAGTATTGATCTTGTTAAAGGGGTCATCGGATGCCCATTTTCCACAAGTTGGTATGATTCTTTAGGGTCTTCATGTTAAGATTCTAACATACTTTGGTTAAAATTCCTAAATGGTTGTGTAAAACACCACCTTTTTTACCTCCTCAAAAACAGCTCTGTTCACAGCGACCCGTTTCGGTGCATGTCTCTTTAAATGATAATGAGCAACTGCTCACCCCACCCCTCTCTTCCATGGGGCTTGACACAAGACACGTAAAGTGCTGCCTTGGCTGACATACAGTACAAATGACTGAGGTGGAAATATGCTAATACGGGACAGTCCGTCAGTGGTCGTAGGCGGAGCATGAAAATCCAAACGGCTTGATTATTGAGAGTGTATTGGCTTTTTGAGGGTAAAAAAAAAAAGGAGTGAATGGATTTTTTTCATTGTATGGTGGTTTTGTCCACACACTGCAAAGACACACTTATATGCAAACACCATATAAAAGTGAATTTTGCATCCGATGACATCTGAAGAACTTGTGATTATTATTTCGACATTGACAGACAATTTTTATTGGAAACTCATATTTATGATAATACTACATGACATACACATTAGAACTATGCATACCTATATAACCATAGTTCTAGAACCTTCAATATTAAGTATTAAAGTTATTCAAAAGTTCCAAAACATGAATGGAATCCAAGGCGACGTCTCATTAGCTTAAGCGAGTACAGCAAACTTTTTGAAGGATTGTTCCAAATGAAAGAGAGCAACTGAATTCCTCCATGAAGGTCCATTCCACAAGGCTCTTAACAAAGGATAAAAATGATAGTCACTTGAAGGAACAAAGTATTTTTGACTTTTATAAGGACACTAATCCAGCGTGGCTATATATCGTCGCCATCGGGAAATATTCCTTTGTTAAGTACCCAATTTGAAAAAATGTTTTCATAAAGATGCCTATGCAATCTTCTTCTTGAAAGTTATGACTCCGATGTGCTGAGTCCTAAGCAGCTGAAACCTCTGTTTCAACCTCTGTTTCTGACTGCGAATATGTTAATGAACAAGTTTTACTAATGTGACACTGGTTCAGTGTTGTTGCGTAAAGAGCTCCAAATTGGCTTTTGGAAAGTGGCCTGGGGTCGCAACAGTTAGGTGATCTGTGTCATTCAGGAAACAATGACACACCACACTGACGTCATCAAATAATGTTGATGTACCCTTTGGGTGCAAGAGCACACTTCAAGAAATGATGTTCATAGGTATTTTTGTCTTATTTTCCAGTTACAAAATCGAAAGTCCTTGAAACAGGATATATTCACTTGAGAAGCAACACTGCATATGATTCATATACTTTTTTTTTTTTTTATAGATTTTACAGTACAGTAGTTAGATATAGATATGTCAAAAAGGATGTAAGACTTTTTTTTTGTGCAAAATTTTGTATCCCACAATGCAATGTACTTCACTTAACCTTCTATTTCCTTTTAATGAATAATCCTGGAACTAATAGATCCATAATCTATCCATAATATAGTCCAGAATCTACTTTTCTTGTCCCTTTTGACCATTTGTTTTCTTGAACATTAAGTAGCTATTTTTACACAACATTTAACAAAACAATAGTAAACAAAGTATTTATTTTCCAACTAGACATCTTTGCTAAATTAAACTTCATTAACACATTGTCACGTGACCTTGCTAATTAACATGTTTATTGTTGCACTGTTTCACATGCTGTATTTTTAAATGGCAGTATACAGTGTATATTGTGTCATAAGCATCATGCTATTATTCAAGATAGGCATACGTCTGTTTCAACAGAAAGATTGACTTGAATTCTAGTTAATTTCCAGAGAAAAGGCAGTAACAATGTGCTGTTAAAATCAAAGCTCATTGAAAAGAGTGCGTGTGCTTGTGGTTGTCATGTTCTGACTTGTGTGAGGTGAACTGAATTAACTGCACCAAAACTAGCACGCTAATCAGAGTACACTGGTATTTCTCCCTAATGAAGCCCTCAGGTTAGAGTGCTAGCAAGAGAATAAAGAAGTAATGCACGTGATGTATGTGCCCAGACACACTGTCGAGTGGAATGTGTTACCTTCAGCACAATGCGTAATGCTTAGAAGTTAAGAAATAGAACAGTAAAACCATAGCACCACAGCATTTCTGCACCATAAGCCTGTGTGTGAGTGCGTCTTCATTTTCACCCATGAAATCATTTTAATCGTAACCCTGCCAGATAACTGCTGGCAAAGCGCAGTTCTTTTTCATACGCTCAGAGCTTAATCTACTCCAGACATCCCAACCTGCAAGAAGTCATTTCAGGGAGGTATATCTTGGTGACTGGATTGTTGACGGGGGGGGGGGGGGGGGGGGGGGGGTGACTGGATTGTTGACGGGGGGGGGGGGAGGTGGGGGGGGTGACTGGATTGTTGACGGGGGGGGGGGGGGGGGGGGGAGGGGGGGGGGGGGTGTTGTCTATCTTTCCTGAGGCACACTCGCAAGGTCTCTCGCTCTCTCCATCTCTGCCTTGCACGCGCCGCGCGCTGTGTATGTTATGCGCGCAGTCAGAGCCGTTAAATATGAGTTTTTCTAAGCTCTGGGCGCAGTATGTTCTATCTCGCTCTAGATTCCGGGAGATTTGAACTAATTTGCGGGCATCAGGGAGAGGCTAGCAATATGCGGGAGACTCCCGGAACTTCCGGGAGACTTGGGATGTCTGCTACTCCATCCATTACATCTATTGAGCTAAATGGTGGGTTAGCATATTGGCATGTTGCAGTTGAAGAGTTTATCTTTGTTCTGAGTACTTAACAATGTGCATTAGCTTTACACTGTGTTACCAAAGCCGCGTTTCCACCGCAGGAACTTTACCCAGGAACTAGGAACTTTGGCCTGGTACTCGGTGTGTTTACACCGCAGGAACCAGGGTCTAAATGAAGTTCCGGGTAGATATTTCCCCCTCCGAAAGTCCCTGCTCGCGAGGTAGTACTTTTTCAAAGTTCAGGAACTTTCGCGGGTGGGGCTTGTGCGCTGAACATGCTGATTGGTTGTGTTCACGCCGCATTATGATTGGATAACTCCGCGCAGCATTTTATTTTAACCGGAATTTTTAGAATCTATCTATTGCAGTTCGTGGCTTCATGCAGTAATGAAGTTCCATGCAGTAAGAGTTGTCTGTCTGCAAATATGGAATTTAATAAAAATAAAAAAGGCAGCTGGACCGACGACGAGATTCAGGCTTTATTAAGCGTATTTGCGGAAGAGAAATTTTCTGCGCGTTCGTCCCAGCCTTCTCACGGTCAATGTCCGCAATAGCTGATAACATACGCTGTCTAATTTTAGATCTAACGTTAGCATTACGAGCTTTCTGAACACGCTTTAGTATCAGTGCTCGTCTCTTTTCTGCCGTTTTGTTAAATACCTGGTTAGTAAACCAATACATCTCAAACAACTGCAGCACAGTGTGAATCTCTTCCATATTTATTATAAATGTGGCGCTCAAAACTGATTACTGTCTTTTACAGTCTACTGTCCGTCACAAGCAAGCAATGAGCAGTCGCGCGCAGTTTACCCGGTACTTTAGACCGCGATGTAAACGCAGAAAGCTACCGGTCTGGGGCAAAAAAAGTTCCTGGGAAAAAAGTTCCTGGGACAAATTGTTCCGGGCAATTGCGGTGGAAACGCGGCTCAAGTGTAACACGATAGTGCGGAAGTCTCTAATCAGAGTTTCTGGACTAGTCAGGACAGCGACGAACGTTACTATATTTTATCCGTAGCCTTGTGCACACATTGTTAGACCAGAAACGCGCTACATAAATATGCAAACACAGATAAAAATTCTTGACTAACACATGAATGTGATCGCACTGTCCTGTTTTGTTCCTGTGTTAACAAACCTCAGTACTCAAGCGGGTGATTAATAAATCTGGTATTTTTATTAATGTAGCTAGCTATATAAATGAACTAAATAATTACCAAAATAATTAAGAATTTGTTCCCATAACTTAATAAAGCTATAGTAAAATCTAGGAACAAATTAGTACAACGTGGCCATGATTTAACTATGGGTACGTTTACACGACAACAATATGCGTAAAGCGGGGAAGTTTTTCCTTTGAGATTTTCACGTACAGAAGACACCATTGTCAAAACGATCCCAATTCACACGGATCCACAAAAATGACTAAAAACCCTGTATTCTGCTGCCAGGCCATTAGATGGTGATGAAACACTATAGACTGAACACGTAACACGCATGTGCATGACGTCATCGTCTTCAGAGATTCGCGTTCTTGTTGTTTACACAGAGACCGTTTTCAAAAACGTGCACTTTGAAACCCGTTTTCAAAAGTTTGCGTTTTCAGGCACTCAAAACGCTGTTGTCTGTGAAACGAACGACCAAAACGCATTCATTTTTTTTACGTTTTTAGTTGAAAACGGTGTTGTGTAAACAGACCCTAAAATGAGGGAACAAATTATTGCAAACCTATCCACAATTTAACTAAAACGAGTGAATTAATTAGTACAATATACTTTTTTCTTGATATACCCCGAAAGAATGGAAGTGAAATGTGACAACATGCCACATAGTTGTACATTGTAACGACCATGACAGCTTAAAATGCTATATGATCCAATAAAAAAAATATATATACGAGAAAAACGTCTCGGTTACGGATGTAACCCTCGTTCCCTGAGTAGGGAACGGAGACGTTCCGTCGGATGACGACGAATGGGGTTTCGCTTAGAAAGCCAATCGACTTCGAATACTTCAAAACGAGCCAATGGCAAAGAAATGCCATGGGTCTGCGGAATTTGCATAGCGTAGCACCGCCCCACCTCGTGGGTATTTAAGGAGCACGCTGGCAGCAAACCGGCATGTTTTCTTCGCTGAGGAGCCAAGACTGAGGTCAGGCGATCCTCGCGGCACAGCGGAAGTGGCAGACAGACGGAACGTCTCCGTTCCCTACTCAGGGAACGAGGGTTACATCCGTAACCGAGACGTTCCCTTTCGTTGTCACTCCGAGTTCCGTCGGATGACGACGAATGGGGATACCAGTCTAATCACGCCACCTTCCCAGCTGTCTTCCAGTGCCCTGCGTAAATCTGAGATCCCTGTCGTGAGACTAGCACGGACGAAGGACTCCTATTTAACACAGGAATACCAAGGTACACTGGGGAGCATATCCCAGGTCTTAGGGAAGTATGCAATTACTGCCAACCCAGAGGGGGGGACTTAGAAATACACATATGACCCGAGGGATGCATATGGGGAATCACTGGGGTATCCAGCCGCAGGTGGAATATTTCAACCCCAGGGGTGGCAAGGTGGCTTGCCAAGGGAAAGACACATGCTCAGAGAGGCTTACAGTGGGAATACACATGTGGGGGTAGCTCCAGGAGGTACCATGCACACGGGAGGCACCTAGCCGACGCGCAGGCAAGAGACACTGGCGCCGACGTCAGGAGTGCTGGAGGAACTCAGGGCTTTCGGAGAAGCTCACCTGAGGAGAATATCGCACGTATCCAGTCCGTAGAGTGGAATGGCGAGCAAGCGAAGACACCTGAGCGGGTCCGGTACTAGCTGGTTGAAGCGAGTACATGAGAGGACACAGGCTCCACTCGGAGATTGTAGAATCTGGCGAATGTGTTAGGTGTCGCCCAGCCTGCAGCTCTGCAGATGTCTGTTAGCCAGGCGCCATGCGCTAGAGCCCAAGAGGATGCCACACTCCGGGTGGAGTGGGCAGTCACACCAAGGGGGCACGGTCGACCTTGCTGCTGGTATGCCAAAGCAATGGCGTCCACTATCCAGTGAGACAACCTTTGCTTGGAGAGAGCCTTTCCCTTCAGCTTCCCACCATAACAGACAAAGAGCTGGTCTGAGGTCCTGAAACACTGCGTCCTGTCTACGTAGATGCGGAGCGCACGTACTGGACAGAGCAGTGCCAAGGCTGGGTCTGCCTCCTCCCGGGGCAGCGCTTGCAGGTTCACCACCTGGTCCCGAAAGGGAGTGGTAGGAACCTTGGGCACATATCCAAGCCGGGGTCTCAGGATCACGTGAGAATAGCCCGGCCCGAATTCTAGGCACGCTTCGTCAACGGAGAATGCGTGCAGGTCCCCCACCCTCTTAACGGAGGCCAATGCAGTCAGAAGCGTTGTCTTCATAGATAGGAAGTTTAGCTCGACTGACTGCAAAGGCTCAAGGGAGCACTGCGCAGGGCAGCTAGGACCACTGCGAGGTCCCAAGAGGGTACGAGAGGAGGACGAGGAGGATTCAGTCTCCTCGCTCCTCTCAGGAACCTGATGATCAGGTCATGTTTCCCCAAAGACTTACCTTCTATAAGGTCATGCTGTGCGGCAATAGCGGCTACATAGACCTTAAGGGTGGAGGGAGACAGCCTTCGCTCCAACCCTTCTTGAAGAAAGGAAAGCACAACACTGATCGAACAACTCCGGGGCTCTTCTCGGCGAGAAGAGCACCAGCTGACGAAGAGGTTCCACTTCAACGCGTAGAGGTGTCTCGTGGACGACGCTCTAGCGGAAGTGATGGTAGCCGCCACCGCTGGTGGCAGGGTACTCAAACCTGCCTCGTCCCGTCCAGGAGCCACACGTGGAGGTTCCAAAGATCGGGACGAGGGTGCCATAGGGTGCCCCGTCCCTGAGAAAGGAGGTCCTTCCTCAGAGGAATCGGCCAAGGAGGTGCTGTCGCGAGGAGTACAAGTTCGGAGAACCAGGTCCGGGTGGGCCAGTACGGCGCGACCAGAGTGACCTGCTCCTCGTCCTCCCTGACCTTGCGCAGGAGTTGCGCAAGAAGGCTCACTGGGGGAAACACATATTTGCGGCCCCGCGGCCAGCTGTGCGCCAGAGCATCCGTGCCGAGCGTGCCCTCGGTCAGGGAATAATACTGGGCGCAATGGGTCGAGTCGTGAGAGGCAAACAGATCTATCTGTGCGTCCCCGAACTGGTCCCAAATCAGCTGAACCCTCTGGGGATGGAGTCGCCAATCTCCGGGGAGGGGCTGAAGCCGTGACAGCTCGTCGGCTGCACAGTTCAGGGCTCCAGGGATGTAAATGGCTCGAAGCGACCTCAGATGCTTCTGACTCCAAAAGAGGAGGTGGCGGGCGAGTTGCGACATACGGCGGGAGCGCAGACCACCTTGACGGTATATGTACGCTACAGTGGCGGTATTGTCTGTTCGGACTAGTACGTGTTGATTCTTGAGCACGGCCTGGAAGCGGCGCAGAGCAAGACGTACAGCCTGCAACTCGAGGCAATTGATGTGCCATAAGCGGTGGGGTCCTGTTCAGGAGCCCGCGGCAGCACGTCCATTGCACATGGCACCCCAGCCCGTGGTGGAGGCATCTGTCGTTACAACAACATGCCGGGAAGCTCGTTCCAGAGGCACTCCTGCCCGTAGAAAGCTGAGGTTCCCCCACGGGGTGAAGGTCTGACGGCAGGTCGGAGTAACTGGTACTCGGAGCGTGCCGTGTTGCCATGCCCACCTCGGGACTCGGTCGCGAAGCCAAAGCTGAAGCGGTCTCATATGAAGCAATCCGAGCGGCGTTGCCGCGGCTGCAGATGCCATATGCCCCAGGAGCCTCTGAAAAAGTTTCAGTGGAACCGCACTCTTGCCCTCGAACTGTCTCAGGCAAGTCAGCAGTGACTGCGCGCGCTCGCTCGTAAGCTGCGCGGACATGGCGACCGAGTCGATCTCCATACCGAGAAAAGAGATCCTCTGCACGGGGCAAAGTTTGCTCTTCTCCCAGTTGACCCGAAGGCCCAAATGGGCTACATGGCGGAGTACCAAATCCCTGTGTTCGCAAAGCTGATCTCGAGAGTGAGCTAGAATCAGCCAGTCGTCGAGATAGTTCAGAATGCGAACCCCGTGTTCCCGGAGGGGAACAAGGGCTGCCTCGACGACCTTCGTGAAGACGCGAGGGGACAGGGCTAGCCCGAATGGGAGAACTGCGTACTGATATGCCTGTCCCTCGAAAGCAAACCGTAGGAACGGTCTGTGTCGAGGGAGAATGGAGACATGAAAGTAGGCGTCCTTCAGGTCGATCGCTGCAAACCAATCCTGGTGCCGCACACATTCGAAAACGCGTTTGGCGGTGAGCATCTTGAACGGCAGCCTGTGAAGGGAGCGGTTCAATACGCGCAGGTCCAGGATTGGCCGTAACCCACCGGTTTTCTTCGGAACAATGAAGTAGGGGCTGTAAAACCCGGACCTCATTTCGGCTGGAGGGACAGTCTCGATCGCACCCTTCGCCAGCAGGGTAGCAACCTCCGCTCTCATGATAGGGGCATTGCCACCGACCATAGTGGAGCGGACTCCCCTGAAGCGGGGAGGAGACCGCGCGAACTGAATCGCGTAGCCGAGCCTGATCGTTCGTGCGACCCAGCGGGACAGGTTGGGAAGCTCTAACCAAGCTCCCAAGGACTGAACCAGCGGGGTCATGCGAACCACAGACTTCCCGTCGGTGGGGCAGCGAGGCGGTATGACTGACCCAGACGTGGACGGCATAGCGGCCCGATGTGGGGGTGCAGTCATGAACCGCGCCCTGACAGAGGAGACCAGGGAAGGACGAACGTTCCACGGGGGTCTGCTCTGCCAGGGGTCTGGCGACAGAGGGGGATGAGAGTGGTACGGTCCGGAGACGGCGCGCACTGTCATCCGGCTCTGGGACAGAGGAGGACGAGGGGTGCACGGCCCGGGGGCGGCGCACCGTGTCGTCCAAGAACTCTGTGTGCTCAGGGATGAACGTGTTATTTCTTTCTTTAACCACATTAGGGTGCTGCCCACCCGTGGGTGAGCAGCGGGGAGTGGAGAACAAAAGATTCTCCCCCGGCCCTCCACCGGGGGAAGGAGTGGTCCTGCTACCACCTCCTGAGAAACACACGTCATCCCTGAGCAGCCCGTCTCAGGAGCGCCGCTTGGCCCGGCGTTTAGCGGGGGGCGGGGCTGGAGAGGGCTGGGGCGCCTTCTTGCGACTTCCTCCGCGACCGGGCCCGGGTGGAGGCTGCTGCTTGGGCCGGGCGGGAGGGGCGGGAGTCGCAGGAGGGCGCCCTCGGCGGCGAACAGACTGAGTACTCTGCCCGGTCGGCTGGGTGGAGGCAGCAGCGGGCCGTCGGGGCAGAATATGCTTAATAGCCTCAGTCTGTTTCTGCGCAGTCGAGAACTGTTGGGCAAAGTCCTCGACTGCACCGCCGAAAAGGCCATCTTGCGATATGGGGGTGTCGAGCAGCCGGGACCGCTCGGCATCCTTCATATCGGCAAGATTAAGCCATAGATGTCTCTCCTGGACCACGGCTGTGGACATCACCAAACCCAGGGAGCGTGCGGTCACCTTCGTCGCTCGGAGAGCAAGGTCGGTGACGGCGCGCAGCTCATTGAAGAGCCCTGGGTCCGTCCTACCCTCGTGCATGTCCCTGAGCATCTGGGCCTGGTAGACCTGCAGAATGGCCATGGCATGCAAAGAGGTGGCTGCCTGTCCCGCAGCTCTGTAGGACTTCGCCACTAACGTAGACGAATACCTACAGGCTTTGGATGGGTGCTTTGGCTCACCACGAGACGAAGCGCTCTGAGGACACAGTTGCATCGCAACAGAGCGTTCGACCGGGGGAAGCCCAGTGTACCCACGGGCAGCGGCCTCATCGAGGGGAGGAAAGGCGGATGAGATCATCGAGCGGTCACGGGAAGACATGGGAGTCTTCCAGGACTTCGAGATCTCATCATGCACGTCCGGGAAGAAAGGTATCGGGGCCTGACGCGGACGGGGGTCCGCAGCCTGACCCAAATACCAGTCATCCAGCCGCGAGCGCTCGGGACAGGGCGGAGGGTTCCACTCTAACCCGATGCTCGCGGCGGCTCGAGACAGCATGGCCGTCATCTCTGGATCTGACTCTGGCACAACTGTAGTCACACCCGAAGGCGGCAGCTGTGATGAGTCTTCACTTCCAGCAGACTCCGACCCACCTTGTGATGCTGCAATAGACATGGCATCTTCCTCTGGAGCGCCAAAGGAAACCCGCGGGACACCCGAAGATGATCTCGCCGGAATCCCCTGAGCACTCACGGGTTGCAGCATTGGAGAGGGTGCGGCTGGGCACGGACTGATAGTCGGCGCTTGGTTCCAAACCGTCACCCTCAGATCACCCTGGCCACCAGCCGAAGTACTAGCTCTATTTCTAGAGTCAGTAGATCGGGGTGTGGATGAGGGGACCCTCACTCTTGCGAGATCACCGAGTCTTGACCGTAATGCTGCGATGGTCATGTTCCCACAGAGAGAACATGAGTCATCCACGAGTGCTGCTCTAGCGTGATCAATGCCCAAACACACTATGCACCACTCGTGCCCATCAGAGTCGTCAACCAGCCTACCGCAACCAGAAGTGCACGGGCGAGGCATCTTTAAAAAGACGTGCCACGTGCAAGCTCTTTTGTGAGAATAGAAACCTGATTGTGTTGAAGCGCTCGGGGAGAAACACACTCGCTGTCGAACCACAGACAGATACGCAGGGAGTGCGCGCTCGCCGAAGATCGCCGTCACACCAACACCAGAGAATCTTGCTCGTTTGAAGAACTGACAAATTCAGGAATGGCTTGTGGAACGAAGGATCACCTTGGCTCCGAAGCGAAAACATGCCGGTTTGCTGCCAGCGTGCTCCTTAAATACCCACGAGGTGGGGCGGTGCTACGCTATGCAAATTCCGCAGACCCATGGCATTTCTTTGCCATTGGCTCGTTTTGAAGTATTCGAAGTCGATTGGCTTTCTAAGCGAAACCCCATTCGTCGTCATCCGACGGAACTCGGAGTGACAACGAAAGGGAACTAAAATATTTTCTCAATAAAATACAAAATAATTAAAATAATGGCATTTTTTTAATAATTAAAAATAAAATATGAAAATATGTTTGAAAACGAACACACCGGAAAACACAGCTATACAACAAAGTTAAAACATTTCTGAACATTGACTCTCAGTCTTTATTCACCTTTTTCTCATGTTTTCTTAATAGAATTCAGAAAAGTAGAATAGAATAGCATAGTTCTAATAGGGGCTCATTGTAACGCAGTGTTACAACATGCCCCATCTGCACAATTGGGATTTAAACCCTGCTAGTTTCTTCTGCTAGTTAGCGAAGCATTAAATGACCCTATCAACTGTCAAATATCATATTGGAGATTCAAATAATATCAGATTTGTCTAATTTAAAATAAACACCAAAAAAAAGATGAAAAATTAACAAATAAGAAATTTACTTTTGCTAAATGTTCAGTGATATCTTACAAAGATTTCTGAATTTTGCCGCAATTTTTTCTCTATGTAGTGTTGATATGGCAACTAGTAAATACACTAAGTTTCAACATGCTGACATGTGTGGAAGTATTTAAAACAAGGGTGTTACAACTAGCCCTGCGTTAGGTTGTGCCCTGTTCTCCTCTACTTTATCATGTTCAACAGTAAAATTCTCCTCAAATTTTTTGCTCTGCCACAACTGTAGTTCAACTGAAAGAGAAGACTATTTGCACTAATTCTTACTACAGCGCCCCTTGAGGCAACACTGAGAACGCAACACATAATTCATCTATTATTCAACCAAAACAGACATCCTCACCCTTTATTATCTGTTGTCTTCAAAAGAGAAAATCAGAGACAACAGAAACCCAAAATGTGTCATATCCTGATTAGCAGAGTCTTTCTCAGGTGGCACTGACTAGATTAGAGGGGGAACACAGCTTGTCATTTTCTCAAAAAGATACACAACACACCCTTTGCATTAACTTCAGTTTAGTGAACAGGCAATGCTAATGCTGCTAAACACAACAATGCTGCCAAGTACGTGAACGTGCTTAGGCGTCTCCTAAAGTTTGAATTGAGTTAAATACGTAAAATAAATTTCTGCAGGATCAAATCTTCTGTAAGAGACAGAGTTGACACATCTACAGTAAACATGTACTGTCCTGCTCTTGTTGTTCATGAAGAATTTATGGCGCTTAATGACAGACATCAGGACAGGCTGTTGATGCAGTTGTAAAAGCCAAGCATATCATTTGGCTGCTTGAGGAGGCGGGAGCCGCAAGAGTTTCCTGGTGTAAAGTCCCAGCAGAATGAATTTGGGACTCAGATCTTTCTCTCTCCTGGGGGAGGAGAGCAGACGATTGAAAGACTGGGCGTGAAACGAGAGCGGTTTCTTTCTGCCAAACAAGAACTGTAAGGAGATGCTTTAAGCTGTAGAGAGAACGAAACCGTGAAAGACAAAGAAAACAAGAATGCTGGTCTTTAGGGTCCTTGTTATCGCACCCGCCTCCCATGTTGAAGAAGCCAGTTCGGTACAGTCCGAGTAGGACCGGTAATATTTGGTGCCGTGACCCGGATGAGAGTGAAGTTTAGACACACAGCTCATACTAGCTTGCCTCTGTTAAAATTGAAGACGTTGATTGTGAAGCATGCTTGGGGGATATAGTGCGAGCTGTGTACTCCTATAGACACACACACACACACATAGAGCACAATCCTGACATCCCTCATTCAACGAGCCACCTGGTTGCTAGGAAACTGAGTTCGGTCAGCTACCAGTGCCAAGAACTCCCAATTCTGCTGTGAACTTGTATGTGTGTGAATTCATCTAAGTCTATGAGCATAGCTGGACACTGAATTATAAAATCTTCAGCAGGACTGTCTCGTGTAAGTCTTTAGTTTTTTTTTTTTTTAATGCATCACAGAGGAATCACCAAAGAAACACATTCACATTAAATATCTGACTATTGGCAAGTGTCACAGCCTTAGGCTGAAAGAGGACATTTTTCACGCTTCAGCACTCTGCGAGTTTCTCTTCTCTGACACACTAATGTGTTAAGTTACTGTCGCCTGATCATTGACAAACTGCTAAAAATCAATTGCCGTAATAACAACCAATTGAAAACAAACACACCATGTTCACAAAATATAGCTCTGTTTAAGAATTAGTACAACTCAAATTACTAGTCCAATTCATAGCTATTCAACCTCCCATACCTGGTGTTTTTCTTTAAAAACCTATCATTACCATACTATATTATATCCTACTATATAAGATACTGTTTAACTTTTAGGTGCTGTTTACACCTGGTATTAAGGTCACCTGGTTTTGGTCGATCGTACCTGTTTACACCTGGTGCTTTAATCTGTCTTTTTTGTCAACTTTCAACCACTTCTTTCTTGATTTATTTGAGAGGAGGGTCTATGGGTGGGTGAATGTATGAGTTTTTTCAGATCTTCCGGACTAATGGACAAAATAAGCTCGTGCAATTTACATATGAACGCGCTGGAAAAATTCACATCTAACGCTGTGAGTGTGTGTTAGAAACCAGGAATGGTGAGAGAACATTATGCTTGGTACGTTTTTCGTCGTCAACAAAACTTGTGTCTTCAGCCGACAAAGTTTAAATCCCGTCTGGCTAGCGTGCTTCTTATAATTTTTTTCATTAGGTCAATAGAACAGTTAGCTGCGTTTTCGACTACCTCTGAAGTGGTCGAAAGTGGACAAGCTCAAAACATTTTAGACCCCTTTTACACCTGTATTTCACCTATATATATCCACCTGGATGATGCACAGGCAGCCATAGTGCGCCAGAACCTGCACCACACACCAGCTTATTGGTGGAGAGGAGACAGAGTGATGAAGCCAATCAGTATATATATATATATATGGGGATGATTAGGAGGCCATGATGGACAGAGGCCAATGGGCAAGTTTGGCCAGGATGCACATGTTGTTGTTAATTGATGTACATGTTAATTGTACATGTTATTTGAAATTAACAATCGGAGTTATTTAACAATTTCAATTTTTTGATCGCATCTAAAATGTAAACTATGTACAACTTTAGATACATACAAATCTTCTGTAGACTTGTCAGAATTGAAATTTGTAAATAAATACAATAAAATCAACCAATGAATTCCGTAAATTCAAAATTTAAATTTGTATGTCTCTAAAGTAAAAAAAAAAAAAAAAAAGAACTAATAACCTAGTGAAGCAATTAAAAATTAACCTGAACAAATGTATTGTGAAGCACTGATCAACTGGAAACTAACTATGGTGTTAATAATGTTAAATATTAATTGCACCATATGCTAAGGAAGCACACAGGTCTTATCAACTTTTGCCAGGATAAGTACATTGTTGGTTGAAACACACAAAAAAACAGCTGAATCTAGAAACTAATACCATGTGCACGTTTTTCGTTCTCTAATTCAAACTGTGACTGGATTTCTTTTAAATACCTTGGTGATAAAACCTCCATATCTCTATAAACAGTTCATCTGGACTGTGAATGTTCAACAGATGACCTCACTGTTCACCTCTCACCACAAAGGGCTCACCCTCCTTTGCTTGTGAACACCAGGAACACCTGGAGCTGTGGATCAAAGTGTTACATCGGTGGGTGGAGGTGCACGCAAACATATTGTAAGGCAAAGACAGTTGCGTCCATATTGAATGAATTATACGCTGATCTCCAGGGTTTGATGAGGTCAAACAAATACATCATATGGCCAACAAAGGCTTCTCATACATCAATAACACCACAAGCTAACAGCTGCAAAAAAAAAAAAAAAAAAACTATAAAAAATGTATTATACAGCATTTAACATGAAAAAAAAAACCTTCTACAGACAATATACAGATTAATAATCATACCTCAAGCTAACAGCTAACGTTTTCATTAAGGTATCCAACTAACATGGAACGTTCTGGCTTATTTATTTTCAAAAATATAAACAAATGCTCATCCAGTAACATTTATAAAACATAAATGATCTGGTCTTCAATATTGTTCTCAAAACATTAGCACAAAAATATTATTTATACATCGTTCATTGAACGTTTTTTCTAAAACATTTTAGATGAACGATCATCTAACATGTTTTAAATGTTGCTGCTTGTCTCAGAATGTACAGAGAACATTCAAAAGTTCCGTAATGTTTGCAAAATTATAAAATGTAATGGTCCCTTAATGTTCGCATAACCAAGAAAAAACATTTTAAAATGTATAAAATCTGGTGATCCACGTACGTTTACGCGGCAACGATGTACTAAACACGGAAAAGCGTTTACTTTGCGTTTTACACATACTGACGACAATATTGATCCCCGTTCACAAGGATTCGCAAAAAAGGAAAAAAAAAAAGCTGTATTATTCATGCCAGGCCAGTAGTTGGCGATGTTACATTGTAAGGAAACACTTTAGACTGAACACGTAATATGTATTCCGCATGATGTCACTGTTTTCACTAATTTTTGTAGTTTACATGGAGACAATAACTGTATCATTTTCAAAAACTTGCACTTTGAAACCCGTTTTTCGACCAAAACGCACCAAACGCATAAAAAAAGTTTCCAGTTTTTAGTTGAAAACGGTGTCATGTAAACGCACCCTCCGAACAGATAACCTTTTTTTTATCGTTTTTTTTTTTTACTTAATTGGAATGTCAGTAAAATATTCCCACAACATGTTTTTGTCAGCTGGGCTGGGTAAAACCATATAGAAAACATTTGTGGCTAACGAGCTAACTAAAATTTAACCAAAAAATCTATTAAAAGTTTTTCTCACAACATTAAACACAAAGGTAATTTTTGTAAATAACGTTACTTTGCATAAAAGAAGGCTAAACCTAGTTTTGTTTGCTTTAGGTTAGGTTACACTCAAGGCTTGGTTAACATTTGTTAAATATTTACAGCGCTGTCTGGAACTTTTAAGTTCTGTTCCCAAGACCGAGACAAAGTTGATTTAGAGACCACGTTTATCAGGATAATCCTCGCTCAGAAGCCAGACGTCTTGGTGGAGACCAGCAGATTATGGACTCAAGGTTCATGTGCGTTTGCTGATTCTGACACATTCCATAACCTTACCAAAACATGTTTCTTATTCTGCCATCACCACCTTGTTTGAACACATTCCATAACCTTACCAAAACATGTTTCTTATTCTGCCATCACCACCTTGTTTGAATGCTTTCAAAACATTTTCTTCAAATTAAATAGTTTTCACCTTATCATAAATGGAGTAACCACTTAATCCTGGATCAAATGCATACGAGAATGTTTAACGAGAGTTGGTTTGACCTTGAGGTTAACTGGGACCCAGGAACTTGCCTCTAAAAACGACAGCCAATCAGGTGATTCATGACTACAAAACAAGTTGTCTTTTGAAGTCTCAGAGTCAACATGAACTGTTCCCTTTCAGGTCCATACAGAAAAAAATGCATGTGACACTGATTTCTCAAAATGAGCAGTTACATTAATAGGAATGTTTCGCATTCAAATCATCAATTCATCTTTGACATGCTGTCGATTAGCATAGAAAATAAATTTGACTAATCTCATTTAGAAAAACAAGCAAACATCATATTGACAGAAATGCATGTACAATGAAACATAAGCGTTAAAATACATGCAGTGTAAACAAGATTTAAATGTGTTTAAATGTCTTTCTTTCTCGAGAATGCAGTGCCTCAGACTTTCGTTGTAAATGCATGCACACTTTTTTTTGCCTTGTTTTACAAACTGACAGACAAGACAATTATTGTTTAGCGCAATCAAGTGCATACCGCAAATTATATTGATAAAAGACTTCCATTGAATGCAGAACATTCCTTCAGAGCCGTACGTGTGGTTGGAAGAGCCTGTAAAATTGACCAAAGAGGCTGAACAATAGAATTATGCATCAAAGCGCTTGCAAATATTTTATCACTAAACTGTTTCATCACAACAGCAAGATCCAGAGCATCTCAGTGAGCATGTGTGTGTGTGTGTTTACGATGTCGACTGGGGCGTGCTTTGATCGTGGACTATCGAGCTCTGTGTTTGCTTATAGCGTTTGATCTTTAAAACACTGTCGCGTCTGGCCTCTCAGGCGTACTTAAACCACACATACGCCGCAGAAGATATTTTCCAGACTTACGATCTCAATTATAAAAATATAGCTGCGAGCAGCGATTACGGGCCCAAGCCGGTGGCACCGCAACCCCGGTGCCTTTAGTTACCTAAAGGCACCGGAGTGGCGGTGCCGCCGGCTTTGGCCCTTCATCGCTGCTCGCAGCTATATTTATATATATATATATATATATATATATATATATATATATATAAACAAGCCGGTGGCACCGCCACCCCGGTGCCTTTAGGGTTACTGTGCATGACGGGCAATATCGTAACTCCGCTTTGACCTTTGAGAAGATGTGTGCTGTAGAGCTTGCATTGGTGTGGGCTCTGCAAAAGTGTGCATTGAGGGCACATATCAACCACAAAGTATGCGTGAGCAACCTTCTGAAACCTAAAATGAAAAATGAGACACCCTACGGTCTCATGGACTTAATGCACACATGAAATAAGTACACAAGTTTGAAAGTTATATGAAGTGTGCCAAGACAGAATATTACTTGCCTGATCTGATTAGAAAAATAGTTGGTGTGTGTGTGTGTGTGTGTGTGTGTGTGTGTGTGTGTGTGTGTGTGTGTGTGTGTGTGTGTGTGTGTGTGTGTGTGTGTGTGTGTGTGAGGCGTGATTGAACAATGTAGACATAAAAACATACCCCGTCCTTTTGTTCATACAGGACATTATTCAAACTGCAAAGTGTTTACTTATATTTGTGTACAATCACAATAAAACACAACATTGTGCTTTTGTCAAACTGTAAACTACAACTGTCACCCAACCGAAATCTCTTACACACACACACACACACACACACACACACACACACACACACACACACACACACACACACACACACACACACACACACATAGTTTAAAAGCAAAAAAAATCTTTTGGACATTCATCATATTGCATTGGTTTTCATTTATTGTCCTCGATCAGAGCCCTAATCTGTTTATTTTTTCAGTTACACATTCTACATTGATTAAAAAAGAAAAATCAAATGTGTTTTTATTTTATACATAAATAAATAATCTATCATTCAGATGAGAATAAAGTTAGTGTTAGTTCAAATTTTAAGGAAAACAAATATATGATCTGAAATATAGCACATTCATTTATAATTCATTCAGGTTCAATTACCAAACATACAAATCTCAATGTAATTTAAAGCAAACAATACATTTAAAATACATGGGTTGTATGCTATTTTTTTTTATATAAAAAGATATATATCCAAAAAGACAAGGCCTAAACTTTAACAAGGGTTAAACAATCACTGTAACAGACACAATCTCACACACACACACACACACACACACACACACACGTCAAATCACTTACATTTTAGATGCAATATTGACTTTTTTTTTCTGTTTCAGCAGCGAAAATAGTTAAACAAAGATCACAGCAGAACCATCGAGCATCTCACAGCAACGCGTTCTCATTACTGATTCAGCATTTTGAACGAATCGGTTGACTCAAAGATTCAACGACCAATCCATAATCTGTCTCATTCATGAATGACTCAGCCGTTCGAACGAATCGTTTGAACGAATGAATCAATGACTCGCTCATTAAGACGGTCGCCTAGCGACACCTAATGACGGTTTAGTGATATTAAAAGTATCATTCTTTCCAACGATTGTTAATTAACTCATATTTGAAACATAAGCTATATATATATATATATATATATATATATATATATATATATATATATATATATATATATATATATATATATATATATATATATATACACACATATATATACACAAAAATAAAATAAAAACACATTTGAAGCGTGTTTGCTTACTAAATTGTGAGCGGAACGAAAGTTGCAGCAAATATCAGCAACAGGAGTCAAATTTCATTAATCACGAGAGTGAAGAGCTGACTGAAAAGATGATGACGGAATAGGCTATTTTATGTAAAAGCCCCATATTTAAGCGAATCTATCATTGTACTCTTTTGTTGTTGTGTTTTCCGTGAAAAATAATAGACTATTGAACTCACAATTCAAGCAATCGGCCCCGTTATTGCACTAATTTTAAAGTGACACTAAAAAGTATGCGGCTGCACTGGCATTCATAATGGTGCGCGTCCATGGCGACGAGCGAGCAGAACAGAGCGAACGTTTTTTAGTTCATTCCTACTTCCATAGGAATTCCCTCAAGCGCTCTGCAAGCGCAACCCTTATCAATGTCCGTGTGGACGTCCGTATTTAAAAGCTCTCGGTCCTCAGTCACATGCTTGCCAAATATATGTATAAATATCATTTTGGACACAAGAGGGCAGTATGGCCCTATGTATAATTTTGTACAATAACTATCAATCGAAGAGCCCCTCCCCACACAGACACACACACACACACACACAGTTCGCCCGCGCCTCTCTCTCACACGCACACACACACACACACACACTCCAGCATTGCAATCTTGAGATCGCAGCTTGTTCATTATGCTGCGTTCACACCAAACTTTTATACTCTTTTGTTGTTGTGGTTTCCATGAAGAATAATAGGCTATTGAACTCACAATTCAAGCAATCGGCCCCAGAAAAGGCGCTAATTTTAAAATGAAACTAACGGCTGCACGGGCATTCATAACGGTGCGCGTCCACGGCGATGAGCGAGCAGAACTTCCATAGGAATTCCCTCGAGCGCTCTGCACGTGGCCATTATCAATGTCCCGTATTTAAAAGCTCTCGGTCCTCAGTCACATACCAAATATATGTATAATGTATATATAAATATAATTTTGGACACAAGAGGGCAGTATGGCCCTATGTATAATTTTGTGTTTAAACTAAAAGAGCCCCTCCCCCCCCTCCCCACACAGACACACACGAATGGCAGGGTGCATTCTCTCTATCAGAGGGAGAGGGAGAGAAAATTCTCAGAAACATCCACATTCAAACCAAAATATCTGACTTCCTCTTGGTCTGAGCTAATGACAGTTAATTAGAAAGTTGTCCGGCTTGATCTGAACCATATGCATACCTGTGTCTGTCGAGTTTCATGCAATTTCAAGCATGCTAAGAGTCTCAAAAGCATCAAACAAGAATATTAAAGTTTGATGTGTTGCCACGGCAACAGTATCTAAGATATCAATAATCCTTTCACAGGTCTACATCTGCCGTGTGTTTACATTATACACATAAAGTTTGAAGCAAATCGGGTAAAAATAAGAGGGTGATTTCAAAGCATTTAGGAAGTGACACACTTCCTGCTGCCAGTTGGTGGCGCTATAACTTTGACTCACAATAGTCACATCCATGTGATCGGGCTCTTACAACGAACACACTGTTGAAGTTTCATCAAGATCAGTTAATGTATGCAGTAGTTATGACACACTTCCTGTTTCACGTTTCTCGCCATAATTTTGTTTCCTCGCCACGGCCAAACCGTTCGAGATATCAAAAATCCCCTCGCAAACTTTCATCCTCAATGTCTTGACTTCATGCTGACCGAGTTTCGTGCCGTTTGTTTGAATTCTCTAGGAGGAGTATTTCACATTCCATTGCGTGTGTTTTACCAACAACCCTAAATAGCCGACTTCCTGTTGGGCTGGGGTAAAAAGTAAGAGTGTGAAGTATATATGAAACGAGGAGATCTACATGTGTACCGAGTTTCATATTATTACATGCAAGCGTGTTTGATTTATGGACCATGTTTTCGGACCCCGTTCCAGGGGGCGCTGTCGAGCCCCCCTGCCACGCCCGGGTACCATCTTCAGCCCGGCCCTGATGGCCGCGGGTTCTGACATGTGTGCAAAGTTTCAGGAGTTTTTGAGCATGTTAAGGCCTCCAAAAGTGTCCAAAAGGTAGCAGAAAAATAATAAGAATAATAATAATAATAAATAATCCTAAGGAAAACAATAGGGCCTTCGCCCTTTGGGCTTGGGCCCTAATGACTTCCTGCTGATCAAAGGTGCTCTTTCGTGCACTCTGTATCATATCCACTTTTCTCTTGCTCTCTCTTGTTGCTCATACTTAGGGTACTTAATCTCCTTACCTACCCTGTTTTAAAATATGGTTTACCCTACATGGCTTATGGACCAGACATTAAATCATGTCTCTTTTTGAGGAGAGGCGAGTTATTAGTTTAGGTTATATAAACTACAATTTTCACTTGGTGTAATAATGCGGGGGGGAAAATGCAATAAACTTACATTTAAGGAAGAATCTGAGCCATATCTCAAGACCAGATTGTCATAGAGACTCGTTTGACTCAGAAAAAAAGTATTTTTTTTTGTCCATTTCTGCAAAACGGACTTCAGGGAAGGAGATGGACTAAAAATGAACTCCCAAAACTTATTGCCAGATTCTGGAAGATGCATTCTACAAAACTGTGGTACAAGAGGATGTGGTGCTGGTCCTTCAAGAGTCACTCTCAGTCTGTCTGTCTATAAAGAATATAAAAAAAAACAGTCTTCATGTATTTTACTATACTTCAGCTTGTGATTTGTATTAAGTGGGGGTAATTTTTTTTTAGGATTCTTTACCTAACCTAAGTCTCTGATATCCTGATATCTTGCACTTCTGGAGACTCCAGGTAGGTTGCCGTTCTAGAAAATGGTGGCGCTGGACACTAAAGGGTTCCTGATGGTTTCACACTTAATTCTTCACCTTAATTCTTAATTCTTTTTGCAGTTAACGTGTCTTTTCTTCTCCACCTGTGTTTGTCTGACCCTGCTGACCCAATGAGCATTTCACTGACCAATGGTCATGCCTTAAAGGGATAGTTCACCCAAAAAAGAAAATTAGCCCATGGTTTACTCACCCTCAAGTCATCCTAGGTGTATATGACATTCTTCTTTCAGACCAATACAATCTGAGTTATATTACAAAATGTCCTGGCTCTTCCAAGCTTTATAATGGCAATGAATAGCATTTCCAGCCTTCATGAACAATTATATATCACTTATAAATGATTAAATACAAAATGAATAGTAGTTATTAAGATTAATGTGGTTTGGAATTGGTAAAATGTGCCTGGGAAAAAAAATGTGATCAGAAAATCAATGTAATAATTCTGCACGCACTGTCTATTTGTCACTTGTAAATAGTGTTGCATTCTAACCGAGTGATGATTGGTTCTTTCAATACCGTGGCATCAGCCAATCAGAAGTTCTTCCTAATCCACGTAACCTTATATCTCGTACCCTAGCCTGAGATCACCCTGCTGTGAGAATTTAAAAAAAACTTCTGTATACCCCCTCCTCCTCCCCAGCACCACCTGTAGAGATCTGCTACCGGGGTTCTCCCATTTTCTTCCAGCAGGCTGTCCTTTTTGTTTATTTTGACCAAGCTAAACAAATTCTTTGCTCAGCAGCGTTGCAGATCTCTTCCGCCAAAATCAAGCTTATGTATATTCCATGCCATTGCCAATAAATGCTGGTTGAAATAATCCACTCCGAGAGTTGTCATGACTGAAATACAATATCACACCATGCATAATTCACAGTCTGAATCTTTAAAAG
The DNA here is from genome assembly GCF_029890125.1 of Rhinichthys klamathensis goyatoka. Classification (NCBI taxonomy): domain Eukaryota; kingdom Metazoa; phylum Chordata; class Actinopteri; order Cypriniformes; family Leuciscidae; genus Rhinichthys; species Rhinichthys klamathensis. The sequence goes on along the minus strand of NW_026606664.1, from coordinate 5,041,941 downwards.
AGCACGGCTCACAGAATGGGGTGTTTGGACCAAGAGAACGAATTAGTTGTGTATCCATAAAATCACAGTCGGTTGAAGCCATGTGATTCTTATCCTCTGTAATGACAACCACAGTGCAGTCAGAATCAGGTGAAATACACTCACACACACATATTACACACTCATACCCTTATAAAACCCTAGTCTCAGCTTTGACCTATTTCTGAGCCGTACAGAGCGGCTCTATAGATTAACGAGTCTGCCAGAAAGCACATACATTGAGTTTCCCAGAAGAGCTACGCTTTGGGGCTTCACATGTACACGGTTCTTCAGAGCAACTCGTAACAAGCTTATATACTCTGGTTGCTTTTTTCTTCTGACCTAAATACATGCAAGAAAGAGAGCAACATGATTTCCATGCGCAGGTAGGTGTATGTGTGTCTTTGAGGGTTACAGGGTCAACAATATGAAATAGTGTTTAATTCAAATGTGTTTACAAATATAACATCGTGAACATTGAAGGCAACATGCAACATTAACATTTAACATCCGGAATGTGCCGTATTTCAGAGGGAAAAGGAACACTAGGCTATGTGAAGCATGAATATGAATAATCAAAATTGTTCGCAGAAGTGATTTCAGAGCTAGTGAAAGTAATATTATTTTTCAGGAAATTGCGAACCATTGAAATGCAAAAAAAAAAAAAAAAAAAAAAAAAAAAAAAATGGGAAAAGATTATTACAATACTTCAAACTTTTATTGTAATAAAAAAAATTAATGTTTAATATTTGATATTAAAATATAAAAATGTTTAATATAAATTATATAATTTATTATATATATATATATATTTATTATATGCATAATACATTTACATTTATATATAAACATTAACATATTTCTTATTACAATAAATATTAGATATTAAAAAATATATTAAGACATTAAGCCATGTTATTTACATAGGCCTAGATATACAATTTTATTTGAAAACATCAGGGAATTCTAGGGCTGTAAATTTATCATTGAAAAAGTGTGAGAACTCTAATGTTTACATTTTATATTTATGCATTGGCAGATGTTTTTTTATCAAAAGAAACCTTGTATTCAATACATTTTATCAGTTCATGCTTTCCCTGGGAATCAAACTCATAACTTTGGCGTTGCTAACGCAATGCCCTATATTTGCGCTATGTTTAAAACCTAACTCCACACACTAACAAACAAAAATTCAATAATTTACTAGCACAACAAGGCACTTTAATAGTGACCCACGAAGCCTTATCAAGCCACCAGCCTAACTGCACTAAAACACATATGGGTTTCCTTTCGCAAGCCATAAAATCAGAACACTTCCCTCCACCTAGAAAAGCACATGAAGTACTATTCAACCCTTTTCTTGATAAAAGTGACGTATTATACCAAGGAGGCACACCTGAGGACGTTTATGCAACACTGAAGTGCATTAAGCTCTCTCAGGAAAGTAATAAAAGCTAAGTGTCCCCCAAGCGATCCTCTCTTTCATTAGCTAAAGAGAAAACTCTCTTTGCAGGACCATTCAAAGGCTACTGCAAATGTTAGCTCCCTCGGGACAGTCCCGAGCCTGCCGTTTGCCGCACTGCTGACAATGGCCAAGAGCCCTCATTTGCTTACTGAAGTAAACAAGCTCAGTTTGGTGCCCTTCGTATGACAAAGACTAGCAATGCTTACATCTTTTAATTGGTGTTTGCCAAGTTAAATATTTCGGTGGTTGCTAATACTTAGGTAGAGATCTGAACAAGCCCTTAAACTGAGGTATTAAATTTTGGGTTGACTTGTCAGCACCTTTGTGCAACAGACATAAAATTACTAGCAATCATGCTTACAATTTTCGCCTGGTGCACCATAAAACGGCTGAAAACTTACATAGAGCTAAACTTCTTAGCAACCACCCACAACACCCTAAAAACTGTGTAGCAATGCGCTTGAACGCATAGCAATGCCGTAAACAACCACCGAGAACTAGCATATGTTAAAATCAAGTTTCTACTATAGAGTTTACTCATGAAAACAACACTTAATATTACCAAGCTAGTAAATGTAGAAGTGAATTAGTTTAGAATTAGTATTCTCTAGTGCTTAGACTACTTTTTATGAATGTGTCTATGAATGAAATTCGGACGTAATATATCGGTCATTATCACGTGACCTTCCAGCGTCAGTTGCGTTGCTTCACTTCCATTCATAAATCCTCTCCCGTGGCATCAGAATCTCGCGGGAAGTAGTAGGTCATCCAGGGACTTTTCGCTCACTGTTAAATGAATACTGTGTATTTGGAAATACTACTCGTTTGGCTTACTGTTTTTCTCATAATAGGGAAGTATTCGACAGTAGGGAAGTATTCGATTTTGGACACAGCACAATTTTGTTCAATATTTATACTTTATACTGACACCTACTGATGTGGATGTAGCATCACACAAAATCATTTACAGTTACCGATTTCAGTGTAGAAAAAGGCATATTTGTCACATGACTAATTTAATCTAATCTTAAACTGCGTTCACGACCATGTTGTAATTACTGTAATTTCATGATGACAACACACTAAACTGTTTATGTCCTCCGACTGGGAATTATGCATTTCTATGGCAACATTATCAATGCCCAAATTAATCTGCAGCAGTCAAGTGGTACAGCGGTCACATGGTACAAGTAGGAGCTCTCAGAAATGTCCCAGTTTACAAGCTACGAGTTTTACAAGGATGTGAACGCATGAAATGCAAGCTGTATTTCATAATTACGGTAATTACGTCATGAATGTGAATGCACCTTTATACCGAAAGTGTTCAATAATACATTTAATAATTTTTATACACAAAGAAACTCATTTGTTACTTGAAATAAAATAAAATTTATTTGAAATTAAAATAGATTTTTGAAAAACATACAAAAACATTTCTGATTTTCATTTAGTTTAACTTGATGTACTGAAATAACAAACTAAAATAGAAATGATTATAAACTAAATTTTATAAAAATAAAAATTATATGTATATATATATATTAAAAATAAAAAGTAATTCAAAATATTAATAAAACCTATAATATTTTCCCAATTATACTATGTGTGAGTATATATTGATTAAAAGGTTTTCTTGTTGGATGTTTCGGCAGAGCAAATCGCCTGCATGACGAATCGATCAACCTATAAACAGAACTTCTTTGTTTCGCTCCATCATGACTAATAGGCAGCTGTATCTGGGATAACGGACTGAAGCATGTGGTTGTGAATGTGCTGAAAATGTTTTCTGCAAAACATAGATAACTAAAGTTAAAGTGTGCAGTTTACCAAACGAACGGCAAACTGTTTGACATCCTGACTGGGCCGGAAAAATAAAAAAATAACCAAACACGAACCAATCGTGATTTTTGGAGAAGATCTACTTGTTTGTCCAAACAATGGCAGATGGAACAGTACATTCTTTAACTAAATTACATATCAAAAGACTGTTGGAGATTTTAATTCTATATTGACAGAATCAATCCACTGTAACAGTGTTCACAAAAGTCACATGCTAGACTGTGACTAGCTGAACAGTAGTTTGCTTCTGTCAGCGTCTCTGCTTTGGTCTGTGATTACAAGTCCTGAGCAAACACACACACACACACGCTTACTTAACCACAGTTAACCAATCCATACCTGTAATTACAGTTAACTTGTAAAGTTAACTGGTTCATGTCAAGTAGAAAGAGATTATAGGAAATATCATGAACAAAGAGCAAAAGGTAAGGAAGATAGTGAGTGAAGAAACTGGATAGAGATGAAAGAAGTATGAGACAAAACAAAAGAGAGAGGGAGTCACGGTTGTAAAGGTGTGATGGAAAGCAGATGTGTCTTTCTTTTCATAGAAGTGGGGGATGGGATGGAGAAAATCAAAGAGAGGAGGAACAGTTCATGAACACATTTAACACCATACACCTACAAACATATCAGTGACCAAATATGGATTTGAACTCTGAAGAGAAATGTAAACCTATCTATATATCCTCTCCAAAGTGTCTGTAGATTAAAATATGGCTCAACACAAATACAATTCTTAAATGTTCAGTTTTGTCTTTTTTACATTCAATTATTTTTTTTATTTTTTTTTGCTGGAAAACAAGTTTTATTGCTTGACAGGCAAAATGCATATGAGAATAAAACTACATTTCAGTTGTATGTATATATAAAGTTTTTAATTTAAGTGTAAACTTAAAAACAATCTGATAGCAGGTTGTTTAAATTGAAATATTTTCTATATTTTTTTCTTAAACAATTTAGCTTTTTAAGTGAATTTCTCTTATAAAAATATTTTTACCTTATAATAATGGACGATAAACATAAAACATAAAACGACAAAAAAAATGATTAAGAAATGTATTTTTGCAATATTCAGGCCACATTCAAAAAACATAAACACAATTTGTGTCTGTGTAAAATCTGTGTAAATAGTTTGTAAAACTATGTTTAAGCATTCAGTTTAATAGGACAACTTACATGCAAAAGGATGTATAGATGACATACAAGAGGCCCAGTAGGCCAATGTTTTGCTGGTTAGCTTTAGCATGATTAGCATCTTTCTCCACAGTCAGACATTCAAAATGAGGCATGTATTCTGACAAAAATATTTTTTTTTGCATGCAATATATGAATCACAAATATTTTGATGTATTAAAGTAGATGTTTTACCAGTGCCTGATTCCATCAGTCGTTCACTGGTGTCATTATTTCCAGAGGCATCAGAATGATCAGTCCACTGATCTATATAATTCTATATGGATCAGTCACATGGCTTTTACAGCTCCGGTGATTGGTTCAAAATGATTTATACTGCCATGAGCAAAGATGGCAGATTCAAAATCAACCTTAGCTTATTTCAAGTATTATGAACCTCATTGCATTTAACATGCATAACCAGCAGAGGTGAGTAAGCTACTTGAAACTTGTAGTTGGCTACTCATTACTGTTTCTAAAATGTTTGCTGATGAATGTTAAAAAGACTTTCAGCAGATGTTTTTGTGGTGTTTAGCTATCTGTTCTTTTAAAGATGCTTATCAGATGTTTGTACTGAAATAGCACTTTATGACATTTTTATTTATGATTTCCGAAAATGTACATTGTTAGCTTAGTTGTTTTCTGCTTGCTTAACTCTGTACACTGAATTGACTGTGTAATGTGTCATTAAAACAGACCTTGTTGAAAATATAATTAAGTTAAAACTGTTGCTACTTGGGGCACTGATTCAGAGACCTATATAAGCGAGGTGGCGTTGTGAAGCTGCTAAAGGTCTGAGCTAGTTAAAGTTCCTGAAGTGAGAGCCATTTGCCATGAATGGCTAGAAATCGAAGACTCTTGGTCGAGTGAAAGTAAACATTCCATTACCATGATTCGCAATGTTTAACCTTGCGTCTAGCTTAACCTTTGCCACTGTCCTTCAAAATTCACCAGCTGAAGTCAATGCCTTAATACAGACCTACTCATTAACCGATTTGGACTGATACGACACACTCACTCATTCATTCAAATGTGTAAAATATCACTTAAAGTGAAAGTACACCCAAAAATCAAGTGTAGTGTCAGTTCTGGCAGGTCACGTTAGTCAAGCTCGCATCAGCCTTCTCTCAGCTGATCCACGTCTACCTATATGACGCTTATCACGGTATACATATATAAGCTCCTTCAGTATTATCAGCAGCATGGCGTTTCAGAGGAGCTATACCCTCCTCCATCCCCAGCTCCCCCTCTCGCCCAGTCAGGATTTGGCATTCTGATTCCCCTTGAATCAGAATACATTCTCAAATTACTACTTTAAAATCTTGAATTAATGATATCTCAAGTTGTTGCAAACCTGTATGAATTTCTTTCTTCTGCTGAACACAAAAGAAGATATTTTAAAGAGAAATGTTGGTAACCAAACAGTATTTTACTATGGAAGTCAATGGGATCCATCAACTGTTTGGTTACTCGTATTCTTCAAAACATCCTCCTTTATCTTCAAATGAAGAAAGAAATTCATACAGGTTTGGAACAATTTGAGGGTGAGTATATCTTCCCATTCATTTTTACTTTTTTTTTTTTAGTACATCAGGGTGACTAGGAAAATGAAATCGTCCAACCATGACTTCTTGTTTCACAAGAGTATAAATATGAGGAAACACAAAGGCCAAACAGAACAGCTGTTTTTTTGTGAGATTTATGGACAGTTGGCGATATAGCCTATGGGTGTGACTGTGGACCTTTTTTACAGTCTATATGGTGTGGACCTTCACTCATGAGCGTCCTCTAGTGTTTAAACTGCAAACTGCATGTGTCTGACTACTGCAATTTTGCATTCAACACCTTTGTGTGTTAAGTGGTTAAGTTTATTGATGTTTTTCTCAGTGTGGTCTCTTGCTCGTAAGTGCATATGTGCATGTTTTGTATGTGCGTTAGCGTGTTAGCTAATCCTAAAACGCCTGTGGGGAGAGATTTCTGACTGTTGGGTTTTAACTTGCTATAATCTCTGTAGGGGTTCCCTGATCACACTTCACAGGGGGTCGCAGCAGGGTTTCTCTGTGTGTTTTTTTCTATTTCAGCAACACAAGACACAATTTATTGACATGTTTTTCAGCTCTTAGAAACTTATTAGCAGTGAAAATACATTTCTGTCTATAGTCCTGAGGGGAAACTGCTGTGAATATGTGTAACTATTGTGTTTTTGCACAAATCAGGAACATTTCTGATGAACTAAAAAAAATCCACATTGAAAACATTGTATCAGTCTCTTTTGTTTAATGTATGGATGATTCTGGAGGTGATACTTTTTTTTTTTTCTTATTTAGTGCTTTTATTTTTTGTTTCTATCGACACTTTGTGGTCAGATATGTTAATTACGCATTGGCGTCTGGCGCCATCTCGTGTTCAGATGAAATACCTACATGTATGCCTCTGGCGCCATCTGGTGGTAAATATACACAAATAAAATGAAAAAACTGCCAACTACTGCAATTTGTCTGTCGTACACTTTTAAAACCAGTTCAAATAAGGCAAAACCAAAATAAAACAGAAATTCAGGGACAGAGAAAGTAAAAACTCTGAAAAGTGCGTAGGTTATAACGAAGCGTTTTGAGTTCGCAAACGGGTTTTTTCTTATTGTATTTATTTTTGTACTAAAACGTCATCGTTTTAATCCACTAACTTTACAAATTGTTACCTGATATGTAAACAAAACCAGTAATGTAAGCAGTCTCCATAAAATTCTTGTTAAAACACTTATTCAGTAATCACAAACTGCGGTTATTGGTTCAACCAGTCAGCGCTGAGAAAAGTAACAGTGGCGTACAAGTAGACTGGGACACCTTAATATCATTGAATTACAATAATACACAAATAAGAGTTTAAACATGATAATTATTATTTAAACTCATCGTATTTAATAACAGAAAGGATAACTTAATAACTTCCATCAGATAAGCTCCGCCTTTGCTAACCTCTAGTACTTTTCTGTTTCTACACTGCAGTTTGCAGAAAACTCGAGCGACTCTTGCATTCACCCTGTTGGAGACACAGTCCGCAGATCTGCTGCAGTTTGTTTGATTTGTGCATAATCTTTGAGGAAATGGCTGAACAAAGGAACGATGGCTTGATTTTCTATGTCAACGGGAAAAAGGTGATTGCTTATGCATAACCAACGTAATTTTTTGTTTACCCAGAATTTCTGGTCATGTTAAATTGTAAATAAGGCTGTCAAACTGTAAAGACTTGTTTGGTTGTGAACCTGTTGTCAAATTCAATCCTTGTAATAATACTATTGAATCTAATTTGAACAGAGACTGTGATTAGAATCTGTTTAAAGATATTTAAAATAATAGTAATCTGCATGAATTGAATGCTCTGCATATGTTTGCTTCTTGTTGACAGATAATGGAGAAGAACCCAGACCCCGAGACTATGTTGCTGTCTTATCTGAGGCAGAAATGTATGTTTACACGTTTTAATAAATGCGCATATTATTATTGTTATTATTGAAAAACTTAAACTAAACGAAAACTAGAATTGTTGCCTTTTGAGTTTAAGTTGAAGCACTAAAATTTTGAATTTTGAATTGGAAGTATATAAAAACTAAAACATTGTTATTAGTATTAATGTTAATATTATTTATTATAACATAAACGTTCCTGACATGTCTGTCTATCTATCTATCTATCTATCTATCTATCTATCTATCTATCTATCTATCTATCTATCTATCTATCTATCTATCTATCTATCTATCTATCTATCTATCTATCTATCTATCTATCTATCATTATTTATATTATAAGTCATATTTATGTAACATAATAAGGTTTGTTGATGTTAATTTTGAAGTGATACCGTGGATAATTTTTAGAGGAGATTAATCGGCAATTCTGAATATTATTGACTTATTTTAACTGTATTAGTTTTACACTGTGTGTGTGTGTGTGTGTGTGTGTGTGTTCAGTGCGGTTAACGGGCAGTAAGTACAGCTGTGGTGGAGGAGGATGTGGAGCCTGTACCGTCATGGTGTCCAGATACGACCCTCAGACCAAGAGCATCAAGTATTTCATTCACTCTCTCTCTACTTTTTTTCTTTTCATCACACTGTTTTATTAATGGGTCTGACCCATGATACTACTCATATTATGGAAGTAAAATAATGACACATTGAGGGAATCCACAGTTCTGCAGCACAGCGTCGCAATATAAAGTTAAGAAAACTAAACAACCGAGAGAAATATATGTCTACTACCTCAGATTAAACGTTTTATCTGTACATCAGAATTGGGGAATAACATTATAATCCATTTTACAGTAGAGAAAGCTGCTTACATGTGCAAAACTAACTGTAAAGACTTAAAGGGATAGTTCACTTTGAAATTAATTTTTGGAATGTTTTAGCTTACCTCAAGGGCATCCAAGATGTAGGTGTCTTTGTTTCCGCAGTAGTTTCAATTTTGATATTTTTAGGTCAAACCGTTCTTGTCTGTCAGTCATATAATGCAGGTCTATGGTCACCACCTCAAAGAGCATGCACAGAGAAGTCCAAATTAAACATGATTTAATGACTCGTAAATGTAAAGTACACATTGATGGCCTAAGACACGAAACGAGCGGTTTGTGTGAGAAAACGAACAGTATTTCTATCGTTTTTACCTCTTATAACCACAGCCACGTCCAAGTGATCTGAGGGCGCGGGCGCTTCGGTCTGCGCAAGCGCCGGAAAGCGTCGGAAGTGATCTCTCGCGCAGTTGCGAAAAAAATTCAACGCTGTCTGTTGATATATCAAAATCGTCTTCCATTGCGACTTCCTATCTAAATATGTTTAGATCTTTACAGTGAAAGGTAACACTTCCGAAATCTCTGTGTAAACAATGAGTGACGTACACGCGCGAGAGATCACTTCCGGCGCTTGCGCAGACCGAAGCGCCCGCGCCCTCAGATCACTTGGACGTTGCTGTGGTTATAAGAGCTAAAACGATAGAAATACTGTTAGTTTTCTCACACAAACAGCTCGTTTCGTGCCTTAGGCCATCAATGTGTACTTACATTTACGAGTCATTAAATCATGTTTAATTTGGACTTCTCTGTGCATGCTCTTTGAGCTGGTGGCCATAGACCTGCATTATATGACTGACAGACAAGAATAGTTTGACCTAAAAATATCAAAATTGAAACTACTGTGGAAACAAAGACACCTACATCTTGGATGCCCTTGAGGTAAGCTAAAACATACCAAAAATTAATTTCAAAGTGAACTATCCCTTTAAATGTAAACACAGCTTTTGTGTCTTTATCAGCTTTTCAATAGCTATACTGGTCCTGATCATCATCATCACAAATACTTACCGCTTGCTCCATTTCTGTAAATCCGTTTTTATGAATGAATGAGTCTCTCACCCGTTGCTCTATAGTTTTCTTCGTCAACAGCCGCTTGCACTCCCTGCTGGTGAGGTCGACTAACAGCTATGGAGATTATCAATCGGCAATCCACTGATATTCCTGCCGTTCCCGGATGTCAAATGTTGCATTTTTTTGTCTACTTTGAACCACTGAATTTGAGGAAGCGAATTTGTAAAGCGAAATAAAATGGACCGAAAATTGCCTGTCGAATATTATAGGTTGTATTTTTAAACAGAATGAATATTTTGGAAGTGAAATCTGAAAGGTGAATATGGATTATTGAATTTTTAAAAATGAAAACGTGTGAAATGTTTTGAATTGAAAAATTCACAGCTTAAATACACAAGTTGAATTTCAGCCCATAAAAATGCAAGCCCTAAAAATACAATGCAAAATGCAAGCAGGGTTAATGTAATGCATATTTTTTTCAAGTAGTGCAATTCAACAAGCTTTTTTGTTTCAAAAACATTTGCCATTATTTTACTTCCATATCTTTTTATCCCACTTTTCACACTTGTAAATCAAGATTCAAACTCAAATTCTAGGCTGTGTTTTTAGTCAGATTTCTCAAGGAAGATAGCCCTGCTGCTAGTATTTGTATGCTTTTAGATATATATTAGTTTTTGTTACTCAGATATCATAATAAATCACTTCCGAATGCATGTAAGAAGCAATTTTTTTTTTCACTGGCCAGTCATTCGTCGGTGAATGCTTGCCTGCTTCCTGTGTGCCAACTTCATGGAGCGGCAGTGATGACCGTCGAAGGCATCGGAAGCACCAAAACCAAACTACACCCGGTCCAGGTATCGGATTCACATTATAATCTATACTTGCTCAATCCAGATTATGAGATCCAGATCAGGAAATTATTATGCAGACAGATTATAATCCAGGGTAATGTATTAGATTACTGCCAGTTCAAATATCATTTTTGAATATAGATTACACTCAGTCCTGATTATGAGATTAAATTGCAGATAGTTGATATATCATCTGATCATAACTTGATTTTCCTCCTAGTTTGTATTTGGGTCAGTGGCATGACGCCTATTTTTTCCTCATCTATTAATAAAAAATAAATTAAAAACATTAAAATGCTATTTATATTGCATTTAATGATTTAAAAAAAAATATATATTTTTTTGCTCTTAATTGATTATAATTAAACTAGTATAATAAAGAGTAATAAATATAAATTAAGGTAAATAAGTAATATATATATATATATATATATATATATATATAATATATATATATATATATATATAATCCGTAGAGCCCATAGAGAATGTGAGTATCAACTTGACCAGGGTTAATTTAGAAAACTTATTGCACTCACTTTTGTCCTATTTTATTGTACTGCTGCACTTTGTCTTTTTAGTTGCAGTAAAACACACACACACACACACACACACACACACACACACACACACACACACACACACACACACACACACACACACATATAAATATGTGTTTTAAGAATCAAAGTGCAGATAAAAGAGTTATTGTCTCACAAAAGCCGATTCTCAACTGCCGAAACAAGTCGTCAGTAATTCTAGTCTTAATTCTTGTAACATACCTACGAAAAATCGAACCTTTTATTGAAGTAAAATAATTTAAAGTGGGGGGAAAATCACATTATGAAATAAATGTTTTTCTCCAAAACACATGAAAGGTTAGATTTTTAAAATAACATTTCAAAAGGATTAACAATGCAGATTTATTTTTTACAACCATCTTTGATCATATTTACCATTTTTAATATGTAGACAAATATGTATTACTTCAATTAATACAAATTAATTCATGTAATATTTATATACAGGGTATATAGTCAACATGGACACTTTAGCACATCATTGACAGTATGTGTGTTCTGTTCATCAGGAGCGTATAGCAAAGGCTCATGGGTCTCAGTGTGGGTTCTGTACTCCTGGGATGGTGATGTCCATGTATGCATTACTGAGAAACAACCCACAGCCAACTTTGGAAGATGTAACGGAGGGTCTGGCTGGTACAGTGACACAAACATGATTTTAAATCTACAAAAACCTTAAGAACACTTTGACCAATCATGAATGTTCCTATTGCAGGTAATTTATGCAGGTGCACAGGGTACCGCCCAATCGTTGATGGCTACAGAACCTTCTGTGAGGTGAACAGCGCCGGCGGCCAGATTCATCCTTTATTTGATTCGTTTCAGCTGCTGAATCATGTGGCACTCATGTTACTTGACATTCCAGATCCTTTATGGATTTGTTCTGAGCTGGCCATCCATGTCTAATATTCTTGATTCATCTGAAAGCGACCCATTATGACTCCACATATTTTGATGCAATTTTTTTTCTTTTTATTTCTTTTTTTAAACATCTTAGTCTATGGTTGACATTTAGTGATACACAATCTGGTAACTGCATGTTCTTCATCAATTAAAATGTGACTTTTACAATGTGACAGTCATTTAAACGCTTTTCTGTTTTTTGTTTTTTTTGTTTTCACTTGAGGTTTAACTGACATTTGTGTGTTGCATTATGCATAGCATAAAATAACATGAAACTCTTTCTGTTATTTTTGTAGAGTGAAAACTGTTGTCAGTTGAATGGCACTGCATGCAGTTTGGCCAATGGAAATGGATCCGTGGAGCCCATAGAGAATGTGAGTATCTTCATCTTGACCAGAGTTAAATTAGTACATTTATTGCACTCACTTTTGTCCTATTTTATTGTACTGCGGCACTTTAACTTTTTAGTTGCAGCAAAAACAAACACACACACACAAAATATGCATAATTTCAGCCTATGGTCTTCATTGGCTGCCAGCGAGCAACATCTACTTTGCTCCACCCTCAAACACTGTACCCGAGGCCTTGAAGAGTTTGGTTTGTGTTACCGACATGTATTTTCAGCACTGTGAAAGAAAATCTACTTTGTATGCAATTCCAAGGATGAGGACTAGAGCTCAAATTAACCCATTTAATCCCACCGGTCACAATAGTGACCGTAAAAAAATGTTTCATTTCTAAGGCTATAAAAATGTTACTGAATGATCTATCAGTGCATTTCCAACAGATATTGAAATAATAAAGGGTCTCAATGAAATATGTGCAGTGTCACATGTTTACTGTAAATTGTCACATGACCAGAGCTGTTTTATTTCCTGTTTGTGCCAAGAGAAGAGGATGGCAGCAAGAAAGCTCCCAAAGAAAAGATCAGTAAAGCATGTTAACATAAAGATAGGACTTAGATTTTTGGTACACATCATGTTTAAGGTGTCTAGTATTGATATATGCATTTGCAATTACTCAACTTTGTTTAATGTGGTCATAGAACCTACAAACATGTCACCAGCAACAATAGTGACCGGTGGGATAACCCATTGTATCTACATGCTAATACACATAGGCTAACTGTTCTACCTTACTTTCTGCTGCTACCTAACTTTCTACCTAATTTTACACACACACACACACACACACACACACACACACACACACACACACACACACACACACACACACACACACCACACAACCCACACGCACCCCACACGCACCCCACACGCACCCCACACACACGCACCCCACACACACGCACCCCACACACACGCACCCCACACACACGCACCCCACACACACGCGCACCACACACCCCACACACACACCACACACCACACACCCCACACACACGCACACCCCACACACACACACACACACCAGACACCCCACACACACACACCGCACACGCACACGCACGCACACCGCACACCACAGACCCCACGGACACCAGACACCCCACGCACCACACACCCCACACACACACCACACACCCCACACACACAGCACAAACACCCCACACACACACGCACACCCCCCACACACACAAAGCAGACACCCCACACACACACACACACACACACCGCACACCCCACACGCACGCACACCACAAACCCCACGCACACCACACCACAGACCCCACACACAAACCACACACCCCACACACACACCACACCCCCCACACACACACCACACATCCCACACACACGCACACCCCCCACACACACACACCAGACACCCCACACACACACACACACACACCAGACACCCCACACACACACACCGCACACGCACGCACACCACACACCACAGACCCCACGGACACCAGACACCCCACGCACCACACACCCCACACACACACCACACACCCCACACACACACGCACACCCCCCACACACACAAACCAGACACCCCACACACACACACCGCACACCCCACACGCACACACACCACAAACCCCACGCACACCACACCACAGACCCCACACACAAACCACACACCTCACACACACACCACACCCCCCACACACACACCACACATCCCACACACACGCACACCCCCCCCACACACACACCGCACACCCCACACGCATGCACACCACACACCACAGACCCCACACACACGCACACCACACACCACAGACCCCACACACACACACCGCACACCCCACACGCATGCACACCACACACCACAGACCCCACACACACGCACACCACACACCACAGACCCCACACACACACACACCAGACACCCCACACACACACACCGCACACGACACACCACAGACCCCACGGACACCAGACACCCCACGCACCCCACACACCCCACACACACACACCACACACCCCACACACACACCACACACCCCACACACACGCACACCCCTCACACACAAACCAGACACCCCACACACACACACACCGCACACCCCACACGCACGCACACCACAAACCCCACGCACACCACACCACAGACCCCACACACAAACCACACCCCCCACACACACCACACCCCCCACACACACACCACACATCCCACACACACCACAAACCCCACACCACACACACCCCACACCACACACACACACCAGACACCCCCCCCACACACACACACCACACACCCCACACGCACGCACGCACACCACAAACCCCACATGCACACCACAAACCCCACACACATACACACATACACATGCACACACACGCGCACACACACACACACACACACACACGCACACGCACACACACATGCACATGCACACACAAACACACTGCACAGGTCCTATAGACCTATATTCATTCTGTCCAATGGTTGATACAACACATTATCCCACCGGTCACAATTGTGACCGATCATAAAACTCACTTTTTCACACACTTTTCCAAGAAAATTAAAAAAAATTATGATTGATTGTTTCAAAGGGATACTAATGACACATGATTTGGATATTTTTTTGTCTGGGAAAAATTTGGGATTAAAGGGTTAATAAGGTAAAACCGACACCATCGTTATTGTTCATATTACTGTGTATCCAGTGCTGAGGGAGCTCTGGAGCTGAAATTCAGATACGGCAATGTAGTTTCCGACACGCACTGTAACCGGTAGACCAATCACAACAGACTGGGCCACCTGACCAATCAGAGCAGAGTAGACCAATCACAACAGACTGGGCCACCTGACCAATCAGAGCAGAGTAGACCAATCACAACAGACTGGGTCATCTGACCAATCAGAGCAGAGTAGACCAATCACAACAAACTGGGCCATCTGACCAATCAGAGCAGAGTAGACCAATCACAACAGACTGGGTCATCTGACCAATCAGAGCAGAGTAGACCAATCACAACAGATTGAGCCATCTGACCAATCAGAGCAGAGTAGACCAATCACAACAGACTGATCCATCTGACCAATCAGAGTAGACCAATCACAACGGACTGGGCCATCTGACCAATCAGAGCAGAGTAGACCAATCATAACAGGGCTGCGTTCAGCGCCGACAAAACGTTGCACAACGTTTTTTAAACAGAAACGGTGATGCGTTGAACGCACTGTTCTGATGACGCAAGAGTTGCAACTATGGCAGCTGAGAAAGGCCATTCTTTGTGTTCTTTGTGAAGAATTTTCGGAGCCTGATGAAGTCGGTATAAATATGTGTTTAATACTACAAAATATGCCCGATGTTACAGTTACTGCACTTGCCGCCCAGAACACAAGAGAGCATCCCAGTCGAGTGAAGGGATTTGTGGAAACTGAAATGGAAGCACACATCTTACCTAATTCAGACTAAAACACATCTATATAGCCTCACATAATGACTTTATTTGTAGTTCATACTGTTTTAATACCCTGTATTTTCTTTCTCATTTTTAGGAAAAACACTTAATTACCATTGTTTATTTCTATACCAAATGTCATACACTTGCAATGAAGCTAAAAATATAAACAACTACTGTACATCATTATGTTGATATCCTATATTTTTACCATAAAACTTACGACAAACATGTCTTCTGATACCCTCAGTTGTTGCGTATACCGAGCTGCATCGAACACATTTGTAAATAACTTTCCTTGAACCCATTGTGCGAGTTTACTTTAATACAGCGTGCGTTATATACACTCACCGGCCACTTTATTAGGTACACCTGTCCAACTGCTCGTTAACACTTAATTTCTAAGCAGCCAATCACATGGCGGCAACTCAGTGCATTTAGGCATGTAGACATGGTCAAGACAATCTCCTGTAGTTCAAACCGAGCATCAGTATGGGGAAGAAAGTTGATTTGAGTGACTTTGAACGTGGCATGATTGTTGGTGCCAGAAGGGCTGGTCTGAGTATTTCAGAAACTGCTAATCTACTGGGATTTTCACGCACAACCATCTCTAGGGTTTACAGAGAATGGTCCGAAAAAGAAAAAACATCCAGTGAGCGGCAGTTCTGTGGGCGGAAATGCCTTGTTGATGCCAGAGGTCAGAGGAGAATGGCCAGACTGGTTCGAGCTGATAGAAGGGCAACAGTGACTGAAATAACCACTCGTTACAACCGAGGTATGCAGCAAAGCATTTGTGAAGCCACAACACGCACAACCTTGAGGCGGATGGGCTACAACAGCAGAAGACTCCACCGGGTACCACTCATCTCCACTACAAATAGGAAAAAGAGGCTACAATTTGCAAGAGCTCACCAAAATTGAACAGTTGAAGACTGGAAAAATGTTGCCTGGTCTGATGAGTCTCGATTTCTGTTGAGACATTCAGATGTTAGAGTCAGAATTTGGCGTAAACAGAATGAGAACATGGAACCATCATGCCTTGTTACCACTGTGCAGGCTGGTGGTGGTGGTGTAATGGTGTGGGGGATGTTTTCCTGGCACACTTTAGGCCCCTTAGTGCCAATTGGGCATCGTTTAAATGCCACGGCCTACCTGAGCATTGTTTCTGACCATGTCCATCCCTTTATGGCCACCATGTACCCATCCTCTGATGGCTACTTCCACCATGTCACAAAGCTCTAATCATTTCAAATTGGTTTCTTGAACATGACAATGAGTTCACTGTACTAAAATGGCCTCCACAGTCACCAGATCTCAACCCAATAGAGCATCTTTGGGATGTGGTGGAACGGGAGATTCGCATCATGGATGTGCAGCCGACAAATCTGCGGCAACTGTGTGATGCCATCATGTCAATATGGACCAAACTCCCTGAGGAATTCTTCCAGCACCTTGTTGAATCTATGCCACGAAGAATTGAGGCAGTTCTGAAGGCAAAAGGGGGTCCAACCCGTTACTAGCATGGGGTACCTAATAAAGTGGCCGGTGAGTGTACATGTTGCTGCTGATTGGACTGCAGTTCTGACACACCCACCAAACAAGAGAAAACGCATCTCAAACCCCGTTGCACACCGGTGCACGCCGTTTCCAGGAAACATGACGTTCAACCCGGAAACCGTAGCAAAACGTTGCGCACCGTTTTGAACTTGAATGTGCCCCAGATTGAGCCATCTGACCAATCAGAACAGAGTAGACCAATAACAGCATATTGAGCCATCTGACCAACCAGAGCAGAGTATGCTCCCGGAAAGGAGGGGTTTAAAGAGACCAAATCCTTTATCGATCCGTTTTAGACAAGCTGAGAAAAGAAGTGAGAAAATTTAAGTGTTTTTTGACCTTGGATGCATTTAAACCTATTGTAGAAAAAATAACACTGGCGCTCAGTGGATTGAATGATGTAATAGTTATTTTTGTGTTTAATAGGGTCATCCAGAACTCTTTCGTAAAGAGGACCTGCTCCCCTTCGACCCCACCCAGGATCTGATCTTTCCCCCTGAACTCATGGTTTGTCAGACTTGTTCAAAACTCCATTTGTCTTCACTAGAGTAGGTTATGTAACTATGACTAAGAGGTTTTAGATAAAACCTAAGCTTAATGTTTAAGCTGTAACAAGGTCGCCATTCAGCTCTAGTTTATTATTCAGTTGATTTTAGTCTGTCAGAAGTTCAAATGCTGTTATCAACTAAACAACACATTTAAAAAAAGCTATGCCATAAATTCACAGTCTATTTTGTGTTTAGAGAATGGCAGAGATTAAGGACCAAACCACTCAGAAGTTTTGTGGGGAAAGAATGACCTGGATCTGCCCTGGATCTCTAGATGAGCTGCTCCAGCTGAAGGCTGATTACCCACAAGCCCCTCTTGTCATGGGCAACACCAACATAGGTTTCATATGGGCAAATCGTGGCCAAACCTAATAAACTCTAATGTATTTTTGTGTGCTATTTCAGCATTTTCAGGTCACTATGACATTTCCCCTATTCTATTCTATTCTATTCTATTCTATTCTATTCTATTCTATTCTATTCTATTTAGGTCTGGACATGAAGTTCAAGGGTATCTTCCATCCTGTATTAATATCACCAACACGAGTGCCAGAACTATTCAAAGTTACCCAGAGATCAGAGGGTATGTGTGTTTTAGTACTTCAACTTAACCTTATTCCAGTTAGTTTTATTTGATAACACTTTACAATAAGGTTTCCTAACCAGCCTACTGCGTTTTAGATTAGGTTAAGGTGGAAAGAGATTGACAGATCTGAGCAGAGCGCCCTCAATGTTTCTATGATGCCTGGGAGGCTCAGTGTTTACACTTTTGGGGTAGATAAACCCATGAATGGCATAATAATAGTAGTCAATGAGCAATAAACCGGGTTAAGAATGTATTTAAACAACAACAACAAAAAATACTTTAAGTAGCATTAATGAATGCTTTGTATTTGTAGGTGTGTGTGTTGGAGCAGGGTGCAGTATGTCTGTTTTGAAAAGTGTGCTGGAGAGAAGTATAAATGGTTTCCCGCCGGAGAACACACACTTGTTTCGGGCTCTTCTGCTGCAGATAAACCTTGTGGGCGGACAGCAGATCCGAAACGTGGCTGTAAGTGTAAACAGACCCTGAATGCACAACGTCACTCTTGCTACACTCACAAATATTTCTCAGTCTCTTATGATCTGGTCCAAAACCTCATTCTGGCCTCATTTAAACTACTAAACTAATATTTAAAATGGTATCATAAATATATTTAAGGTAAAATCAACAATAAATAAAGCATAATACTTTATTATTTTTTAAATCATTTTAGAATTTTAATATTTGAGCACTGAATCGCCAAATTAAGGGAGAATCAACAAGTTATTTTAGTATTAATTATATACTATTATAGTATTTATTACTATTTTGAAATGGCTTTTATTTTTATATTTTCAGTTTTTATTTTAATTTAAGTTTTATTAATTTTGTCTGGTTTTTGTCATTTCTAGTTTTATTTTTAATCATTTTAGTTCTTCAACTTATTTGAATGTTGAAGTACGGCATCAAAAATGAGCTATTTTAATAGTTTTTGTGTGTTTGTGTGTGTGTGTGTGTTTATATTATTTATTATTTTGTTTCTTGAAATATGTAGACACTGGGCGGCAATATTGCAAGCGCATATCCAAACTCCGACCTGACCCCCGTCTTAGCTGCTGGGAGATGCACTTTAGTGGCACTTTCTAAAGGTGAGCCAACTTCTTAAATAATTTAAAAGTCCACTTTTCAATAGTCCACTTTAGACATTCTTCTTACTATAAGTAACTTTGCAACTACATGTCAACTACCAATCATTAGAGTATTAGTAGACTGCTTAATATCTGCTATCACTTTATTCTGATGGTCCGCTAAAGTCTAAAGGCTCAGGGAAGAAGGAGGTGCGAACCAGTGAACGTTTAACATAACTTTTATAATAAAATAAATAGGGCTGTCAAACGATTAATCGCGATTAATCGCATCCAAAATAAAAGTTTGTGTTTACATAATATATGTGTGTGTAGTGTGTATAATTATTTTGTATATATAAATACACACACATGCATGTATATATTTAAGAAAAATGTGTTATTAATATATAACATATTTATATTTATATATAATATTAATTATGTATAAATATATATAAAATATATACATGCAAATATTTCTTAAATATATACATGCATGTGTGTGTATTTATATATACAAAATTATTAGTATATATAAATACTAATAAGTCCTAGTCCTTTTGTCCTACCAGAGCTCCTCCATTGGACTCAAAACTGATGTGGCGCTCATTAACACTAGTGTAACGGAGGCCAGCTAGTAAGAGCTGTGTGTTTAAACCTCACTCACTTAGCCTCAAGAGGCGCACTAGCAATTGACGATAGAGGCTGTGGTCTTTAGCGTCCTTGTTAGCGAGCCCGTCTCCCATGCCGGAGACACCGGTTTGAAACCCGCTCTGTAAGACTGGTTACATTTGGTGCCATGACCCGGATGGGAGTGAGGTTTAGGGGGTGAGTGTAGCGGAGGGTAAGAGCTTAGCGAGTAAACCTCACTCCCTTGGCCTCAAAAGGGGCACTAGAGACTGCGATCTTTAGCGTGCTTGTTAGCACGCCCGCCTCCCATGCCGAAGATACCGGTTTGAATCCCACTCGGAGCGGGTCGAGTTGGACCTGCCCTGCCCTGCTTGCCGCCAAAAGACATTCGACGGACTATAAGTAACTTTGCAACTAAGTACATGTCAACTTATTCTACTAACAGCTAACCCTAATCTAACATGTAGTTGCAAAGTTATAGTTAGTAGAATGTCTAATGCGGACTATCGAAAAAAAGTGTAAACAAGTTTAATTTTGTTTGAATCATTTCTAGATATCTAATATTTCACAACACAAAAATTTCACATTTTGCATTCATTCTGAAAGTAGTTATGTTCCTCAAGGAGGATATTTTGACGTGTCTCAATTTCTACCAAATATCGATTACAGATGGACGAAGGAGGGTGCTTATCGATAAAGATTTTTTCCTGGGATTTGCAAAGACTGCTCTAAAGCCAGACGAGATTGTGTTGTCCGTTTTCATTCCAGCTACAAGACAGGTAAGAAATGAACCATCGACTAGCTTTTTGCGCATTGTTTGCTAAAGCATCTTTTTTTTTGGCAGAATGAGATCATCTATGCCTTCCGACACGCCCCGCGTAAGGAGAACGCGCTAGCTACGGTGAACGCTGGGATGCGCGTTTGGTTCAACGAGAACTCAAATGTAGTGAAGGAGATCAGTATTTATTACGGTGGTGTGGGAGCCACCATCCTCAGCGCTGACCACGTGTGCAAACAGATTCTAGGAAGGTAGGACACAAATGTACATCTTTTTGAGCTGCATTTCCTCTTGGATGGGACTAAGGCCCCATCCACACTACTGCGTTTTCGTTTAAAAACGGAGAATTAAAACGAATACGATCTCCGTCCACACCAGCGTTTTATCTGCGTATTAGAATTGATCTCTGTCCACATTAAAACGCCTGAAACCGCGGATCACGTGACCATTCACCAACACTGGGCATGCGCGTGCCGGTGTAAACAGGAAACGGATTGACATGTGATGGGTGGCTGACGAATCAGGGAGGAGCCGAGCGTGAGCCTCTGCGTCATCGTTTCTAAAGTCCTCCGCTTCACTAAAACGCCCTCCGGAGATTCAAAACGCAAAACGGAGCTGCGGCGTTTCTAAACTTCTCCGTTTTAGGTCTTCGTTTTTTCCGTTTTAGTCTGGACGGGAGGTGCAAACGTAGCAAAAGGTCTCCGTTTTTAAACGAAAACGCAGTAGTGTGGACAGGGCCTAAGTTCACATTTTTTGTTCATCCGATTTGAATCCGATATAAAATTATTGAATGTCCACATTGTGAATCGCAACTGTTGAGATCCGATTTGTGTGTCCCTTGCCACTCTTTCGTTTACGGAATACCTGCATTGGTTTCAATGGCAATGCCATTGCGTTGGTAGGTATACGCCAATAACAGCAACAACTGTTTTTTTATTCTTATTTACAACATGACAATGTGTAGCCACGGCGCTGGACTTAGGCAGAAACTTAGGCCTTGGGCGGGAATTATTTAAATGAGAAATATTGTGACAATCAAGGCATTTAAGGGAGTTCAGAAACGGTGCGCACTGATATAGAGAATAACTCTGTTTGAAGTGACTTCAATTTGCGGACCTTCTTCATGCTCAAACAGCAACGTAATTACAAACTAAAGAAGATTGAAAATGTAAAAAAGCATAAAAAGACTTTGCACTGTTTTTTTTTGCAAGGCCTTGGGAGGAGGCAACGTTAAGTGATGCGTACAGCGCGCTGGTTGATGAGATCAAACTTGGGCCGTCGGCTCCAGGCGGGAAGGTGGATTTCCGCAGATCCCTGACCTTGAGTTTGCTTTTTAAATTCCACCTGCTCGTCCTCCGTTACCTGAAGGAAAAGGTATGAATGACTTTTGGAGATAGTTACCAAATGGACATAGTTTATTAAGCCTCTTTTGTGTGTCTTTTTTTTACAGGATGTGACTCAGATGGAAATACCTCAAGAGATGCAAAGTGCAATTCAGCCTCTTCCAAAACGCATTCAGTCTGGCTACCAAGAGTTTCAGGTAACACTATACGAACCTCCGATGTGTGTGATTTTATAGTAATTAATATTTAAGTCTTTATTGTCATAAATATAGCCTTTGATGCTTATGTGGCAATGTGTATTCAATTGTTTATTGCCATAAATAACTTAAGGTAACGCTATACACCCTTTGGTGTGTGTTTTCATTGTAGCTGTCCATAAAAGCAATGTAATTGGCAAAATCATGGTCCCATGGTTCTCATATGGGAAATTTGTGTTCGAATCCAGCTTGCAACTTTCCTGTTTCTGTTTCCTTTCTCTACACATCATTTATTGTATTATCTGTTCACTTTTTTCTATTAAAAGTCCACAAAAAGCAAAAGCACTGAACTTATAGAAGATGAACAACGGACTTTGTGTGTTTTATGTGTACAGAATGTCTTGGAGAATCAGCCAGCTCAAGATCCTGTGGGCCGACCCATGATGCACCGGTCGGCGCTGAGTCAGGCTACTGGAGAGGCCGTGTACTGTGATGACCTACCACACACCGATGGTGAACTTTTCCTCACAATCGTGACAAGCTCCAGACCACATGCCAAAATCACGTAAGATGCATGCAGACAGTTTGACAGTTTTAACTTAAAAACTGTTAGAAATCTATGTGTACAATCATTTGAATGAATTAATTAATATAATCAGCGAATTAATTTATTGTCTTAAATATAGTCTTTGAAGCTGAAATGGCAAAGAATGTTTATTTATTTATTTATATATTGTCATAAATATAGCCTTTTATTCTAGTATCGCAATGAATATTTAATTATTTATTGACATAAGTATAGCCTTTGAAGCTGATATGCAATAAATATTTAATTATTTATTGACATAAATATAGCCTTTGAAGCTGATATATATATATATATATTGGCAATGGTATATATATATATATTTTTTTTTTATTATTATTTTGAATGAGTTTGAATCAATTTAATTTGCTGATATGGAAATTAACATTCATTCATTCATCATAGCGACTTGAGCATCAGCTATCAACTAATGATATAATCTCATGCTAACTGCCATAAGTTATGGTAAAAAAAATTGCCTTTGAAACTGAGATGACAATGGATATTTGAATAAAAATGAGTACCTTCACATCTAAATGATTGTATTGTCACAGTCATATTGACTTTAGTGAAGCTCTAAAGCTTTCCGGTGTGGTGGATGTGATCACAGCCAAAGACATACCAGGGAAAAATGGCATTGATGAAGAACTGCTGGCTGAAGATGAGGTCTGTGTATTATTATTTTTTTATGTAAGGCATTTCTTTGAATTTTAATTACATAAAAAATGTAATTCTTCTCCAATCTTCTTCTCCTTTGTGTCCTCAGGTGACATGTGTGGGTCAGATGGTTTGTGCTGTGGTCGCAGATTCCAAAGCTCATGCTAAACGTGGGGCGGCAGCTGTGAAGATCGGATATGAAGATCTGCAGGATCGCATCTTCACAGTGGAGGTGAGAAGAAATAATCTGCTCATTTTTATTCCCGTTTTAACAAGATCCATTCTTAAAGAGCTGCTCTTGGATCTTCTTGGTTTCAGGAGGCCATCGAGAAAGAGTCTTTCTTTCTTCCTAAAAGACAGATTGAGCGAGGAGATGTGGAAAAGGCTTTGAGAGAGGCCGAAAAGGTGTATGAAGGTTAGATCCATGATCAAGCACACTACCTCTCTGATCACCTGATTTATGTTTTATAACATGTTGCTTCATGTTTCATAGGAGAGATTCGGATCGGAGGACAGGAGCATTTCTACATGGAAACACAGAGTTTTCTGGTCATTCCAGTTGGGGAAGAGAAGGAGATGAAAGTTTATTTGTCCACTCAGCATCCTACATTTACACAAGTATGTTATTATGATCAGTTACATATAGAAATGTTTATGTCATTATGTTATGATTAAGTCAGTAGCTGAGACTTTATTTTGTTTTATATTTTATTTTATATTTTGTAATATAATAGCTGAAAAGAAATAGCTGAATTTATAACAATGAAAAAGTTCAAAAGTTTGTGTACCCTTGATTCTTAATACTGTGTATTGTTACCTGGATGATCCATGACTTTTTTTTGTTTTGTTATGATTGTTCTTGAGTCCCTTGTTTGTCCTGAGCAGTTAAACCGCCCAATGTTCAAAATTCTTCAGTCTTCCAGCATCTTTTGCATATTTGAACCCTTTCCAGCAGTGACCGAATGATTTTGAGATCCGTCTTTTCACACTGAGGATAATTGAGGGACTCAAACACAAAAAAAAAAAAAAAAAGTTCAAACATTCACTGATACTCCTGAAAGAAACACGATGCATTAAGAGCCGGGGGTGAAAACTTTTGAACAGGTTGAAGATGTCCAAATTTTTCTTATTTTGTTTGAATATAATTGTTTTTAATTTAGTACTGTCCTTCGGAAGCAACAGAAGATACTTACGTGTTTCCCAGAAGTCAAATTAAGTACATTTTACCTTCATCTTCAAACTCAAAAAGTTTTCACGCCCCGGCTCTTAATGCGTCATGTTCAGATGAGACAAAACTCGTGTGACAAATTTTCTGTGCGTATTATATTATACATTTAACAGTCTATATTATATTACATATTTGTTTTATTTTCGCAGATCATGGCGATAAACATGCACAAGAAAGTATAGTACAGTAGTGGAGACTTTTTATTTATTTTGTCTTATATTTTATTTTATTTAATATTATTTTATTAATTAGATTTTATTTTACTTTATTTTTGCAAAAGGAGGAGGAGATTTGGATCAGGGAGATTTGCATGTAGCTTCCCCCCCCCCCCTTTTCGTTGTAGGAGTCAGTAGCTGAAACTTTATTTATTTATTTTTTTGTTTATTTCCTTTTATTATATATGTTTTACATATTTTATTACATTTTTATTTTATTTTACTTTATTTTTGCAAACCAGGGAGATAAACATGTACAAGAAAGTATGTTTGTTCCAATTTGTTGTAGGACTCGGTAGCTGAGACGTTGGGAATCCCGTCCAATCGCATTTCTTGTCACATTAAGCGACTGGGCGGAGCTTTCGGAGGCAAGGTCACCAAAACTGCCATTTTGGCCTCCATCACTGCTGTTGCTGCTTGGAAGTGAGTCGAAATAAGTCGGACCCCAAACATCAGAATGAAAGATTCACAAGATTTTATTTAAATTAGATATTAAATATTAATTCATTATATATATATATATATATATTATTTTTTACCATATTAATAATTTTGATGTGTAGGAGTTTGGCAAGTATAACTCTATCTCCCCAGAACTGGACGGCCAGTACGATGTGTTTTAGAGAGAGGAGAGGACATGCTGATAACCGGAGGGCGTCACCCGGTGTGGGGAAAATATAAGGCTAGTGGTTTTCCTAACACTTATTTTAAAAAACGACTGTGAATGTGTTTTAGCTGTTATTAGTATATTTATTAGCTACTATTTATTTATGTAATTTACTTATATGTTGGCATGTTTCTGACTTTGACTCCAACAGGTGGGATTTATGAATACCGGGAGGATAACAGCAGCCGATTTCCAGTACTACGCCAACGCCGGAAACACAGCAGATGAGTCCGTACTGGTGAGATCACTTCCTGCTTAAGTGCCTTAATAGTGGAAGCTACATGTTCAGGGTCACTGCAGACACCTTTGGGAAAAAACATTGGAGAACATATATTACAGAATTTGTACAGTATCATTATTCTTATATTTCACTCTGCCAGGTCGCCGAGAAGATCCTCCTACATCTCGATAACGCCTATAATATTCTAAACTTGCGTGGGCGATCGGCGGCCTGCAAGACCAACCTGCCCTCCAATACTGCATTCCGAGGGTTCGGTGTGCCCCAGTGCATGCTGGTCATTGAGAGTATGATCGATGATGTTGCTCTTAAACTCGGCCGTCTACCTGAAGAGGTTGGTGCCATGCAGTAACAAAACGATGTTTTGCTTTTGGCCTGGTTACATCATTATACTTCATATATTACTATTGATCGAGCTAATGAACTGTTGGTTTTAATATATTGGGAATATACTGTACTGTACATTTGGCACTTTTTCAAATATTTATATGTCATTTAAATATATTTCATCATTAATCATTTATTCATCATTTATTTACGGCATGAAAATATCCTTTAATTTTGATACCATCTGGTATTTATTGATGCGTGCCGTGTATGTATGGATGTATGGTCATAATTATAGCCTTTGATGCTGATATGGTAATGAATTTGTATTTATTTGTTTACTGGTATGAAAATAGCCTTTGATGTTGATTGTGGCAATGCTTTTTTATCCATTTATTCATTTATTTATTTATTGTTATTAATATAGCATTTGCTGAAATAGCAATGAATTCTTTTTTTTATATATATATATATTTTTTTTTATTTGTCAACTTTAAATGTGTCATAAACATAAACTTTGATGCTTATATGGTAATGAACATATATTTATTTGTTTAAACCGTTAGTTATTTAGTTAGTGGCATGAACATAGCATTTGCAATACGGCAATGATTATTTATTGAATTATTTATTTATTTATTGATTGATTCATTGTCATGAATATAGCCTTTGTTGATATGACAATTGACATTTATTTATTGATTCATTATCACTAATTTAACCTTTTTATGCTGATACGACAATATTTATTTTATTTATTGTCATGGACTATATCCTTACTGATATGAAAATTAATTTATATTTATTTGTTGTCATGAATATAGTCTTTGCCAAAATGGAAATATATATATATATATATATATATATATATATTTTTTTTTTTCATGAATATAGTCTTTACTGATAATGAAAATGTATATTTATTATCATGAATATAGTCTTTGCTGATATGGAAATTAATATTTACTGATTTATTTATTGTCATGAATATAGTCTCTTGATATGGAAATTAATTAACATTTATTGATTGATCGATTTATTGTCATTAATTTAGCCTTTTTATGCTGATACAGCACTATTTATTTCATTTAGTGTCATGAATATAGTCTTTGCTGATATGGAAATTAATATTTATTTATTGTCATGAACATATGCTTTGCTGATATGAATATTCATATTTATTTATTGATTGATTGTCATGAATATAGTCTTTGCTGATACAGTCAGTAATTCATGCATACATACATATTTATTTATTGATTGATTGTCATGAATATAGTCTTTGCTCATACAGTCAGTAATTCATGCATACATACATACATACATATTTATTTATTTTCATGAATATAGTCTTTGCTGTTATGGAAATGAATATGTATTTGTTTATTGTCATTAATTTAGCCTTTGATGATGATATAGTAATAAATATGTATGTATTCATTTATTTATTGGTTGTCACGAATATAGCCTTTGCTGATATGGAAACTAATATTTATCTATTTATTTATTGTTAATCTTTCATTATTTTATTGTTGCAGATCAGGGAGATAAACATGTACAAGGAAGTTTCCCTCACTCACTACAAGATGGAGTTTGACCCAAAGAATCTCGTCCTCTGCTGGAACGAGTGTATGGAAAAAGCTGCCTTCGGTCAGAGACGGCAGGCCATCGTTCTCTTTAACCAGCAGAACCAGTACAAAAAGAGAGGAATTGCCATAATACCCATTAAATATGGCATTGGGTTTGCAGAGGGCTTCCTCAACCAGGTTACTGTGACCTAAAACATGCTGCTGAGACTTTTAAATTATTTTAAATGAACTCCAAATGATCTTTTGGTGTGTGTGTGTGTGTGTATTACAAAGGCTGCAGCTCTCGTGCATATTTATAAGGATGGATCTGTGCTAGTGAGCCACGGTGGGGCGGAAATGGGTCAAGGCATACACACTAAAGTCCAACAGGTACCACGTCCTGCTTTCTGCACAGATCTGCAACCATTTCAGAGTTTTTGGGCTGACCTCATGTTTTCTCACAGGTGGTGAGTCGAGAGCTGAATATTCCTGCTTCTTTGATCCACATCTCTGAAACCAGCACACAGTGTGTCCCGAATACCTGCCCGTCTGCTGCGTCCTTCGGTACCGACGCCAACGGAATGGCTGTGCAGGTATATCGAAAACCAGATTTTGAAGCACAAGATCAGATTGGACAACATCATTTATCTTGAAGGATTTATGTCTTCTGTCTATAAGAGGTTTTGAAGAAATCATTAAATGTATGCATTTTGATTGTTTGGCCTTTTTATGCTTTTAATGTCTGTTTTAGGATTGTTAAAATCCTTTTTTTGCAGGATGCCTGTCAAATACTGTACAAAAGACTAGAGCCAATCAGAAAGAAGGATCCTGAGGGAACATGGCAGAACTGGGTAAAGTTGACAAACTATTCAAATTTCTCGTTTTTGATGCAAAATAAAAAGGATGGGTACAGTAATTAATTCTACAATATACTGTATGGATAGTTCGGACTTTAAAACCTGATTGAATCAGCCACGTTCAAAGCCGTTGTGAAATAACCTGTTACCTAAATCTATACTTTCATCTATATTTATACATAATATCATTTACGGTTAATGAACTATATTATTTGGTGGAAGATGTTTTCATTGTGATTTATTATTTAATGACTATTTATTTACTTGGTGTATTTTATCATATTACTGTTGCTGCGGTTATGTAAAAGCAATAAGCCATTCAAAGTCATGGGTACAGGGACTTTACCATGTTACTTTTTTTATTGCTTTATTATTATTTTATTGCCATCACTCGTTTTTTATATTTTATGTATTTTATTTTTTTATTCATTTGCTTTAAATGATGTCTTTAAAGATAATGACGGCATTTTTGGAGAAGATCAGTCTGTCAGCCACAGGATTCTACAGGTAAATAATCCAAATGTCCTTTAAAAGGAGTGTTTTTGTTTTCTAAATGTACTTTGAGACATAAAAGTGCTAGCTGAGAGTGT
This sequence comes from Rhinichthys klamathensis goyatoka, assembly GCF_029890125.1. Taxonomy (NCBI): domain Eukaryota; kingdom Metazoa; phylum Chordata; class Actinopteri; order Cypriniformes; family Leuciscidae; genus Rhinichthys; species Rhinichthys klamathensis. The sequence goes on along the minus strand of NW_026606664.1, from coordinate 5,012,290 downwards.
TTTTCAACAGTGTGATCTTCAGTGCATCATCAAAGACTAGAACAAAGGCTTAAAACTAGACAAAACATGGAGGTTTTGTTTGATGCTTTAGCCGCGTTTTGTCTGTTTTCAGAGGTCATGATCTAGGCATGGACTGGGAGAAGCAGGAAGGCAATCCGTACGCTTACTTCACGTATGCCGTGTGCTGCAGTGAGGTTGAGCTGGACTGTTTGACCGGAGAGTACAGGGTAAATGCAGATATGATGCAGAAAATGTAGGGCATTTTTCATATACATTGTTTAATCAGTGTAAAATGAATCTGACATACTGCATCTTTTCCTCATAGACCTTGAGGACGGATATTGTTGTTGATATTGGCAGAAGTATAAATCCGTCCATTGACATTGGTCAGGTAAGATGCTCTCTATGATGTTCCCTCGCTTAGTAGAAATGAACCTTTATTAAATACCGAAATATATAATTTAAAAATCAGTGGTTAAAAGATATATCTGATTAATTAGGAATATTGATGAACCAATCATTTTTTTTTTTAGATTAACCACTATTGTCCAGTAACTGTACCAGAATAAAAGAAGTGTTAGCTCCCCCTTGTGTCAGGTCCAATACATAAATATTTTTTAATAATTGTATTAGTTAAGTTCATAATTATCATCAGTCTTTTCAAATTTAAACATTTTAATAATTTTGTATGCCTCATTTATATATTATATTATACTCTATATATAGGCAAATTACCCATATACGCTGTTCAAAGTTCTTTTTTTGTTTTGTTTTTAAATCCAAGTTTCCACAAATATATGAAGCTGTTTTAAACATTGTTAATAAGAAGAAATGTTTGTTGAGCATCAAATCATCATATAAGAATGATTTCTGAAGGATCATGTGACACTGAAGACTGGAGTAATGATGCTTAAAAAATTTCAGCTTTGCCATTGCAGGAATGAATTACATTTTAAAATATATATATATATAAATAGAAAACAGCTATTTTAAATTGTAAAATTTCACTATTCTACTGTTTTTACTGTATTCTTGATCAAATAAAAGCAGCCTTGGTGAGCAGAAGAGACTATCCTACAATATACGTATATATGTATTTATTCATATAATATGTATGTGTGTTAGATTGAGGGAGCGTTCATGCAGGGTCTGGGTCTCTACACCATGGAGGAGCTCAAGTTTTCTCCATCTGGTGTTCTGTACACACGTGGACCAGGCCAGTACAAGATCCCGGCTTTTTGTGACGTCCCTCTGAAGTTTAATGTCTATCTTTTAGCCGGCTCAACCAACCCTCGTGCCATCTATTCATCAAAGGTAATTCACTCTCACTCATCTTCTCCTTATTACGGATGTATGTACTTCCCAGGTTCGCTTCAAAGTCAATTTATTTTGATTTTGTGGAACCATTGTGGTTCACTTCCTTCCCGTCTAAGTGCATTCAAACCTGATCCAGAACCCTATTTTAGATTTTTGTGTGACTTCGTACCAATTTTTAGTGGGTTTTTTTTGTTTTGTTTTGCTTTTCTAGATCTGATCTAGATGTGACATCATTGCAAACTGAAGCTTTCTGATTGTGGTGCACTTTCCCACTTGTTTTAGGGGATCGGAGAACCGACATTGTTCCTTGGCAGTTCTGTATTCTTTGCTATTAAAGACGCTGTGACTGCAGCCCGAAATGATGCAGGTTTAACCGGCCCCTTCCAGCTAAACAGCCCTGCCACCCCAGAGCGGGCATGTCTGGCCTGTGCCACACACTTCACAAAGATGGTATGAGAATTACAGTAACCCATTCATGCTCAAGTGTCCAAATCTATATTAAACAAATCCTTAAAGATAAATATGGTTTAAACCTGAATAAAATTAATATAATTTTGTTTTTGGTAGGTTGCACAAAGTGAAGCTGGATCAACTTCTGGACCAGCTCAGCCATGGGCTCTGGACATATGAAAACAACATCATCATCCTATTATTACATTTTTATCTCACTCAAAGCTGTTGTGTTGCTCTTATCAAATCACATGACATTTTATGATTTCACAGTCGCCTGATTTAACATCCAACTATTATCAGCTGCTTGCCGAAACTAATCTTCTAAAGCAAAAAAACAGACAAAAGATGCTCTGCATGCAATCACGTCTCAAGACCAATTTATAGTTATGTTTATTATTAACACACTTAACATTTATGATTTCTTTGACAGCTTGACAAGTTTAATAAATGTGAATTACATTATTTCTCATCCTACTATTGATTATTTAAGCAAGTTACTTATTGCTTTTATAAAACAATAACTGCACAATTAAAATATCATGGACGCTAGAAGATATAGTCCCTGACATGTCATCTAAGGTTAATAGTTTGATTTGATAAACAATTTATGAGCTCAAAGTCTCCAACAATGAAAAGGAAGTTACATCTTGTTTAGGTGAGGCATTAAAACGTTTGAATTTGGATAAGTTTTTCTTCACACATTAATAGCCCAGGGTTTGATTTTTACTTTCTTGTCCAGTGGATTCTGTAAAAAAACAAAAACAAAGGTGATATTTAAGATTATTATCAAGAGCGAAAACCTAAACCTGAAATAATATATAATAATATATATTAAATGTATTAGATAATAAAAATGATCGTATAAAGTAAATTATATAATATTATTATTATATATAGGTAGGTTATATATTATACATAGGTAACATATATATATATATATATATATATATATTTCATATGAATTTATTCACACCCACCATCCTGGTAAAGCAGTCTTCACAGGCCATGCGTATTTTTTCTGCAGTAGCAGGAGAAGAGAAAGGAAAACTGTCGCTCAGGCCTCTCTCCCTCCGTGCAGCCGCAATCGCTTCTTTAATGGCGAAGAACAAAGTGCAGCCGAAAAACACAGGAGGCTCCCCGATCCCCTAAACATTTTAAAACAACCTTTTCAGCCAATATTTCAACATTAATTAAAATTTCCACTGTGCATAAATATCCTGCTTTGCTCGGAAGTATGTCAGACTACGGAAGTAAAGTAGGTTGCAAACGTTGTTTTATCTGCTTAAATGATTGAAGTCTGCTGTGAACCGCAGCCTGACCTGACGAGTTTTGCCATCACAGAAGCCTAGACACAACTTTTGGTGTTTGTTTTGTCTACAATTATCACTGAGAGGTAAATATTACTAATTATTTTCCAGTTTACTTAAACAACTTTCTTATTTTGTCTCAACAACATATTGTGTTGACATTCAGGGGGGTTTTGTCTTACCTTTGAAGAGTATATGGCGTGAGGATTTTCTGCGTTGCTCAGCAGATGCACGTTTAGTTGAGGAGGGACGTCACACAGAGCTGGGATTTTATATTGAGAGGGACCCCTGGTCAACAACACGCCCTCAGGGGAAAAATTCAGCTCTTCTATAGTGTAGAGCCCAATTCCCTGGACGAAACCCCCCTCAACCTGTAAACACACACAGATTTACTAACAGTATGGTGACTAATTTGCCAAATAATACAACCAATATTTTATTATAGAAATATTATTCACATACACACACACACACACACACACATATATATATGTGTTATTGCATTATATATATATATATATATATATATATATATATATATATATACATATATATAATGCAATAACATATCTTTCGTACCTGTCCAACATCCAGAGCAGGGTTTATGCTCCGACCAACATCCATCACAATATCAGTCCTAATGTTCTGTAAAATATAATTTCACAGCCCACAAAATTTTGATATTCAATATTGTGAATGTATGCACACATAACCTGATAAATTGCAGCATTAGAATCTAGGCTAATGACATACAAATAACTGCTTATAAATCTGTATTATAACATGTATCAGAATGCATTCCATAGCCAAATTATAATAGTGTTTTAATTAATTATTTAATTTTATAAATGTAGATGAATAAAAAAGACAAGTACCTTGTGATCTCCTGTCAAGCAGTCAATTTCCACCTCTGAGCAACAGGCACCGAAAGTAAAGTAATAGTATGCGCTGCCCTCACTCTTCTCCCAGTCAACACTGGTGTGTGGGCCCCTGTTAGAAGTATATAATTTATTTTATATTTAGGCTACTACATTTAATCAACTATCAAAATATCACGAACAAATATTTTGTTGGATGCTCAAACATTTTACCATGCGGCTTCATTATGCTACATCACGGTCGAACACTTACATGAAGAAACCTGTTGCTGACAAACTGATCTTCTGGCAATATGCTTCCACCACCTGGAAACATAGTAGGTACAGTAAGTGATTCTCCTTTGGCTCTCACTGTACTATCTTTAATTCACTTTGTATTATACGATTGAGTATTTGGATATCACTCTTACTAACCAGTTGCTGCCAGGTGTATTGGGTGTGTTTCTTAATGAGTGGCTCCAGACGTCTCATTAGTTTCTCACAACCATTCTACATGAAAAATATTACAATTTCAGTTGTGAAAAAAAAAAAAAAAAAAAGTAAATGGATGACTGTCACTATACCTTGACCGCCATCCCGACAGCATCCGTGCCAAAGGATGCAGCGGATGGTGCAGCATTGGGCACGTTTCCTGTGCAGGTCTCCTTGATGTGGATCGAAGACATTGGAACCTTCAAAATGCGACTGGCAATCTGCAATTTGTCGAAGATAGACATTGTTACAACTGGCATATTTCATGTGATGTATGTATTTGGATCCATTGTTTGACACTGAGACTCATCGTACCTGTATGGCTTTGGTGTTGATACCTTGACCCATCTCGGTTCCCCCATGAGAAATGAGAACCGATCCATCTTTGTAGATGTTCACCAATGCTGCTCCCTGAAGAGAATAGATTTTGAATTCTTATTAGTAGTCTTTACTAATACCAAGTTAAAACTTTTAAAGTGGTCGTGTGAAGCTTCAAACCAAAATGCACCATTGTATGTGCAATCTCACAAGTTTTCACCAACCTGGTTATAGAAGCCCTTGGAGAATCCGATTCCAAACTTCAGTGGGACAATGGAGATCCCTCGCTTCTTCCAGTGGTTGTGGGCGTTAAACTGCTCAATGAACAGGCATCGATGGGTATAGTCGGATTTTTCTAGACACTCGTTCCAGCACCGCACCATGTCATGGGGGGAAAAGAGCTGCTTGTGGTGGGTGTAGCATTTCTCGTCCTTGTACAAGTTGATGTCTCTCACCTGTAAATTATGATTTTTTTATTTTATTTTCAGAGAGTTGAGCAGAAGGCCCGTCAAGTTTTAACACACCAAAATAATCTCACTTCAGCAAATTTATGATAGCAAAAACTGACACTTCTCAACAACTCAGCAACCTCAATAACATCTTGAATCAACACTTAAACATACAATCTTTTGGTTATCAGCTCAAATTTCAAACCATTAAAACACTGTTTGACGTATGTTCAGCCAACTTGTTCTGTTTTCATAAAGGTCCCACCTGATGTGTAGGCAAGCCACACTTGACAGCCACCTCGTGTAGCACGCTTTCGATGATGGTCAAACCCTGAGGTCCACCAAAGCCACGGAATGCTGTATATGAGGGTAAGTAGGTCTTGCACACCAGTCCACGTCCACGTAGATGAGGGATCTTGTAACCATTATCCATGTGAAGAAGCGCTTTCTCCATGATCTGGTCGGAAATTACAAAAGGAAACAGTATGTGACTTGGAGACTGACCTACATAAGAATTCAAGGTAAACTTAGATCCATGATAGTGTCTCTCTTTGCAAGCCTTGCTCACAGCTCCTTTACAGGACTGACTTATTTGAATTTCAATATTTCATCAGGGATTGCCTGTTTATAAAAACCAACATACAAAAGAGGATTCGTCCAGAGTGCATCCTCCATTACTGTAGTATGTAATATCAGCAGCCAGGATTGTTCCATCATTCATGTATCCAACCTGTAGGAAAAAGATGGGACTTAAGCTGTTGTGATGTACAGTTGCCCAGTGATGTCAAAAATACTATTACCCATAATGCCAAATGACCTTGTACTTCCCCAAGAAAGGGGACCTGCCACTGGTGATGAGCATGTCATCTCCACGTTCTAGAACACATCGCACAGCACGGCCAGTCCTGTGGATCGATTTTAGTCAATACTTAGCATCAGCATTGTTTTAAAATCTGCTTTTATAACATATTTTCTTTAAATTTCACACAAATAAGTAAACAATATACTTAAATATAAGCAATAAAAGCAAATAGATATGCAAATGAAAAGAAGAAAGTCTTTCATTTTGCCATACTTGTAAGCGGCCGTAGCAGCGATGGCAGATAATGATGCAATCTTCATGACTTTACCACCAAATCCACCTCCCAGCCTCTTCACATGACATGTGATCTTATTGGAGTCAATTCCAAGAGTGATACCCACCACTTCCTGTTGTTTAGAAAAGGAAATTATGCCAATACTGGAGTAAGATTATGTAAATATATCATTGTTATTTTGTATTCATAATCTCCTATTTTTAAGTTATTTTGAATTATTTCAGCAGATTTACATAAAAATATGAATAAATTTATATTGTATCATATTCATCAACGTATGTCATTGGGGTAAAATATGAATATCCTTATTGATTCATATTCATCAATGTATGTCATTGGGGTAATACAAACCTGAGTATAAGCTGCATGCTGACTGGCAACAAAGAGCTCCATTTCACTTGCTTCTCCCTTAGGAATCGCAATCAATCCCTGAGTTTCCATGTAGAAATGTTCCTGGCCACCCATATACAGCTCACCTGTGAGATATAAAAGAATGATTATTCACATTGAATCGAGAAAAAACCCAAATAACGGTTTAAAAAAAGATTTCTATATAAAGAGATTCAGAGTTGAATCTGATTCAAATTAAGGATTCATATTTAATTGTACAAACCCTCCAGTATGTGGTCAGCTTTCTCAAATGCTTCTTCGACATTTCCTCTTTCCAGTTTTCTCTTGGGGTCAAAAAAGGACTGGTGTTCTATGGCCTCCTTAATAAAAACAAAGATGTTGTGATTAGCAGGATAAAGTGCTGCTCCCAAACTTTCATGTAGCACTCCATTAAATGTTTTATTAATGTAAATTTGTTTAGAAATACCTCTATAGTGAAAAAGATAGGTTGGATGTCCTGGTAAGTAATGGCCACCTGCTCGGCTGCTCTTTTGGCTTGTTCTCTGGTCTCAGCGACAATGGCACCAATAATCTGCCCCACACAGATGACCTGGAAAAGGCAAACAGACAAGACATATCATTACAAAGTACCTGAAATGCAAAAAAAAATACATCACTGTTGATGGATAATAAAGCTTGAAACATCTAATCTGAGGTAGAAATAATTTAGTATTCAGATGTATCTCTGAACCAGAGAATATTTATTGTAGTACCTCCTCTTCTGCAAAAAGCTCCTCTGGGTTGTTGAACCAGAGTCTTCGATTCTGACCAGGAACATCCTTGGCAGAGATGAAGGCGACCACTCCAGGCATGGCTAGAGCCACTGATGCATCTATAGAGCTGATGTGATAAGGTTGAGACAATAATTTGATTACCAAAGAAACTAAATTTTTTTGAAGAAGTGCATCCACTTTTCAATTAATTAGTTAAACAAGCTTGGGTACCTCCCTTGATTCTACAAGGCTTTGGACTTAACATAGAGTGCACTCCCTTTAGTTAAAGGTGCCTTGTGCAATGTCCGCCAAAAAATAAATTCATACTCCACATTCCATACCAGATGGGGGCAGTATACCTCCAGAAAGTGAGTTGGTCTACTCTAGAGTAACAAACGAGAAACGGCATAGTCTCTATGCTCCGCCCCTACCTTCACAACGACCCTAGAGCCATAGCCGAAGCCGAGCCAACTCCTAATAGAGGACGTTTTTACTCCAGAGGAACGTTGGTTGATGTCAAGTGATTTTTAAATATGACATATTCAAGCTACTCCCCTTCACCTTTAACAGTGAATATGTTCATATTCGTTTTGTTCATATTACATTTTTATTGTTAGTTTGAATTACATTAATTTGACAGACAGCATTCGCTGATGTTGACCAAGCTAGCGCCATTCAGAGCTGCCAACTCTCACGAATTCAACGTGAGACACACGCAATTGACACTTTTCACACGCTCTCACGCCACACATCAATTTTGTCACGCACAGAAAAATCGCAAAGCAAAGAGGACACGGAGACTGACAGACTAGACAGAGCAGCTTAGTTATGATATAAAAAAAATCTCAACTCTCAGATTCTGTCAATTTTATTACGCAATTCAAACAATAAATACCGTTTTGGCGCTTGTAAATGTTACACGACAGATCCCTAGCGCACGTGAACCGATCATCTCTACTAGCTAATAGTAAAAAAACACGAACACTGTTGAAAGATACAGTAGGCTACAACTTTAAACTTACCAAAATGTATTCCTCATACATAATATCGACCAATCATTTTTTTTAATCAGCGTGCAGAGGTCAATAACATAGCTGGAGAACAAATATGTCAGATTTACCTCAGGAAAGCAATTTAATAAACATAATATAGGTCCGCTCTCTTCCCTGAACTGAACCTGGACCTCCCTGGACCTCCATGTCCATTTTGCTTGGGGCCCCCAAATTCCTTCAAACGGCCCTGTGTCCCTCCATTGAAAATGTATACACGGTATACTTTCCTTGTCCAGAAAGGAAATAAAGACATCATCAAAGTAGCCCATGTGACACCAGTGGGTTAGTTATAATTTTTTGAAGCATCGAAAATACATTTTGGTCCAAAAATAACAAAAACTACGACTTTATTCAGCATTGTATTCTCTTCCGGTTCTGTTGTCAAGCCACGTTCAGTGATGCTGCTGACGTAAGACGCTGCTGACGTGTTATCAGTGCGCCCGAGGTTCGTTTACAGTCTGAGGGAGACGCACGCTGTAAACAAAACAATCTTCGCAAACATGTCTAAGGATTTCGACACAGAGGAAGACTTGCATTTTTTTGCCCAGCCATATTTATTTGAACCCGAATACACGGACACACCAAATAACACGTCAGCAGCGCCTTACGTCATCAGCGTCAATGCAGACTCATGAACGCGGCTCGACAACAGAACCGGAAGACAATACAATGCTGAATAAAGTCGTAGTTTTTGTTATTTTTGGACCAAAATTGTATGTTCGATGCTTCAAAAAATGATAACCAACCCACTGGTGTCACATGGACTACTTTGATGATGTCTTTATTTCCTTTCTGGACAAGGACAGTATACCGTGTATACATTTTCAATGGAGGGACAGAAAATTCTCGGACTAAATCTAAAATATCTTAAACTGTGTTCCGAAGATGAACGGAGGTCTTACGGGCTTGGAACGACATGAGGGTGAGTCATTAATGACATAATTTTAATTTTTGGGTGAACTAACCCTTTAAACACATTAGTCTCTGGACACTAAGACCCTACCCATAATCCTCCAGTAAACCCACCTACTCAGGTGAATATAAAGTCCAGACAGAAAAGCTGTCCACTGTCACTGTCTTAGGGCACGTGGTAAATATCAGAAGCTACAGCATGTCCATTTTAGTGAATTAGTTAAACAAACTGAGATATATTTTATGATTGTGTAAAGTTTTGGACCAACAGGCGAGGTCAGAGTTTCCTCCCTGTAGGTACACATTTTAGACTCTGGACACTAAGACCCTACCCATAATCCTCCAGTAGACCCACCTACTCAGGTGAATATAAAGTCCAGAAAACAGCTCACAGGCATCAAATCTCAGCACAGGAGCATCCTGAACATCTCCACACACTGAGGCAACATGGACACAAGAGCCTCCCTCTCCATTCTGCTGCTGCTTTTTGGCGTCACCCAGGCGTCTCCACTCATGGTAAGGTCCTTTCTAGTCTCTCCCTTAAACGATTAACAGTCCTCAAATGATTTGTTTTAAACATCTCTGTTTCTACCACCAGGAGCAGATGTTTGATGGTGTGTTTGTATCAGAGCCGGAACCTGTGGACATCACTACAAGGATTTTAGAAACTAACAATGGTGAAGCATCTTGTAAATAAAGCCAGCAATGGGTCACATTTCTAAAAAGTGATCGGGATTTATGAATATATTGCATTATTTCATCAATATATTTCTCTTTAAATACAGGATCTTCTGAAGTCTTGCTTGAAGGAGATCTGGTGTTTCCCAAAACCAGAAATGCTCTCTACTGCCTCAAAAACAACTGTTTCTGGAAGAAAAACTCTAACAACATAGTGGAGATCCCTTACATAGTGAGCAGTGAATTCTGTACGTGAATCTCCTTCATTCATTGAACATATCTACGATTCATTTAGATGCTGTTTTAAACCTGTGGACCCTTTTTGCAGCCAATTTTGACAAATCAGTGATTGCGAACGCCATGTCGGTCTTTCACGCCAAAACCTGCATCCGCTTTGTGGCCAAATCATCTCAGACCGACTACATCAGTATTGAGAACAAAGATGGGTGAGAACACTATACCAACAAGAAGCATTTAACAGACCTTTAACAGATCAATTTTTAACGCCTTTATTTCCTCTCTCCTCTCAGGTGCTTCTCTGCTCTAGGTAGAACTGGTGGCAAACAGGTGGTCTCCCTCAAAAGGGACGGCTGTATGTACAATGGCATCGTACAACATGAGCTCAATCATGCCCTGGGATTCTACCACGAGCAAACCAGGAGCGATCGTGACCAGTATGTGAAAATCAACTTTGAGAACATCTCTCCTGATATGGCCTACAACTTCGAGAAACAGAACACCAACAACCAAAACACTCCATACGACTACAGCTCCATCATGCACTATGGAAGAACTGCCTTCTCCACTCGGCCCTGGCTGGAAACCATCACTCCCATTCCTGATGAGACTGTGGAAATCGGACAGAGGCAGGGATTGTCAAAAATTGACGTTCTGAGGATCAAGAAGCTGTATGGATGCTGAAGATGAGGCTTGCACACATAATTGAATATAGTTCATGTGTCTGTAGATGAATAATTTAATGAGATTATGTTTCTGTCTTTTAATGGTGTTGGATTTCTGAAATGTGTGATTGTGTTGGGTTGGGAAAAATAAAGCTACACTGCAAGACAAACTCATACTTTATTTGTGATTCAATGTCAAGTTTGAGGAAAGTGCTTGATTATAGTATTAAAGGTGTCATAGTATTAAAGGTGTCATAGTATTAAGCTTCTCCTGCAGCCTAATTAAAGACACCTGGTTTAACCTTAGGAGGACTGGGTACAGTATATAATTTATACATTTCAACAAAATATCTTTTTTTTTTTTTTTGGCAAAATGCTATAATGTAGATTTTGAGAGATTTTTGAGATTTAGTTCTGGTGTAATCATATGTTATTCACAGCTGAAAAGGGAGTTTTCCCGTTTTATACCTCAGTTTTAAAGACCTTTATTGACCCAAGACCCTCTTCTGGAGTCAGTCGCTCTTGCATCCTCTAGTAAAATAAATTCAACTTTCCAAGTTGGCAAAGATTGAGAAAGTCCAGAGCAGACATATCTGATCACCTGAAGCATAAAATCAGCCAAAGATGCAGTTCTAGACATGTTCAGAAGTTCTGGTGAAAATAAGGGCTGCGTTCACAATAGACTTTGGTTCCAGAAAATTGTCGGGGAGCATTCTACAAGCCAGAGCCAGAATGCTGGAAAATTCGGCACTCATACAAGACCCTAGTAATAATACTGGGATAAATCATGGAAAATATCAGTGTGAAAAGAGCCAGAGCCGATTCTGTGTCGGGTGTGTGTTGCAGTGATGATCTTAGTTTTTGTGGAACTATTTGACTGGAGGAAGAACAGTTAAAAAATTGCATATTGACAAAGATACAAGGAAATAACAATCGCTACAAACAAGAGTGATATCAAGATCAGGTATCTACTTCCTACCAATGGAGGAGACAAATGAACAAGCTGCTTAATGACACCATAAACAATTTTATTGTTTGCTGGGAGGATAACAAAATAAGAGCGGGACTTTTGAACACATACGTTACAGGTCCGATGGGAACGCTCTGGACTTGTAGATGAACAAAATCACACTATGCAAGAGCAGTTACCAGAAACTATACCCCTCCCCCGCCCGGAATCTCTACGTAAATGAGATTCAGAACTTCTTGTCTCTGATGTTAAAATCAAAATAAAATTTGAGCATTTTTTCTGCTGTATTGCAAAAACTGATTATAACATATGGACTACAAAATAAAATACATAAGTTCTGTAAAAATCGAATTAGAAACTTTTTTGATCAAACCTTTAAACCTCAAAGAGTTGAAATGTGGCTTTTCTTTAACTAGTAATGGTGTACAGTTTAATGTTTAAAATGCAGTAGCATTGTCATGCGTAGTTAAACGATTAAACTACTTTACTAATCAGCGAGGTGGTTTTGTCATCGTTTGAAATCATTTTGCTTTTCAGTAACAAAACAATTATAACAATTAAGAAGCGGTGTAGTGAAATGAAATACTATATTACTACATTTCTCCTGAAAATATTTTAGCCATTCACAGTAACAGTCCTATTTTCAATGGTAAATCAGAAGCTTTCAGTTTAGCTATAAGCAAAAATGTTTCTATTAAATAACTAGTTGTCCATCTTGCTAAAATATTTTTGGGGTTGTTTCCTAATCTCTATAGTGAATTAAGATGTTCTCACAAATAAGGATTCATTTTTAATCTACCTACAGAGCACATTTAAGGTATTGTGGACCATCCCTGTACACCACTGTCTTAGGGCACGTGGTAAAGTCCAAAATCTACAGCATGTCCATTTTAGTGAATTAGTTAAACAAACTGAGGTATATTTTATGATTGTTTAAAGTTTTGGACCTACAGGCGAGGTCAGAGTTTCCTCCCTGTAGGTACACATTTTAGACTCTGGACACTAAGACCCTACCCATAATCCTCCAGTAGACCCACCTACTCAGGTGAATATAAAGTCCAGACAGAACAGCTCATAGGCATCAAATCTCAGCACAGGAGCATCCTGAACATCTCCACACACTGAGGCAACATGGACACAAGAGCCTCCCTCTCCATTCTGCTGCTGCTTTTTGGCGTCGCCCAGGCGTCTCCACTCATGGTAAGGTCATTTCTAGTCTCTCCCTTAAACGATTAACAGTCCTCAAATGATTTGTTTTAAACATCTCTGTTTCTACCACCAGGAGCAGATGTTTGATGGTGTGTTTGTATCAGAGCCGGAACCTGTGGACATCACTACAAGGATTTTAGAAACCAACAATGGTGAAGCATCTTGTAGATAAAGCCAGCAATGGGTCACATTTCTAAAAAGTGATCGGGATTTATGAATATATTGCAGTATTTCATCAATATATTTGTCTTTAAAAACAGGATCTTCTGAAGTCTTGCTTGAAGGAGATCTGGTGTTTCCCAAAACCAGAAACGCTCTCTACTGCCTCAAAAACAACTGTTTCTGGAAGAAAAACTCTAACAACATAGTGGAGATCCCTTACATAGTGAGCAGTGAATTCTGTACGTGAATCTCCTTCATTCATTGAACATATCTACGATTCATTTAGATGCTGTTTTAAACCTGTGGACCCTTTTTGCAGCCAATTTTGACAAATCAGTGATTGCGAACGCCATGTCGGTCTTTCACGCCAAAACCTGCATCCGCTTTGTGGCCAAATCATCTCAGACCGACTACATCAGTATTGAGAACAAAGATGGGTGAGAACACTATACCAACAAGAAGCATTTAACTGACCTTTAACAGATCAATTTTTAACCCCTTTATTTCCTCTCTCCTCTCAGGTGCTTCTCTGCTCTAGGTAGAACTGGTGGCAAACAGGTGGTCTCCCTCAAAAGGGACGGCTGTATGTACAATGGCATCGTACAACATGAGCTCAATCATGCCCTGGGATTCTACCACGAGCAAACCAGGAGCGATCGTGACCAGTATGTGAAAATCAACTTTGAGAACATCTCTCCTGATATGGCCTACAACTTCGAGAAACAGAACACCAACAACCAAAACACTCCATACGACTACAGCTCCATCATGCACTATGGAAGAACTGCCTTCTCCACTCGGCCCTGGCTGGAAACCATCACTCCCATTCCTGATGAGACTGTGGAAATCGGACAGAGGCAGGGATTGTCAAAAATTGACGTTCTGAGGATCAAGAAGCTGTATGGATGCTGAAGATGAGGCTTGCACACATAATTGAATATAGTTCATGTGTCTGTAGATGAATAATGTAATGAGATTATGTTTCTGTCTTTTAATGGTGTTGGATTTCTGAAATGTGTGATTGTGTTGGGTTGGGAAAAATAAAGCTACACTGCAAGACAAACTCATACTTTATTTGTGATTCAATGTCAAGTTTGAGGAAAGTGCTTGATTATAGTATTAAAGGTGTCATAGTATTAAAGGTGTCATAGTATTAAGCTTCTCCTGCAGCCTAATTAAAGACACCTGGTTTAACCTTAGGAGGACTGGGTACAGTATAAAATTTATACATTTCAACAAAATATCTTTTTTTTTTTTTTTTGGCAAAATGCTATAATGTAGATTTTGAGAGATTTTTGAGATTTAGTTCTGGTGTAATCATATGTTATTCACAGCTGAAAAGGGAGTTTTCCCGTTTTATACCTCAGTTTTAAAGACCTTTATTGACCCAAGACCCTCTTCTGGAGTCAGTCGCTCTTGCATCCTCTAGTAAAATAAATTCAACTTTCCAAGTTGGCAAAGATTGAGAAAGTCCAGAGCAGACATACATCTGATCACCTGAAGCATAAAATCAGCCAAAGATGCAGTTCTAGACATGTTCAGAAGTTCTGGTGAAAATAAGGGCTGCGTTCACAATAGACTTTGGTTCCAGAAAATTGTCGGGGAGCATTCTACAAGCCAGAGCCAGAATGCTGGAAAATTCGGCACTCATACAAGACCCTAGTAATAATACTGGGATAAATCATGGAAAATATCAGTGTGAAAAGAGCCAGAGCCGATTCTGTGTCGGGTGTGTGTTGCAGTGATGATCTTAGTTTTTGTGGAACTATTTGACTGGAGGAAGAACAGTTAAAAAATTGCATATTGACAAAGATACAAGGAAATAACAATCGCTACAAACAAGAGTGATATCAAGATCAGGTATCTACTTCCTACCAATGGAGGAGACAAATGAACAAGCTGCTTAATGACACCATAAACAATTTTATTGTTTGCTGGGAGGATAACAAAATAAGAGCGGGACTTTTGAACACATACGTTACAGGTCCGATGGGAACGCTCTGGACTTGTAGATGAACAAAATCACACTATGCAAGAGCAGTTACCAGAAACTATACCCCTCCCCCGCCCGGAATCTCTACGTAAATGAGATTCAGAACTTCTTGTCTCTGATGTTAAAATCAAAATAAAATTTGAGCATTTTTTCTGCTGTATTGCAAAAACTGATTATAACATATGGACTACAAAATAAAATACATAAGTTCTGTAAAAATCGAATTAGAAACTTTTTTGATCAAACCTTTAAACCTCAAAGAGTTGAAATGTGGCTTTTCTTTAACTAGTAATGGTGTACAGTTTAATGTTTAAAATGCAGTAGCATTGTCATGCGTAGTTAAACGATTAAACTACTTTACTAATCAGCGAGGTGGTTTTGTCATCGTTTGAAATCATTTTGCTTTTCAGTAACAAAACAATTATAACAATTAAGAAGCGGTGTAGTGAAATGAAATACTATATTACTACATTTCTCCTGAAAATATTTTAGCCATTCACAGTAACAGTCCTATTTTCAATGGTAAATCAGAAGCTTTCAGTTTAGCTATAAGCAAAAATGTTTCTATTAAATAACTAGTTGTCCATCTTGCTAATATATTTTTGGGGTTGTTTCCTAATCTCTATAGTGAATTAAGATGTTCTCACAAATAAGGATTCATTTTTAATCTACCTACAGAGCACATTTAAGGTATTGTGGACCATCCCTGTACACCACTGTCTTAGGGCACGTGGTAAAGTCCAAAATCTACAGCATGTCCATTTTAGTGAATTAGTTAAACAAACTGAGGTATATTTTATGATTGTTTAAAGTTTTGGACCTACAGGCGAGGTCAGAGTTTCCTCCCTGTAGGTACACATTTTAGACTCTGGACACTAAGACCCTACCCATAATCCTCCAGTAGACCCACCTACTCAGGTGAATATAAAGTCCAAACAGAACAGCTCATAGGCATCAAATCTCAGCACAGGAGCATCCTGAACATCTCCACACACTGAGGCAACATGGACACAAGAGCCTCCCTCTCCATTCTGCTGCTGCTTTTTGGCGTCGCCCAGGCGTCTCCACTCATGGTAAGGTCATTTCTAGTCTCTCCCTTAAACGATTAACAGTCCTCAAATGATTTGTTTTAAACATCTCTGTTTCTACCACCAGGAGCAGATGTTTGATGGTGTGTTTGTATCAGAGCCGGAACCTGTGGACATCACTACAAGGATTTTAGAAACCAACAATGGTGAAGCATCTTGTAGATAAAGCCAGCAATGGGTCACATTTCTAAAAAGTGATCGGGATTTATGAATATATTGCAGTATTTCATCAATATATTTGTCTTTAAAAACAGGATCTTCTGAAGTCTTGTTCGAAGGAGATCTGGTGTTTCCCAAAACCAGAAACGCTCTCTACTGCCTCAAAAACAACTGTTTCTGGAAGAAAAACTCTAACAACATAGTGGAGATCCCTTACATAGTGAGCAGTGAATTCTGTACGTGAATCTCCTTCATTCATTGAACATATCTACGATTCATTTAGATGCTGTTTTAAACCTGTGGACTCTTTTTGCAGCCAATTTTGACAAATCAGTGATTGCGAACGCCATGTCGGTCTTTCACGCCAAAACCTGCATCCGCTTTGTGGCCAAATCATCTCAGACCGACTACATCAGTATTGAGAACAAAGATGGGTGAGAACACTATACCAACAAGAAGCATTTAACAGACCTTTAACAGATCAATTTTTAACGCCTTTATTTCCTCTCTCCTCTCAGGTGCTTCTCTGCTCTAGGTAGAACTGGTGGCAAACAGGTGGTCTCCCTCAAAAGGGACGGCTGTATGTACAATGGCATCGTACAACATGAGCTCAATCATGCCCTGGGATTCTACCACGAGCAAACCAGGAGCGATCGTGACCAGTATGTGAAAATCAACTTTGAGAACATCTCTCCTGATATGGCCTACAACTTCGAGAAACAGAACACCAACAACCAAAACACTCCATACGACTACAGCTCCATCATGCACTATGGAAGAACTGCCTTCTCCACTCGGCCCTGGCTGGAAACCATCACTCCCATTCCTGATGAGACTGTGGAAATCGGACAGAGGCAGGGATTGTCAAAAATTGACGTTCTGAGGATCAAGAAGCTGTATGGATGCTGAAGATGAGGCTTGCACACATAATTGAATATAGTTCATGTGTCTGTAGATGAATAATTTAATGAGATTATGTTTCTGTCTTTTAATGGTGTTGGATTTCTGAAATGTGTGATTGTGTTGGGTTGGGAAAAATAAAGCTACACTGCAAGACAAACTCATACTTTATTTGTGATTCAATGTCAAGTTTGAGGAAAGTGCTTGATTATAGTATTAAAGGTGTCATAGTATTAAAGGTGTCATAGTATTAAGCTTCTCCTGCAGCCTAATTAAAGACACCTGGTTTAACCTTAGGAGGACTGGGTACAGTATATAATTTATACATTTCAACAAAATATCTTTTTTTTTTTTTTTGGCAAAATGCTATAATGTAGATTTTGAGAGATTTTTGAGATTTAGTTCTGGTGTAATCATATGTTATTCACAGCTGAAAAGGGAGTTTTCCCATTTTATACCTCAGTTTTAAAGACCTTTATTGACCCAAGACCCTCTTCTGGAGTCAGTCGCTCTTGCATCCTCTAGTAAAATAAATTCAACTTTCCAAGTTGGCAAAGATTGAGAAAGTCCAGAGCAGACATACATCTGATCACCTGAAGCATAAAATCAGCCAAAGATGCAGTTCTAGATATGTTCAGAAGTTCTGGTGAAAATAAGGGCTGCGTTCACAATAGACTTTGGTTCCAGAAAATTGTCGGGGAGCATTCTACAAGCCAGAGCCAGAATGCTGGAAAATTCGGCACTCATACAAGACCCTAGTAATAATACTGGGATAAATCATGGAAAATATCAGTGTGAAAAGAGCCAGAGCCGATTCTGTGTCGGGTGTGTGTTGCAGTGATGATCTTAGTTTTTGTGGAACTATTTGACTGGAGGAAGAACAGTTAAAAAATTGCATATTGACAAAGATACAAGAAAATAACAATCGCTACAAACAAGATTGATATCAAGATCAGGTATCTACTTCCTACCAATGGAGGAGACAAATGAACAAGCTGCTTAATGACACCATAAACAATTGTATTGTTTGCTGGGAGGATAACAAAATAAGAGCGGGACTTTTGAACACATACGTTACAGGTCCGATGGGAACGCTCTGGCCTTGTAGATGAACAAAATCACACTATGCAAGAGCAGTTACCAGAAAATATACCCCTCCCCCGCCTGGAATCTCTACGTAAATGAGATTCAGAACTTCTTGTCTCTGATGTTAAAATCAAAATAAAATTTGAGCATTTTTTCTGCTGTATTGCAAAAACTGATTATAACATCTGGACTACAAAATAAAATACATAAGTTCTGTAAAAATCGAATTAGAAACTTTTTTGATCAAAACTTTAAACCTCAAAGAGTTGAAATGTGGCTTTTCTTTAACTAGTAATGGTGTACAGTTTAATGTTTAAAATGCAGTAGCATTGTCATGCGTAGTTAAACGATTAAACTACTTTACTAATCAGCGAGGTGGTTTTGTCATTGTTTGAAATCATTTTGCTTTTCAGTAACAAAACAATTATATCAATTAAGAAGCGGTGTAGTGCAATGAAATACTATATTACTACATTTCTCCTGAAAATATTTTAGCAATTCTCAGTAACAGTCCTTTTCTCCCTGTTAAATCAGATGCTTTCAGTTTAGCTATAAGCAAAAAT
Organism: Rhinichthys klamathensis goyatoka; assembly: GCF_029890125.1. NCBI lineage: Eukaryota > Metazoa > Chordata > Actinopteri > Cypriniformes > Leuciscidae > Rhinichthys > Rhinichthys klamathensis. Next base: position 4,993,223 of record NW_026606664.1, on the reverse strand, counting down.
GTTTCTATTAAATAACTAGTTGTCCATCTTGCTAATATATTTGGGGTCGTTTACCAATCTCTATAGTGAATTCAGATGTTCTCACAAATAAGGATTCATTTGTAATCTACATACAGAGCGCATTTAAGGTATTGTGGACCATCCCTGTACACCACTGTCTTAGGGCACGTGGTAAAGTCCAAAAGCTACAGCATGTCCATTTTAGTGAATTAGTTAAACAAACTGAGGTATATTTTATGATTGTGTAAAGTTTTGGACCAACAGGTGAGGTCAGAGTTTCCTCCCTGTAGGTACACATTTTAGACTCTGGACACGAAGACCCTACCCATAATCCTCCAGTAGACCCACCTACTCAGGTGAATATAAAGTCCAGACAGAACAGCTCATAGGCATCAAATCTCAGCACAGGAGCATCCTGAACATCTCCACACACTGAGGCAACATGGACACAAGAGCCTCCCTCTCCATTCTGCTGCTGCTTTTTGGCGTCACCCAGGCGTCTCCACTCATGGTAAGGTCCTTTCTAGTCTCTCCCTTAAACGATTAACAGTCCTCAAATGATTTGTTTTAAACATCTCTGTTTCTACCACCAGGAGCAGATGTTTGATGGTGTGTTTGTATCAGAGCCGGAACCTGTGGACATCACTACAAGGATTTTAGAAACCAACAATGGTGAAGCATCTTATAGATAAAGCCAGCAATGGGTCACATTTCTAAAAAGTGATCGGGATTTATGAATATATTGCAGTATTTCATCAATATATTTGTCTTTAAAAACAGGATCTTCTGAAGTCTTGCTTGAAGGAGATCTGGTGTTTCCCAAAACCAGAAACGCTCTCTACTGCCTCAAAAACAACTGTTTCTGGAAGAAAAACTCTAACAACATAGTGGAGATCCCTTACATAGTGAGCAGTGAATTCTGTACGTGAATCTCCTTCATTCATTGAACATATCTACGATTCATTTAGATGCTGTTTTAAACCTGTGGACCCTTTTTGCAGCCAATTTTGACAAATCAGTGATTGCGAACGCCATGTCGGTCTTTCACGCCAAAACCTGCATCCGCTTTGTGGCCAAATCATCTCAGACCGACTACATCAGTATTGAGAACAAAGATGGGTGAGAACACTATACCAACAAGAAGCATTTAACAGACCTTTAACAGATCAATTTTTAACCCCTTTATTTCCTCTCTCCTCTCAGGTGCTTCTCTGCTCTAGGTAGAACTGGTGGCAAACAGGTGGTCTCCCTCAAAAGGGACGGCTGTATGTACAATGGCATCGTACAACATGAGCTCAATCATGCCCTGGGATTCTACCACGAGCAAACCAGGAGCGATCGTGACCAGTATGTGAAAATCAACTTTGAGAACATCTCTCCTGATATGGCCTACAACTTCGAGAAACAGAACACCAACAACCAAAACACTCCATACGACTACAGCTCCATCATGCACTATGGAAGAACTGCCTTCTCCACTCGGCCCTGGCTGGAAACCATCACTCCCATTCCTGATGAGACTGTGGAAATCGGACAGAGGCAGGGATTGTCAAAAATTGACGTTCTGAGGATCAAGAAGCTGTATGGATGCTGAAGATGAGGCTTGCACACATAATTGAATATAGTTCATGTGTCTGTAGATGAATAATTTAATGAGATTATGTTTCTGTCTTTTAATGGTGTTGGATTTCTGAAATGTGTGATTGTGTTGGGTTGGGAAAAATAAAGCTACACTGCAAGACAAACTCATACTTTATTTGTGATTCAATGTCAAGTTTGAGGAAAGTGCTTGATTATAGTATTAAAGGTGTCATAGTATTAAAGGTGTCATAGTATTAAGCTTCTCCTGCAGCCTAATTAAAGACACCTGGTTTAACCTTAGGAGGACTGGGTACAGTATATAATTTATACATTTCAACAAAATATCTTTTTTTTTTTTTTTGGCAAAATGCTATAATGTAGATTTTGAGAGATTTTTGAGATTTAGTTCTGGTGTAATCATATGTTATTCACAGCTGAAAAGGGAGTTTTCCCGTTTTATACCTCAGTTTTAAAGACCTTTATTGACCCAAGACCCTCTTCTGGAGTCAGTCGCTCTTGCATCCTCTAGTAAAATAAATTCAACTTTCCAAGTTGGCAAAGATTGAGAAAGTCCAGAGCAGACATACATCTGATCACCTGAAGCATAAAATCAGCCAAAGATGCAGTTCTAGACATGTTCAGAAGTTCTGGTGAAAATAAGGGCTGCGTTCACAATAGACTTTGGTTCCAGAAAATTGTCGGGGAGCATTCTACAAGCCAGAGCCAGAATGCTGGAAAATTCGGCACTCATACAAGACCCTAGTAATAATACTGGGATAAATCATGGAAAATATCAGTGTGAAAAGAGCCAGAGCCGATTCTGTGTCGGGTGTGTGTTGCAGTGATGATCTTAGTTTTTGTGGAACTATTTGACTGGAGGAAGAACAGTTAAAAAATTGCATATTGACAAAGATACAAGAAAATAACAATCGCTACAAACAAGAGTGATATCAAGATCAGGTATCTACTTCCTACCAATGGAGGAGACAAATGAACAAGCTGCTTAATGACACCATAAACAATTGTATTGTTTGCTGGGAGGATAACAAAATAAGAGCGGGACTTTTGAACACATACGTTACAGGTCCGATGGGAACGCTCTGGCCTTGTAGATGAACAAAATCACACTATGCAAGAGCAGTTACCAGAAAATATACCCCTCCCCCGCCTGGAATCTCTACGTAAATGAGATTCAGAACTTCTTGTCTCTGATGTTAAAATCAAAATAAAATTTGAGCATTTTTTCTGCTGTATTGCAAAAACTGATTATAACATCTGGACTACAAAATAAAATACATAAGTTCTGTAAAAATCGAATTAGAAACTTTTTTGATCAAAACTTTAAACCTCAAAGAGTTGAAATGTGGCTTTTCTTTAACTAGTAATGGTGTACAGTTTAATGTTTAAAATGCAGTAGCATTGTCATGCGTAGTTAAACGATTAAACTACTTTACTAATCAGCGAGGTGGTTTTGTCATTGTTTGAAATCATTTTGCTTTTCAGTAACAAAACAATTATATCAATTAAGAAGCGGTGTAATGCAATGAAATACTACATTACTACATTTCTCCTGAAAATATTTTAGCAATTCTCAGTAACAGTCCTTTTCTCCCTGTTAAATCAGATGCTTTCAGTTTAGCTATAAGCAAAAATGTTTCTATTAAATAACTAGTTGTCCATCTTGCTAATATATTTGGGGTCGTTTACTAATCTCTATAGTGAATTCAGATGTTCTCACAAATAAGGATTCATTTGTAATCTACATACAGAGCGCATTTAAGGTATTGTGGACCATCCCTGTACACCACTGTCTTAGGGCACGTGGTAAAGTCCAAAAGCTACAGCATGTCCATTTTAGTGAATTAGTTAAACAAACTGAGGTATATTTTATGATTGTGTAAAGTTTTGGACCAACAGGCGAGGTCAGAGTTTCCTCCCTGTAGGTACACATTTTAGACTCTGGACACGAAGACCCTACCCATAATCCTCCAGTAGACCCACCTACTCAGGTGAATATAAAGTCCAGACAGAACAGCTCATAGGCATCAAATCTCAGCACAGGAGCATCCTGAACATCTCCACACACTGAGGCAACATGGACACAAGAGCCTCCCTCTCCATTCTGCTGCTGCTTTTTGGCGTCACCCAGGCGTCTCCACTCATGGTAAGGTCCTTTCTAGTCTCTCCCTTAAACGATTAACAGTCCTCAAATGATTTGTTTTAAACATCTCTGTTTCTACCACCAGGAGCAGATGTTTGATGGTGTGTTTGTATCAGAGCCGGAACCTGTGGACATCACTACAAGGATTTTAGAAACCAACAATGGTGAAGCATCTTGTAGATAAAGCCAGCAATGGGTCACATTTCTAAAAAGTGATCGGGATTTATGAATATATTGCAGTATTTCATCAATATATTTGTCTTTAAAAACAGGATCTTCTGAAATCTTGCTTGAAGGAGATCTGGTGTTTCCCAAAACCAGAAACGCTCTCTACTGCCTCAAAAACAACTGTTTCTGGAAGAAAAACTCTAACAACATAGTGGAGATCCCTTACATAGTGAGCAGTGAATTCTGTACGTGAATCTCCTTCATTCATTGAACATATCTACGATTCATTTAGATGCTGTTTTAAACCTGTGGACCCTTTTTGCAGCCAATTTTGACAAATCAGTGATTGCGAACGCCATGTCGGTCTTTCACGCCAAAACCTGCATCCGCTTTGTGGCCAAATCATCTCAGACCGACTACATCAGTATTGAGAACAAAGATGGGTGAGAACACTATACCAACAAGAAGCATTTAACAGACCTTTAACAGATCAATTTTTAACCCCTTTATTTCCTCTCTCCTCTCAGGTGCTTCTCTGCTCTAGGTAGAACTGGTGGCAAACAGGTGGTCTCCCTCAAAAGGGACGGCTGTATGTACAATGGCATCGTACAACATGAGCTCAATCATGCCCTGGGATTCTACCACGAGCAAACCAGGAGCGATCGTGACCAGTATGTGAAAATCAACTTTGAGAACATCTCTCCTGATATGGCCTACAACTTCGAGAAACAGAACACCAACAACCAAAACACTCCATACGACTACAGCTCCATCATGCACTATGGAAGAACTGCCTTCTCCACTCGGCCCTGGCTGGAAACCATCACTCCCATTCCCGATGAGACTGTGGAAATCGGACAGAGGCAGGGATTGTCAAAAATTGACGTTCTGAGGATCAAGAAGCTGTATGGATGCTGAAGATGAGGCTTGCACACATAATTGAATATAGTTCATGTGTCTGTAGATGAATAATTTAATGAGATTATGTTTCTGTCTTTTAATGGTGTTGGATTTCTGAAATGTGTGATTGTGTTGGGTTGGGAAAAATAAAGCTACACTGCAAGACAAACTCATACTTTATTTGTGATTCAATGTCAAGTTTGAGGAAAGTGCTTGATTATAGTATTAAAGGTGTCATAGTATTAAAGGTGTCATAGTATTAAGCTTCTCCTGCAGCCTAATTAAAGACACCTGGTTTAACCTTAGGAGGACTGGGTACAGTATATAATTTATACATTTCAACAAAATATCTTTTTTTTTTTTTTTTGGCAAAATGCTATAATGTAGATTTTGAGAGATTTTTGAGATTTAGTTCTGGTGTAATCATATGTTATTCACAGCTGAAAAGGGAGTTTTCCCGTTTTATACCTCAGTTTTAAAGACCTTTATTGACCCAAGACCCTCTTCTGGAGTCAGTCGCTCTTGCATCCTCTAGTAAAATAAATTCAACTTTCCAAGTTGGCAAAGATTGAGAAAGTCCAGAGCAGACATACATCTGATCACCTGAAGCATAAAATCAGCCAAAGATGCAGTTCTAGGTATGTTCAGAAGTTCTGGTGAAAATAAGGGCTGCGTTCACAATAGACTTTGGTTCCAGAAAATTGTCGGGGAGCATTCTACAAGCCAGAGCAAGAATGCTGGAAAATTCGGCACTCATACAAGACCCTAGTAATAATACTGGGATAAATCATGGAAAATATCAGTGTGAAAAGAGCCAGAGCCGATTCTGTGTCGGGTGTGTGTTGCAGTGATGATCTTAGTTTTTGTGGAACTATTTGACTGGAGGAAGAACAGTTAAAAAATTGCATATTGACAAAGGTACAAGAAAATAACAATCGCTACAAACAAGAGTGATATCAAGATCAGGTATCTACTTCCTACCAATGGAGGAGACAAATGAACAAGCTGCTTAATGACACCATAAACAATTGTATTGTTTGCTGGGAGGATAACAAAATAAGAGCGGGACTTTTGAACACATACGTTACAGGTCCGATGGGAACGCTCTGGCCTTGTAGATGAACAAAATCACACTATGCAAGAGCAGTTACCAGAAAATATACCCCTCCCCCGCCTGGAATCTCTACGTAAATGAGATTCAGAACTTCTTGTCTCTGATGTTAAAATCAAAATAAAATTTGAGCATTTTTTCTGCTGTATTGCAAAAACTGATTATAACATCTGGACTACAAAATAAAATACATAAGTTCTGTAAAAATCGAATTAGAAACTTTTTTGATCAAAACTTTAAACCTCAAAGAGTTGAAATGTGGCTTTTCTTTAACTAGTAATGGTGTACAGTTTAATGTTTAAAATGCAGTAGCATTGTCATGCGTATAGTTAAACGATTAAACTACTTTACTAATCAGCGAGGTGGTTTTGTCATTGTTTGAAATCATTTTGCTTTTCAGTAACAAAACAATTATATCAATTAAGAAGCGGTGTAATGCAATGAAATACTACATTACTACATTTCTCCTGAAAATATTTTAGCAATTCTCAGTAACAGTCCTTTTCTCCCTGTTAAATCAGATGCTTTCAGTTTAGCTATAAGCAAAAATGTTTCTATTAAATAACTAGTTGTCCATCTTGCTAATATATTTGGGGTCGTTTACTAATCTCTATAGTGAATTCAGATGTTCTCACAAATAAGGATTCATTTGTAATCTACATACAGAGCGCATTTAAGGTATTGTGGACCATCCCTGTACCACTGTCTTAGGGCACGTGGTAAAGTCCAAAAGCTACAGCATGTCCATTTTAGTGAATTAGTTAAACAAACTGAGGTATATTTTATGATTGTGTAAAGTTTTGGACCAACAGGCGAGGTCAGAGTTTCCTCCCTGTAGGTACACATTTTAGACTCTGGACACTAAGACCCTACCCATAATCCTCCAGTAGACCCACCTACTCAGGTGAATATAAAGTCCAGACAGAACAGCTCATAGGCATCAAATCTCAGCACAGGAGCATCCTGAACATCTCCACACACTGAGGCAACATGGACACAAGAGCCTCCCTCTCCATTCTGCTGCTGCTTTTTGGCGTCACCCAGGCGTCTCCACTCATGGTAAGGTCCTTTCTAGTCTCTCCCTTAAACGATTAACAGTCCTCAAATGATTTGTTTTAAACATCTCTGTTTCTACCACCAGGAGCAGATGTTTGATGGTGTGTTTGTATCAGAGCCGGAACCTGTGGACATCACTACAAGGATTTTAGAAACCAACAATGGTGAAGCATCTTGTAGATAAAGCCAGCAATGGGTCACATTTCTAAAAAGTGATCGGGATTTATGAATATATTGCAGTATTTCATCAATATATTTGTCTTTAAAAACAGGATCTTCTGAAGTCTTGCTTGAAGGAGATCTGGTGTTTCCCAAAACCAGAAACGCTCTCTACTGCCTCAAAAACAACTGTTTCTGGAAGAAAAACTCTAACAACATAGTGGAGATCCCTTACATAGTGAGCAGTGAATTCTGTACGTGAATCTCCTTCATTCATTGAACATATCTACGATTCATTTAGATGCTGTTTTAAACCTGTGGACCCTTTTTGCAGCCAATTTTGACAAATCAGTGATTGCGAACGCCATGTCGGTCTTTCACGCCAAAACCTGCATCCGCTTTGTGGCCAAATCATCTCAGACCGACTACATCAGTATTGAGAACAAAGATGGGTGAGAACACTATACCAACAAGAAGCATTTAACAGACCTTTAACAGATCAATTTTTAACCCCTTTATTTCCTCTCTCCTCTCAGGTGCTTCTCTGCTCTAGGTAGAACTGGTGGCAAACAGGTGGTCTCCCTCAAAAGGGACGGCTGTATGTACAATGGCATCGTACAACATGAGCTCAATCATGCCCTGGGATTCTACCACGAGCAAACCAGGAGCGATCGTGACCAGTATGTGAAAATCAACTTTGAGAACATCTCTCCTGATATGGCCTACAACTTCGAGAAACAGAACACCAACAACCAAAACACTCCATACGACTACAGCTCCATCATGCACTATGGAAGAACTGCCTTCTCCACTCGGCCCTGGCTGGAAACCATCACTCCCATTCCTGATGAGACTGTGGAAATCGGACAGAGGCAGGGATTGTCAAAAATTGACGTTCTGAGGATCAAGAAGCTGTATGGATGCTGAAGATGAGGCTTGCACACATAATTGAATATAGTTCATGTGTCTGTAGATGAATAATTTAATGAGATTATGTTTCTGTCTTTTAATGGTGTTGGATTTCTGAAATGTGTGATTGTGTTGGGTTGGGAAAAATAAAGCTACACTGCAAGACAAACTCATACTTTATTTGTGATTCAATGTCAAGTTTGAGGAAAGTGCTTGATTATAGTATTAAAGGTGTCATAGTATTAAAGGTGTCATAGTATTAAGCTTCTCCTGCAGCCTAATTAAAGACACCTGGTTTAACCTTAGGAGGACTGGGTACAGTATATAATTTATACATTTCAACAAAATATCTTTTTTTTTTTTTTTGGCAAAATGCTATAATGTAGATTTTGAGAGATTTTTGAGATTTAGTTCTGGTGTAATCATATGTTATTCACAGCTGAAAAGGGAGTTTTCCCGTTTTATACCTCAGTTTTAAAGACCTTTATTGACCCAAGACCCTCTTCTGGAGTCAGTCGCTCTTGCATCCTCTAGTAAAATAAATTCAACTTTCCAAGTTGGCAAAGATTGAGAAAGTCCAGAGCAGACATATCTGATCACCTGAAGCATAAAATCAGCCAAAGATGCAGTTCTAGATATGTTCAGAAGTTCTGGTGAAAATAAGGGCTGCGTTCACAATAGACTTTGGTTCCAGAAAATTGTCGGGGAGCATTCTACAAGCCAGAGCCAGAATGCTGGAAAATTCGGCACTCATACAAGACCCTAGTAATAATACTGGGATAAATCATGGAAAATATCAGTGTGAAAAGAGCCAGAGCCGATTCTGTGTCGGGTGTGTGTTGCAGTGATGATCTTAGTTTTTGTGGAACTATTTGACTGGAGGAAGAACAGTTAAAAAATTGCATATTGACAAAGATACAAGAAAATAACAATCGCTACAAACAAGAGTGATATCAAGATCAGGTATCTACTTCCTACCAATGGAGGAGACAAATGAACAAGCTGCTTAATGACACCATAAACAATTGTATTGTTTGCTGGGAGGATAACAAAATAAGAGCGGGACTTTTGAACACATACGTTACAGGTCCGATGGGAACGCTCTGGCCTTGTAGATGAACAAAATCACACTATGCAAGAGCAGTTACCAGAAAATATACCCCTCCCCCGCCTGGAATCTCTACGTAAATGAGATTCAGAACTTCTTGTCTCTGATGTTAAAATCAAAATAAAATTTGAGCATTTTTTCTGCTGTATTGCAAAAACGAATCGGTTACCTAACGTAACCTCGGTTCTCTCTAGAAGAGGGAACGAGTATTGCGTAAGCTAGCTTACGCTGCGGGAAAGATCCATCTTTGCTGAGATATTGAAGCCAAAAAATTATTTCATAATTTTGTATCCATACACAACGCAGTTCCTCTGCGGCAGACCTAGAGCGGGCTAGCTAGCAGCTCATTGGTTCGCTCAGAGAGAACTGCTTAAGCCTATGGGAGAGCGGGGCTGAACCCGCTTCCAATGAGAGGCGCCCGCGCGCTCATTGCGTCATGACCCGCCAGAATGGGCGTGGCCATGGTGTATATAAGGCGCTCTCCCAGGCTTATATGTTGATTTATTTCAGCGTGAAGCGAAACGCTAGTAGCGCAAGCACGGCCGGGAACGCAATACTCGTTCCCTCTTCTAGAGAGAACCGAGGTTACGTTAGGTAACCGATTCGTTCTCTTACGAGAGGTTCTCTCGTATTGCGTAAGCTAGCTTACGCTGCGGGAACACCTGGCCAACGCCGTGCGCGCTACGAATCCACTCATGAAAAACCCAGGGATATACCGGGGGAATTTCTTAACGTGGAGTGAATGTACAAAGAGGCCGCAGAGCGGGCTCATGAAGTGTACACATAAGCATGTATGGGGCCAGCAGAGCGGGCACATGAAGTGTATAAGCATTACAGGAGAGCACAAGGGGCGAACCGGTTGTGAGGGACCTCCAGAAAAGCAGCTTCTTAGAGAGCTGTTCGTCAGACAGCTAGTAATTTTGCCTGCAAGGCGGGAACTTCCAAGTTATAAAACCTGACAAAAGTGGACGGGGAGGCCCATCCCGCGGCCACACAAATGTCATGAATGGAAATTCCACAGGACCATGCCCACGATGAGGCCATGCCTCTAGTGGAGTGCGCCCTGATGCCCAGAGGGCAGGGCAGGCATTTAGATGCGTAAGCAGAGGCGATAGCGTCCACTATCCATCTAGACAGTGTCTGTTTTGAGGCGGCCAGACCCTTGGTGCGCCCCCCAAACGACACGAAAAGCTGCTCAGCGCGTCTGAACGCGGCAGCGCGCGTAGTGTACAATCTCAGAGCCCGCACCGGACAAAGGAGATTGGCATCGCGCTCACTATCGGATGAAGGCAGAGCCGATAGGGAGATAATCTGAGCCCTGAACGGGGTACCAATCGCCTTCGGGACATAGCCATGCCTAGGTTTGAGAATGACAATCGAATCATTCGGTCCAAACTCAAGACACGCGGCGCTGGATGAGAGCGCGTGAAGATCCCCAACGCGTTTAACTGAGGACAGAGCCGTCAGGAAAACGGTTTTGAGCGAGAGGTATTTCAGATCCACAGACTCGAGCGGTTCGAACGGGGGTGCTTTCATAGCTTCAAGGACTATAGAAAGATCCCAAACCGGAACCGACGGGGGCCGCGGAGGGTTCATCCTCTTAGCTCCCCTGAGGAAGCGGATGACTAACTCGTCTTTGCCCAATGACTGAGCGCGTCGGGGTTCCGCGAACGCCGCGACGGCTGCCACATAAACCTTGAGAGTGGAGGGGGACCTGCCCTTGTTCAGCATCTCTTGAAGGAAAACAAGCAAAGACGGCACCACGCACGACCGTGGGTCCAGCTGTTTGTCGGTGCACCATTTTGAGAACACAGACCATTTAGACGCATAGAGCCTTCTCGTGGAAGGTGCTCTAGCCTGTATGATAGTGTTTCTTACTCCCTCTGGCAAATCAACGAATAGTCGTTGATCACCCATGCATGCAGCGCCCAGCGCTGTGGATGGGGGTGCCAGATCGTGCCGCGAGCTTGAGAGAGGAGATCTGCTCTGACTGGGATGGGCCACGGGGCTGTCTGTGACAGCTGCGTGAGCTCCGGAACCCAATTCTGACTCTCCCAACGCGGGGCTATGAGGAGCACCGAGTGGCGTGTGTCCCTGATCCTCTGAATTACCTGTGGTAACAGAGCGATCGGAGGGAATGCATAGAGCGGGCGGCGAGGCCATTCCTGGGCTAGCGCGTCCTCGCTCTTCGAGAAATATATTGGACAGTGAGCGTTCTCTTCTGACGCGAAGAGGTCTACTTCTGCTCTGCCGAATAGTCGCCACAGTAACTGGACCGTCTGTGAGTTCAGGGACCATTCTCCTGTGGAGATGAGGTTCCTGGATAGTATGTCTGGACCGTCGTTCAGATGGCCCGGCACGTGCGTCGCTCTGAGCGAGAGCAGGCGGCTCTGAGACCAAACTAGAATGCGGTGCGTCAGTCGACAGAGATTTCTGGATCTGACACCGCCCTGACGGTTGAGATAGGAGACCACGGCCATATTGTCCGAACGGATCAGGACGTGGTGTCCCTGGATGCGCGGGAGAAAGTGCGAGAGCGCGTTCTCGACCGCCAGCATTTCCAGACAGTTTATATGTAATGGGCTTTCCTGAATCGACCAGTGGCCGAAGGCCGGTGAGCCCTCGCAGACTGCACCCCAACCCGTGTTGGATGCATCTGTCGAGATGACTTTTCGGCAGGAAAAGGTCCCCATCGTGACGCCTAGACGAAACCATTCTGCTACTGTCCATGGCTGCAGCGCCGTGAGACACGTTTGCGTAACCCTGATCAGCTGGCGACCCGTGTTCCACGCGCGGTGGGGTACACGGCTGTTCAACCAGAACTGAAGCGGGCGCATGTGCAGAAGGCCCAGCTGAAGTACAGCGGAGGCTGAGGCCATGTAACCCAGCATCCTCTGAAAAGTTTTCAGAGGCCTGCGGGTGCCCATCTGGAACGAGGCGGCTAGACGCTGAACACTGCGCGCGCGCTGTGTAGACAGGCGAGCCGTCATCGTGACCGAGTCCAAATCTATTCCTAGGAAGGAAATCGATTGACTGGGATGAAGGGAGCTCTTTGTCCAGTTGACAGAGAGGCCCAGCGTTTCCAAATGGTCGAGGAGAACTGCGCGGTGCGACAGAAGCTCCGTCTGTGATTGGGCCAAAATCAGCCAGTCGTCCAGATAATTCAGAATGCGCAGCCCCTGGCTTCGCAGGGGGGCGAGCGCCGTATCCATGCACTTCGTGAATGTACGGGGCGCCAGAGATAAGCCGAACGGGAGAACGGCGTATTGATAAACAAGACCCTCGAAGGCGAAACGTAAGAATGGCCTGTGACGGGGATTTATCTGGATCTGAAAATAGGCGTCTTTCAGGTCTAGAGATATGAACCAGTCCCCTTGGCGCACCTGCGCGAGGAGTTTCCTGGTAGTGAGCATCTTGAACGGTCTCTTCATGAGCGCTTTGTTCAAAGACCTGAGATCTAAGATCGGTCTGAGGCCGCCGTCTTTCTTGGGAACCAGAAAATAACGGCCGTAAAACCCCGACTCGGTCATAGATGGCGGGACTCTCTCTATCGCGCCCTTTTGCAACAGCGTCGCAATTTCTGAGCGGAGCGTGCCGGCGGCCAGCGGGCTGACAGAAGATTCGAGCTGCGCGCGCGCACGAGGCGGGCGGCGGCGAAACTGTAGCAGGTAGCCGTTCTTTATAATGCTTAACACCCACGGGGAAATGCCTGGAATGGCTTCCCACGCTTTGGAGCATGCGGCTAGTGGCCGAATGGCTGTATTGCCCTGATTGCTGCACATAGCGGGCTGGACACAGTGTGTGGGCGCGCTTTGAATGTGTGTGGCAACGGGATTTGCACTCAGAGAGGAGTCTATGGGCCGTGACACAGAGCGAGCAGAGAGGGGACACGTGCACGAGCTCGTGGGCGTGTTTATGTTCTCTGATATTAGAGCGGGCTGTGCCCGTTTCATGTGATGGGGCTCTGATAGAGACACGGGATATGTTATGCTTGTGTGTATGGGTGAACACATGATTGTGGGCACATTTTCTACACAACTGGCAAAATTTCTCTTTTTGAGATTTCTCTGGGTAGCCGTAAAAACGGCTTTTTGTCGCTCGCAAGCGGGCTGGGACACCGGCTTGTTTGTGGCGGTCAACACTACAGCAGTCGGCGAAATAACGGGGACTGGCAGAGGGCGAAGCTTTGACGGCGGTCCGGCCGCGGCGGGAGAGCACCGTCGTTTTCTTGACATTGTTAGGCAGACTTCTGATGATCAGGCTTCAGCGTGATCTTAGGTCGCGGGCCACGGGGGGGCGGCGGTCTGCGGCGGCTGTCAGAGCGAGAGCGAGGGCGGCCGCTCTGACTGCGCTGAGTTGTTTGAGTCTGCGGAGGGGGGCGCTGTGATGGGGCTCTGGCGGAGGGCTCGTGAGAGCGGCCCGCTGAAGAGCTAGCGCGGCGGGGTAGAAACAAGTTCATCGCCTGAGAAGCTTTCTGTACTTCAGAAAAGCGATCGACGATTCCCGTGACGGCAGATCCAAACAGGCCCGTCGGGGAGAGGGGCGCGTTGAGAAACGCGGCGCGCTCAGAATCTCCCATGTCGGCGAGCGTGAGCCATAAGTGTCTCTCAGCAACACAAAGGCTGGCCATGCATTTCCCCAGAGCTTGTGCGGCGGCTTTAGTGGCGCGAAGGGCGAGATCCGTAGCACTTCTCAAATCCGTGACGGCGGGGGGGGTTTTTCTACCGCCTTCGGCCCATTCACGGAGAATATCGCTCTGTAACACTTGGAGGACAGACATAGAGTGAAGCGCAGCGGCGGCCTGACCGGCGGCGGCGTAAGCGCGAGCATGAAAGCTCGAGGTCGCTCTGCAAGCCTTCGAAGGAAGCGTTGTCAGCTCTGCGTGAAGTTCAGGCAGGAATGGAGCGGCCCGGGTGCACGCGGGGGTCGAGCGCCGATGAAAAAAGCTACCGTCCATTCGGTTCGGGGCCTGCTCGGGTGGAGGAGACCACTCGAGACCGAGGCGTTCGACGGCCTGTGAGAGGAGGCGCATCAGCTCCTCTTCTATCCCGGCGCGGGTCCCCGTCGACTCTCTCGCGGATCCGAGAGATGACCAGTCTTCACTGTCAGAAGCGAGCAGTGAACAGGAGTCCTTCTCCTCCGCGGCGTCATCGGAAACAACAGAGCGGCCACTCGGCGGCAACTGAATGTCCGGCAGGGGCGGGGAGGGAGAGCGGGAAGCGGGAGGCGGCGGCGGCGGCCCGCATGTTTCCGCTGGGGGCTCCGGCGGCCTTTGAGAGCGGCGTTTCTTTTTACGCGGCGAGAGAATAGGCGGCGCGGGAGCGGTTTTCACTGCCAGAAGTCGTGCCCGCAGGGACGATAACGGCAGGCTTTCACAGAGGTCGCATCCTCCATCAGCGAGGGCGAGTTCTGCATGCTCGAGTCCCAAGCAGAGAGCGCAGATGACATGGCGGTCTCCGTCCTCGAGACGAGCGCGGCAAGAGCCGCAGGAAAAACGAGACATCTTTAAAAAGACGCCTCTCATTGGAAGCGGGTTCAGCCCCGCTCTCCCATAGGCTTAAGCAGTTCTCTCTGAGCGAACCAATGAGCTGCTAGCTAGCCCGCTCTAGGTCTGCCGCAGAGGAACTGCGTTGTGTATGGATACAAAATTATGAAATAATTTTTTGGCTTCAATATCTCAGCAAAGATGAATCTTTCCCGCAGCGTAAGCTAGCTTACGCAATACGAGAGAACCTCTCGTAAGAGAACTGATTATAACATCTGGACTACAAAATAAAATACATAAGTTCTGTAAAAATCGAATTAGAAACTTTTTTGATCAAAACTTTAAACCTCAAAGAGTTGAAATGTGGCTTTTCTTCAACTAGTAATGGTGTACAGTTTAATGTTTAAAATGCAGTAGCATTGTCATGCGTAGTTAAACGATTAAAATTACTTTACTAATCAGCGAGGTGGTTTTGTCATTGTTTGAAATCATTTTGCTTTTCAGTAACAAAACAATTATATCAATTAAGAAGCGGTGTAGTGCAATGAAATACTATATTACTACATTTCTCCTGAAAATATTTTAGCAATTCTCAGTAACAGTCCTTTTCTCCCTGTTAAATCAGATGCTTTCAGTTTAGCTATAAGCAAAAATGTTTCTATTAAATAACTAGTTGTCCATCTTGCTAATATATTTGGGGTCGTTTACTAATCTCTATAGTGAATTCAGATGTTCTCACAAATAAGGATTCATTTGTAATCTACATACAGAGCGCATTTAAGGTATTGTGGACCATCCCTGTACACCACTGTCTTAGGGCACGTGGTAAAGTCCAAAAGCTACAGCATGTCCATTTTAGTGAATTAGTTAAACAAACTGAGGTATATTTTATGATTGTGTAAAGTTTTGGACCTACAGGCGAGGTCAGAGTTTCCTCCCTGTAGGTACACATTTTAGACTCTGGACACGAAGACCCTACCCATAATCCTCCAGTAGACCCACCTACTCAGGTGAATATAAAGTCCAGACAGAACAGCTCATAGGCATCAAATCTCAGCACAGGAGCATCCTGAACATCTCCACACACTGAGGCAACATGGACACAAGAGCCTCCCTCTCCATTCTGCTGCTGCTTTTTGGCGTCACCCAGGCGTCTCCACTCATGGTAAGGTCCTTTCTAGTCTCTCCCTTAAACGATTAACAGTCCTCAAATGATTTGTTTTAAACATCTCTGTTTCTACCACCAGGAGCAGATGTTTGATGGTGTGTTTGTATCAGAGCCGGAACCTGTGGACATCACTACAAGGATTTTAGAAACCAACAATGGTGAAGCATCTTGTAGATAAAGCCAGCAATGGGTCACATTTCTAAAAAGTGATCGGGATTTATGAATATATTGCAGTATTTCATCAATATATTTGTCTTTAAAAACAGGATCTTCTGAAGTCTTGCTTGAAGGAGATCTGGTGTTTCCCAAAACCAGAAACGCTCTCTACTGCCTCAAAAACAACTGTTTCTGGAAGAAAAACTCTAACAACATAGTGGAGATCCCTTACATAGTGAGCAGTGAATTCTGTACGTGAATCTCCTTCATTCATTGAACATATCTACGATTCATTAAGATGCTGTTTTAAACCTGTGGACCCTTTTTGCAGCCAATTTTGACAAATCAGTGATTGCGAACGCCATGTCGGTCTTTCACGCCAAAACCTGCATCCGCTTTGTGGCCAAATCATCTCAGACCGACTACATCAGTATTGAGAACAAAGATGGGTGAGAACACTATACCAACAAGAAGCATTTAACAGACCTTTAACAGATCAATTTTTAACCCCTTTATTTCCTCTCTCCTCTCAGGTGCTTCTCTGCTCTAGGTAGAACTGGTGGCAAACAGGTGGTCTCCCTCAAAAGGGACGGCTGTATGTACAATGGCATCGTACAACATGAGCTCAATCATGCCCTGGGATTCTACCACGAGCAAACCAGGAGCGATCGTGACCAGTATGTGAAAATCAACTTTGAGAACATCTCTCCTGATATGGCCTACAACTTCGAGAAACAGAACACCAACAACCAAAACACTCCATACGACTACAGCTCCATCATGCACTATGGAAGAACTGCCTTCTCCACTCGGCCCTGGCTGGAAACCATCACACCCATTCCTGATGAGACTGTGGAAATCGGACAGAGGCAGGGATTGTCAAAAATTGACGTTCTGAGGATCAAGAAGCTGTATGGATGCTGAAGATGAGGCTTGCACACATAATTGAATATAGTTCATGTCTGTAGATGAATAATTTAATGAGATTATATTTCTGTCTTTTAATGGTGTTGGATTTCTGAAATGTGTGATTGTGTTGGGTTGGGAAAAATAAAGCTACACTGCAAGACAAACTCATACTTTATTTGTGATTCAATGTCAAGTTTGAGGAAAGTGCTTGATTATAGTATTAAAGGTGTCATAGTATTAAAGGTGTCATAGTATTAAGCTTCTCCTGCAGCCTAATTAAAGACACCTGGTTTAACCTTAGGAGGACTGGGTACAGTATATAATTTATACATTTCAACTAAATATCTTTTTTTTTTTTTTTTTTTGGCAAAATGCTATAATGTAGATTTTGAGAGATTTTTGAGATTTAGTTCTGGTGTAATCATATGTTATTCACAGCTGAAAAGGGAGTTTTCCCGTTTTATACCTCAGTTTTAAAGACCTTTATTGACCCAAGACCCTCTTCTGGAGTCAGTCGCTCTTGCATCCTCTAGTAAAATAAATTCAACTTTCCAAGTTGGCAAAGATTGAGAAAGTCCAGAGCAGACATATCTGATCACCTGAAGCATAAAATCAGCCAAAGATGCAGTTCTAGATATGTTCAGAAGTTCTGGTGAAAATAAGGGCTGCGTTCACAATAGACTTTGGTTCCAGAAAATTGTCGGGGAGCATTCTACAAGCCAGAGCCAGAATGCTGGAAAATTCGGCACTCATACAAGACCCAATAATACTGGGATAAATCATGGAAAATATCAGTGTGAAAAGAGCCAGAGCCGATTCTGTGTCGGGTGTGTGTTGCAGTGATGATCTTAGTTTTTGTGGAACTATTTGACTGGAGGAAGAACAGTTAAAAAATTGCATATTGACAAAGATACAAGAAAATAACAATCGCTACAAACAAGAGTGATATCAAGATCAGGTATCTACTTACCAATGGAGGAGACAAATGAACAAGCTGCTTAATGACACCATAAACAATTGTATTGTTTGCTGGGAGGATAACAAAATAAGAGCGGGACTTTTGAACACATACGTTACAGGTCCGATGGGAACGCTCTGGCCTTGTAGATGAACAAAATCACACTATGCAAGAGCAGTTACCAGAAAATATACCCCTCCCCCGCCTGGAATCTGTACGTAAGTGAGATTCAGAACTTCTTGTCTCTGATGTTAAAATCAAAATAAAATTTGAGCATTTTTTCTGCTGTATTGCAAAAACTGATTATAACATCTGGACTACAAAATAAAATACATAAGTTCTGTAAAAATCGAATTAGAAACTTTTTTGATCAAAACTTTAAACCTCAAAGAGTTGAAATGTGGCTTTTCTTCAACTAGTAATGGTGTACAGTTTAATGTTTAAAATGCAGTAGCATTGTCATGCGTAGTTAAACGATTAAACTACTTTACTAATCAGCGAGGTGGTTTTGTCATTGTTTGAAATCATTTTGCTTTTCAGTAACAAAACAATTATATCAATTAAGAAGCGGTGTAGTGCAATGAAATACTATATTACTACATTTCTCCTGAAAATATTTTAGCAATTCTCAGTAACAGTCCTTTTCTCCCTGTTAAATCAGATGCTTTCAGTTTAGCTATAAGCAAAAATGTTTCTATTAAATAACTAGTTGTCCATCTTGCTAATATATTTGGGGTCGTTTACTAATCTCTATAGTGAATTCAGATGTTCTCACAAATCAGGATTCATTTGTAATCTACATACAGAGCGCATTTAAGGTATTGTGGACCATCCCTGTACACCACTGTCTTAGGGCACGTGGTAAAGTCCAAAAGCTACAGCATGTCAATTTTAGTGAATTAGTTAAACAAACTGAGGTATATTTTATGATTGTGTAAAGTTTTGGACCAACAGGCGAGGTCAGAGTTTCCTCCCTGTAGGTACACATTTTAGACTCTGGACACGAAGACCCTACCCATAATCCTCCAGTAGACCCACCTACTCAGGTGAATATAAAGTCCAGACAGAACAGCTCATAGGCATCAAATCTCAGCACAGGAGCATCCTGAACATCTCCACACACTGAGGCAACATGGACACAAGAGCCTCCCTCTCCATTCTGCTGCTGCTTTTTGGCGTCACCCAGGCGTCTCCACTCATGGTAAGGTCCTTTCTAGTCTCTCCCTTAAACGATTAACAGTCCTCAAATGATTTGTTTTAAACATCTCTGTTTCTACCACCAGGAGCAGATGTTTGATGGTGTGTTTGTATCAGAGCCGGAACCTGTGGACATCACTACAAGGATTTTAGAAACCAACAATGGTGAAGCATCTTGTAGATAAAGCCAGCAATGGGTCACATTTCTAAAAAGTGATCGGGATTTATGAATATATTGCAGTATTTCATCAATATATTTGTCTTTAAAAACAGGATCTTCTGAAGTCTTGCTTGAAGGAGATCTGGTGTTTCCCAAAACCAGAAACGCTCTCTACTGCCTCAAAAACAACTGTTTCTGGAAGAAAAACTCTAACAACATAGTGGAGATCCCTTACATAGTGAGCAGTGAATTCTGTACATGAATCTCCTTCATTCATTGAACATATCTACGATTCATTTAGATGCTGTTTTAAACCTGTGGACCCTTTTTGCAGCCAATTTTGACAAATCAGTGATTGCGAACGCCATGTCGGTCTTTCACGCCAAAACCTGCATCCGCTTTGTGGCCAAATCATCTCAGACCGACTACATCAGTATTGAGAACAAAGATGGGTGAGAACACTATACCAACAAGAAGCATTTAACAGACCTTTAACAGATCAATTTTTAACCCCTTTATTTCCTTTCTCCTCTCAGGTGCTTCTCTGCTCTAGGTAGAACTGGTGGCAAACAGGTGGTCTCCCTCAAAAGGGACGGCTGTATGTACAATGGCATCGTACAACATGAGCTCAATCATGCCCTGGGATTCTACCACGAGCAAACCAGGAGCGATCGTGACCAGTATGTGAAAATCAACTTTGAGAACATCTCTCCTGATATGGCCTACAACTTCGAGAAACAGAACACCAACAACCAAAACACTCCATACGACTACAGCTCCATCATGCACTATGGAAGAACTGCCTTCTCCACTCGGCCCTGGCTGGAAACCATCACTCCCATTCCTGATGAGACTGTGGAAATCGGACAGAGGCAGGGATTGTCAAAAATTGACGTTCTGAGGATCAAGAAGCTGTATGGATGCTGAAGATGAGGCTTGCATACATAATTGAATATAGTTCATGTGTCTGTAGATTAATAATTTAATGAGATTATGTTTCTGTCTTTTAATGGTGTTGGATTTCTGAAATGTGTGATTGTGTTGGGTTGGGAAAAATAAAGCTACACTGCAAGACAAACTCATACTTTATTTGTGATTCAATGTCAAGTTTGAGGAAAGTGCTTGATTATAGTATTAAAGGTGTCATAGTATTAAAGGTGTCATAGTATTAAGCTTCTCCTGCAGCCTAATTAAAGACACCTGGTTTAACCTTAGGAGGACTGGGTACAGTATATAATTTATACATTTCAACTAAATATCTTTTTTTTTTTTTTTTGGCAAAATGCTATAATGTAGATTTTGAGAGATTTTTGAGATTTAGTTCTGGTGTAATCATATGTTATTCACAGCTGAAAAGGGAGTTTTCCCGTTTTATACCTCAGTTTTAAAGACCTTTATTGACCCAAGACCCTCTTCTGGAGTCAGTCGCTCTTGCATCCTCTAGTAAAATAAATTCAACTTTCCAAGTTGGCAAAGATTGAGAAAGTCCAGAGCAGACATACATTTGATCACCTGAAGCATAAAATCAGCCAAAGATGCAGTTCTAGATATGTTCAGAAGTTCTGGTGAAAATAAGGGCTGCGTTCACAATAGACTTTGGTTCCAGAAAATTGTTGGGGAGCATTCTACAAGCCAGAGCCAGAATGCTGGAAAATTCGGCACTCATACAAGACCCTAGTAATAATACTGGGATAAATCATGGAAAATATCAGTGTGAAAAGAGCCAGAGCCGATTCTGTGTCGGGTGTGTGTTGCAGTGATGATCTTAGTTTTTGTGGAACTATTTGACTGGAGGAAGAACCGTTAAAAAATTGCATATTGACAAAGATACAAGAAAATAACAATCGCTACAAACAAGAGTGATATCAAGATCAGGTATCTACTTCCTACCAATGGAGGAGACAAATGAACAAGCTGCTTAATGACACCATAAACAATTTTATTGTTTGCTGGGAGGATAACAAAATAAGAGCGGGACTTTTGAACACATACGTTACAGGTCCGATGGGAACGCTCTGGCCTTGTAGATGAACAAAATCACACTATGCAAGAGCAGTTACCAGAAAATATACCCCTCCCCCGCCTGGAATCTCTACGTAAATGAGATTCAGAACTTCTTGTCTCTGATGTTAAAATCAAAATAAAATTTGAGCATTTTTTCTGCTGTATTGCAAAAACTGATTATAACATCTGGACTACAAAATAAAATACATAAGTTCTGTAAAAATCGAATTAGAAACTTTTTTGATCAAAACTTTAAACCTCAAAGAGTTGAAATGTGGCTTTTCTTTAACTAGTAATGGTGTACAGTTTAATGTTTAAAATGCAGTAGCATTGTCATGCGTAGTTAAACGATTAAACTACTTTACTAATCAGCGAGGTGGTTTTGTCATCGTTTGAAATCATTTTGCTTTTCAGTAACAAAACAATTATATCAATTAAGAAGCGGTGTAGTGCAATGAAATACTATATTACTACATTTCTCCTGAAAATATTTTAGCAATTCTCAGTAACAGTCCTTTTCTCCCTGTTAAATCAGATGCTTTCAGTTTAGCTATAAGCTAAAATGTTTCTGTTAAATAACTAGTTGTCCATCTTGCTAATATATTTGGGGTCGTTTACTAATCTCTATAGTGAATTCAGATGTTCTCACAAATAAGGATTCATTTGTAATCTACATACAGAGCGCATTTAAGGTATTGTGGACCATCCCTGTACACCACTGTCTTAGGGCACGTGGTAAAGTCCAAAAGCTACAGCATGTCCATTTTAGTGAATTAGTTAAACAAACTGAGGTATATTTTATGATTGTTTAAAGTTTTGGACCTACAGGCGAGGTCAGAGTTTCCTCCCTGTAGGTACACATTTTAGACTCTGGACACTAATGGCGCTTTTCCACTACACAGTACCAGCTCGCCTTGGCTCGGCTCGACTCGACTCGACTCGCCTTTGTTTGGTTTTCCACTGTGTAAAAGTTGTACCTGTACCTGCTTTCGGGTACTTTTTTTCGTACCACCTCCGGCGAGGTTCTAAGCGAGCTGAGGCGAGCTAAGCCGATACTAAAATGTGACGTGAAGACAATGCCGACTGCTCATTGGTCACAGAGAATCTGCGTCATCATTGCACGCGCCAGATGGAGTATCCAGAATAACCCCGCCATTTTTAAATAGTTTGGCCAGAGATAGTTACTAAACTTACTACTATTATTATGGCAACTCGGAAGAATACGCCGTGGTCAAACGAGGAGGTGCAGACATTCCTTTGTTTAGTTGCCGAAGAGAGGATCCAGCGAGAGCTTGATGGGGCAACGAGGAACGAAATGCGTCGCTATGACGACCGGGTACTATTTGTGGCGGTACTTTCTGCAATGGAAAACGGAGCGAAAAGCGAGCCGAGTCGAGGCGAGCCAAGGCGAGTCGAGTCGAGCTGGTACTGGTAATGGAAAAGCGCCATAAGACCCTACCCATAATCCTCCAGTAGACCCACCTACTCAGGTGAATATAAAGTCCAGACAGAACAGCTCATAGGCATCAAATCTCAGCACAGGAGCATCCTGAACATCTCCACACACTGAGGCAACATGGACACAAGAGCCTCCCTCTCCATTCTGCTGCTGCTTTTTGGCGTCACCCAGGCGTCTCCACTCATGGTAAGGTCCTTTCTAGTCTCTCCCTTAAACGATTAACAGTCCTCAAATGATTTGTTTTAAACATCTCTGTTTCTACCACCAGGAGCAGATGTTTGATGGTGTGTTTGTATCAGAGCCGGAACCTGTGGACATCACTACAAGGATTTTAGAAACCAACAATGGTGAAGCATCTTGTAGATAAAGCCAGCAATGGGTCACATTTCTAAAAAGTGATCGGGATTTATGAATATATTGCAGTATTTCATCAATATATTTGTCTTTAAAAACAGGATCTTCTGAAGTCTTGCTTGAAGGAGATCTGGTGTTTCCCAAAACCAGAAACGCTCTCTACTGCCTCAAAAACAACTGTTTCTGGAAGAAAAACTCTAACAACATAGTGGAGATCCCTTACATAGTGAGCAGTGAATTCTGTACGTGAATCTCCTTCATTCATTGAACATATCTACGATTCATTTAGATGCTATTTTAAACCTGTGGACCCTTTTTGCAGCCAATTTTGACAAATCAGTGATTGCGAACGCCATGTCGGTCTTTCACGCCAAAACCTGCATCCGCTTTGTGGCCAAATCATCTCAGACCGACTACATCAGTATTGAGAACAAAGATGGGTGAGAACAATATACCAACAAGAAGCATTTAACAGACCTTTAACAGATCAATTTTTAACCCCTTTATTTCCTCTCTCCTCTCAGGTGCTTCTCTGCTCTAGGTAGAACTGGTGGCAAACAGGTGGTCTCCCTCAAAAGGGACGGCTGTATGTACAATGGCATTGTACAACATGAGCTCAATCATGCCCTGGGATTCTACCACGAGCAAACCAGGAGCGATCGTGACCAGTATGTGAAAATCAACTTTGAGAACATCTCTCCTGATATGGCCTACAACTTCGAGAAACAGAACACCAACAACCAAAACACTCCATACGACTCCATACTTTTGGGTGCGTTGCCATATGGCAACATTGTGCGACAATGGAACAGTCTGATGCGTTTTCTCCCAAAATGACATGAAATTCATAGATGATTACAGAACTGTCTTTTAGAAATTAAATTGTTTTTATTATTTAAAATGTTTTCAAGAGCTTTGTGTACAAAATATGAAACTAATTTTCAAAGTATTATTTCAACAACATTTACAAAACATCTGACGCAAACTCATAAGAACTGTTCAAGTGAAACTACTCGATGTGAAACGCCTTAAAGCAGTTGTTCTCTTCGTTAAAGGTGGGGTATGTGATTTTCTTTTTTGACAATTTTTTCAAAATCACTTGAAATCCTATTCCTAACCCACTTACTCTGAGTTAGAATCACTGAAAAAATTTAATCATCTGTGGAACGGGCAGGACTCGAAAAACTCCAGCCAATCATTTCCAAGACCACCTAGAATCATTGGATAGTAAGTGCGTCAATCAAACGGTCATACCATACCCCCTTCCCCTATGGCCCTCTTCGAATGGGTGGAGTGGGTGGAGTCAGGGCCAGCATTGGAGGAAAGAAGGTAGGACCTTTTGAGTTGTGTATTTTCAAAATCTGCCGGCCGTTTTGCAAATCACATACCCCACCTTTAAGGCAGAGGTGCACCTTGCACTTAGAGCAAACCCCTCTGACGATGCCCTTGCAGCCAGGATTCTTGCACCTTCCTTTTGGTAAACCCATCTCTGGCCAGTGATCAAAGCGGTCAAGACGGATATATATATATTTTACTTTTATACTTTACTTTACTTTATAAATATATACAAATATATATAAATATATGAGTAGAATACAACCATCCAACTATATCAGTGCATCCATACATTGTCATTCATACAAAGCTACTCTGCATTAGCATGGGCAAAATATTGTTCCATTACCGCACAATGTTGCCATATGGCAACATACCTATTTTATTAAATAAAAAGGTAATATAAGTATCAAAAGAATGCGACAATGATTGAAAAAAAGATTAGAACTAACCCCAGATGCTTGATGTATTTTTTTATTCCGAAGAAATATGAAAAAAATGAGAAAAATCTTCACATATACACGAGCACTTTTTCAGGAGCTGGAGTAATCAAAAGTGTGTGAAAAGAATGACGTTGCAAGGGTGTGTGTAGTGTCGTGATGTCATCAAAGCATATCATTGGTTACCACCAGGTTCTATCATGAATTTAAGATTAATCAGAGCTCATATTTATTTTCAAATTTCAAGAAATGTCCAAAGAAAAGGTATGTTGCCATTATGGCAACACCGTGCAGTAGAGGGTTATTTGTGATTCAATGTCAAGTTTAAGAAAGTGCTTGATTGTAGCATTAAAGGTGTCATTAAGCTTCTCCTGCAACATAATTAAAGACACCTGGTTTTACCCTTGGAGAACTGGAGGACTGGGCACAGTTTATGATTCATACATTTCAACATGTTATCTTTTTTTGGAAAAATGCTATAATGTAGATTTTGAAAGATTTTTGAGATTTAGTTCTGGTGTAATCATATGCTTACAGCTGAGAAGACAGGTTTCCTGTCTGATACCTCAATTATAAAGACCTTAATTGTGCCAAGACCCTCTTCTGGAGGCAGTCGCTTATTCAGATGGGATTAGTTTTACATGGAGAGGTGGGGTAAAGTAATTATTACCGGAGTTTCTTAGTTATTTTAGTCCCGTCCGAATATGCCATCTCATCTCAGTAATTATTACGTACAATTACGGCAACTTTTACCTTCTGTAAAAAGGCCCAGTAAAATTACCTCAGGTAATGCAAATCCCCTGCGAATAGACAAGCTGTAAATAAGTATATAAATATTGCGTTATTTCCTGTTTAAAAATAGTTTCCCGTGTTTTTTCGAGTATGGAGGCTCTTAAAGAAGCATTCAGTTGCATTCTAGGTGGTGGAACAAGTCTGTGGCAAACCTCAAGTGTTTTCCGCATATACCATTCAGATTAAAAACAAGGTTGAAAGCCCTTGTTAGAGCTCAAAACAATATATATATATATATATATATATATATATATATATATATATATATATATATACGTATATATATATATATATGCTTGTGCGTCAGATAATCTAACGTTCCCGTTAATGAATAATGGAATGAGGTGATGGTCTTTGTCTTTTAATTGTGTTGAATTTCTGTAATGTGTGGCTGAGTAGGGAAAAAATCAAGATAATAAAAATTCTGAATAAACAGTCAAATGTGGATGTTTTTTAAAATAAAATAATTTCTTAAACTATCAAAAGATACCATTTTTCTCAGCCTTTCCTAAGTCCCTTACCATAGTTTGGATACAATGACACATGTTAGGCTGAAAAAGTGTACGTTAATTGACAAAACAAAGGCAAAGCTTATGACAGACGCACATTTAAGCTCCACGGAAGAACAAATCCTCACCTACTCTTGGTCAACACCCAAATTCTGTTATTTTGTCACAAACAAGTGCAACTGCATTCCACTAAATCAGATATATTTTTATTTTAACGGTATTATGTAGTTTTTAAAATATAAATCTTGGAGTGGCCTGACTTTGTCACTCTCTGCACGTACTGATGAGCAAGACACGGTCTCTAGACTTAAAATTCCCATCATACTCATGCATATTTCAGCTTGTAGGTGGCTTGCAGGTATAAATAGGAAAGTAGTGATTGTTACTATTTTGCAAAAGTAACTTTACCAAGAATTGAGCTGTACTCCTTGCCTGGAAAAGACATTAAAGTGGTTAGGACTAAAGGAATATTGGGTACAGTTGGTCCTGTGAAATAAAATGCACTTAAATAAATTGTAAAGAAGATTCTAAATCATGATGAGCTTGACTATGACCTCTACTGACACAAATTATTTTGTTGTAGATCTGTCTTAAGAAACCATTTAAAGTGTTTGGGACACTCCCTGTATAATGGAGTTTTGGGGTTCTTAATACAATCCAATAATTGGATTTGTTTATTTCAGTGGATTAGCAAAACAATCTGTAAATTATCTGGTTGTGCAATGTTTTGGATTAACAGATGAGTTAGTTACCTCCCTTTGGACACTAAGGCTTAATCCCTGGTTGACCCACCTACACAGGTGAATATAAAGTTTAGGTTCAACAGCTTGCAGACACCAAATGTCAGTCCAGGAGCATCCTAAACATCTCTACGCATAGACAACATGGACCCAAGAGCCTCCCTCTCTATTCTGCTGATTCTCTTTGGCATCTCCCAGACGTCTCCTGTCAGGGTAAGACTTTTCCTAGTCTCTCAATGCACTCAGATGATGAACTTTCCTAACAAGAGTAATATTTAAATTTCTTTTTTTTTCATAATCAGAAGCCTGACCATCACAATGGGTTCTCACCCATACCTGGAAATGTGGACATCACAACAAAGATTTTGGAGTCCAACAATGGTCAGGCATCTTGTAGATTCCTGTTAAGCCAACAATGGGTTTCATAAAATTGTGAAATATATATAAAATGTGAATTCTCATACTGAGAAATTTAATTAAAAAACATTCTTTAAATACAGCATCATCTGAACACCTGATTGAAGGAGATATGGTGTTTCCCAAAACCAAAAATGCTCTCTACTGCTACAGCAACAACTGTTTCTGGAAGAAAAACTCTAGCAACCTAGTGGAGGTCCCTTATATAATGAGCAGTGAATACTGTAAGTAAATCATCTTCATTCATTTAGCATATATATGTGTGTAAATCGTATTTAAAAACCTGTGGTACTTTTTCTTTGCAGCCTCTACTGACATCTCTGTTATTCAGAATGCCATGTCCACCTTTCACAACAAAACCTGCATCCGCTTCGTGCTCAGATCATCTCAGACCGACTACATCAGTATTGAGAACAAAGATGGGTGAGGATACTCATACAATACAAATGTAAAACATTTAACTGACCTTAGCAGAAACTCTTTTACAATGAATGAGATTTTTAACACAGATTGATAATATAAAATTCTCTTTTTCTCTCAGGTGCTACTCTTATCTTGGTAGAATTGGTGGCAAACAGGTGGTCTCCCTCAAAAGAACTGGTTGTGTGTATCGTGGCATCATACAACATGAGCTCAATCATGCTCTGGGCTTCTACCACGAGCAAAACAGGAGCGATCGTGATAAGTATGTCCGAATCAACTGGGAGTACATCCCTACCGATAAGGCCTCCAACTTCCAACTGCAGAACACTAACAATCAAAACACCACATATGACTACGGCTCCATCATGCATTATGGAAGTACGGCCTTCACTAACCAGACCGGGAAGGAAACCATCATTCCCATTCCTGATGCGACGGTGAAAATCGGACAGAGGCAGGATATGTCTAACATCGACATCCTGAGGATCAACAAGCTATATGGATGTGCTGTTTGATCATTTATTATGTTTTATCCATACACAGATAAAAAATGTAATGAGGTGATGGTCTTTGTCTTTTGATGGTTTTAAATTGTCAAAATGTTTGATCTTATACGGGAAAATAAAGCTAATTATGAGGTGATATTTTGTCTTGTGGTGGTGTTCAATTTCTGAAATGTGTGATTGTGTCAGAAAAAAATTTTAAATTAATCTAACTGATCGAAATTTTGTTTTTAAATTTATTATTTCATAAATTAATTTCCTTCCACTTACATGATCTTTGCATGAGCCCTGGTGCTGGTTACCATGGAAGCGAAGAGTTCTCCTTTAACAGATGGGATGTCATCATAATACACAGCTTCTCCTGTAGCCTGTTGAAGGGCGGCCTGGTGAACATTGGGGCGTCCCACTGGGTCGCTAGAAGACTGAGTCTCTGGTACAAGCTGTAATTGAATTGTAATGTAATGAGAATGTTTTTGTTATCAGACAGACCTGATATGAAAACTCAAGCTTGACTCGGGTCTGCTCACCTGAAAAGAGTGGTTTCCTTGTGGTACCTCATTTTTGAAGGGTTTTAGAGCACTGAGATACTCTAATGGCAAATCATTCACAGAAACCTCCTTTAGGGAAAAAAATAAGCATGAATTAAGTAAATCATCCCACTTTTAAACTAATAATTAGCGTCATCATACCCTTTGTTGGAGTTCCAGCAGCACTTGCATGTAAAACTTAAAAAAGAAGCTGAGTACTAGAGCCTTGCGATACTCCTCCCGTCCACCAGGGGCAGTAGGGGGCATGGAGATTTCTTCTTCTAAGAGCTGTGTTCCCTTTACCAGAAGTTTCTCATCCCATTTTCTGCCAAACAAAAAACAATGTTTATTGACTGGAATGTTTACAATGCAGCTAAGATGTCAGATTTTGCTATGTTGGCTTTTCTTTTCAGCCAATGTATTTGTCAATACAGTGGATAGTCTGTTCTTACATATACAAGATTTACGGATACAAATTATGTAGGCCTTGTGATAGCTGTACCTTCCCATCAGCTCTTTACAGGTATGTCTGGCTTTTACCAGAGTGGGCCCCACACCTCCATAAAAAATATCCAGATGCTCCACCACATTTGAGTCATGACTGAACGATACCCTCATGCCAGCATTCACTATGGAGAAGGCGAACTCTCTGCGCTGTGCCTGGCGAAATGTTGAAACAAACTCCCACTGAAAAACACAGGGATTAGTATTTAGCTTTTCAAAATGGCAAGTGAATTCATAGCATATTTGTTGTTTTAAAAAATGAGAATAGATGGAAAAGCAAAGACTAAAAGTCTTTTAAGGGCCAAGTCTATTTGTTGAAGCTTGACATAGTTTTGTAATATTAAGTAGGCTTAGCTTCCTCCATTTTGAAGTATACCGGTGTCGAGTGGGAAATATCAATAGCCAGCAGAACCTCATCTGGTCGTAGAGCTGTTTTACCAAAGTCTGTGAAAAACTCCTCACTTAGACAAATCTCTCGAGTACCATCTATATTTAAGAACAAAGGAACAAAAATGTAATTCTTATTTTTAAAAATGAATAGTTACTTTCCATGTTTAATATATTGGCAACTGAGAACAAATGTATTTTTTTTTTATATATTTCCACATTTACAAATACAGTCCAAATACACTGACATTACCTTTGGAAACAATGTGTAGCGTACACTCCGCTGCTGCGAGAATGCTGCTCAGGTCATATTTGGGGTTGGCGCTCAGGATATTTCCACCGATGGTCTTGAAATTCCAACATAAACAAAACTGTAACATGTAGACAACTGTTCTTCTTAATTCCTCGTGGTGATTTGTTTATGTTACTCACAGCCATGTTGCGTATTTGTTGGCTGGCCAAGCACTGTAGAGTCTGAACAAGGGCCTGGTAAACCCTGCTCTTTTCTGGGCCGAGTTCCTCAATTCCACGCAGGAGGACGTCCTTCAAAACAGACAAACTGCATCCTGCCCCTACAGTTATGCCTACAAAAAGTGTTGTTGAATTTACTTTGGGCTTTAATATTCACTAAATAACCATATGTAATGGTGATGCTTTGTTTGAATTTGATTTACTATTGTTTTGCCATTTGATAGCACGAAGTTCTGGAATGCTTCCACCATAGATCACCAAAGGATTGACGGTTCCCTTCAGATTCATCTTCGGCCCTGTGAGAGAACAAAATCAGATGGATGGATGGATGGATGCATGGATGGATGGATGGATAGATGGATAGATAGATAGATAGATAGATAGATAGATAGATAGATAGATAGATAGATAGATAGATAGATAGATAGATAGATAGATAGATAGATAGATAGATAGATAGATAGATAGATAGATAGATAGATAAACTTCCTCTTGAAACCAACCTATGGTTGTGTTCCCAACCAACAGAAGTGCGTTGGGGTATTCAGTTTTCAATCTAATTAAATCTTTCAGATCTGCTGGGGAAATCCACCTGACCTTTTCGCCCTGAAAACAAAGTTGTTCTGCTTTTTTCTTTCCCATAATCTGATAGAAAGAAAGGATATAACAAAAATAAGTGGCCTGAAATATCCATGTTCTTATTAGCTACAAGAACACAAACGGTTTGCTTACCAGTAACTCTGGGGGAAAGATCAGATCCTGAGTTGGGTCGAGGGGTAAGACATCATCCAAGCTGAAAAGATTTCCAGATATCTACCAAAAATACCAGTAGTAGAAGATTTTAATTTTGTGTACTACTCTTCTAAAAAGTAACGGGTGTTCTGTTGTGCTGTTCCACTAATAAAAAGTCACATTTAATTTGTATATGCAATTGTAAGAATTTCTGTTTCTCATATTGTCTTACATCAGATTCATTGTTGTGGGAATTGCTGCTTTCCATGCAACATTTCCCATTTCCGTCACCATTTTGGCAACATATTGGAGTCTGGAAACATATGGATCACATTATGAGCACATGTTAGTTTTCTTCAGTCAAAGTCAATAGTTTTACAAATTGTTACATGTACTGATTGTCACTTCTTTGTTGAAATTTTTATGTTGTATTAAAAGTTCAAAGCCATTACATCACAGAATGTTTTGAATCCATCAATTATCGGTCGATATCCAGTGCAACGACACAGGTTCCCTTAAAAGAGAGAAAACGCAATGTTTTTAAACGTGTTTAAATTCTTGGTTTTCAAAATTTTGAGTATACGTATTTTTGTTACCTCCCAGTGTCTCTCGAATGTCCTCCATGTTGGGATGTGGGTTGTTTCTAAGTAATGTGTACATGGACATCACCATCCCAGGAGTACAGAACCCACACTGAGACCCATGAGCCTTTGCTATACGCTCCTGAAAAAAAAAAAAAAATGTCTACATGGTTCTGGACAACCTATTCAAAGAACCTACTTTGAACGTTGATATGTTTGTCTCTTAGGTAGAATCAGGTACCTGAACAGGATGTAGTTTAGTCTTAGTACTTCCAATGCCCTCGACGGTCACCACCGCCGCACCGTACAGAGCACAAATCGGTTGCAGACACGCGTTTACCGACCAGTGTCTGAAGAACGGATTAAGGATTATGAAACTATCAAATTTATTGAATTTTTTATTTTTAAAAACGTCATGGTTTAAATAAAGTTGTACGTTCTTGCTAATTGAAACATTGATTTAGTCAAAAGCTGCAAACAAACATTCCTTTCGTTTGTTTCATATAAAGGTTTTATACCGCTAGTTTTGATATATGAGTAAAAGATACAGCACAGTGTCCTGAATAGAGTCATATCTGGACAGCATCACAGTACAGGCTCCACATCCTCCTCCACCACAGCCATACTTTGTGCCCGTCAGACCCACTGGACACAAAAACATCATACAAGCAAATGCAGGCTTGGTGAGTATAAAATATTTAATATATATCCTTGGCTAAGTATCTACACCATTATTTGGAGAATGTTTGTCATATTGCAATTACCATACCCTTCCGTCGTAGGTAAGCCAATAACATCTCTTCTGGATCAGCATTCTTCTCTACTATCTTTACATAAAAATAGCAAAAACATGTAATGACTGTATGCCATTGCTCAAATATCTTCAATTGATAACTATAAGCCATACACAGTTTGGTATGTGTCATGTCATGTGACAGGATTGGATTTCTGAGCCTATCACACACACACACCAATGAATTAATATCACCACTAATTTTATGTTACTTGTTTTGAGTTGAATTCTGAGAGAAATGTGGAAACATTAGAATAGATGAACGTCAATCATAGTTATAGTTAGAAAGTGTATGTGTGAGAAGGGCAAACACATGATGAACTGACTGTGTGCAGCGTAGAAAATCATTTTCATGGCATCATACATAAGAGGAATAAAGATTTCTTTTTGGGCTGCTGGCTGACTGTCATGTGCCACGATTCAGACATGCACGTTTAGTCACGCAATTTTCTGCTGGTTATATGTTCAAGTTTGGTTATGTACTTTGAATATGAGAAGACTAAACATAAAAATGTTAATATTCATCACAGTAATAATACCAGCAGAATCACATCTTTCCTTTTTTTGAGATAGTACTTCACAGCTTGTGACAACTTGTGACAGCAACTTGAAATTAAAAACACTTTTATTTATGAACTAACACAATATAAAAGCCATATATTAACAATATTACGAGCCAAAAACTATTAAGAAAATGAAAAGTCCTCCATATTTTGTACAAGTTAAATACATGTGCCTTACATTTTCAAATCTGTAAACATTTAAAATCAGTATTTGTAATTGAATCGTACCTTCTTGCCATTAACGTAGAAGACAAGCTCGCTGTTCACAGATAGAGATGACATGATGAGTTGAGAAGGATATGTGATATGAAGATGAGTTGTCACCGGAGATGCTCCTGGTTTACTGACCATCAGTTGAATGAGCGACTGACTGACTGAGATCACATGTTAAAGGCTTTGCCCTGCCTTTCATGGTTAAATTCAGGAATGCGTGAAGAAGACATGCATGCAGTGGGTTTTCCTCCATTTTTATATCTTTCTTTATTGCTTTGGAAATTCTTTTATTCGTTCAAAAAGAAGAAACATTATTAGAGAACAAAAACTATTAGATGCAAAGAGTTCACAAAAAGGTTGACATTTGTTAAATGTTTAATTCAACTTCTCCTTCACACATTTCAGAAAGTAAACGCCATTAGAAAGTAAAGACCATCACCGCATCACACTATCTATACAGACACGTGAACTGTTTTAAGTAATGTGTATCAGTTTCATCTTCAGTATCTATAAAGCTATTGATCCTCAGGATGTCGATGTTGGACAATCCCTGCCTCTCCGATTTCCACAGTCTCATCAGGAATGGGAGTGATGGTTTCCAGCCAGGGCCGAGTGGAGAAGGCAGTTCTTCCATAGTGCATGATGGAGCTGTAGTCGTATGGAGTGTTTTGGTTGTTGGTGTTCTGTTTCTCGAAGTTGTAGGCCATATCAGGAGAGATGTTCTCAAAGTTGATTTTCACATACTGGTCACGATCGCTCCTGGTTTGCTCGTGGTAGAATCCCAGGGCATGATTGAGCTCATGTTGTACGATGCCATTGTACATACAGCCGTCCCTTTTGAGGGAGACCACCTGTTTGCCACCAGTTCTACCTAGAGGAGAGAAGCACCTGAGAGGAGAGAGGAAATAAAGGGGTTAAATATTGATCTGTTAAAGGTCTTTTAAATGTTTCTTGTTGGTATATGATTGTTCTCACCCATTTTTGTTGTCAATGACAATGTAGGCCTATAGTCGGTCTGAGATGATCTGGCCACAAAGCAGATGCAGGTTTTGGCTGATCTATTGTGGCCTTATTGTTAGAGAGTCAGACTTGTAACTTGAATGTTGTGGGTTCGATTCTCAATACTTGCAGAAACAACCGAGGTACCCTTGAGCAGGGCACCTAACCACAATCGGTCCCTGGGCACCGCAGTGAATGGCTGCCCACTGCTCTGGGTGTGTGTGTCCAGTCCACGGTTTACATTGTGTGTGTCCTCCTAATGTGTGTGCACTAACTTGGATGGGTTAAATGCAGAAGACAAATTCTGAGTATGGTTTGCCATACTTGGCCTTCACGTCACGTCACTTCACTTCACTTACTCGGCTAATTATCAAAGGAATAAATGGACATGAAACTCTTTTTTGATTTAGGTAGGCTATATAGGCTAGGCCTACTATGTAGCCTACCCAAAGTATTGGTGTGAAAATCTTTCATATTTAGCTTAAAATATAAAATATACATTTCAAGAAAATTACAATAATACAGAAATATGCAAATCAAAGCTTAGCGTGCTGACCCAATTGAACTGAATGCTTTTTATGGTTTACCCTTGGCGATAAAGAAAAAAAATAATCCCACCCCTCATTACAATGGTATGACCCGCATCTGGCTTACAAATCACTGTCAGCTGGGAGGGGGTATGTTTTTATGAACTTTCACATATATAGTAAGGCGAGTATATTTTTCACTCTAAGAACATTTTTTAATAATATGCACTTTTAATAATTGACTAAACAATAGTTAATAACGTCTAACTAGCATTATTGTATCAATAAACACCTCTCTAACCCCTCGCACTCCCCTGTAATGGACGGGTCCATTGTCCCCCCCCCTCCGTTCTTCTTCTGCGCAAGCGCATCAGGCTCTTGCCATCAGGGAGGGTTTTGTGTGTTGAGTTTGAACCTGCTATTGTCTTGCTTTGTTCTTGGGTTCAAAAAGCCGTTTTTTATCTGAATTCATTTCGGTAAGCCCACTATGTATTTTATATACGTATAATAATCGTATATGGTTTAAACGTGAGTTGTTGTATATCCGTGTTTTAAAAGGATGGCCGTTTTTTGGGCTAATGTTTGTGATCAGCTGTTTAAATCATGATGGCGGAGCCCCCGACATGATATCAATTTAATGTAAAAGATAATACCTTTTATAATTCACGTTTTTTTATGTTAATTCAGTAAATTGTTGGCATTGCGCTCGTTTGGATCTGAAATGCTTGTAAATAGTGATAAGTGGTTCTTAAAAAATGTTTGGAGCGGTTAGGCCTCATTTTAGCCGGTTAGCTTTAACGTTAGCGCGAGCCCGGCGCGTGAGTTGCAGTTCAGACCCCCTCAAAAAAAATACATAAACGCTATTTAATACATTTATACAGCAACGTATCCATATGCAAGTAGTAATTAAACAAGTTATGGATTTTATCTGAGCAATACTAAACTGTATAATTTGCCCACGAGACAACGTGATTTATGCTTTCACGTTGGATTGATTAACTTACTAACTTACAGGTTTCACTGAAACTACTAATTAAACCAGTTTATTATTAAAGGTTTAAATCCCTGAAAGTATTGACAGTATTGTTTAGCGCATTTTCTTTTGGAATTTTATTGCTGGCTTTGGAAATGTCCTGCCACATCTACTTGCGGTTTCTTTGTACTCTTCAATGAAATGTTCTTAAATATTGCTATTCTTGTCATAGGTGTCTTTTATGAATAATCAAAAGCAGCAAAAGCCAACGCTTACCGGCCAGCGTTTTAAAACTAGGAAAAGAGGTAAGTAGCCTAACACCAGGGCTTCTCAAACTGGGGTCCCGGGGGCTGTGATGGAGTACAAAGCAGTCCGTAGAAAATTTCAGAGAAAAATGGTGTGTAAATAATTTTTACTAACAAGATATTTGAATGAGATTTAAGTAATTACTGTTCAGTAAATTATTGTATTAAAATGATTTCGGGTCTGTTCACATGACTGCTTTAAACTAAAAACTGAACTTGCATGACAATTTTTAATTGGCTTAAATTTAAAATTTCATGATGCAGGTTCCTTCAGATTAGGATGATCATATTTGGGGCTTTGTGGTATCTAAAGCCTTTTTCGCACTTAGTACTTTTAGGAACTTGGTTATAGGAACTAGCCACCAGCGTGGTTCCCTGAGAACTAAATATTCCCCTAGGACCATTTTCTTGGTTGGATTCGCACCGCCAGTAGGAACTCTGAAGCTGCGCTTGTTGTGAATTTTATTTTGATGGCGCGGCAGGCATTTATTTTGACGGCACTGAGAACGCCTGAGCACACAGCGCTCCCATTCTCTGTTTAGTAATCCTGTCTAATGCGTTATTAGAATTTATACAAAGAAAATAGACAGAAGGTTATATGAAAAAGTATTAGTGTTTGCCGTGTGCTTGATGCCCATTGTCTCTAGTTGAACAGAAATATATTATCATGTTTCACTTGGTCCCCTTAAAGTTGCGTTGGATTTTCTCCTTCTCGTAAAGGTTGAGAGGTCCATCTATAAATGTGGTTTTTATAGAAACCACATTGCGGTTACTGGTGTTTTGTGCATTCGGCCAATCAGCGTACACTTACGCCACTGGTAGTTCCTATTGTGCTGGGTTAGATCCTACTCTGAAGTAGGAGCTAGGGGTGGGACAAAATATCGATAGGGAAGTATGTCGTTGTTCTTTTCCGTCCGATTCAAGAATCGATATGCTGGCACCAAATATCGATATACTTCATGGCTCCTCAATTTGGCTCTCAACAAATGAATGAGAGAATGTGAACATAAGTTAAATGGCCTAAGAAAAATATTTTTCATGGAATGGCGAACAACAGTGTGAGTAAAATAATTGTCCAAAGTCTGTAAAACCTGCACTTAACCTTTTCACAGGCACTGTGTTTTCATTGACCGATATCATGTTATATTGCTAGACAATCCTTAAATGATACATTGATTATCGCAGAATTGCTGTATTGTGATATTATCGGTATTGTGAGCCATGTATCGTGAGAGACCCTGTAATTCCCACCCCTAGTAGGAGCTAATTTTTAATTTTAATCACCACATTCCTAGAGCTAAAATCGAAAGGCGGGTACTTCCGCCATTAGTTCTAGGAGATTGAAAACCCTTAGCCTCAGGAACTTCTGTGTAAAAAAAAAAAGAAAAAAAGTGCCACCCATTTTAAAACTCATTTCCCCACAGATGAAAAGGAGAGATTTGACCCTACTCAGTTTCAAGAAAGTATTGTTCAAGGCTTGAACCAAACTGGCACTGATTTGGAAGCGGTTGCAAAGTTCCTTGATGCCTCTGGCGCCAAGCTCGATTACCGCCGGTATGCTGAGACTCTCTTCGACATCCTGGTGGCTGGAGGAATGCTGGGTAAGCAACTATTTATGGCCATTTCAGTGGGCTGGAATTGAAATAAACCATCTTAATTCAATGGTTGTATTTGTATATATTTATTTTTTTCAGCCCCAGGAGGGACTCTGTCTGATGACTTGACCCGTACTGAGTTCTGCCTCTTCACGGCAAGTGAAGACCTGGAGACCATGCAGGCGTACGCTCAGGTATTCACCGTTATAAACTGCTTGACTGATAAATAGTCTCGCCTTTCAGAGCTTGTTCTGATTTAATGTCACTGTGATGGATATAAATTGTACTTTTCAGCTCCCTCTTTACATGTTTCAACACATTCACCTTGTGCTGTAGGTTTTTAACAAGCTGATCAGGCGTTACAAGTACCTGGAGAAAGGGTTTGAAGAGGAGATTAAGAAGGTAAGCAAAATTGTTGAACTAAGGATTATCACGTATTTGTTAGTCAAACAAAGACCGCTTCATTGTTCATCTGGAAAGTCCCATAATGTCTTTTATTTTATTTTATTTATTTTTTACAGCTGCTGCTGTTTTTAAAAGGGTTCACCGAGTCCGAGAGGAATAAATTGGCCATGCTTGCCGGAATCCTGCTGGCCAATGGCAATATATCAGCCTCCATCCTGAGCAGCCTCTTTAATGAGAACTTGGTCAAGGAAGGTAATGACAGACTTGTTTAACAGCAGCACTTTCTGGGTGAAGAATATGTAAACTAACTCATCGTCTGGATTTTATTTTTAGGGGTATCTGCCGCCTTCGCTGTGAAACTCTTCAAATCTTGGATCAACGAAAAAGACATCAACTCAGTTGCTGCTTGCCTGCGTAAAGTTGGCATGGACAACAGGCTGATGGTAAATATGGAACAACGTTTCCCTTGGATTTTCACATTTTGTTTGAGGGGAAAACGGAAATATAGTTGGTTATTGTTTAGTTGAATTGATTAGTTAGGCCTTAAATGCTTTTAGATGGTTTTCTTTAATCGATTTCTGGCATCAGCACATTGTTTTTCTGCTCGGGG
The DNA here is from genome assembly GCF_029890125.1 of Rhinichthys klamathensis goyatoka. NCBI lineage: Eukaryota > Metazoa > Chordata > Actinopteri > Cypriniformes > Leuciscidae > Rhinichthys > Rhinichthys klamathensis. The sequence goes on along the minus strand of NW_026606664.1, from coordinate 4,954,876 downwards.
CATGCACCTCCGGAAGAATTGCGTACCTTGAACTGGTCACAAACAGAAACCTTAATTTTATAATTAAAGGTTCTCCAAGCGATCCTGGGTGACGTCACTTCTTGTTGACATTCGAACTATTGTCAAACAAAACGGAGGCTAGCTAGACCCTCCCCCCTCCTCATCCGCACACTAACCCCCCAAATCACACCCCCAAACCCTTCTTGTCGGTCATTGGCTGGAACAGTTAATGTTTCGGGGAGCGGGTCTCCGCTGTTTGTGGAGCCTGGGCTGTCTACAGAGATCGCATTTCTTTACAGTGTGTTCAGGGGACAGGCAGCCAGCGGATAGCGAGGAGATGTTTGCTGTATGTGACAAATGTTTTGGCCTAAAAAACGTGTGACATCGCTTAGAGCACCTTTAAAAATAATAATAATTAAAAATACATTTTTAAAATCCAAAGTTTTATCTGTTAACATTATTTAATGCACAAAGAATGAAGTGAACAAACATGAACAATCAAGTGTTTGTATTAAATAACATTCACAAACATTAATTCATGTTGTAAAAATATATTGTTCACTCAATGTGTTGATGTTAGATAATGCATTAAGTAATGTTAATGAATGGTATCTTATTGTAGTGTTGCCAAACTATACAAGAGCTAAAACGTTTTATTTGACTTGACTGTACTTTTATTTAATCCAAAACTGTTAGTATTTAATTTGAAAAGGGCCTTTTTAAACCTGCCAAGAGTTATCCAGCTAAGAATAACGGCTGTTTCACACCGCAAGCGTGAGCGGGTCGAATTTTTTTCCGGCGTGCATGTTAATCAATGAGTGCATTCACACCGGGAGCAGGAGCAGCGCATGAGCGTCAAGCAGGAGCAGCGCATGAGCGTCAAGCAGGAGCGTCGCGTGAGCAGCAGTGAAGCGGGGGTTTCGGCGCCGTAGCCATGTCAGAAAAGAAAATGAAGACTCAAAAATATTTATAGAAAATTTACCCATTTAAACTTGTTTTTTATTATTCAGTTTTGGTGAAAGTATATGGTGTTTTTATGGTGTTTTTTTTTTTTTTTAAAGTGTAAACTAGTCAGAATATACAGCTCTGGAAAAAATTAAAGGAGAACTCCGGTGCAAAATGAACCTTTGGTCTAATAAAACATTGTTACCTAGTCAACCGTTCTCTGAGATTTGTTTTCATGATAATCGAATGTAAAGAGTTTTATCTCTAAAAACTGTTTAGCGTATAACGCTAGTAATGGGGGCATTTAATAAGTAAAAAGAAATCGCTAGTTTATACCACTAACAAGGCTCAAAATAGCCCCACACGAGCACAGTAACATAATGAGGGTCCCTACATGCAAAACGAAGCATTGAGAACTTTGTAAGTTTACAGACCGTTTAATAAGAGTTTATAAAAGTTTAAAGGCAGATTTTTGCTCCTAAGTGAAAGTTGTAGAAACCAGAGCGTTAATTGTGGTTTTAAACTACTCATTATTAGGGATCGACCGATATAGATTTTTTAGTGCCGATACCGATTTTTTTCCCATCAGCCTTAGCCGATGACCGATACGGGCTGCCGATTTTCTTGAGCCGATGTTTGGAGCCGATACATTTTGCTCATTCAATTTACATCATAAAAATGACATTTTAACAAATGTAACAGGTCTCAATTTAATAAAAGTAACATTTATTTAACTTAAAAAAACAATATTTAACATAGTAAAAACATGTGAGGTAGAACAAGAACAAGTAGATAAACAATATTTAACAAATATTAAAAACATGAGGTAGAACAAAAAAAAGTTCAGTGCTGAAAATAAATATTTAAGCATAAATAAAATAATTACACTATTGCACACAGTAGCAACCAGCATAATAAAGTGCACAGTGCACACTGTACTTCATTTTAAAAGTAACGAACTATTTAGTGCCATGGTTTAAATTTTTCTATATAAAATGAAATGAGCATGTCTAGTCTCTATCACTGCGATGACGAGGGAGACAAACACCACACGCGTCCAAACCTCAGCCAGGTGGTCGCTGAATAAATCTCCCACAAAAAGCACGGAACACCGTTGGTATTACTTAATCCTATGACCTGTCAAAATTGCTCAAATGGCGTTTGCATATTCCCTCTAAAAAAACATATTTGAACATATCGTCGTGCCTTTGGTCAATGACGCGGATTACGTCAATAACAGGACAAATTAATACAAAGAGACATAACTACTAGTATTAAGTAGCTTATTTGAGTTTAAACATATTTGACAACGTATTACTACAAAAAAAACGAGTAAATCAACTAATGGCCAAGACCGCAGAGCTCACTCTGGCTCGCCCCGACTCGCAGGCGCACTCTCTCTCTCGCACTCACCCTCTCATGCGCATGCCAGTTTAAATGAACAACAACAAACAAATGTTGAGTGCTGATCAAGAGTTTTGTGCAAGCAATTTAAGGTTGCGAATTTACGGTCTCAAATATAGCAGGCTTCATTCAGTGATTGAAACAAATACATTAATTGAAGTTTCACAGTACATAGAACCGACACTGAGCGCTCTGAGCGAGCTGTGCTGTGGTAACGTTAGTCTGCTACCGCGGGCATGTTTTTCCACATTCGAATATAAATTTTCCCCTTCAAAATTCAGTTTTTTTAAACTATTCGAATATACAGGGCTCTAGAGTGCGACCAAAATTTGAAAAGGTGCGACAAGAATTTTTCCTAGGTCGCACCAGTGCACCTAACGTTCTCGCATGATCGCATCCGCTGCCTCTCCACAAACGAGTCTTCTGTTCTCCTTGCACGCATGGTTGGATCATATCGTGGTCTAAACCAATCAGAGATGGAGATTGGGTGGGTCTTTGCCTCTGATTGGTTGTGGTTCAGATATTCCTGTAGGACTAAAATGCTCCGTCCCGTGCTGACTGTGTGATTGAAATAAATTGCGACCTGTCACCTGAGCACCAGAGAATCAGTTACGGCAATCAGCAGCATCAGGTAAATAAACGCAGGAAAACAGACGACGAAGAAACTTTTAAAAATATAGGCTACTTGAACTAGGTAAAAAATATTGATTTCTCGATTTTAATCGATTCTCATTGATTTTTACGAACCGTTGGGCTGTGCTGTTTTCAGTTGATGAATGAATGGAACATTGTAGCGCGCATCCCATCCAATAAATTGCAATAATCTTTGTGCTTTGTTACTATTGATATGAAACAAAGTCTCAGATTTCAAATTAGGTCCATTTTCTTACGAAATTCAAAAACATAAATAGTGTTTTGACGCTGTGGCGTGAGATCGCTCTGGCTCAGCTCAGCTCAAGAGAAGCAGCAGCGCGGAGCACATCTTCTCTTCCGCCTTAATAATAGCAGTTACAGCGCGAAATACACATGAACGAGCATCTGAAAGTGTGTTAAAGGATAGAGTACAACTTATCGAAATCCGTATCTTTCACATGGAATCGCTCATTCAGTATTTCAACCGTGGAAAGACGTCAGTAAAACGCTTGTAAACAATGTAATGTAACGTCACATTTACCTCAGAAAAAACATATCCAGTGCCCATAAACTAGTTAGCTAGCTAGAAAAATTAACTCCAGAGGAGCATTGTGCCAAATATATGCACCATATTACATATTCATTATAATTTTTTATGTTTTTCAATATTTAATGCATGTTGTTTGAAAAAAATTCGGGCAAGTTTTTATGCAGCCACCATTTAAATGTTTATATTTCATGTAACTTTATTATTATAAAAAATAAAATAAAAGTGTAATTTAGGTGTTTGTGTTCAAATCAGGTAATTTTTACCTTCAATATTATAGTAGGCTAATGAAGCATAGTGGGCTACAACTGACTCCCAGTTTACAGCATTAGTTGAGATTTGTTTTTCTTGAGAAAATTTGCCATGTATTGTACCTGATATCCACAATAATCAATATTGAATCGAATTGTGAAATGTGTCAATACCCTGCCCTAACTTGAACATTGTAAAAACAGCACTTTCATTTTTTATGTTTTTTATATACAGTATAATTGTGCTTCAAATAATAAATAAAAAAACTACACCTTATTCTTGTTTAAAAGCATTTACATAATATATACCGTATTTTCCGCACTATACGGCGCACCGGATTATAAGGCGCACCTTCAATGAATGACATATTTTAGAACATTTTTCATATATAGGGCGCACCGGATTATAAGGCGCATAAGATACTGCAGTCAAACGTTTGACTGGGTTTGCGTTATGCATCCACTAGATGTCAACAAATGTCAACAAAACAGTCAGATCAAACTTTATTAAGCGTTCTGACAACTCCGTTCACTCCCATGGTAACGTTGTTCAAACGTTAAAGGAAAACTCCGGTCAATTATAACATTGAGCTCATTTTTTTGTAAATTTGGAGTGCTGTCAGTACAGATAACAACGACAAAAACCGGTGTTGCCTACACCGTGTTATCCTCTTTTTAAAATTTGCACCCTGTTGACTTAAACGGGAAAAGTTTTAAACCTGCTTTTAGCCTCTTAACAACCTTAATGTGTCATTACAAGTGCACAGCCATGTGAGTGAACACGGTGAATCTGACTGCAGTGCAGTAAATGTGAAAGATATGAATAAAAAGGATGTTTATTCAGCCAGCTCACATACCCGTATTTTCTTCCTGTTTTCGGTCGAAGTCCACAGTAGGCGATTGTCGAGTGCGCGCGCGCGATCATTGGTAACTGAGCAACAGTGGAGACTCAGCCTGTCAGCTGTCAGCCGATGACGGTGCTGTGTGGTGTGCTGAGAATATCAGCTCAAATGGATAGTTCATCAGGATCAGATGTTGAACACACGGAGGAGGTTTGATCGCGCTCGCGCGAACTCGACAATCGACTACTGTGGACTTCGGCCGAAAACAGAAACTAAATACGGGTATGTGAGCTGGCTGAATAAAGAGATTATTCCTGCCTTCGTGAAAGCTCGGATCACAGTTGAGACTGATATATCAGCCCAGGCATCCACGATCCATTGGCAGGGCGCGGTCTCCCCCTCTTGGTGAACGTGTGTTCACCATCCATATATAAGGCGCCCCGGATTATAAGGCGCACTGTCGTTTTTTGAGAAAATTAAAGGCTTTTAAGTGCGCCTTATAGTGCGGAAAATACGGTATGAATATATGGAGCGTGATAAAAAGCTGAGCTTGAAATTGTGGCGTTAAAGGCGACGCGAGACGAGGAAAAATTTGAGTGCACCTAAATTTTGTGCTGGTACACCTAAATAAAAAAGTTAGGCGCACCAGTGCAACCAAGGCAAAAAGTTAGTCTGGAGCCCTGATATATATTTGTATTTAAAATATTCATTGACAGCCCTAATGCATACTGAACGGATAGCCTACACCTTAGCTATTTGCAGCTCCCTAAATACAATGGCAAGCAAGCAGTTTTATAGACGAGGCATTCGCGTTTTCCATTTGGACCCACAAACTTGCTTAGCTATATAGTTGCAACCACATAACAGTTATAAAGCAACGTGTTTCCATTTTCAAAGTGTTTGACAATATTTCAGCAGTCAAACAGTTAAAAGATGCTTTGAAAGTTTAAAAGTTACCGTTATCTTGAAGTGCAGGTTGCACTCTGTTAGTGGGGGAGGGGCAGTGCAGGGTCTGTACGTGAACTGCAGCGTCTCCAGCAGCACAGAGTTGCCTGTGGACGCCTGTCTATAAATAATGCCGGGAAAAAACTATTGGCGAACGCAGCAGCCGCGTATCGGCCGATTCTGATACACGTAAAAACCGCAAATATCGGGCCGATATATCGGCCGATCACTACTCTTTATTGTCAGAACATTTTGACAAATCTGAGTTAGAACATTCAAACATGTCATTTTTCCTTAACAAAATAAATATCTTAATAGAAAAAATATTTCTTAGTTTCTGCATGTGCTAATTTTTATTTGGTAAAATGTAATATTCTGACTGTTTGAGTTTTATTAAAATTATTAACCATTGGTCATCCAGCATCATGCATTTAGATCATAACCACAGATAAAACCGGGCATAGCCTATAGCACCTCACTATCATGGCAATAGGGCTGTGTATCACCAACAATCTCACGATACGATACGTATCACGATATCAATTTTGAATTTAAATTTCTTTTGAGCTGAGTTTAGTAACAGTAATTTCTGTTTATTGAATAACCAGTGTTATAACAGTTGTGATAACTGAAAAACAATTTAGTTTTTGTCATTAAATAAACAATGAGTTAAATAAATAAAAAAAGCTTAGAATGGCTCTTCCTTCTGCTTTTAAAGTCTGCCTCAATAACTGAAATGACAATTATAGTGACACTGAAGCATGTCTACACTGCTCAATGACTAAACAAAACTTAAAACATTCCATAAAAGCAAAAATGAGAAAACTAAGTTCAATTTAAGTTGTTAACGAACTCTTTTAAACACCTAGGATTTAACAGGTCTTAAGTGTTGGAATGTGCACCAAACAAAGTCATCAATTTAAATGATTACATTTTCAGATTTTTATGCAGAAACAACATTTGATTGACATGCTCAGGGCTCAGGGTTAAGAGAGTGACAGCAGAATATCTCGCTTAACTTCATCATACAACCGGGGAATTGCCGTTTCTGTTAAAAACTTTTAAGCTTATTTAACCTCTTCCACTCTGATCGCCCGTGGGCGGGCAAAAGAGCTACGTCATTATATTTAAACTTAATTTGTTTATGTTTCTGGAGATACTATAACCCCATATATAGTATCATTTTAAATCTTAAAATCTCATCTTTACACAGAATACAATTATATGTGTGTATATGGAACACAAATAATTAATATAAAGCTTTAAAAAACAATCGTCACAAAATCGCTCCTCCCCCAAAATGGCGATGCAGATATGTAAATATGAATATGTATTTTTTTATGTATCTCACAAAACAGAAAAATCATATCAAAAGAAAGCTCTCATTCTCAGAAATGTGACTATGTAGTTTGTTTTATTGTTTTAACATCATAGTTCACATTATCTCCACAAGAATCGGGCAGTAAAATATGATTTCTGTGAATAAACAAAGACAAACGTCTCATTTCTACTTCGATTACAGGTGCTCTAAGCTAAAATCAGCCACAAACTCTATATCATCTTTTACCTTAAGATGTTATCTTTCAAATGAGCCCATTTGTACTTTTCAGTGAGCTCCTCTTGGTAAATAATCCACTGTTATGTCGCGGATGTCCAGAACACAAAACGCGCTCGACAGGAGAAACACGCGATCTACACATCATCATCAAACCGTGCAAGCGTCCTCTAATCATGACGATGATATACAAATCAGGCACGTGTTCAAAGCTGAGGCTGTCAGCTTTCCAATCACATGTCAATCATTTATCTAGTCCAATCACATGCTGAATCAGCCAACGAATCAGTGGAGTAGGTGGGCGGGATCACGACCGGCTTTTATCATGGCTTTAGTACATCACGACGTGATGATAGGCGCGACTCGCGCGCGAGTAGATAGTAACAAGTGAATGACAAGCGACGAAGACGACTGACAGAAAATTATTGGATATATATTTGTATTTTTCGAGCGTTTTGATAAAAAAAATGGCATCTGGAGAGGGAAAAGCAGCTAAAAAGGTGTTCTCTTGCGTTGAAGCAATAGAAGAGCTTGAAAGAGAAAGTGACGGTGCATCGTGTAGCGTGCATCTTAGGGCTAACGTTATCTAGGTCTACTTTCATATTTCTATAGTCTCTCATTTTTATTTATGTTTCAATTTGTACAAGTGGTGTGTTTTAGACCACATAAATTCTACAAGACAGTTTTTTAAGTGATTAGTGTCTCCTGAAAGGAGAATAGCCTACATTTGTTGTGCTTTTATTTACAAAACACAAATGTTACTTGGTCTCATTCCTTTATACCATTTTGCATTAAACCTGAATGAAAATGAAGAAAATCAATCGATAATTAAGTAAAGTGCTTTAGTATGTATTAAAAGTAGGATTTTTGGGGTAGTATTAGTAAAAAAAAAAAAAAAAAAATTGCATTTGAGTATTAGAAAAATCCAAAGGACACATATATGCACTAAAAATGATACTTTACCTCCCTTCGGTTATATTTGAATAACTCTTGCTCAGAATGTCATAGAGAAAAAATCTTTTTTTCTGGTGGATACTGCCACCTAGTATAGTCAAACAATATAATCAGCAGGTCCCCAGAGCAAACAGTACCTGAATCACAGATTTTCAAAGACAGGATTCTATAAAAAAATAAAATAAAAGTCCTATTTTTTTTATGTTTATCGTAATATTTTAAAAGCATACAATGCTATTTATGAAGTTTTGCAATCTAATTTAATAAATCTGAAGGGTTTTCTGTACAATGACACTAGCTTTTTAAATTTCCTACACTGTATGTGTCTAGGGTGAATATTTAAACTTGGGTGTGTTAAATTCAGGCGGAATTCCAAAATATGCCTTAGAGTGGAAGAGGTTAAGACATAACCAACTGTGTTTTGAGGATACTTACCAAGACCAAAATGTCTGACATTTTGCGTGTTTTAGTCTGTTAAAGCGATATAATCTCGCGAGCTGTATGTGAGGCGGCTTTACTCCAGTCTATGTAGGCCTATGCACGCAGAGAAAACCAACTCTCAGAGAGCGCGCAAGTGCTGAATAGTTTAAAATCGTTTGAATGTTTAAACTGTTAAGACTTAAAGACGTGCAAATGGTAAACTTTAGTCACGATGCAATGCTGGCCCGATTAAGCAGTGAATATTCCGTCATGTCCCGACTCCTAAACGTGAGCGTGTAGTTTCACCGACTGCAGCGCTGGACGCTTGCCTTGAGCAGCCGTTTTGAGAGACGAGAGAGAGAAGACGCAGCACCATTGAACTCACGCTGTTTGTGAAATTGCGTCTCTCAGAAAGTTTTTAAATTACTGATTTAATTTAATAATCTGTGTGGATTCATTTACTAATACAACCTACATGCTAAAGTGAATCAATGTTTGCGGGAATTTCAAGATTTATTTACTAAGAAGAGTAAAAAAAAAAAACGCTGCAGTGTTTGGGTGCAAGACCGTGCAACCGATACTACAAAAACCATGGGGAATTTCACCAGCTGATTCAGGAGCTCCGCCTGGACAATGGGAGGTTCAAAGCCTATTTCAGACTGGACAAGGACCAGTTTGATTACCGTATTTTCCGCACTATACGGCGCACCGGATTATAAGGCGCACCTTCAATGAATGACCTATTTTAGAACATTTTTCATATATAGGGCGCACCGGATTATAAGGCGCATAAGATACTGCAGTCAAACGTTTGACTGGGTTTGCGTTATGCATCCACTAGATGTCAACAAATGTCAACAAAACAGTCAGATCAAACTTTATTAAGCGTTCTGACAACTCCGTTCACTCCCATAGTAACGTTGTTCAAACGTTAAAGGAAAACTCTGGTCAATTTTAACATTGAGCTCATTTTTTGTAAATTTGGAGTGCTGTCAGTACAGATAACAACGACAAAAACTGGTGTTGCCTACACCGCGTTATCCTATTTTTAAAATTTGCACCCTGTTGACTTAAACGGGAAAAGTTTTAAACCTGCTTTTAGCCTCTTAACAACCTTAATGTGTCATTACAAGTGCACAACCATGTGAGTGAACACGGTGAATCTGACTCCAGTAAATAAGAAAGATATGAATAAAAATGATGTTTATTCAGCCAGCTCACATACCCCATTTTCTTCCTGTTTTCGGTCGAAGTCCACAGTAGGCGATTGTCGAGTGCGCGCGCGCGATCATTGGTAACTAAGCAACAGTGGAGACTCAGACTGTCAGCTGTCAGCCGATGACGGTGCTGTGTGGTGTTCTGAGAATATCAGCTCAAATGGATAGTTCATCCCAGAGCCACGGCTCTGGTTCATCCGAATCAGATGTTGAACACACAGAGGAGGTTTGATCGCGCGCGCGCGAACTCGACAATCAACTACTGTGGACTTCGGCCGAAAACAGGAAGTAAATACGGGTATGTGAGCTGGCTGAATAAAGAGATTATTCCTGCCTTCGTGAAAGCTCGGATCACAGGAGACTGATATATCAGCCCAGGCATCCACGATCCATTGCCAGATAGTGGCGTAAGTCGCCCGGCGCTGTCTCCCCGTCTTGGTGAACATGTTCACCATCCATATATAAGGCGCTCCGCATTATGAGGCGCACTGACGTTTTTTGAGAAAATTAAAGGCTTTTAAGTGCGCCTTATAGTGCGGAAAATACGGTATATTTTAAGAAAAGTTGGCCCAAGCATCAGTAAACGGAGCTTCTGCCATGAAACTAACTTATCTCTCCTGCGCAACGGCTCTGTATTTGTCTGAGGTCAGACTATAACTGAAGTGGTCATAAAACACCAGAAATAGCAAACACATACACATTTATATATAGAATATAGAACAATTCTGTATAAACAATGATGGATTTAACAAGGAATCGGTTGTGAGTAGGGATGGGAATCGAAAACCGGTTCCACTCGAGAACCGGTTCTAAATTTTACGATCCATCGATATTGTATGCCCTCGACGTTAACGAGTCCTCTTATCGATGCTCCTGCTCTGTCCCTTTTGTCCTTTATCAAGCACCATAGCACCGCGTCCAAAGCTAATCTTTGTCCTGCAAAGTCTTATTTGATCAGTGAGTAAAATTGTCTCTCTCTGGTAATGTAGATGAACCGCTGCGCTTGTGACAGGGCGCATGTTAAACTGATCGAGCAGAGAGAGAGAGAGAGAGAGAGAGCGAGAGAGCCCCGGTCGCGCGCACGCACTCTCTCTCTTCGGAGCAAGGCGAAAGTAGGCTTCACCGTCTCAAAACTAAGCGCTGTCTTCCTCTCTCCCTCGCACATATTAATCAAAATAAACGACACGATGGTAAGGTAGGGAGACTAAAGTTTTTTGTGGAGCATTCGGAGATTTGTTTTTCCTGAATTGCCGCTGGGTGTGAATTGTGCTAAAATACGTTGCCTTATCTTCTCTGAAAAGTGTTCCGCACATTCAGCTGACATAAACCACACTTCAAATAAACGAAAAAAACGATCCAGTGATGAAATGTTTTCTGTGATGACACACATCTTGTGGGATGTCCCAACTGCCGGGATAATCACACAACGAGCACACGTCCGATAATGACACGTCCAATTCGCGAACTAATTACTCATTTGAACCGATTCGTTTTAATGAATGGTTAAAACAACTGATCTTTCCAACACTGAACTCACGGGGCGTTTAATCGGTGTATAACTAATCGGTAACACTTTACAATAAGGTTCCATTTATTACATAAAAAGTACAGTTTGCTTAGTCAAGTGTAAGCTTTAAAACAAATAAAACAACTTGTTTTTTCCCCCGAAAAAGACTACTTTTTCCCTCACAGTGCTATCAGGAATCGATAAGAGAATCGTTAAAGAATTGGATCGATAAGCAGAATCGTTAGTGGCATTGATATTGATAAAATCTTATCAATTCCCATCCCTAGTTGTGAGCATTAATATTTTTAGTAAAAATATTTTTTACTAGTAACTAGTGCAGCAGTTTACAGTGTGGAAGATGATTGGTTGGTTCTTGTCACGTGACCTACAGTCCGCTTGCGGCATTCTGAAAAGTTGAGATGTTTTTATCTCGATGCGGCGCGGACGCGCTTGGAAAAAACGGGGCGGCCCGGGGGTTGGGGACCCCTGCTATAGAGTCATTGGAGCAATAGCCTGCACACATGTTGCAATCTCCACTTCTCTAGGAGAACATGAGGCAGATTATGTTAATAGAAAGTCCTTTCACAGCCTTAATGTTCAGGTAGAGATTATGTGAACATGTGAAATTATTATTTTCTGTGAGATGAATCGTTAAATTAATAGTAAAATTAACAGATAACAATCTACTTTCCGTGAGTATGTTGTGTCATCGCTTTGAGGAAAGCTAGTTAAATTTGGTACAGTACAAAACACTGTTAATTTGAATTGGGACAGCAAAACCTACACAATAATTCCCTATCATGACCCTCATGTGTCAGTAAAACCATAGTAAAAGTTAGAGATGATCTTTGGCATCCTAAAGGCACGTTTCAACTGTCTTTGGCGCTTAAGAGTCACCAGAGTGGGCATCACAGATAGTGTCTGCATGTGCCATTCTGCACAATATAGCCACCATAGAAAGGAGCCAGAACCACCACAGAAAGCTTCTCCCCAATGAAACTGACCCGAACACACTTGACCACCCAGCTGGTGCAAATGTAGTTGCAATCACCATACAATATTACACTGGGGGGGGGGGGGGGGGTAATATTGTGGGACCCCCCAATATTACCCCCCCGCTTGAAGTGAACGAACAATAACACACACAATTATGCCAAAATATCATTTGTCGAGTGTCTTCATAACATAAGAGCAGTCTTATGATGGTCGTAAAGAGTTGTGAGAGAAAAAGGCGCGTGTGAGATCCGCGTTTCTGTCAGCAACCCTTAAAGGGCCAGCATCCAATTATGCTTTCTGTCAGTAAAGTTAATCAAAGAACACTCACTGCTCTTGACCAAAGAACTTGAAATGGGAATAGGATTTTAGTCCATATAATTTATCATTTATGCAGTCCAGACTGTTTGATAACTTTATTCAATTTCTCTACATGTCCTACCTGTTAGACAGGAAGAACACAGGTAAATATGACATTATGGGTTTATGTGAGGATTGTTTGAAGTTCACTTAAATTAAAATGAAAATTATTTTTATCCAGACATCAATGGCTTATTGGTCATTATAGGTGTTATCAATCATTTAGTTGTTGTTGTTAGTTTGAGTTGAGAAATACACATTTCAGAATTCTGTGTGTGCATTTTGCTTTAAAACCAAGCAAGTTGACTCATGAAACCATTTGTTTATTATATCGCAATATTGACCTCAATAATTGTAATATGACATTTTCCCCAAATCGTGCAGCCCTACTTATATGTAGCTGTGTAGCCGCTGCTGTGACACTATACAAACACTTCCGGTTTGAATACTTCCGCGCGCTTGCGGTGTGAAACGACCATAAGCCTAGAACTGCTTTTCTGACGGACTAATATTAATGACAAATAGTGATGCACCGATACTGATACCAGTACTCGGGTGTTGGTCCAATACTTTGCTCATGTTGGGTACTCGTAAAAGTACCCCGATACAACCGCATAGCCGTGGCGAGATGAAAACATCTCGTCTCAAGTCATGTGACTAAAACCAACCGATCAGCTTCGGCCTTTCCGTATCATCGAAAGCTCGGCCGAACAGCTGATCATAGCTGTACAGGGTGGCTTTTTATTTCACATCTCCATAAATATATCTAGTAGTAAAGCTAATGCAAGGGCTAGAAATCAATTAATTCTTTGATACTTCCTCGTCCTTATGGAGAGTGCTTTCCACAAGCGCTTGCTCTCCCGTGGCATCTGTCATTGCTATGCAACCATGAACAGTGGCGCGCCTGGAAAAACAAGTGTCGCTTCTGTTATGAGTGGGCTTGCCGCGCGCCTACATTTGCAATAACGAATTTGCAGGCGCAAAAAACGCGCTGTGAACGGCCCCTTATGGCAACGTGGAATTTGTCTAATCGAAAATATTTCCATATGTGGCTCTTTCATCCTTGTCAGCAAGTGGATTCAGAGCCACCGCATTAGCAGCGCCAGCCGGTCGCCATGTGGCAGTGTTTTTAGGAGTGTAAGTGAATGTCGTGATTTATTACTGATCATGTGAAGATTTTGCAGCGGCGCTGAATACATTGTAGGGGAAAAACTGAGTTGGTATATTTTAAGAGAATACAAGTTGTCTTGGGTCCATTCAGCAAAAGCATTTATTTGAAATTACCTGAGGCTATTAGACTGACCCAGATCTGAGGCACTTGGCAAAGTTTTGGACCTGTGAAGACCTCTAGTTGATACTTTATTTTTCTTTCTTTTTTTTTTAACCTATCATCCTCTTGCCCAAAACAGGAGCTGTTCCCTGCCAACAAGCGTAGCTGCGAACACTTCTCAAAATATTTCACCGACGCTGGGCTGAAGGAACTCTCGGACTTCGCTCGCAACCAGCAGTCCATTGGAGCGCGCAAAGAGCTTCAGAAAGAACTGCAAGAGCTGATGTCCCGTGGCGAGACCCTCAAAGACGTGAGTTTGTCTTGTCAACAGCTGGGCTACTTTCCCACTAAAAATAGGCATCCAAATATTATGATTCATTTAAAATATTAAAGATTTTGATTAACATTATCATCCATATTTTGGCTATGCAGGTTTATTGTTGCTGTATTCAGCTAATGTGTTTTTGTTCCCCAGATCATTGCCTACGTTCGTGAGGAGATGAAGAAAACGAGCATCTCTGAGCAGACAATGATTGGTATTGTGTGGACCAGTGTCATGAGCGCCGTCGAGTGGAATAAAAAGGAGGAGCTCGTCACAGAGCAAGCCATCAAACACTTGAAGGTATCTACATCGCTCATGGAAGCGACATTACTTCCTTTTATTGAATTTTATCAGTAGTAATATTTTCTGCTAACTTGTTTTGCAGCAATACAGCCCACTGCTGAAGGCCTTCACCTCCCAAGGCCTGTCTGAGCTCACCCTCCTGCTGAAGATCCAGGAGTACTGCTACGACAATATCCACTTCATGAAGGCCTTCCAGAAGATCGTGGTGCTTCTTTACAAAGGTGTGTGTTCTTTACTTAATCCTTTCAAAACCATGCACTTAAGCCAAAGGCTTGCGATACTATGGTAATTTTGTACAAAGATGTTACTTGGCTGGTGGAATACAGAGGTTATATCTGTGTTTTGAAGCTTTTCTTGTTTTGACTGCCTGTAGCTGATGTTTTGAGCGAGGAGGTTATTCTGAAGTGGTACACAGAAGCCCATGTGGCCAAAGGAAAGAGTGTCTTCCTGGAGCAGATGAAGAAGTTTGTAGAATGGCTGAAAAATGCTGAGGAGGGTAAGCACTAAGCAGTGGTGGTTTTTCTTTTCTTCTTTTCCGTCTCTGCCTAAAATGACTCTTGTTAATTTTTTGCCCTTTTTTTTTTCTTCCCAGAATCTGAATCTGAGGAAGAGGAGGCAGACTAAAACACAATGTCAGCAGAATGTTTTGTTACAGAAGTGCTCGTCTTTCTAATTTTTTTTTCTTTTGGCCTTTTTTTTTCCTTTTTTTTATTCTACCTCCTGTTTTTCAAACCATAACATTTAGATGTCATTTAAGGGCTTTATAACAAATGGTTAATTTTAACATGTTTTTGTAATATAAAGGTTTACACTTAAAATAGCACAAAAGTTGTGGTCAACCTTTGTAATTATTTACTCACTCAAGGAACTTTTAAGTGTCAATACACTTTGGACATCTTAAATTATTGTTAAAATGATTCCTTTATGAATTGACATTCCATTGATTTAGATCAGGCTGCCTTGTTTGGTTTTAAGATGCCCTTTTCTATATGGTATTGATGCCTTCATGCCCCGTCATGATCAGTGTCCACATAGGGAAGAACAGTCAGCTTGTCTCATTGTGATGTTATTGCCAAAGGGTTAAGTCCTTCTTCCATAACATCCATTAGTATTCTGTTCCCTGCCTATGAAACTGTACAGCGCTGAAAACAAATAGCTGATCACCCTTTAAAGACCCTTAAATGACTCCCAACCACTTCTATGATGTATCTTTATCTTATTTGTCACCAATTTCTTTAAACTGAATAACTAATTGACTTTTTTTAAGAAATAAAGACCTAGAAGTATATATGCTTTGTGTGTGGTTCTTGCCTATTCTTAACATGCTGGTTTTTGAATAATTGCAAAATCAAATTGAGTCCACTATTTTAAAGGGGTGTGCAATATGTCTTTCACCAGAGGGCACCGCAAAACCCAGGAAGAACCACATTCAGAACATGTTTTTCAAAAATAATTTATTGGTTGAAAAAGTCACAAGAACAGACTGTTTTTTTTGTACAAAAATATTTGATAATTAAATAGCAGCTTGTTTGATGTTTGGCATGTGCAACGGACCACTTTTAGAAGAGAAGACAATTCAAGTATTAGAATGACAGGATAGTTTTGAAACCGTTTTAGAAGTAGGCCATATTGATATAATGCACTTTGACCTTCATTTTGGTGGGGAAAAATACAATTACAAATGACTTACAAAAGCCATGTCATAGTATTTCCAGTACAATATGTGGTACTTTCATTGCACTTTTTTTTTGGTTGCACATCTTTAGTAAAAGGAAAAAAAACCTCCATTTTCACAAAGTGAATGCAAGAAGTCATGCACAGTCTCCAAAAATACAGGAAAACCTTACAAGCGGAAGTTTTGATTTGTGCAAGACACATGGGAAAACATTTTGGATTAGAAATGGCTATGCTCATCTTGATGCTTTTACAAAAGTAAAACTCTTAAATGTTTAAAATCGCAGGTGCAGAATCTGAAAATATACTAAATTTTAATCACAGTAAATGTTAGGCTCAAATTTGTGATTCCTCTTCTGTTAATGTAAACCATACAACAAAAGTTTCAGCACATGTGAGGATTCAGTGGTGTACTTGAGCCTAGTGCACGCTACAAGCCAGAAGCTTGTTGACCTTTCCACCAAACCAGGGGTAGGCAAGTTTGGTCCTAGAGACACTTTGTCCTGCAGAGTTTAGCTCCAACCCTAATCAAACACACCTGAACAAGCTAATCAATGTCTTCAGGATTACTAAGGCTACAGGCAAGTGAGGGTTTTTTTCAGGGTTGGAGCCAAACTGCAGGACAGCAGCTTTCTAGGCCCGAACTTGCCTACCCCTGCCCCAAAACCATTGTTGAATTAAACTGCCCCTTAAGTCTTGCACACTTCGACAAGCAAAACCGCTGCAGTTAACAATAGCCAATGAGGAATTGAAGAACCAGGGGAATTACCAGCTACTCATCTCTCATATTTTGGTTCCATTTGGTGCAAATTAATTCTCATATAGTTATTTGCATGTTTGTAGGAGATACAATTGTGGAGAATGTTTGTGTAATTGACAAGGGCCTCATTAATAAAATGTTGTGTAGAAACTGTCCTTCATTTGATCTTCATATCTTTTCTCCATTGTGCGTACGTGTTGTTCAGAGACCTAACCTCTCTTCCAGATGTGAAATCGATAAATTGCAAATGCTCTTGAAATTGTGTTCGATTTCCAAATACCTGCAGTGCTCAGACTCCAAAAGAACAAGTCTGTACGTCTGCTTAGACCCTGACGTGGCACTAAGCACTTTTCAAAGTCAAAGACTTTTTATAAATATGTTTTTATAATAATGAACTTTGGTGGTGGGGGGGTACTCTGGGTTTGAACAGCCACAAAAGACCTCCTGCTCTGCGCCTACTGACCTAATTTGTAAACATTATGGTAAGCGCGCTAGCCAGGCGGGATTTCAACTTTGTCGGCTGAAGACCCAAGCTTGGTTTGAAGACAAAAAACAAACCCATCACAATGTGTTCTCACCATTCCTGATTTCTAACACACACAGCCTTCGATGTGATCTTGCGGCTGTCAGTGCAGAAACGAAAGCTGATGCTGTCCGTGTGTTTTTCTGTCGTCTCCGGCGCGTTCATATGTAATTTGCTCTAGCTTATTTTGTCCATTAGATCGAAAAATCTGAAAAAGCCAATACATTTACCCGCCTATGTACCCTTCTATCGAAGAAGGCAGGACAGAAGTGGTTGAAAGTGGAGAGGAAAAGAGAGGTGTAAACAGGTACGTGTCTCCCTCGTCTACTTGTGATAAGATCGACCAATACCAGGTGACCTTAATACCAGGTGTAAACAGGGCCCAAGATGTATTGTGATTTGGACTTTTGGTAACATGGCCTTCTCTCACGCAATGTCAATGAAATCCACAAGACCGAATTTGGTGTTATATGATTTATAAACATCTCAATAAGCGTCTCCTTTGTGTTTGCAGTGCGACCTTGTTGTACCCATTTCCCTGAGCATGCACTGGTGCGCGCTTCTACACAACAGTCTGAACGAGCGTTACGTCACCAAACTGTGGACTCAAAGAAAGACAGTAAGGACTGCGGGTAGCATTTGAGACAAGTCTATATCATATTTGAGGTCAGGGTCATGACACCAAGGCTCGTGTTAGGGATCATGTACCTTGTTCCCAAGACATGAAAGATTATGTTCTCATTATGAAATACTTCCACCTTTAGCATTCAGTCGCGCCACTTGAACTTTCTAATAAATATTTAGTATGTTTTGCCCAACCCAAGTTCTCGTGCTGAGGTTAGATTCTTGTGTGCAGTCTCCTGAGACCCATGTTGGGATTGGGGTCCCAGCTTAGATGTGGAGACAAGAGGGAGGGGATGAGATTTTGCCTGTCGTTGTACTGACAGCGACCACTGCAAACCGCAAGGTTTCAGTTACCATCATGTGACATGCAAGAGGCAGACACAAGACTGTTTTTTAAGGCAAGGGATGGTGTAGCTTACTATATCTGATACTGAAATAGCCTCCCACCAGGTGCAACATTACACATATTCTCCGGTTACATTAACCAATACACAGTTGATAAGGTGGCCACACATGCAGAAGCAACACATTTATCGGAAATGCAGAAAAAGTGCAGATTCTTCAAGAATCTCTTAAAGAAGATCTCTCTTCTTGTCGCTCATTTTGTCTGTCCTCAGAGATTTAAAAAAAAAAAACATACAGCAGAAAGTCTTGTCTCTGTGCAAGGCGATGTCTCTATACATGTAAACATTCAGAAGTTGAGAGCTTGTACATAGCAGCAGTCAGTCAGAGAACTTCTGCTGTCACGCAGTTGTTTGCTTTTCCCCGTCTCTAAGCTGCAGAAGTAGATGATAATTGAAAGGTGTTAGAATTCACACATGCACAATTTTTATCATATCAGTTTACAATTCTGTGTGAAATACACAGGCATGCGTTATTGCTGTTAAACAGCTAAGAGGACAATTCAAGGAAAGCTATTTGCAATACTACTGGCAAGTAACGTGAAATCCAATAAAGTTTGGCATGCAAATATATGCCACAATTTCTGGACATTTTCAGGCAAGCCCAACCTTTAAAGACTCAACAGGTAGAAGTTGATAGTTTCGCCACCTTCAAGGACTCACCATTTTCCTTTGGTTACTCAGGCAAAAGGTGCAGATGGGTCGTACTGGTGGGGTTTTGAGGTTGGTGTTGCTTTGCAAGATGTTTTGATATTTTAGACACGGTTGCCCGTCCCTGCAGTCCTCCCCTAGCAGAAGCACGTTGGCCAGGTGTGAAATGTAGCTTGATGCCAATCGCAGAGTCTCGATTTTCGACAACTTCCTGTCGGCCGGCTCCGTGGGGATGAGGGTGCGTAGAGACGTGAAGGCGGTGTTGACGCTGTGTGTACGGTCTCGCTCCCGAGCATTAGCTGCCTGCCGTTGTTTACTAACCCCTGAGAGTCTACGGCCTCCTCTGTGTCTCCCCGCCTCCCTGTGGCCCCGCGTTGGGCTCCCGGTGGATTTCTCCGAACTGTCACTGCTGCTGTCGAGCTCATCAGGGTCGGAGGGTAAGCTCTGGGTATCGTGTGCAGGATGTTCATGAGTTAGCCCTCGCTCGCCTGCAGTGGACTTCATGGCGTGCAGAGGCAGACTGGTTGTTGTGGGTAGTCCATGGCATAGATGCTGGCTGCCCATGGTGCTTTAAGCTGAGTGAAAATAGCAGCCGGGGGGCAGCTGCGTCTGATCCGGTGTCCAGAGATCTTCCGTGGCCCCGTGGCACTTCAGCATGCCATTTCTTGAATGACTGATCCCTTTCTGGATTTGTCCACCACCATGTGGCTGTGGAAAAGGATGGACAGGTGGAGCTGAGGGGCACCTGTCATGGCCCAAAGAAGGAGGACGTTTGAAGATGTATAAATAAATGCACGCACTAACACATATAGGGATTTGGGTGTTTGTTCAACTTTGGGCTGTAATATTTGGGTACCGGGTCCTCTGGGTGATCTTGAGGTCAACAGTGATTTGCTCTACTTTCTCTGAGAAGACCCACCTCTGTTTTTGTCCCTTCA
Source organism: Rhinichthys klamathensis goyatoka (assembly GCF_029890125.1). Lineage (NCBI taxonomy): Eukaryota > Metazoa > Chordata > Actinopteri > Cypriniformes > Leuciscidae > Rhinichthys > Rhinichthys klamathensis. Next base: position 4,934,837 of record NW_026606664.1, on the reverse strand, counting down.
TTCTAGTCCATTCATCTCTCGCTCCTGATATTGTTTGCTTAACATATCATGTTCTCTATGGCTTACAAATGTCTTTGCATGCTATATAATATGTATGCAATAGCTAAGCAACCTTGTTGTTTGACCCAGTGCTAAATTTAGCTCAGAAAAGTTTACAGACAGAGACTGTTGTCGTTGCCTGTAAAATTCGTATCACATGGGCTATGGGTCACTTCAGGTCCAAAAGAAGAGACACAGTTGGGACTTTACTGCACATAGGGGGCAGTGTTTCAAATCTGACAGAATGTAATTCGGAACACCTGTTTGACATGCTAGCAATGAGAAAGACTGTGAAGAAAGTTATTGGAGAGCTTTTTACTTAAATCAAGTTTTGTGTTACTATCAATGTAGCTGCAATCATTTGCTTACTTGTAGGTGTAATGAACATCAGTGTTCTGAAAGTTTACCAAAAAAAAAACCCCTACTTTGCCAGAAGGTTTGACTTACGCACCAACACAGGAAACATGTAAGTGATATTGAAACCATTTGACTAAGGGCCAGTTTACACGACACCATTTTCAACTAAAAACTTTTTATGCACTTTGGCCATTCATTTACACGACAACTGCATTTTGGGGGCCTGAAAACGCAAACTTTTGAAAACCGTTACGCCAGAGGGCGTCTCACGCAGACACGCCAAATATGCCCCACCGCGGAAGAACAATAACACACATCACTTCAGGAAATCCCTATCGGGCATCATCTCACAGAAGGATGCTCAACTGTCGATATGAGGTGAGTTGGGAGTAAAAGCATGTTATTAAATGTTGTCTTTTGTTGGATAAAAGGTTCATAAATGCTTCTCATCTTTTTCAAATGCAAGTTATAAGTGACTCAAACTCAGTGCTTTCAGATGGAGCAGCGTTTACCGAGCCATACATCAATGACAAGCTGATAATCGTAGCCTTCGCGATTTCGAAATCACGATAAGCAAAATCGGTTAAAGTGTGATTACATGGTAATTGCGATTAATCGTTCACTCGTTTTCACAGATCCGTGTGAACTTGCATCATTTAGACAACATTGTCGTCTGTACACGAAAAAATGCGAAGGAAAAACTTTTCCATTTTAGTACATCGGTGTCGCATAAATGTACCCTAAAAGTCTTTTAACCAGTAGCTGCAGTTAGTGTTAGCTTGTAGCTCACATAATTAGCACTGTATAAGGGTGCTCGCTGTTGTATGCTGTCGTCCTATTTCTCTTTAATGCCCTGTCTGACTGAACAGTCCAGGTGTGTCCATGTCTCTTGCAAGCACATACTGTGTTCCATCTAAAAATATCAGTTAGAGTTCACCATATAATGCATTGCTGCTTTTTTGTATGCTAGTTTAGGCAGTGTTTTAATTTTTGGTTTATCTATTAAGTTTAGTTACACTGTGTTATGAAAACCATTTACTTCATCATTTTTTATCTTTAGTCACATTCTATGGTTTAGTTCAGTTATCCCTGTCCTGCAGAGTTTAGCTCCAACTTGCCTCAACACACCTGCTTGGAAGTTTCTGATATGCCCAGTAAGACTATAATTAGCTGGTTCAAGTGTGTTTAATTGGGGTTGGACCTGAACTCTGCAGGACAGTGACCCTCGAAGAGCAGGATTAGACACCCCATGGTTTAGTTAGACTCAGTAGTAGGACACTAGGCTCATATTTTTATGTAAACACCACTAGATGTCAGTAGCACACCACTAGAGATCGTTATTCCAGCTTTTTAAGGCAAGAAGCACAAGTAGTGTGTACATGTTAATGTTTGAAAATTAATGGGGCGTGAAAACAAAAATAAATTCTTGTGTGCTGTTACCATATTAGAGATTTAAAGTTCTAGTGTGGAAATTGTTTTATGAGCAGTCAAATCATAATGCATGGAACTTGTCAGGCCTTCATTTATATCTAAATTCCCAATGATTTCCCTTTAGCCTTTTGGTAAGTTTGTCCAAATTAGTTAACTGATAAATCTTTACTCTTATCCATTCACATGACAACTCTGTACTAATTTGTTTAACCCACTGAGCTTTTCTTGCAGACCTAAATTACAACATTCTCCCAAAGTCCATGCGCGCATGCTAACGCAATACGAGTGCTGCATCCTCAATGAGCCGCCCGTGGCCCAAACATACGCTCCAACTGGTTTGTTGTTTATCCTGCAAGCATCGCCTCTAATCTTTAAGAGTGCCTGCTGGGATGCAAAACAAAGATACGCCATTGTAATCCTCTGAGAGTTTGCTTGGCACTTAAATTTGCAGGTGAAAGCTCCTGGTAAGTTGCAGAAACCAGGCATTGGCTTATGGCAGTGGTTTCCTGGATACCTGCCTTCGTGGAAGCAAGTGGAGCATGAAACAATTCATAGTTTCATTGAACAGTTTTGCAGCTCCAAGTTTACATACAATATGACATGGTTTACACTCGGTTCCAGTTGAGCGAAGGTGAGTGCCAATTAGCATTTTAAAGGCCTAATTTACCGTGGAGCAAGATTATAAAGCTCTGTGCACACCTTTTAAGCACCTGTTTTAAAACTCTGTTGGAAAGCGTGTGATTAGATTGCCAAATTAGAACACTTTCAAAGCCCCAACAAAAACTGCACTGTCTCTGGCAGCTTTCTCTCTATGGTTTTGGAGTGCTTTTAAATACAGGTCACCATACAAAGGATGCCCCCTCCACCTACATAAATTCACACACTTTCACTAATCTATTTTGAAACCATGCCATAAAACATAATCTAAGTGCTAAGGGCAATTGCAAATCATATCTGTGAGATGCTCGTCTACAGAAGCACCAAGAGACCATTAGCATCTAGTTATGCAGTACATTTTCATGCCCTCATCGTACAGTATGTATATTAAATAAGATAGTCTATATTAGATAAAATACTAAAATCACACTTAGACATTAAAAATTTAAACCATATTACTTCCCAATTAAGTGAAAAATTGGGTAAAATTTAAATAATTTTACTACTGTGGTTTGAGTTGGTGTTGCCATTTTTACTGTTTGTGCTAATGCTACTTGTAAAATGTTTAAGCTTTTCATTATTCCCCAATAACCCCTTCCATCATGTTAGCCTTTTGTAAAATCCAGGTCCTTAAAGTCAACATGTAACTGAAGTTGCTTTCGATCATTTCTTCCATATTGTGATGTACATATGAGTGAACAACCCGATCACACTAAATGCGTCTCTATAGCACGCAGTGTTTTTATCGTGTAATTTATACGCGAAAATGAGTTTTTACGTGCATAGGATACGCATGGTTGGTTAGGGTAGGTTTAGTAGTGGTGTGGGGTGCGTGTGTATTATACGTTTGGCTAGAATTAGTGGTGTGGGGTATGGCGAGTGGATAGTGTCACGGATAACCTACCGAAGTCGACAGTCGTGTACTTTTACGTGACAGAAGGGGTACGCCGCACCACAGACGCGTGACACCGACTTTTGACTCCAACGTCGCACCACAGCACACCGCACCACAGACGCGTGACACCAACGTCGCACCACAGCACGCCGCACCACAGACGCGTGACACCAACGCCGCACCACAGACGCGTGACACCAACGTCACACCACAGCACGCCGCACCAGAGACGCGTGACACCAACGTCACACCACAGCACGCCGCACCACAGACGCGTGACACCAACGTCACACCACAGCACGCCGCACCACAGACGCGTGACACCAACGCCGCACCACAGACGCGTGACACCAACGTCACACCACAGCACGCCGCACCAGAGACGCGTGACACCAACGTCACACCACAGCACGCCGCACCACAGACGCGTGACACCAACGTCACACCACAGCACGCCGCACCACAGCCGCGTGACACCAACGCCGCACCACAGACGCGTGACACCAACGTCACACCACAGCACGCCGCACCACAGCCGCGTGACACCAACGCCGCACCACAGACGCGTGACACCAACGTCACACCACAGCACGCCGCACCACAGACGCGTGACACCAACGCGTGACTCCAACGTCGCACCACAATAAATTAATATCTACCCCCCCCCCAGCTTTTCTTATCTTTTCTTTGTTATCTTTCTAATCAATCATTATTTTCTTGTGTTCTGATGACATTGAAAATATCATTGATACAAATTTTTGTATTGTATACAAAGTTGTGTATGTCATTAATGTCATCTCTGAATGGTTTACGAACATATATATATATATATATTCACTTTCTACTGGATATGAGGACTAATATGCAAATTATAGCCTATCAAAGTCACAACTTTTTGCACAATTATTACCAACAACTTTAAAGTTGAACAGATAAATTCATTAATTGTAATCTATAAACATAATATTCTGGACTGTGTCATTCTGAGTTTTTACTTTTGAAGGTGGAAAATAATTTTAATTAACACAGATGACCATAATGGGCGAATACACAATATGAAACTAATCACAAAATTGTTTACAGGAGAAAGTGACAAGAAAGTATTTTAATAGCCTATTTTTTTTAAGAAATCAACAATGAAAAAATATAAGACATGGAAATAGTCTTAGTCACAAAATGCAAAACAATGTAGGTTCATGTTCAAATGTTCAAAACTAGGGCTGTCAGTGTCGACTATTTTATTTATGTATTTTTTGGTCATAAAGATAGATCAGAAGTGAACAATTGCCTTTAGTATGACTTAAAACATATTACAAATGAGGCAATATAATTGGTTCAAATAAAGTAGGCCTATTAAAAGTAATTATATTGTTTTATTTGACAACTCTATTACATGAAGAAATACACTACCGTTCAAAAGTTTGGGGTCAGTGAGAATTTTATTTTTATTTTTTTGAGGAAAGAAATCAATACTTTTATTTATCAAGGAATAATTAATTTGATCGAAAGTGACAGTAAAGCCATTTATAATGTTACAAAAGATTCTAACCCTAACCCTATTCATCAAAGAATCCTAAGAAAAAAAAAAAAACTGTACAACTGACAGACCAACAACTGTTTGAACATTGATAATAATAGGCTAATAAATGTTTCTTGAGCATCAAATCCTCATATTATACTGATTTGTGAAGGATCATTTGACACTGAAGACACTGACACTGGTGATGCTGAAAATTCAGCTTTGATCACAGGAATAAATGACACTTTACTATATATTCACACAGAAAACAGCTGATTTACACTGGAATAATATTGAATACTATAACCGATTTTTGTTGTATGTTTAATCAAATAAGCGCAGCCATGGTTAGCAGAAGAGAATTCTTTTAAAAGTATTTAAAATCGTACCGACCCCAAACTTTTGAACGGTAGTGTATATAAACACTGAACTTATGTATATTATGAATAATTGACCTTAACCCTCTGGGGACCAAGAACGCGCCCGCGCGTTTTGCTGTTTTTTTTTAAATGCTCCGTCATTTATGGTCATATAAATAAAATCAATACATGATTATAAACTATAGAGGGTCTTCTTTTTTTGTGTACACTCACATTAACATCAAAACCTTGTATTTTTTTTTATAAATAAATAAAATAAACAGGGTGCGCATTCAGCTCACTCTATCTCCGCAAAAATCTTTCTGAAACATGTCTGGAAAATGAACGGAAACTCCGCTAATACTTATCATACAAACATGAAACATACGTCTAAAGAATGCTTTAAATTTCTACTTTTAAATAAAACAATTCACATTTAAAACAAATATTCTCCTGCAGTGTAATCTGTATGAAACTAAAGAGAAGTACAGTTTCTCCTGTCTCAGCTCATTATCGTTAATTTGTTCACACCCACTCGCAGAGCGCGCTATTCATAAGATAATGTGTTGAGGCCATTTGCAAAATAGATAAATGCCAAATGCTGTAAACACACTATATTTTTTAGTCAGATTAAGATTCGTCTTGCGCGGCTATGAGGAATAATCCTGGGACATTTACCACAGAACAAGTGCTGGTTTATTTTCACTTCGAGGAGGAGCAACAGATTCTGCTGAGAACTGTAAGTGTTTTATGTTTGTGCTTTGTTCTAATCGCGATATAGAATAACGTTAGTGTCAGTAAACGGAAACATAGCATACTGTTTAAATGTGAATCATGTTTCTGTGTGTGTGTGTGTGTGTGTGTGTGTGTGTGTGTGTGTGTGTGTGTGTGTGTGTGTGTGTGTGTGTGTGTGTGTGTGTGTGTGTGTGTGTGTAAATGAATGAATGAACGCACTGTTACAGACGAAATAAAAGACAAAATTTCGTTGACTAGTTTTGGATAAAGTTTTTCAAATCAAATAAGCATCAAATAAGCCTTAAAATATAGACATCAGCTTTTGTTAGGAGTTTCTGGGGATAGAAGTGTCCAGAAGTATGCACCCTGTATTTTAAAGAAGAACATTTAATTATTTGCGATACAATATTCATTCACAAAGAATTCAGGGACATTATTCATGTCCCTAAAGGTTGGAGTTTTCCTCATTTTTTAATTAAGGCATTAAGATTTTTTATTCCTCTTTTTAGTCAACTTTAGCATGGATGTGTTCACTTCTAATTCTAAGCAGTGTGTGTGTGTGTGTATATATATATATACATATATATATATATATATATATATATATATATATAATTAAAAAGCTATTTTAACCAGAAAAAATCTACAATGTATGCCCAAAGTCGTGCAGCCATATAGTTTCTCTTGATATCAGTCCTGCTGACTTCAACATTCAGAGGAGACTGTAATGAAAAATCAAACACCTTGGAAATGACAGGTATGTAGGCCTACTATGTTTCAGGAATGGGACAATGCTGTGTGACTGTGCAAGCCTCTGTCTTTAGATCAGTGTGTTTACTAATGTGCTTTTTTGTCCTTTGTTGTGTATCTTTGGATTATGTTGTGTTGTAAATAAATCCAAACAATCTAAAAGCCATTCTTTTTTAAATCTCCCCATTCTTTGTGCAAGGCTCCTCATACTGATATGGCCTGATAGCACCTAATTGGGCCATTATGGGAGGGTCTTTGTCTTTCTCAGGTGTGAAATGCATACATATTAATGAGAGATCACGCCTCCTCGCATAAAGCTTTCTCAAACAAAACACGTCATACACATTCTAAAGACTTTATTGACTTATCTGAATGAGTAGTCAGGATGATTCTCACATAGTTTTGGAGCAAATATTCTAGACCAGTGGTTCTCAAAGTGGGGTCCGCGGACCCCTGGTGGTCCGTGAACTATAGCCAGGGGGTCCGCGAAATAATTTATAACAGCCTACCGTTTTTCCCGACTATAAGTCATCTTTTCTTTAGCATCTAAAAACTTGCTATTTATTCCAAAGTGACTTATATAATGCATTTAATGTCAAATAATAAAAAAGTAGGCTCTTAAAGGTTTATATAGATAGATATTCTATCTATATTTCTTATGTCTGTGCGTCAAGTATTCGCTGTATTTTGGTCGATTTTTGGGCACGTGCGCCACAAAGGAGACAGAGACGGCAGAACGCGCATCCTGTTGTGTTCTTTATTTTTAAAAGGCATGACATTTTGTAGTCATTTTTAATGTATACACAAATAAAAAATAGACACTTTGCCGTTTTGAATGATGTACTCTTATCTGTATGACCACACCACTGCTGAGGAAAAATCCAAGTGTTCGCGCCGGCGTCTCATGTGCGCGCACAATATGTCAGTTCTAGCACTGCTAATTTGACATCAAAACCTGTTCATTATCAAAATAAAATACTCACCGAACTTATAAAAAGTTCTGCTTAATTTAATTTGTCTGTTGTACACTATGAAGGCAGAGACGGTCAATCATATACTGTCGACTTGCTGTTGTTCCAATCTCATTTCTCCAAATGTGAAGATGCTGATACGTGTAGGCCTATATTGGGACTGAAGCATGAAGCTTTCTTTACATAAATAGTTAAGCTTCCAAATGTTAGGCTACATCGCAAATATGGAAACTTTGGACCGAATGAGAGATGCACGAGCCCAACGTCTGCAGTTTCAGTTTCGATTCAACTTAATTCGTTTAGACTTGATGTTTTAAATAAATGTTGTCTGTATACTATTATTATTTGTATTATTATCTATTAATAGTATTATTTTTCATTCTTGTTTTGTTCTGAATACCATTAATTTAAGGATTTGCTGTGGAGTGAGGGGAAGTAGGCCTACTACGCCTCAAGAACGCAACAAAGTATTACACACTCAGGTCCAACTTATTTTCTGGAGAATACAGTAAATTATAAATTTGTGCATAGGGACAGGGTCGTATACCCACAATTGAGGTCCCTGAGGTCCGGGCCTCTGTAATTTTTCTATGTGTATAATGAAAGTTGTGAAATAATTGCCTAATATTAACTCTAATTTGGTGCTGCAAGGATATTAAACATCGCGATGACAACTGACCTTCTCATCCGAGCGGTTTCAGCAGACTAACAGCGCTCGTCAATGTCAATGTTTGAGTCGGAGATTAAATCAAAGTAGGCGGGTTTATGTTCACAGAAGCTGCAAGCCGAGCGCGAATTTCCGCATGACGCTTCAGTTATTCGGTCATAAAGTGCGAGATGAGATGTAAATCGCTAAACTAAACAGCTGTTTTAGATAGAAGTTTTAAACAAACGACAGAAACAATCAGTTTGCAAAGTATCAACCGGGAAAGGAAATATAGGGGATAGCGGGGCACAACGTAAATCCCAGTTGTGCAAGTGGGTCATGTTGTCACACTGCGTTACAATGAATATGTTTTGAACTATGTTGTATAGCTGTGTGTTCGTTGTCAAACTCAAAAATTAGTTTATTTTTAATTGTTTTAAAATGCCATTATTTTATATGAAAAAGTTAATAATTGTATTTTATTGAGAAAATATTTTTGTTTGTCTTGTATATTTGTTTGATTAGATCAGATAACATTTTAATCTGTCATATGGTCATGTTACAATGTGCCCCACCTATGGGACATGTTGTCACATTGCACTTCCATTCTTTCTGGGTATATCAAGAAAAAAGTACAATTTTTGGCCTTAAAAACACCTTAAAATGCACGTGTAGATCAAGAAAATCTAAAATTCCTCGGGGGGGCATGCCCCCGAACCCCCCTAGCAAGTTCACTTTTGGGACCTCAGTAGGCTATTTAGAAATTCCTGCATATGACCCTGGGTGGAGACTATTTGTGTCAAAATATTTCATTAACCACTCCCACATTAACTTTAGCCTCAGTCACTGTTATAAATATGAGGGGGTCCTTGGAAATGTTTTTCCCCTGTAAGGGGTCCCTGGCTCCAAAATGTTTGAGAACCCCTGTTCTAGACTATGTGATACAATTTTCAAAGGTCTTGTGAAGAAATAATCAATATGTGTTTTGTGGCCTTATTTCAGAAACTTTTATTTTTAAGTTTTTCAATAACCATGCATAAATAATATTCTCTCAAAAAATACAAACATGTACATACATGTTGCTAACATATCATGGTAGCCCCGTTTGTGCTATATAGAGTGAATTTACACCTTTGCCATTAACATGTTTATAAATAACTGAAAAAAGCACAAATGTCAGTGAATGTCAAAACATCCCAAGGGCCCCAAAAACCCCTTGGTCCCCAGAGGGAAGAGGTCTGTGATTGTTTGTGCAGTCAATGGGGCAGGGGGACCTCCAACAAACAGGCTTCCTTAGGACACTGTCTTGTTGAAGTGCCTGTAGCACTCTCAATGTATCCAGGCCCTACAGCAATCTAGTAAAAACATTACATAAACTGACTTCATTAAATAGTAACTTTACTACATGGTTGTAAAAACAGATGCTTGTGACAATTACATTTTCATATTTGCCAATCTTATGAAGACATTAAAAGGGTGATGAACTAAGAAATCAAATTTTCCTTGAGCTTTTAACATATAAGACGGCATCATTCTATAAGTATTAGGGCTGTCAAACGATTAATCGCGATTAATCGCATCCAAAATAAAAGTTTGTGTTTACATAATATATGTGTGTGTAGTGTGTATAATTATTTTGTATATATAAATACACACACATGCATGTATATATTTAAGAAAAATGTGTTATTAATATATAGAATATTTATATTTATATATAATATCAATTATGTATAAATATATATAAAATATATACATGCAAATATTTCTTAAATATATACATGCATTTGTGTATTTATATATACAAAATTATTATACACACTACACACACATATATTATGTAAACACAAACTTTTATTTTGGATGCGATTAATCGCGATTAATCATTTGACAGCCCTAATAAGTATATTTACAATTGTTTTCAACACTGATAATAATAAAATGTTTTTGGAGCATTAAATCATCATCATGAGACACTGAAGACTGGAGTATGCTGAAAATTCATCTTTGATCGCAGGAATAAATTAGGCTACATTTTAAAATATATTCATATTTTAGATTGTATAAATATTTCACAATATTACTGTTCAAAAATATCTTACCGTTCAAAAACTTTTGACTGGTAGTGTATATCTAACAGGGGTTGCGCCAGATAATTTTTTACAGGTGTTGAGAGAGTGCTAGATCATTGACAGGGGGAGCTGAGCAATTATATATATTATGATATATATATATATTATATCAATACTATTAATAAATTAGCAAAACTTGGCCACTCAATATTTAATATTCAATTATTTTATTTATTCAATTATAAAGTTTTAATTGTATTAATTTGAACAAGCACAACATTCAGCATTCAACCACATTTTCCAAAATATTTATTATTAGTAGTAATGTTATTTCAACATATCTCATTATTTCGACATTAGGCTATATGTGTGCGTATTATAGGCCTACAACACTGTGTCTGCTGCAAATATGCAATTGACGATCGCCATCTCCGTAGTGAATGCGCCTAGAGAAATACATAAGCTATATTACATAATCAGAGAGTAGCCTATTTCTTTTCGTTTTGAATTGTTTTGTTTAAAGACATTTCAAGCTCTCTCTATATTTCTCATGTCTGAGGCATACACTGAGTTTCGGTTGAACCCCTACTGTTAATTTATATTGAGATGCGCACCAGTTTATGTGCAATGAAAGTGACCGCGCGGGAGCCTCCATGTCATGATTATATCGTCTGATATATTTGCTTCTTATTTATTAAATCCAGGCAATTCGTTGATGGTAAAAATTATTAAAATTAAGATACAATTTATACATAACGAAATTTACTTTAAAGAAAGGCGTTCTACAAAACAAAACTTAATGAAGTGGTCAAAATCATGTCTGACCCATTCCATGTCTACCGATATATTTCGACTCATATCTTACTTATGCTGTTCACTTTTCAAAATTAACATAGATGTAAAAAAATAACATTATAATATTTTAATAAATATGAAACTAAATGCGCTTATTTAATGGCTACAACACATAGTGTTTGGTATACAGACTCTGTATTTGTACAATTTGCTGCACATTCATTTAATTCTGAATTTTGCACACATAAGTTGAAAGGCATTTGTTTGTGAATAATAAAACATACCTGCAACATTTATCAAGTTCACAGATAATTGTGCGTGCATTTATTAATCATTTGATAAAAATCATAATAAACTATAGGCTATTACAAAAAAAATCAGATGAGCCCAGAATATGAACGCAACGTGTTTAATTACACGTTAAGCATTTTCCTCCCATAGAAAACTATTATACAGCTTAATGCAGATTAGAATGTCCCCTTATATGTCGCAATAACGACTTATTATGTAGAAATAAGGAGATATAATGTTGAAACAACTAATTATTATGTCGAAATAACGAGATATAATGTTGAAATAACGACTTAATATCTCGAAATAACAAGATAAGATTTCTTTTTCGTTTTTTCTTCACCATGCGGTTCAGGGCTTCCATAGAATAGTACTATACAGCCTACAGCCTGAATATAATTGCTTCCAGAAAATATTTTTGCTTTGGTCTTTCTTGGGGGTGCTGAAGTCCCGCTAGCCATTGAATAAACTTATAGTTATTATGCACCAGGGGCCCTTTGGGAAATAAGTTAACTACTGTAAAAGCAATAGCCTATAGCAAGTAGGCCTACACCCACTAATGCAAACTTTAAAATGTTTTAAAGGTGACATAGCCTACATGGCTACGTGTGTATCAGGCGTCTTATAATGCGACATACAGGGACGACGTGTGTATCAGGCGTCTTATAATGCGACGTACAGAGGGACGACGTGTGTATCAGGCGTCTTATAATGCGACGTACAGAGGGACGACGTGTGTATCAGGCGTCTTATAATGCGACGTACAGAGGGACGACGTGTGTATCAGGCGTCTTATAATGCGACATACAGGGACGACGTGTGAATCAGGCGTCTTATAATGCGACGTACAGAGGGACGACGTGTGTATCAGGCGTCTTATAATGCGACGTACAGAGGGACGACGTGTGTATCAGGCGTCTTATAATGCGACGTGCCTAGTTCAGACGTCGGATTTTTTTATGGATTTCTCACATACGCCGTCACCACGTCGCCGTAAGGTATACGTTCATACTGTGACACCGCCGTGACGTCGCCGCCAGTCTGTCGTCTGCCGTCTCTATCAATCCCATTCAAAAATTGACACGGACTGACGGCGACGGAAGGGTAGACTGCTCCTTCTACGTCTTTAGGGAAGTCTTAGAAAAGACACTATTCACTCATCATAGTGGGGTGCGTGTCTATTAAACGCAAATGAACTGCGTATCAAATGCACGCGAAAACTGCGTATCATATGCACGTAAAAACTCATTTTCGCGTATAAATTGCACGATAATACACAATGGGTGCTATAGAGACGCATTTACGTGAGAACAGACTGGAGTGAAATGTATCATTGAAAAAGAAAAACATGTGCGACGGGACGATGGAGATGGAACTGAAATCGAGCTTGCAGTTGAATGTAAGAAAGGGGCATGGTTTAAGCAGACTAAATAATTGGAAAAGTCTGGCATAAGTCACCAGCATTGTTGACAGGTCCACGGTTTTCCCGTGAAATTAGGCTACTTTTACACTGTTGCCGCTGTGGGTAGTTTTTGAAATTTGCGGGTTGCAGCGAGATTTTTACAGGGGAAACCCCCCGGAATGCAATTGAGCTAATCCTGATGAGCAATTGGGATGGTTTTGTTGTGGAAATCTGGCAACCCTGGTCACCAGAGAGAATTCTGGAATTTCACTGGAAGATTGAGTTATGACATTTTGATAAAAAATGTAGGTAAAAAAAAAAAAAAGAAACTTATACATAATGATTCATTCACAATAAGATCACAATTAGAAAACAGAATGAACATCAGACAATATTAACAAAGGATTTTGTGAACTCTTTTAATTTTGATTGAGCCACTCTAAAGTTATAGAGTTCACAACTATATAACAGGAACAACCCATTAAACAGAACAAAAGACAGAGAGAGTGGAAGAGACAGAGTGAGAGACCATATAATAAGGTAAAGAAACATATGAAAGTCCAGCCCAGATGTGAGAGACACTTCATGCTTTTATTTCTTCTGCTCAGCAGGAGAACCTTATGAGGGTCACTCTAGTGCCCTTGCTGACCATTAAAGGCAACTAATTGGAGCCCAGGGACAGACAGCTCTGAGAGCTGCAGAAACCTCTCAAAGAAAAGAGTTCCGAGAGAAGATCTCTACAAGGAAAAAAAGAGTAAATACTACTGCAGTTTTGGACCACACTCCAGCACCTTCTTACTACTTAAGAGAAAGAAGGAAAAAGGAAGGGGGGAAAGTCTGAGGTGATGGGTTTCTGGAAGATATTTAGTTTACTCTTGTGTCATCATGCAAGAGATTTGATCTGTGGCCAGAAAACTGCTTTTCTTTCTTCTCAGCTTTTCCATTTTCTCCATTAATCTCTCTGCGTGTTGGTCTTCAGTGACTGCATGGACTATAGCATTTCTGTTTAGCCTATTCGTAGACATAAATTTGTACCTAAATGTTACTAATTGGATTCTATAGACTAGCATAGTCACATTTAGCCAGCATACAACAGGGATAATGTACAGTTATTATTGCAAAATATACCCAGACATGGTGATAAAGACCTTGACATAAAGCATGCAGCTCTTTTGTCACCCTGAATGTTTTTATTTTTTGCATTAATGAGCGGCGTACCGTAGGTTGCTTGCTTCAGGACATGAATAGCCTACTTACCAAATAAATAAATACATCACGTAACTAATTGAACTTGTTAGATAAGCTAATCAAACATAATTTACATTTATTCATTCAGCAGACTCTTTTATCCAAAGTGACTTGAGGAAAACATTGCTACAATAACTTGTTTAGATTAGCTTAATGCTTATGCTAATCTGCGATCTAAGATAACATTTTACTACGAGGTAACATGTCTTCATCCATTTTAAGTTCTTTGTCATTTCTTACAATTTTCTTGTTCTTCCCAGCAATGTTGAGACTGCAATCTGTAACCGCTTTAAGTCATAATGTTTGTTACTTAGCCTACTGCTAATCAGTCAAGGCCATAGAAAACAATGTCTTGGTACTCAGTAAAATATCTCACCTCATGGTTCATGTCATGTTCAAACAATAGATCAATAATCCTTCAACATGACCTCTAGACAAGTAAAGTGTGATTGGAGAGAGTATATGGCATAAACTGGACAATCCCCAACAGGTTTAATTATAACACACATGGAGTGAGAATCACAGCTTGACAAAAAGATGTTAGAAGGCTGTCATCATCCTCCTCACCAAGTTAACACATCTCAACATGCTAAATAACAACACTGTAGGAGGTAAGAACACAAATACATGGCGTAATCTTCCTCTGTGGCCCATATGCTTAAAGAGACCTTAAAACACATATATGATTATGATTATTAAAGAAATAATGAGAGGTAGTGCATACTGCAATACGAAGTGAAGCTGATGACCTAAAACCTTCTTGACTAATGTTAAATCACTGTAGCCTCTCGTGTCATATTTCCATTAATAAATGGGAGTATCACAAAATACATCAGTGTTTAAGAATTTATAATAATGGCAAAATTCTATAGTATATTCTAGTAAGTATATAAGCCTAACTATTTACTATTCATTTTCTAAGTAGCTTAAGCATAAACGAGAGAACCACAGTTATATGGCTGCTTTTAAAAACTGAGATTATAATTACGTACATGCTTTATGCACATGACTGATTCATCGCAAATTAGATGCATTACCCAGAGGATATTTACACAATTGAAGACTTTATAGCTATACATTTCTTTCTCAAGGTCACATTTTAATTAGACATTTCCAAAGATCTAAAGGACAGACTGAGAGCAATCTGTTGAACGTTAACTGGAAGATAATTAAATAAATGCCTTTTTTTTATTAGGTTAAAGTAACAGTATGTAGTTTTTCAACCTTCATAATATATTTCCAAGACCCTTGTGATGGTACATCGACTTAAAATAAGTTAAATGACACGTCTGCCATAGCCTGACGTTGTCTGTATCGCTTTTACTATCACTATGTAACTTCGGGTTTCGGGTAGGAACCCGTGCACAAAAAGAACTACAAAATTCGACTGCTTTACGGCATACGTCACTTCCCCCACCACTTCCTCAAATTGTCTGTGGCCATTGCAGACATCCCAAGTCTCCCGGGAGTCTCCTGCGTCTCCCTGATGCCCGCAAATTAGTTCAGATCTGCCGGAATCTAGAGCGCGCATGCGAGACAGAACATACTGCGCGCATAACATACATAGCGCGAGCACGGCAGAGAGAGAGAGAGCGAGAGACCTTGCGAGTGTGCCTCACGAAAGGTAGTCAACCCGCCACCAGCCGCTCAATTGGTTTTGGCTCAATTATTAAAAAAATTATTAAGTTAGATTCAACTTTTTTTTTACACAAGCAACATACACATCTCTGCTACAAATGAACACTTAAAGGAGTTCTAGGAGTAGGACCTACCATTTTCGTACTGTTGCACTGTGACAGAAGTGCAAATGTTACAACTTATCCCATATGCAGGGTTAATTGTAACAGACAGAGGGGTTAGTTGTAACACTTGTGTGTAACACACATAATTCAGTACTATTTTATTTGTATAGTTTGATAATGTTTGTGCATCTGTATAGATAGATATCCATACATCCATCCCTCATCCAATCATCCTTCTATTATGGATCAATGGATAGAGACATAGAAAAGGGCAGCACAGTTTTGCAATAAATAAATAAATAAATAAATGAATAAAATAATCAAATATTGTAATTGCAATTGAATTAGATTTGTGTGGCAGTTGCATGTAAAATTATTATTATTATTAATAATAACAGTAATAATACAAATGAGCTTAAAATCAAAATTTAAAGGTTTTATTGCATTAAAAACAGGCCATATTTTTAATAAATAAACAAGTGATCAATGCATAGTAAACTAAATTTTAAACATTTTAAATTCCAACATTGTTTGTGAAAGTCCAACAAAGTTAAATATATAAATAAATACTCAAACCTGAAAAGTTGTGTGGCTCCCTGTTTTCATTTGATTATCATTGTACACTTGTACACTACACACTAACACTGTGTTACAACTAACCCCGCTGTGTAAAGCATATTTTAAGCCTAGCTAACAGTTGCTAGGAGTTGCTGACATGTTTCAAAACGGTGCTATGTTTTAGCAAACAAGACAGTGATTAAGGCAATATAAAGTTAGATTTGAAAACGTACACACCCAACTCAGAAACCGAAAAAACCTATGATGAAAAAATTTACTTGCATGGTGTCAAAACACTCTTTGTCCAGTATCTTCACGAAATATTATCAAAACTTTCCACAAATTCGCGGGAGACCGTCTTCTAGCAGCGAGAGAAAAAGAGCGGAAACACAACCTGCTTGATCCTGACTAACTATGTAAAAGGTCCGTGTTACATTTAACCCCGCGTTATTGTGCCCCGCGCTCCCCTATTCTTTATATTTTTGGAGTCAAATTAGCCCCCCAATTTTTTGGTACAACTTAAACTAACAAGACAATTTTTGCCCGCATATTCATCTGTGTTGATATGTTTGTGAGACAAAAATAAATGCTGAATAAAAAGACATCGACAGAGACTATTTTTCTCCATGTTTTGGCTCCAAAACCACTAAGACTCAGAGCAAAAGAACAGACTTTGTGCATATGTTTGCTTGCTTTGGCAGACATACATTTAACGCATGCGTGCCTCACTCTGCCTCCATGGAAGTGTCTGCCGCCGTTTGTCAGTAATTGACTGGCTGGAGTCTAAAGTATTACGATTAAAATCCAGGTTTCCGTTTTGCCCATAATCCTCGTGTTCCTATTCCCGCCCTGTAGAAGTTCACACCACCTGTGGCGGTAAGTCTGACAGTGAGATGATGAAATTCTTTGTCATGCCGTCTTAACGGGAGGTACGAGACAGGGAGGAACGCCTCTCTGTGGAAACACACACACTCAGTCACACACACATGGGCGGACACATTTGTAAGGTGCTTAAAGTTGTGAACTTGTTGCATTATCTTAAAGGTGCTCTAAGCGATGTCACGCGTTTTTTAGGGCAAAACATTTTTTGTCACATACAGCAAACATCTCCTCACTAACCGCTGGCTGCCTGTCCCCTGAACACACTGTAAAGAAACGCGATCTCTGTAGACAGCCC
The DNA here is from genome assembly GCF_029890125.1 of Rhinichthys klamathensis goyatoka. Lineage (NCBI taxonomy): Eukaryota > Metazoa > Chordata > Actinopteri > Cypriniformes > Leuciscidae > Rhinichthys > Rhinichthys klamathensis. The sequence goes on along the minus strand of NW_026606664.1, from coordinate 4,917,193 downwards.
AGGCTCCACAAACAGCAACAAAAGCAAACTGCAGCGACCCGCTCCCTGAAACATAATAAACTATTCCAGCCAATGACCGACAAGAAGGGTTTGGGGGTGTGGTTTGGGGGGTTAGTGTGCGGATGAGGAGGAGGGAGGGTCTAGCTAGCCTCCGTTTTGTTTGACAATAGTTCGAACGTCAACAAGAAGTGACGTCACCCAGGATCGCTTAGAGAACCTTTAACGTGCAGGATTTTTTAATGTCTTTAATTGAAGAGTTATCTGAAAATCCCCTATGACTTCCCGTAATACTTCGTAAAAGTCGAAAAAAGCCCTGTGCAGGACGACAGGCAGACCTTAAAGGGACCATGACCAAAAATGAAAATTCTGTCATAACTTTAGCTACTCTAACAGACCTTAGTCAGGTTAGAGGTCATAATGAATTTTACGCGGCTTAAAACGAGTTGTCTTAACAATCTCTTTACAATGCTGTATCTTTTGGTCAGAATCCTGCATCAGATAATTTTCACATTTTAAAAACAGTTTTGTGGCGTTTTTGTCTTCTGATAGCACACGGACATATCAGAGATGTCTATTTGATGTCTGTATTTACATCTGCAAGATGTATTTATTAGTGTTTTTGTTCATCTGCAATACATCTCAGAGACATCTCCTCTCAGATGTCATATAGACTAGAAGACATCTAGAAGATGTCTGTTATGGTTTAGAATGTATGTAAAACTGCTCTTTCTTAGATGTTTATCAGATGTATTACACAGCAGATGTTTTCTAGATCTTTAGCAGACATCTCACAGATGTACCTGTGCTATAGCTATCCATGCAATTACAATGAATGGGGTCTGAGAAAAAAAAAAAAAGACAAAGAATAACAACTAATCCTATGAAATATTATTACGATTTAAAATAGCCGTTTTCTGTTTTAAAATATAATATGTGATGACAAAGCTATGGATCTCCTACAGGGACATGGTGGTGAAGTAAAAAAAAAATATGTCACTGCTTTTGCGTTCCTCTGAGACGTTCCCTTTGCATTCGTTTACTGACTTCCCTCGCAAAAACTTTGGCAAACAAACAATAACTTAAGTTTCTCTGGGGAACGCAAAACTTTAGCGAGAGAATGAAAAAAGCATTGACGTAGATTTTTTCCTCCCATTAAAGTAGGGGCTCCGTAAAGCAAAGCTACATTTTCAGCATCATTACTCCAGTCTTCAGTGTCACATGACCCTTCAGAAATCATTCTAAAATGCTGGTTTGCTGCTCAAGAAACATTGCTTATGTTGAAAACTGTTGTTTTGCTTGATATTTTTCTGGAAACCGTCATGCGTGTTTTTTCCCCAGGATTCTTTGATTAATCAAAAGAACAGCATTTATATGTCTTTTGTAACATTCTAAATGTTTTACTGTAACTTTTGAGCAATTTAATGCATCCTTGCTGAAATAAACATTGTCTTTCAAAAATACACCCAACATTTGAATGGTAGTCTGTGCTTTATTCACACTCAATCAATCAAACACTAATCGGCCTCCTTGTAACCCTTTCAAACCACAGTTTAAAATCGTTAAATAACAGTGAGTTGTTTAATGTTTACCGTCCTTTTCTCTGTTTTTGCGCACCTCAGGTAATCGTATACGAACAGCTGGATTATTAGCTATGCATGAGAGGAACTATCTACGACTGGCTCATTAATGGCCGCCATCAATGGCCGTTAATTAGTTCAGATGCTTGTTTGTGTTGTCACCGAGATGTCTGTTTGTATTTGTGGAAAAACTGCAGCCACTGCACGCTCCGCCAGGCGTGACAAACAGCATGTTTACGTGTTTTTTTTAACATTCCAGTCACATTAAAGGGGACGTCCTCAGAGAAATAGAGTGCAACTGAGTTTCAGGCCACGTAGTCGGAGGAAGGATAGCAGAGGATGCTAAATTGTCTGTGCCTTGGCTTGAATAACAAGAGAGATCGTTTTTCTGTCAAACTTAACTTTAAACTGCAATGCATTAAAAATCAAAGGTCATTTAGAGCAGTGGTTCTCAAAGTGGGGTCCGCGGACCCCTGGTGGTCCGTGAACTATAGCCAGGGGGTCCGCGAAATAATTTATAACAGCCTACCGTTTTTCCCGACTATAAGTCATCTTTTCTTTAGCATCTAAAAACTTGCTATTTATTCCAAAGTGACTTATATAATGCATTTAATGTCAAATAATAAAAAAGTAGGCTCTTAAAGGTTTATATAGATAGATATTCTATCTATATTTCTTATGTCTGTGCGTCAAGTATTCGCTGTATTTTGGTCGATTTTTGGGCACGTGCGCCACAAAGGAGACAGAGACGGCAGAACGCGCATCCTGTTGTGTTCTTTATTTTTAAAAGGCATGACATTTTGTAGTCATTTTTAATGTATACACAAATAAAAAATAGACACTTTGCCGTTTTGAATGATGTACTCTTATCTGTATGACCACACCACTGCTGAGGAAAAATCCAAGTGTTCGCGCCGGCGTCTCATGTGCGCGCACAATATGTCAGTTCTAGCACTGCTAATTTGACATCAAAACCTGTTCATTATCAAAATAAAATACTCACCGAACTTATAAAAAGTTCTGCTTAATTTAATTTGTCTGTTGTACACTATGAAGGCAGAGACGGTCAATCATATACTGTCGACTTGCTGTTGTTCCAATCTCATTTCTCCAAATGTGAAGATGCTGATACGTGTAGGCCTATATTGGGACTGAAGCATGAAGCTTTCTTTACATAAATAGTTAAGCTTCCAAATGTTAGGCTACATCGCAAATATGGAAACTTTGGACCGAATGAGAGATGCACGAGCCCAACGTCTGCAGTTTCAGTTTCGATTCAACTTAATTCGTTTAGACTTGATGTTTTAAATAAATGTTGTCTGTATACTATTATTATTTGTATTATTATCTATTAATAGTATTATTTTTCATTCTTGTTTTGTTCTGAATACCATTAATTTAAGGATTTGCTGTGGAGTGAGGGGAAGTAGGCCTACTACGCCTCAAGAACGCAACAAAGTATTACACACTCAGGTCCAACTTATTTTCTGGAGAATACAGTAAATTATAAATTTGTGCATAGGGACAGGGTCGTATACCCACAATTGAGGTCCCTGAGGTCCGGGCCTCTGTAATTTTTCTATGTGTATAATGAAAGTTGTGAAATAATTGCCTAATATTAACTCTAATTTGGTGCTGCAAGGATATTAAACATCGCGATGACAACTGACCTTCTCATCCGAGCGGTTTCAGCAGACTAACAGCGCTCGTCAATGTCAATGTTTGAGTCGGAGATTAAATCAAAGTAGGCGGGTTTATGTTCACAGAAGCTGCAAGCCGAGCGCGAATTTCCGCATGACGCTTCAGTTATTCGGTCATAAAGTGCGAGATGAGATGTAAATCGCTAAACTAAACAGCTGTTTTAGATAGAAGTTTTAAACAAACGACAGAAACAATCAGTTTGCAAAGTATCAACCGGGAAAGGAAATATAGGGGATAGCGGGGCACAACGTAAATCCCAGTTGTGCAAGTGGGTCATGTTGTCACACTGCGTTACAATGAATATGTTTTGAACTATGTTGTATAGCTGTGTGTTCGTTGTCAAACTCAAAAATTAGTTTATTTTTAATTGTTTTAAAATGCCATTATTTTATATGAAAAAGTTAATAATTGTATTTTATTGAGAAAATATTTTTGTTTGTCTTGTATATTTGTTTGATTAGATCAGATAACATTTTAATCTGTCATATGGTCATGTTACAATGTGCCCCACCTATGGGACATGTTGTCACATTGCACTTCCATTCTTTCTGGGTATATCAAGAAAAAAGTACAATTTTTGGCCTTAAAAACACCTTAAAATGCACGTGTAGATCAAGAAAATCTAAAATTCCTCGGGGGGGCATGCCCCCGAACCCCCCTAGCAAGTTCACTTTTGGGACCTCAGTAGGCTATTTAGAAATTCCTGCATATGACCCTGGGTGGAGACTATTTGTGTCAAAATATTTCATTAACCACTCCCACATTAACTTTAGCCTCAGTCACTGTTATAAATATGAGGGGGTCCTTGGAAATGTTTTTCCCCTGTAAGGGGTCCCTGGCTCCAAAATGTTTGAGAACCCCTGATTTAGAGGTGAAGCGTGTCATTTCTGCATCACTTAACGGAATTTCAGAAATGTGAGTGGATGTTAGAAAGAAGTCAACAGAGCCAAAAAAAGAGCCAAAAAAAATGTGTAGTGAAATACACTCATTTATTTCAATCATTTTCACAAATATAGTAACGTTTGAAAAGCGTGAAAAAACATTATATTATACCTTATACATAAATTAATATTTTCAGATATGATATTTACAAATTGAAAACGATATTGTAACCCTGTCAGGTTAATAAGTAGTAAAATATGAGCCCAGTGTCCTCAGTGCAGCAATGACACCTCATGTCATTTCCTCATCCTCTCTGGACAGGAAGCTGTAAAATAATTAGAAACTCTTCAAAATAAAAGTTATTTATTGGCATAGATGGTTCCATGAAAAGCTTTAAACATCCATAGAGCCTTTCCATTGTACAAAAGCTTCTTTATAGTAAAAAAAAAAAAAAAAAAAAAAAAAGTGATTAAATTATTAAAATGTCCTTCACACTAAGAAAGGAAAGGTTCTGATGGTTCTTTGAGGAACCAAAAATGGTTCTTCTACCACGATAACCCCCTTTTGGAAACTTTCTTATTAAGAGTGTTTATATGCATGTTTTTCTAAAGGAAAAAAAGCATTTATTTATTTATTTATAATTACCTTTCTAGAGCAAAGAGTTCCCATGAAGCCACTTCTACAAGCGCACACATTTGGTCGGACACATCGGCTTCCATACAAACACCTCTGTTCACAGATTGCTGTAAAAAAAGTTTATCAAGTTATATTTTAAGTCGTAGATACATTTTTGATGGTTGATTCATAACATCATTCTAAAAATATAATCATTACATTGCAAATGTAAGTCACATTGTCCATTTTTACGGTTAGTACATGGAAAAAGATGGAATATGCACATTTGATGGCAGAAATGAAAAACATACAAATGATACTGAAAAAAAAAAAAATTCTATATTTATTTTAAATATTCCTGGTCTGATTGTAAATAATTCCTTAGTGCATGTTTTTCCTAAAGAATTTTTTTTAAGTAAATTTATATTCAATTCAATTTATATATACTCTTTTCCCACCAGCATTTTTGATCATTTTCACAAACTTTTTCACATTTTTTTTTTAAATTAAATTTATATTCAATTCAATTTATATATACTCTTTCCCCACCAGCGTTTTTGATAATTTTCACAAACATTCAATGGCCCCAAGAATATTTTGTTGTATGAATATCTGAACATGCAATAAATCAAAAGAAAGAACAGACCCTCTGCTTTTAAACTAAAGAACCCGTTTTATTCACTTGAATGTGGGTAAGTTTCATAAACAAGACAACATTACATTTTGATCAAAGAAGCTTAGAAATTTTTTTTTTTCAAAGACTACAATGTGCAAAAAGCAATGCTTTTATCACTTGTTTCTGCTCCTTTTTTTTTGCCTGTGTTTCTTTCAAAAAAAAAGATTCTTTCCTCTTTAAGAAGATGCGTAATAGCGCCCCCTACCGTAAAACAGTGAAAACAAGGAAAGCTGGGAAATGACGTCAATGGCGGGGGAAAGAGTTAATAATTAGAACTAAAATCAATTGTTAATAATCAGTGGTGTTGTTTTTCTATACAAAAAAAAAAAGTTTTTTGTGAAATTTCATTTATTTAATAATAACAGTAATAATAAAAACTTGTATTAATTTATTTGTAACATTTAATCACAACTAAGACTGTATGGGTGGGGGAAAACTAATATTAACCATTTATATAATAGTGTAGTATTAAAGATCCAAACAAATGCTGGTGGGGGAAAAAAAAAAAACCTAATTCGATTGTTAGCAGGGCCGTTTGAAGGAATTTGGGGGCCCCAAGCAAAATGGACATGGAGGCCCCCCCGGCCCCCCGGCTTATAATAAGTGGACATGGCAAGTGCAACACTTCAAGAGTGCGTTCTGCGAAGAAGCCATCCAAACCCTGCAGGTTTAGTTAACATTGCAGAACATAATGAGTCTTTGGTTGCTGTAATATTATTTTTGTCAAAAGTAGTGGATACCAAACACATGAGAACGCCAAAACGTACAACACACCTGGAATGATAATTTAGGGGATTCACTCCCGTATTTATGTATCACTCCTGAAACTTTAAATACTCCAAAGAGTACCAAAATTAAAGTTATATCTATTTATAAATGGTTTCATTTTGAATGAACTATTCCTTCAATAACGCAGGTCAAGTTTAAGGAAAAGCCATTTCAAATTCCCCGATCTACTACCCTCATGAGAACATCACCCGTCGCGCTTTACTTTCAGTAGTAAACATGAATTCCTACTTCCCGGTGAAACACAGATGATCTGTCCGTTTATCACCAAACGTATCACCAACAACCGCAGAGCACAGGAACAGAAGAGATGCTATTTAGATTATTTTACAGAGAACTCGAGCGAGTCTTTTGAGGTTCACCGCGGTGTGGTTGTGGTGAAACGATTAGGCCTACATTTGGGATAGGAATCACTTACGGATTTGGCAGAGACTCCCCCTCCAGCCGGGACTACAGTGGCAGGTGTCCGGCCCCACACATTCAGCTCCGTTTAAACACTTCTGCAGACAAACAGCTGGCGGAACAGAAACAAATAGAGAAACAAGGCTCAAACCAGTGACACACATTATCCAAAGTGTGATTTCTATGTTGTATAACTAATTGTTCTAATTCCTGTTACAACTGAGAGGTTTATGTTTAAAGACACAATTAAATCATCTGGGAAAGTGGGCCGTGTGCTCGGGGTCACTGGGGTCAGAGGACATCGCTGTGACTCATGGGTCTCATGTGTAAACTGGAATTTTTCACACTTTAACATTTGTTAACATGAGGTAAGGAGGTCGCTTCAAGGTCTTTTTCAGGATTAGGTTTGGTACTCATACGTTTATCACATCTCTTTCCCCTCCAGCCTGACGCGCAGTCGCACACATCTGGTCCGACGCATCGCCCTCCGTTCATACACACTGGCTCACACACACCTGTGGAGGAATAGGGAATAAGGTAAAGCTTTGGATTTACTCAGACCAACAGGGTAAAGTAAGTAAATCCAGGTTTTTGCAGTCAGATAATTCCAATCCATAATTTAGAGTTTGATTGGTCAAGATGTGGCTGAAATACTGATTTAAACTCTGACAGCAATAATACAATACTAAATCAAATAAATAAAAAATAGAAACATTTATTGTATTAAATAATTACAAATAAAATTAAATTAAAAAATAATAGTATTACTTTTTAACGTTTTATTATTAATAAATTATTAATTAGTTATGATTTTTTAAATGTGTCTTATTATTATAAATACTTTTAAAGTGATGGTTTATTATTAAGTGAATAATAAGTTCTAGATTTCTTTTTTTATTTATAGAATATGAGTATTAATAATAACAATAAAAAACAGTTAGTATTATAAATAATATTTTTAATTGTTATAAAAAAATATATTTAATCCTTTATTATTCAAATTATTAACAAGTTATACATTTCTTCAATTGTATATTTTTTTAGTAATAATACCATAACTATAACAGCAATAATAATATAACTATTCATATAAATAATATTTCATGAATCAATGGCTTAATAAATTAATCATTAATTATTTTTTCTATTTGAAATTTTTTACCTTATAAATTAAATTATTTACCTTATTAAAGTTTTCTATATTTCCTCTGTATTTAAAAACAAAAAAGAATTTGCTGTTTACTGTCTGTAGTGTGAAGTATATTTGGGATTTTCTATTATAAGTGATGTCTGATCTTTGCTCCCAGAGCGCCATTTCGATCAACAAAACAACTCTATGCTTTTCTTCCATATGCTTTGATTTCACTCCCATCATGTTATGTGCTTCACATGGGGGGAAGTACAAAACTTTAAGCTTATGGTTGGAGCTTGGTTTGTGGTTATACATGTGAAACTGACCCGACACCTGATCCTACCAGTCTCGGCTTGGATAGAAGTCCTTCGTAAACACGTCAGGAAGACAGCACTTACTTTTCTCGCAGTGCATCCCTGAATATCCTTCCACACATGAGCAGATGTTGTTTCGTACACAGTGACCGCCGTTCTTGCAAGGTGGACTGCACACGGCTGAAAGAAAGAGAAGACGTCCAACATTTGATGAGTTAATATCAGACCTGTGTTCTTTGAACAGATGATAGATACATCAAACAGCTGTAAGGTGAAATAAACGACAGCAAATCTGACATGACCATGAAAACGCACTCTAAAAGCTTCTAAATTTCACCCAAAATTGAAGCAACCCAGACATTAGAGTCATTCCCTATTATCAAAAACATCTTTACCAGACGACTGTTTCAAGCCATTAAGCGAATCATTCCTCACCACATGGAGCTGCTATGAAGGAATCGATGTATACACATCAAACATCCTGAATCTAAGGCTATGACATGAGTGAAAGACTTCAATAGAATCCAAATGGTTTTTAGGGCTAGTCCATTTTATCGTTTTAAAGTGGAGTAGTCATGCTTCACACCTACGCTGTTAAGAAATTGATATCTGGCCTCTGTAAGCTCTCAAAAATAAGGCAATGCATCAGGAAAGTTGATTTAAAAAGAAAAGCCGTTACCGTTTTGACACCGAGCCCCGTAGAAACCAGGTTGACAGGTGCAGGAGTTCGGCCGTACACAGGTTCCACCGTTGAGACACACGGGGTCACACAGAGCTAAAGACAAACACATTTATTAAATAAAACATAAAATGAAACCCAGGCAATTGTTTTCTGATCAGATCTCACAATTGTGAGTGTTTGTGAGGTCAAAATCACAGCTCTGCTGTTGAAAAACTATGATTTAGGTCTTCAAAGAGACTAAAACTGACCTACTAATGATTAAAAAAGGTGTCTACACACAGCTTGGAACAGCCAAAATATTTTTTAATATAACTCCGATTGTGTTTGGCAGAAAGAATGAGGGTGAGTAAATTGTGGGATAATTTTCATTGTTTGATGAACTAACCCTTTAAAGTAACAACAGGTAGTTTTTTGCTCTCGGGCTCCCCCTACAGTTGGGAAACAGTATTGTCCTCTACTACTGTCGTAAACTCTGTCATCCTACATGCACGTGCAATTGTTGACAACCAGGATAGCCCTGAACACTGTAGGAGGAGGTCACATGCAGGTGTTCTGCTTGCGTCGCGTGTGAAATGTCTTCATCCCAGGTACAGTGGCATATATTTCAGCATGTCATATGAATATAATTTCATGGGTTTTATTTTTTTTCTAACGACAAATGATCGCGATGCTCACGTTTACAAGCCAGCGTCATTATAGTAGCCTAGTCTATTGGTTACCGTTTTACTGGATCTATATGATACTTCAATGCAATGTTTGAGTGGTTGATAATAACCATATATCGTCAATATTATAATATCAAGCTACCATAAATGAATCTGCAAATTTTACAAATCGATTTGCATTATAGCTTGAGGCAAGACAAATAAACAAATATCACAGACATGTTAGGTATCCTAAAATATGATTTTATTAATAATCTTCCTCCTTTCTTTGTACATGTTGAGTAGACTACACTTTTTAGGTCAAACATTTGCTATTTGCATTTCATCGATTGCAAAGTTCAAATCAGAACGAGAATACTAGCGATAGCTAACCATCAAAAACTAGAATATCGTCTACTAGCTACCAGATTGATAATTCGCTACTACTCTAGAGAGAGGCATTCTTTTTTCGGTGGAGGGTTCGATGCTCCCTGCACACGCAAGGTCACTCGCTCGCTTTCTCTCTCTGCCGTCCGCGCGCGTTGGAGCACAGTCTCTGTCTCGCGTGCGCGCTCGCTCTAGATTCCGGGAGATTTGAACTAATTTGCGGTATAACTTGTCGATCACGAGTGGCTCAACAGGTAGATCTATAGATAAACTCATCTTTCAGGGATTTGACCGACTGGGTTGACAATTTAGCGTGAGAAACCGGGGGTGTGGCGTACGTGTGAGCGTGTGAAACCAATCAAATGCGGGTGTCTCACGGCCAATGCGTGAGAGTTGGCAGCTCTGCAATGTTGATCCTCGTTCTGCCTTTAACGCGATCACTTTCTCTTTTTCTCTTTTTGCTTTGCTCCGATAAAACCTTTGCTTTCTTGTTTTTCTGTGCTGCTTCGGCCATGACTATAACATTTGGCTCGCAAGTCCGATTTTAAGGAAGTGGGGGTGGTGGTGGAAGTGACGTATATGCCGTAAAGCAGTCGAATTTTGTAGTTCTCTTTGTTCGCCGGTTACTACCCGAAACCCGAAGTTTAAAAGTACGATTAAAAACGCTACAGACCCCGTCAGGCTATGGCAGACGTGTCATTCAACCTATTGTAAGTCGATGTACCATCACAAGAGACTTGGAAATATATTATGAAGGTTGAAAAGTTACCTGTTGTTACTTTAAGTAAAATAAAAATGAAATATGAGACAAAAGTGTAAGTGTAAACTTTTTAAACATTGCCAATTCATTTATACACCAATAAGCAATGCTTGTGTTGTTCTTAAAACACTTACCTACACATACCAACATTATATTGCTTCATCTTTTTGCTTTGTTAGGAGAGTCTGAGTTGATGTATATTGGTTTTTGTAAAATGTTATTAATGTGAATAAAAACTACATTTTTTACTCTGAGCCGGCTAGGTAATTGATCCTCTCAGGTGGACGAGAGGAAGTTATCATCAGGCTGGAATAATGGCTGGTGTTTTCTCTGAGCCGCCAGAACGGAATGAAAAATGAACAGATAGAGGTTCTACAACAGCTAAATGCCACCAGGAAGCAGCACACACACATATGATGGATTTAGTGAGAAGAGATTGGTCCCACTGGGAGCCAACCACACACACTCTCACCTGTCTCGCACGATGGTCCCGTCCACCCCGCCAGACATTCGCACTCATCCGGTGATGCACATTTCCCTCCGTTTTGACAGTGACGGTTGCAGACCACTGTGTAATTGAAACCAAAACACACGTAATGTCTCCTGTGACCACTAGGGGTGTAAGAGTTTATGTTTAACATCCACATGCGCATGAAATCCAAGCAAACATGATTTATCGGGACTCACTGGTTTCACATCTGGGCCCTACGAAACCATAGGGACATGAGCAGGTGTCTCGACCCACGCAGGTGCCTCCGTACAGGCAGGGCGAACTGCAGAGAGCTGCAGGGATATTCATACGACCAAATGCACACAAAATACAGTCATATTTCACACAAAGCAAACAGCTAACACATAACTCATCAAGGCTGCACAGATTATTTGGTGCAGTTGCCTCTTTATGGAAAGGGCAAACAGCACATACTGCAGATTCATATGCTACTTCACGCTAGTTCACACTATTAACCCACATAAATGTAAAACGTTTAGTCTTTTTCCTGAACACAAAAGGCATAAACAAATAAAGATGTCTCCAACTGCCAACTAGCAATAAAGGTAGCCAATCATGGTTAATAAACAAAAGGTCATCTGCCATAGACGAGCCCTTTGATATGTTCTGTCCGAACTTTCTGTTTAATAGGAAATACATCAACACAGGAAAGAACACATAAACGCACTTACCGCTATCACAGGTCTCTCCGTGGTAACCTGACATGCAATCGCAAATATCAGGCGCGACACATTTTCCTCCGTTCAGACAGGCTGGACTGCAGATAGCTGTGAGAATCCAAACTGACATTATTCTACAATTGCAATACAAATGTTGGTGTGTGTGATTGTACCATATTCACAATTTTATAAACAAGTGCGTGTTTGTTTGTGACCTGTTTCGCAGTTGGGGCCATTGTATCCATTCTTGCAGCGACACGTGTTGGGGGCCGCACACTCCATGTTTCTACCGCAGGCATGTCTGCACACGGCTGAGGGCACAAATGGCATGCAAACACAAATAACACATGGTCAGATTCACTCCATCAACACGCAAACACCATCTGCGGCATGAAGCACAGGAAGCAAGAGTATATACAGATTATTTATGTACTGTACCTATTTTAAATGTGTGCCTTTCACTTTAAATTAAAGTGAGTTGTTGTAAAAGTGAAGGTGACGCCAGTGTTATATTTTTAGATAATTACCATGCTTGCTTTTTAAGATTCACCCTTAGTTCTTCCTTCGAGCATTCTGAAAACTACAGGGCTGATTTGAATAGTTGGGTAACTTTCACCACATGTTTAATGAAAAAGCTAGATCCACTGCCATCTGCTTTGTAGCGCTCAACACAAGACACCTGAGACTGTTTTGTGCATGTTCACAACATATTCATACCTTGAAAACAGTGCCTGAAAATAATCCATGAATGCATAAGTAATCATTGGTGAGTAAATTTCAACAGTAATACAATATCATGGGGTTACAATAGCAAACATGTTTCTAGTGATTCTTTCACCCTGTGCTCCTAATTTTCTCAGGTTCACGAACCCACGGGATGGAGCTCAAGGAATGTATTTATTCCTCATGCCTAGAGCATGCTTGGGGAATGAGCTTATTGTTTACAGCAGTTACTGTCAGTTGTCAGTCTAAAACTCGACATGCTGCATACTTCTCCGTAGTTTAGACCTCAGACGGCATGCCCACAGTTTGTTCACTGACCTATTGCATATAGAACTGGCAATTACTATGTAAATATTGGTAGTTCAGATCGGACTGGCTACCTTATTTACCCCTAGTAGTATCTTTAAGGGTACATCCTACTTTAAGGTACTAATGTGCACTTTTTTAGGAGTGGATAAGGAATACATATTTAGGGTACTGCCAAGTGATGTTGTACATCTAAAGGTGCAATATTTTTTACACTTTTTTTTTTCCTCAAAAAAGTAATCTATACATCTAAAATTACCTCTGCACATTCGGCCATCTCCAGTGTATCCCAAAGGACACCGACCGCATCTAGGTTGCCCGTCACCTGCAAGCTCACAGTGGACACCTGGGAAGCAAGGGACATCTGCACAGGTGAAGCTTCTCTCCTCTAACATAACCACATTTCTGCTCTTGCTTTGGTGTTTACGGTTCTGAAGAGTTGGTTGGTTATCCAGAGATTGGGTGTTGCTTTGTTCACCAAGGTAGGTGAAGCTCTCCTGGGGCAGTGGTTGAGTCTCGTATGGGTCTTGGATTCCAGCCCCAAGGCCTCCGTCTGCGGAGAACTCAGTCTCCGAGAAGGAGAAGGAGAGGGAGGTTAGGGCTGCTGTTAAGGGTTGCTGGTTGTCTGGAGGTGTCAAAGGTCGAGATCGGGTAATTGTGGCCAGACTGGATTGCTGCCTCAGTGCCTCGACATGCCTCGAAGTGTGAGGTAAAGTGACTTTTCCAGGCGTGACGCCTGCAAATCCATGTGCCGAGACTTTAAATGAAGAATCTCGCTCCTCTGGACTTGGAAGAACTTTCAGTTGATTGTGAGAGCGAGAGAGGAGTCGATCCCTGCTGTTGGTTGAGGCAGGTGTGCGTCCCGCCATCAGCGCCAACTCCCCTTTCCCTGTAACAGGTGGGAAGGTTGGCGGGTGGGGGATGTGAGAGGTGGCCTGATGGTGTGGGGTCCTCACTGGTGAGGATAGGCGTCTCTGAGGTTGCCTGAATGGAAGGACGGGGAGGTGCAGATGGGGAACACTGTGGGAGATATGGGGTAGGTTGTTCTTGGCTTGGGTCAGTTGCGGTGAGTAGCGGGGTGCTAGATGAGAGGACAAGCTTATTACACAAGATGGCAAGCAACTTGTCAAGCATATGAAAAGTAAATACTTTTAGTTTAGCTTTAAAAAGTTTACTTGTCAGGCACAACAAGGCACGGTAAGGCTCATTACCAAGCAAAAAAAGAACAAGGACACCAAAATGAAAGGAAGAGATTGACTGTATTCTGAAGTTATCATTCATACAAAATCCTCTGGAGATCTTGAACAGCCCTTTGAAGATTTTGCACAATGAGACCATCAGAAGTGCAGTTATGATGAAATAGTGCTCAGTACTAGCTTAAAACCTTTGGTGATGCTGGTATATTTACTCATAAACATATAACATATAGTCGCTTTGGCCTCTCAAAAAGATTTATTCTGTCCCCCATCCACAAGCAAGGAACAAAGACGCAATACAACAAAACACAATGCTAACAATAGAGACACACTGCCGTTTTTGAGTGTGTAGGAATCTGGGCCGCATGTGGCGACAATGAGGGAATTAGCAGAATGAAGCTGTTTCTTTTCTAGTTCCCACTGTGGCTGCTCATGGATTCACTTCTGATAACGGCACTATTAGGAATGATTCCAGCAGTGGCCCATTCACAAGGAAAATGCATTAAAAGTCATTACCCAGCTCTGAAGGCTTTTACCGTCGTGATGCGATGCTGCAACATAGGAAAATGTATTCGAGGGATTTTTCTAGCAAAAGAACAGATTAAGAAGTCTAACAACATTTCCATTGAGTGAAATGTAACATACTGTACTCCGGGGATAAGAAAGGATAAGATGCAGTCTGGTAGTTTTGCTTTTCAAATATAAAAAGAGAATCAAAGACCAAAGAACTAAAACTCTTACTCGGTTAAAAAAAAAAATTTCTTTACTGTCTTTCCTTTCCTCATCCCCTCTCTAAATGAGTTTACACATTCTTTTCCTAATTCCTTACTGTCTCTTTCTGTTCCCTATTCCCGTCAGCCAAAAACACATTGTGGGTCACCATGCCGCAGCCTGTGCATGACTGAGCATTAGACGTTTCCAGGTCTTAGTTATCAACCGTATCAAAGCACCTGTCGCGTTCTGAGGATTACGACAGCCTTGTTTCCTATTCGTTATGCTTTTCTCTAATTACTGGAGCTCTGCGCTTTTGGGAGATGAAACAAGGAGGATTAAGAATGGATTGAAGGGGAAAACAGTAACAGATGAATTTTTTAAACAAAGCTAAAATGCAATTTAAGACTTCATGATGATGCAACAACTTTGAAAAAGTTCTATTGTTTAGTTTTGTGTTGATTAAAGGAGCTATATATATTATAATTCAACCAAAAAAAACCCCAAATGAAATCCAGTTGACTCATTTAGGCTTTCCATTGATTTGAAGAACTAACAGCAATGTTTCAAAAAGTACTTACTGCTATGCTTTGATTGTTTCGTGCATGTACGTCCATTGCCGTGATAACCTGGTGGACATCGTCCGCAGACATAGCCAGTGTAGGGTGGCCGGAGGTCAAGGCACTGAACACCTGGAAAACACGGCCTACTTGCACACTTGAATGTCATATTTAGTCCGTTGGGAAAACCTGCATTGGAGAAACATGACATGGTTGCTTTTTAGGTTTGCCATCAATTTTGAATGCATGGACATTAAGTTCTGTCAGCCTTTACTCCTACTTATTGGCATCTTAGAAGGAGATTGATGTGAATTTAGGGTCAGAACCTCTCTGGGTTCTGGATCCTCTGGTGCTTTCACCTTTACTTCAACTCCTACCAACAATTTCACAGTCTCACATGGCCTCCATATCCTACAATATCCTACAACCAAATTAATGTTACCCAACCGCAACAGATTGGTTAAGGATTAGCTATGCAGGTAAATTGAGGTCTCGCTCATACACTAGGGAAGATGTGCTGATGTCAGAAGGTGTGAAGCAATAACCTGAAATCTTTACGTCATTTCCTGAGACTAAAAGTTACCCCATAGTTTTATACACAACTAAACAAGCTGGCATCCTTTTTACTCCACCACATAGAGGCTACAAGACTCATCTGAGCACTTTTGGAGCGCAAGGGAAATGATTTTTGCAGCAGTATATGGGGGTCACATCACCATATTTTATTGAATAAGTACGCCCTCATCTTGTTCACAATCACCCAGATGCATGGACCTGTTCTGTCGAGCTTCACGTGCCATGTCAAATAAAACAAGAAGTCTGCCCTCTGCCAGCGAAGCAGAGAAAGATGAAAGAGTTAGCAGCTGTCTTCCATTAAAAATAGATTTATCGGCCCTGTGATTACACATATCAAGGGTTATTGCCCGGGCTTTTTGTCCCATTTTCGCAAGGTCAGCACAAATCCCTTAGACAACGACGGGATTTATTGGCCGAGGGGTGACAGCTTGCATCCCCTCTGCTTGCCATCTCATTTTCCTCCATAAGTGTGATAGCAGGCAATTTGCAAGCCGGTAAGACTGTATTAGCAAGAGATGAGGTGCTCCCAAGGATGATAGCGTCTTTCCAGAGAGTGCTATTTGTCCCCGTTCCTCAAACTCTGGACTTAACTACCTTTCGGAAAAGATGACTCATGGGATAGCAAATCTTTGTGGACTTTACAAATCCCCTGTCCTCAATCTCAATCATTTTATTTCCTTCCTCGCATTAATTATGACATAGACAAGAAAGGTAAAGGGCAAAAGAGGGTTCGACAAGGAGACGTATTGTTCAAATTGCTTTGAGTGCTGCCTGGGGACAAACGGCCATTGGGGACACTGTCTAATTTCATTTTCAATTAGTATTTACAAAAGGACGACCAGGGTACCTGAGAACGACAAGAACTTATTTAACCTTTGGGTTTGTAGCACACAGTAACTCAAATGTAAGAGTCTCTTTTGGGATCCTATTAATTAATGTTTCTACATTGGTAATAACCTGTAAAATACAGACAGCAATTCCAAACAATTACACGGGGTCCCCGTCTACATTGACCCTCTGAGTTTGTAAAATTAAAATGGTCTCTGCATAGAGGGAGAGAAACGATGTGATAAATCGGTCAATTATCCACAGCTTTCCATAAAAAAGGAGAATCCCAAATGAGATCTCTTGAATGTCACTATTGTTTCTTTTAGACAGCAAATTGGATTAAGAAGGTAACAAATTATTAATAAATTCTGGTTCACATATTTTTCTCTTTGAGAATTTCAGCAATCTCAAATGTTTAAGATCTCAACATGATCAAACTATTCTCATATTTGCAAAGTCTGCAATCAAAAATCTGAAAAATGAAATTATGAAAATCTTAAAATGATGCTATACATGTTCATTTTATAGCCCTAAAGTCTTACTGTATGCAAATACTGTCTCATCATGTGTCTCTTTTTCATTGCTCAAAACTATTTTTGAAGAAAGATGATTGTGGTAATAAAATAAAAACAAAAAGCTGCAAAGATGTCTTTGCAAAGCTGGTTAGAGAACAAATATTCCCTTGGGAACCCCGTCCAGTCTCTGTGGTTGATGTCTCATCTTTCTATCTTTCCATTTTACTCCCAGAGGACATAACCTGAGGGAGTGAAAAGGAGAAGAGAGGGAAGATGAGGAGAGGGAACAGAGCCATAAAGCCAATTTACATTCCCCATACTGATGTCCTCCAGGGCCCTGTTGTGCCAGTCCCAGCAAATATTGTTAGGCCCCTGAGCTATTTGCAACAAAGTGCTATAAACATAGGTCTTATGACTTGTGTGCTCTATTTCTCATGAGATTTCTAAATCTCACTCCCAATCATGTTCAGGTCAAATATGTATTATAATGATGCAAAACACCAAGTTTAACATAAATAATTTAACTGTTTTTTTTGCCTAAGTCAGATGACTTCTGTTTACGTATGGTTCTTTTATTTTTTTTTGCTGAGAAAAAAGACCCCGGTAAATCTCAGTTATGTCTCCTTTAGAATTTATGGAACCAACAAGAATTTGATGAGAAATGTCATATTTAAACATTTTACTCCTGAGTGCAGACTGCAGTGTCTTGGCAAATGTGATGGATATTTGTGACATTTTTTAGATCTCTTTCCAAATACTCAAGAAAATAATATTACTACGGTGTTTTTGCCCAGGAGATCTCTTTAATATCTAAGTTGTTTCTTTCAGACATCAAACATGTTTGTGTTTTTTTCCCCTCCTGCTAAACAACTCTGCAATCTCAAATACAGTATGTCTCCTCAAAAGTTTTAGATTAAGAAGAATTTGCTGAGAAAGCAAAGGTTGGAGTTCATATTGAGACCATATTAATTACAGACTCTGGTATCATGTCAAAATGTGAGCACAATTTGAGACATTAGATCTTTTCCAAAACTCCCAGGAGATCTCTTTAACATCTCAGTTATGTCAGATAAAGAACAATGAGATTGGATGGAGAGCTAATGGAGACAATTGTTAACATCTCGTGTTGTAGATTTTCTCCTGAGAAAAAGACACAAGTAATAATTTGTAGAGTGTCTCCTCTGAAATGTAAAAAAATGAGAGATTTAAGACTTAACCGAAAATCTAATTTGCATCTCATTGCAGAGGAAACAAATTATACAGTATATAGAAGAGATCTCATTTGTGATTTCACTTTCCTACAGGATTATGCAACTGATTTGACTACGTGCCACTTGACTAATACTCTTCGAAATAGTGAGTGAGAGACGTCCTTTACCTAACCTTGCTCCGTCGAGTCTCACAGAGAGCATGAATGCCCGGCATGGCTAATTAGAATCGCTAATTTCAGGCATTATACCAAGACGAGAGGGTAAGAGGTGTGAGCACAAAGGCATGCCAGCAGGGCTTGTCTTGCTTTGTGCTTAGCAGCTGGAGGAAAGTCATTTCCTGGGAACATCACAAACACAAAAAACCCAGCACAGGAAATGACTCTAGGGGGATTGAACGGACATCATGCTGAGTAAGGGAAAGACAAAGAATCGTTTTCTGCAATGTCATGACACCAGCAGTGGGCGATTTGGCTCCAAACGAAACCCTCACGGTTTTGTTTCCTGGCCATCTGTGGACATGTAGAGACAGAACAATGGAAACAACTACTTGCCAGTTCTCTGACTCGCGCTGGTGGCAGCTTTGGTGACCGAGGTCTTGCTTGGAGCTTTGTTGGACTCTGTCGCGAGGTGAGTGGAGGTCGTTTTAGGAAGGGGGGCGGCCATTTTGCTGATGGGCCTCACCGTGGGAGTCGCGGATGAGGATACAGCCTGAGAGGTGATGGGACGAGATGTGACCAATCTTGCTGGTGCTGATGAAAGAGAGAGAGAGAGAGACTGATTCAAAATTAACTTGACAGCTTTTGCTACTGATGCCACAAGCGTAGAATAAAGGACAGAGAGTGGGGTAAGATGTTTCTCCCATTTTAATCTCGCAAACTGTGGACAATTTTGTACAACTGGACCCATGATGTACACTGTAAACCCTTATGCTGCGTTCACACCAAACGCAAATAGAGCACCAAATTCGTGTCTACCGGGTCTAGTTGGACGCTTGAACATTTTGAATCCATTCGCGCGTCTAAAGTGAAATTGACGCG
This sequence comes from Rhinichthys klamathensis goyatoka, assembly GCF_029890125.1. Classification (NCBI taxonomy): domain Eukaryota; kingdom Metazoa; phylum Chordata; class Actinopteri; order Cypriniformes; family Leuciscidae; genus Rhinichthys; species Rhinichthys klamathensis. The sequence goes on along the minus strand of NW_026606664.1, from coordinate 4,897,802 downwards.
CGTAAAAAGCAAGCGTTTGAAGCGAAATTGACGCGCGAATGAGGCGAAGTCGCGTCTTGTGGGAGGGGCAAGTGCTAGGCGGTTGTCTGTTTGCAAGATGGCTGATGTTGATCGAGCATTCATGGACAGAGTCACCGCTCTGTATTTGGTCTGGAGAGCAGAACAGCGGCGTAGGGGTCATCGTTCGCCGTAGTTGGGTCCGCCAGACCCTCCGGAGCTGTACCCAGTATGGCAAGTTTCACCACTCGCTCCAGGAGCTGAGCCTGGATGACGGCTGCTTTCAGCGGTACTTCCGCCTGTCCCGCGCCCAGTTATAGTTAAAGCTAGCCAAGTTTCCACTACTAAAAATATATAAATTAAGATTACATGATCATTTTAAATTGTATGAATTGGCTTTCTAAAATGTTTCGAATTCAGAGCAATTCTGACTGACTGATTTTTTTTTCTCATAATTGCGAGTTATAAAGTCAAAATTGTGAGATATAAACAAAATTCCCTCTAAATTGGACTATATCTCGCAATTGTGAGTTTATAACACGCAGTTCTGACTTTATAACCTGCAATTGCGAGTTTATATCTCACAATTCTGAGAAAAATAAGCTTCCATAATGAGGTTATTGTGCATATTGTTGTTCAAGAAAATAGAATAACTTTCTTCACCTTTGAAAAGACTGCATATGTTACCACATGGGTATGAAAAATGATAACCCAATTAACAAGTTTTTGTTGTCTAATACAATATGTTCATGCGTAATACAGTATCTGATGGATGACCACAGTCCTTGTGGTTTGAGTTTCTCTTCGGTTTCCACTGGAGAAGGAAAAAAAAAAGTTTGATTGAAGATCTTTTTGGCTCTATTTTCCCCATTTTCCAAGACTGATACCTTGTGTAAGTTGAACATATACAACAACCCTAGTAATTTCAACCGCTCTGAAGTGTTCTTCAAGGAAGAGTTTCAGTTTTGAGGCTGTCATCTCTTCGGCTTGTCAGAGAAGCTGCACACCTGAGACGTTAGAAATTCACTCCATCTCTCTCTCTCCACATGGAAACTACAGAGGAGATGTTTTACCAATTATCTCTGGACAAGAGCAGAGTCTGGCACAGTGTCCGTGTGTGCACAGGGTGGATAACTATCTTTTGCCATCTGAATTGTATTGCTCTCCCACCCGCAGTTCTGCTGGTCACAATCAAAGCGGGTCGGCAGATCCAGCTCTCTCTGCTCCGTTGTATTTCTGCATGCTGAAATCACACAGATTGTGTTTGTAATAGCGGCCCGGGCCTGGATGAAGAAGTCATCAAATCACTGTCCCTCTGATCGGGGAAAACGTGAACACAGGGCTCATGTCAACGAGGGTTCATCGCTTGCAGATTATAGTCAAAAGACATTTGCAGAGCATTTTGTCAAAGCGCATGGAGGAAGATGGAAACCAGCTGTGAGAAGCCCCTTGAGCAGCAGTGCAGAGACAAACACAATGTATCTTTTCGTAAAACAGAACCAAACAATCACTTATTTAAGGCCCTAGGTTTATGAGAGACTTAATAACAGTAGATGTCCGAGTTGATGTTTGTGTTCATGTTCAACACATTGCATTTTAAATTAACGTTTTCATTTAATTACTTTAAAAAGTGGTATTGTGTTCCTCTTTCCCGCGTTTAGAGGACAATACCCTGATGCCAGGCAGTCATTGAGAATAAAACTTTTGTTCTTAAATACAAATCAGATATTGTAGTTGAAAAAAGCTTAATTAAAAGACAAATTCTTGTTTTTTTCAAATGAAAATGTTTAAAAGATTAGAATATATGTTAAAAAGTGATTAGGATGTGTGCAACATAAAATAAAAATGATGTATTTTACATATATTTAAACAGGCAAGTCACTTAAAGGGATAGTTCACCCAAAAATGAAAATTCTGTCATCATTTACTCACCCTTATGTTGTTCCAAACCTGTATAAATATCTTCTCTTGTGTTCAACAGAAGAAATAAACTTATAGGTTTGGAACGACATATGGGTGAGTAAATGATGACAACATTTTCAGTTTTGGGTGAACTATCTCTTTAAGGGACTGCTTAAATAAATCATATGATACATCATTTTTATTTTATGTTGCACACATTCTAATCACTATTATATTCTAATGTTTCAAACATATATTCATTTGAAAAACCAAGAATTTGTCTTTTAATTAAGCTTTTTTCTTCTACAATATCCGTATTGTATAATATATTTGTATTTTGAATGTATTAATAGCCATTTTAGTGATTACAAATGTTTAGTCTAAACTAAAAATGTTTTAAATAAAATATATTTAAAGATTATATTTTAAATTATATTTATAATTATTTCATTTTTTAAAACGAGTTAATAAAAATATTGAAAAAATATACAAATTTTTGTCAAAACAAAATATGTACCTGTTATTTTATTGCAATACATTATTCTGACTTCTGTATGGCAATTCTGTGAGCATATTATACAGGGAAGCACAAGCTGAGACTTTGATGCTTTGAATTGAAAAGCCCTGTGTTCCCTAAAGTAAATCCAGGGTAGAACTGCAGGATTGTGCTGCTTTGGCCTCTGTGGGTGAACGTAAAACAAGAAAAGAAAACAATTTTTTCCCCTTTTTGTATATGCAACAAAGCTGTGGTCATATTTAGTTTGCCAATGTTTAACTTTTTTTCAGAGGCAGACTTAAAGGGTTAGTTCACCCAAAAATGAAAATTATGTCAGTAATTACTCACCCTCATGTTGTTCCAACCCCGTAAGACTTTCGTTCATCTTCGGAACACAAATGAAGATATTTTTGATTAAATCTGAGAATCCCTAAGAAGCCAATGGAGGAGTGATCCAGCTCTCAGATTTAATCAAAAATAACTTAAACTGTGTTCTGAAGATGAACGAAAGTCTTACGGGGTTGGAACAACATGAGGGTGAGTAATTACGGACAGAATTTACATGTTGGGGTGAACTAACCCTTTAAAAAGGCAGAAATTTAGGGTTCTTACCTTTGCAGGAGAACCCATCTCCCTCCAGGCCCCGAGGGCAGGGGCCACACCTGAAAGAGCCGAATCCGTTCATGCATCTGACTCCAGGAAAACATGGCCCTCTCACACACTCATTCACATTATCCTGACATGTGACACCTATGGACAAAAAACAAATATTATTATTATAATTATTATTAGCAATAAATGTATCTGTACAGAGTCCCAAAAGGGACATTTGGTTCTCTCGCAAATGTTTTGCGTTCCCTCAAGAAACTTTGCGTTCCCTTGCAAAACATTTGCAGAACACAGAGAAAGTAAAGGCTTTTAAATATTTTCCTCCTATCTCACATTTTTTCCGCCACCGTGTCCCTTTAGGGATTCCGTACGTCTGTGTATTAGTGTTGTGGGTATAGGGTTTTGCAGCGACTCTTTCTGCAAGTTACATCTTTACTCCAGTAGGTGGCGACAAGTGACTTTAAAAGTTATTCATTCAACAGATTAGTTCAAAACACTGATTCATTGACAAACGAAACTTTAAGGTGTGGTCACAATCGCGAAATTCCGGGCAAAATCTGCGTGCAGAAATCATTAGCCCTCATGAAAAATTTGCGTGGATTCATATTGGAATGATTGAATTTCACCTGCAAAAATGGTAAATGTGACCGCACCTTTAATGCAGTTATAACTAAATCATTCACAATCTGTTCAAAACACTGACTATGTGTCCGAAATAAAAACCTTCACTATAGGCGAAAAACATTACGCCAACAGAGTAGTATGTCCAAATACATAGTATTCGAAAAACTGTGGGCAAAAAGTACCCAGATGACCTACTAATTCAGGTGAGATTCTGAAGTGAGCATTCAATGGACACTTTACTATCCAATGAGGCCATGGGAGAGGAATATGAATGGAGGTGAAGCAACACAACTGACGCTGGTAGGTCATGTGACAATAACAACATGGCGGATGTAGTATGTCCGAATTTCATTCATACAACACACATTCATACTATATAGAGCGTAGTGTCTTTTACATTTACATTTATTCATTTAGCTGACGCTTTTATCCAAAGCGACTTACAATTGCTATATGTCAGAGGTCGCACGCCTCTGGAGCAACTAGGGGTTAAGTGTCTTGCTCAGGGACACATTGGTGTTTCACAGTGGATTCGAACCCGGGTCTCTCACACCAAAGGCATGTGTCTTAGCCACTGCGCCATCACCACCACTTTTAACAGTCGCGAAGTAAATTCAAATTCAAATGTAGAACCTACTCAGACAGTTCGCGATTTCGGACGCAGCGTGATTATTTTAGAAACTAAACAATAAGTAATTGAATCATTCACTCAATCGATTCATACAAACACAATGATTCGCTTAAGAACGAAACACTAATGTGTGTTGCTTAGAAACATGTCAATTTCTGCTTTGACTTTGGAACTATTTTCATCGGCGGGGCACAAATACACATGTACTGTAACTCCCTATACTGCGTTTAAAACGCAAGTTATTTAATATTATCTTAATTTTTGAACCTGCTATAGTTAGTTATCTTTAAATTATGCTATAGTTACTGAATAGCAATTGCCAAGCAACTACCATAATTATGACGTCAAGTTTGCGCCAATCATATTCCTCATAAAGTGTAACTAACTTGTTGGCTAATATATCTTGATTCATATCCATGTAGATATGTTTGTTTCTTATTGTCACGGTGAAGAACAATAGCATTTAGAGTCGATGATACACTTCAGACCTCTGAAAAAAATGGCTTTTTATCCAATAACTGTTATTCAAAGTTAAGCTTTATGTGTCCAAACACACTTCTCAGATACAGAAGTTTGACGCTAACCAAATATAAAGCACATTTGAAATTCAAATGAAAAATAGCGGTGAAGCATTGTTTCTAGAGAATGACAATAATTTCCTCCACTTCTTTCCTCTGCTAAAACATCAGGAGTCCATACCAAACACTGCTTTCAGCAAAGATTAAACATTTCTGGACCGATTCATCACTGTGTTTTGGCCTGTTTACTACTCCCAGTAGCAGAATAGCATACAGATACTCTTTCCTCTGTGTGGGTTCAGTAGCTGCTGGGCATTCGTCCATTTTTTCATTTGTATTTGTGTTGTTTGTGGCTTCTCTTAGAAGTGTGTTTGAAGGGGATCTTTAATAATGTCCAAACCATCTGCAAAGGCCCAAAGCGTTACGAGCAGCAGCAAAACACAAACTTTCATCCAATCAGCAGTGTCTGTTCATCTCACGCATGCATTGCCATTCCTGGAAATGGACAAACTCTTCTGACCTGGTTCGATATACGCAGTGCGTCCTTAAAAAACACCAAGGTAAAAAAAGCTTGAGTCCTGACAGGAAAGCTTTTCATTTCAACTTCAAGCAACAGCAGTCATTGCATTCAGCCAGGAAACACTAATTCACACATCACCAGTGAAGAGACTTCAACCACCAACCTCAGAAAAGACAGTGTGTGAAAACATCAACAGTTCAGCGTTTATCTGAAATTCCCTGGCAAGAGCGTCTGTTGCTTTTGAGCCTTTTGTTTTCACCCACATATATTCGGCTGCTTTCAAGCTTGGAGAAACTAAATGAGCTCGTGGGTCATTACTAGAGCTGGGGTTTTTTTTTTTTTTTTTGGCAAGATACGATATTGTAATTGGATCACAAATGAAACTGAGCCAAGAGTTTGTGTTGTAATCAATACGAAAAAATGCACACACTAGTCAACCCTAGTCATAACTCTTAATTGTTCCATGTGAAAGTGAAGGAAAGAAAATGTAACATAATGGAACACAATTTGTGATATACCTGAGAGTCCAGTAGGACACTGGCATTCGAACCCGTCGACCAGATCTACACAGACTCCGACTCCACACGGACTGGAGCCGCATTCGTTCTGCTCATCCTGGCACAGGTCGCCATGGAAACCCGCCGGGCACACGCACAGGTACTCGCCGCTGCCCGCTGGATACTTGATGTTAGTCACACACGTCCCTCCATTCAAGCAGCCACATGGCCGTACTATCACCTGTAACCATGGAAACGTGGATAGAACTGTAAGGTAACGCAAATAGAAATAAAACTAAAACACTATAACTTAGTTTATTTATTATCAATGCTAACACATAAATTATTATCAATATTTAAATATTATTTAAATAATCACAAATAATTGCAATATTTAATGATATATTGATTTAAACATTTTGATTAAATTACAAATTAGAATATATATTGTATACGCGTTTGTGTGTTCATCAGCTGGAATTTATATATATATATATACACTCACCGGCCACTTTATTAGGTACACCTGTCCAACAGCTCGTTAACACTTAATTTCTAAGCAGCCAATCACATGGCGGCAACTCAGTGCATTTAGGCATGTAGACATGGTCAAGACAATCTCCTGCAGTTCAAACCGAGCATCAGTATGGGGAAGAAAGTTGATTTGAGTGACTTTGAACGTGGCATGATTGTTGGTGCCAGAAGGGCTGGTCTGAGTATTTCAGAAACTGCTAATCTACTGGGATTTTCACGCACAACCATCTCTAGGGTTTACAGAGAATGGTCCGAAAAAGAAAAAAACATCCAGTGAGCGGCAGTTCTGTGGGCGGAAATGCCTTGTTGATGCCAGAGGTCAGAGGAGAATGGCCAGACTGGTTCGAGCTGATAGAAGGGCAACAGTGACTGAAATAACCACTCGTTACAACCGAGGTATGCAGCAAAGCATTTGTGAAGCCACAACACGCACAACCTTGAGGCGGATGGGCTACAACAGCAGAAGACTCCACCGGGTACCACTCATCTCCACTACAAATAGGAAAAAGAGGCTACAATTTGCAAGAGCTCACCAAAATTGAACAGTTGAAGACTGGAAAAATGTTGCCTGGTCTGATGAGTCTCGATTTCTGTTGAGACATTCAGATGTTAGAGTCAGAATTTGGCGTAAACAGAATGAGAACATGGAACCATCATGCCTTGTTACCACTGTGCAGGCTGGTGGTGGTGGTGTAATGGTGTGGGGGATGTTTTCCTGGCACACTTTAGGCCCCTTAGTGCCAATTGGGCATCGTTTAAATGCCACGGCCTACCTGAGCATTGTTTCTGACCATGTCCATCCCTTTATGGCCACCATGTACCCATCCTCTGATGGCTACTTCCACCATGTCACAAAGCTCTAATCATTTCAAATTGGTTTCTTGAACATGACAATGAGTTCACTGTACTAAAATGGCCTCCACAGTCACCAGATCTCAACCCAATAGAGCATCTTTGGGATGTGGTGGAACGGGAGATTCGCATCATGGATGTGCAGCCGACAAATCTGCGGCAACTGTGTGATGCCATCATGTCAATATGGACCAAACTCCCTGAGGAATGCTTCCAGCACCTTGTTGAATCTATGCCACGAAGAATTGAGGCAGTTCTGAAGGCAAAAGGGGGTCCAACCCGTTACTAGCATGGGATACCTAATAAAGTGGCCGGTGAGTGTATATATATATATATTGAAATTTGTATCATAATGGTTTTTTATTTCATTTATTTCTACACATACAGACACATTATTATATATACCCCTATAATATAGTATCTTCATTTTATAATTTATAAAATTAAAATTCAGTATATAATATAAAAACTTAATATTAAAAATATAAAAGGTAATATATATATAAAAGAAGTAGCTTGCTGACTCTCAACTTCTTTTTCAGCATTGTTGCTAATTGCATACAGTCTCCCTCCCTCCCTCCCTCCCTCTCTCTCTCTCTCTCTCTCTCTCGTCCTCAAACGACTGCATCTCTCAAACTCAGACAGTATTTAATAAGCGCTAGCAGGCAGGAAGCAGATGCTTGTTAGCCGTCTAGGCCCCCCAAAAGATATGGAGATGACGTTTGTCTTTCGTTGCACTGGCTTGCTGTGACACAGGACTCGGGAGAATCCCGGTAGCTGAATTCTGCTGTCCTTATGCCATGATAAGATATTTGACATACTGGGAACTCTAAATATCAACTCAAATTAAGGTAGCACGATGATATTGAATAATTACCATATTCATATAGTATAGAATACAGGACCTTCTCAAAAAATTAGCATATTGTGATAAAGTTCATTATTTTCCATAATGTAATGATAAAAATTAAACTTTCATATAATTTAGATTCATTGCACACCAACTGAAATATTTCAGGTCTTTTATTGTTTTAATACTGATGATTTTGGCATACAGCTCATGAAAACCCCAAATTCCTGTCTCAAAAAATTAGCATATTTCATCCGACCAATAAAAGAAGTGTTTTTAATAATAAAAAAAAAAAGTCAACCTTCAAATAATTATGTTCAGTTATGCACTCAATAGTCAATACTTGGTCGGGAATCCTTTTGCAGAAATGACTGCTTCAATGCGGCGTGGCATGGAGGCAATCAGCCTGTGGCACTGCTGAGGTGTTATGGAGGCCCAGGATGCTTCGATAGGGGCCTTAAGCTCATCCAGAGTGTTGGGTCTTGCGTCTCTCAACTTTCTCTTCACAATATCCCACAGATTCTCTATGGGGTTCAGGTCAGGAGAGCTGGCAGGCCAATTGAGCACAGTAATACCATGGTCAGTAAACCATTTACCAGTGGTTTTGGCACTGTGAGCAGGTGCCAGGTCGTGCTGAAAAATGAAATCTTCATCTCCATAAAGCTTTTCAGCAGATGGAAGCATGAAGTGCTCCAAAATCTCCTGATAGCTAGCTGCATTGACCCTGCCCTTGATAAAAAACAGTGCACCAACACCAGCAGCTGACATGGCACCCCAGACCATCACTGACTGTGGGTACTTGACACTGGACTTCAGGCATTTTGGCATTTCCTTCTCCCCAGTGTTCCTCCAGACTCTGGCACCTTGATTTCCGAATGACATGCAAAACTGAGCAACAGTCCAGTGCTGCTTCTCTGTAGCCCAGGTCAGGCACTTCTGCCGCTGTTTCTGGTTCAAAAGTGGCTAGACCTGGGGAATGCGGCACCTGTAGCCCATTTCCTGCACACGCCTGTGCACGGTGGCTCTGGATGTTTCTACTCCAGACTCAGTCCACTGCTTCCACAGGTCCCCCAAGGTCTGGAATCGGTCCTTCTCCACAATCGTCCTCAGGGTCCGGTCACCTCTTCTCGTTGTGCAGCGTTTTTTCCACACTTTTTCCTTCCCACAGACTTCCCACTGAGGTGCCTTGATACAGCACTCTGGGAACAGCCTATTTGTTCAGAAATTTCTTTCTGTCTTACCCTCTTGCTTGAGGGTGTCAATGATGGCCTTCTGGACAGCAGTCAGGTCAGCAGTCTTACCCATGATTGCGGTTTTGAGTTATGAAACAGGCTGGGAGTTTTTAAAAGCCTCAGGAATCTTTTGCAGGTGTTTAGAGTTAATTAGTTGATTCAGATGATTAGGTTAATAGCTCGTTTTAGAGACCCTTTTTATGATATGCTAATTTTTTGAGACAGGAATTTAGGGTTTTCATGAGCTGTATGCCAAAATCATCAGTATTAAAACAATAAAAGACCTGAAATATTTCAGTTGGTGTGCAATGAATCTAAAATATATGAAAGTTTAATTTGTATCATTACATTATGGAAAATAATGAACTTTATCACAATATGCTAATTTTTTTAGAAGGACCTGTATACATGAGACTCCAAGGAACTTCAGAGAATATTACTGTATTACCATGGTACATATGCAAAAATGCACCATTTTAGTTGTCTAATGTCATCTAAGCAAATCACTCGTCGTTTAAAGTATGAAAGCAGGACCATAATCCAGTCCTGTTTCAATTATTAGTTTAATCTTTCTATGAATAAATGTTATGTAATAAATGTGAATAAACCTATCTCTGAATGAGATCTGCAATACAAGCTTGGCATTAACATGTATTCATTTAGCAGACACTTTTATCCAAAGCGACAAACAAATTGTTTCACTAAAATGAATCAGATTTCCCAATGCTACACATGAGGAAGAAGCAATAATGGAATATGCTCTCCTAAACGGTTTATGCTCTCCCGTTTAGGAGAGCATATTCCATTATTGCTTCAACTCACACAATAAAATATGACAAAAACGCAGTGATGTAACATTTTGTAATTCTACAACTCTGCACATTAGAAAAAGTAGCTTGTTCCTGAAAATGCAACCCTGTTATACTAAAATGTAGTCAAGTTAGTATTGTGGCTGCTTTTATTTATATACTTTTTCTTCACTTTATTTTATAATTATAACTTTTTTAGAATTATAATTGATATAGAATACATTTTATTTAATTATTTAATTTTATTTTATTTAATTTTTGATCCAGTTCTCCACATCAACTTAATGATCTGTTAGAAAAAAAAAAAAAAACAGTTTACAGGTTTGGAACAACATACATTTTTATGAGAACTGTTCCTTTAAGACATCCCAGAAGAGGCTTGGATCATTATTATTTACAAAACGAAAGTTTTCGTCGTGTTTCATAGAAATTCATTTCTGTCCTAAACATAAAAATCAGTCAGGCATCAATCTCTCAATGTCTCTCACCTCCGCTGTAAATCTGCTCCGGGCATCACACTCATCAGACACAGTAAATTGAAAACTGTGCGCTTTCGACTCGTGCACTTTCCAGATGAGGAGCCCGGCCGGGGAAATTGAGGCCCCTGGGGGCCCCGTCTCCAGCTGGAAGAGTAGGGCCGAGCCCTCGGGGTCCGTGGCTGTGAATTGGTACACAAAATTCTCCCCTACAAAGGTCTGCAGGCCGTCCCGTGGCTTGTGGAAGGTCGGTGGACGATTAGCTGCGGAAATGAGAGGGGAATTTCAAGAAAGAATACTGTGAAGGAATCGCAGACTCCCAGAGCTGATCTTCAGTTGCCAGATGATATTTGTCAGTTTTGTCGACTGCCGCTTCAAAAGCTTGAGCTCTATCAAGCAGGATGGATTCTGATTGGCTGTCAATGTTCTTGTCATTCACCAGCTGAAAAACAAAATGTTCTGAAAGTGATTCCAATGATATCATTCCTTTGTCGTTATTGTTATAGTTATGGCGTGGATTTCCTATTCTAAGAATTAGAACAATAATTAAAACTTTATTGTTATTGTCCTTGTTGTGAACCTTAAGACCACAAGCCTTTGGTAAGATTCCAGTAGCTTTATGTTAGCTTGTTGCTAAGCTAACGAAAAGCTCTTTAACTCTTTTCCCGCCATTGACATAATTTGTCCGGCTTTCTGTGTTATAACTGTTTTATGGTAGGGCGCTATTACGCAACTTCTGAAAGAGTACTGAATCTCGGGATGAAAACATAGGCAAAACAGGCGTAGAAAAAGCCTGCGATTTTCTCAGCTTTTTATTCACAATGATGTTTTTTTTATGAAACATTCAAGTGTTGATAAAAAATAATGATTTTTTTTAAAGCTCTGTTAAAATGCATGTTAAGATATTCATACAACAAAATATTCGGGGGGGGGGGGGCATTACATTTTTGTGAAAATTATCAAATATGCTGGGGGTGGCTGGAGACTTTTTTAAAAAACGGTGGCGGGAAAAGAGTTAAAGTTAATTGATTCTGTTTACCTGTCGATGCTTTTATTGTTCATCAGCTGGAAAAAAAATTTGTTCTGAAAGGGATTGTTAGAGTTGTGGTGTAAACTTACCTATTCTTATAGAATTTAACTACTGTACTATTAAACATGTATAGTTATAGTTATAGTTATAGTTACCTTCCTTGGTGTGAATGGCCCTTTACAGTCATAGACTTTGTTTGTTGACGAAAATGTCCTTTAAATTTATATACTATTTAGCATGGTTTTATTCATTAATGTAAATTAATAAATAACGAAAATAAAATGTATTATCATTAGCTATTCATAAACTGCAAACTTTAACAGACCATATATATACACTCACCTAAAGGATTATTAGGAACACCATACTAATACTGTGTTTGACCCCCTTTCGCCTTCAGAACTGCCTTAATTCTACGTGGCATTGATTCAACAAGGTGCTGAAAGCATTCTTTAGAAATGTTGGCCCATATTGATAGGATAGCATCTTGCAGTTGATGGAGATTTGTGAGATGCACATCCAGGGCACGAAGCTCCCGTTCCACCACATCCCAAAGATGCTCTATTGGGTTGAGATCTGGTGACTGTGGGGGCCATGTTAGTACAGTGAACTCATTGTCATGTTCAAGAAACCAATTTGAAATGATTCAAGCTTTGTGACATGGTGCATTATCCTGCTGGAAGTAGCCATCAGAGGATGGGTACATGGTGGCCATAAAGGGATGGACATGGTCAGAAACAATGCTCAGGTAGGCCGTGGCATTTAAACGATGCCCAATTGGCACTAAGGGGCCTAAAGTGTGCCAAGAAAACATCCCCCACACCATTACACCACCACCACCAGCCTGCACAGTGGTAACAAGGCATGATGGATCCATGTTCTCATTCTGTTTACGCCAAATTCTGACTCTACCATCTGAATGTCTCAACAGAAATCGAGACTCATCAGACCAGGCAACATTTTTCCAGTCTTCAACTGTCCAATTTTGGTGAGCTCTTGCAAATTGTAGCCTATTTTTCCTATTTGTAGTGGAGATGAGTGGTACCCGGTGGGGTCTTCTGCTGTTGTAGCCCATCCGCCTCAAAGTTGTGCATGTTGTGGCTTCACAAATTCTTTTCTGCATACCTCGGTTGTAACGAGTGGTTATTTCAGTCAAAGTTGCTCTTCTATCAGCTTGAATCAGTCGGCCCATTCTCCTCTGACCTCTAGCATCAACCAGGCATTTTCTCCCACAGGACTGCCGCATACTAGATGTTTTTCCCTTTTCACACCATTCTTTGTAAACCCAAGAAATGGTTGTGCGTGAAAATCCCAGTAACTGAGGAGATTGTGAAATACTCAGACCGGCCCGTCTGGCACCAACAACCATGCCACGCTCAAAATTGCTTAAATCACCTTTCTTTCCCATTCTGACATTCAGTTTGGAGTTCAGGAGATTGTCTTGACCAGGACCACACCCCTAAATGCATTGAAGCAACTGCCATGTGATTGGTTGATTAGATAATTGCATTAATGAATTGAACAGGTGTTCCTAAAAATCCTTTAGGTGAGTGTATATATATAAATATTATTAATTAATAAAAACAGTTTATTATATGTTTTTATTGTTAAACACTTAATAATTGGTATTATAAATATATATTAATTGAAACATCAAAATATTTATTTTTAAATAAATTATATGATTTTTTTTGGCCATGTTTTTTTTTTTGACAGCAAAATGAGAAATGTCTCACATGGAACAAACAGGCACAAAATGAAAATCTGTTTTTGTAATATCTGGCATGATGACATTTGTGGGATAAAATCTGATTTAAAGCATCATGCGTTCGTTTCCGACGGTTATTTCCCGCTTCTTGTTTCTTGAGAAACTTGAAATCGCAACGTGGAGCAAAAATATCCATCTTAAGTGACATGCAATTATCCACACCAGAACCATAGAAAATAAACCAACCCTGATCTTGGAATATGAAAGTATTCTCTGCACCAATATGTCACTCATATTCAAAATCTCATTCTCGAGCAGCATGATGTATATGAGTTTGTGTGTTTCTGGCTGGGAAATGTCAACTAACAACAAAATGGATCCATAAATCTGTTCTGACATCATAAGGTAAACAAACCCAATGCATAATACCATGATAAAATTCAGCTAAACATACTGTTGCCATTTTATAAATGCAAACATGCAAACCAAGTAAAAAAAACAAACACATGCTAATTGTTTCAAAATGGTCTGACGTACATTTTTCGCAGTTTCCTCAGTTATGCAACAGTTCGGCTGCAGCACAAATGCTCATTTTAATCACTTAACATTTAAATTTCTTGATGATCATCTCTCTAAATTTAATTTGTCTGCATGAATGAATGGACTCTCAATTTTGCCACAGAATGGTGAAAAAAAAAGGCATGGCAGAAGCACAAGGGAAATAACTATCAGGAAGATAAGTGGGTGTGAGGTGAATGGGTGTAATGTTCCTTCATGCTGAATGTATGGTGTGTGTGTGTGGAGTCTTCAGATAGCATCAGTCCGGACCTCATTTGCAGTGCAGGCAAACAGACGGATGTTCTCGCTGTACACAGGAGTGGGCATGGAGTTGGAATGTGTGGATAAAGAAGAGGGAGTTTTTGCTGAAATGAAATGCAACATGATTCCTAAAGAACTTGACATTTGGTGTGTTTTGTGTGTGTGTGTGTGTGTGTGTGTGTGTGGAATGTTGTTGCTTGTGTGTGTAATTGTTTTGCTATATTTAAAATCCTAGTAAAACCTCTTTACATTTACTCTTAAATAGGACTTGGGTGGTTGGTCTTTTTCAAAAAGGCTCATCAATCTTAATTAAAATGCTATAAAACAGAAAACTATATTATTATTAAAAGAGAGATTGTGCTGTATAATAATAATAACACTAATTGTAATATAAACAAATATTAAAATGTCTAATATTAAAGGTACAAATGTAAAATAATTTAATATAACATACAATAATATAATTCAATACAATATAATATTACTTTTATGTAATAAATAATAATAATAATAATATTTTATTATTGTTATTATTAGTAATAGTAGTAGTATTAGTATTAGAAGAAGAGAGAGTTTATGCTATATAATAATGACAACCATAACAATAATCATTATTATTACTATATTAATTATTAATACTGTGACGATCGGCAGCCGTAGTGTCCTCGAGAGCCTCAGGAGGGCACTCCATTCCCTGTTTATTATTTTCTTCTTTTCTCTTACATTCTCCACCCGGTCTGATTACCTTTGATTTTGTGCACCTGTGTTTGATTATCTTGTTTAGCGCACCTGTCTTAAGCCTGAGTGGCCCTTTCTTGTACCTTTGAGTAGTTTTGTAAGTGTCATACTGCATGCTGAGCGTTTTCCTAGTTCCTAGTTTCATGTTTCTTTGGGTGCTTCTCATTTCTTATTTGTGCATCCTCGTTTCCTTTCCTCGCGTCTCAGCTCCACCCCCTGTAGGACGCGAGGGAAGGCTGGAAGGAAAAAAAATGAGGACGGAGGAATTGAATGAAAGCTTTTTTATACATTGGAATACTTGATCACTCGAGCGTCACTTCACTGCGTCATCAGCAGTGCTCAAAGGATCTGCCCTTATGTTGTTAAAGTTTGTTTATTTAAGAAATTCATAATAAATAATAATAAAGCAAGATACCTTGTTGAAATATGTGAGGTTTATGTGAACTACAAAAGTAAAGTATAAATTCAAATGATTGTGACAGATGTGAAGGCGGAGGAGAATACGTGCGTCACGTTTAGTCGATAAAACTCTTCCGCAAAGGGTACACCTGTGTATCCTCGCTCATAGCTCCTCTGGAAGCCTCCTCACTCCTCGATCCTCGCCTCCTCGCGGTGCAATTAGAGAATTGAGATGTCCTTCAAGATGGCTGAGCTCGATTGGTTTCTGGGTCATAGGATGGAGGACGGAGGAGCGAGGAGACGAGGAGGGATATTGAGAAGCACCCTTTGTGTTTTCTAGTTTCACAGTTCCTGGACTCCCTGCCTGTATCTGGTTTTCCCGTTTGCCTTATCCCTGCATTTTATGGTTGCTGATTTGGACTGCTTACCTGGTTTTGACTTCTGCCTGTTCTCTCGTACCTGTTTCTGGATCTTCCTCTCAATAAAGCCTGCATTTGGATCACCACTGTCTGTTTCCATCGAGCAGTTCATGACAAATACAAATATATTAGGAAATATATTTAATATTGATATAATATTTTTTATAATAATATTAATAATAATAACAATTATTAACATTATGGTTATTAAATATAATTTATGTAATGTAATATAATTTATTATAACATAACATAATATTATTTAATGACTATTATTATTATTATTATTAGTGGTGGTGGTAATATTAGAAGAAAGGAGAGTTTGTGCTATATAATAATAGTAATAACCATGATTATTATTATTACTAAAATAATTATTAATAAAAAATATTTAATATTAATATATTATAAAATTCTACATTATTATTATTTTATAATAATTCTATTTTATTATTAATCATACATTCTTAAATATAATAAACAAACATTTGTGAAAACACAACATTATTTCGTAAAATTGTTTATTGAGATTATTACCATTTTCAGAGTGTTTTTACCTCAGTAAAAGCTGGTTCACTTTTACACCACTTTGCATCATGCTCAACAACACCTCTTAACTGTGGTAAATCCACTACAGTTCTCTTTGCCATACTAACGTCTAATACTTCATCAGTGTCCTATAAACATCCTCCAGTGTTGCAAATGTCAAGTCTACTGAGACGAAAACAATATTTAAAAGAACCTAATGAAATATTATACATCACGACCCATGCCTAAAGTCTTCTCAGTGTGATAATAAAACCAAAACTAAAGTTTATGACCTAATGCTTTACTTCACTTTTTGCAACGCTGTAAAATCCAGAAATGTAATGTCAGCTAATTGAAATCCACAGCTAGCATATTCCAGCTGACTCGCCACATAACGTCTCTGTTTAGCTGCTGTAATAAAGTCTGTTCGTAAAGCGGTGAGCTTTTAACTTCAAACAAACTCAAAGTAATAGCAAGACAGCGCATCCTTTCAGATCTCCCCTACTTCCTTTTATAGTATGAAGAGTTTAGATGCAAAACCCTCTAAATCCGTCAGACTTATTTTCTTTAAATGAGCATTTTTATCAGGCTCCTATGTTCACGTCCAGTAGTTTAATTTTAAAGGTACTGATAAGGTTATTAGTCATTGAATAAAATAACTTTTTTTCAAAAATGTCACTTGAGTCAATTCAGTGATTTTTAACAAATTAGATTTTCTTTTGCGTCAAAAACAGCTAAATCCACTTGTGCTTTTTTCGCAAAAACCTCTAAATCCACCTCTTTGGGACAAGACATAGTAAATAGCTGAAAAATCAATAAAAATGTAACTAGAAACACTGAAAAAGATTAGAGCACATTAATTTCAAAACTAAACAGTAGACACACCTCTTTACAGGGGGGCTGAATGAGATCTGCGATTATTTGCAAATCCCACCCCATTTCTCTGCAGTCACCTTTCTGCCCTGTCTGAATAAAGACAAAAGCCCCCCCACCCCCCCACCCCCGATTCACACAGTACAACCACATTGGCAAAAAGAATTGGCGATTAAAATAGTTTAATAGTTTTAGTTTGTATAATCAAGTAGAACAGAGCAACATTCTTAAACATCAATATCTGTGCATTTTGTATAAGAAGCTTATAAGACTTAAATAATGTAAAGTAATATTATAATGTATATCTCAAGTATAATAAATCAAATTCCTTCAAAGTTACAGCACTGCACCAAGAACTGTTATGAGTGCATGCTACACTTGCGACCAAGCTATTTTCACTGTAAAGTTACCGATTTTCTTTTGCCTTGTAAATTAACGGGAAGAGTTTTGAGGTAGATAAACGTCTCAGGTTACTACTGTAACCATAGTTCCCTGAGAAAGGGAACGAGACGATGCGTCATCGACGCTTTGGGAACGCCCCCAGCGTGAATGCGTCTGAGCATCAATGTCAACTAGTCCAATGGAAAGAATGAGCGTCACGGGAGGGTGACGTCATGACCAGGAAGGCATAAGAGCACATCCGGTGAAACGCGGCATTAGCTTCAAAAAGTCGAAGCAAGCCGATCACAGGGATGCAGGAAGTATGGCAGGGTGACGCATCGTCTCGTTCCCTTTCTCAGGGAACTATGGTTACAGTAGTAACCTGAGACGTTCCCTTTCGAGGGAACTCGCGATGCGTCATCGACGCTTTGGGAACGAGAATACCCAAAACGCCAGAATTCCAAGTACCTGAGTGTCAGTCTGTTGGAACTAAGCACTAAGCACCTGAGAACCTGGGGCAGCATCCAGGTCCAAACTGTAAAACCTGACGAATGTGAGCGGTGAGGACCAGCCTGCCGCATCACAAACGTCTTGGAGAGAAACCCCAAATAACAAGGCTTTAGAGGCCGCCATACCCCTCGTAGAGTGAGCTCTGACCACCAAGGGACACGGATGGTCAGAGTACTCGTATGCAAGTGAAATAGCCTCGACTATCCACTTACTAACCGTCTGTTTAGAAGCAGGAAGACCCTTCTTAGGTGATCCAAAGCAAATAAATAACTGGTCGGACTTCCTCATTGAAGATGTCCGATGAACATAAGTATCCAGTGCTCGCACTGGACACAAGAGGTTCAGCCTTTCCTGGTCCGCAGATGTAAAAGGAGGAGGACAGAAAGCCTGCAGCACAATAGGCCTCGGAATCAAGGTCGGCACCTTAGGGACGTATCCCTGTTTCGGATATAAGAATGCCTTGACCATCCTCGGTGCAAACTCAAGGCAGGTGGGGGAAACCGAAAGGGCCTGAAGGTCTCCAACTCTCTTAAGGGAAGAAATAGCTAGCAGAAAGATAGTCTTGAGGGTAAGAAATTTCTCTGAAACCGAATCTAAGGGCTCGAACGGAGCCCTAGACAGGCCTTCTAGTACTATAGCAAGATCCCAAGCTGGCACCTTAGTGCGAGTTGCAGGCCTCAGCCTCAATGTGCCACGAAGGAAACGTGTAATCAGGGGGTCTCGACCCAACGATGTACCCCCCACCAGGGCGTGGTAAGCCGCAATGGCCGCCACGTAGACCTTGAGCGTGGAAGGACATAGACCTGACATAAAGCGCTCCTGCAGGAACTCGAGTACTGTGTTCACAGAACAGTTAACTGGATCCCACTGATGTCGGTGACACCATACAGAAAAAACTCTCCATTTAAGTGCATAAAGTTTCCTAGTAGCTGGAGCTCTGGAGCTTAGGATGGTCTCAGCAGCCTCAGCTGAGAGACCACTCTCTATGAGTTGGGCCCCCTCAGAGGCCAAACCCACAGGTTCCAAATCTCTGGTCGAGGGTGAAATATTGTGCCCCCGGCCTGAGACAGAAGGTCTCTCCTGATCGGGATCTCCAAGGGAGGACCGTCTAAGAGATGGATCAGGTCCGCAAACCAGATCCGACTCGGCCAGCGTGGTGCTACAAGCAGTAGGCTTATTCCGTACTGGCGGACTCGTTCCAGAACTCCTGGGAGTAGAGCAACAGGGGGAAATGCGTACAGACGTAGCCTCGGCCACGTCTGCACCATAGCATCCAGCCCCAGGGGGGCTGGGTGAGTAAGGGAGAACCAAAGTGGACAGTGCGTCGTATGCTGAGACGCAAACAGATCCACCTCTGCTTGGCCGTAAAACTCACAAATTTTCTCCACCGCCTCGGGGTGGAGTCTCCAGTCCCCTGGCCTCAGCTCCTGCCTCGACAGGATGTCTGCCCCCATATTCTGGTCCCCAGGAATATACACTGCCCTCAGGGAGAGTACCTTCCCCAGAGACCACAGGAGGATCTGGTGCGCCAGTTTGCAAAGCGGACGCGACCGCAGACCCCCCTGACGGTTCAGATAAGAGACCACTGATGTGTTGTCTGTTCGTACAAGCACATGATGGCCCCTCAGGTCTGGGAGAAACTGTCTCAACGCATTGAAGACAGCCATCATCTCCAGGCAATTGATGTGCCACGAAAGATGATGACTTTTCCACAGACCCTGAACCGAGCGGCCTTCCATTACCGCTCCCCAGCCGGTGAGGGAAGCATCTGTCGAGATCGTAACACGATGGCAAAGAGCTCCCAATACAGGACCCTGGGTTAAGAACCAATGTTTCCTCCATATAATTAAGGCACGAAGGCATCGCCGCGTGACCTTGATCATACGAAGTGGGTTTCCCCTCGGGGAGAACCCTCTGGTCCTTAGTCACCACTGTAAAGGTCTCATGTACAGCAGGCCAAAAGGTATAACGTCTCTCGAACTGTTTCACAGTGCGTGACTGGCCTAGCTTTAGCTCTTAGGTGGCTGTCAGGATAGCAGCTACACGAACGGGCGATAGAGTGGCCCGCATCGTCACTGAATCCCATACCACACCAAGGAAAGTGGTTCTCTGTACTGGAGAAAGAACACTCTTCTTGGCATTGAGCCTCAACCCCAACATCTGCATATGAGCGAGAACGACACCTCGGTGCCGAACCGCCAACTGCTCTGATTCCGCCAGAATCAGCCAGTCGTCGATGTAGTTCAGAATACGTATGCCCTGAAGCCTCAGAGGGGCTAGAGCTGCATCCACACATTTCGTGAACGTGCGGGGTGATAAAGCTAGACCTAGATAAAGCTAAAGCTAGAAAGGAAGAACCCGATATTGGTATTCTTTGCCCCCGAAAGAAAACCTTAGGAACTTCCTGTCCTGAGGGAGGATGGAAATATGGAAGTAAGCGTCCTTCAGATCTATCGTGACAAACCAGCCCTCGGACCTGATTTGAGTCACGATCTGTTTGAGTGTCAGCATCTTGAACTTGAGTTTCTGTACTGAACGATTCAACAGACGAAGATCTAAAATGGGACGCAACCCCCCATCCTTTTTTGGAACAATGAAATAACGGCTGTAAAAACCCGACTCTCTGTCGGGTGAGTACACCTGTTCTATAGCTTCCTTTGCTAACAGGGCCTTTACCTCTTGCTCCATTACCAGAGCCTGCTCGGGATGCACCACTGTGGGCAGCACCCCGTTGTAACGAGGAGGACGAGAACCAAACTGGATTCTGTATCCTTTCTCTACAATCTGCAGGACCCAATGAGAAATATTCGGCAGAAGCTTCCACGCTGCCAGAAAATTTACTAAGGGAACCAGCCTCTCGAGGCTGGTCTCTGGTGTTATCGAGACAGCCAATTCCGGAGCCTGAAACATAATGGCAGGAACTACCTGAACTGGCCGCTCTAAAGCCCCCCTCAGAGGGCGCGAAACCGATGCTGTGCCGCAGCATAGCATCAGCGACTCGCTGGAGACCGCTGCGCCCTGAAGCACCGAGGGTGGCAGGGTTGGCAGAACGGGCTCGTGAGGACCCCGAAATGGAACGGGCACCGTATAATGAGGTGTACACCGCTCCATTTCGGTCGGGGCTGTCCTCACAGGCCTGATGCATGAACATCAGGACCTTTTTTTTTTCTGAGCCGAAGTCTTCTTCGCCTGAAGAGCGGTCCTCAGATCCGGCTTCGACTTAGAAGACTTCGGCTGAGAGGGTTGCGTCTGTCTCCAGTTTCCACGTGGAGGTGCACGAGACGCAACACTCTCTTTCTGATGCACACGATATGATGAGCTTGATGGCTGGGGCTGCTCACGCCCAGCAGCCCCAGGGGGCTGGACACGGCAAGGGATAAACTTTTTGAAAGCGTCCGTTTGCTTCTTTGATTCCTGAAATCTCTCGACGACCGTGTGGACTGCGTCACCAAAGAGACCAGATGGTTCAAGTGGAGCATCTAACAAAAAAGCACGATCTTTTTCTTTAATCTCCGAAAGATTCAACCATAAATGTCTCTCAGTAGCTACCAAAGCTGCCATAGACCGCCCAATTGCTCTGGCGGTCTCTTTAGTAGCCCTGAGAGAAAGATCGGTAGCCCGACGAAGTTCTCGAATATCGTCATGACTAACTCCCTCACTATTATCCAGATCCCCCAGCAGGTCAGCTTGATAAGCCTGGAGCACTGCCATAGTATGCAGACATGCTCCAGCTTGACCTGCTGCCGTATAAGCTTTGCCCACTGACACCGACGTGGCTTTGAGCGGTCTAGTGGGCAAAGCCGAGGCTTTCAGAGACGATGCGGGACCAGGGGAAAGATAGCTGGCTAAATTCTGTTCCGCCTGGGCATCGCCTCATAACCATACTCTTTCAGCCCTCTAATTCTTGAATAAATATTAACTTGAGGGCTGAAAAGTCGTGATGAGTATGGCTTATTCCATGATTTAGAAATCTCATTGTGAAGATCAGGAAAAAATGGAAGCCCTCGTGGTGGAGATGAAGCAGTAGAAGATAAAAAGCGCTCATCTAATTTACTCTTAGGACGAGCGCCCCTATTATCAGATGGCCATTCAATCTTTAATTTATCTACAGCCCGCGACATAACATCCACCAGCTCATCATATGCTGGGGAAATAAATTGTGAATCTCTTTCCCCCATGTGTGTGCTTTCACTCTCCAAACTCATAGCATCGACCTCCTCGGAGGAAGAGCAATGAAGTAATGGAGGGCTCTCTCCCCGGGCGGAAGAAACCGCAGAGCGTGCTTCCGACACCGGGGGGGGGGGGAGCGCTGGATCTTTCGGGTAAGGAAGGAGAAAGAGCCCTCGGACCCGTCTCCAACCCCTCCGAAAGATCCTTTTGCGTTCCCCAGGAATGCATTCTCCGCTTTAGGCTTTTGCATCTGAACTCTTCAGTTCGATAATGAATGATGCAGTAAGTGCCTCACACAATATTCAGTTAAAAACATGTTGTAAAGGTCACAATCAGTCAGTCTAAACAGCCCTTCTTTATTTTATAGGACTTTTTTAGAGCAGGGCTGGGATTCGAACCTACATCTGCTATATGAACATCATGGTTCAATGCATCTGCAGCATGTTATGAAATACTAGACCACAGCTCGTATTTGAGATCTTTTTGAATGGATTTGTCTTTATTAGCACCAAATTAGATTTCAATTGGTCTGTGCCGTGGAAGGTTGTTGGGTCGCGTCCAATGGCTGTTTAGACTTGTAACTTTATTTGTAGCGTAATGATGTGCTGTGATTGTAACAAGCACAGATAATGTTCAATAACGTGAGCTATTGCCGTAAGATCTCGGTTTGACTTCAAATCGACTGCGCTTACCTTGATTAATGGACCAGGTGTATTTGGAGGCCGTGGAGTTACACAGGACACACGGAACAGAAGGGCTGGAGTCTCCCTCGGCAAAACACATCCCATCTATATTACACGTCCTCTCCTGAGAGAGAGAGAGAGAGAGAGAGAGAGAGAGAGAGAGAGAGAGAGAGAGGGAAGACCTGTTATTATTGTTAATGAAAACTAATTAAAGAAGGTCTTAAGAGATACAAACAAACAAATAATATTAACATAGATACATAACTGGGGGGAAAAATAAGATGAACTTAATTAGATTAAACTAACCTAAAAAACTGATTCTAAAATAATAATAAACTGTGACAAATAATAATTAAAATAAAAGAATAATAAAATGTGAAACTGTAAAAAACTGAAAGTAAACTAAATTACATGAAACTAAAATAAAAAATATAATAATACAATATAATATAATAAAAATAGAAAACTGAAAACTACATTTTCATGACTATCAAAAACGTTCACAAAATAATTTTAGTTTTAGTTTTTGATACATGGCATATTACAAAACTTGAAACATAACTCCAGTGTTATTTTAGTATTATTTCTATACTATTATATTATTTATTAGCTTTTTTTCAATTTTAATTGTAAGTTTTTTTGTGATTTTCTGTACATTTGTCAATAGTTTTCAAATTTTATTTCAGTAAGTTGCCAAGACAATATTTCTTTTTAAGTTTAATTTTTTTTTATAAATAATATCTAATATTTATATTTTATTTTATGTCAGCTTTAATTCAATGAATGAAAACGTTATATGCATTAAACATGAAAATGTGCTAGACACTGATACTAAACTAAACTAAACCAAAACTAGAACAGAAAAAATAAAACTAACAATGATGGTGAAAACTAAACTGAATAAAATTCTAAATAAAATAATAAATAAATTCTAAAATTCAAAACTATTATTATAACCCTAAAAGTAAATAAAATGAAAAAAAATGACAGCGTGAAAAAAAAGTAACAAAATCAAAAATCAATAAAATTTTTTTTTTTTTTAAACAAAAACAAAACTATATAACCCTGTACACATTTTTATCTAAAGTGACCTTTTTGGACTTTCCCCGGGATCAGTGTTGCCAAGTCCGTGGTTTTCCTGTGGAATTGGACTACTTTAAAATTGTTGCCACAGGTAAAAAAAAAAAAGTCCCTCGTGGGTTGATTTCCACCCCTGTACATAAGATTTCGGTGATCAAACACCCCCAAAACACCCCAAGACGTACAAATTCAGTTGAGAAGTTGGCCTAACAACGCTTTTGACTGGCCATTGGGCTACTTTTGTTGCACAGACCTGGCAACCCTGCTTGGGATTCGAACTTACAACCTTGTTGTTGTTAGTGTTCAAATTTAGCAATTGAGCTAGAAAGAAAGAAAGAAAGAAAGAAAGAAAGAAAGAAAGAAAGAAAGAAAGAAAGAAAGAAAGAAAGAAAGAAAGAAAGAAAGAAAGAAAGAAAGAAAGAAAGAAAGAAAGAAAGAAAGAAAGAAAGAAAGAAAGAAAGATTGGAATGGAAGAAAGAGGATTCCAGCGTGGAGATGTTTTGCTACTGTTCACGGTTACTGTCACTCAAACCAACTTCCCCTGTCAAACCTTTGAGATAAAGCTCAACCATATTTGCTATAAACCACCAAAGCATAAAGCCTGGCACCGATAGCATCTCTATATTTCAAGTTTTTAATATCCAGTGGGACGTGTAAGTCGCAACGCCCGGAGGACATGCGCGGCAAAGCAGAGACGATAAACACAGACCAAACGGATCCACCTAGATAACTCATCTCTCACGGTGAGATTACATGCTATGTGGCAGTCGGAAACCCAGAGAAAGAAAGCACGAGCGAGCGAGTATATCAGGTGCTCAAGGGATTGGTTACTCCGTCAGTCTTTGGTCTCCATGTCGTGAATAATATCTGTTTTCCACATCCACGCTCTGGGGTTTTCCAACACACACACCCTTGTGGCCGCGCGTATCGCTGCTGTCCTGTTGCAGTTAAGACAGTAAACGGGCTATGATAGACTTTTTGCCTTTTGAGTTCATAAACTCGCATCCTCTGCGACTTATTTTCCGGTGGAAAATCCAGGCCATTAGTTGAGGAAGTGATTTTGCGCACAGTGAATATAAAGTTCAGGATGATGGACAGATGGATAAATGAACGGAAGGGCCGCAAGGGAAGTTGTGCAGGAACAATCATGGATGGTTTTAACACAGTACTAGAAACAATCTTCATTCTAAAGCAATTCAGAATCTGTTCAGAGGATTTTAAACCAAACAGGGGTTTCTGAACAATTACAGTATTGAAATATCTCTTCTTTATATTCTTCTCCACAATTTTCTGTAATTAATTCAGATCAAACTATATAAAATAATTTAAAAATTATTAATAAATTATATTATGTTTTATTATTAAAATGTATGGAATCTCTTATATACATCTATATATATATACTTATACACTCACCTAAAGGATTATTAGGAACACCATACTAATACTGTGTTTGACCCCCTATAAACGTTGCGTACGCACAAAAGAAGGCGTACGCCGCTCTCTACGCAATAATTGGTATTTATAAAAAGCAAACTTGACGGTAAAATGTGCGGTCCTTCACGCAAGCTCTGACCCAGGCGTACGCACAAAAACGGGTGAAATGAGAAATGGGGACACCGTCGGCCGATGGAAGAAACACGTGAAAGTGTGTGAAACTGTAGACCGTTGTGTAAAATAAATGGCAATACTGCCTCTCATAAACAACAATTAACAGCCTACACGAACACCCGTTTGATCGATCTGCAACAGAAATGCAAATTAACACATATTTGCAAAAAGAAAAGTGAAATATGTTCTGCAATAATATTGGCATGTTATGCAATTCATCCTCATAACACATCTGTAGCTTGTCAGATGCAATCAAATGGATGGTAATAAAATGCCATGATGCCATCACGATGCGTAATGACGCACAAGAAGTTACGTTTCTTGGCTTTCCTCTCTGTGTTTGCCATGATTTCGCAATCGATGAATATTAACTTGTGGGCGTTTCACGGAATATTTATGGGCAACTATGGGCGTGACATGAAGCCGCAAAAGCTGCGCTACATTTAGAATTGATTGTGATTTATTAAGGGAAAAATGCGTAGGATGTGCGTGCGCACGGTTTTATAAATCCGAATATTTCTGTGCGTATGCACGTCCTATGTTTCATCCGTACGCCACTTCTGACGCAAATCCTACGCAAAGTTTTATAAATGAGGCCCCAGGAGATTGTCTTGACCAGGACCACACTAATGCATTAATGAGAAATTGAACAGGTGTTCCTAATAATCCTTTAGGTGAGTGTATATATATATATATATATATATATATATATATATATATATATATACACTGCATATTAAAATCCCTACGGTGGCCGAGAGAGCTCAACGCGCTGCAACTGAAGAAAACACATGCAAATAGAAAAAAACACATGCAAATAAAATAAAACGCATGCAAATAGAAAAAAAACGCGTGCAAATAAAAAATAAAACACCCGCAAATTAAGAAAACATCTTCGTCCGTTTCACAACACACGTGAGCTCCAAATACTCACAACACCACCAAATACAAACGCGCTGCAAAAGCTCACAACACAAATACAGAAAATGCACTGCAAATAACACAGAGCACAACGGAAATGTTTCCAGGGGAACCGGCTGGGACGTGCTGGCATAGATATCCATAAATCTATGCGTCCATACATATAGTTTTATGTCTGTATGTATGGACCCTCTTGAAGATGAGATGTTGCATCTCAAGGGGCTATCCATTAATAAAATTGAAATTGAAATTAATTTCCTCATTATTTTCACCTGGGATGTTCCCATGACAACGCAGCATGGCGTCCATCAGCTGAAGAGCTGTTCTTACTACAGAAATATAATGCTGTTAACATAACGGATGCAAATACATTTTTATTTTTAGTTTACAAAAAAGCTTTTAAAATATGCGTTATATATCTGTGTGTCTCAACTTTACAATTTTGGACCCTACATTACCTAACATTTCTTACGAAACTTTTCTTTATGAAAATGTAATAACATGAAACAATTTGTACAGTGTAACTGATGTTTAGATAAATATCTTTCCTTCATGTTTTTCTTCTTTATCTTTTTTATTTATTTATTTTAGTTTCCAGCTCATTGTTCTTTTCTCATTTGTATTCTGATGACATTGAACACATTGTTAATACATTTTGTACATTGTATACAAGTTGTATGTCATAAAAAAATGTAATCTCTGTATGTTTCGCACAAATAAATAAATAAAGTATAATTTTAAGCTGTAAGCACCAGCACGCATAGATTTATGGATATCTATGCCAGCACGTCCCAGCCGGGTTCGTCACTTATTTGGTTCCTCTGGAAACATTTCCGTTGTGGTCTGTGTTATTTGCAGCGCGTTTATGTATTTGTGTTGTGAGCTTTTGCAGCGCGTTTGTATTTGGTGGTGTTGTGAGTATTTGGAGCTCACGTGTGTTGTGAAACTGATGAAGATGTTTTCTTAATTTGCGGGTGTTTTTTTTATTTGCACGCGTTTTTTTCTATTTGCATGCGTTTTATTTTATTTGCGTTTTTTTCAATTTGCATGTGTTTTCTTCAGTTGCAGCGCGTTGAGCTCTCTCGGCCACCGTAAAATCCTGTAAATTAGTGCTGTCAAAACACACACATATATATATATATACAGGTCCTTCTCAAAAAATTAGCATATTGTGATAAAGTTCATTATTTTCCATAATGTAATGATACAAATTAAACTTTCATATATTTTAGATTCATTGCAGACCAACTGAAATATTTCAGGTCTTTTATTGTTTTAATACTGATGATTTTGGCATACAGCTCATGAAAATCCAAAATTCCTGTCTCAAAAAATTAGCATATTTCACCCGACCAATAAAAGAAGTGTTTTTAATACAAAAAAAAAAAGTCAACGTTCAAATAATTATGTTCAGTTATACACTCAATAGTCAATACTTGGTCGGGAATCCTTTTGCAGAAATGACTGCTTCAATGCGGCGTGGCATGGAGGCAATCAGCCTGTGCCACTGCTGAGGTGTTATGGAGGCCCAGGATGCTTCGATAGGGGCCTTAAGCTCATCCAGAGTGTTGGGTCTTGTGTCTCTCAACTTTCTCTTCACAATATCCCACAGATTCTCTATGGGGTTAAGGTCAGGAGAGTTGGCAGGCCAATTGACCACAGTAATACCATGGTCAGTAAACCATTTACCAGTGGTTTTGGCACTGTGAGCAGGTGCCAGGTCGTGATGAAAAATGAACTCTTCATCTCCATAAAGCTTTTCAGCAGATGGAAGCATGAAGTGCTCCAAAATCTCCTGATAGCTAGCTGCATTGACCCTGCCCTTCACTCAAAAAAATGATATGTTGGCTTTACTTAACTTTTTTATGTAAACAGGTTCCACCGGTTCCACATAACTATGTTTCGTTAAACAAACATAATATGTTCATGTAACTTCAACATCATGGAATTTGGTCATTTTAAGCGACCCAATTAAACTCTGAGCTAATGAGCTAATTAAGTGAATAACTGAGTGATGATTGAGCATTATTGAAGACACCTGATGTTAACAAGCAGAATCTCTGAAGGAGAAAACCGGAATGTTTAAGTCACCATTATGGAGATAAGGGTGTGTTTTAGTTGGGCTCTTGACCATTAACTTATTAACTTTAGATTTTGTTTGGTTGCTGTACATGAGTTATAACAGGCACCCCAGACCATCACTGACTGTGGGTACTTGACACTGGGCTTCAGGCATTTTGGCATTTTCTTCTCCCCAGTCTTCATCCAGACTCTGGCACCTTGATTTCCGAACGACATGCAAAACTGAGCAACAGTCCAGTGCTGCTTCTCTGTAGCCCAGGTCAGGCGCTTCTGCCGCTGTTTCTGGTTCAAAAGTGGCTTGACCTGGGGAATGCGGCACCTGTAGCCCATTTCCTGCACACGCCTGTGCACGGTGGCTCTGGATGTTTCTACTCCAGACTCAGTCCACTGCTTCCGCAGGTCCCCCAAGGTCTGGAATCGGTCCTTCTCCACAATCTTCCTCAGGGTCCGGTCACCTCTTCTCGTTGTGCAGCGTTTTTTTGCCACACTTTTTCCTTCCCACAGACTTCCCAATGGGGTGCCTTGATACAGCACTCTGGGAACAGCCTATTTGTTCAGAAATTTCTTTCTGTCTTACCCTCTTGCTTGAGGGTGTCAATGATGGCCTTCTGGACAGCAGTCAGGTCAGCAGTCTTACCCATGATTGCGGTTTTGAGTAATGAAACAGGCTGGGAGTTTTTAAAAGCCTCAGGAATCTTTTGCAGGTGTTTAGAGTTAATTAGTTGATCAGATGATTAGGTTAATAGCTCGTTTAGAGACCCTTTTCATGATATGCTAATTTTTTGAGACAGGAATTTTGGGTTTTCATGAGCTGTATGCCAAAATCATCAGTATTAAAACAATAAAAGAACTGAAATATTTCAGTTGGTGTGCAATGAATCTAAAATATATGAAAGTTTAATTTGTATCATTACATTATGGAAAATAATGAACTTTATCACAATATGCTAATTTTTTTGGAAGGACCTGTATATATATATATATATATATATATATATATATATATGATTAATCGATTTGACAGCACTTGGATATATACAATTAATAATAATAATAATAATAATAAGTTAGTAATTATATTTAAAATTATATAACACATCAAATTAATTACAAATTAGTTATTAATTAATTACAAAGAAGGATTATTAAGAAATGTATTCTTACATCTCCTATACATTTTTACCATTTCAATATTAAACCGTCAGCAGTGATGTCACTATTTGTTTGCAAACTGTATTGTGATTTGTCTTATTTTTTCAGTTTTTTGGTGCAGTAAATTTCTCATAAACTGCCAACATCATGTTCGAAAACTGCAGAATGGCTCTGATGTTTATGACAAACCTAAAGTCTAAAACCTAAAGTTACCTAAAAGTTAAACTTTAAAATTTCCTTCAGACAATGCAATTACAGTTAAAAATCAATTTAACCCATAACTTGTTGGAAAAAATGCTATGTACATGCATGTATGTGTATTTTTTCACATTTTCTATGCTATTTGTAGATGAAAAACGAGGAATGGACGACTATTTAAAATCTATTAGCCTATTTAAGACTGTATCATTACCTTCAGCTTGCAACGTCCAGAGGGAATCACACACAACTGGCAAATACCATCATAAAGGGTTAAAAATTTCCCCTTGCTGTACTGACGACCATCATTAGTCACCTGAAGAAGAAAAAGAGAGATAGAGAGATTTAAATACATATGATAAATACATAAATACACAAATACATACATTGTGAGTGAATGAGGTATTAATATTAATAATACTACATTCACTCAAGGTTAAAAAAAGAACATTCAATTTTTAAGGTAATGTGCAGTCAACCAGACATTATTTATCGCAAAATAAAGAAAATGTGTGATGGAGACAAACTAATTCCACATTATGCTGTTTATTACATGGTTACTTACCAAATTTGTTACTTACTTGGTAAATTTGACATGAATATTGATTTGAGTCATAAAAATAAATATTTTAAATATCTTAAACAAACAGGTAAATATGTGTGTTGCCATTGCAAGCAAAATACCTTTTTCATTAAGATAATGCAAAATGCATATTGAGAAATATTTATGATCTGCAAACTTTCTGAGTTCATCCGCCACTGGCAGGTGATGCAAAAAAAGCATGTCTTCTTGTAACACTTCAGAGCATCTTTAGCAGCACTAGTTTGAGTGAATCCAAAAGCGAGGTTAATTTTTCAACCCCTCAGTGAGTGTTTAATCCCACAAGCCTTTGAGATTAATGCGGGCAGGAGTTTAGGTGGATGTCGAGATGTATTATCTCACAGATTCGTCTTTGCTCTGACCTTCAGAGACACCCTGTGGCTCTTTGAACACAATTTATGTTAATGATTCCTCATCACGGGCTATCCATTTTTTACAACAGTAAACACACTCATTAACACACACACACACACACACACACACATAGATCAAGGCCCACTTTGGGACCAAGCGATGAGGTCAATGATCACACAACCTGAATTGAGTTTACAAACTTTTTAATGTTTATGTTCGCCATATACTTAAAGGTAAAGTCAGATTGGTTTCCTATATGGGCCGTCAAAGCATAAAAATGATTCAAATGATTGTGTTGCCTTTATGGCTGTCATTCAGAACGGAAGAGCTCTCCTCCATCTCATGGTTTGATGATTTCGACAGATATAATATTTTAAAGCGCCCAGGTACGCATCATTTAGCTTGGCCTCAAACAGCGCGTGCGACCGGCATAAATTCAGGCTGATTTTAAGCGTTAAAACCCACAACTGTGAAGGAGACTTCCTGTGTAATTACATTTTCGCCAATACAAAGAAGCTAGCGCTTCATCTTTCAATCACAATGGAAAGTTTAGGAAAAGATGGCCTGCTTTTATCAGACCGATGACATTTTGATTCATTCAGTGGCAGTGGGAAATCAATCACACGAACCCTAAGACATTTTCCTGTCCCTGAGATTGATGGACAGGTACCTTAATCTCCCATCTGGCATAGGGCTGCTCGCTGGCCGTGAAGTCCACCGTGTCGACGGCCATGTTGCCGAGTCGAGGGACGGAGCAGTCCACCGCTTTGGAGCTCAGGAAGGACGCTTTGGTCGTCCCTTCCTCTTTAGGGATCCAAACTCCATTTGTGTGCTAAAAAACATCAACAAAAAAATGACTGATTTGTGGAAATAGAAGTACATTTTAGCATACTTTTAAAGCGTGAAAATAATGTACTGTCAAATAATATACTTAAGTGTGAACTGGATGTAATGTTTTCAGACACTTAATTGAATGTTATTTAATATTTACAATGAAATGAAAAATTATTCTAGTTTAAACTGATATTAAACATTAGAGTGCGTTTTGACCCATTGGCTTAAGTACACTACTTAAGTAACTACTTCTATTGTCTTCAATTTTAATCCTGAATGTACAGACAAGCAATTATGGTAAACTAAATTACTATTTAATGTCATTTCTATCAAAACTTTTAAGACATTTGTAATGATGTAGTTGCAATTTAGTACATTCAAATATCACACTAGAGTTAAAGGTTTTTACATGTGCGTATGTTAGTAAACACATCAAATTAAGTGTACTTCTTTAAAGCATGACAAATTATTAAAACATAATGATTTAAATTGTAATTTAAAAGTAAAACTTTTAATTTGACATTATTACAAAGTCCACTTTTTAAGTACACTTAAGTGGCCTTTTATTTCATTAATATTACATTATCTGTAAGAAGGCTACAGTTTTTTATACACTTAACGTTTGAAGTACACTACAAGTGCACATTCAATACGCTTAAGCATGTTTCTTTTTCACAAGGGCAGGTCATCCCAAAAAAAATGATAGTTTTAAGTCAAACAGTCTCAGATATCTGAAGCATTTCATTTACTGGGATATTTCACCTAAAATGAAAATTCTTTCATAATTTATTTTCCCAAACTGCATGACTCCAAAGCTGTATGTATAAAAATAATATATATTTTTTAAATTAACCTTTGGTTTACCCTCAAATGCATTTAATATGCTCCTCTGGCTTATTCAAAACCCACTAAGAAGTCGTTATTGAAGTCAAAGTATACATGGCCTTTTTATAGATTCAGAAGTACTAACCTGTTCAAGGTTAAGAATGATTTTGAGCTATTGGGATCTCAGATTATGAGGGTTAAACCCAGCCCTGCAGGGCAGCGATTTGACATCAATAAATGAACTTCGAGTGTAAAGCTTTTAAGTAAAACAGACAATTTAATAAAAGAGGAACCAGCCGATAATCACAGCACATAATGTGTGCTTTTGCATGTTGTTTACCAGTCTTATCGCACCGTGTTTTCTTTGTATGTGCTCTGCTGTGTTGACTGATCACTGTTTTTATTGCTTTCTTTATCTCATCAGATATCCCCCTATGTCGTTCCCCTCATTCTTCTAATTAAATATACAAACAGATGGGAAGCAGGTATTAAAAAAAGCCATGCTAAGATTCATAAAGACTATTTGATGAAATATTAAAGAAGACAGGCTTAGAAGAGTCGACCATGATCTTAGCCATTATAACAAACAAAATAAAATGCAATGAAAGATATATATATATATATATATATATAATTTGCCTAATAAACACAAGTCAAATCATTCATATCTCACCTTTAATCTGATCACGAGACACGCAAGGCCAGGTGAGTCGATGAAACCCAGCCCGAAAACCCTCACGCTGTCACAGTCGAACTCACGTACATCACACAAACCGCCGTTCTCAAGATCGATGACTTCTATTGGCTGACCTGAGGAAACCAAAGAAACAAAGAATTTACAGTAATCTGAACAAATATGAAATTGTTAGGGGTTTGTTTAAATAACCCCAAGAAGTGCTTAGTAATAGTTCCTTTTGGAATATTTTCTGATTGTAAGTCTCTAGGGGCGTGGCCTGTCTGAGGGGTGTGGCCTGTGGATGGGTATTGACATTGTAGTTTGACCACTCAAGAATACACACATAAAAAAGAGAAAACTGAAGTAGTATGCACTTTTCTGTGTTGCAAGGTCAAAACCAATGCTCCTTTGTCATTCATCTCAACAACCTCATACAAAACAAGTTAAAAAAACAAAACAAAGAAAAAGTCTTTCAGTCGAATGACACTGCAAAAATGACAGTCTGCAGTCTACTCATTGTTGATTCATTGAGAAGGCACTATGGAGTCTCGTTAAACCCAGAAACTCTATTGTAAATTAATGTGAAGTCTTTAAAAATGTACTCTGCAGAAACCGCCGCATCCTTTGCGAAAACCACCAGTAAATAAAGTTTACAGGACTCAAATGGAAAAATGCAACACCGGCAGTTTGAAAGACGCCAAAACGAAAGTCATTTCCAAGTACATTGCCACTAACAAACACACAAACCAAACAATCCAGGCTTTAAGCTACAAAATATTCAGCCTGCTGGATTCTGACCCTGCCAGCTTGCATTTGCCATTAAACAGAGAACGGATACATGCTGAAAATATTACGGTATAATTAGAGCTGTGGAGTATAACGTTCTCTATAACTGAGGTTCTTGAATAATGCAAACGAGTAAATACGAGCTTGTTTGGGCGTCTCTCAGGCCTTATAAAACACAACAACATTTAATATGGTTTCAGAGACAGGCTGAAATGACTTTACCGAGGCAGCATTACGCTTGCTTAATGCCATTATCGCTCCCATCTTGGCTCATTTCAAATCAGTGTTTTTATTACCAGAGCATAACCTTACGTTCGGATCTCCGCAGGGTGGAAGTCTATTTAAATCACATATCTGAGACGCAAACGAAAATGGATGTTCTGGGACGGTATGCTAAACTAAGCCATAAGTGGTGAATATCTAAAAAAAGGAGAAGGAAAACAATAAGAGATATGAGAGAAAATGGTCCTCAGAGGAGAACAATTAAGCACAGAAGTGAGTGCTAATGAATTTTAGCCTCATCAAAGAACTTCCTCCAGATGGTCTCATTTTGTGTAATTTTACACTTGGTAAAGAATTGCAATAAAATAATTACAAAAACAAATCGCCCCCTAGCACTGTTTAGGAAAGATATACTACCATCAGAGACATTCAAGTTCATTTTAAATTATTTTTGAAGACAAATTTGTGATTCAAGCAGTGAAAGTACCACATCTGAAGAAGAAAATTTGATATTAAATGTTTTGTTAGATAAAAAATAATAAAATCATATTAAAATATTATTTCATGTGATGCATTTTCATAAACATCGTTGCATGCATATTTAGCTTGTCATTTAATTTCTATAATATAAATTTAAAATGTTTTACTAATATATATATATATATATATGAGTGTAATGTTGACTCTTCGATGCTAATGAAAAAAAATATGCTACTTGTGACATCTGAATTAAACAATTAGCATGTTGTGTAAATTAAAAATCAATTAGCAAGCAATTAAAATGTTATTAGCAATTGAACCAAGGATCCATTATGGCTTTACCACAAAAACTAGGACCTTAAAAAAAGCTTAATCCTCACTTCAGGAGTGCCATATATATACCTTCCTAATCGCCTCAGAGATCAAAAATTTCCAGCTCAGCAGGTCAGTGAGGTGATTTTCAGACTTTCCCATGATTCACTCTGTTCCCGAGCTCCTAAAATGCAGTTCTGAACCAGACAAGCCTCGAGCATTGACGCAGTGTGCGCACACACATATACACACTCACACACTGTCCCTGACCGGCCAGGAAGGGAGCGTGAGAGATATTCAGGAGTTTTTAATCTCTGCCACAAGGGCGAACGCTTGTGCTTTATGTTTGAAGAGAAATGATAAATGAGGAGCGATCGGATGACTCACTGAACCTGCTGTAAAAAAAAATGAGTCTGAGATGAATCCAAGCGGAGTCCTTTCTACAGAATGTGACCCCTGCCTCACTGCTGAATATCACACCTGAATGAAGGCAATAGTGAGGTTTTCCAGATTGTTCCACTATTGAATGAAACCCAGATATGCAGAGGTATTGAATCTGGTCTGATTGCCATTTCTATAGACTTGATTTTCACTCTACCTGGAATTATGGGAAATAAAGAGTAGTAGCGCCTTATTCTGAAATGATTCCCGGACACCCTTCACTGAGGCAGTAATAGCATAAAATGTGCCAGAAGACTAAGGAGAATATGTGTGGAAAACTGAAATCTAACCCTTTAGCTCTCATTATCCAGAAAAGAGCTTCAAAATGCCCCTTATGCTGTTCTACAAGCAGAAAAAAAAAAAAAAACAGCATATGGGTTTGGAACATCATGAGTTCATAAATAATGACTGAAATTTCCTTTTTGGGCGCACTGTCCCTTTAAAAGGGTCATGGTGGAGCAGCATTAGTCCTGTTATACCATTCACATTTCCGAACATTCCTTTTCTAACAATATTCTACTTTTGGGCTTTTTGATGTTTGTAGTATAGTAGAGAAAAGATTAAAAATTAACGTCATGAGCCAGATTTGATGTCAGCACCACTACTACCGCTATTAGGCTAACTTAAGAACACTAGAAAAAAAGAATGTTGCACAGTATAAAATGTAGTAAGTGAAACAGTGGCGTGCAGTTATCATCTTAAAATAAAAATGGTTATTGATTCAAACTTTGTGTAAAAACATCTTAAATTTAGGCTTTCCAATCAAATAATGAGAGATGAAAAAATAGCTGTAGTTATTACGTTCAGTTCCTTCATCAATCTGGAAATGGAAGGCCAGGTTGAGCACAATGAATTGTGGAATAAAGTGTGCTCTGTTGTACAATTTGATGAATGTAGTATGGAGCGAACTAGCATACAGAACACAGTAAACATACACTATATACTACATACAGGAGAAATAATAGAATGCTAACATAACTATTTGCACATCATGAGGCCAAAAGTTAGTACAAACAAAGTGAAGACATGCAAAAATCCACATTTGACTGGATGAAGTGCAAATAAAGTCAACCAAAAACGCTTAGGCATAAATGTGTCATTGGCTTCAGAAAAAAATAATGAATGGGGTTCCCAGATGTAGAAGAGGCATCAGCCGATGATCAGTTGAGCAATTAAGCAGATTTATCTAGCCGTCCTCCCTGTGCTACCTTGCACGTTGATCCTAGCGTGGTTACCATAAATCAGAGTTCGCTCTCGGAGAGGTTGAAAAAACGTCAGTCTGTGATTAACAGCCCTCTCTAGCACTCCTAATCTGCTCGCTAATTTGTGTTAAAACTGCCATTTCGTCACCAAGTCAGCCCCGGGGAGCATGCGAAAAACGTTGAGGAAGATAGCGGCTTAGCGAAGATCCCAATGCTAATCAGAGAGCGGGCATGGGCGTCTGGCACAGTGCCAGGCGTTAGCATACCTGCATAACAATATCTCATTGATATGAAGGTTGGCTGGGAAAGCTAATGGCACTTCTGAGCCTCGTCGTTATTGCCAGAAACAATCAGTCGATAAACACGCTCAACGACTTTGCCGTTCCGAAAGGAGTCCCATGCATCATTTCAAATAATTCATATAATCAATAAAAAACACTCTTGCACAAACGCAAGCCATCTGCAGTTTCTTTGAAGACATGCTTGAGGGAGTAGGAAATTATTCTTCGCAGAGTGTAAAGAAAAGGAATAAAGAACAACAGCATCCAAAGCACATATAATTAAAATGAACTGAAAGCGTACAACAAACAACAAGATACTAAAAATACATACTTGATGAAAAGAGCTGGCACAGACATTTTGAATCTAATGCCACAGAAATGCTCTGGCACTTTGGCCACCATCTGGTAATGGCAACTGTAGTGAACAATGTACTTGTGCCAAAGTACAGGATTTTAATCACACACATTTGGACAAAAGAGCAGTAAAATTCTGACCCATAAAGATACAGCAACATATCACACTATACAGTCATCCACTTACAAAACAATGCCTGTAAATGCAATGATAAATTGCTGAACTTGTCACGTCAACTGCCATTTGTGCAGTACACAACTTTCAAGCTCTAGTGTTATCTATAGAGGCAAAAATTCAGTGTATTGGATTTCACCTGCTTTTCCTTCAGGAACAGGAAGTGATGTGACTTTTTAAACAGGAAGTGATAATGCAAGGATTTGGAAAAGTAAACCTCTCCTAAGAAGTTCTTCTGAGAAAAAGACCAGAGTAATCTCAAGAGTCTCCTCCAGAGTTTTAACAATCTATGCTCAGATCTACCAAGATTCTAAAATATCTCAATATGAACTCAAACGTTCTCATCCAAATATTCCAAGACCAAATTATCTAAGATTTACTACAGTTGACTTTGATTTT
The DNA here is from genome assembly GCF_029890125.1 of Rhinichthys klamathensis goyatoka. Taxonomy (NCBI): domain Eukaryota; kingdom Metazoa; phylum Chordata; class Actinopteri; order Cypriniformes; family Leuciscidae; genus Rhinichthys; species Rhinichthys klamathensis. Next base: position 4,860,011 of record NW_026606664.1, on the reverse strand, counting down.
ATGTCTTTGCACTCTGTTGTCAACAGTTGTCTCATTTGTGTCTCAACTATAAGGAACTTTAGGAAAAAGTTGATACTTAACAGAAACATAACCTTAACATTAAGTCACCTCGGCTGTGAATGAACAACCTCTGATCAATAAAACTCCTCTTGGACCACAATTCCTTTGTAGAAAACTTTCAAATGCTCAATAAAGGATTGATGGATGAGACTCCATCATGTCCAATGATCGTGAGAACAAATATATACTTTCCCCAGGCCACCTGAACAAAACCTCAAAGACAACTTTTATCTACAAATGTGGTCCCTACTCAAACTCCACAAACCCCTGCAGGTATGTCACACAAAACATGTTGTAATACCCCATATGGTTGCTTATTGATGGATATTTTGCATATATTAAACCCAAAGTGTTTTTGATAATCGAGGATCCCTAGGGGACCACATTTGAAGCAACAGACGGATGTCAAAACAATCACTTACTGATGGTGAGACTGCAGTCGTAAAAGCTGTAGCCTGGATAACACTGACATCCCCACTCTTCACATTGCCCGTTCCCATTACAGAAGTTCGGACAACGTAGGGCCGTTGCAATATCCGCCAACGATCTGGAAGCTTCTTGAGAACGATGGGTCCGGTTCTCCAGCCACTTTTTCTCACATTCGTTCTCTAGGAAGGGCACGAGTGCGTCCTCCCAGGCCAAATCATCTTTCAACTGAAGATCCAGGATGCAGAGATCCACAGCTTCTTCCAGGCGTCGACCCAGCAGACTCTTGCATGTTGTGCCCACAGTTGAGTTCGCCAAGGCCAATTGGCAGACCTCCAAAGCTTTGGCAGAAGTGAGGCCACTAGGTGTCGGCCAGGAAGGGTAGGCAGCTGGACGGCTGGAGGAGCGGTGGTCATCTGGAAAGAAGTAGGCTAAACTTTCGAGGTCGGCCTGGCTTAGGGCCTGGACGGTGTAAATGGGCAGAAAGTCAAGGGTTTCTCTCTTAGGCCTTCCACCTGAACTTAGTAAGGGCACCTTAAATTCATTCAAGTGAGGGGCATCAACTTTAAATAATAACTCCAATTCTAACTCCTCTAAAGAAGGAGAGTTGTCTGCCTGACCTTGGGACACCTGAGACTCCAGTTTAACACCTTTCATCTTGGCTAACTCTAACACCTCAGCCAACGTCTCCCGCTTCCGGACGTTACGGGCAGAGATAGGTTTAATGGCGTACTCGGCAGTGGCATCTTTGAAGGGGAACAGGGATGTATAATCTGTGTCGTCGTGAGATAGGCAGCGGGAGACGGGAGGTTGGTTTAATAGGCCTTCAGAGATGTGCATTGAATGGATGGAAAGGCTGTATCCCTTTTGACAAGCACAGAAATTCCATTTTATCTCCTCATCCACGGCAGGTGGCGTGCTGTCAAACAGGCTCTCTCCAGGCGCGATCCTGACACGGAGAAATAAAACAAAAATATGACTGTCTCAAATCAGCCTTTGAATTAAGCCCTCAAGCACTGCGACAAGAGAGGATTTAGAGTTCGAGAAAGGTTAGCCCATTAGATTAGAGACTTTCCTCTACTTTAATTATATTTGACATTAAAACGAGCAAATCAAGGTTAAATGGTGATGCAAACTCTAATCTGAAACCGAACTGCTCTTCACGTCTCCTAAATACTCCTACGGCATCTTTTATGGAAGCTTTGAGCATGGAAACGTACATATATCTGCATATATTTTTGTCTTTTAGTTCTTACCAGCATATTTCGGACCAGGACCGCAGGTTCACCTTAAAGCAGGTCTAGTTCTGGAGGGCCAGTCTCCTGCTGAGTTTAGCTCTAACTCTAAACAAACAAGCTAATTAAGGTGTTCAGAGTTACTTGCAGAATAACAGGTGGGTTAAATTGAGATTGGTACTAAAGTCTGCAGGACACCGGACCTCCATGACTGGAGCTGAAGAGTCCTGCCTAAGAGGACCTTAGTAGCCCAGTTCACGACGGCTCTGGTTCTGACTAGATTTATTACCCTTCTTAAACTCAAGAGATCAATTAAGTACTATATATTGTTTCTTGTGAAAATAGAGACTATACGGTTATTGTAAAAGCATCACTCACCTCCAGCCCTGAATGAATTCCACTAGGTCTTTGTCACGGTGGCTTGTGCCAGCAGGATGATGGAGGTCGTTGTGGCTGTTCCGGTCAAATAACCCACACAGGCCTCTGGTGGCGTTAAAGTCCTGACTTGGAGCCCTGACGGACAGACTCATTCCCCAATCACTGACGTCTGCTCGCACAAACGCCCCTGAGGCAAAGACGATCTACAGGGGTCAAACAAAAATCCTTTAAATTCGTACATATTTAACCCTGAACATTAAACCGAAATCATCTTCAAAATCAGGCCATGCTGACCCTTAAATATCTAAGGCTAGTGTTTAGGTTGTGTCAAGTACTGTATTTTATTATTTATTTTTCTAAAAAGAAAAAGAGAAAAAGAAAGCTGGAACCCAAATCTACAGAGAACAAAAACATTATATTTTTTATTGATATATTTTGAATTGTCTATTTTTATATTTTATAAAAATTATGATTTATAATTTATTTATTTATTGTTAATTTATTTATGCAAATATATATTTATATTTCACTGTCTGTCCATGCATATACTAGATTTAAAATCCAACATCATTACCTAATCTAATCTAGAGTTTACCCCAACTTCAATCATAAACTAAATGCACATGTTAGTAAAAGATCCCATTTCCCTGCCAGCTGGTTGCGAGGAAATTAGTGGTGATTTGTCAAGAGTCTACATCAGAATACTACAAATCTAGATAAATGTAGCCATCACAAAACACTTGCTCATGCAAACTGTGTCACAATGCAACAATGACAACATCTGCTGCACTGACAGACCGATGGTCTTTTGAGACCGAACTTTAAAATCCTTTTGCAGGGAAAAGGCCTCTTTTCAAAACAGATGAGAACTGTGTTTACTTCTCAGACAGTTTCGCCAAGAAATTGAAAATCTGCCTGTCCTGAACTTGAACTGTATACATTTCACAGTGAGCATGACTGAGATTTCCTGAGTTTGCATGTCAATAAGGGGTCATATGCTCTATATTGAGTCAAATCTAAAATATTTGATACTGCGAGTTGCAATAGTTTGGTTCAGAAGTGAAACACAATCTTTCTTTGATTCGATTGTTTTGTCTGAATTTTCACTGCAGCATAAGTTTACATTTCTTATTCTTAAAACCTATCCACATTAATTCAATATTAAATATTTGCTACCACAGCACTGGAATGTAACCGTACCGTACCACAGCACTGGAATGTAACCGTACCGTGACTTTCTTCCCTTGATGCGTCTCGTGGATCTTAATCTGATTGGTCACGGATGGTCCCATGGCCTTGACGGACAAGTGCGGGGGTGTTTCCTGCAGCTGCCCGTTGCACATGTCAAAGGTCACAACCTCGTTGCCCTCTCGAGCAGCTATGCCGCAGGTACACGCCACAGCGTAATGCCGGCTCCCACAATCCCACTGCCTTGTGTGGACTTCGAACACACGTTTTGTGCTTTTATAAAGCAAAAACGTGCCCGTTTGCTGGTTCTCATAGCGCCTGGGTGGAACAACAACTGATTAGTACTTACATTAAATTTCTTACTGTAGCTTGAACATCGAAGTACATATTGGGGATGTCAAACGAAACACAGATAGATAAATCCAGTTGCATCCAGTATTGCTCCAAAGTTTGATAGTCATCTTGAGTTATTTTCTGTGTTCTGTTTTACTGTGCAAAAAAGTCTTGGTGATTAAAACAGATGAAATTCAGAAACCTCAGTGTGCACTTAAAAAAAACCTTTAAAGACAGTAGCTGAAAGCAACATCTCAGAGGACTATTTGAACTTAATGGCAAAGTGGAGGAGAAGCAGGAAGAAAGAGCCTTTTAAAAAAGAACTGTAAGATAAAAAAAGAGAGCAAGAAATTGAGAGAGCGAAACAGATGCAGTAATTTTCACAGGACAGTTTCAGTATCATTTACTTTAATGGTGACTGTGATACTTTTCTGTTATTGCTCTGTACGTTTGGCATCACAGTAAACACACATTGCTCAATACATCTAGCTATAGCGTATGCTTAAATCCATTGTCCAATCGGGCCTTATGCGCCTCTCTACTGGAGGAAATTGTGGCACAGGGCCGGTGTCTGTCAAGGACATATTCACTAATGAGGACAGTTCCCGCACACGTTCATAAAGATCCCTCCTTCTGGGCCAAATTCAAAGAGTACAAGTGCTAAATCTGTGCTTCACAAATCTGAAATTCAAAGTGACCTTTACATTCCTGCCTCATTACCTGAAAATGTAGCATTTGAGCATCTGTCATGTAAAAGTCACTCGACTTACTGTATGTTGAAATAATCACAAGCTATCTAGAACAATTTAGAACGTCCAGCGCAAATGTCAAAGAAATAAATAAAAAGCCTTGGGTAAATTTAGTGTATTTCTTGGGAATCGAACCCATGACCTTGGTATTGTTTGTTGTAAGCGTAATGCTTTACCAGTTGAGCAACATGAAAGAAAGGAACCCAATGTCTAAAAACTCATAAATATTTTACCTGCCATCAAATGTAATGAAGTGAGGGTCGGTCAGGGAGTAACAGGTCACTATTGGAACATCTTGAACTGATACACTTTCACAAAGATCCCTCTTTCCAAGTTAAATTCAAAGAGTACAAGTGATACACCTGAGCCACACAAATCTGAAATCCAAAGTGACCTTTACATTCCTGCCTCATTACCTGAAAATGTACCATTTCAGCATCTGTCTTGTAAAAGTCACATGACTTGTGTTAAAATAATCATAGGCAATGCAGAATAATTCAAAACATCCAGCGCAAAAGCCAGTGAAGAAATAAGAAGCCTTCAGTAAATTCATTGTGTTTCTTGGGAATCGAACCCACGACCCTGGCGTTGTTTGCGCTATGCTTTACCAGTTGAGCTACAAGAAAAAAGGGGACACATAGTCTAAAAACTCAAAAATATTTTACCTGCCATCAAAAGTAATGATATGAGGGTCAGTAAGTGAGTAACAGGTCGCTGTTGGAACATCTTGAACTGTGATCTGCATGTAGAAAAAAGGAGGAAATTGTTAATGATGCATTCATACTGGCAGCTTTTTGCAGTGCAATTTCATCCACCGCTTACATAGAAAAATGACACTTCACTTTTACAAAAAGCATAAACAACCACCTTAGGGAATTAACTTAGTGTTGCTATGCTCTCAAAACATTCACAATTTAGACGGCATTGATGGGGATAATCATTGCGGAGCTATGCCGGCTCTAGCCTAATTATAACGCAGAAGAGTACAGTCTCTTCCCATTATTAAAGGGCACTGAGCGGCTTTCATGTTTACAGACAACACAGATGGTGGTCTGGGGCCGGTGGTGACACATTATTTAAGTAGACTGGCGGTCTATGTGTGTTTACGTTTCTTTCCTTCTGAATTACTGCATTCTTGTCTGTCTGGCTTATTAGAGGCTCTTTCTTTCTTTCAGCAGGGGTCAATTATAAGAGCTGTAAGGCCGAGTCACAGTATACTTCAAATCTGGAGGGTTACAAAAAAACTAACCATGACACTACACTACCACTAGTACTTCTACACTGCAAAGAATGTTTTTGTAACTCAATATATTGTCTTGTTTCCTAGTAGAAATATCTAAACTTTCTTATGATATTAAGGGCCAGATTTACTAAAAGCTACACTGTGTGATTTTTACCCCCATTTAGCAGTGAAAAGGTATATGACCATCCAGTGAATATTAGTTTCTGTTCCTCTCAATTCCGATTTCGTTTTAACTCCTACGGTGGCCAATGTAGTCCAAGATTAACATGGCTTCCAGTTCGACCTCGTCCATGAGTGTTCCTTCAAGTGATGAGGTTATTTTAGAAAACTATTATAATTTGCAGTAATTTAATTTGTCAGGTAACATATAGGTTATTTATATGACATTCGACACGGTGCCATCGAGTGTTAAAACGCGAAAGGCGAAGCTTGAATTAACGGGTATGTCCCTCTTTGGCTAATGTACTTTCAAGATGGAGGGGCAACATGGCGACCGACATTAGAACCCCTTACCCGTATGTATTTTCAATGGCATATTATACACTCACGAGAATACTTTATTACTTGAACGAAGTAAATATACATTAATGAGCACATATATTTTTGAAAGAACTAAGTGTTTTTAGCTAAGATTAAACTAAAAAAGTTACACAGTGTAGCTTTACTAAACAGGGCAAATTAGCGTGTGAGCAAAATTCCACAAAAGCGCAGACGGGAGTAAAAGATCTGACCGTGATCTACGCAGTCAGATCATTTCCATAATGACCAAAATTAGCGTCTGGTTTAAGACATGCTTTTTTTGGTGGTAAATAATGGCGCAAATACCAGTAAATTGATGAGCACAAACCTTAGTAAATCAACTTGCGTCTGAAAGGGAAACTCCAACAAATGCATATGCAATAAGGTCAGCCGCAAGAATAACCCTGTCCACGCATTTTCAGCGCTAATTTTTCACTTTGTGTGTTTTGTAAATCCATACAATCAACAAAAAACAAAAACAGTATAAACACAACAGTATAAAAAAACAGGTGAAAAGCATAATCAAAATACTGGAGTTCATCATAGGTCAAGTTGTAAAAAGAGCAAGAAAAGTCTATGACAAGTCCCCTTGAAAACATTACCAATGTAAATATATTGTAATGTCAAGCACTTCATTGTCCTGAAGGGCATTTCAAAGAGAACTTTGTCTTATTAAATTAAAGATATTAAGTACAAAACCACTCAAGCAACTAATATTACATTTTAAGATGCATGGTTTAGGTTTCGCTAACCTTCAGTACAGGAGGGTTGTAACCTCTCCAGAGGCGAGGGCTGCCTTCGGCGGGCTGAGTGGAAAGGAAGCTGGCCCGGTTCCCGTCCCGGGTGAAATCAGTAACAGCGGTGAGAGTCACGGTACCCTGAGCACAGACGTTGTTTCGACAGGGCTGAGACATCAGCTCGACCGAGCAGGATGATAAGGCCACGTTTGAAACCTCCACGACTACATTGTCTGAGACATTCAGACAGATTATGTATCACATGTGTATGTATGTAACATACTAATACTAATAATAATACATACTAATATTCACACACCTGATTCATGTACACTGAGAGCAAGAGACACTTTGCAAGGGTGGTTGTGCTCGATACCATGGCAGGGAATAGGGACTGTGCTGTGTACAGTCAAAACGTGCTTTGTAGCATCCTCGCGGATGTGGAGGACATCTGGAACAAACTGCAATAAAAAGTGTTGGACGGTTGGCCGAATCCAGTGTAAATCAAACATGATCATACAGCTCTGTTAGGCATGGAAAGTTATGCAACATAATATTTGCAATGTTTCAATGAGTATTTAGCCAGTAATTATAGCTTCAGGCATTGTGCATGATGCATGAGCCATCATAATTATAAAGAATTAGATATAACCGGATTTACCTTAATTCCCGCGAAAAACCCAGCGCTTTCTTTAGACGCCGACTGCGAGCTGGAGGAGTTTAACAGGAAGGTGGACACACTGCAGGAGAACTGTCAATCAAACCAGACTGTCATGAAGGTCATGCACTGTAGCGTTACCAATATAGAAATCAATATTGATTCACTTTTATTGGATTTTTATTAGTAAATCATTTTAATAATGAAATTAACAATTAAAATAATTAAAATAAATCAATGTATATATTTGGGAATGTAGTATAGCTTATATTGCATTAAAATATATGTATAAAATAAAAATGACAACAATTAAAAATTATATTCATTTATTTTAGTGCCATGTTAGCAAGGCTAGAAAAAAAAATATATATATTCTAAATATATATATATAAATTAAAATAAATAAATTATACATTTTATATAAATTAAATATAAATAAAATAAATATATATAAATTAAATATTATATATAAGTATCTAATATATCAAATTAAGTATTTTCTATATGTAAAATACTAATAATAATTAAAAAAAGATTAATACAATGTAATGGCATATTATATTCTTTTATTTTAATGCCATGTTAGCAAGGCTATATTTTTAAGTTAAAAAAAATATATATATATATAATATATATATATATATATAAATAAATTCATTCAAATTTACAAGGAACCATTAATACAAGGAACCATTATTTACAAAAACAAATAACAATAACACAGAGGGACCAAAAATCTAAGATATTTAGTTTCATAATGCATCAATGTATTTGATTCATTTACATGCCATTTCATGCCATATATGGCACTGAAACGAACTATGTTTGGTTGAATGTCCTTTTGTGTATGTATGAAGAATTTTCAGGTCTGTTTTGCCTGTATATGGGAATTATGGAGAGCTCAAGGTGTGTTTGTATGTGTGTGTGTGTGTGTGTGTGTTTGACTAAGCCCAGCTGTGACATATGTTTAAGAGAACCTCACAACCCAAACCAGAATGATGGTGTTTCTCGAACTGGGGCCTCTGTGATGTAAAAACACATGGGTTTTTATGACCACAGGTAGCGAAGCACATTTCAAACTCTGTCTTCAAACCTCCTTCGAACTTGACGTCAGAACAAACAAATCAGAATGAAATCAAAACGAACTTCAAGACAACGTTCGGGCTCAGTATTTATGGTTTGTTTACATGTGGCCTCAATTTGACCTTTACTCTTTCTTGACCCGATCTCACTTCCGCTGGAACACTTTCTGCACTCATACGAGAGGTCAAAGGGCATTATGACTAAAGACGGCACTCACAAAAGACGCTTTCCTTTCTTGGTCTGGTGAGAAGCGAGTTTAAAGGCTGTCTGGAGCGCATTAAGCTACAGGGGAAAAACAAAATCTAAAGAAGACAGTGATGGCGTTTCAAGACTCTGTTTCATCAGACGTGCCCTAAATTCTGAATCTTACACAATTCACTTATATTTTTACCACTGCTGAAAAATTTGTAACATACAAAAAAAACGTTTGTTTGATTTTAGGTCATTTTACATATAAAACCTCGTTCTAGGACATGGACATTATGTCCTTGTTCTAGGACATAATATGCAGACATGGATTTTGGGCCAATGAGATTTGAATGTGGGATGGGCTACCCAGCCTACAATATCTTTGTGTAACTGGATTCATTTTAGAGTACTGAACACTGTAGCCCTTTTTATTTTCTAAATATATCCTAAGCAAAATTTGACTTTCCAAACTAAATTATACATTAAAAATAGTTTATTTTACCGTTTCTCCTAGTCTAAAGTGAACTCCGTCCATCTCAACCAGTGAGTACAGTCGAGTCGTTGTGTCTCGTCTGATCTCCACCTTCATGGTGTTGGAGGAGTATCTGGCCCACACCACCTGATACCCCACCGGCCACATGGACGTCACACCAGTGAAGGAGCATCGGAGGTGGACGCTGCTGCCGACCAGCTCTGGGGCCACCAGGGGTTTTGAAGGTAGTGAGGGGACGTTTGCTTCACAGAGGAGAACAACAAGGTCATGAGATGAAATATAAATACAGAGATGTAATAAATCAAAATAAAATTGCTAACATTGAAAATAACTTACCCTTACATAGACCGTTAACTTCGGTTTCACCAGGTGGACAGGATTTAGGTGTGTATTGTGAAGCAACTAAAAAAAAAAAGCATTCCTGTTTATACTTTCAAAATATAATTGCTTTGTCTTATCTTTTGACATAAGAGATATTTGTACCATTAAAACATCCTGCAAGTTTCATAGCTTATAACATCCTCCTCATTATAAACAAAGCATTTATTTAATCAAGCTCCAAAGACGGCTCGTTTTGATATTGCGGGATTTGTGATGTCGCACGGGCAAATATATTTGCATATGACAACCTCCTGAGCAAGACATCGACGAATAGTATCATCGCACCATTGCCCACTGGCATTCAGTCGCTTAACGGCTGACATCTGTCTATACTAGAGATGCGAGGTTAGCAGTTACAGCCACGGACTCCGCGGATAAACCGCGGATCGGGCAGATGACGTGACGAAAAATTATGTTTTAATTAAATTGGCGGGTGGCGGTTCGGGTGGCGGTTGAACCAATCAAATGGAAAAAAAATATACATTGTTTAATATTGTTACCCTACATCCGAAAAGCACATCCGTATCCTTTCTAGAACAGGCAAGAGCTTTCTAGCCTCGCGTCAGCAGCGCCATAGACCTGAAGGTGCGTGTCCACTACAGCGGCAAAACTCTGCTTGGTGCTGCTGGCAACGCTATAACGCCTCCGCTTTGGGGTGTAGGCCTCTGTTGCGAGTGTGCTTAATCTATGTTTTTTTTTTAACACACGGGCAATATAATCCTCAGAGATGCACGCGATTACGTTTAGAAGTAGACAAGCCTTGTTTCCAAATCCACCAAGCAAAAATATGCTGTCAATTTTATAAACTTTTATAAAACCAGCCAAAATAATCACAATGAACACATCCAAAATAAAATAGGCTACTTAAGATATATAAAAACTGCAAAGCGTCAAATTTGTAAACAAAATGATTTATGCATGAAATCCAGCATAAACTCCGGCACAATCTGCATATTTTTAAACTCTCAAGACAGTTAATATATTGTGATTATACTGGCTGGGTTTATAAAAGTTTGTAAAATTTACAGGATATCTTTGCTTGGGGCATTTGGAAACAAAGCTATTTGTCTATTTCCGAATGTAATCGCGTGCATCTCTGATGATTATACTGTGTGTGTTGAAATAAAACACAGATTAAACACACTTGCAAGTCGCAACAGACACACCCCAAAGCGGAGACGTTAGCATTGCCAGCAGCACTAAGCGGCGTTTTGCCGCTGTAGTGGAAACGCACCGTTAAAACAATCAGCGCATGGCGGGCGGGTGCGGCTTTGAAAATTGGTCAAAAAATGTTGGTGCGGATGGATAATGAGTTTTGTGATGCGGTTGCGGATGAAATAATAGCCCATCCGCGCATCTCTAGTCTATACTGATGTGAGCTTTCGTCATGTCAAAAGCAAATATAAGCTACTACAATTGCTGACGCTGTCTACACTGGATACAGTTTACAGATGACCGTTCATTTTCTGACATACTCCACACGCTTGAGTCTAACGACAACTGGACAATTGGAAGAGTGAAGGAATGTTCGCTGTCCAGTAAACAGTTAATTTGTACAAACTTCAGAAGGATATCAGCATCGGATTATTTATTTAATTGGCGTCCCGGGTCGCGTCGCATGATTATATGTTTTTCCGGAGCATTTCGTTTTGTAAACGAGGCACAGTGTAATGGAGAGTTCGCAAAGAAACTTTTGTTGAAAGATGAAGCAGCCAACTGTATTGGATCTGACAGCAGCTGCATCACAAACAGTAAGTAAATGGTTTCATAATGCTTTGTCTGTAAATGACGGTTTTATATGGATGTTTTCAAAACACTTACTCCCGTTCAATAGCAAGTGGACATTGATACTATTTCCTATGTAATGAGGTTAGCAAATCATAACACTTTTTCTGTGTTTAATTGCTATAGGCCAGCTAATTGGTCCAGGTGCATTTTCCAACCCAGAAAACGTGACAACCAAGTAACTTTGTTTTGGTAAGCCTTTCTCTGCAAGCATGTCAAAAAATAAGCCGATCAGATTTTAGCTCCCCTTCTGACGTAGGAAGGGTATCTTATTATAATATTACCGCCCCTTAATCTGCACGTTTCCACCTCTGGTTTCCACCCACGGCGCCGCCATTTGGTTTTAGCAAGCAACAACAGTTCTGACGCAACATTAAAGCATGCAAACTGTTCTGTCGTTTGCTGCACAGACGAGCACAGGGGCCAGTTGCACCAACAGGGCTTACGCCTGGTCTTAAGGTAAGTAGGTCTTAACTCAGCATTCTAAGTCCGACCTAATAGTTACGACTGTTGCACCATCCAGGCTTAAGTCCTCTTCTCGCTAAGACCGGGCGTAAATCTTACGCCTAGTCAGTAGCAGGCGTAAAGTCAAAATCTAGGCATATAATAGCGTTAATAGGCCTATCCGTTTTCCGACAGATAATGTTAAAGTGAAGTGATTTTGCACTAAAAGCCACTAAAAGCAAGTGATTGTTCATTGAATCGTTAAAATGATTCGTTAAAAACGGTCAAAAAATCTTCGCTGTCTGTTGCATGGGGACTGTTACGGTTTCATTTTGAAATTCTTGTCAGCGAAATAAAGGGGAAACAAATATTCACAATATTGTGTCTAAAAAGTAACTCACAATGTTAACTTATTGTTAATTTAACTGTTGTATAAAATAAATATCACATTTGCAATTGTGCACATGAAAACGGCACTTTTAATAACATAATATGATATAAATATAAGACAAAAAACTTATTTGGGGACATACCTATAACTGCAGTGACACATCACGCAGTGAAAACAAGCATGAGAAACAAATGTGCATCGTCCATAGTTAAAACAATGATTACAATATCATCATAGACGATACATAGCACACACTCCTAAGCACATAAAGAATGAACTTACAACTGAACTGACATTTATTACCAACGTTCACCTCTCCTCTCGCGTGCAGGAGACAGACGTAATGCTGCCGCGAATGAAGCGAATTGTAACGTGCTGACTGTACAGCTCTATTAACTTATTTCAATGTCGGTGAAATTTCCTTTCCTTTTTCTTTGATCCTCCATTGAAACGGCTACAAGTTAACAAAACAGCGGAAGATTGTTTACAGCGTAACCCAGCAACGCACGCTGCTAGGCAACCGCTAGAGTTCCATGGCCATTCACATGAACACGCAACGCTAAGACCAGGCGTAGTTAAGCCTAGGCTTAAGTTTGGTTGGTGCAACCGACGTTAGGTCAACTCTAAAGACGGGTCTTAACTAAGACCTACTTAGCAGTTAGGACCAGGCTTAGTAAAGCCCTGTTGGTGCAACCGGCTCCTGAACACTATTCGACCAAAAAATTGCATAGCTGTTTTATAAAGACCTCAGGGAACTGTGTCAACTTGTGTAAACATGATGGTACATCCAAGTCGATGAGATGAATCAATATAACTCCACACCAACTACATCATTTATCCACTAACCATTTAGAAACGTCCATGTCCACTGCAGTCTAAAAGTTTCAACCTCTTCCTGAGTCTCTCCGCTACTGGTTATTTCTAAGAATTCCGATGAGTGACATTATTTTGTCAAATGTTTGTTATTCCCGGAGTATCCAAAGCTTGTGTAAAGGATCGGCCGTCTTCTGAAAGGGGTGGCCAGCAGCTCATTTGCATTTAAAGGGACACACACAAAAATATGACAAGCTATAATGAATGATTTGGGGAATATTTTGTGCTGAAATTTCACAGACACATTCTGGGGACACCATAGATTTATATTATATCTAGTATCTTGTGAAAGGGGTATAATATGTCACCTTTAAAGGAGCCGCCCCTTAAAAACTGATCATTTCAGACAGAGGGTCTTTTAGGTCTTAATTTTGTGGCAGAAGATCAGTCTGACTTGTATGAAAGTTAAAACAACACATGGTGCTGTGGAACAAAGCCCTAACTTTCATCTCTTTGCCAAAACTTTAAAACCCCCAAAATTTCCTTTTTCTTGTAGCCGTCATGGAACTGTCCTAAATCCGTGAAATATTGCTACATGAATTCAGTAATCTGATTTGCTCCCCTGCAGAACTTCAGTCACCAGAAATCGATCCCAAACTAAAAATGACCTGAATACTCTTGCACACGGTTGATGATACAGTCATTTATTTTTATTTGGATCTAAGAGGTGTTTGAGAATGTGAGAAAGGACACAAGGCCAGAGAAAGATGAATATTGATCATCCATAATAGAAATGAGATGGTAGTTTCTCTCTGGGCTGTTGCACAAGGAAACATCTTGTACTCTTCTACTGGTGCAAGTATCTGCTGTATGTTTTAAAGTCTATTACAGGTAATTTATGTCATTAAGATCGATTCAAATCAATCTACATAAGCACATAAGCATTTTTTCAAAAAATAAAATATTGAAATTATATTTTGCACAATGACCATGAATGCATTTTTAGGATCATTACTATTTTTCCAACTTTGACATTGTTTTCATGACTATATAACTGTGGCGAGCAGAAAAACGGCCGGTGGCGTGAGTGGTAATGAGCGACACCTGTGAGACGCACCGGTCTCGCATCTCTCACGGAGGAGCGGAAGCATAAAGGAGGAGCGACGACGGTGAAGATGGAGAGAGGAACAGGCCTTATTTTATGTTGTGTTTTGTTTCTGTGGCCAGCAGTCGTCCGTGAGGGGCTGCTGGTTTTACTTTCATTTTTGTTTATTTGTTTATTTATTAAAATCATTACACGTTCGCCGGTTCCCGCCTCCTTCTTCCCATAACAACGAACCCCGTTACAATATTTTCACCCCACATTTTCATTGCAAAATGTTTTATTCTCATTGAAATGAGAGAAAAATAAAATCATGATTGTATTTGTTGTAATACCATAGTACTTTTAATTTATGCTGATTTAGATAAAAAAAAATGAAAGCAAAAAAGAAATCAATATTAATACAAATATTATTTAAAAAAAAGAACTGAAAAATAGCCATTGGAAATAATGTTATTTAGTAATGACAGTAATGACAATTTCCTAGGAAATTTGTCATGAAAATAATTTATTGATATTAAAATAATATTTAGTCTCAACACTTCCTATTTATTTTTACTTCCATTAGTATAAAAAACATTATTTAATACATAAATAAAATAAATTACAAAATATAAAATATAAATAGTTTTTATTAAATAAATGGGATTTTCTTTTTCATTAAATAAAATATTTTTATATTTATTTAGGGCTTTCTTTTTTGCCACAAGATCCATTACAATTCCTGTTTAAATTTTATAAATAAAAAATAAAAAATATTTAAAAAATAGGAAAAGATAATAAAACAATTATTTATTTGTGTGTTTGTTTCTCTTATTAAAAAATGAAAATACATATATCAAATTTATTTTTTCTTCCGATTTTTGGGATGAAATGTGACCTGGACATGTAGTCGCCACAATAGTCACCATAGGTAAAATAAAGTTATTAATTTTAGGTATTAGTTTTGAAATAGTGTTAGTAAAGTATTGAGAAAACGGGTCACATAACTGTGTACCTTCTGCACAGTATCCCATGCAACCTTGTGTCGGCTGCAGGAAGTACAGCAGGAACTTGCCACAGTTCCGGACCGAGATTGGGATACGGAAAAGGCAGCAGTCTTTGGTGCTTCCGTGAAAGAACTGCCACGTGGCACAGGCCGAGAGCTGCTTGACCTCTCCGGGCCTCGGAAGAGAGCTGTCCTTCAGAGACAACCACACCGGAGCCTGCGTACCACAGCGGTTCATCTACAAAAAGAGACGGAGATCAAGAAACTGCAGTTTGGAAACTGGTCAGAACTGATCTGAGACTGCTCACCTCAACACAGCGGGTTGGCATCTCCGCAGGTTTGTTGTTTATGGAAAATCGGTACCATCCGGGCGGCAGCGAATGGTCACAGACCAGATCCTGTATCGCTGTGTTCTGAAGTTCAGTAGAGTCGAAGTCAACGCTACGATATGCATTCCTCAAGGTCCTGTATCCGCCGGGATAGCATTCTGGAGCTGGGAGAACCAAGTACACCATCAAACAAAGACCTGTTTCCCTGAATTACAACCTTTTATATTCATAAAAGAGTTTAAAACAACCTTTCGGCAAAGACAAAGGTCAGCGCTCAGAAGACAGCGAAGGAGAAGGTCGAAAACTGTGTCATTACAGTGGGTTGAAAACGTCACTCGGGTTCATTAAAACCCAAATGGGGGTTAACGTGACCTCCTCAGCGGCAGACGTTTAACCAGGGTATAAATAACACACCTTTATCTGACCCCCTTTTCCTTGCTCATAACTTTACGCTGCAAAGGTCGGAGAAATCGGCGACGTGTGTCCGGGTCTCACGGCAAAACGGAAGGGCAAAAATAGACGTGTGACTTTCAGACTAAAACCTTTTTAATCCCTTGCCATTTCTTCAGACACATCTGTAACACCTTAACCCTTCTTCTTCCGGTATCTCAGAGCCGAAGTGGATCGGATGTCACCATCTCGACTAATTACGCAAGGGAGGGAGAGCGACAGCCACTGTCTCACTTTTTGTATAAGGATGCCTGAGGCCACTATAACACTGGTAATCCTCTAATGCTCTTCCTGAACATGCTAATAGAAAGTTTGGACTAAGTGTCTTGTCATCTCTGCTATTGTGTAATGGAAGCTGAGGCAGGGCAGATAGCAGCTGTTATAGACAAAACAGACTAGTGGGAAAATGTAGACTTTAGACAGTATAAAGGACTTTCACTTGGTAATAATGTAAACAAAGTAACAAAACAAAGTTGTCAGCAAAGCACAACAAAACAAAAAGAAAAAAGCAAAGCAAAGCAAAGAAAAGCAACAAAAAAAATGTCAGTGAAGTGAAACAAAAACAAAGAAAAAAACAAAGCGACAAAACACAAAGAAAAAAGCAAAGCAACAAAACAAAAAGATAAAAGCAAAGCAATAAAACAAAAAGATAAAAGCAAAGCAACAGAACAAAAAGAAAAAAAGAAAAACAACAAAACAAAATGTATATGTTTGGACAAAATATACTATCAGGAAAATTTTAACTTAGGAATAAAAAATAAATAAAAAACTAAACTAAATTAAAATAAAATAAATACTATAAAATAAACACCAAATCACAATGGCTGGGCACCATTACATCTTAAAATAAACATAAATCATATTCATACCATATATAAAAGGAGAAAATATTGTATTATCATTTGCTGTGTTTTGTGGTCTTAAAAATTTAATTTATATATAAGAAAATAATAAACATACACTGTTGAAGGGGAGCAATTAAAAAAAAACTATTTTCATTTGAAAATATGAAGATCTAGTTTAACCTACATCTCTCAGTGGCGCCTCAAAGACAGACTTTGTTCAAAGGAACATGTTTCCACCAACCATTTGAAAGTCCTCATAAAGAGATGACCTTTGACCGGCGTGGAAAAGAGCAGAAAATCTCTCCTCTAATCCTGTCTGCTTTACTGAGGGAAGACGAGGCCAGGTCGAGAGGTCTTTCTGCCCCACTGGAGCGCTGATGAGATCATGTCTCGGCTGGTTTAGAGTCCATAATGCCCTGCTCTTTCCAGCCTAATTCAAGGACCATTACTCTGCAATTACGTCCTAAGCTTTACTCTTAGAGGTGTAATGGGGCAGGAAGAAGATAAATATATTTAAGTGTTCATTTTATAAATTCTTAATAATGGTTTGGTGGGGAGATACAGGGATGGTTTGAGGGGACGCTTCTTAAGGGGAGGTAATGGAGTTTCAAGGTGGCCGACTTAAAGCCACGATGAAAGTAAAAGCAGCTACTGGTGCTCACTTTACTTTCCAAGCAAACATTCACAGATTCAGAAAGACATATGTAGGAACTCTTCACTGTACTGGTTTTTGATATGTCTTATAGTCAAATAAAAATAAATTTACAAGTGGCATCACAACTGTAAAATACAAAATGGAAAAATAAAACAAAATAAAAAGTGACCACAACAAAGTGACATCACAAACGTGAAATGAAACAAAAAACATTATACAACGGCAAAGCTACATCACAACTGTAAAATAATAAAAATAAATAAAATAAAAATAGTGACCTCATCAGTGACATCACAAGCATGTAATGAAATAAAAAAAAATCATGCAACAGAAAATTGACAACACATTCGTAAAGTAAAATAAAATAAAACTATTTAATTGCAACAAAGGCTAAATGACATCGTAACTGTAAAATAAAATAAAAATAAGATAAAATAAAAAATAATGACCACAGCAAAGTGACAACACAAACCTGAAATAAAATTAGAAATATTATAGATTAATATAAATAAAATTATATAATAAAATTATAATAAAAACTGACATCATAGCTGTAGAAAAAAATATAACATGCAAGAAAAAAAATTTATTCTATCATTTATTCAACCTTAAATATATAACACCGCAAACTCAGAAGAGGTTCTGTGTATGTCTGAACAGAAAAGGTTATGTCAGTAGCTCATAATTAACCTATTTAAGACAGCAAGGCACATTTGGTATCTGTCTGGTCTTGCAAGGGTGACAACCACAGTCAGATCTTGCTACGTAAGGTCAAAGGTTCCACAAACACTCGTTTTTTTCAGCCCTCAAACAAAAGCTGGGACAAGCGCTGCTACCTCAGGCGGCCCAGTTAATTTGTTGACTTAGGGACAGGGAGGAAAAACTACAGTTTTTTACAGTTTAAACACAAAGAATGCAAAACTTTTGCGAGCGAAATATCAGATTTACACTTGCTAGCATAAGTTTCGAGAAAACGCAAACGTTTTGCCAGCAAACGTAAAGTTTTCCCTCCCATTTCATATTATTTCCATCACAGTTTTGCATTCACTCGAAAAGTTTCGAAACGTTTTGAGAGATTGTAAAAGTTTCGTGAGCAAACAAAAAGTTTATCGGGGAATGCAAAACTTTTTTTGTCCATCTCATATTATTTCCATTACCAGTTTTGCTCTTCCTAGTATACGTTTCGAGAGAACGCAAAAGTTGTGAGAGCAAACGTAAAGTATCTTGGAGGGAACGCAAAATTTTTGTGACCAAAATACAGTTTTTCCCTCCCATTTCATATTTTTTCCATCACAGTTTTGCGTTCACTCGAAAAGTTCCGAAATGTTTTGTGAGATTGTAAAAGTTTTGTGAGCAAACACAAAGAATACAAAACTTTTGCGAGCGAAATATCAGTTTATTTGGGGAATGCAAAAGCTTTTAAATATCATTTCCCCCTTCCCATCTCATTTTTTTTTTCCATCAACAAATGTGAGGTATAAAGTTACATAAAGATATAAAGTCATGATTTAACCTGCCAAACACTATATAGCCAACTCAAGACTCAACTCAACTATAGAGCAAAAAATTCAATAAGAAGGATCCTACTGAACCAAACAAGCTGCAAAGAATCTTTATTTCAAGCATGTAGTGTTTAAGGATTGCTGAACTGGAGAACTTTCGCACAAGTTCAGTCAGTGTGTGTGTGTGTGTGTGTGTGAAAGGGGTGCAGGGCTGGTAAATGTGAGTTATCTGTTGTGACAGTCTGCCTCTCGGCTGAATGAAGAGCTGATTACACAGCAGGAGAGGAACAGCTCCAGATATTCACACTCTCCAGCCGCAGAGAGAGACATTCTCATTCAAAAAATGGTTTGGCAAGTCTGGGTCTGTTACGTTTATGAAATACCAGTGACCACAGTAAACTGTCCTTGATATTAAAGCGAAAGTCTTTCACGGTTGCACACGCACTCATCCATTTCCTCCTCTCGCTCAGCCAGGACTTCACCCAAACCCTGAGGATTCAGAGACATCTCTTTTTCACCCCATTGTGTTGATTGAGGCTTATGAGGGATGAGATCACATGACCCAAACGCACAGCTGTCAGACATTTAATAAAGACTGAAAAGTCAACGCTGATGATTCACAGGAAAAATATCATGGAGAAGGACTCGTTCACGGTCTGACGAATGGACACCGCTGGGAGGACATTGTGTAAGAGATGATAGCAAGAAGTGTCAAATGTCTTGTGTAAAGCTTTGTTTATCCTCAAAACTCCATACAAAATGAAGATTATGAAATAAGTACTGTAGTTCAGCACAAACTAATTTTCCTGTCAAAACCTTATAATGACATTGCTTACAATAATGTTGGTTCCAGTGACGTGCAATTAAAAACCGAACCATTCTATAGATGACCTGCTGAAATGTTTTGCAATTTTGGCTGAATAAATACAAATTTGAATCCTTATCTTCTCTCAAATCACACTTACGGAAAAATATTTACCTCAACACGTAAGGCCCTGATATACCTCAAGCGAAACAAACAAACTGGTGTGACGTCATTTAGAACAAAATCAGAAACGAATTTCGTCTGGAGAAAAAAGTGAATTGCGACTTTTTATCTCACAATTATGACTTTTTTCTCACAATTGAGAGAAATAAACTCGCAATTCTGACTTTTTTTCTCAGAATTACATGTTCATATCTTGCAATTGCGCGTTATAAAGTCAGAATTGTGAGATATAAACTCAGTAGTTTACTACTCAGAGTTTATTTAAAAGTCGCAATTCCCTTTTTTATTTTTTATTCTGCGACTTTATATCACGCAATTCTGACTTTATAACAGGCAATTGCGACTTTATATCTCGCAATTCTTCAGAATATATCTTCAGAATTCAGAAAGCAGGAGCTTGGTTCGCATTGCCGGCAGTAAGTCAGACTTCTTCCCGGTGCATGTTGGACTCCGGCAGGGCTGCCCTTTGTCGCCGGTTCTGTTCATAATTTTTATGGACAGAATTTCTAGGCGCAGCCAGGGGCCGGAGGGTGTCAGGTTTGGGGACCACGTGATTTCGTCTCTGCTCTTTGCGGATGATGTTGTCGTGTTGGCCCCTTCAGACCAGGACCTTCAGCATGCACTAGGACGGTTTGCAGCCGAGTGTGAAGCGGCTGGGATGAGAATCAGCACCTCCAAATCCGAGGCCATGGTCCTCAGTCGGAAAAGGGTGGCTTGCGCACTTCAGGTTGGTGGAGAGTCCCTGTCTCAAGTGGAGGAGTTTAAGTATCTTGGGGTTTTGTTCACGAGTGAGGGAAGGATGGAACGGGAGATTGACAGACGAATCGGTGCAGCTTCTGCAGTAATGCGGTCGATGTACCGATCTGTCGTGGTGAAGAAGGAGCTGAGCCGCAAGGCGAAGCTCTCGATTTACCGGTCAATCTACGTTCCTACTCTCACCTATGGTCATGAGCTTTGGGTCATGACCGAAAGGACAAGATCCCGGATACAGGCGGCCGAAATGAGCTTTCTCCGTAGGGTGGCGGGGCACATCCCACCGGAAGGAGACCCCGGGGAAGACCTAGGACACGCTGGAGGGATTATGTCTCCCGGCTGGCCTGGGAACGCCTCGGTATCCCCCCGGAAGAGCTGGAGGAAGTGTCTAGGGAGAGGGAAGTCTGGGCATCTCTGCTTAGACTGCTGCCCCCGCGACCCGGCCCCGGATAAGCGGAAGAAGATAGATGGATGGATGGATATCTTCAGAATTGCGAGATGTAAACTCGCAACTGTGAGGCTCTGCATTCTTTGACACGGAAAAGTTCTCCAGTTAATTTCTTCTATTCAGCGAGAACACAGTGGACAGCTGCTTAGTAGAAACTGAAGTTGTAAGAATTGTAATTGAAAGCGATACTTTTCATGTTTTAGCTACACTGTAAAGCTGCTTGATTTAAAGCAATATGTATAAAGTGCTATACATAAACGTGACATGACTTGACCGGAGTGCCGCACTGATGTTGTGCAAACATCCACATCGCTATGGTCTGATACTTTCTTTACCTCTGTTTTCTCACCTCTACCATATTTGCTGTGTGTTCATTTTGTTTTTGAGAAGAAAGCACATATTTATATATTTTCGTCTAAACCAATTCTAACAGACAGTGTGTGGGCAGCATCGGGATGTTCGCTAAAAAGGCATTTTTATACTTCTTTACTTCAAAGAACTTTGCTGCGAGCATATCAGTGCCCCTGGTGGTCTTAGAAGGTATGGGATGGACAGAGATTTAATTTTTTCCAAAAATGGATGAACAATGTTATTATAAAATGTTAATTAGAAAATATAGCTGGGTTTTGAGGGTGTCTTGGTCTCTATATCTATAAATAAAAATGAAATACTTGTAATTACAATTTAAATAATTACAAATTAAATTGATATGCACATGATATGCAGGTCAGTTGTGAATGACTGCGTGAATGACTGCATTTACACAGTTCTGTAATGGTACTGAGGCATGAAAAAAGGACAGTAAAGATATCACAACATCACTAATCCGTTTGACCCCACAATCTTGAGGCTCACATTCCCACAATTACTGCATCCCTGAGGCGTAATACTCACCTACTGACTGCTCTAATGACTGCTGAAAACATCTGCACAGAGAGAGAGAGAGAGAGACAGAGAGAGAGAGAGAGAGAGAGACAGAGAGAGAGAGAGAGAGAGAGAGAGAGAGAGAGAGAGAGAGAGAGAGAGAGAGAGAGAGAGAGAGAGAGAGAGCCCGTCGCTTTCTCCACAGAGCACGTTAATTCTATCCGAACTGCGCAGACAGACTCTCCATTTGGTGCGCAAATGGATGTCAGTGCGCAGAGTTAAAGCAAACCCAGCAAACATTGGTCCGACGGCAACGTCGTGTCCCTGGCCAAAAATAGTTGCGGCCAGACGTCATAAATCGGTAAAATTATGTAACACAGAACATTTCCTAAAAATGCATTCAGATACATTTGTACATGTCTACAGTGGCATGTATAATTGTTATTTTAACTTATAGCTACGTGTAGTTATGTTTAGTGTATCGGGTGAGAGGACGTCACCTGGCGACGTCTTTTCCACGTGCATTTATAGTCCATCATGACCCTCTATGAAATCCTTGTTAAATATGCAAAAGCTACGCTAATCCTCGCATGGTTAATACTGCAATAATTAATGTAATTGCCCATGAAGTTTTTAACAGGTTGTGAAGACGTCCACTGGCGTCCTTTACACGTCTAGTCAGGCTGTGAATATACTCCACTGACGTCTTTTGCACGTCTAGTCTAGCAAGACAGAAACAAATTATCAGGAATTATAATTCTTTATAAAATACACGATTTATATACAAATGAATATTTACTTTATCTTGTTTTTATAAATTATAATCACAAAATGCCCAGTATAGTCAAGTGATTGCGAAGCCACTGCATTTTAGTCATTATTTTAACCTGTTATATCTTTATGAAATACACAATTTATATACCAAAGAACATATATCTACTTTATCTTGTTTTTATAAATTATAATCACAAAATGCCCAGTATAGTCAAGTGATTGCAAAGCTACTGCATCCCGCGATAGGATAGATTATCTCGCGAGATGTTAACGCGTTCTCATAGATCCTAGAATTTTGAACAACCACGAGGAGAGGATGGAGTTGTGTCGATAGTATTATTAAAAATCTACTGTTTGGTAAGTACATTTTGTATTAGATTAACGTGCTTGAGGTTTACTTGTGTGACATGAATGAACAGAAAGAAATGATGCCCACATTGTCAACTGAAATTTACTGAGTTTGGCTAAAATTAGCCAGTAGGCTAAAAGTAACTTTGAACGTATACAACAACAGTAACGTTATACCAAGTATATTGTTTAATGATACAGTCAAAGTTATTACTGTAACTTATTAATGTAGCCTTTTGAGAGTTTCTTTCAGAAAGTAAATTATCTGAAATGGAATGAAATGTTTAGCTGGATTTTAACATGTATGTTTTCAGTAACTGCTTTAAAAATAAAAGCATAACATATTTTATACAATAAAATAAAATGTAATGCATGTTGATTACTTTTTTCTAATGTTTTATTCATGATTCATTCATCTTGTTCCATGTTTTGTTCTTTTTATTTAGCTGTAGACCAAAAATATTTTGAAAATAAGTGCATATCATTTACCTCAAATTTATAATTTTATTTATATATATATATATATATATATATATATATATATATATATATATATATATATATATATATATATATATATATATATATATTCTCTTCCCTTAGATGCTGTGAAGAGGTGGAGCCCAAATGCTACAGACTCTGAAACTGATGCAGCAATGGCAGAACACCTGAAACAGGCTCCAGGAACAGCTACAAAAACTGAGCCAAACAATGTGTTTAAAGGGATAGTTCACCCAAAAATGAAAATTGTCATAATTTACTCCACCTCATGTTTCAAACCTGTATACCTTTCTATGTTATGCTAAACACAAAGATGTTTGTAACCAAGATGTCGCTTCCCATTAATCTTTCTCAAATAATGGTAGTCAATGGTTGCTCTATTTGCTTGGTTACAAACATTCTTCAAAATATCTTCTTTTGTGTTCAGAAGAAGAAAGAAACTCATACAGGTTTGCAACATGAGGGTGAGTAAATGAAAGAATTTTAATTTTTGGGTAAACTATCCCTTTATATAATAATTCAGTATTTTGTAATTGGTATTTTAGTTTGGTTAACAAATGTTAAACATTGAAAAAATATTAAGAGACATTTTGGCTGTTCAAGATCAATAAAATTTGCTAAATCAGAACATGCTTCTTTTTTTGTTATGTCCACAAATCATGTGTTCTTGTTTGTGATGTACACGTGTTTTATTGACGGTCAGGTCTGACTGGACCAATTTTGGACCTTTTTAGAACCTTTGTCAAGATGTGTAAACCTTAAGACTTGATTGCCTTTCACGATGTTACACAATATGTGTGTGATTATTTTAAATGCAGGCTTATATACACTTAAATTATGCAGCAACACATTTAAACACACAAATGATGACGCATTTAGACGTCCAGGGACGCGCTGAAGAGACGTGGAATTCACGGCCAGAAAAGACGTCGGTTCAACTTTCATTTTGGAACTATTTTTCAACCATGACGGGACGTCTCGGACGGACGTCTTTTCAACGGTCATTACATGTCCTAATGTTTGCTGGGAAGTTTCGCTCAGATTTCAAACAGATGCTCAATCCCCCTGGAGAACCGGGATATTGAGCACTAATGAAAACAATGTCTTTGGATTGAAAGCACATTCATTTCCACACCATGTTCCTGACGCATCCAGACAAAAATCTTATGCACAAAGTTAACAATGTTTTAAACATGTTAGGAAGTAAAATTAAAATAGCCTGCATATTAAAATGAAACTAAACAACAACAACAACAACAACAATAAGGATATCGTATAAATTATCAAATTAACAAACGCAGTTAAAAATAAATAAAAGGCTTTGAGGTTAGTCGAATAAAATTAGAATAAAGAAACAGTTACCTAGTTAATAACAAAAAAATAAAAAAATAAAAAAATAAATTTAACCCATAAAGCTACTTTCAGAGGTTACTTATAAATAAAATACTGTAAAATCTACAATAATACAGTATATAGAAACAAATCAATGCAATAATACAAAAATAACATAAAATAGTTAAATAATAAATATAGCAGCATCATAAATATTGACATAAAATAATTGAAATTATAATAACAATACAAAAACATTTGGAGTTACATTTTTTGTGCACGATGTTTGGGAATCTTTTGAAATGGTCATGGGAATATGGTAAGTTCTTGAATCAACGCGCAAGCATTGCATTTCAAAATGCAAAGCTTAAAAGTTGCACGTGCAACCGCTAAAACTCTTAATATAGTCACGTTATTTCCATCGATAGCGCAATCTGCTGCGCCACACAGAAACAATCGTCTTAAACGTGCGCACATGCATTCAAGGCATCGCTAGTATTGAATCAAAGCATGTTTTTGACTTACCCAGCTGCGCAAGTAACCTCAGAGGAAGTAAACACAAGCACCAGATGCAGATGGATGACTTTAAAAATACTTTTAAAACTTCCATGTCTGAGTCTCACAGTTGCGCGTTTTTCCACGGGGTTCCCATCGGAAAGTTTTGTCCAGTTTGAACACTCTGCTCCTGATGTTGGCATGTATTCCTACCAAGACTAAGGAAGTTTCCTTGCGCACAACATATTGTCCTTAATTTATGGGCAGTAAGAGGAGTCTTGGACCATTTTTCCCTTGTGTGTGTGTGCGTGTAAACAGTCAGCTGTCTTGAAGGAGTGAAGGGAGCACTTCTAGTCAAAAGCCCTAACTGAGAGTAGGAGGAAACTTAGCCTACAGGGTCTCTCTAGTGAAACAAACTCACAAAAAGCACTGAAAACCTCAGAGAAAGGTAATTTAATGAAGCTAAAATGGAGAAAAGATGATTATTTCCACATTAAATTGGGCGAAATAGCTTTTTCCATGGGGGTATATTCAAGGATTCACAGTGTTTAATACGCTTTCCATTAGAAGAGAAAATGGGTTTTTACAGAAGAACTTTTTAAAGGTCCACAAAGAATTTGCTAATATCTAGTTCAATGCTTTTGACCTGATGGGTTACAGACAGAAAAAAAAACACTGCTGAATGCAAATAATATACCAAAACAATATGCTGAAAAAATGGTGCAAACACAATTGACACTCAGAAATTGCTAGTAAACTTCACAAATAATTACAAAGAAAAAGCAAGTAAAAAATTAAAAGGCAGAACTTTTGAACTGAAAGTCTTAAATAGTATTTTCTTGTCTTACAGTGTAGGCTAAATCTACATAGTATAGCAAAATAAATAATGTTTTTTTTTTCTTCAGTAATAGTATAAAAACACTTTTATTTATTGTTTTAAAAGTTCGTGTTTATTGTATTGTACAATATATGCTAACATACTTCTGCTGCTGATTCAACAAACAAATAAAATAGCATTTTTATATTCAGCATGTAATCTTAGCATATTGTTGGGCCTATGGTTGAATATGAATATGAAAACTTCATTGTATAGGAAGTTAATATTGTACAATAAGCTTAACATAATATTTTGCTCAAAAAAGTGCTCACGAAGTCCAAATCCATCCTTCATCATGATCCCATTCCTCTCCTTTTTCCACATGTAAAGTACAGTAGCAGGTCAGTCTCATACAAACCACAATACAAAAGTCCTCAAAAAACAAGTGTAACCAAACACCAGCACGAAACCACATAAAATCCGTAGAAAATAATGGGATTACAAAACAACACCAAAGAACAAGAACAAGCACATGCCCATTTGTACTACAGCTAAAAAGCCACATGACAATCAATTAGGACAAAAAACAGGAAACACAAATTATAAATAAATAATATATGACAGCCTTCATAATAAGAGTCCTCAAACCATAAAACATTAATCTGCTGCTAAGTAGGTCTGTCTTTCTCCCACTGTCCTGTTACCCCAATATTGCAAGAAAAAAGTTATAGAAATCATTAAAATGTGTAAATTAAGTACTTGAGAAAGTATTTTTATCATTAGCACAGCTGAAAATATGGTGCTTAAAGAGGTGTGGGGAAAAAAAAGAATGGATTAACATAAAAAAAAAATGGGCAGTAAATGCTTATTATGGACAGATAAATCTATATTTGAGGTGTCAAGCTGTTGTGGGAACAATTTTTTGAATGCTAACATGTAGAAGTGCTTAAAAGACCCAAGGTGGGTTTAATTTGACCTCTTTTAATGTTTGATACCTAAAGCCAATTCACTGAACTAAAAGACGATCTGAATATACAAATAAATATTTTTTACAGTCAAAGGGTTACTACCTTGCGCCTCTCTGGGATTGTTATTCTCCAAACAAATTCCTGACTGGCCAAATGTGTATATCCATCTCAATCCCTTGGCACAGAGCGACTCGGATGCCACCTGGAAGATGGTAAGATGGTTGCGCTGCCTGAGGCTGAAGTTTTAGCCCTTATATCCGCTTCTAATGCCTACAGTGTGGCTGAGAGCAGAAGTCGAGGTCCCTGTCATGAACTGGCTTTAGTGAAGGTCTTTGGGTCTCATTCCCCCTCAAGCTGTTGGATTAAAGTTCAAACCACATGCCAAGGAAGAGCCTTTAGACTTGGGCTGAAAAAATACCCCTTCATCCCTCCTCACAATTGATGTGCATCTCTGAGAAGGGATTTTCCTTTGAGCTGCAGCTTTGAATAGAAGATCCCCAGAAGTTGTGATCAAGGACCAGTGGTATGTTCTGAAATCTTTTACCATCATGAGAGAAATATAAAAGTTTTCACAGATCATCTGCCTGGGACGGAAAAAGCTTCTAGACTTTACTTGAGAGGAGCCTTTAGCGGTCCATTTTTTTTCTCAGCAACTGAGTCATTACCAGACAACTACCCTTTGACGCTTCAAAAAGTCCATAAAGAGATCGTAAAACGAATACATATGAATTGAGTGGTTTAGTCCAAATTTTCTTAAGAGACATGATCGCTTTATATGATGAGCAGATTTAATTTAGGCTTTTACTCACATATAAACATTCCTCAGCACACACATCAGTTATAGTAAATGGAGACTCATTCATTTTCACTTGACATGCGAGAACCAATGAGGTTCAATCTCGTGTGTTACGCAGCACGTTTGAGCTTTAGCAAGAACCAATGAGGTTCATTCTCGTGTTACGCAGCACGTTTGAGCTTTAGCAAGAACCAATGAGGTTCATTCTCGTGTTACGCAGCACGTTTGAGCTTCAAGAACCAATGAGGTTCATTCTCATGTTACACAGCACGTTTGAGCTTCAAGAACCAATGAGGTTCATTCTCGTGTTACGCAGCACGTTTGAGCTTCAAGAACCAATGAGGTTCATTCTCATGTGTTACGCAGCACGTTTGAGCTTCAAGAACCAATGAGGTTCATTCTCATGTTACACAGCACGTTTGAGCTTCAAGAACCAATGAGGTTCATTCTCATGTTACACAGCACGTTTGAGCTTCAAGAACCAATGAGGTTCATTCTCGTGTTACGCAGCACGTTTGAGCTTCAAGAACCAATGAGGTTCATTCTCATGTGTTACGCAGCACGTTTGAGCTTCAAGAACCAATGAGGTTCATTCTCGTGTTACACAGCACGTTTGAGCTTCAAGAACCAATGAGGTTCATTCTCGTGTGTTACACAGCACGTTTGAGCTTCAAGAACCAATGAGGTTCATTCTCGTGTTACGCAGCACGTTTGAGCTTCAGCAAGAACCAATGAGGTTCATTCTCGTGTTACGCAGCATGTTTGAGCTTCTGCAAGAACCAATGAGGTTCATTCTCGTGTTACACAGCACGTTTGAGCTTCAAGAACCAATGAGGTTCATTCTCGTGTGTTACGCAGCACGTTTGAGCTTCAAGAACCAATGAGGTTCATTCTCGTGTGTTACGCAGCACGTTTGAGCTTCAGCAAGAACCAATGAGGTTCATTCTCGTGTTACGCAGCACGTTTGAGCTTTAGCAAGAACCAATGAGGTTCATTCTCGTGTTACGCAGCACGTTTGAGCTTCAAGAACCAATGAGGTTCATTCTCATGTTACACAGCACGTTTGAGCTTCAAGAACCAATGAGGTTCATTCTCGTGTTACGCAGCACGTTTGAGCTTCAAGAACCAATGAGGTTCATTCTCATGTGTTACGCAGCACGTTTGAGCTTCAAGAACCAATGAGGTTCATTCTCATGTTACACAGCACGTTTGAGCTTCAAGAACCAATGAGGTTCATTCTCATGTTACACAGCACGTTTGAGCTTCAAGAACCAATGAGGTTCATTCTCGTGTTACGCAGCACGTTTGAGCTTCAAGAACCAATGAGGTTCATTCTCGTGTTACACAGCACGTTTGAGCTTCAGCAAGAACCAATGAGGTTCATTCTCGTGTTACACAGCACGTTTGAGCTTCAGCAAGAACCAATGAGGTTCATTCTCGTGTTACGCAGCACGTTTGAGCTTCTGCAAGAACCAATGAGGTTCATTCTCGTGTTACACAGCACGTTTGAGCTTCAAGAACCAATGAGGTTCATTCTCGTGTTACGCAGCACGTTTGAGCTTCATCAAGAACCAATGAGGTTCTTTCTCGTGTTACGCAGCATGTTTGAGCTTCTGCAAGAACCAATGAGGTTCATTCTCGTGTGTTACACAGCACGTTTGAGCTTCAAGAACCAATGAGGTTCATTCTCGTGTGTTACACAGCACGTTTGAGCTTCAAGAACCAATGAGGTTCATTCTCGTGTGTTACACAGCACGTTTGAGCTTCAAGAACCAATGAGGTTCATTCTCGTGTTACGCAGCACGTTTGAGCTTCTGCAAGAACCAATGAGGTTCATTCTCGTGTTACACAGCACGTTTGAGCTTCAGCAAGAACCAATGAGGTTCATTCTCGTGTTACACAGCACGTTTGAGCTTCAGCAAGAACCAATGAGGTTCATTCTCGTGTTACGCAGCACGTTTGAGCTTCTGCAAGAACCAATGAGGTTCATTCTCGTGTTACACAGCACGTTTGAGCTTCAAGAACCAATGATGTTCATTCTCGTGTTACGCAGCACGTTTGAGCTTCATCAAGAACCAATGAGGTTCTTTCTCGTGTTACGCAGCATGTTTGAGCTTCTGCAAGAACCAATGAGGTTCATTCTCGTGTTACGCAGCACGTTTGAGCTTCAAGAACCAATGAGGTTCATTCTCGTGTGTTACACAGCACGTTTGAGCTTCAAGAACCAATGAGGTTCATTCTCGTGTGTTACACAGCACGTTTGAGCTTCAAGAACCAATGAGGTTCATTCTCGTGTTACGCAGCACGTTTGAGCTTCTGCAAGAACCAATGAGGTTCATTCTCGTGTTACACAGCACGTTTGAGCTTCAGCAAGAACCAATGAGGTTCATTCTCGTGTTACGCAGCACGTTTGAGCTTCAAGAACCAATGAGGTTCATTCTCGTGTGTTACACAGCACGTTTGAGCTTCAAGAACCAATGAGGTTCATTCTCGTGTTACACAGCACGTTTGAGCTTCAAGAACCAATGAGGTTCATTCTCGTGTGTTACACAGCACGTTTGAGCTTCAAGAACCAATGAGGTTCATTCTCGTGTGTTACACAGCACGTTTGAGCTTCAAGAACCAATGAGGTTCATTCTCGTGTTACGCAGCACGTTTGAGCTTCTGCAAGAACCAATGAGGTTCATTCTCGTGTTACACAGCACGTTTGAGCTTCAGCAAGAACCAATGAGGTTCATTCTCGTGTTACGCAGCACGTTTGAGCTTCAAGAACCAATGAGGTTCATTCTCGTGAGTTACGCAGCACGTTTGAGCTTCAGCAAGAACCAATGAGGTTCATTCTCGTGTGTTACACAGCACGTTTGAGCTTCAAGAACCAATGAGGTTCATTCTCGTGTGTTACACAGCACGTTTGAGCTTCAAGAACCAATGAGGTTCATTCTCGTGTTACGCAGCACGTTTGAGCTTCTGCAAGAACCAATGAGGTTCATTCTCGTGTTACACAGCACGTTTGAGCTTCAAGAACCAATGAGGTTCATTCTCGTGTGTTACACAGCACGTTTGAGCTTCAAGAACCAATGAGGTTCATTCTCGTGTTACGCAGCACGTTTGAGCTTCAGCAAGAACCAATGAGGTTCATTCTCGTGTTACGCAGCATGTTTGAGCTTCTGCAAGAACCAATGAGGTTCATTCTCGTGTTACACAGCACGTTTGAGCTTCAAGAACCAATGAGGTTCATTCTCGTGTGTTACGCAGCACGTTTGAGCTTCAAGAACCAATGAGGTTCATTCTCGTGTGTTACGCAGCACGTTTGAGCTTCAGCAAGAACCAATGAGGTTCATTCTCGTGTGTTACACAGCACGTTTGAGCTTCAAGAACCAATGAGGTTCATTCTCGTGTGTTACACAGCACGTTTGAGCTTCAAGAACCAATGAGGTTCATTCTCGTGTTACGCAGCACGTTTGAGCTTCTGCAAGAACCAATGAGGTTCATTCTCGTGTTACGCAGGACGTTTGAGCTTCAGCAAGAACCAATGATGTTCATTCTCGTGTTACGCAGCACGTTTGAGCTTCAGCAAGAACCACTGAGGTTTATTCTCACGTTACGCAGCACGTTTGAGCTTCAGCAAGAACAAATGAGGCTTATTCTTGCGCATCAAGCAAATATGGTTGAGCTTCTATGTTTGCTGATCATGTGAATAAAAGCCCAAATTCAATCTGTTCATCACAAAAAGTGATCGAATCTCTTCAGATACTTTGGACTAAACCGCTTGATTCATATGGATTATACTTATTTATTTCAGCTCATTTTTCATCTCTATTACAATGCTTAATAGTGCTCTTGTGCTTCTGTGTATTAATGATGATGATATTTTCTAAATATGTGACAATGAAGACCCTACTCACCTTAGAAAATTAATTATCTAGAGGCATTCGATCAGAAAATGAACTACAAACTTCTTCAGCTTAAATGTGAAAAACATAAGTAGGACTTTTCAACAACAAGGTACTATATAAAAAAAAAAAAAAAAAAAAAACTTCTGGAATAATGCATGTCTTGAGATGCTAAATCAGGATCTTTCATGTTTTAAAAGGTCATGCTGTCGCATAAAGGTGGCAGTTTAGGAAACCTGTCACTCTGAAAGCCCTCTTAGACATTGAAATACAACTTCAAAGGTCTCTTATTAAAATGTTCATCCTTTCCATGCTTTCCAGTTTTTCCTTGGAAAGCAAATGACTGCCTGTGTTAGCAGCACGAATTTCAGGTTTCTTTATATTTTCAAAGCATAAAGGTATTGAAATTTGATTTAAAAAAGATGAAATTGAAATGACATTGACATACAATTAATTATTCTCTCGGTATATGACACTTTTCTCTCAGTTTAAGTTCAGATCTACAGAGGCCTATTTAATGCTAACTTCTCAAAAGCTATTTTAGGCAGAAACTATTCTTATCAATGTCTTTCATGCTGAGCTTTTGACTGAGAGTGTCTCGCTATCACAAACAAACACGTGTTTTTCCCCCCATCTGAAACTGGCTTTTGTCAGTATATTGTGTTGACAAGTCTCCAGTCTTGCTTTCTTTGCTCTAGCGCTCATAAACAAACTTCACGGGGGGTTGAGTGTCAAATCAGCAGGTAACAAGCCAAGCCGTCTCAATTCTTTACGACACACTGCGTCGTTAAAGTGAGTGTTGGTCATTTATGAAATGTTGATGCGTACATTCAAGCCCAAATCCATCAAAACTTTTGTAGGGTCCTGTTTCAATCGACACGCCGTTAACTTTATTCAAAATAAAATTATTCACAAACTCTTGCTGTGCTGATATAGCACACACATAGGTTATAGTGAAATCTTATTTGGACTCTTGTAGATAAACTATAAAACTGAGCTTTCTTTACCTTTTGTACCATTTGAAAATTTGAGCATGCATTATAAATCTCAGTGTGGAATGATACACATAATCCAATGATTTCAACAGGATCTTTGTGGAGTGTCTGTAAAACACATCTCCATAGTCTAAAACCGGCAAAAAGGTAGATTCAACCAGCTTTTTCTTGACTTTCTGTGTGAAGCAAGAACTCCTTCTGAAGTAAAAACCCAGCTTTAATTTCAATTTAGTGAGTAACTGTTTAATATGCAAATTAAAAGACATGTTTTCCTCCAATATAAATCCCAGATATTTGTATGAGCAAACTATTCTATTGGCCTGCCCTGTAATGTGTGGAGCTGAGGCAAGGAAGGTCCAGGCTTACGGGTTCTAAAAAAACATGTATTTAGTTATCGTTTAGAACTAAATTTAATGCATGTAGATTGAGCGGAATATTTTCAAATGCTTTTTGTAGCTTTAGAATATTCTCAGCAGGTGATTTTGCAGAGCATTAGATAATGGTTTCATCAGCATACAGGTGTATTTTTGCAGTAACAACATTTTCACTGAGGTTATTAATATGTACTGTTATTAACAGCAAGGGCCAGTTTTTTTTAAACATAAACAATTCATAATGATTACAAACCTTCAAATATGATTACAACTATGAGAGCACCAATAATTATTTGAACCCCATTATAGAAAGGTTGGAATTCATATGCTGATAATTTGATTATTTATATATATATAAAAAAAACTTTTTTACAAAAACATAAACATTTCATAGTCATTACAAACTTGCAAATGTTAATTCAACTTTGTACCAATAAATAATTCAACCAAACCATAGTATATTTGGAATTTATTAAATGTGAATAGATAGTATTTATCAAAAAAGTTTATTTATTTATTTATTTTTATAAAAATAATAAATCACACACCATTATTGAAAAAAAAACCCCATCATATTTCTCATACAAAATATTGTTTTAACCTTGTAACATTCAAAATGTTTTATGGTTGAAAGCTATGGGGCTGAAATTTGGTGCAAAATCTATTAGTTCTAGAAAATATAATTGCACCACCACACAATCATTATTATGTGTCAGTAATAATGATAACAGCAATATGTGTACCCCGCATCCGCCCGCAATCTAACCATCCCCCCAAAAAAATCTTAGGCTGGATTTTACCACCAGCTCTCCAAACAGTGGGGTAAACAAGGAAAAATCTTTACGACCGGCTGTTAAAAAGCTCTATAAAGTTGTGACTCCAAATGTTTTCAGGCCAAACCCGCAAAGACATGAGTACTCAGTGTCTGAGTATTATCAAGCTCAGGAAGGACTCTGATAGCTCGTCCTCTCCTAGAGCTTTCCCCTGACCGCTTCAAGCTACTTCACAAGAGAGAAAACATCATCCGGATGCTTTGATCCTAACCCTCTCCCAGGGAACCACAGACTACAGGGCTAAAACCTGTTCCAGATGTCACCCGTGATGTTTACGATGAGAAAACGCAAACTAAAACCACGTCAAAGGAGGAGCTGACTTCTCGCTTCTGATTGTCAGTCATTCGATGACTTGCTGCTAATCCACTATTTCAATAGACATTTATTTTACGTTTTGTTTTTTTTGTTAGTATTTTCAGAGTACATAAATGACAATCCAAAAAAAACTCCATTTACTTTATTAATAAACATATATTTCATAACTATATATATTTTATTATAAATATATATTAATATATATATTTAAATAATAAATATATAGTTATACTGCTGCTGTTGTTATTTCTGCTGCAGAGCAAGTACGGGATTTGCTACTGCCAAAACATACACAGACACACTGCTGTGAGCAAGACATGCTGCTGTACAGTATAGCGTATATGAATTACCCATAGCTATCTATACAGGTGGAGCTGGGGAAGGTGGAGGGTTTCATGCGCTGCAACTGCTAGCAAATGCTGGCCAAGTATCAAGCTCTTTGCCTATGATACAGCAGGTACCAATCAGCTGTTCCCTATAGAGAATTATGCGATTGCAAGCAGAGTGAGATAAAGATAAAACCCAATTATATAATTACAATATATATATATCAAAATCAAATACCTTTCTCTACCTTACTCAAAATTATTATTTTTTGTATGAAAAATAACATTAACCAATAATATCACAAGCCACTTTTGATGAACCAATCAAATCGCAAGCATAAAATCAAATTCCGCCCTGCATTATTTTTTCACTTAACACTGGTATCACATTAAGTTAAAGTTGATGTGTGTCATTTTTTTTTTTTGCTTAAAATTCTCGATTTAATATGCAGATAAAACTGCAAGTGAATTCATTTACATTTACCCCCTCTGTGGCAGTATCAAAACATTGCTTTGTTCTCAACCAATAGCGTGTGTTTGGGGCGGGGCTATCGGTTTGGACAACCAATGACAGGGAAGGGAGTGCAGAAATTCCACATTTAATTTGTCTTTAAATTTTTTTAGTGCAAAACATTCTTACAATTATTTAACACATTTTCTTCAGGTGTCCTATTTCAAAGCCAAATACATTTTGAACAGGTAACACAGCTATGTACCCTAGAGCAATAGGCATAGAACTCAGTTTTACAGAGCCAGCCTCTAATGTTGCAGTACTGATGTCCTCCATCTCAGAGGTGTCTGAGAAACACTATAATTAGGGTATAAAGGGGTTTTATGGGCCCACATCATTCACAGAGCGAACAGCAGGACGTTTTGAGGTTCGATACTGTAGACCGCAGGAGTTCTTCTCCACACTGGTGTCCACCATATGTGATTTATTGTTAATTAAACATCATTACAGATCAGGCTGGACCCGTTTTATGTAACCATGTGCTCAAAAGTTAATTAATCATCCTCCTCTATCAAAAGGTTAAATGTATACTCATTAATGTTAAAGAGCGTTTATATGATTTAAGATCCCTTACAAAAATGTGGTTCATTGTACAGCGATTTCATCAGAGAATACTATGGTACATTATATCTTTTTATTTTATAAATAAATAAAATTTTTACAAAAACTATTGGTTTGCTTTTACTATTAGCATACTTTTTTTTTAAAGTCCCCCTATGGTGAAAATCACGCTTTTAATGTTGTTTATATGTCTATGTGGTGTTTATAATATGTTTTAAGACAAACCATCTGCAAATTCATAAGTATTTTCTTCTTACAACTGCAGTGAACCAAAGACACCCTGCGTCTCAATGTCCATCCTATCCATCCTAAACAGTAGCCTATGTGAGATTAAATTAAGTGTGTCCCAAAGCATATGTTGAAAAGAGTATGACAGAAATCCCCGGATGGTCTACTATTTCCAATGGATTTTCGAAGTGTGGATCCGTGCACACTCTGAAGGCTAATATTGCCCACAACCCACTGCGCTTTGAAGAAGGAACTTGGTGTCCGTGCCGGAGACGTTGGTGTCCGTGCCGGTGTCCGTTACGGAGACGGTGGTGTCCGTGCCGGAGACCTTGGTGTCCGTGCCTGAGACGGTGGTGTCCGTGCCGGAGATGTTGGTGTCCGTGCCGGTGTCCGTTCCGGAGACGATGGTGCCTGTGCCTGAGACGGTGGTGTCCGTGCCGGAGTCGTTGGTGTCCGTGCCTGAGACGGTGGTGTCCGTGCCGGAGTCGTTGGTGTCCGTTCCGGAGACAGTGGTGTCCGTGCCGGAGACGGTGGTGTCCTTGCCGGAGACGTTGGTGTCCGTCCCGGTGTCCATTCCGGAGACGGTGGTGTCCGTGCCGGAGACGTTGGTGTCCGTGCCGGTGTCGTTGGTGTCCGTTCTGGAGACGTTGATGTCCGTGCCGGAGACGGTGGTGTCATTGCCGGTGTCTTTTCCGGAGACAGTGTTGTCCGTGCCGGAGACATTGGTGTCCCTGCCAGTGACGGTGGTGTCTCTCAGTCTTTATTCACCTTTTTCTCATGTTTTCTCAATATAATTAATAAAATTATGGAATAGAATAGCATAGTTCTAATAGGGGCACATTGTAAGGCAGTGTTACAACATGCCCAACCTGCACAACTGGGATTTAAACCCTGCTAGTGTCGTCTGCTAGTTAGTGAAGCATTAAATAACCATATCAACTGTCAAATAACATATTGGAGATTAAAATAATATCAGATTTCTCTAGTTTAACATAAACACTAAAAATAGAGATGAAAAATTAACATTAGTAAGAAATCTTTGCTATCGTTAGATAAATGTTCAGTCATATCTTCCA
Source organism: Rhinichthys klamathensis goyatoka (assembly GCF_029890125.1). Lineage (NCBI taxonomy): Eukaryota > Metazoa > Chordata > Actinopteri > Cypriniformes > Leuciscidae > Rhinichthys > Rhinichthys klamathensis. Next base: position 4,822,839 of record NW_026606664.1, on the reverse strand, counting down.
AAGATTTCTGAATTTTGGCGCAATTTTTTCTCTATATAGTGTTGATATGGCAATTAGTAAATACACTAAGTTTCGTCATGCTAGTATGTGTGGAAGTATTTAAAGGGTTAGTTCACCCAAAAATGAAAATTCTGTCAGTAATTACTCACCCTCATGTTGTTCCAACCCCGTAAGACTTTCGTTCAACTTCGGAACACAAATTAAGATATTTGTGATTAAATCTGAGAGCTGGATCACTCCTCCATAGGCTTCTTAAGGGATCGAAACTGGATGGCCCAAAAGTTATGAAAGACATCGTTAAAATAGTCCAAGTGACTACAGTGGCTCAACCTTAAGTTTATCAAGCGACGAGAATACTTTTTGTGCGCAAAAAAACAAACAAAAATAACGACTTTATTCAACTAATCATTTCCTTCGCTGTGGGCCGTGATATTTCACGTAGTGATATTGCGCAAAGCTTCCAGGTTGCACGTCCCACGCAGGCTCACTATTGGCCGACGCTGGTCATGTGTGTGATGCGTGACGTACAACCTAGAAGCTTTGCGTAGTTTCACTACGTGAAATATCACGGCTGAACAGAGAAGGAAATGATTAGTTGAATAAAGTCGTTATTTTTGTTTGTTTTTTTGCGCACTGTGATAAAGTCACATTAGCTGCCACCGCTGGGGAAGCAGCACTGGCACAAACACATACACACATATATACGTACATACTGACCTCGTTCACGTCGATGCTCCCTGCCTTTGCCGCTATCATCGGAGCGGGTGCACACGCGATGCTGATAGCACATGGACATTCTTCCATTTCTCCACTCTCCCTTCCATATTAATTTCCCGGTCATTTCATACACTTACACTGCACTGTCTTGTTGTTTCGCCTCTGTGTTGTTTGTCTGTGTGGGCGTAGTCAGTCCTCCGGCGGGAAAGTTTAGCCGGCCGAACCGAACGATCGAGTGGCGGCCATTTATGACGTCATGGCCGGGTCGCGCCGGCGTATCGAAACCGGAAGCTGACGAAACCATTGTCTAGTGTGAATAGGTGTTCCTGTGGGTATTTGAATGGAAAAATTATGTGTTAAGTGGATTATGTGTGAATGGTTTATGTGTTTATTATATATATATATATATTGGGAATTAATTATTATGGATAATCAAATAGATGAAGTATTTGTATATGTATTAACTGTTATATGTTCCGGGAATTGGTGTGGCCCAAAAAGGGGCGGGGTTTGGCCTATTTAAGCCAAGGCCAAACCTAAAGTCAGGACTTAAAAAGTGTATTGGAGTATGGAGAGAGTGTGGGGGGTAGGAAATTGTTATTTGATTTTTTGAGGGGGACTGGATTAGATAGACGGATTTAGTATGAGTGAAAGTAAAGGGTAGATAAAGCCTGAAGATGGCAGTAATGCAACTCAATGGTTGCCAACTGCCGTAAAAATCCAAAGAAGAAGAAGAAGAAGAAAGTCAGGACTTGCTAACCAAGTCGGAAGCGAGAGTGCAACTGTGGTGCCTCAAGCAAGAAAAACCTTTGTGTGCTGTAGATACGTTTTTTTTTAACAAAGAGTTTTCGTCTTTGTTTTTCTGTTGTTATACTTTTTAGGTTTTTTTTTATTTTATTTTATTTTGTGGGCACCTGTAAATATACTTCACTGTGGACGGTCTTCTTATTGGCCCTGTAAATAAATTCCACCTTGCACGAAGTGTTTCTGCGAGTGCGCCATCCTTTACATCCGTTCACGGACTCACATTTCTCCCCAAAGGCGAGCTGGTGGGCTGGTCTTTATCACATATGGTGGCAGCGGTGGGATGGCTACTCGCAAGACAGCGCCAAAAGGGAAAAAACCCAGGGCTGGGTTGCGGTCACAGAGGAAGTTTGCGACGATGGAGGATGAGGCTTGGAATTCGGCGGAGACTACAGAGGAAGAGGAAGTGATGGCAGAGCTTCCTGAGACCTCGAAAAAGTCCAGGTCACCACAGACTGAGCCAATCGCTCCAGTCGCTACAACTGGTGAGGGAATGGTTTCCCTAATGCGTCAGTTCCTTGATGCACAGCAGCAGAGAGAAGAGAGATATATGCAGGAGCTCCGGGGTCTTCACGAGTCTATCCGGCAGTCGACTCGACCTGCTGAGACGTTGTCCGACAGCGAGAGCTTGCGAATGGAGCTACCAACGCCATCTGCTCAGAGGGTATCCACACAAAGCAGAACAAGAGACTCCCCAAGTTTTCCGGTGCGGAGAGAGCCAATGCATCGAGCTGAACTAAAGATGCCAATCTTCCAGCAGGGGGAAGACATTGAGAACTATCTTCGGCAGTTCGAGCGTCTGGCCAAGACTTGGAGGTGGCCTGAGGAGGAGTGGAGCTATCATCTGGTTCCATTACTCACCGGGCAAGCATTGGAGGCGTACCTGGCGATGGATGAGGAGCAGGCAGAGGTGTACGCTGATCTGAAGGAGGCGTTGCTGGAGAAATTCAACATCTCACCAGAAACCTATCGGCAAAGGTTCCGAACACCCACTGTTCCAGCTGGAGAGTCGCCATCCGAGACTTATCATCGCCTAAAGAACCTGTATCAGCGATGGGTACGACCGAGTGAGCATTCCAAGGAGGAGATGGGCGAGGCCATTATCCTTGAGCAACTACTCCGGGTACTTCCTTATGATGCTCGCACCTGGGTAAGGGAGCATGAGCCAACTTCAGGACTGGCGGCGGCTAAACTGGCTCAGCAATACCAGAACGCTCATCGTGGAGGTCTACGCACTCAACCATCTAAAGGTACTGTTCGGACGCACTTTGGGGCTGAGAGGGGTCGTACTGAACTGTCAGATAATGCACAAAAGTCAAAAGGGGGGAATGAGCTGGTATGCTTTTACTGTCAGCAGCCGGGGCATAAAGCAGCTGTGTGTCCCGCTCGCAAAGCGAAGCTTACAGGCTTTTGTTATGTGCCTAGAGAAGGGGAATGTGATTTTGACTCTGTGGGGGAGGGTCAGAATGTATATGATGTGACTGCTAATGGATATGCCCTAAAGGCACTCTTGGACACTGGAAGTTCTCTGTCAATGTTGAAATCATGCTTTGTAAATAATGTCAATTATGTGGACACTACCTCTGTTCAGTAGGGGTCTTTGGGGATGTAAAGCAGTATCCCCGGGCTGAAATAATGGTAGAGGTACAGGAACAAATATACTTGCTTAGTGTTGCCATAGTGGACAATTTACCAGCGGATATGATTCTAGGAAGAGACTTGCCAGTGTTATATGAACTCTTGCAACCCACCACTAAGGACTCTGAACATTCTTTTGCCACTGCCACTGTTAATTTGTCATGTCCTGCTCTTACTAGAGCTCAGGCCAGGGCAGGTCTGCAGCCACTGCCAGACTTGGATGGTAGTCTGTTGCAGGGCGGGACTAAAGGCCCTAAAAAGTCACGGCGTCAAAAGCGGCTTGCAAAGTACCTGGGTACCCCAGCCTCTGAAGCCTCGGTGGAGGGCCTTGAAGTTAATGGCTGGAAGGTCCCAGGGAACATAGTACAACTCCAAAGGGAAGATGAAACTTTAAAACCCTTATTTGTCAAAGCTGAGTGTGGAAAGAATTTGAATTTGTGCAAAGAAGAACATGTGGTGGTGAATGGTGTGTTGTATGTGCGAACGAATGATGTGACTCGTCTGATTGTACCATCTTGTTGTCGTCATCTTGTTCTGCACCTTGCACACACTGTTCCATGGGCTGGCCACCTGGGCCAACAGAAAACATATGCACGTATTAGCTCACGCTTTTACTGGCCCACACTATACACTGATGTACAAACTCACTGCAACACATGTGCTATCTGCCAAAAGACGAGTGCTGTGTCCCAGCGGGGCAGAGCACCCCAGCAACCCCTCCCTGTCATTTCTGCACCTTTTAGGCGGATCGCCATGGACATTGTGGGACCATTGGAAAAGAGCAGTGCTGGGCATCGCTACATCCTGGTAGTCAACGACTACGCTACAAGGTATCCTGAGGCTTTCCCACTCCGTTCTATCACCACAACAAAGATCATCCATGCCCTGGTTCAACTCTTCTCCAGAATCGGCATACCTGAGGAGATCCTGACAGACCAGGGTACGAACTTTACATCACGACTGATGGGGCAGCTGAACAAGCAATTGGGCATAAAAGCCATCCGAACAACTCCATACCACCCTCAGACGGACGGTCTGGTGGAGAGGTTCAACCAAACCCTCAAGAACATGTTGCGGAAGTTCGTTGCAGACACAGGACGAGACTGGGACAAGTGGCTACCGTTTGTTCTCTTTGCCTACCGAGAGGTACCCCAAGCATCAACGGGATTCTCACCGTTTGAGCTCCTCTACGGATGGCAGGTACAAGGACCCCTGGACCTGTTGAAGAAAGGCTGGGAGGAAGAACCTGCATCCAAGATGGAGGAGAAAGGCGGCATCGTACAGTATGTTCTGGAGATGCGAGATCGCCTGGAACAGTACAGAGAACAAGCCAAAGAGAACCTACAGGAAAAACAACGAGCACAAAAAAAATGGTGTGACCAACACGCCAGGCTACGACAATTCCAGCCGGGGCAGAAGGTATTACTCCTGTTGCCAACTTCGACGAGCAAGCTACTGGCTAAATGGCAAGGACCATACAGCGTCGTCCGCAAGATGGGGCCCGTCACATATGAAGTTCATCATCCGGACAAGGGCAAGACCAGGCAGACCTACCACGTGAACCTGCTGAAAGAGTGGAAGGAGCCACCCGGTAAGGGACCAGAAACATCTCTTCTGGTGAGGAAGGTGGAGGTGGAAGAGGAAGAGGAATCAGAGGATGCAAAGAGGCAGCCGTCTGTGGTGAACCTAACGCACCTAGAGGACTCCAAGAGGAAAGAGCTGCAGCATCTCCTGAACCAGTTTCCAGCCTTGTTCCGTCAGAGGCCTGGACGGACTGAGCTAACCCAACATAGCATCCACCTTTCCGATCCAACACCATCACGCCAACGTCCTTACCGGGTGCCTGAGAGGCTGGTGGAACCCTTAAAGGAAGAAATCAAGAGGATGAAGGAGCTAGGAGTGATAGAACCTTCAACGAGCGAGTGGAGCAGCCCGATGGTGATCGTACCCAAGAAGGACGGATCCCTGCGTGTCTGCATCGACTTCCGCAAGCTCAACGCCCAATCTAAATTCGATGCATACCCCATGCCAAGAATAGATGACCTGCTGGAGAAAATTGGAAGAGCCCAGTACAGCACCACGTTAGACCTGTGTAAGGGATACTGGCAGGTACCCCTCAACCCTCAGTCCAGACCATACTCCGCATTCCGAACACCACTAGGACTATATCAATTCACAGTCCTTCCTTTTGGGCTGCACGGGGCACCAGCCACATTCCAGAGGCTGATGGAGCGAGTCCTCCAAGACTGTGAAGACTGGTCTGCGGCGTACCTGGATGACGTGGTAATCCATAGCAACTCTTGGCCAGAGCATCTTCAACACCTCCAACAAACCCTAAGAAGGATAGAGGAAGCAGGATTGACATTAAACGTCTCAAAATGCGAGTGGGCAAAACAAGAGGCAAACTACCTGGGGTATCACATGGGCAACGGACAACTGAGACCACAGATTGACAAGGTGGAGGCAATCCGAAGGAGCCCACAACCAAAGACCAAGAAAGAAGTGAGGTCATTCCTAGGACTGGTGGGCTGGTACAGGAGATTTGTACCAAACTTTGCCTCCATTGCGGTTCCCCTGACCAACCTGTTGTCAAAACCGGTGAAGAACCCCATTCCATGGACCGATGACTGCGAGACTGCTTTCACTACATTGAAAGACAAGATGTGCTCCAGCCCAGTCCTGCAGAGTCCAGACTTTTCTCAGAGGTTCCTGGTGCAAGTAGACGCATCCGCAACGGGGATTGGTGCGGTCCTTGCCCAGGGAAGCGCTGGAGAAGAGAGACCAGTTGTTTACCTCAGCCGTAAGCTACTGCCCAGGGAAACAAGATATTCGGCGGTCGAGAAGGAAGGTCTCGCCATCAAGTGGTCCCTGGACAGCTTGCGTTACTACCTCCTTGGTCGAGAGTTCGATCTAGAAACCGACCACCGGGCCCTAACCTGGATTCAGTCCATGAAGGACCACAATGCTAGAGTCACACGGTGGTACCTCGCCCTGCAGCCGTACTGCTTCAAGATACGGCACAGACCGGGCAGACTCAACGTGGTAGCCGACTACCTGTCCAGGTTTCCGGCCAGTACGCGGCTAGGAGAGGGGGAAGGTGATGTGATAAAGTCACATTAGCTGCCACCGCTGGGGAAGCAGCACTGGCACACACACATACACACATATATACGCACATACATACTGACCTCGTTCATGTCGATGCTCCCTGCCTTTGCCGCTAGCGGGTGCACACGCGATGCTGATAGCACATGGACATTCTTCCATTTCTCCACTCTCCCTTCCATATTAATTTCCCGGTCATTTCATACACTTACACTGCACATTTCATACACTTACACTGTCTTGTTGTTTCGCCTCTGTGTTGTTTGTCTGTGTGGGCGTAGTCAGTCCTCCGGCGGGAAAGTTTAGCCGGCCGAACCAAACGATCGAGTGGCGGCCATTTATGACGTCATGGCCGGGTCACGCCGGCGAATCGAAACCGGAAGCTGACGAAACCATTGTCTAGTGTGAATAGGTGTTCCTGTGGGTATTTGAATGGAAAAATTATGTGTTAAGTGGATTATGTGTGAATGGTTTATGTGTTTATTATTATTATATATATATATATATATTGGGAATTAATTATTATGGATAATCAAATAGATGAAGTATTTGTATATGTATTAACTGTTATATGTTCCGGGAATTGGTGTGGCCCAAAAAGGGGCGGGGTTTGGCCTATTTAAGCCAAGGCCAAACCTAAAGTCAGGACTTGTTAACCAAGTCGGAAGCGAGAGTGCAACTGTGGTGCCTCAAGCAAGAAAAACCTTTGTGTGCTGTAGATACGTTTTTTTTTTAACAAAGAGTTTTCGTCTTTGTTTTTCTGTTGTTATACTTTTTAGGTTTTTTTTTATTTTATTTTATTTTGTGGGCACCTGTAAATATACTTCACTGTGGACGGTCTTCTTATTGGCCCTGTAAATAAATTCCACCTTGCACGAAGTGTTTCTGCGAGTGCGCCATCCTTTACATCCGTTCACGGACTCACATTTCTCCCCGAAGGCGAGCTGGTGGGCTCGTCTTTATCACACGCACAAAAAGTATTCTCGTCGCTTGATAAACTTAAGATTGAGCCACTGTAGTCACTTGGACTATTTTAACGATGTCTTTCATAACTTTTGGGCCGGCCAGTTTCGATTCCTTAAGAAGCCTATGGAGGAGTGATCCTGCTCTCAGATTTAATCAAAAATATCTTAATTTGTGTTCCGAAGATGAACGAAAGTCATAAGGGGTTAGAACAACATGAGGGTGAGTAATTACTGACAGAATTTACATTTTTGGGTGAACTAACCCTTTAAAACAAGGGTGTTACAACTAGCCCAGCGTTTGTGCCCCGCTCTCCCCTATCCCTGGGCATACGTGAGGTGACAGAAGGGGGTACGCGAACAAAATGCTGAGTTTTGGGTTCATTTAATTCTACCCCACCTTAAAATAACATTAAAACTAAGCATGTATTTCTATCAGGTAAAATGCTGTAGATACATGACATCCGATCAAATTACCTCATCTTTTACAGTCAAAACTGACTGCATTCCCTCAACAATGCGGCCTTGGCCTGCCTGGGCTGTGTTTAGCCCTAACAAAAAGTTTCAAAGCGTATTTTAAACAGAAACGGTGGTGCCTTGAACACCCTGTTCTGATGACGCGCGTTTTGCGCAAGAGTTGCAACTATGGCAGCTGAGAAGGCCAGTCTTTGTGTTCTTTTTGAAGAATTTTCGGAGCCTGATGAAATCGGTATAAATACGTCTTTAATACTGCAAAATACGCTCGATGTTACAGTCACTGCCCTTGCTGTCCAGAATAAAAGACACGCTGCGTCCCAATTCACCTACTTATACTACGCCCTAAAAGTATGTCCTCTTTTTGTGAAGAAAAAGTACATACTTTTGAGTGTGTAGCAAAAGAGTAGGCAAGCTTTGGGACATACTACTTCGTCATCTTTAACGGACAGATCTGTCGCGTGCATCCTGTCACCGTAAACTGCCCTGTCAATCATCTCGTCACAGTTAAAATCCTCCATTCAATCTAATATAATTTCTTACCATTTCGGAGAGAAATGTAGCACGTTCATCTGCCAGTCGTGTGTCTTTCATGCGGACGTAACACTCTCCTTTGCAATTTGAATGTAATGATGCATTTAAAAGTTAATGGCTAAACATATCTTTACAAAAGTTCACAATGCTGCTGCAGATGCAATATAATGTTGATAACATCGAATAAATACATTTTCGTCAGGTTAGATACTGATAAATAATCACTTAAACCCCTTTATCTAAATGAAACGTGCCACCCACATGCGCATATTCATTGTGTATCATCTTGGTTGCAGTTCCATTAGAATTCCACTGGAGGTGATCGCGGGCGAGTGCAGAATGAATGGGAGTCTATGGAGCTAAACGGCTAAATGTATCTCTTTCTCCTGCTTGTCGTTGAATCAACATAGATTTTATTGTTGATTCCGCAAGTTCAATATAGATTATAGGCCAAAAGTCGAATAAACGAGTACTTATGTCCTTTCGATTTCTTACAGGTTAGGCCGTTGTTGGCTGGAACACGCTAGCATTCTGCTATTATGTGACATAATCACATTTTTAACGGATTTTTAGAACAGATAAGTGAACTTAAAAATGCAATTTTCAGCTGAGTATATTATCTTAGCCCTCCCTTTTGAATGCAACTTTCAAATTACTTGACAAAAAATTACATCCTGAGAAAAGTGGATTTCTGGGGGTGAAACCCCATAGACTCCCATTCATTCTGCACTCGCCTGCGAGCTCCCCCGCATGGACAGAGATGTGTTACTGCAGCCAGTAACCGGAAGTAACCAGACAGTGCCAATTCTCTTCAATTAGACATTCTCTGCCTATACTGGCGCTAAAAGAGGAGTATGGGAAATCCAGTTCTCATTAATATTCATAAACTCATTTCCATAGCCATTCTTACCTGTAAAAATGACATTTCTAGATATCTGTAGTAGGCTACTAGTTAAACTATTATTTAAGATATCAATAATTCTATTTTCACTAGTTGCAAGGGCAATTTCAGATATCAACTGCCTTTGTTGATATCAATAATTACATTGTTAGGCCTACTAATAAAAACCTTTATTTTTTAAATCAATAATTACGTGGTTACTATGCAAATATATATTCTTGATATCAACAATTGAATTGCTAGTAAAAATGTTAATTTTTGATATCTGAAAATGTATTTCTGATATCAATATAATTTCAGATATCTAAAATGGCTTTCTTAGTAACAATCACATTCATGATATCTGAAATTAACATTGTCACTAGTGAATTTAATTATTGATATAAAAAATGAACATTGTTACTAGTAGCAATTACAAGAATAGACATAGTGACAATTGAATTCTTGATATCAAAAATAAAGTTTTTTTACTAGTAAGAATTATATTTCTGATATGTGAAATTGGAAGAAATCAATTCTTGATATCAACCATTGAATTTGAATGGCAGCCCATGGTGACATTTCACTAGTGAAAATACAATTACAGATATCAAGAATTAGTATTTTAACTAGTGAAAATGTAAATGTTGATATCAAGAATTAGCACTGTTACTAGTGGAAATGTAATTCCTGATATCAAAAATTGCTATTGTTACTAGTAGAAATCTAATTTCTGATATCAAGAATTATCATTTTAACTAGTGAAAATTGAATTGTTGATATCAAGAATTCATATCCTGCGAATTATTAAAAGTCAAAATGGCTTGCCTATTGCCATTCCCAGGATATAAAGTTGATATCAAGAATAATATTTTTTACCAGTTGAAATTCAATTCTTGATATCAACAATTGTATTTCTGCGAGTCATTGTTGATATCAATAATTAACATTTTTACTAGTTGAAATGTAATTCCTGATATAAAAAATTGCCATTGCTGCTAGTAGAAATCGAATTCCTGACATCAAGAATTATCATTTTAACTAGTGAAAACTTAATTGTTGATATCAAGAATTCATGAATAAAAGCTAAACCGGCTTGCCATACTAGGAGTGCATCTCTGAGCTGCTATGAGTGTGGCGGCGGGGCTCATTTGCATATTCATAGAACCACGTATACTAAATGAGGCAAGGGTGTAGAGTTACACTCAAGCGATTTTAAGGCATGAAGAAAAAAAATTAAAGGAAAAAACGTTTAAATATGTCATTTTGATGATCAAAGATGAGTTTAAAGGGATAAAATTATTGACTACAGGGGGACTTTAAGTAACTTCTGATCTTAGATCTGTTTTGGTCACTGTGGGTGAATCAGCGCCATCAGAAATATCCTGTCGCTTCTCTAAGAAAACTGATCAAACAGACGTGGAGGTGGACGGTTTGAAGGCAAGTTCAGGCGTGACACTGCATGTAAGATATGGACTGGTGCAGAGAAACAGAATGAGAAAGACGGGAGCTGATGCAGGGGTCAGCGGGGGTCTGTCTGGTTGTTGGTTTGTTGAAAGTCAATAAAATTTTCGCTGCAGGAGTTACAGCATCATGATAAGGAGAGCTCCAGACTGCTGTTTACTGATACAATGTATCAAATAGGCCTAGTAATTAAAACTAAATCAGACGCCTGAATGCACAAGCACTTATTTATATTGCTGCTGATCGGGGTGGATAATTTGTAATTATGTCATTTTTCAAAGCAGTTAAAAAAAAGTAAAACAAATTGCAACCTAAAATAGAACAAGTCAGACTGCCAAAAGAAAGAAAAAAATCAATACAGTTTTCCGGTAAACCATCTAAAAATGCTTAGAACAAGATATATTTAATAAAAAAAAAAAAAAAAAATAGAGACAGCTGATGCGAGCTTGACTAACATGACCTGCCAGAACTGACGCTAAGCTTGATTTTTTGGGTGAACTATCCCTTTAATTGTCCTCACCTGCACTGAAAAAAATGATACTTTGGACCAACCTAAAAAATTACTGTAATTTGTTACAACTAAATTTATTAGTCTTTCTCAAGCTATATTTTTTATTTGGTTTAAACTTTAATTTTTAATTTAATAGCAATCAAAATAGTTATTCTGCTCAACAAAAAGTTAAATGACTCCGAAGCAGTGTTAAAGTTAATGAGATAATTAAGTGATTAATTGAGTGATGATTGAGCATTATTGAAGACACCTGATGTTAACAAGCAGAATCACTGAAGGAGAAAAAAAATAAAAAATAAGTCACCGTTATGGTGATCAGTGTGTGTTTTAGTTGGACTCTTGACCCTTAAATCATTAACTTTTAATGTTGTTTGGCTGCTGACAGCCAGATAAACAACTTGAAAAGGTGATCTGATGGTGTTGGTTGAGTTTTAACATAATCATTATTTCACAATCATTTGACCTAAATCAACTCATATTGAGTCCCATTTAGGTTTACTTTATTAATTTTACCAGCACTGGCCTTGTTCAGCATAATATTTTTAGCCTTTTCAATGCAATCCAAATTATCAATTCAATAAAAAGAAAACTTCAAAACCACTTATGTTGGCACACACAGACATCAATAATTAGCATATGAATCTCAGCAATGGTGACAAACAGATCACCTCTGAACACAAGCTCATTATTTATTCATGCAGCAATGCATGCTGGGAGCCATGAATGAGTTTTGATTGGTGGCACCCAGAATGCACTGCAACATGCTTATTATTGTCACCATTGATGAGATTCACAGGCTGATTCTAGATGTCTGTGTGTCTAAAAACGAAATAGAATCAATAAATTATTTATTGTACATGAGACATGTTTAAAAAAAAATTTGGATTTCATTGTAAAAGGTAAAAATATTATGCTGTACAAGGCCAGTGCTGCTATAATTAATAAAGCAAACCTAAATTGGACTCAATATGAGTTCAGTGATTCAGGTCAAATGATTGTGAATCAGATCACCTATTCTAGTTGTTCATCTGGCTGTTATAACTCACGTACAGCAGGCAAACAACATCTAAAGTTAATGATTTAAGGGTCAAGAGCCCAACTAAAACACAGACTGATCTCCATAACGGTGACATAAAAATTCCGGTTTTCTCCTTCAGAGATTCTGCTTGTTAACATCAGATGTCTTCAATAATGCTCAATCATCACTCAATTAATCACTTAATTATCTCATTAATTATCTCATTAACTTTAACACCGCTTCAGTGTTACTTTAACTTTTTGTTGAGCAGAATAACTTGATTGATATTAAATTAAAATTTAAAGTTTAAACCAAATCAAAAATATAGCTTGAGAAAAAATAATAAATTTAGCTGTAACAAATTACAGTAATTTTTTTTAAGTTGGTCCAAAGTATATTTTTTTTGTGTTTGTTATTTGCTTTAAGGAAAACTGAACAAAACAGGTTTAAATCAGAAACTGTGATTTTCACTTTAGGCCAATATAAAAATGCACTTTAAATGAACTACACAGTATTTTCACTTTTTTCAGTGGGGAGTAAACATTATTATAAATACCCTAATACTACTTGACACCATTATACTACACAAAATAATAAAACAGGCAAGGTCACAACCTCAAGGTTGAGAATCTGTGCTTTAACCAACCTACATGAAATATATTTTTTGCTAGACTATTTTTAAATCGATTTGGTCTGAACTGACCTGTGCAGATTTAGTTTATTGATTTGTGTCATGCTGTCAAAGTCTGGCAGACTCATAAAATGCCATATCTGTGCACACCTATGAACACAGACACACAATATTCCCTTCAAAACTGTAAAAACAAATGAATGACAGAACTGCTCACTGTTCATCTCTGGACCAGGTGTTTTCGCAGATAAGACCTGAGGAGGTGTGAGAACACGAAAGCATAGGCCTAGATGAAAAAAAGATTTCTCAATCAAAGGTTCTGCAATGAGATTACTTATTAAAAAAAAAATCAGGACATGGCAGTATTGATCATTTTAGATATTCAGTTCAATATATAATAACAGTTATAGCCTAAAAATAGAGAGATGATGAAAATGGCATCATGCACATTATATTGAAAATACAAAGGAAATTAAACGTGGATACAGATTTTTTTATTTTAGAGTACCAGAAACATTCCCTCATTCCCAAGTAACTACGTCCTAATTAGTTATGTCCTCAAACAGAAGGTGAAGTATCCCTGTTCTAATTTAATCAAAGCCTGTTTCTAAACAGTAATTACAGCGATTAAGAAAATTAACTGTGTTTGAGGGGAAAAGGAAGAGGTTTTCTTCACTGCTCTCGGCTGATTACAAGCCACTTTTAGAGCTGACTGGCAGCCAAATGTTACACAGTTATTCCTGCACTGTAATTACTCAGAGTTAAAACCCACTGCTTTTGTACTGCATCCTCAAAATGGTGGAAATAATCACAGAGGTAAGCATAATGGCTTCTAATGGTCATAAAAATTGTTAAATAATAGATTAAGGATCAATACTTTGCTGGTTAGCATGGTTCAGTTAGCCCCTGCTGGTGGCAGTCATACCTACGCTCTCTGACTGTAAAGAACATCTTTCTCAATTACTTAAGTTAAGTATATCTAAGTGTATGTGTATATATCATCAGAGGAAGGATATATGAAATTAAATGAAATAAGTCTGATCTGAAATGATATATAGGCCTATGACGAAACAGCATGCCACATAGACAAACACAAGTGTTCCCCAACAAGATTTTAAATGATTGTGATCATAGTCTGACTAATAAATTCATCGTTGTAGTTCATAAGGACTCTTGAAAACTTATGAGAGTGCATGGTGGTAACTTCATCTCTGCTGTGTGTTTACAAGGAAAGAAAACGATTCCATGCGGTGTAAACAGTCTTAAAAAATACATGCAATATTTTTTTAGGACTTTAGGTTACTAATTAATGTACCTTATTTAAAAAAAAATAATAATAATCGTTGTGCAGCAGACAGGTTTTTGCATATCATAATTTTCAAGGAACTTTGGTGAATAAATTGTGCTTCTAATCTCTTACGTTCTAAGTAGCCCATGGTTTTTATGTTCAATGTACACCGGCTGGTGTGTGAGACTGGGATTTAGTTTGACAGGAACTTTCAGTGCCCCCTGCTGCCTTTAAATACTCACAAAAGTTTTTGAAGAACTCCTGGGGACTTGAGTCGGACAACTCTTTTACTGGATTACCGGCTAGATTCACGCAGGTGACACAACGCGTAGATAAAACATTCAAGACGTCTGGATTAGTGGATTCATATCATCATTTTGTTATCAAAGTACTTGAAATCTGCAGTGAAGAACTTTGAAACCCTACTGAAATGAATATGAGTAGCTATAACCTACCTGCAGATATTAGCTGCTAATAAAATAATCTTCTTTGACTGTTTGACACACTAAAAAGTTCACAAAAGCAGAAATCTGAAACTTCAAATTACAGATAAACACTTTGGAAAACTTTGAATGTGCCATTTTAGCGTTGATTATGCTAGATGAGCTATTTCACTTTGAAATTAGAAACTGGCATTAAAGTTTTCCTACATGTGATGCAACATAAATATATTTTTGCATGTCTGTATAAAATAAATGTTTTATTTTAAAATAAATATCAAATTACTTTTACATTCAATTTTATTCCTAAAAATTTCGGAAAAGCTGCAGTTTATAACACTTACATTTGACACCACTATAAAATCAAGAGTCTCTTCTCGTAGTTGAGTCTCTCTGCGTCCTCTCCAGTGGGTTTACACCATTTTGTTTGCAGCTCATCAACATAAATGTACACTCCATTTCATTCTGTTACGCTACAGGTTGCGATAGTAGCTAGTGCATTCCTCAGCCTCTTGAATTGAATTTTTTAGAGTGAGTAACATTACATATGCATTATATAACATAATTCTATAGGTTTGCATTGATTTGAATTACTTATTACATTTCACATCCACACTATCATCATAATATTTTATTTAATTCAGCCAGGAGGTCCATTTTAATTGAACACGTTTAGATATATCAAGACAGTACAGCAAAGGAAAAATAAACCACAGAGATATATTTGCGAACAATTTATCAAGTACAAATACACAGTGAATCCAGACAATGTTGTCAAAAGAGCAGACGCCACGCCACCCTAGAAATGACCCACCAAGTTGTTCCCTGTAACAATATTAATCTATGTGCATTTGTATGTAGATCACCCTGATGAGTTCAGACAGACCGCTGCAGTTCAACCTCTGAGCCGTAGACGACGGATAACTCTGATAGTTGTTTTAGTTTATCCTGCTTTTCCTGATGTTCCAGACATCTTGTTCTACAATCCCAACAGCTTACAGCAGCAATGACAACAACGCTGAGGGATACGAGCAGAACTAAAGCTGAAAACTAATAAAACACACAAAAATGTATATAAATTATTTTTATACGTAAATAAATATTAAGACTATAAAGCTGTATAAAACATTATCATTTTTATTTATATAAAACCAGTACACTCACCCTTGAGTAGAAAATGAGTTTTTCGGTCAGTTCTCGCAGGTCTGTTGCGTTCACTCCAGCGTCCTTCAGTCCAGTGGGTTTGCACCATTTTATCTGGAGTTCTTCATCCAAGATGTAATCTCCTTCCCAGTGTACCATGCCACAAGCGACATATTCCCCCTCAAACAACAACAGAAAGACCCACAATGAAGGTGGAATCAGACAAAGTAAAAAGAGCCCAGCACAATGAGAAGATGACCGTCTGCAAGGCCTTTGAATGAATATCATCACAGCCAGAGCCAGAAAAACAGGTCCAAGAAAGATGAAGCTGATCAGTGTCATGTTAAACCCAGGAGAACATGGGCAGGAAAATTCCCGATCCATCAACTTCTGCAGTCCAATTAACGCAAAGCAAAAATGCAATACACCGAAAGAAGCTGTGCTTCTTTCTAGTCTTTCTGGATTGTTTGAAAACAACCCAAGAAACACCATTTTTTTATGAACAAGGTGAAACAGCCCACTTTAAAGATCACTGGCTTACTTTAGATCCAC
This sequence comes from Rhinichthys klamathensis goyatoka, assembly GCF_029890125.1. NCBI lineage: Eukaryota > Metazoa > Chordata > Actinopteri > Cypriniformes > Leuciscidae > Rhinichthys > Rhinichthys klamathensis. The sequence continues at coordinate 4,806,678 of NW_026606664.1, read as the reverse complement.
TGAAGAACTGAGACCTTTTAAACAGAACAGAAAATTAATATCTGTTCACCGAACAATGTGTAGCAGCGGAACTCATATCCTACAGCAATTTAGGATCTTTATTATTAACTATTTGCAAGGTCATTTATCATACAATGAGACAAAGGACAATGAAAAAGGACAGTAGAAACTAATTATGGGAATAGGACTCAACTCCTTTCTTTTAGTAATTTAGATATGCTCCATTGAACAAAATTCTATGAAATTCATCAGAAGTAAATGAAATCTTGTTTGGCCAACAAAATGAAAACAAACAGCAAGTATTGTCCCATATCATGGCACATGACAATGCCATACAGCAAATATTTACACTAAATTTAGAGGACATTAGATTAAGTGTTACTGGCTTCTCACATTGAACAACTACAAAGGTTGCATAAACATAAGATATAAAACTGAATAAATATGTTATGTAGTACAAAATAAAACATAGTTGTACTATTAAAAAAAGAACCAGCTCAATCCAAGCTGTATTTTGACAATGCTAGCACAGTCTCAGTATAAAAAAAAAACTTTTTTTTTTTTTTTTATACTGAGACTGTGCTAGCATTGTCAAAATACAGCTTGGATTGCGCTGGTTCTTTTTTTAATAGTTCAACTATGTTTTTTTTTTCTAGATAAATCGCTAATAAAGTGATAACTATGTATGTAGGCTACATGTGTTGTTGATGCACATTCCCGTCACTGACTGAACATCTCGAGCATTTTAACGACTGTTTCACGCTTTTACCTCAATGTGAAATAATGTTCTCTCTGTTCATAATGTTCTCATTCATAAAGATGTTGTTTGGAAACTCTGAGTAAGGTAATACGAAGAGTTAAACATGTAATCTACTAAATCACATTATGCATTATACTGTTAAACAATAAATGAACTACAAGGCAAACAAAATAATAATTTGTACAGATTGTGGATCAGAGGAAACATTTCATGGTCCACTAGTTCAAAACGTAACTCACACACGAAAGACACGCAGCACCCCCAGTGGTGACCAGGGGAAGTACAACAATAGCCTTGTTATAATATTAGGTTATTTTACATAGCTAGCCTATAGTATTTAAGTAAAAAGTGTTTCAAGTGAATATTTTGTATTTAAAGCAGAACGATAATATTTATTGTCTGCCAGCAGTTATATTCTCAGACAACAAAACTCACTGAAACAAAAAAAACAAGAACAACAACAGAAATCAGTCTACTTTATTTGTGAACTTGTGTCTTACGCAACATATTCACACATGCCATATATATTTTTATATACCATGTGGTTGACAGGAGAGACAAGTGCTTGTTGTAACACTGGGCTTTTGTCACAATGTCAATAAGGTTTTGACTCAAAAGTCCAATTACACAGGACAAGGGTTTTCAAGTTTTTTTTTTTTTTCAAGGTTTACAAGTTTTTTTTCATAGTTATTTCTACCAGGTCTGGGAAAGTTTTCACCTGGCATATATTTTACATTTTTATTAAAAAAAAGTAAAAAAAGTAAAATAAAAAATACAATACTGGTTAGGTAAAATAGTGTCGGATTTACAAGTACCCCATGCACACCGTTTGACCATTTTAAACTTAAAATGACAAGAAAAAAAAACATAAAAAGGTATGGAAACTGACTAACTGCAATGCATTTTAATGGACGTGGAAGCAGAGAATGTCCGAGTGTATTGGGTTAGTTATGCACACTGTAGCTGTGTCCCAATGTGAAGGCTGCGTCCTCCGAAGGCCGCATTTGAAGGCCGATTGGCCGCATTTGAAGGCCGATTACGTCACAGCGGCGTGACGAAGGCTGTCCCAATTCAAAGGCTGCATCTTCGAAGGCCGCATTTGAAGGCCGATTGCGTCACCGCGGCGCGATGAAGGCTGTCCCAATTCAATTTCGCATCCTTCAAAGGCCGTATTTGAAGGCCGGTTGCGTCATCGCGGCGCGACGAAGGCTAGCCTGATTCAAAACACCAAGGCCCTGTCCCAAATGGAACCCTAAGCACTCGCGGTCTTCCTCTGAGTCCGCACTTTCGCGACGTAACGCCGCTTTGAATGTCGGGAAGAAGTCTGCTGTGGAGTCCGCATCAGCTTGGGCTCGGCAAAAGTGCGCATCAAGGGCGCAAATTGACCACGTGGGGGCGCTCGCGTGCACCCTTCTGAGATCTAAAAATGACAAATGGGACACACTGCGGTCTCACGGACTTAACGGACACGCGCACGCGGCAGCCATTGTAAGTCCACAAGACCGAAAGTGCTCATGAAGTGTGCGATTTGGGACAGGGCCCAAATGCACCCTTCGTTTCCCCGTGAAAGGAAGGATACATAAATGGACGCTTTGCGGTCTATCCTACCCGATCCTACCCCATAATTTATTGCGCGCCGGTGACGACAGCATTTTTGGTGCAGCATTTGGTGTGTAGCCAACAGTTCAAATTTAAATGTTGGTGTTCAACTATGCCTTTTGAATCCGTTCATTTTTCGTTTTTCAATTATGGGTTAAAAAATTAAAAACGAATGGATGCAAATTTACACAGACTATTAAACTAAAAATAGTTTAGTGATAGTTTTTTAGATTAAAGTCTTTGATTTTACTAGTATTGTGATTGACTATCAAACCTTTCTACAAATACATTATTTTAAATATTTAATAATATAAGGTAGCCTACTTTTGCGTCCATTTGTTTTTCTTTTTTTTTTAACCCGTAATTGAAAACTAAAAATGAAAGGTTGTTGTATTTTAAAAGCCAAAGTTGAACACCAAAATTTGAACTGTAGGCTACACAAATGCTGCAAAAAAAAAAAAAAAAAAGACTTTTTGCCCCTTTATTAAACATTTAAAATATTCACAAATTACTATGGGACAAATGTCGATTTTACTGGTTTTCTAAGACCAGATTAGAACCTGGAAATTATATTTTTCCCACAATGCTGAATGAGAAGAGCCATGTCTCTGGAACCATGATTTACAGGCTAATGATAATAAATGTGTCTGAATAAATAACGAGGCATGTTAATTGTTCGTTTAAAAGTGAACATTTCAAGCTTTAGGTATATTTTGTTTCAGTTCATTTATGAGACGCGCTCCAGTTCACGGAGATCATGAAAGCGCGACTGATTGCAAGCCCGTAGGCAGGGGGGGTTCGGGGGGTTCGAACGAAGCCAAAGGTCCAGAATTTAAGTCGTTTAAAAAAAAAAAAAAAATGTTTATGTGATTATTGTCATCATTGTTTTAATCAATGCTTGTGACAAATATTCTTGGTTGCTGTTTCAAATTAATATGATTATTGTGTAGCTGGACGTGTGCGCCGCGCGTGCAGTTCAGAGAGAGTTCTCGCAATACACTTTTCAAACCAACGGTGAAGAAGCATCGCATCTGAATGATACGGCTGGGGATCGAGTCCAAAAAGAATCGATTCCTCGATTCCGAGGCGTTGGGAATTGAGAGTCGATTCCAAAGGTTCAAAATGCAATGGTTGGAATCGATTCCGGGGAATGATCTTACTCGTTGTAGTTTAGGACAAGTAATAAATCTGATTTATGAAATCAATCGACAAAAACAATCAAATTAACTTTTAAGTTATTAAATTCAAGTTCACGCAAACGTTTCCGTCTGCTGCGGCTGTCTGTCATTCATTCTCCATTCAGCGTTCAAACAGCGCGTTGCGTTCGGTTACGACAGTCAACATGATGAAACTCCCTCCAAGATGATTCACTGTTACTATTATTAGGCTATACTTGATCTGTAGATAAAGCTCTATGGTTTCGCATAAAATGACTATATTGCTGGACTGCATTGCTGTATCTTAACCATGTTCCTTTGTTAGAACACAGGAGAGCACTATCATTCTTCACGCGCACAGTAACTGACATTTAAAACTGTTAAAAGAAAAGGCTCAATAAACTATTTTATAGATAGACGGCAAAAAATGCATCTCAAAATGCATCAGATTGATGCTTTAAAATATGGAATATTTAAAATTTTCTCACGGGGGAGCATGCCCCCGGACCCCCCTAGAGGGGTAATATCCTTCTCACCTGGGGGAGGAGTTTTATATATATATATATACACTCACCGGCCACTTTATTAGGTACCCCATGCTAGTAACGGGTTGGACCCCCTTTTGCCTTCAGAACTGCCTCAATTCTTCGTGGCATAGATTCAACAAGGTGCTGGAAGCATTCCTCAGGGAGTTTGGTCCATATTGACATGATGGCATCACACAGTTGCCGCAGATTTGTCGGCTGCACATCCATGATGCGAATCTCCCGTTCCACCACATCCCAAAGATGCTCTATTGGGTTGAGATCTGGTGACTGTGGAGGCCATTTTAGTACAGTGAACTCATTGTCATGTTCAAGAAACCAATTTGAAATGATTAGAGCTTCTTGACATGGTGGAAGTAGCCATCAGAGGATGGGTACATGGTGGCCATAAAGGGATGGACATGGTCAGAAACAATGCTCAGGTAGGCCGTGGCATTTAAACGATGCCCAATTGGCACTAAGGGGCCTAAAGTGTGCCAGGAAAACATCCCCCACACCATTACACCACCACCACCAGCCTGCACAGTGGTAACAAGGCATGATGGTTCCATGTTCTCATTCTGTTTACGCCAAATTCTGACTCTAACATCTGAATGTCTCAACAGAAATCGAGACTCATCAGACCAGGCAACATTTTTCCAGTCTTCAACTGTTCAATTTTGGTGAGCTCTTGCAAATTGTAGCCTCTTTTTCCTATTTGTAGTGGAGATGAGTGGTACCCGGTGGAGTCTTCTGCTGTTGTAGCCCATCCGCCTCAAGGTTGTGCGTGTTGTGGCTTCACAAATGCTTTGCTGCATACCTCGGTTGTAACGAGTGGTTATTTCAGTCACTGTTGCCCTTCTATCAGCTCGAACCAGTCTGGCCATTCTCCTCTGACCTCTGGCATCAACAAGGCATTTCCGCCCACAGAACTGCCGCTCACTGGATGTTTTTTCTTTTTCGGACCATTCTCTGTAAACCCTAGAGATGGTTGTGCGTGAAAATCCCAGTAGATTAGCAGTTTCTGAAATACTCAGACCAGCCCTTCTGGCACCAACAATCATGCCACGTTCAAAGTCACTCAAATCAACTTTCTTCCCCATACTGATGCTCGGTTTGAACTGCAGGAGATTGTCTTGACCATGTCTACATGCCTAAATGCACTGAGTTGCCGCCATGTGATTGGCTGCTTAGAAATTAAGTGTTAACGAGCAGTTGGACAGGTGTACCTAATAAAGTGGCCGGTGAGTGTATATATACTGTATATGTATTTTTTTATTATTTTTTTTATTAAAAGGATTTCTATATTTTATCCACTCAATAGACTACAATATAATAGCCATATAAACGTAGAGTAATTATAATAATAAAATATTTTAGGTGCATCAAAAAGCGTGCTCATTAACCAGCAGACAAGCTAATCCAGCACAAATTAGTGCATAAAAGGTCACCAAAATTAAGTATTTGAACCTCATAATTAAATGCAAAAGGAGGAAAAAAAACTGCAAAAATGTCCACTTTTTGAAAAAAAGAACCCCCCCTTTCAATAGGCTGGCTACGGACCTGGATTGTTTTATTTTATTTTACAAAAGCACAACGTTTTCTTGTTATGTGAGACAAATAAAAGTAGTTGCGAATGATGTATTATTCTTTTCTGTATGACCAGACATTATAGAGTATTTTTTCAAGTTGTTTCCACTGTTGATGGGAAAATAGAAGTGTTCGCGGCCGCGCCTCCGTGTCTTGCAGTGCGCGCTCACACACCCACACACATTTGCGTCAAAATCTTGTGTTTATTTGTGATAATCTTAGCCCTGTATTATGACTGACATTTGACGAATTTCTTTGTTCCTTTTTTGGATAAAAGCGCCTTCTAAATATGTAGCCTAAATGTAGGCTAATAATAATAATGTTATTATCATTTGCGTTGAGTTCACTGAAGACAGTAATATGTTAATCATAAAATAATTTATGAATGTTTTATTTTTATATAACCTAACCTTGTGTTTGTGGTATATTTCTTTTTTATATGTGAAGTCTTTTTTAGCTTATTCTATTATAGCTACTGAGCTTTTTCCTCCTAAAAAATTGACTTTAAAGACAAGTGTCTTAGACAAAGCCTAAATGTCGTTTAGAAAATTCATGTACACTGTAAAAAGTAATTGTTGATTCTACTTAAGAAAAACTAGTGAATTTAACTTACTTTGAAAACTCAGTTGATTTAACTTGATTACACTGTGTACTGTGAACTTTTAGGTGAAACTAAACAAATCTAGTACATTGTACTTAAGATTGGTAAGTGTATTGTACTAAAGGCATGTTCACACTGTTGCAAATATCTGGAGCACAGAATTTGCATTTAATAATAATAATAATAATGAAATTAATAACATTTTTAGTAAATACCATACAATTAGAAACGGTTTGATGATAGCTATAGCTATATATATATATATACATACGCGCGCACACACACACGTGCGTGTGTATTTATTTATTAATAAGCCATCGGCTGCTACTGCTTCACAGTACTTATTTGTATTACAGAGCTTTATATATTTACTGGTCGTTGGTTATGAAGTTTCAGCATGAGACGAAACAACTCGGGGTTTTTTTCATCTCGCGCATGCGGATTTGCCCAATTGGACGGTTGAACTTGAAGAAGACGACATCGACGAAGAACTTCATCTCGTGTTCGGGATCGGGATGCGGCAGCAAAACTAGGTATGCTAGCCTCTTGAACAACTATTTATCAACTTTAATGTTATTGTATTGCTTAAAAACAGAATTTATTTAGCTCATTGTGCAGTAAGAGGAAAAGGCACACTGAAGTTACGTTAGTTTTATGTCGAATGAGACCAGTTGAGACAAGTGGCTTACTAGCTAACGTTAGGTTGCAAAAATCGATTTTTACTGAACACTGTTTTATGTACAGTTTGTAAGCTGTGTTAATCGTTTATAAGTTCGGGGATTATCATTAATAATATGTAAATCCTGGCTGTGCGGCCTAACGTTACTTTCATTCTGTCTAGAAAGTTCGATGCTCACGTGTCGTTCACATGGAAATTAACAACACGATGCATTAATTAAAATAGTGTAACTAATAAGCAGGTATTAGCTTATTTTGTCTTTTTATTTTGTGACAGATTCACTCAACGTTTCACCAATAACTTCGAGACTTAATGTGGAGACATTGGCTGCAGCAGATTAAAATGACGTAAGCTCATCGCAATTATGTTTCGATAGCAAAACAAATGTTGCTTTTGCTGTTGTTTTTTTGCTCTGTGTTGTGCTAGTGTCGAGCGCTATTCAATATACATTTTTATAACTTTGCAGAAATCCAACATCAATGCGGAACAAACAGCCGTTCTTCATGGCCTACCACTCCTTCTCGGAGAGGACCCCACCGATTTTTACAAGACATGTTTTGTAAGTATTTTTTTCTCTGATGTGGTTCTTATTTAACAGGCAAACTGTTCTTCAAACAGTTGATATCTGGCAAGAAGAGTTATGAAGGCAAGAAAAACAGTCAGGACATTGAAACAAAGTAAGGGTTAGAGAAAAGAAAGTGAAAGATACGTTTTATTTATTTGTTTGTTTCACATTTTAATGAGTATGTGCTCTTAAAGGGATAGTTCACCCAAAAATAAAAATTCTGTAATTTACTCACCCTTATGTTGTTCCAAACCTGTATGAGTTTCTTTCTTCTGTTGAACACAAAATAATATGTTTCGAAGAATGTCGGTAATGAAACAGTTTAGTTTACCCATTGACTTCCATAGTATTTTTTCTAACTATGTTAGTCAATGGCTACTCTTAACTGTCTGGTTAACAACATTCATCAAAATATCTTCTTTTCAGTTCAACAGATGAAAAAAAACTCATGCAGGTTTAGAACAACTTGAGGGTGAGTAAATTATGACAAGATTTTCATTTTTAGGTGAACTATCCCTTTAAAGCAACACTTCACCGTTTTTCCATATTAAACTGTTATTCCCTTTACTAAGACGAGTTGATACATTCCTCTCTCGTCTCAGTGCATGCACTCAATCGCTCTGGCGCGCGCAGACACTTTGTTAGCACTTAGCTTAGCCCAGTTCATTCATTAGGATTCAAACAGAGATGAAGTTAGAAGCGACCAAAAACCTCCACGTTTTCCCTATTTAAATACAGTTAGACGAGTAGTTACACGACCAAGTATGATGACACAAAATAAAACGTGGTTCTTTTCTAAGCGGGTAAAATGGATAACTAATGTATGGCGGAATAGCACTTGAGAGCACTTCAACTCAGCGCAGTAATATCATTTTTCAGGAGTGATGATATTACTGCACAGAGTCCAAGTACTATTCCGCCATACATTATAGTTATCCATTTTACCCGCTTAGAAAAGCGCCACGTTTTATTTTGTGTCACCTTACTTGGTCGTGTAACTGTATTTAAATAGGGAAAACGTGGAGGTGTTTGGTCGCTTCTAACTTCATCTCTGTTTGGATCCTAATGAATGAACTGGGCTAAGCTAAATGCTAACAAAGTGTCTCCGCGCGTCAGAGCGATTGAATGCACGCACTGAGATGAGAGAGGTATGTATCAACTCGTCTTAGTAAAGGGAATAACATAGTTTAATATGAAAAAACGGTGGGAGTGTTCCTTTAAAATATGTTTTGTGGCTTTCTTTGACCTCATTTTTGTTATATGCTATTCCCATTTTTAGGACTGATGACAATGAAGATATGTCCAACATTGAAATAGGTATTCTGACAGTGATTCCCGAGTCGTCTGCAACCGCTGCCGTACCCTACTCCCTGCATCTTGATGCGTCAACAACAGCAATCGTTCTGGAAGGTACAGTGGTTGTGGATGATCTTGAAAATCTTCCACAAGCAATGTGTTTGCTCTTTGGACTAATTTATGCTCGAAACCTGCAGCACTGAAGAGCACATTCGACTTCATACAGAGAGTGATTTTGTCCCTTGGCCACAAGTCACTCAAACCTAAAATCCAATCACTGAAAAATCGCCTGATGCAGTAATAGATCATAGCCATGATGCTTTGAGTGAATAGAGCTGTCTTTAAAGGAACACTCCACCTTTTTTTATCATATTAAACTATGTTATTCCCTTAACTAAGACGAGTTGATAAATACCTCTCTCGTCTCAGTGTGTGCACTCAATCGCTCTGGCGCGCTAGACACTTTGTTAGCACTTAGCTTAGCCCAGTTAATTCATTAGGATCCAAACAGAAAAGCGACCAAACACCTCCACGTTTTCCCTATTTAAATAGTTACACGAGTAGTGTAACTCGACCAAGTATGGTGACACAAAATAAAACGTGGCGCTTTTCTAAGCGTGTAAAATGGATAACTATAATGTATGGCGGAATAGCACTTGAGAGCACTTCGACTTGGCGCAGTAATATCATCACTCCTGATGATGAGAGGATTTTTTAGGAGTGATGATATTACTGCACCGAGTCGAAGTGCTCTCAAGTGCTATTCAGCCATACATTATAGTTATCCATTTTACACTGGTGTAATCATCTTACACCATTCTCGGTCGTGTAACTACTCGTGTAACTGTATTTAAATAGGGAAAACGTGGAGGTGTTTGGTCGCTTCTCTGTTTGAGTCCTAATGAATGAACTGGGCTAAGCTAAGTGCTATCAAAGTGTCGCGACGCGCCAGAGCGATTGAGTGCACGCACTGAGACGAGAGAGGTAGGCCTATGTATCAACTCGTCTTAGTAAAGGGAATAACATAGTTTAATATGAAAAAACGGTGAAGTGTTCCTTTAAGAGAACTCTAAAGAAAATTGTTCAGTGTTGTTTTACAGATACGTCAGTGTTTTCCAATTGTTGAAAATGAAAAAATATAAAAATATCCATATTTAATAGGATGTTTTGAATTTCAAGTTTACTTGTTTGGTTTTAGAATAGAGTTTTATAAGAAGAGAATTTTAAAGAGAACTGTAGTAGGAAAGGCATTCTGTACCAAACTCTGTGACTTAAACGCTCTGCTTTCAACCACTGTTGAAACATTGTAAAGATGTTAAAAACAAAGAAACATTGATGTCTTTATTGTCTTTAGTTTGTTTGTTTTTTCTTGAGTGCATTGTGCTTTATTTCTAAAATGTTGTTGGCGGGCCAGTAATGTTTTAACATTATTATTGTTGAACAAATAAACATTCTAGTGTTTTGCCAAATGTGTTGTCTGTCTTTGTATTTTCAACTTAGAATTTTGAGTACAACTTGCTTGAGAAATTTAAGGCAATCAGTTTCCACACATTCCTCTAGTAAAATGAACAAGCAGACATGTTAAATTAACTGTTTTGTTTAAGTTCTGCTTACAAATCTCAACTTAAATCTGTAAGTTGCCTAAACTTGAGTTTATTAAGTTACCTGTACTCAAGTTTTATGGTAACCTCTACAAATACACAAGTTAACTCTACAAAGAAGTAGACAGTAGTATCAAGTCAAAACTTATGACCTAATTTGCTTGAAAAATTTGAGGCAATCAGTTTCCACAGCTTTTCTTAGTAAAGTCAACTTATTACTTTTTACAGTGTATTTAACATCCTCAGTAAAATATAAAACATAAAAATGACAATAGCCAATTCTGGCTCCATAGTAGTTTACTCAATTATAACAAATTAATCATCAGGATGGCAGCTCCGTCTCGCACTGTTGCTTGGCGCCATGGAGCGGTAATCGGGAACACCTGGATGCGCAATTAGGAAATCCTATGAAGGCTACAAGGTGCGTCCTTTGAAGGACGAATAGGCTGCATCCTTCGAAGTCCGCGGCCTTCGGAGGATGCAGCCTTCACATTGGGACACAGCTTGTGATTGGCTCATCAATTATACATTGTGTATAATAGCTTTATTACAGTGTAATACATTGTGTAATATACATTTATTACAGTGTACGCCTAATAATTAATGTGCAATTATACCTTTATTACAATGTAATAATACATTGTGTACTATGCCTTTATTACATTGTAATAATACAATGTGTGATATGCATTTATTACAGTGTAATAATAAATATGCAATTATACCTTTATTACAATGTAATAATACATTTGTAATTATACCTTTATTACAGTGTAATACATTGTTTAATATACATTTATTACAATGTAATAAAATTGTAATTATACCGTTATTACAGTGTAATTATACATTTATTACAGTGTAATACATTATTGTGTAATTATACCTTTATTACAGAGTAATAATATATTGTGTAATTATACCTTTATTAAAGTGTAATTACACTGTCTAATTATACATTTATTATAGTGAAATACATTGTGTTATTATATATACAGTGTGCCTTTAAAGTTAGAGCTTATTTAGAGATATCAGCCAAATGGCTTAGCACTAATGGATCCAAGTTTGTATCTCGTAAATTATCCCACTAATAATGCCCAGAATGGTACCAAACTTCTACAGTAGTACAAATAGGTCCTGTACTCATAGAACAAGGCATTGGAAAGTTTTTAAGTACATCAGGAGTTTATTTTAATAGAACTTGCCTGATTGATTATGCTACAGCTAACCCGGATGTCGAGGTCACTTCCATGATTTGGGAAAAGCCCGTAAAAGTCCTGGCAGAAATCGATGCATAAGGATGTAGTGTAACAATGCCCAGTTCCAGGACTGCACTAATATTCTGCTGTTAACAACTTAGTGTTAAATAATAATTGTTGCAAACTGGTCTTCCTCCGGATGGTCAGCCAGGTCTACAGGGCCTGAAGACTCCAGGACGGTACCGGTAGTTCAGGAGACCAGGGCGGAGCAGCAGCTTATGTGTTTGATAATGAGCTCAACAGGTCTTGGTGTAAATCTACAGAAGGAACAAGAAATGAGACAGAGCTACGATATTGGACTAACAAAAATATTCATTACTCTCAGGTAAATATATCAAACTGTATGAACTATTACTAATATCATATTATCACAATTTAAATAATTAAGTAGCCTATGTTAATATTATACTTCTATGTCTAATGTCAGGACACAAAAGGATAAGTTACAATTCTTCAAGACAACTATTTGCGTTAAACATTTTTCTTGTGCTTAAAGTTAGTTAGTTTGTTGAAGTGCTCAGTCAAGTTGTGCAGGCTCCTTCCCAAGCTAACAAAAATATGTTCTAAAATATAATAAGAACAATTTGCTAACGTTATCAAAACTTTATTTCTGAATGTCCTCTGAACGTTCAAAACATCCTTTTCTAAATGTTTTAAAAACATTGATGAACGTTGATGAAACATTCCATTTTGCAACTTAATGGGAATAGGAAAATTAGATACATGTTTATACATGAGACTTATGTCCCTTTCATTTCTAAATATAATATATATGCATTGCAGAAGTTAATGTATCAGGTACTGTATCTCTCACAAGTGAACAAAGTGTCAATGGAGGGACAGAAAGCTTTTGGATTTCATCAAAAATATCTTCAATTGTGTTCCGAAGATGAAGACGACATTCTTACTGGTTTGGAGCGGGCGAGTAATGTCAGAATTTTCTTTTTAAAGACTCTTTAGGGCTGACTGTTATACTAATTAAATTAAATCAGTAACGACAAAATCCATCTAACCATTTATCAAAACCCATTTACATTGCAATTACAATTGCATAAATAATATTTAATGAGATTAATGTTCTGAATATAACATTTTATAACACAGAAACATATATTGGAAAAATTAAATTACCCAACACACCAGTAGCAAGTCTTAATAGATGAATCGTAGAATCCACTTGCAATTGCACTATTTTTAAAAATACAATCAGTGTCATTCAAATTTAATAAAAAAAAAGTTGAACATACAAATGTTGTGTAGGCTAAAATGAAAAACAAGAGAACAAAGACTAGATGTCTCAAACAACCTTTCAGTAAATACTATAAACTCTCTCTTAAATTTAAATAATTTTATGAATTATTAGTGTTTGTGAATAAGTTCACAATTTTTGTGGTAAAAGTTACGTGTCTACAGAAATTGACTGAATTAAATCCTGAGAAATATTCAGTAGGTTAAAAAAAGTGAAAACTGTTCTACCCTATATGAAAAACACTGTAATATTTGTGAATATTAAAATTACATGTCATGTAGCATAAACATGTCCATATCATTTAAGTAATTACAATGTTACTCTTTTATGAAATGATAGCTGACAGGCGCATATACATATAAAAAGATAGAAAGCCCAATATTATTGGCACTCAGAAATAGAATATAAATGTATTACCCCCAGCAAGCAGAAGGATAACACATTTGTAAAGCAAATCAGTTAAATAAGAAGTTCCTGCCACGAGACTTAAATATTTATCATATATTATTACAGTATGCACCTTGCAGAGGAAAAGGGTGTAAGATGTAGGATTCACTCAGAAATTGCGTGTGTGCCAGATTCTGTAGATCCAAATATAAGACAATTTGTTCATTTTCATGTTTTCTTACTCTTATTTTTATTTTATTATTATTTGTAGAATTGTCTATCCTTACCAACACTCTTTTGGCCGTGTGTTCATGACCCTCTTTCAAACATAAGGTTCCTCATGAGAAGGAGAGGGAGCACTTTGTGACGGAGTCTGATTTGGTGCAGTGTTGAAGGGGATATTGTGGGGAGCATTAACCCCTACAGCAACTGTTCCAACACTCTCTTGTCTCTCACTCCGTGTCTCTGCGGTTGGTATGCAGCACTGACTTGGGCAGCAGGAACATTTTCCACTTTTGTAGCAGTCTATAATAACCAAGATAATCACCAATGCACTGAAGATGCCGATTAAGAAATAACCTGCAATCTGGGAAACAAACAAACAAACTCAGGTGACAAATGCAACAGAACTCATTGATTCTCGCACATAAAACAAACACATTTGAGCTTCCGTTTGCCATTGATGTGCTCAATGTGAGTGTGTTGATCAATGTTTATATGTAAATAAAAGCCTAAATTAAAGACTCAGATTAAACCGCTTAATTCCGATGGGTTACTTATATAGTGTGTATACTTTTACAGGGCCCATTTTCAGCCCGGAAGTATTTTAAATCACAGATTCATTGCCAAGTGCAATCGTATCTACAAAAAATACGGAATACAAACATTTGAGGATAAGCAATGACATTTAGCTTTAACTTTTTTGACTGACCTGACTAACATGCTGAACAAGCTAAATTTATATCTATAAGGTAAAGAGAAGATGGTGGTCAACATGATTAGCTTAAAAGATTGTGATCTTGATTCAAAAACCCTTATTTCTAAATCACAACGATTCAGCAATGTCTATTAAACCTTTGACGATCACAGCGAATATTTAGATCTGCGTTGACTCGGAGTCATGTATAGGGTTATATCGTCAATATTAACAGCTTCACAAACTACACAATTATTTCTGTTACAATTATCACAAAAGTGGGCATCTGGAATAACAGTTAGTTCCCTTTCAGTCAGTCAAGTTCTACGCTACGCCAGAGAGCATTCGTCCGTCGTTCTGACGTAACGTCTCCGTTCCCTCCTTCAGGGAACGAGGGTTACATACGTAACCGAGACGTTTTATACATACAGTGCTTAGCATAAGTGAACAGACCCATGCTAAAGTTGACTAAAAAGAGGAATAAAAAATCATCCTTTGGAAATTGATCTTAATACATTAATTAGAAAAATGAGGAAAAATCCAACCTTTAAGGACACCAATTTTCTTTGTGAATGAATAATGTATCGTAAATAAATAAATGTTCTTCTTTAAAATACAGGGGCATAAGTCAGTACACCCCTATGTTAAATTCCCATAGAGGCAGGCAGATTTTTATTTTTATAGGCCAGTTATTTCATGGATCCAGGATACTATGCATCCTGATAAAGTTCTCTTGGCATTTGGAATTAAAATAGCCCCACATCATAAAATACCCTTAACCATACCTAGAGATTGACATGGGTACTTTCCATAAGACCATCTCTCAAAGCAAATCAAACCAGCTATTAGGCAAAATGAAATAAAACCATGCCAATCTCTAGGTATGGTGAAGGGTATGTGATGATGTGGGGCTATTTTAATTCCAAATGCCAAGGGAACTTTATCAGGATGCATAGTATCCTGGATCCATGAAATAAATTCAAATTCACCATTTGAATGTAGCGTGACACTTCAAATAAGGCTGGTATCAATTACATTGTTAGACCAGTTGGTGAAAAAGAGATTCGTTTTTTTGGATTGATTTATCCAGTAATGAAGCATGTGAAGTCTTTATGAGTAATTGAACCATTCACTCAGACTTTTTTATTTAAATAATAATTACTAATTCAAATTTATTACATATTCTGCACCAATTACCAGTTTGTCAGACACTAAATTAGGCTACATGTTATTGCTTAGTATGTCTATTCAGAATCGTTGTAGAATCGTGATCTTTATTTAAACGGGGGGAACAAATCATGATTCTCAATTATGGAAGTAAAATAATCCCAAATGTTTTTGAAACAAAAAGCCTGTTGAATTGTACTACTTGAAAAAAATATGCATTGCATTAACCCTGCTTGTATTTTAATGCATTGTATTTTTAGGGCTTGCATTTTTATAGGCTGAAATTTAGCATGGTTAAATATTTAAGCAGTGAATATTTCAAATCAAAACATTTCAAACACATTTTCATTAGTAAAATTTCAATAATCCATATTCACCTTTCATATTTCATTTCCCAAATATTCAAACTGATTAAAAATACAACCTAAAATATTCAACAGGCGGTTTTCGGTCCATTTTATTTCGCTTTGCAAATTTGCTTCCACAAATTCAGTGGTTCAAATTCGACAGTAAATTCAACATTGACATCCAGGAGCTGCAGGAAAAGTAGTAGATTACCGAGCATAATCTCCATCTGCTGTTAGTCGACCACACCAGCAGGGGGTGCAAGCGCGTGTTGTTGACGAAGACCAGAGCAACAGTTAGTGCAAGCCATTCATTCATAAAAACTTATTTACAAAAATGTAAGTGTATTTGTGATTATTATGACGTCTGTTTTATGTGAAATTCAGTGTGTTCACGATTACTTTTCCTGTGTAGCCTACATGCATCTTTCTCTACCATGAACGATAATGTTATTCCCCCGATGCGGATATACAGATCCAGTGTTACATTTGACATATTTCTCTTGGTTGTTTAGTTGCCTTCACCTTATATTGCAGCGATGTGCTGCATGCAGTACTAGGGTTTGGTTTCCCTCAATATGTCAGGATTCCCCTGCTGGACATATAAAACGCTTAACGTAGCTTAATGGACATAAAAGACCAAACTCGCAGGCTAGCAGATGGACTCAGAATATGAATTTAACGCGCAAAGTTTAATGCTGAGCGTTTCCCAGTGATATACTGGCATAAATTTGGTTTGACATTGGACATTCGCACATTTAGGGACCGTCTCTAAAGTTACATACGACATTGGTATACACGTTTCTAACTTAAATACCATTTGAAAAGAACGACTTACAGTCATAAAACCAACTGTAAAGTGTTCGTGTAGGTGTCAGGCTCAGGCACAATGCGCAATTTATTCAAATAGATTGAAGTTTGCTATTGAAGTTAGAAACGTTTAGGCCTATAGGACTTGTTACTTTAGAGACGGTCCCTAAATGTGCGAATGTCAACCCAATTTTACATTTAGTCTTTTAGCTGGCACTTTTATCCAAAGCGACTAGTTAAACTAACAATATAGAACAACAATATGAAAGTGCTACTTCACAGTTTAATCTAATGCAGTATATGTACAATACATACTTTCCAAATAAGGTGCGAGTTTGGTCTTTTATATCACTGTACTGTAGTCCATTAAGCTACGTTAAGCGCTTAAGTCCTGACGGAATTCGGGGAATCTTTGAGTATGATGATGTATTGAGGGAAACAGATTATAATCCCGTTCACTGTAGAAAAGGCTGATAACATAAGGCTACACAGGGAAAGTAACAATGAATGAAACATAAAAACAGCTTTTGTGCCTTTAGATATCATCTTTTCCGCATATATACTGACCCAGATAATCGTCACAAAAAACGTAATGCATGCTGAGTTTTTATGAATGAATGGCTTGCTCCAGTCTAACTGTTGCTCTGGTCTTCTCAACAACACGCGCTTGCACCCCCTGCTGGTGTGGTCGACTGACAGCAGATGGAGATTATGCTCGGTAATCTACTACTTTTCCTGCAGCTCCTGGATGTCAACGTTGAATTTACTGTCGAATTTGAACCACTGAATTTGTGGAAGCGAATTTGCAAAGCGAAATAAAATGGACCGAAAACCGCCTGTTGAATATTATAGGTTGTATTTTTAATCAGTTTGAATATTTTGGAAGTGAAATATGAAAGGTGAATATGGATTATTGAAATTTTACTAATGAAAATGTGTTTGAAATGTTTTGATTTGAAATATTCACAGCTTAAATATTCAACCATGCTAAATTTCAGCCTATAAAAATACAAGCCCTAAAAATACAATGCATTAAAATACAAGCAGGGTTAATGCAATGCATATTTTTTTCAAGTAGTGCAATTCAACAGGCTTTTTGTTTCAAAAACATTTGGGATTATTTTACTTCCATACTCAATTTATCCAGAATTGTGCAGTTGTAAGCTCATTTAATACTTTTAATTAAAACCTGCTGTAACATAATTTAAGGATCTGCGAAAACATTGCTGAAAACTCAGAACTTCCCTAATGTTCTGGAAAGTTCTTTCAATGTTATGAACAAATATTACTCTAGTAATGTTAATAGAATGTTCGTTCAAAGTTATCTGGTCTTCAATAATGTTCTCAAAACATTAGTATACACAAATGTTGTATGCGTGCTATAGAGACACATGTCATGAGATCAGGCTGGTTATTT
Organism: Rhinichthys klamathensis goyatoka; assembly: GCF_029890125.1. Lineage (NCBI taxonomy): Eukaryota > Metazoa > Chordata > Actinopteri > Cypriniformes > Leuciscidae > Rhinichthys > Rhinichthys klamathensis. Next base: position 4,788,757 of record NW_026606664.1, on the reverse strand, counting down.
ATACATTGTTCATGGAACGTTTTCTTTTTCTGAAACATTTTAGTTGGACATTTGTCTAACATTTTTAAATGTTACTAATTGTAAAAAGAACATTCAAAAATAACATTCCCACAATGTTTGCAAAATTAAATGTTTCATCAACGTTCGAATAACCAAGAAAACACGTTTTTAAAACATTTTTAAAAAACTGTACATTTTGTACGTTCAGATGACATTCAGAAATAACGTTTTGATAAGGTTAGCAAACCGGTCTTATTATATTCCAGAACACATTTTTTTGAGCTGGGGATTGAGCCAGCACAACTTGAGTGCTTCACTGAGTATATTGATATTAGAGATAGAAGTAGGCTATATTAACATACTTATGGTGCGTTCACGTGCTATGGTAATTATGGTAAATACCAAAAGCCGACGTGGAAAATGCACATGAACACCCCCTCATGTGGTATTTTCCACTGGGCAACTCGTAGAATATTTTGATGCACGGGTTGCCGAGATGAGAGAACCTTTGACCTTTTCAAAGTGGCGGAGAGCAACGCGAGAGTCGTGAATGGTAAAAATATGTACTATTCATGATCTCTAGAATATATACAGCATATTATTTACCGTTTGAGTTTTGATAAATCATTTTCTTGCTGTAGCAGATGATTTAAGCAATCTAAAATAGTTTTAGCTAAATAACAGGTCTGGATCTCCTTCTTTTTACCACATTACGACAACAAAAGCACTTGAACGCAACACACTGGTAAATACCGGTTCACAAGTGGAAAATATCATATTTTCCATAGCACGTGAACGCACCATTAACTATTTCAATAATGATAGGATCAGCACAAGTTTATACAGTATGATATATTTACCTGAGAGCGATGAATATTTTTGTTAGTCAAATCTCGTAGCTCTGTCTCATTTCTTGTCCCTTCTGTAGGTTTACACCAAGACCTGTTGAGCTCATTATCAAACACATAAACTCCATTCCAGTCTGTCAGTCCACAAGCTACATATTCACCATTAAGTAACAAGATGATAACCCATACGACAGGTGGAATCAGACAAGCTGCATACAATTTAGGCCGATTATCATTTGCTCTTCCACGGCAATAACTGCATGCATATTTAAAAGCCCTCAAAAATACATATATTAAAGCAAAAATTAAAAGAGCGGGTCCAATGAAGATAGATGCTGTTAGCAGTGCATTGTCCTCAACTTTGCATGGGCATGAAAAAATTTCTTCTTCAATCAGCTTCTCCACCCCAATTAACAAAAGACTAAATGGAAAAGTCTTAACACCAATTCCTGACAGAATGTCATGTAAATCACTTAAAAATTCTCCTTGCAATGGCATCTTCTAAGAGAGAGAGAGTTCAATGTGTACAGAGTCCTTCAACAAAAAAGAAAACAATTATTATTCACGTCATCATCATCATCATCATCGAGAAAAAGAAAAAAAAAGTATAGTCTCTAATCAATATAAAGACAAAAGAGAATTTAATTGAGTTTATATGAACACAGAAAAAAGTTACCTCAGGTTTTTAAACCGCTTGCAGGTAAATGCTGTTGCGTGCCAGAATGTGTTTTCTCTTTACCCCGTTTTTAGTTTCAGGTGTGACTATTTGCCATTGATCCGCTCAGTTCATTTAAATTTTGTTTCCTCAACTCAAAGCAGATAGTTAGGGATGATATGTGGAAACAACAGGTTTCACATTTCCATCTAAAAAAAATTAGGCTATGGCCAGTGTAGCTTGAAATTTTCATCATTTAATAAAATATTTCCTTTTTTAAGGGCTGTTACTATTTTCAAACATATTGACATTTTTTAAATATAATAGGGTATAACTGAAAACATAAATACAAAATAAATACATGTGCACAATTTTAAATGTTGTACGTTTTCTATTAGTGCTATAACTGGCGAGGGGGATTCTGAAACATATATTCCTGTCAAAAAAAATCCTGATTTGGGTAAACTTGACATTAAAAGTGATAGTTCATGCACCCCAAATTAAAATTCTGTCATCATTTACTCATTTACTTGTTCCAAACCTGTATTAATTTTTTTCTTTTGCTGAAAACAAAAGAAGATATTTTGAAGAATATTGGTAACCAAACAGTTGATGGGCCCCATTGACTTCCATTTTCTTTTCTTTTTTTCCATACAATGGAAGTCAATGGGGTCAATATCTTCTTTTGTGTTCAGTAGAAGAAAAAAAAAATTCATACAGGTTTGGAACAACTTGAGATGACAACATTTTAGAACAACTTGAGGGTGAGTAAATTTTTTTTGGTGAACTATTCTTTTAACGGTAAACTTTTTCCTCAAATCGAATTGGTTGAATCTGAATGTTGTTCCATGTCCAACAGGGATGCTGAACCAGGAACAGCTTGAAGCTACTATGTGGAAATATCTGCTTCAAGGAAACACAGGCAAATTATTTCACAAAAAACATTTAAGTTTCAAAAAGTGAAAGTTCAAGAAGAGAGACTTTTACAAATGTGCAAATGCAACATAACTTGCACCCTTTTCTTCAATAATTTTCAATAAAAGATTGGAAAAAAGTTTTAATTTGTTCTTTCAAATATTTTCTTTAATTGAGTCAACAATGAAAGTCATACATGTTTAGAATGACACTGGAGCGAAGAGAAAAACAAATGGTGAATCAAAGATTATCACAACTATCTTTTACACAATAAGGTAAATACCAATGTATAGAACGTGCCAGCCTGGTCTCATTGTTAATACACATCATCAATACATAACATTTTCAGGTGCAAAATATACATTGGATAGATGGTGAATACACTACTGATATATTGACATCATTTATATGTAAACATTATTACGTATTTACAGCTAAATATTATAAAACATTTATATATATTTTATATCAAAAAGATATTTGTATAATTGCCTTTATACCATTTTATAGATAAACTGAATATAGAAAGAATAAATAAAATGTAATGGACAGATATCCTATGTGTAGGGAAATTACACTTTTAGCAACATAGCATTACAAAGATATTTAGAGCTGCTAATCCCACTCCTCTAAACCCATGCGTAGAGTTATAAAGAAAAACATAACAGACAGACTGTCACAAACAGAAGAGGACAGACGAGGTAAGTGATTAATATTATACTTCATTATATAGTGGATGAGAAGGCCGAGTGGGAAGGCGACACAGGTAAGTCAACTGGCAGCAGATGATTGGATGAGGATATAGCTGGCTGGTGACCCACAGTGATTCTCTGTTGTACAGGTGAAGGACTGGTGCGGGAGGCTGGTGAGCAGACGATCAGGAGATCAAGGAAGACGATGATGAACGGATGATGGCAGACAGAGGACGGATCAGGTAATAAAGGCAGTCTCTGTATCAGGTTGGTATGAGTGATCCAGGTTAGGCCCCATTGGCAGTCTGTGTCGTTGTTCTTGTATTACAGCAATGTAATTTAACGTAATGAACGTAAAAGAGGCTCAAGCAGCCGAGAATGGCCACGGCATAACCTAAAACCTTAATAAAAATACATAAATATAAAATCATTATAAGCTATAAGTTATATGTATGTAAAGTTGTTTGATGGAATGTAAATACTTTATGAGCAGGACTCATATAATATTTTTGTCCAGAATAGTGAAGTTTAATCTTTTAAAAGAGCAGAAATCAATCTTTAAAATTAATGTCTACCTTTGCTTACCTTAAATGAAAACGTAATAAAAATTCTAAACATTTTTAGGCCTTTCTGTTGAATTCTGGCTATCTGTAATCATATTTAAAATGGGATGATAAATTATGAAATTATATTGTTTTGTACACTTTATTTGTACAAACATGTACAAATAGTACTTTTTCATTTTGGTCCTGTGTTACAGATTTCTTATTATTTCAGTTGAAATGTTTTTAGGACTGTTGAATGACCACTGTTTCATACCTAACAAAACTAAACATTTGTAGAGTAGGGTAAAAATACTTTATATTTACCTTTGAAATGTGACTGATAGTGAATCTCTTTTGATCTCGTCCATCAGGTTTGCACCAACTCAAACAATTGAGACCTTGATTGCTGTCACAGAAATTATGTTCGTCAGTTGTGAATAAACATGTAACATAATCACCATCAATGAAAAATACACAGATCCACAATGCAGTGGGAATAAATTTAATAAAATCACGCAGTTTTTCATTGTTGCCTGGTTCTCCACTGTTATTCTGTTCTTGAAATCTTACAAATAGTGACATCATTAACCAAGCAAAGAAAGCAGGCACAATTAACATAAATGATGCTGTAACTTGGTTCCACCATGCACTGCATGGGCATGAAAATTTCATCTTCAAGGCCCCTTCAAAACATATTATCAAAAAGCTAACTGGAGCAATGCTCTTAATAATAATTGTGGTTGCATTTGGAGTAGACATTTTCTGATGTTTATAAACAGCACAGTAAGTATTTCCAATGATCTTTTTGGTTTCTTATGTTGCTTCTACTCTATGGAATGTGATCCGGTCCACAGGATCCCTGCAATGAACAGAATAATCTGCATTATTATGAGCACATAGAATAACTGATATTACTTTAACATTTTGAACAGTATGTGTAAAACACTGCAGAATATTCTATCGGTGTAATGATTATTACCATTATTATTACTATTTTAATTATTTAAAATTATAATTATTACTATTTTAGAGATATTTTAGACACCCTAACCCCAACCTCCAAATTTAAACCCTTTTCAATTATATAAAAAACAAAATGGCAGATGAATATACAATAATTGTTGATACTATGTACCGTGATATTGATTTGCTCAAGCCAATTAAACACCCTTTTGGAACCTTTATTTTTATGTGTGTACATCCCTCCAAAATTCAGCTGTTTATTCATTTTTAGAAAAAGCAAGAAGTGGGTGTGTAGTGATGGAAGCGGTGGGAGACATCATCATGTCTATGTCCTCCATAGTGTCTCACTTTTCGTCCGCAGAACAACAACAGTCGACTTGGGCACCAGTCACATTTCCCACTTATGCAGCTGTCATAGATACCCACAACGGCAAGCGACAAGGCACTGAAGAAAGTGATCAAGACATAACCTGAATACTGAAAGAACAGAAAAAAAAAACATTACTTCAATTTGTATTCGTCGGATATAATTTGTCATTTTCCCTTTCCTACATATTGTGACGTCAAGAAAGGACTATATTTAATATTTCCTTTATGACATTACAATAACAGAACAAGCTCATACAGTATATGATATTTACCTGAGATTGATGAATATATTTACGAGTTAAATCTCTTAGCTCCATCTCGTTTCGCATCGCTTCAGTGGGTTTACACCACAGTGTTTGTAGCTCATCATCAACAACAGAAACTCCGTTCCAGTCTGTCATGGCACAAGCAACATATTCACCTTTCAGTAACAAGAAGAAGATCCACATTACAGGTGGAATCAGACAAGATATGAGAGCTTTAGGACAGCTCCGAGGTGTATCATCTTCCACTCGTTCAGGGCACTGAAACCATCCGTATTTAAGAGGCCTTAGAATGTGGAACATTATGACAAAGAGAAAAAAAGCAGGTCCAATGAAGAGGAACAGTGTTACCACTGCATTATGATCATTTCTACACGGGCATGTGAAATGAAAAGCCAGTGCACACAAAAGTAAAATTAACCAAGTGGTCAATATGACAGAGCCTAAAGCAGCACAACGTTTCAGGAACGTGTCACTTTGCTTCTCTTGAAATGGCATCATCTTCTGAGGGAAGTTTGATGATGCTTGTGATTGCTTCTTTCGCTTTTATTCCGGTTCAAAAGCTCTTTGTAGTCTCGACAGATTCCCTTTAATGAAGAAGATGAGAATTATTATTCATGGCAGGAGAATGAAGCATATGGTTTTGAACATATCAATAGAACATTTCACTAATAAAGATTATGTATTTGTACAGTATTGATGGTTCCATGATAAAAGTTTAACATTCATAGAACCGTTCCATTGCACTAAAGGTTCTTTATGTTGGAAAAAGTTTTTTACACTAAGAAAAATGTATTCTTTGACTAGTTAGGTTCTTTACCAAAAACGTTTTTTTGGCATTGCTATGAAAACCCCAAGAGTTTATAGAGTGTACAGAACAAAAATGAATAGGGTGAGTCTGAATGTATAGTATGTATATCGTTCAACCTAGTTTGATGGACTTTAAAATGTTTAATACTGCTGTTTTCTTTTTTCATCTCTTATTTTTGCACTCTCTTCACCTCTGCTGCTTTCAAGGTTGCCAGGTCTGAGTAACAAAACTAGCCCAAAAGTAGCCCAATGACCATATCCCAAATATGCCATTCCCATACATTTTTTACAACTACTGTTATACAAAATGAAATGAAATACATTGTAGTCATCACAAAACTCAACATCTCTCACAGTTTTAGCATTAGTAGAATATAAAATATTTCAATACAAGCACTTCATTCAAATGTTATTTATGCAATATGTCAAACCATTAACCCATTAACTCATTTGGGACTTATCATGAAGTATTTGATGGTATTCATGATGGACGTTCTCAACTTTCTATGTTACTTTCTCCCGCCCGCACCATTTATGTTTTGTCCCGCTCCCGCCCGCAAAAGCCCGTAAATAGACTGTTTTCTGCAGCCTACCTCCAAATACTTTCAAGTTAGCCTATACGTGTCGCCACCATACACATCAGCATAAATGCTCCTGATAAATTATTTGTTATTAAAGCATTAACACACAAACCACTGTTAATTTAACATAAAAGCAAGCAGACTACTGCGTGCATGGTCTGGCATGACTGAATGCGTGCAAAGTGCGCTCCCTTAATAATTCCTAAAAAGCTGACAGTTCATCGCGATCTCACACATCTCTGTTATTGTCAATGAAGCTGACTGCACAATCAATCTTTCATAATATCCACACTTTGTTTGTTATAATTAGAGGATTTGCCAGCATACAGAATTCAGCACTAAACAAAAAGTCCGTTTTGGACAAAAAGACAAAATTAGGCCACTTTATGAATTTGACTTTACCTGAATCACATAATAAAATCTCGAATAACAACCTACCTGCAACTAGTTTGAATTCACTTCGATGTATGCACCTTTCGGGGTCTGCTGCACAGTGCTCTATACTCTTTACCGTTTCTTTTCTCTTTGGAGAAACCACACTTTCCTAAAGTAAGCTCCTCCTTACCTTACGCAGCAGACAGATGTTTCAGGTTACACAAGCCCGCATGCCCACACGTGTTTTGCAGCAGCATTGGCACAAGACTGATGTTGGATTGATTTAGTATACCTGGCTGTCTCAAGTCCGCACAAGTCACCTCTAGATGCATCCTCGGTAAACGGGGCGGATCAAGAACACATCCGGGGATTTGAACTGGACTTGGCTAGATGTGAACTTTGAATTGGAACAGTACTTGGGCAGTGAGTGACTGATGATGTTTCACAAGAACACAAGTACAGACAAGAACGCATATTGAGAAACGGCCCTGGTCTAGGCCTATAGCACGTCACGTGACAGACAGTGTTTAATCAAGTTAGTTTAGTAAGGTGTTTTGAATTAGAAAGCAATGAAACGCAAAGCCTCCGTGGAGATGACAGATATAATGCAGTGACTGAACATGAGAGAGCTTACCTGATTAATATCGACAAACAGAAAAGACATTATAACAAACATTATTTGGACAGCGTATTTACGACTACTTACCAACATCTGGCACACGTGACCTGATCCCAAATATCGCGATGTGTTCGGAATGAGACTTCTTCAGCGCTATTTCCTACTGATAAAATTCGCGTCTGTTTTTGACGCCACCATGGAAAGCAATGGAGTTCCTAATGCGTCTTCTGTGTGACGCCTCGGGGGCTTGACCATGCTTAAGTATGTTGACGCCTTGGGAGTGAGAATGGGTTGAATATAGTTTTCAAAAATGTATTTTTTTACCTTTTGTCTCTTATGCTCTAATACAATGTGAAAAATACTAAATAAAAAGAAAAAATGTCTGGATCTCAGGTGGATGATACTGATTACTACAAAAATGTATTTTACCTTTTTTCTTTTTTGATGACAGACATGGAGGCTACAGGTGTCAGGAGCCAATCAGATCCCTCACATGTCACCACGCAAAGATCACTGTCCCCAGATTACTGATCACCTGCACCTGTTTCCACTCAGCACTCACTTCCTAGCCAGCACAAAAGCACCCGATTCACTCCCAGTCATTGTCAAGCCTCCAACAGGAACGACCCTTACCAGTCACCACTTGTCTCACTCTGAGCCATCCTTCAGCAACGGACGTAAAGTATACTTACCTGAAAGAAACTAACCTTGTTGTCCTTGTTCTGATGTTCCCAGGATCCGCTCCATGACTCATGTTCTCCGTTTCCTGGAATCCGCCACGAGTCCCGTTTCCCACTGGATGAGCTGCAAGAGAAAGTGAAAGTATCACTGAACTGGTGAGCTCATTGTCAAGTGCACTTCAAAGGATCTACTCACCTGGAATCCTTCCTGAATCACGCCTATCCACGAACGATCTGAAAAGAGAGAAAAACTCAAGTTATTGATCTGTGTTATCCGCCACGTTATTCCTTAAGAAGAGGATTCACTCACCTGGATGCATTCCTGCCACATATATCCTCTTCGAGATCACCGCTGAACTCCCGAAACCCTGCATACTTACCTTTGAGTTAAATAAAGATACATTTATGTTTATCACTTACCTCTGTCTCCGAGCCTGAATCCTGACAGAAGGCTTGACCTAACAACAGAAAGAGGTGAGAGATGGATTCCGGACAGCCCGCTGTTGCTACCAGCTCCACACCTACCACCGATCCTCCGACAGAACCCATGTTTACTCCAGTGAGAACTTCCGCGAGCGCCGCTTCTTCGATTACCTGCTTTGCAACTCCCCCGTCGCGCCCAGCGCCCTTCTCTGGCCGGGCGGAGGACTGCAACGGATTTTTACTCCAGTGTTCGCTAGCTCTGGAACAGCAAGTTCAGCTCTATCCCAATGAGAGATCGAAAGTAGCATTTATCATTCAGCAACTCTCTGGAGCAGCTCTGAGGTGGGCAGAGGCGTTATGGATGCAGGAATCCACAGTGGTTGCGTCAGTTCAAGAGTTTGTCAAACATTTTAAGGAAGTTTTCGGACGACCCGCGGATGATTCCTCATTTGGAGAACAGCTCCTACAATTACGTCAAGGAAAGAAGTCATTGACTGAGTATTCTGTGGAATTTCGCACACTTGCATCAAATAGTGGATGGAATGAGAGAGCTCTGATTTCTGTTTTCCGTCGAGGTTTAAACCCAGCTTTGCGCCTCCAACTGGCGATCTATGATGACAGCTTAGGAATTGAGAAATTCATTCAGCAAGCCAAGCGAGTCCATCAACGATCTTTGAGTTGTTACGCTGATCAGTCTCATCACCATCCTGTGTCTTTTCAGAATCCCAAGAATCTCAATCCAGAAAATCAAGTTGAAGAGATGCAAGTCGACACTTCAAAAATTTCTCAGGCTGAACGTGTTCGTCGAAGAGAGATGAAGTTATGTATGTACTGTGGTACCAAGGGTCACTTCAGACTTAACTGCCCAATTCGACCGGGGAAAATGATGGTAAGCTCAGTCTTTAATCAACCCATTGTCTCAGCACCACTCACGATTCCTGTGATATTAAAGATTCAAGAAAAACACATCTCTGTAACAGCTCTCATCGACTCAGGGTCCGCGGGAAACTTCATTTCTGGAGAACTCTGTAAGAGGCTCAGTCTGCGAGAGATCAACACTCCCAAGTCTTACGCCATCTACGCTGTAACGGGTGAGTTAATTAACAAGACGAACGTTACTACCCAGATTGGTCCTATTCAATTGTGTGTGGAAGAGACGCACCAAGAGTAGTTTGAACCATTTGTGTTGATAAACAGCCAAACAGATCTCATCCTTGGTCGGCCATGGCTCGTCCATCACCAACCCACCATTGATTGGACGTCTGGGAAAATCCTGCAATGGGGATGTCAATGTCCAGAGATTAACGATCCAGTATCCCGTTCATCCAGTAACCCAAGGACCCAAGTGCTCAAAGTTAACTCCACGTCCATAGAGAGTCCCACAGAAAACTTGTCAACTAATATCCCAGCCTGTTATTCTAAGTTCTCTGACGTCTTCAATCCTGTCACTGCTTCCAAGTTACCCCCTCATCGACCATGGGATTGTGCTATAGACCTGATCCCTGATGCACGTCTCCCCAAGGGTCGGATTTACTCCTTGTCCATTCCAGAGCAAGAATCCATGAAGAAATATATCCACGAAGCCTTAGATCAGGGTTACATCCGACCTTCCACATCTCCTGCCGCCGCAAGTTTCTTCTTCGTGGACAAGAAAGACGGTGGTTTAAGACCATGCATTGATTACAGAGCCTTGAATCAAGTCACTGTGAAGTTTAGCTACCCTTTGCCTCTCATACCCGCTGCTCTCGAACAACTCAGAGAGGCAAAGATGTTCACCAAGCTTGACTTACGGAGTGCGTACAATCTAATCCGTATCAAAAGAGGAGATGAGTGGAAGACTGCTTTCATAACCCCTGCTGGCCACTACGAATATCTTGTCATGCCATATGGTTTGGTCAACGCTCCTTCCGTTTTCCAAAGTTTCATGGATGAGATCCTCAGAGACTTTCTAGGGAAGTTTGTTCTGGTCTATATCGATGACATCTTGATCTATTCCAAGAATCCAATCGAACACCAGAGACATGTGTCTCTAGTCCTACAACGTCTCAGAGAATTCACTCTGTTCCTGAAAGCTGAGAAGTGTACCTTTCATCAAAGCACCATCGACTTCCTGGGATACATACTCAGCGATCGAGGAGTGGAGATGGACCAACAAAAGACCGAGACCGTCCTGTCCTGGCCAACTCCCAAGTCCGTGAAGGAGCTTCAGAGATTCCTCGGGTTCGCCAACTTCTATAGGAGATTTATCAACCAGTACAGTCTTCTCACTTCTCCATTGACCTCCTTGCTAAAAGGAAAACCTAAGATCCTGCAGTGGAACCCCGAGGCTGAGAAAGCTTTTCATGCTCTGAAATCTGCCTTCACCAGTGCCCCTTTGCTTCACCATCCAGACCCTGAAAAACCATTCATGGTGGAAGTCGATGCCTCCACCACCGGGGTTGGAGGAATCCTGTCCCAATGTTCCGAGTTCTCCTCAAAGCCACTCCCTTGTGCATTCTTCTCCAAAAAGTTTTCTCCAGCAGAGGCAAACTACGATATTGGAAATCGAGAACTTTTCGCAGTAAAACTTCCCTTGGAAGAATGGCGACATTGGCTAGAGGGAGCCAAACACCCATTTCTAGTCCTAACCGATCATAAGAATCTCCAATACCTGAGAGATGCCAAGCGGTTAAATCCACGTCAGGCCCGATGGGCGTTATTCTTTACACGCTTTCATTTCAAGATTGCCTATCGTCCAGGATCCAAGAATACCCGTGCAGACGCTCTTTCCCGTATCCACGCCCCTGAGAGCCCTGTTGATCAACCTGAGACCATTCTACCCGAGAGGTTATTCGTAAATCCTATCCAGTGGGAAATAAACGAACAGCTTCAAGAATTGGCTCATCAGCAACCCAGAGTTCCCGGACGTCCTCCCGGGAAGATTCATGTCCCTGAAGAATTTCGCAACGCCTTGATTTCCTCAGCTCATTCTTCAGTGGCCACTGGCCACCCAGGTATAACCAAGACCTTAGCCACACTTCAGGAGAAGTATTGGTGGGCTCACATGCGCCAAGATATCACTCAGTTCATTCAAGGTTGCATCCCATGTGCCATCTCCAAGGTCCCAAGAAATCTGCCAGTGGGGAAACTGGTCCCCTTGCCTATTCCAAATAGACCTTGGTCCCACATCGGAGTGGACTTTGTTACTGACCTTCCGATTTCTGTCGGAAATACTTGCATCCTAGTAGCCATCGATCGTTTCGCGAAAGCATGCAAGTTCATTCCATTAAAGGGACTTCCAACCGCCTTTGATACTGCTGAGCTTCTCATGGAACATGTCTTTCGAAATTTCGGTCTGCCAGAGGACATTGTCTCTGATCGAGGGCCACAGTTCATTTCCCGAGTCTGGCGATCATTTTTCACTCTCATGAATGTGACAGTGAGTCTGTCTTCCGGGTATCATCCACAAACCAATGGACAAACCCAGAGAAAGATCCAGGATCTAGGTCGGTTCTTGCGCACATTCTGCCACTCCAACCAGAACATCTGGAGTAGGTACCTCATCTGGGCAGAATATGCACAGAATTCCCTCCGACAAGCATCCACTCAATTGACTCCATTCCAATGTATCCTTGGTTACCAACCTCCGTTATTCCCATGGTCCGGTGAACCTTCAGAAGTGCCCGCGGTTAACAAATGGTTTGAGGAGAGCGAACAGGTCTGGAACCAAACTCATCAGCACATCCGACAAGCTGTGAATAGACAACAGCAGTTCGCTGACACCCGCCGAAGATCCACGCCAGAATACCAACCTGAGCAACTAGTCTGGCTTTCCACTCGAGATATCAAATTGCGCCAGTCATGTAAGAAATTAAATCCCAAGTACATCGGACCCTTTCCAATTGTCAAGCAAGTCAACCCAGTCACTTACCAGCTCCGGTTGCCCCCAGAATACCGTATCCATCCCACGTTTCACGTCTCACTTCTGAAACCCCATCATCCACAGATTCCCCAGTCAGTCAACGAGGTCGAACCCGAAGAAAACCCCCCGATACCACCCGTTGAACCCGAGCCCATCTACCTCATCAAGGAGATCTTGGACTCTCGACGTCGGGGAGGTCAGTTAGAATACCTCATTGATTGGGAGGGATATGGGCCAGAAGAGAGAAGTTGGGTACCTCGTAATGATGTTCTTGATCCCAGTCTGCTCCTAGAATTCCATGCTCAGCATCCCGAGAAACCTGCACCACGACCCAGAGGCAGACCCCCACGACGTCGAGGTCCAAGGTCCGCTGGCGCGGACTCTGGAGGGGGGGGGTACTGTCAGGAGCCAATCAGATCCCTCACATGTCACCACGCAAAGATCACTGTCCCCAGATTACTGATCACCTGCACCTGTTTCCACTCAGCACTCACTTCCTAGCCAGCACAAAAGCACCCGATTCACTCCCAGTCATTGTCAAGCCTCCAACAGGAACGACCCTTACCAGTCACCACTTGTCTCACTCTGAGCCATCCTTCAGCAACGGACGTAAAGTATACTTACCTGAAAGAAACTAACCTTGTTGTCCTTGTTCTGATGTTCCCAGGATCCGCTCCATGACTCATGTTCTCCGTTTCCTGGAATCCGCCACGAGTCCCGTTTCCCACTGGATGAGCTGCAAGAGAAAGTGAAAGTATCACTGAACTGGTGAGCTCATTGTCAAGTGCACTTCAAAGGATCTACTCACCTGGAATCCTTCCTGAATCACGCCTATCCACGAACGATCTGAAAAGAGAGAAAAACTCAAGTTATTGATCTGTGTTATCCGCCACGTTATTCCTTAAGAAGAGGATTCACTCACCTGGATGCATTCCTGCCACATATATCCTCTTCGAGATCACTGCTGAACTCCCGAAACCCTGCATACTTACCTTTGAGTTAAATAAAGATACATTTATGTTTATCACTTACCTCTGTCTCCGAGCCTGAATCCTGACAACAGGAAGGCACTCACAATGGAATTGAATGATTCATGAGAAATATGGTAAAGGTTTGTGTCCAGTTCACACATTTCTGTGTGAACAAGTGCTGATACTATGCAATAACAGGATGTGTGGTAAATCGGATAGTGAGTACATTGTGACTTTTCTTATGAACGCCAAGTGTTGCACAATTGCATCAAGACACTAATGGTGAGATTTGATCACAGGTGTGGCCAGACATCTCTATGAAGTGCATCTCTCACCTTTATGAGTGAATATGAACGTGTGATTTTGTGGTATAATTTTGAGTGGTGTACAGTGTTCTTGTCCATTTTATTTGCTAATGTGATTAGTTTGCAGTTGTGAAAGTCTATAACTCACACAGAGTGGCTTACTGGTTTTTAACACACTGATATTTAACTGTCATGGCTTTTTGTCTAGTTTTGTATTTCAAATGTTGTCCTTTGGCCTCATTTATAAAATGTTTTTCATAGATTTGATCTTAAAGTTTGTCAAGTCATCTTCATTTATATAGCGCTTTTAACAATGGAGATTGTTCCAAAGCAGCTTTACAGAGATAAATGTACACTAAAATCCACACCAACGTTCATATTAATAAAAAATGGTCAGACATGAGAAATATATCTATAGAGAGCTAATTCAAAAAGAAAAGAAATAGGCTACTCTCTGATTATGTTTTCCATTTTGTGCATTTCTCTCTCTAAGCGCGTTCATTACGGAGATGGAGATCAACTTCATTTTTTGCAGCGGACACAGAAAACACTAGTTTATTAATAAAAATAAAATGCAATAAAAATCAATGCGTGTCACCGTATTTACAAATTCACATCTTGCTTGTTGCACGCACACATATTATGTCGAAATAACAAGATATTATGTTGAAATAACATTATTAATAATACATAAGAATATTTGATTGAATGCTGAATGTTGTGCTTGTTCAATTTAAATTAAAACCTGAATTGTGATAAGTAAAATAATTGAATATGATATATTGAGTGGCCAAGTTTTGCTCATTTATTAAAAGTAGCCTATTTATACATAATTGCGCAGCTCCCCTGTCAATGATCTAGCAGCACCTGCTTTAAAAATTCTCTGGCGTCGCCCTAAGAGCGTTTTTTGGACCAAATCAGACGGACCAAACAAAGTAAATTTTTCAACGTCTTTTTCGGGCTAAATTTGGACCAAATCAGACAGACCAAACAAAGACCAATTTTCAACGTCTATTTTTGGGCTAAATTTGGACCAAACCAGACGGACCAAACAAAGCCCAATTTTCAACGTTTATGTTTGGGCTAAATTTGGACCAAATCAGACGGACCAAACAAAGACCAATTTTCAACGTCTATTTTTGGGCTAAATTTGGACCAAATCAGACGGACCAAACAAAGTAAATTTTTCAACGTCTTTTTCGGGCTAAATTTGGACCAAATCAGACGGACTAAACAAAGCCCAATTTTCAACGTCTATTTTTGGGCTAAATTTGGACCAAATCAGACGGACCAAATGAAGACCAATTTTCAACGTCTATGTTTGGGCTAAATTTGGACCAAATCAGATGGACCAAACAAAGACCAATTTTCAACGTCTATGTTTGGGCTAAATTTGGACCAAATCAGACGGACCAAACAAAGCCCAATTTTCAACGCCTATTTTTGGGCTAAATTTGGACCAAATCAGACGGACCAAACAAAGACCAATTTTCAACGTCTATGTTTGGGCTAAATTTGGAACAAATCAGACGGACCAAACAAAGCCCAATTTTCAACGCCTATTTTTGGGCTAAATTTGGACCAAATCAGACGGACCAAACAAAGCCCAATTTTCAACGTTTATGTTTGGGCTAAATTTGGACCAAATCAGACGGACCAAACAAAGACCAATTTTCAACGTCTATTTTTGGGCTAAATTTGGACCAAATCAGACGGACCAAACAAAGTAAATTTTTCAACGTCTTTTTCGGGCTAAATTTGGACCAAATCAGACGGACCAAACAAAGCCCAATTTTCAACGTCTATTTTTGGGCTAAATTTGGACCAAATCCGACGGACCAAATGAAGACCAATTTTCAACGTCTATGTTTGGGCTAAATTTGGACCAAATCGGACGGACCAAACAAAGCCCAATTTTCAACGCCTATTTTTGGGCTAAATTTGGACCAAATCAGACGGACCAAACAAAGACCAATTTTCAACGTCTATGTTTGGGCTAAATTTGGACCAAATCAGACGGACCAAACAAAGCCCAATTTTCAACGCCTATTTTTGGGCTAAATGAAGGCTATGACGGGCCGACTTGATTTAGCCCAAAAAACAACGTCTTAATGACGTCTGGTGCTGGGTGGGAGCGCTCTGGTGTGCTCAGGCCCCTTTTAACCTCTGATGCCAAGTATCATGTAAATATGCTGTGTCGTGACTCCCCCGCAAAAACGTCTAGCTTAGCTTACTATATCGCGATCTGAACTTGAAAAAAAGGAACAAAAACTTCCACGGATGAATGCATCTAATGAATGAACAGGGAATTGCAACAAAAATAAATGTTGATAAAAATAAAGATATATTTGGTTAGTTTTTATTTATGTTTTCAATATATTTTAGTCTCGTTTTTTTCGTCAACGATATTGCATGTTGATTAAACCACAGATTTATTGTCGCCTCGTCTTCGTCTCGTCTTAGTCAGAAAAAAAGGTTGTCAGTGAATATTTTTCGTCATATGTTTCGTTAACAAAATGAACAAGATGGATGTAAAGAGGTTTTTATGCCTGCATGAAAAGTGGTATAGAATCAATCCAACATCTTTACTTAATATCCCACTGATTTTTTGCATAAAAGAAAATTTGATAATTTTGACTGGATTTGTGTTCCAGTGTCACATATTTGTACCCAGAACTATATGTCCCTGTCATGTATTGGGATCTCGTCTGAGATCCTAATCGCCTTCAAGTGTAAGCTAAACGATTCTTTGGACATTGATGTGCGAGATTTGCTTATATTCCCT